>NC_081295.1:104467500-105717500 GCF_030435805.1 Mustela lutreola | reverse complement strand
TTTCAAAATCCCATTTTTTCTTCTTCGGAGGTCTTTCCTTAAAGATGTATTTACTTGGCTAAAATATGACTTGAGATTTACAGCTAATGCATGCAGAAATGTGTAGCCCAGCTTTATCAATATTCAGGACAGTAATAATGGGAAGAAGTATAGAGATTACCTTATATCTTATTAGTCGTCAGTAGTTCTTTTTATATTATGCTATAGATTAAATACCTTACAGTAGACATGGAAAAAATGAAAGTATTTTCCTTTGCAGAAATATAAAATGAATCCTAGTGCTTCTATTTCCATAGATTTATATGTTCTTTGTGTTGTCAGGATTTATATTAGGAAAATGATATGTTCATTTTTGACACACAGGACTATTTAAATATTTTAAATTTCCATGTTCTGTCTGAAAAAGCTATCATTTATAGCATTTTTTTGTACAACACCAATTTCTAAATGTAGATTACCAAATAAAATTCTTTGTCACTAAATTTAGATGGTATATGTTAGGGATTTGTTCTAGTCTGCTTTATTATTGCTTAGATTTAAATATATTTTTCTCAAATGACATCCGAGAGAGAAGTTATAAAATTACCAAAATTATCTCTATTTTTGATACATGAATTCTAAAGGTATAGGATGCTCCATTGTGATTCTTGTTTAATGGCCGTGCTATTGTTGTTAACATCTATTAGAATATTGTTACTGATAAGTCTACATCTCTTTTTGTAAGAGAGAAAGTATACTTTCTTTATGTTTACAGGTTTGATCCTGCTTACAACTTAGCTTCTTCTGTTTACAAGAACCATTCCATCTCATATTACTAACATGCCAGCTTGGTCTGCCTGTTGCTATGGTTTCCCAGCAGTCATTGGCTATGCCCTGTTGCTTGAAATTATGCTTAGGCATGTCCTCATAGAATTTCATCTTTC
Organism: Mustela lutreola; assembly: GCF_030435805.1. NCBI lineage: Eukaryota > Metazoa > Chordata > Mammalia > Carnivora > Mustelidae > Mustela > Mustela lutreola. Next base: position 105,716,577 of record NC_081295.1, on the reverse strand, counting down.
TGCTGTGATTTTGGTTGTTCTCAGTTTTGCATAGAACAGTAATCCATTTTTTGTAATCCATTTCTACACTGATTTTATTTGACTGCAGCAGAATTGAATGTCTCAAAGATTTGGTTGGCTCAGGATTTATGGGGGCTTGCCTTGTTAATGGCAGACCCTAGACTTGTAATATCCCTACTGCTCATGGAGTTGAACAAATGGCATTGTCCCTGCATGTGCTTTAATACCCTCATGAATCTGACATATTATTTACTTAAGATGAGTTTCAGTGGTGACACAGCTGTTGGTTTCATCTAAGGGCTTACCCTTTTGTTCATTGTGACATGGTGGAAGTACTGACATTTAGCAGCATCTGTGAAAATCTAGGTCTCACAGTCAAATTTCAAATTGCATACTACCACTATTCTGTGGGCTATTAGCTTGGCTAGGAGCATTTTGCTCCACTGGTGTCACATTTTGTTAGTTAGGCTTTCTGGGAACATGCTGGCATTCTTTATTTTGTTCTCTATTTCCTGAATATCATGCTGTTTAATATTTTGCCAAAATGGTAAAATTCAATAATCAATTTTTATTTTTTCATCTACAGTAAAAGGTTTTATGCTCTTATGCTATGATGTGGTTTCCACTTAGATGAACTTCAGACTCATTATAGTTATTAACATTACTGAATAACAATTATTAAACACTCATTAAAGTAAGATCCTTTTAAAGAGAAGTACAGGATTGAAAGGGGAGAATCATGATTTATTTTTTATGATATTTTTTCTATTCAAAATTAACTTTTTTACAAGATACTCTTAGAGAATTGGTAGAGAATAGAGAGAAAAACAGGGAGGACACAGGGGAAATCAATTCAGACTAAACAATGGTATGATTGGTCTGGATAGAATAATTAAATATTATATGAAGTTATATATTCACAAACTTTCACATATACATTCATATTAAAGCCTTAAAAATGATTTGATAAGACATTTATCCATTATCAAATACATCTATCTCCAATTCATGCTCAGTTACACTCCAGAAATATCTTAGAATTAGATTTACAAGATTAGTTTTAGATGTAGAGAGACAAAATTACAGTTTCTGTGTTCTTTAATTTGGTCATGACTAGGTATAACTTCATTATTGGTTAAAAAAAAAAACCCTAAAAGAATGATAGATTTTGGATATAGGTAATTTGAGAGGACAATCCATAAGCTGGACAGTTTATTCTGCTGAAGAACTGTTAAGAAAGAAGTTAGCAAATATTTATACGTTACCTTAAAATTTAAGTTAAATTTAAGTGTATTTTGTATAATAGCATCATAAATTTGAATTTCTGTGTAAGCCCATTTGTTAATCAGGGCAAAGGCTTTTCCTGGAATTTTGAAAAAAAAAAATGGTATGTATATTGTCAAGTATTATTGATTGATTTTAATTCCAGAAGCTGTCATAAGGAACAGCATTTGTTAGGATATTTGTTATGTAAAATCATATTCACTCATTTAAAGTTTTAAACCATGCTTCTATAAAACATGCATCTTCACCATGACCTTGGATATAAATTAGCTCAATTTTGCTATAACAAAACCAATCCCCAAATGTATAAAAAGACAGTTACAGAATTTACTCCTGGTAGAAACATGGTAAGGTTCTATTTTTTCTCCTAGATTATAACTGATTATTTAGCGAGCAAAATAAAAAGTTAAGTAAAATAAAGATGGTCTTAAAAATGATATAGATTCTGAGTTCATGATCACATGGGATTTTGAGAATATTCAATTAGACAAGAGCACTGTCTCCTAAACTCGGAATCTCAGCATTAATACTTTTGCTATTGATGAATTCCTGTCAATAATGCTGCTTTTATAATGGATATTATTTTGTATTATTTTACATGTGCTTCCCTGCCTCTTCTATTTTGGGCCTACTGGACTGTGTTCTCATTTTACCACTTGCTTTCTCTGTGGCCTCAGATATGTCACTCCAGTTTTCCCATTCTCTGCTATCTGGAAAATGAAGAGGCATTTTGTGAGAATGAAATGGGAGAAAAAAAATTTTAAGTTTTTATTTTAACCACCTGGTGTTCATCAGGACAAGTGCACTTTAATCCTCATGGCCTATTTCACAAACCACCCCCCCCCCCAACACACACACACAGAATGGTCAGTGTCTCTGTCTCTCTCTCTCTCTCTTTTTTTTTTTTTTCAAATGGGAGAAAATTATGATGAAAATTTTAAGCTGTAAATTAACACAAATGGGAATTGTTAACTTAGCAGTTATAGAGGACTATTTCATGGATTTCTGAGGATGTATTCTAAAGTTGAAACTGTTTTCTGCCAATTACCTAAAACCATATTGTTTTACTTTAGAGACAGAAAACATTCTCCTGGTTTTTAAAGTCAATGTATGAAATTGAGGTGAATAAATATAAGCATTTTATGAGAAAAATACTTTTCTTCCTGAAAAATTTTCCTTTGTGGGGTGCCTGGGTGGCTTAGTGGGTTAAAGCCTCTGCCTTCGGCTCAGGTCATGATCCCAGGGTCTTGGGATCGAGCCCCACATCAGGCTCTCTGCTCAGCAGGGAGCCTGCTTCCCTTCCTCTCTCTCTGTCTGCCTCTCTGCCTACCTGTGATCTCTGTCTGTCAGATAAATAAATAAAATCTTTTTCCTTTGTTATGAGTCAGCCATTTTTTTACTTCTAGGTTCTTGACATACTCAATGCATTCAGAATTTTTATTGTTTTATCTTAAACACATTCCACATGAAAGTAATTAATAATCATTATAATGGACATAAGATTAAAAAAAAGATATAAATAAGCAGATAAAGATAACCTGTTATATTGGAAAGAGTAGGACTAGTGGGTTCAATAGATTTGGGCTCAAATTCCAATACTTCTACTTTCTTAATATGAAAATTATTTAATTTTTTGTTCCTTAATTTGCTAATTATATAAGGACAATAAATCCATTTTCCCAAGATAGTCTATGTAAGTGATCTAAGATAATACACGTAAGCCACTTTTTATAGGGCCTGGCTCGTAAGTGCTTAAAAATGAGAACTTTTATCATTACAAGACTCTCATTCCCTGTGGAACTATTGTTTATATTATTTCTTTGCTTAAATTTCAAAAAGCACTTTTTAGCTAGAATAAAGTCAGGAAAATTAATTATTAGGGAAATAAACAAAGATTATAAATCCTTTAATCTTTATATTACATGCCTGCTTACTCTTTATAGTTTTATGTAACTTTTGTTTAAATAATAGTTTCCAGGCATTTTTACTAGGTAAGCATTTGTTTCTTAATTTCATATTCAAAATGTGGGCCCCAAAATTAGATTTACTATACCTTAAGTATTGGACCAGCATATATTAGAATGGAATTAATATCTTTCTCTGTCTGGATAATATGTTTCTATTACTAGAACTTTTTTTTCCAAATTCTACTTTCATCCTTAAACCACAAGAAGATGGGGCGCGTGGGTGCCTCAGTTGGTTAAGGGTGGGGCTCTTGGTTTTAGCTCAGGTCATGATCTCATGGGTCATGGGGTCCAGCCCAGTATCAGGCTCAAACCCCACCTCAGCCTCCATGCTCAATGGGGAGTCTGCTTGAAGATTCTCATCCTCTGCCCCTGCCCCCTAAAATAAATGAATAAATCTTAAACACACACACACACACACACACACTTTTGGTTACGAGGGTGACTTTTGTTAAGCTTGAGTTCCACTAAAGGGTCCTACCTGTCACTCCTAAAGAACTAATATCTTTGTTTTAAATTGAAAATGTAAATACAAAATTTTATATTCTTCTTGAAAAGATTTTATTTATTCATTTGACAGAGAGAGAGAGAGAGCGTGCATGTGCACATGAAGAGGCAGGGCAGTAGGCAGAGGGAGAGGGAGAAGAAGGCTTCCCACTGAGCAGACAGCCTGATGCAGTGTTCTGAAGCCAGACACCTAACCTACTCAGCCATCCAGGAGCCCCTATATTTATTCTTAATAAACCTTATCTGCCTTGTTTTAGCTTAATATTCTAGCCTAATTTCACATACTTCTATTCTGATCCTGTTGTCAGTTATTTTAACAATCCTTCCTGATTTGTAACATTGACTGAATGCTTTATATATCTTTAGAAAAATCTTGACTTTTTCAAAAGAATAAAGCTAATATGGAATCTTATGGCATAGCCTTAGAGCAGTTTCTCCAGGTTGATAGCATTTAATTGATAAATATTCATTTTTTGAGACAATTACTCAAATAACCATTAGTCATATGCTTATAATCTGGTGTCTATTTCTCCACCTTATCCACAATACATTGAGAATTTTGCTGAATGTAAACTAAAATAACAACATACTGCTTATAGAGCAGTCAAATTCATCTATTAGTATAAAGACCCAATCATGATAGAGTAAGCCAATTTAATTTTTTACATGATTCCTTTTAGTGGGGATGGTGGTTCAGTATTACTTCTGTATTCTTTAACAAATCACTCATTTAATAATCTGCTAGGAATTTTTATCTTGATATTGAACATATTGGTTTGATATGATATATTCCAGATTCCATTATTTTTTCTATTAAATAATCCATTTCCATTTATTTTTATTGCCCAAGCCTCATATTATTGTTTTTATTTTATAGAATAACAAATATCCAGAGGGCACTTACCCTGTGCTAAGCCCAGGGGTGATGCAATGTTGAACTAGACAGACAGATCCTTTTCCTTATGAAATTTATATTCTAGAGAGTTCAATAGACAATAGGGAGGGGCACCACTTAATGCACAAAGAAAAGAAATCTAGAAGGAAGTAGAACTAAAAAGGAAAAGAATAAATTGCTATGATAGAGAATAATAGAGACAGTTTTTCACAGATACAAGTTTAGGCAATGACTGCTGAAGGGAGTTATATTTTAGATTAAAAGGGGTCAGTTGAGTGAAAAACCAGGAAAAGAAAATTTCTAGCAGAAAGAATAATACAAGGACCCTAAAGAGAAAGCATTTTTTCTCTTCTTGATTCAAATAGAGCTCCAGGTGCTGAAGTGTGGCTAAACAGAAAAAGAGTGGCCTGAAGAAGCTGGACACCGAGTCAGGAGTCAGATCACTCAGGGGATATTAGGCTTCTGCCAGGCAGATTAGATTTTACTGTGTAAATTGAGACTCCATTAATAGACTTTAAATAGGCAGTGATATGATCATTGGAGCATTTCAAAGTGCAATGGTCTCTGGCTGCTGCAAATGGAGAAGATTGAAGGATGCATGAGAACAAAAAGAGGAAGACTAGTTAGAAAGATTTTTAATATTCCCATTAAGATATAATGAATGAATTACTTTAGTTCAGTTTGTCCAAGAGAAAATATGCATCAATTGCAAAATTCTTGAATCTCTACAAATAATTCATATATATGCTGAATGATCAATATGCTGAGTGGTAAATTTGCCAAATTTACCAATTTACTGGAGATGTTATTTATTCATAAAGTTTAGAGATATTTTGATTGAAATGGATGGTTTTAATAAACTTCAAAAATTCCTAATATGTTTTAGTCAAGGAATTTAAGTTTTAATTCAGTTTGCTTTAAATTTATTATGAGTGATTTCACTCTGGCAAGCCAAAATCTAGTATATTCCTGATTGTTTTACTATTTCCTTGTTGAAAATGAGACTATCTTACACATTTTCAGTGACAAGCTTTGGGCATATATTCAATATTGGTACTTTAAAATAAGTGAGTTTCTATCTTCCAATAAATTGAGAGTCACAAATTCATCAATAAACTCAAACAAGTTAATATTTGAGAATTCCTTAAGGACTAAATTGTGAATCCCTCTTAAAATAGACATTTAAATAAATTTCACCAAAAATTCACTGCAAAACAGTTACAGTAAGTAATATGTAACAGTATTAAGACTATTATGGATCAACTCATCTTGAATATTATTTTAAAATCCTGAAAATCTCATTAAATAATTCATGTCTCCACAATATGCTGAAAAACTATATAAATATTTAATATAGATGTTTGAGGGAACTTGCATTTTTATGAATTGGTTTTTAAACAATTGATTTTACACTAGTTTGTTTATTAAAAACAAACAAGGTTTTGGTGATTTGATGATTTAGCTGAAACATTGATAGTGGCAAAGACAATTAAGGTAAGTGGATATGATATTCTGGTTGGAAAGACTACCACATTTGATGCTAAGCTGGATTTGAGGAATGGAGAAAAGGATAGATCAATGACTACTCCTACAGTTTGGAATTTGTAGACATGGTGAGGGCTAGGACTGTTCTCTGAGAATAGGGAAATTTGGGTATAACAATGTTTGCTGCCAAGAGGAATTTTTTCAAACCAATATTTTTAATATACTTGAGATGCTAATATAAACACCATGTAAAGCTATCAAGTAGACAGTAGGCTATACCAACCTGGATCTAACAGGAGAAGACTAGCATGGAGACAAATCTTCAGGAGTCATCAAAATATGGATGACAATTAAAACGAAGGATGGGGGCGCCTGGGTGGCTCAGTGGGTTAAGCCGCTGCCTTCGGCTCAGGTCATGATCCCAGGGTCCTGGGATTGAGTCCCGCGTCGGGCTCTCTGCTCGGCGGGGAGCCTGCTTTCTCCTCTCTCTCTCTCTCTCTGCCTGCCTCTCTGCCTACTTGTGATCTCTCTCTGTCAAATAAATAAATAAAAAAAAAAAACGAAGGATGGGAGAAGAAAGACACACTAGGATTCACTCCTGAAGTTCTCCAACATTAACACTATGTATAGAAGTAATATAGATGGCGAAGGAGTCTGAAATGACTAGCGAGTGAGTTGTGCTGCTGCCAAAAGTAAGAAAAGGAAGTTTTCAAGAAGGGTAGAATTGTCACTTGTATCCTATAAAACAGCAAAGTTTTATTCAGGTTATCACCTTTGACTCCCCTCTTTCTTTCTTTCTTTCTTTCTTTCTTTTTTAAAGTTTCTAGTTCATTTTATTAGCATACTTCCTGTGCTTTGTTTTTTAAGTACATATATACAGACATACATACACACATGCTTGCATGCATTGGATACATACAGCATCTATTTGTGTGATTATGTCTGTCTTCCACTTCACTCTTAACCATGAACTTTTTAAAGGCAGGTACCTTGTCAATCATCTTTATATGCTTAGCACAGTATCTGGAGAATAAAAGGTACTCAGAAATATTTGTTGAATTGTATTATTATTTCTAATAAGGACTTCATTTCAGTCACCATCAGTATACAAATATAAATATTGATAGAACCTGTAAGTGCATCATGCATTCTCAAGCCAAAACCGCAAGTGTATTTCAGTCCTTACTGGGCATTTTAATCTTCACACTTGAAAATCAAGTTAACTTTTTTTTTTTTGAACACACATTATTTCTTTTCTGTTTATCTCTAAATTTCTTTCTTTGACTGTTTATGAACATCCCTTGAAACTACACGGTTAAATCACAAATGCTGAGCTCAGAGCAGAAAATTTGCAAAAAGCCACATCTGCTTGCTGCACCAGCTACTGATCTGAAACTGCAAACCACACCTGTAGTGCTAAAATTGATTTTACTCATCTTTGCATATGTCATCAAGATCAGCATGCATTTTGAACCATTACTTAAGATTTGTTATGAAATATTGGAAGTTGCAGTCTGTGAAAATGATTGGTTTTCTGAAAAGCTTCTCTGCTCATTTGCACATAGACAAACGCCATGTGTAAGCTCCTCAGCAAAACTGTAAACCTGGCATTATGCCATTATATGAGCAAAAATCCCAGAGATTTGTTTATTCTTGAGATTGAAATATTCACTGAAACAACATAAATGGGAATGAGTTCCATTCTGTGAGATCACATAATAAAATAATAGAGAATGTAGCCTAGTATATGTGAGAAAAAATTAAAAAAAAAAAAGAAACTAGAATGGGAATGAATAATCAGAATCCATAAGCGTAATCCAGAGGGTACATGTTTAAACTGACCTTAAAAGTAAATCTATGTACAGAAATCAGCTGCTCTCTTATACACTAACAATGAAAATATAGAAAGAGAAATTAGAGAATAGATTCCATTTACTATAGCACCAAGAAACACAAGATACCTGGGAATAAGCCTAACCAAAGAGATAGAGGATCTGTACTCAAAGGACTACAGAACACTTGTGAAAGAAACGAAGAAGACACAAAAAGATGGAAGACCATTTCATGCTCATGGATTGGAAGAATAAACATTGTTAAAATGTCTATACTGCTTAGAGCCATCTATGCTTTCAATACCATCCCAATCAAAATTCCACCAGCATTTTTCAAAGTGCTGGAACAAACAATCCTAAAATTTGTATGGAATGAGAAAAGATGCCGAATTGCTAAGGAAATGTTGAAAAAGAAAAACAAATCTGGGAGCATCACGTTGCCTGATTACAAGCTTTACTATAGAGCTGTGATCACCAAGACAGCATCATACTGACACAAAAACAGACACATAGACCAGTGGAACCGAGTAGAGAGCCCAGATACAGACCCTCAACTCTATGGCCAAATAGTCTTCAACAAAGCAGGAAAAAAATATACAGTGGGGAATAAAAGACAGTCTCTTCAATAAATGGTGCTGGGAAAATTGGACAGCTGTGTGTAGAAGAATGAAACTTGACCATTCTCTTACACCATACACAAAGATAAACTTGAAATGGATAAAAGACCTCAACGTGAAGCAGGAATCTATCAAAATCCTTGAGGAGAACATAGGCAGTAACCTCTTTGACATTGGCCACAGCAACTTCTTTCAAGATATGTGGACCATATCTTCTTTATCCATTCGTCCATTGAATATACAATGGAGTATTATGCCTCTATCAGAAAGGGTGAATATTGAACTTTTGTATCAACATGGATGGGACTGGAGATTACATTGAGTGAAATAAGTCAAGCAGAGAGAGTCAAGTATCATATGGTTTCACTTACTTGTGGAGCATAAGGAATAACATGGAGGATATACAGAGATGGAGAGGAGAAGTGAGATGGGGGAAATTGGAGGGGGAGACAAAGCATGAGAGACTGTGGACTCTGAGAAACAAACTAAAGATTTTGGAGGGGAGGATGGTGGGGGGTTGGGTGAGCCTGCCAGTGGGTATTAAGGAGGGCATGTATTGCATGGAGCACTGGGTGTGGTGCATAAACAATGAATTCTGGAACACTGAAAATAAGTAAAATAAAATAAAATAAAATAAAATGAAAAAAATAAATCTACGTGCAATAGATTTTCTAGCATTTCAGACTCAATCTTCAGGGTTATTTCATTATAAAGCCACAGAATTTCAGCATTAATATGAAGCTTAAGAGATCTTACCTGACTTAAAGGGGAGGGCCATTGGATAGCAGGCAATACGGGGGGAAAGGGTAAGAACAGCTGCATTCATGTCTATTTACATTGTTTTTCTACCTTATCACATGTTTCTCAAAGAAGACATGAAAGCTCTTATCTCAATCTAGTTTAGTATGTTGAACGTTTCCAATAAATACGATTGCAAAAAATATGATTGCTAGTTAATAACCTGCTTTTAATTATACTTGAAATTAAAGTAACAATGAAAAACTCCTTTTTATATGGCTTTGTCCTATATTTATTACTAGTAATGGCAGCATATCAACCTCATATTAAAATTGGTCTTCATTGCCCAATTACATACTGGGATAAATGAGAAAGGAGTGCCAGTGTCATATGTTGAGAATCTAGACATTAGCATTTGAAATTGATCAACCATAAAGAGCACCTTTTAACATACAGTATTTTTTTTATATTTGGTTTGTTGATGTTTATTTCTCATCTTTTCCCATGAATTTTGCAAAACAAAAGGAGAGATTTACTCAAAGTGGACAAAATGAAACCAGCTTTTTGCTTTTTATCTTTAAAGTCTGAATCACCTATAGTAACTCCATTAGCACTAATGGAAATTTGCATGTAATAAATCCTTTGGGTGCTTGGAGAATATACCACAGCTCTTTTAAAGTATCTGGTGCTTTTACCCTTGAGTCTCTCAGAAGTGATGAACCATCAGATACAGTGTTCTTGGAAAGGAATAGGAAGATAATTAGAGTATCTTCAATTTTCTGTCTTTGCATAAAAAGTCCTTTTTTTTTCCCCCAAATGCATGTATACATATTTTAATACTCCAACACAGCTACAGAAGAGCTCAGGAAAAAATGCTGAATCCACATGAAGGAGACTATGGTTATTACTTCTGAGAATCTTATAAGAATTTCCTATATTTTGTATAATTACAGTTAGTTATAAAAGGAGTTAGAGAATGTTACATATACCTTTAAGGACATAGTGTCTGCTTAACTTTAAAATGACCAGTTGCTTCATTAACTTAAAAATGGTAAAAAAAATATATATATATATATTACCAAGATAAAAGTCATACTTCAGTGTATCCATCACTTGGGAGTGTTTGCTATTTTGTCTGAGTGTGCAGTTAGGGTTTCTACATATGAATTTTGGAAGACATAATTCAGACCCTAACAGATGTGATTCAACTAATATAGAACCTCTTTCTGACCAAAAATGAGAAGTTTTTATAATTCACCAGCTCTTTTCTATTTGTTTGTTTGTTTGTTTGTTTGTTTGTTTAAGAGAGCAAGAGAGAGCACAAGCAAGGGGAGCAGCAGGCAGATGTAGAAACAGGCTCCCCCCTGAGCAAAGAGCCCAATGCAGGACTCAGTCCCAGAACACTGTGATCACGACCTGAGCTGAAGGCAGACATTTAACCAACTGAGCCACCCAGGCATCCCAATCAGCTCTCTTCTATATGACTTGTTAAGTAAAACTCTGGATAGAAAGGCTACCAATTAAGATGTATTTATAAAAATATTCTCTTGCTTTAGGCAGATTATCACCATGCCCTAATTCATCTTTAGCCAAAACATACAAAATTATTGATTTGTATCAATTCTGATATAATGATAAATTGATAATAGCATTAATAGATTTTATAAATTTAAATAGTAATTATGTGTTAAGTAGGGATAGTGGTAGTTAACTTTCAAGTATTTATAATTGAGTGTTTAGCTAAACAGATAGAAAAGTCTATGATACGGAGTTATATTTCTCTGATATGAATAATGCATTCTCTCCACATCCCATATCCTTTTTAAAACTATCATGCAGTGGAAAATTCTTTTGTATTAATACATCAATTCAAATTCATCTGTAATTTTAATAGATATTTTAACATTTACTTTTTAATAAAGCTATTTCTTTCCCAATAAACCAGATAATTAAAGGGCTTAAAATAAACAAGCTGGGGGCACCTGGGTGGCTCAGTGGGTTAAAGCCTCTGCCTTCGGCCCAGGTCATTATCTCTGGGTCTTGGGATCAAGCCCGCATTGGCTCTCTGCTCATCGGGGAGCCTACCTCCTCTTCTCTCTCTGCCTGCCTCTCTGCCTACTTGTGATCTGTCAAATTAAAAAAATAAATAAATAAACAAGCTAGAAAATACTTATTTTAATGGGCATTCCATTTGTACATAAATTTCTTTTAAATATGTTTAATGACAATAAAATGATATTTAAATGCACTAGTAAAGCTTGCTAACAAATCTTTTTGTAGAAGAGTCAGTATTCAAAGTGAATATTCTACAGAATACATGGTTTGTAATTCCAGTGGCCATGATAGTTTTCTAGTAGCAAAAATTACTTTTAAAATAATACTTAATACTACAAACATATATACAAAGAAAGCTATAAAGGAGAACAACAAAATTATTTGTAAGCTCATAACTCAGGCAATCCATATAGATTTGTTAAAATAAAAGTAAAAATTCCATAAAATTAGAAAATTTAACAAATAAGTAAAACCCCCATCCCAAACCTGTATATATTTTCTCTTCCAATGATAACCATTTTAAGAATTTTTTGTTATCTTACATTTTATTACACATAGAAGTATATTAATTTGAGCCATATAAAAGTTGCTAAATATTGACCAGCAATTTTATGACTCAAACTAATACATGTGATTCTATATCTTTTGTTAATCTAATAATATATTTGAGTACTTTTTATATTAGAAAATGTGCTTTATTTAGATTACATATTATCATACATATATAATAGACACTTTCACTGATGCTCTTTTGGTGAAAAATTATGCATCTTTTTGCTATTTCAGCCTTTATAGATTATCTTGATATATGTTTGTATATATATTTATAGTTAAGCACCTAGTAGTGCAACTATTGGACCAAAATGATGCACATTTAAAATGTTTACAGGTACCTTTAAATTACTCCCCCAGATTTCTCCCTCCATAGCACATACAGAACTTTGTCAGGACTAGGTATTACTTATGATTGATTAAAAAAATAGTTTCTCATTTATTTAGTCATGAGTTGAACATTTTTTCATATGTATTCATTTATCATTTGTGTTGCTATTTCTCTTCCAGTATACTGACTATACATATGCTTGGTTCCTTTTTACTTTCTTATTATCTGTAAAACACTGATTTTCATATCTCCTTGTATGCTTTTTGTAAGATAAATGGTGCTTTATTTACCATATATCTTGTCATTCTTCTGAATTTGTTTACTAAAATCACAAATAAATTTATCGAGCTTTTGCTTTTAGAAATCTTGGATTCATTTTTACATTCAAATCCTTGATCTCTCTGGAATTTATTTTGATATAGAAGTGAAGATGACATTTAGCTTTGTATTTTTTTTGCTGAAAAGTCTGTTGTTACTATTGTAAATGACCCATCATTCTTGTTAGCATGCATCTCACCAAATTTTCTCTTTGTTTTACATGGATTTATTAACTTAATAATCTTGGATTTCCTAAATAAATAAATATATCACAAACAATGATAATTTTGGCAGATGAAACACTGGCCACATTGCAAAAGAAATTTGAGACCTAAAAATACGTATTAATTCCATGATAATGATTGAATTATCTAAAGCAGAAAATTTATAAAAGGTATAAGTCTAAAGATTAACCTTTGTGGAGTATCAAATATCAGTTTACATTTAATACCGGAGAAGGTAAGAAAAACAAAGTAGAAGTTTCTCTTCACAGGAATTGGAAGAGAACCATGAGAACATATTGTTGCCTAAGTCAAAGAACTTAAAAAAGTGAAAATTGAGACAAAAACTCTAAAATTGGTGAGAAAAGCAATTTGGACACAGTTACATGCACAAAATTAACATTAGAGATCAGAGAGGGAATGGTATAAGGAAAGGATATCTCAGTTTGTAGATTATTCTTCCTAGAAGTTGGAGATACTAAGAAAAGAGAAAAACTCAGCGAAAACTATCTTTAAATCAAAGGCATTTTTAATCTGAATCGAGATTTGGGCAATTTTAAAGGCAGAAGAGAGGCCAGGAGAGGCAGTGGGTGAATGAGAAGGTATGAGAGTTAGAACATCCTTCAGAATTCAGGAAGGATTACAACTGGTATCACTGTAATTTTGAGGAAAATAGGAATGGGATAAGGACAGAAGGCCAAACTAAAATATGTTCTATTCCATGAGATTAGGTTTGGCATTTGGGAAACTCTAAGACAACCAATGTGAAAATTAATTGAATGGCATCTAAACATTTAAATATGAATGTAAATAAATATTCTAACAAAGTCCACAAATGTCAGTATTACTTAGTAATATCCATAGCTTTCATGGAAAAGATAACAGAAAGTTAGGAGAAAACATTTGAAGTATTGCAAATAGGGACTTACGCAAAATTAAAAGCAAAATTTGAAAATAAGGATGCTGTAGTAACACAGAGGAGAGTGCCAATTAACTTAAACTGATGTATATGAAATTCTTCCTCTGGTGAAATTTTTAAAACACCAAATTATAAATATTAAGAGCATTGAGTTTGTTAATCTGTTAATCTATTATGCATTTGTCATAAATCATAGATAAATCATAGATTTTAATGAAATTCCTTTTATCAGTAAATATATTCATCTATACCTATCAGAACGTTTTTGTAATCTTTGTGAGTACAAATGGACTTTATTTCTTTCATATGTGAGTCATATATACACACATATATACATATAAGCAAATAAAAAATATACCTATATGTGTACATATATATGTATACATATTTGTATATAAATATACATATATACATATAAATCTCCAAATACATATATATACACATATATAAGCAAATAAAAATAAAGTAAATAAAAATCTATCATGAAAGTGTCCCAAAAAGGTCTTTTGGAAAATGCATTTTCCAGAAATTATGTAGCATTTATCTTTTATCCATAATAAACTTAAACATTAATGGTGGCTCTCAAATAATCATGGCAAAGTAATTTTAAATAAATGTTTCTTTTTTGCAATCTTTGAATAAGTTTTTCTATAGTCTATATTAGGTGATGTTTATTTTACTTTGATTAGATTGAAAACGGATTTTATTGCTCTATTTCCTGAACATTTCAAAGTAATTTTCAGTCTAATTGAACAAACACATCTTATTAGTCTTTCCCTGAGATGTAATAATTTAAACAGTCCTATTTGTAATTAAATACAAAGGAAAATTCAATCCAAAAAGGAAATGTAGCAAGACAGAGGGCCACTGTATTTTGTGAATTATTTTTCCCAAAATCTGACTGGTATTTAATTAGATAAGGGAGAAAACCAGACAATGAGGAACTTGGTAGCATTATCCCTTGCATTTGGGAACACTTGCCATAACATTAAGCTATTTCCTGGGTTAAAATTCCTGTTGCTTTCAGTTCTCCATAGATGAATATAAAACCTCCATTTTGAGAGACCACTTGGTCTTGTTCTTATTTATGAATACCTTGAAAGAAACCAGGAGAAAATCGGTAACACTGACATACCCAGTATATGAACTCTTTATCCTTTTATAATTATAGTTCAAAATAATATATACTACATGTATTCTTGAGTATGTCTTTATATCAAGTTCTTGAATGTAAAATTACTTTTGGTCTTTTATAATTTCATGATGTTGGAGTTAATTTTTTTTTAAGATTTTTATTTATATATTTAACAGGTCACAAGCAGGCAGAGAGGCAGGCAGAAAGACAGGGGGAAGCAGGCTCCCCACTGGGCAGAGAGGCCAATGCAGAACTCGATCCCAGGACCCCAAGATCATGGCCTAAGCTGAAGGAGAGGCTTAACCCACTGAGCCACCCAGGTATCCAATTGTGTTGGAGTTTAAAAATGAGAGGGATGTCCACCTCTCTCTGTGGCTACAGCTTTCTTTAGGACAGAGAGATCTGTTGCAGGACTACTAGAGTCAGCCTTAACTTCTGGAGTTCCAGAGGACCTTTCATTGAGAAACTACGTTCCTCAAAAAAGTGCAACATTCATCTTTTATTCCAAACAAACCTAGATATTAATGGTGGCTTTCAGATAATGATGACAAAGCAATTGAGCCTTATTTTTTTAGAAGAATACTTCAGCTTAAGAGTTCTGTTTATTTTTTAAAGAATGATGAAAACACATTGCTTTGATTAATAATCTCCATGAGCCTCCTAGGAACTTAATATGCAAGTTCAGGTTTTCATTGACAAGGGATTTCCCACTTCTCATTTTAAATGTAATTAATTATTTCCATATATATGCTGTTACTGTTACAACACATTGTGTTCCCTACTGAAGAGACAGTTCAATGTTAGGCATCTTCATATTTGCCTTTGATCTTTATTCCAAAGAGCTTCTTGTAGCAGAAGCTTAATAATTTAAAGCCACAGCCTTGACAAAAATCAGAAAGAAAAATGAAATTAGAAGAGAATAAAAAGGTGAAAATAAATAAACATAGAGTTGCATAGTTTTCTTAAACAATAAGCTCTCGGGAGTTCTTGTTGAAGAGATTATGCTGAGAGCATTAGAAGGATTGTACATGATATTCCTGCAGTTTCTACGCCTCATAGGAAACAGTGACAACCTACTTCACATTTGGGCCCCATTTGCCAGTGTGTGAATGTGGGAAGTACAGATAATAAGAACTAGGAAGAGGGAGGAAATACTAGATTTCAGGAGTGCTGAACTGTTTAAATTCTTTGTGACAGCTCCTATTCACCAATGTCCAAACTAAAATCCCACTTGCTGTTATCTACAATGGACAAATGGGAGATATTGGCAGTAAGGAGGCAGATAAAGGAAATCATCCAAACCATGAGGTAAGGTCTGGATGGCTGCTCCAAGGTAGGTTTTGGAATTCTAAAGGATAATCTTGCAATTCAAACATCTAACAGTGAGATAATTCAGCCTTGAGAATGGAGCTCTGGACCACAGAGTTTGTTTGTTTAATAATGTATAGAATAGGGAAAAATAGATAAAAGGAAGCTAGAAAAGGAAATAGGATTTTATGATTTACTCAAAAAATTTTTTACAATTATTCAATAATGTGATTACTACATTTATTTTATTAAGCAAGAAATTAGGCCAATAATCTTCATTTATTGAAATATTTTTATTATTGACATTATTCCTTTGGATAATTTGTCTTTCTAAAAGTCAAGTAATTAAAGCAAATTACTTCTCTATGATACTTTAAGCTTTTTGAGTTAACAATCTAAATTTTTTATTCAAATTCTTACTGGTAATCCAATTCTTTTAATGTATACAAGTTAACATATTCGTATTTTCCAAGAATCAATCCTTATTCCTAAAAATATGAAGCGATTAAAAGTTAATTCATAACATCATGAGGCGAGTTCTATCATGCACTGGGATAGGAAGGAATTCCTTACAATTATATCCTTTCTATCAATAAATCATCTTTAAGCACTAATTTTATGCAAGGCTGTATGTTAGCTCTAGGAAATATATATATTAAAAAAGCAGCTCCTATTCTTTTTTCTTTTTTTTTTTAAAGATTTTATTTATTTATTTGACAGAGAGAGATCACAAGTAGGCAGAGAGGCAGGCAGAGAGAGAGGAGGAAGCAGGCTCCCTGCTGAGCAGAGAGCCCGATGTGGGACTCGATCCCAGGACTCTGAGATCATGACCTGAGCCAAAGGCAGAGGCTTAACCCACTGAGCCACCCAGGCGCCCCAAGCATCTCCTATTCTTAAACAATATTGCCACTGACCTAGTTCTGATTGCTATCTTTTCTTACCTGTATTGTTACGGTAATTATATAATTGTTCTTTCCTCATCCAGTTCCTTTTGCTTTAAAGCTGCCTAAATTCTCATGTCATACCCTTCTCAAAATCTTCCCATTTCTCCTTTTCCCTAAATTGCTTAACATGTAGCCCAAGATTTTCCAATATGTGATTCCATTCGGTCTTTCTTAGCTTTGTCTTTACCAACATCCATCCCATGTACACTAACATCACAAAAATACACATTCTGAAAATTTTGTGATTTTGTAGCTTTTCCTTTGACCTGATATGTCTTTATTAATTTATATTCATTTCTTGTCAAATTCAAATTCAAATCCCACTAAGAAATCTAAGAAATCTTCCCTCATCTTTTCTTATCTTGAAGGAAATGTTCCCTGTTCTGTGTTTCAACAGCACCTAGTATGTTATGGTATTATTTCATTCTCATTTTGCATCATATTTAATCACCTTTTTTTTTTTGGTTTCCCATTTGCCTTGAAACTTTTAATTCTTATTTGTTTTTTCTGTACAGATGTCTTTCACTGAGGACCACTTCAAATCCTCCCCCCCCCCATAATAATCTTTCTTGTGACAGGCAAGGCTGTTCCCTCCCATGCTGGGAGATACCGTGTGGCAAGTGACAAAGCTCTGAACCTAGCCTCTTTGGGGGCTGCAGTGGTAGTGATGGGGGAAAGCGATGGGCCCCATGGCTGGACTAGTACCATGACAGAAGCCTGCTGCTTTGGGGAGACATACTCTTCTAACTGCATCCTGATGCCTCTGGACTTTAGGCAAGAGCTTTCCAGCTCTACTTGTCCTGCATCTTCTCCAGGATAGGCACAATCATATCAAACTTGGACTACTTAGTGGGTCTTCATTCACGCAGATCTTCATGAGCTTACATACATGGGAGGAATGGCTAGTGGGATGGTAGGCCAAAGGCCCTCCAATGCCACCTGCATTTGAATCTCCACATTGGAGAGGTCAGCCAAGGGTACATCCCATGTCACCATTTCCCACAGAAGCACTGCAAAACTCCACATGCCTGCTGAGCATCTGTTTGTATCCTCAGGATTCTGCAGAGCTCAGGGGCCATCTAGGCAGGTGCATACATGCACCCAGAACATTGCAAGGAGAACTTGACATTGGCCATGTTGATTAGGGCAGTCATGTCCTAATCAGTCATTACACTATGGCTATTGAGTGCATGTTGTGGGATGAGGGGCTCTAATGTGTGTAGGAAGGCCATGCCCCTTGCCATGTCTAATGTAAACTCTACAGCCTGGCTCTGGTCCACAAGAGAATTGCTGCCTTCATGTAATACATTGTACAGGGATCCTGTGTATGAGACTGGTGAGGAGAAGGTAGAGACTGACGAGCACCTAGCACAGGGAGAACATCTGGATGCGAGAAAATCCTTAGATGGGGACATTCCTCATTAAAGTCCCTGCTCTTCCTTGTACTCCAGTTTCAAACCTTTAGCATCTTCATGACAATGTCATTGACCTGTCAACAGCCCTTACATAGCTCTCCAGAGTGATAGTCATTGAATTTTGCCAGAAAGTTGAGCTGTTTGAAGTCAGTGCCAGCATGTTTGTGCAGAGTCCCATTCTCGGGCCAAATGCGGGTGGTTATTTTCCAAAATGTGTCCTTGTATGAAATATGGTTAAAGTTGTGGCCCATCTTCTCTGCCTGCTCTCAGAAGAGATCCCTCAGAGGTCCTTGGCTTTGTCCTTGGACATCTCTCCATACTTGTTATAAATGCTGACAAAGAGCCCCATTAGCCACCATGTCCTCTGCAACCCGATGTTGGCCCAAAAAAACAGGCATAATGCAGGGGCACATTTCTATGTACATTCACTGCATTGATGTCAGCTTTATACTGCTGCAGCTTCTGCACAATATCACGGTGTCTGGGACCAGCTGCCAGGTGCTAGGGGGTTCATCACCATGGTTCATCACATTGATTCATGTTCCCCACATGATCAGCA
The DNA here is from genome assembly GCF_030435805.1 of Mustela lutreola. Lineage (NCBI taxonomy): Eukaryota > Metazoa > Chordata > Mammalia > Carnivora > Mustelidae > Mustela > Mustela lutreola. The sequence goes on along the minus strand of NC_081295.1, from coordinate 105,697,498 downwards.
TCTCAACCACAGGACAACAGCCCTCTTGGCAGGCCAGGGCAAGGGGGAGAAGCCATGATCATCTCCTGGTTGAGGCTGTTTTCGTGTTGTCCAGCTTACAGGTGAATGGCCACCACATTGCCCTCCCACCACTGGGTGAAAATGTCATCCATAACAACTTCTGGGCACTGAATATGCTAGATTGGGGAAGACTGTGGATGGAGACTCAGGCTGGAGCAACCTTCTTCAGGGAACTCCCCTCCGGCCAAGACAGCCATTGGTCCACCCCTGGCCCTCTTCAGACCCCGTTCCTCCCTCCTTCTCACCTCCCTTGCCCTTCTCTCAGATCCCTTTTTTTTTTCTTTTCGGTTTTTTTTTTTTTTTTTAGTTTTTATTTAAATTCCAGTTAGCTAACATACAGTGTAATATTAGTTTCAGATGTACAATATAATGATTCAACACTTCCATACAACACCCAGTGCTCTTCGCAAAAAGTGCTCTCCTTAATTCTCCATCACCTGTTTCACCCATTTCCCCACCCACTTCCTCTCTGGTAGCCATCAGTTTGTTATGTGTAGTGAAGTATGTTTCTTGGTTTGCTTCTCTCTTTCCTTATTCCCCCATGTTCATTTGTTTTGTTTCTTAAATTCTGAAAATGAATAAAATCAGACGGTATTTGTCTTTCTCTGTCTGACTTACTTCACTTAGCACAGTACTCTGTAGCTCCATCCATAACATTGCAAATGGCTAGATTTCATTCTCCTTATGGCTGAGTAACATATATATATATATATATATATATATATATATATATATATATATATATATATATATAAAACTTCTGCATCCATTCATCAGTTGATGGACTCTTGGGCTGTTTCCATAATTTGGCTATTATAGATACTGCTGCTATAAACCTTGGGGTGCATGTATCCCTTAATGAATCAGTATCTTTGTATTTCTTAGGTATATACCTAGTAGTGCCACTCCTGGACTGTAGGGTAGTTCTATTTTTAGCTTTCTGAGGAACCTCCATATTGTTTTCCAGAATGGTTGTGCCAGTTTGCATTCCTACCAACAGTGCAAGAGGGTTCCCCTTTCTCCACATCCTCACTAACATCTGTTGTTTTCTGTGTTGTTTTTAGCCATTCTGACATGTGAGGTGATATCTCATTGTAGTTTTGATTTATATTTCCCTGATGATCAGTGATGTTGAGCATCTTTTCATGTTTGTTAGCCATTGTATGATTTCTTTGGTAAAATGTTTATTTATGTCTTCTGTCCATTTCTTCACTAGATTATTTTGTTTTGGATATTGAGTTTGGTAAGTTCATTATAGATTTTGAATACTAGCCCTTTATCAGATATGTCCTTTACGAATATCTTCTTCCATTTTGGGACTGCCTTTTAGTTTTGTTGATTGTTTCCTTCTCTGTGCAGAAGATTTTTATTTTGATGACATTCCAATTGTTAATTTTTGGTTTTGTTATTACCCTTATCTCAGGAGACATATATAGAAAGAAGTTGCTATAGCAGATGTCAAAGAAGTTACTGCCTTTGTTCTCCTATATGCTTTTTTATGGTTTCAGTTCTCACATTTAGGTCTTTAATCCATTTTGAATTTATTTTTCTGTTTGATATAAGAAAATGGCCCAGTTTCAGTCTTTTGCATGTGGCTGTCCAGTTTTCCCGACACCATTAGTTGAAGAGACTGTCTTTTTCCTGTTGGATATTCTTTCCTGCTTTGTCAAAGATTAATTGACCATAGAGTTGTGGGTTCATTTCTTGGTTTGATTTTTTGTTCTATTGATCTATGTGTCTATTTTTGTGCCAGCACTGTACTGTTTTTATCACTACAGCTTTGTATTTTAACTTGAAGTCTAAAATTGTGATGCCTCCAGCTTTGCTTTTCTTTTTCAAGATTACTTTGGTTATTTTGGGTCCTTTCTGGTTCCACACAACTTTTAGGATTATTTGTTTTAGCTCTGTGAAAAGTGCTGTTGGTATTTTGATAAGGATTGCATTAAATGTGTAGATTGCTATAGGTGGTATAAATATTTTAACAATATTTGTTCTTCCAATCCATGAACATGGAATATCTTTCCATTTGTTTGTGCCTTCTTTAGTTTCTTTCATCAGAATTTCATAGTTTTCAGGGTATAGGCCTTTCATCTCATTGGTTAGGCTTTTGCCCTAGGTATCTTATTGTTTTTGGTGCAATTGTAAATGGGATTGATTCCTCAAATTTTCTAACCACACAGGCACCACTAATTTATCAGTTTTAAGAGTTTTTTTTTTTTTTTTTCTGTAGAGTCTTTTAGGTTTTCTATATAGAGTATTATGTCATCTGTAAAACAGTGGAAGTTTTACTTCTTCCTTGCCTATTTGGCTGCCTTTTATTTATTTATCTTTTAATTCTTGTTGTCTGATGACTGAGCCTAGGACTTCTAGTACTATGTTAAAGAACAGTGGTGAGAATAGACATCCCTGTCTTGTTCCTGACCATAGAGGAAAACTCTCAGTTTTTCCCATTTGAGGATGATATTTGCTGTGCTTTTTCCTATTTTTCTTCTTTCTTTCTTTCTTTCTTTCTTTCTTTCTTTATTTTTTCAAGATTTATCCATTTATTTATTTGACTGAGAGAGAGAGAGAATAAGCAGAAGGAACAGCAGAGGGAGAGGGAGAACCAGGCCCTCCGCCAAGCAGGGAGCCAGTATCTGGACTTCATCCCAGGACCCTGGGCTCATAACTGGAGCCAAAGGCAGCAGCCCTAGGGACTGAGCCACCCAGGGACCCCATGGTGTGCGTTTTTGATATGTGGCATTTATTATGTTGAGGTATGTTCCCTTTAAACTTACTTTGTTGAGGTTTTTGTTTTGTTTTGTTTTTTGTAGTTTTTTTAATCATGAAGGGATGATGTACTTCAAATCCTTTTTTTAGGGGCACCTGAGTGGTTCAATTGGTTGGGCCCCTGACTTAATTTAGGTTCAGGTCATGATCTCAGGGTAATGGGATCTAACCCCATTCAGTGGGGAGTCTAGTTGAGGATTTTCTCTTTCTCCTTCTTCCTCTGCCCCTCTCCCTGCTGGTGCACAAACTATCTCTAAAATAAATAAATCTTTTCAAAAATCCTTTTTTTAGAGGTAAAAAGATTATGTTAGTAAATAAATGTCTTTTCCTCTAGGTTGAACATTAGATAGAGGCAGAATCACATCATGGTTGCTTTTGCCTTAATCAATAAATATATGCTAATTGGATTGAATAGCAATAAATATATGCTAATATAAATTGAATTGTTTTCAACACCCATCAAATGGAAGATGTTTCAGAAAGAATTTTTATAAATAAGAAAGAGACCTGAGGTTTGCTATGCAAATTCATACTAATAGTGAAAATCCTTTGAGTCGTAAGTCACTTTAAGTTTCATGTTTTGTCAAACACAATTTATATTTCAAGTTATGGAGAGATGGAAAGTTGTATGAGTAAGAATAATTTCTGATATGATAGATTATTATCAAAGCTAATGTTTGTTTTATATAAAGAATCAGTGGGGTTATTTAACCCTAGGTACTTCTGTTTGATTATTACTGGTTCTGGCTAATGAATGAGAAATTAATAGAGAGAAAATAAAGGAGCACAAGTATACACCAGACTTAATAAATACCAGAATGAGAAAACACCCATAGTTTATCTAATTAAATGACGTGTGTTGGTTTCAGACACACCTGATGGCAGGGACATTTGCCTGAAGGGCACTGTTTTTGATGAAAATATTTAAATGCATCTATGTTACTTTATTCAATTTTTTATAAGCCATTATGTCATTCATCTATGTATTTTTCAAATACTCATTGAATCTATTAATATTTTCAACTTGTATTGCAGCTTTAACAGATTCTACATACTGACTCAAGCCAATCAAATCCAAATAATATTTACCAAGTGCCTATGATAAACCAGCATCTATTCTGAGCAATGTTATTCAAAGGCATACCAACAGACTTTATTTTAAGATGATTGGCTAACATAAACACTGTTATAAAAGAGCGTGATGAAACAGCCAGTGGTAATTTTACATAAGTATTAGAGGAGCCCTGGGGCGCCTGGGTAGCTCAGTGGGATAAAGCCTCTGCCTTTGGCTCTGGTCATGATCCCAGGGTCCTGGGATCAAGCCCCACATCGGGCTCTCTGCTCCGTGGGGAGCCTGCTTCCTCCTCTCTCTCTCTCTCTCTCTCTCTCTCTCTCTGTGCCTGCCTCTCTGCCTATTTGTGATCTCTCTCTCTCTCTGTCAAATAAATAAATAAATAAAATCTTTAAAAAAAAATTTAAAAAGCATTAGAGGAGCCCTGAAGAGAAGCTTCTAACTTGTGCTAGTACAGCTAATGTTGGCTTTCAGGAAAAATTGAAGATTATTAGAAAACTTGAGGCAAAGTAATGCAGTTAGAAGAGAGGGAAGACAGAAAAAGAAATGGAAATTACAAGCAGAGGAGAAAGTGTGAGTTAAAGCAGAGGGAAGCATGAATCAGTAGAACTGGAAACTGCTGACAGTTCATGGTTGCTAAAAGATAAACCATTCTCAAACTGGCACGAAAGGAATGACCAGTATTTCTAATGTCTTAGAATTTGGTCAATAAAAACATGGTTGCTTTATCTTTTGTGTTGCACATCTTTAAAAAAAAAATTTCTGACCTTTTAGTACAACAGTCATAATAGGTATAATGATAATGACATATATAATATATAATTAGGTATTATAGATAAGTTTATATTATACATAATATATAATAACATATAGATGTCTCTATAATAATACCTATATATTATGTGTGTATACATAATAATATGTATATGCTATATAATTACAACACATAATTACATATAATATATAATAAAATTTCTTAAAGGCTTATGTCCCAGATATTGTGCCAAGTCTTTTGCTTCTGTCGTCCAACTTTATCCTCACAAAATCCTTTGAAGTAGATGGTGTTATCAGCCCCATTTTGTAAAATGAAGAAATGAACTTTGTCCAAGTTCATACTGTTACCGGTATGGGAATCCAGATAATCTTAGGTGCCTTCACTAACACTTGAAGTTTCTCTGTATCATTTTGAGGTGGTAATTAACCTTTCATTATTTATGTTTTTAAGCAAAGAACTTTTTAAGTGACAAATTTTCATTTCTAAGTTGTGGCTTGTCATTTTCTCTGTTCTCCAGGATGATGTGGAATTTCCTGTGGAAAATCTTAGGGCCCCATTTGTCACTAATTTTCTTTGAGAAATAATTATTTTGGCTCCTCAACCTCTTTAACTCTCTACCCCACCTTTTGTCAATTTCTAAATTATAATTATCCATTCAGTCATTCAGGATTAGATCATGGTTATTATAGTTTTAAATCTGTTCTCTTTTCTGTGTCTTTGAGCTGGCAAGTTTCTCTCAAGAAATGGATGCACTTCTGCTTTTTGAAGGAGATGATATACCTAATTCTAAGACAACATCTATACTGTGACTTCTTAACCTTGATTAAACTAACGTTCTATTCTGAATCTACACCATATCATATTTTTCCCTTGAGCTCAGACAAAATTAGTATGGATTTGTATTGTTTTTGTTTTTTTCCCTTCAGAAACTTTGAATTCTAGTACTGACACTTAGAGAACTATATCAACAATTTAAACAATTTTCTTTTGATTTATTGTGATTAAACCTCAGCTGGTTCCAGTCCAAATTCCTCCCTTTTCTCAATCTTTCTCAATTAAAAAAATGGTTATGTGTGAGACTTTTACTTTATTTTGTAGTTCTTTGTTTCCTAAGGTATTTTGGTGTTACAACTTGAAAGAAATTTATTTCTATTATTATGAACTAGTGTATGATTTACTTTAAATGTTTGAACAAATCATGGCATCATGCTATAAAAAGAAAATTCTAGTGGAGATTAAAAACACCACACTCTCCATTTACCCCTAACCCAAAGCCTTAATGCACTATATATAGCATTAATCTGAATTACGTATCTTTTTTGACCAGGGGCTCTCAAATGTTATTGTGAAAAATAATCACTTGAAGAACTTATTAAAATGAAAATTATCTGGTTCCTACCTAGGATACCACGGTGGAGTACAAGAACATCTGTGATTAGCTTCATTATATAATACAATGTAGCGTCTTCAGGACACACTTAACCATTGAGTAAGACTGCTACAAAACACTTCCTTTCCCAAAGCTCTACATTTATTAGGGAAGCTCCTTGACACATCTTCCCTGGAAGCTCACCTAACTTATTTATTTTAGTAGTTTTGTTGAGGTAAAAATTTATGTACAGGAAAATGCATTCATTGTAAGAATACAATTCAATAACTTTAGTAAACTTAATGGATCATGTAATCATTACCACAGTTCAACTTTCAGATATGTCTATTAGCCCAAAAAGTTTCCTTATGCCCTTTTGCAGTCTACTGTTTACTTTCTGTCTCTTTATGTTTGTCTTTTCTAGACATTTCAGTCATTCACTCTGTGGTCTTTTTTGTCTGGCCTCTTTCATCAAGCATAATGATTTGAGATCTATCCTTGTTATAGTATGTATGTATCAGTGATATGTTCCTTTTCATTGATGAATAGTATTCTAGTGTGTGGACTTACCATATTTTAAAAACATCTATGCTTCAACACACAGACATTTGAATTGTTTCAGGTTTTGGCTTTAATGAATAATGCTAAGATAGTTTATGTATGAGTTTATTTTGACATTTTTAACATTTTTATTTTTCTTGGATACCTTCATCTAATTCATTTGTAAACCATCTGTCCAGTATTCAAATATTTTATTTCCTGAAATCTTTCCATTTGCAACGGCATGGATGGAACTAGAGGGTATTATGCTAAGTGAGGTAAGTCCATCAGAGAAATACAATTATCATATGATCTTCCTGATATGAGGAATTTGAGAGGTAGGGTGGGGGGTTGTGGGGAGTGGGGAAGGAAATAATAAAATAAGATGGGATTGGGAGGGAGACAAAACAGAAGAGACTCTTAATCTCACAAAACAAACTTCTTCTGCAAGAAGACTCTTAATCTCACAAAACAAACTTCAACTGAAGGTTGCTGCAGGGTAGGGAGGTAGGGAGAGGATGGTTGGGTTATGGACATTGGGGAGGGTATTTGCTATGGTGAGTGCTGTGAAATGTGTAAGACGGATGATTCACTGACCTGTACTCCTTGGGCAAATAATACATTATATGTTATTAAAATTTTTTTTAAATTTCCATAATCAAAATGATATTAAAAATAATTTTATCCCTTAAGGAAGAACACAAATTTACAGGTATTTACATGTATTGCTTGTGTTACATTAAGTATACAGTTTGTGAATCATGCACAAGAAATCAGTAGTTGTCTAATTCAAATGTTATGCTTCCTTCTTTCTTAACAAAATTTTCTTTTTTTTTTGAGTTTATTTTTATTTTATTGAGTACATTGTTACTCCCAATTTCCATTACAGTTAAATGTGACCATGTGATTAAGTCCCAACCAAAGAGCTGTAACTAGATATACTATCTGGAATTTTGGGGAAGACTGCATATAACAAGTTTACTTAAGCTTGGAGGGACAGCTATTTGTAATTGTACCTTCAATGATGTAAACATAGATATTATTGTATTAAATTTTAGTTTTTCTTACTTTATTTTAAGTAAACTGCTTTTGATATTAAATATTTATTTCCAATATTTTGTAACCCAAAATCAGCACAGATATGTCAAAAATATCAGGTTTGTTAATCGATCATCTTAGAAATATTATGAATATTATAACAGAATTTACATGATCATCCATAAAATTTCAATTCAGAACTTATTTTCCAAGGTGAACTGAGATGAAATAAGAGGGTAAAAGTCATAATATATGTTATATGATATTCTTCTCTTTGATTTTAATGTCTTTAAAATTTTTCTCTTAAAACTTGAGGAATACTGACTCAGTTACTTAAAATTTTGTTTTTATGTGAAGGGTTTTCTCTCTGTATAATGTAACTTTTATGATTATTAAATTACTACTGTTTTTCTTAATAAATAAAAATATTTTAACCATTGAAATTTTTAAAAAATTATATCAGAAATGCTTCTCCAATGTATCATATACTGTGATGACTAAGTTAATAGTGTATGTAGGTAAATATTTTCTCTTTTTAAAGCAGATTTTTAAATTTTCAGATAATTTTAGACTTACAAAAATTTGCAAAGATAATAAAAATAGTTCTCATATACCTCACATTCAGTATCCTTCATTTTAACATGGTACAATACTGTGGTACATTTGTCAGAACTAAGAAAAAATATTGGTATATTGTTATTAAAAAAACTCCGGACTTTGTTTGGAATGCACTATTTTTCCCTTAATGTCCCCTCTCTTTTCCAAGATTCAATTCAAGGCACCCCAGTGCATTTACCTGTTAGGTTTCCCTACTCTCCTCTGGTCTCTGATGTTTTCTCAGTCTTACCTTGCTTTTCAAGTCTTCAGCAGTTTTGAGGAATCCCATCCATGTGTCCTGTGGAATATCCCCCAATCTGGGTTTGTCTGATATTTTTTCTTATGTTTCTTATGTTTAACATGGAGTTATAGGCTTTGGGGGAAGAATGCCAGAAAAGTGAAATGTTTTTCTTGTCATATCATACTAAGGGTGCATGCTATCCACATAATATCACTGACAATGCTAAGCTTGATGAGGTAGTATTTGCGAAGTTTCTCCACTGTAAAGCTACTGTTTTCCCCTTTCCCTACTCAACTCTTTGAAAACAAGTTCAGCCCACCTTCATGAAGGGAGTATATGATTTTGAATTCCTTTATAAGAAAGATTTATATTTTCCTCATTTATTTATCCAATGTAAATATTTTCTTGATTGCAAAATTTTTTCTTTAGGTAATGTATTATTCAATATATTAACTTTAGAATATTACGTGATGTATCAGTCAGGATTCTTGAGAGAAACAGACCAATAGGAAATATACATACATGTATATGTATACGAATACCTGTGCAACGTGCATGTACATGTACATTGTGAGAGAGAGAGTGTTAATTCAAGGAATTGTCTCATCTGGTTATGGGGTCTGGGAAATCCAACATAAGGAAGGCCAATAAGCTGGAAGTTCTTGGGTAGATGTTGATGCTATAAGACTGAGGCAGAATTTCATCTTTGGGAAACTTTGGTTATTGCTTTTAAAGCATTTCTATTGGATGAGGCCCACCCAAATTATCAAGAACAATCTCCTTGACTTGAGGTCAGCTGATTGTAGATGGTAACCACATTTACAAAATAACTTCACAGTGATAACTACAGTGTACTCAACTATATAATGGGATACTATATCAAGATGACACATAAAGCTCACATGGTCTGTGAGTTAAATTTGTGTCCACAAAGGAAGACATTGGTGCAAGTTTTGGTGTCTTTTTCTTCCTAAAGTGCATTTAATTTAAATTTATTTCCCATCATTTGCATCTTTAGGCAAGCAAACAAATAAACCAATGAAATAAAATATGTAGAACTGTACAAGCACCTGGGTAAAGGAACTTCGGTTATTTTCCAAGAAAGGAAAGGAATTACAAAGAAAAACTAGTGCATCAAAGGCAAGAACAACTGCTCTCTCTTAGCCTCGGTTCCCCCAGAGCAAAGCCTGAGGCAGTTAATGGAAGAATGTAATTTTAGGATGTACAAGTGAGGGACAGGTGAATAAATAGAGAAGTTAAAATACAAGATCTGTGTCTACTGAGATCTACCCTGAGAGTGTTGGGTACTCAAGTCCCACAGGACCTTCTGAGACGTCTCCTAAGATGTGCTCAGAATTGACTTAGACCGCCCATTGGTGTAAGGTAATTACCCCATGAGTGCCACATGGTTTTCTAAGAGACTGGTACAAATAGTGAGAGGCCCCATGCAGGCTCAGGTGAGGGGGGTTTGTTAATGGCCTGTAAGAACCTGGCAAGCCCAGGGAAGCTGGCAGCTAGTGCAGTGGCTGGAGCAGGAGGCAGGTGGACAGGTTATGAAGAGATGTACACACGTGCTCCTAGCTTTTGTGATCAATCGTGTCCCATAAAGTCACGCTCACTCTCTATCCACTTCACTGTCAGTAGAAAACCTCTGTCATTAACAATCTCACAAGCAAACATGACCATTTCCTGTTAGCTTTGGTGGACTTTCAGGGCCAGGATAGACACTGAATGGCTGGAAAGAGATATTTTTCAAGTATGAAAAAAAAAAAAAAAATGAGGCCGTTTTCTCCAAAATATTTGAGGATTCATTATTTCAGCCTAGAGTATGGCTTCATTATTGAGGCTCCCAACCACAGAGAGTCTCTCTCTTCTGTTACCTACGGTATTCTCCTGTCATATACATCTGTTTATTCCATTCCTTTTGAACAAATTGATGCATGTTACTGCAGCCTTAGCTAATTTTGAGCCCCAGCACACTACTTTTAGCATTTGGATAATTCCCAGAACTTACTTGTCAATGTGTGGTGTTCCACTCCCTGAGAAGTAAACCATTAATTTTATTTTCCTGATATTATTGTTGGTAATTCCCATGGTCTGTTGAACCTCAGTACCTCAATATGATAAAGTTTCAAAACCATCTGCTTTAAAAATAACATCTTTTTCTTGGCCTGACATTTTGTCCATGAGCCATTGGCCACAAATATATCCTGCATACATTTCTTTAATTGAAGAAATTTAGAATTTCACAAAATATTTTCTCTGAATTTCACAAACATTCTTCTGACAAATAAAACTGTAAGTGAAAGGGTTTTACACATTTATTTACCAGGAAATGAACATTAGAAAGAAGAGTCTTGAGTCACTTTTAAACATTACTGCAAAAGTTTAAACAGACACATGTATTTTTCTTATTTCACCCTCTCTTGTCAAGTGGGAAATTTTTTCCTCAATAATTACATTTAATTACATTTCAAATTATATTTAAATTTAATTACATTTAATTTTACATTTTAATTACACTTCTGGATTCCTACAGATTTCATCAGAATAACTGCAAATATTTCAGACTTGTTAGCATTTCAGATCATTGATTGATAAAAATAGAGAAATCTATTGTGTACTTACCATGTGCCAAATATTGTGCTAAGTACGTCCCATACATTTATTCACTCAAAATTCACAAAGACCCAAACAACAGATGAGGACATTGAAGCTCGCACAGGGGTCTGGCTTGTCTAAGACCACAGAGTCAATATAAGAGCAAAATACACGTCGTTTGTCTATCTCTATAAACGATGTGACATAACTAAGTCGAGGAACCTTTCAGAAGCTACTACCACTCTGACAGTATTTTTCATTTGGGCCTGACACACATTATCTTCTCGATTTTAATTCTTTGTGCATTTCTTTGAAATTGATGATATTACTTTAAAAAACTTTCTGACTCTTTGTAGGATTTGATTGGTGATAAACAGGAGACTCTTTTTTATTGAATTATAATCGACATAATAATATATAAGTTTCAGGTGTATAAGATAGTGAGTCAATATTTTTATACATTATAAAATGATCACCACAATAGTCTAGTTACCATCTGTCACCATACAAAGTTATCAAAATGTTATTGACTGTATTTCCCATGCTGTACTTTATACGCCTGTGACTTACTTATTTTATAACTAGAAGTTTGCCCTTCTTAATCTCCTTCATTTATTCCCTACTTCCTTCCCTTCTGGCAACTACCAGTTTTTCTCTTTATCTATGAACCTGTTAATGTTTTGTTTTCTTTGTTCATTTGTTTTGTTTTTTAGATTCCTCATATAAGTAAAAGCATATGGTATTCATCTTTCTCTGACTTATTTCACTTAGCAAGGTCTCCTCTAGTTCCATCCATGTTGTGGCAATTGGCAAAGCTTTTTTTTTTTCCATAGCTGAATAATATTTCATCAATATATTTCCCATTCACTTACTGGTGAACACTTAGGTTTCTTTCATATCTTGGCTATTGTAAATAATGCTTCAGTGAACGTGGAGGCATGTACATCTTTTCGAATTTGTATTTTTGTTTTTCCCCGATAAATACAGAGAAATGGAATTGCTGGATTTTTTGATAGTTTTACTTTTAATTTTGGGGGGAAACTTTCGGTTAAGACATCTGTGTTCTCATCTTTGTGGAACTCATAAAGCCTAAGTCTGGAGAAGGCTTGAAATGGCAAAGGCCATAAAAACAAAGTGGAGGTGAGATTAATAGAAGAAAGGAGAGAGCCATTTTATTTTTAAGTAAGTTTTATGCCCAACGTGGGGTTGAACTCATAACCCCAAGATCAAGAGTCTCGTGCTCTACAGACTGAACCAGCCAGGCACCCCAGAAGAGGGCAATTTTAGATTGAGGAGATAGAATGGGCGGAGGAGAACTGATCCTGGCAGGTCCAACAAATAATAAAGTCATTAACCTTCATTAGCAGAGAGACAGATTAGCTTAGTTCATGAGAAAGCTTCAGATTTTATCCAATGGGATGGATTAAATTCAAACACCTGGAAGAAATGTGCTAAGTCTTTGATAAAGAGGTAAAGAAATGAAATGGTGTTTCTTAAATATGCTTCAGGTGAGAGTGAAGAGGCCATAGTGGTAAAAATCTAGAGGCAGAAATACTGGCTGAAATACATAGTAATCTAACTGATATTTTAGTTTAGGCTGGTAATTGCTGAAGTAAAGCTAAAAAAGAAGCAGAAACTATTGTTATGGGAACATCAGGAAAACCAAATACCCAAATTGATACCAGATGGAAAGATGTACAGGCAGGATGCAATAAAATACAATAAAAAATAATGGCAAAAGTTTGAGGATGATGGACCAGGAGACTGATAGTCTTTATGAAATTGTATGTTTTTGTAGGAGAGGATCAAAAAATAGTACTTATACTTAGCCTTAATGTTAGAAAATTCCTCAAATTCTCAGAAAATAAAATGGTATTCAAAGATAATTTCATAGTAGTTTATTTTTTAAATTAAAATTCTAGGTACATACACATTAAAATGTGGAAATTATTTCAAGTTGTGTTGCATTTAAATGCACTTAATTTGTGTAAATCACTTGTGTATTCAAATAGTTGACCTTTTGTGACTAGATCAATAGTCTCAAGGTGATCTTTAAATATCAGCCTCACTTTTTGAATATCAATTTTTAGCTTTCCAATCAACTTAATTTTTTTAACTATTAGAAAATGAATCTAAGGAAATAAAAACATGTCGTATCTTTCTTTCTGCTATTTACATTTTTTTTGTCTTGAACTTGGATTTTGTTACTGACCAGAATGTCTTACCTTGACCCGTGAATAGAAGTGGAATCCAACTTTTACATATCTGATTAATAGATGAATATATTAACATAGACTCACTCATATTACACTCACCAGGATTTTTCTACTATTTCTAACCTGGAACCCTGTTGCTTGCCATTCACTAATGTGTTATTTCTTGAGCACCTAAAAACTGCTCTCAATAAAAAAAACAAACAAAAACAAAAACAAAAAACCTGCTTGCAATATTAACCCAGCAGCAACCTAACACTTTAGGAGATTATATTCTAGTGGGTAGAAACTGACAATAAGTAAGTAAGTGAGTAGGTAAGCAAATTAATGAATGAATGAGTGAATAATGAAATTTCTGATTATAGAAGTTATTATGAAGAAAAAATTATGGTTTTATGATAGAGAAATATGTAGAGAGGATAGCCAATGTTAGATAAAGTGGTTAGCAAAGACTTTTCTGAAGACATCACTTTTTTTTTTAAGATTTTATTTATTTATTTGAGAGAGAGAGAATGAATGAAAGAGCATGAGAGGGGAGAGGGTAAAAAGGAGAAACAGACTCCCCACCAAGCAGAGAGCCTGATGCAGGACCCAGTCCCAGGACCCCAGGATAATTGACCTGAGCTGAAGGCAGTCAGTCGCTCAACAAACTGAGCCATCCAAGAACCCTGAAGACATGACTTTTGAGACAAGACCTAAACAATAAAAGAGCTAACCATTCTAAGAGCCGAGTGAGAGGGTCCCAGGCAGGGGAAATAAGAATTAAAGCTAAAACTGTAAAATTCTTAAAAGAAAGCATCGGCATAAATCTGCATGATCTTGGACTTGGGAAAGGATTTCTAAATATAACATCATAAGTACAAGCAACACATGAAGAGAAATAGATAAACTGGACATCATCAAAATTAAAGCTCCTTTTTTTCAAAGGGCACCATTAAGACTTTCAAAATACAACATACAGAATGGGAGAAAATATTTGCAAATCATATGTCTCATAAAGGACTTGTGTACAGGGTATGTGAAGAACTTTAACAACACCAATTAGAAGACAAAATAATTAAAAATGGACAGATGATATGAACAGGCATTTCTTTTTCTTTTTCTTAAGATTTTATTTATTTAAGAGAGAGAGAGAGGGAAAGAGAGCAAGAGCAGGGGACTGGGCAGGGGGAGAGGAAGAAGCAGAGCCCCCGCTCCCCCCACCCCCTCATCAGGGAACCCAATGTGGATCTCGATCCCAGGACCAGGACCTGAGCTGAAGGCAGATGCTTAATTGACTGAGCCAACCAGGTGCCCCTGAACAGGCATTTCTTCGGAAACAATATACAACAGGTACATAAACATATGCAAAGATGTTTGACACCATTGATCATTAAAGAAATGTAAATCAAAACCATAATGAGATGCCACTTCTTATCCAGTAGGATGGCTATAATAAAAATAAATTAATAAGATAATAACAGTTGTTTAGCAAGGATATGGAGAGACTAGAGGTCACACACTCCTTATAGGAATGCAAAATGGTGCAGCCACTTTGGAAAGTGGATTGATAGTTTCTCAAACAATTAAACATACAGTTACTATAGGACCCAGCAATTCCACTCCTAGCTATATACCCAAGGGAAATGGAAATATATGTCTACACAAAAACTTACACACAAATGTTCATAGCAACATTATTCATAATAGTTGAAATGTAGAGACAACCCAAATAGCCATTAACTGACAAATGCATAAACAAAATATCTGTATCTATAAAATACAATATTATTTGACCATAGAAAGGAATGAATAATTGATAAATGTACAACATAGATGAAGTTTGGAAATGTTATGATGAAAGAAGCCAGTCACAAAAGACAACATATGATGACATTCATATAGGAATCCAGAATAAGGAAATAAAGAGACATAAAAGTAGATTAGTAGTTGCTGAGGGCAAGGGATATAGGACAAGAGGACGGTGGAGTGAGAGCCAAAGGGTATAGAGTTTCTGTGAGGTGATAAAAATACTTAAAATCAACTATAAAAATGTATTTGTGAAAATATTTAAAATCATGGAGTTGTGTACTTTAAAGGGTGAATTATGTGGTATGTGAATTATATCTTAACAAAGCTTTATCTTTTTTAAAAAAAATTAAAAAGTCTTTGGGAAAGAACAGAAAGAAAGCCACATGGCTGAATTAGAGTGACATGAATTGCAGATGTTGGGGGACGCAAAGCCAGATGTCAGAAAGTCCAACAGGCTCTCTGGGAATGAACCTGGGATTCCCTTCCCTTCTCACTGAATCTCACGTCAGCAGCTGCCTGCTTGACAACGGGGATTACCAGCAGGTCCTGAAGAGCGGCTGGAATTCACCTTCACGCCTTCTCCACGATATGCGACTTTTCTCTGCTGGCAATACCAAACCTCAGCTTTCCTAGAAAAATGAATAGTAAAGATGTGTCCCATACTTCAGGCTGAACATAGCTATTTCCTTCTTATTACTTAGGTTCTCTACATACACACCTTGCGATCTGGTTCTCATCATCCCTGCTTTCCTTTCAATTGCTTCTTTTCTTTGTTTATTTCTGCTTTTCGTGGGTAAAGAGTTTAGTGTCTGTGGAATTAGGAAGAAGGGTCCAGTTCCCCTACAGGTCTGCACTTCCAGATGTTAATTAATGTAAAAAGGCCCCTTTTACTTGGACATACAGCATTTTTATTCTAGCCTAACACAAACATTGTACCTACTCATCATCCTTGTTTCCATGTTTCCATTGTGACATGGAATAATATTGAATGAGAAGTGCAATTATATAACCACGATTTTATTAGAAATAGTGAATACGTTATTTGTAAGAAAGGCGGAATTTAAGAAAGGAAAAATTTATTGAGAGCGTATTATATATAAGAACTAATACTTAAAGAATGCTATATACTTTAAGCCTCTGAACCATCTTATCCTTTAAGTATTATAGGTCCAGTATTACACTGGAGAAACTGAGGCTCAAATGCACTGTTACCTATCAAAGTGGCTACATGCCTATATGTGGGGCCTTTTACTTGGGGGACAGAGCTGGGAACTGGCAAGAACAAGGACTAGGATATAGTGTAAAGGGGACGATGGTCCCCATTCCACAGCGAATTCCGAAATGTCCAAGAATTTTAAATTTGAGCATGGACTTCCAGGTTGCTATGGAAGTCAGATAGGGTACATCTGCTTGATATTGTTAGTATAATGTATAAGTGCATATTTAGACATTCAAACTCTTTGTTGTCTTGTTTCAGATCCTTAGTGTTGCGGATAGGCTAGTATCTGTGGATGTGATTGTGCAGGGGTTGCAGTGGAGGCATGGGGGATGGTGAGTAGTAGGTTAGGGAACTGAAATCCTATTTATAAAACACTGTAAATGAGAACTAGAGGTTAACATATTATGCATACAGTCTGAGGGAAATTACTCGGTTGTATGGCGGATGTTCCTCTCTGCAGAGAGGAAGAAAGAATTAACTTGCTCCCCAGTCCAAAGATCAGAGCCCTTATGACGCTACTTCTAGCTGCGAGTCAGGGTGTAGTCAGGAGGGTGTTTGCTGTTGGCCAAAATAAGGGACTCCACAGTGACCTCTCACCCTTGCCTTCTGAAACAGCTCTCAACGGAGCAGAACTGTGGCTGACTTTCTTTGTGTTTTTATAAGAGATAAGGATTCCTAGGGGAGTAAGAAAATCAACCCAACCCCCACCCAGACGGAGACTGGGTAGAGAAATATCTTTGGTTGCGAATATCACAGAACCCATGTAAATGTTCATTGCCACTTTGAGGGTGTCAGGATGAACCCAGTGAAGCAGGAACTTGTGTTTTATTTCCACAGTTCTGAGGGGGCATATTTGAAAGGATTATTGGGGTAGGTGAAGAAAGAGAAAGAACACTGCTATCCATTGCAGTGGTAGGTGCCAATCCACTGCAAATAGGTAACCTGATCATCTATATGTTAGGAAAGCATTTCTCTTTTTAAAATGGTTTTTACACCAAGGGACACAAAACACCAATGCACAGATTGAATTCAGCTTGATGACATTATGCTTTCTGTGCACAGTGCATTTGAATATGATGTATTTAGATAAGCAGACTTTCTCCAGTTCTCCATATCCCCAAGTTTTACGTGTTATCTCTTCTACTCTATATTGACATTACCTAGCTGGCCCTGGCAGCATTTGAATTTTAGCCTCTGGTTTCAACTGTGCTGTCTCTGGAGATTAATACTTGCTCTTGAGAGATGTGAGATTGTATGTGTGTGTCTGTGTGCATGTTAAAGAGAGACATAGAGCAAGAGAGATAGGTGGAGAGAGAGAGAGAGAGTTTGAGAGAGAGAGAGAGAGAGAGAGAAGCAGACAAAGAAAGAGAGACAGAAAGAGACAGAGTGACAAAGAAAGTAAGACAACATCAGAAGGCAGGGACTAAGCAGAAAAATCCAGAGAAATCTGTGCAGTCATTAGCTGCAGCTTTCACTGATGATGGTCCAGATACAGAATGCCTGCTCTCCCTAGAATTTCTAGGAGATTGGGACTCATTAAAACTGAGAAAGACACATAAGGAGAAATAAACTGTGATGGATTAAATTGTGTCCCCTCAAATTTGTATGTTGAAATCCTCACTGTAATGTGACTATATTTGGAAACAAGGCTTTTAAAAGGTAACTAAAGGGACGCCTGGGTGGCTCAGTCGGTTAAGCAGCTGCCTTTGGCTCAGGTCATGATCCCAGCGTCCTGGGATCGAGTCCCACATCGGGCGCCTTGCTCCGCAGGGAGCCTGCTTCTCCCTCGGACTCTGCCTGCCATTCTGTCTGCCTGTGCTCGCTCTTGCTCTCTCTCTCTCTCTCTCTCTCTCTGACAAATAAATAAATAAAATCTTTAAAAAAATAAAATAAAAATAAAAGGTAACTAAAGTTAAATGAGGTCTTAAAGGTGTGGTTATAATCTGATGGGATCGATGTCCTTATAAGAAGACAGAGAGAAAAATGTCTTTTTGAGTGCACACACTGAGAGAAGGTCATGTGAGGACCCAGTGAGAAGGCAGCCATCCATAAACCAGGCAGAGAGCTCTCACCAGAGGTCAGCTATCCTGTGCCTTGATCTCTTTCTTATTCTAGTCTCCAGAACTGTGAGAAAATAAGTTTCTGTTGTTTAAGCCATCCAATCTATAGTATTTTGTGATGGCAGCCCAAGTGGACCAACACACATAGTGAGAAGAAAGGAGGGATGGATTTCACAGTGAGCTCACCCCATTGATAACAGATGACATTTCCTCCCAAAGGGATCAGAAAAAGAAAGTTCTAGAGAGTTGCACTTTGAGAATCAGGTAGGGAAAAGAGGAAATTGGATTTCTATATGGAGTTTAATTTTGGGATGCTTTTCTCTTGTACTTTGGGGAAGAGGAGTGTTTAGACAAGTGTGAAATTTTTCCATCCCCTTTTGCCGTGAAATTATCCGAAGCAACCTCATCTCTTAAGTAAAATCTGATGGGTTCCTTCGATGTTGCTTGCCGATAGGGAGAATAAAGTTTTGAAGATATCCCATAAACTTTTATTCAGAGGGGAAAATGGACTAGAAATAAGAAAGGAGAAAGAGAACTAGATGATGAGCACTGACTCTGCTCAACTTGGGAAGGACAGGAGAACACAGCTGTTGAAGAGCAACTGCCTAGTAGATGATAGGAGAAGAAATGTGGGAGAGCCCTTCTTTTATCCAGGTTAAGAGAAAGAAAGGTAACTCAACAGGATCTAAAGGGTTCAGAAAGATGGACATTTGGGTAATTTAAATAATATTATGGGAGCTAACTAGACTAATAAGAAAAAATTATCTTACAAGAGAGATTGGTACAAAGGCATACCTGGGGGGGGGCACCTGGGGGGCTCAGTGGGTTAAGCCGCTGCTTTCGGCTCAGGTCATGATCTCAGGGTCCCGGGATCGAGTCCCGCATCGGGCTCTCTGCTCAGCAGGAGCCTGCTTCCTCCTCTCTCTCTCTCTGCCTGCCTCTCTGCCTACTCGTGATCTCTCTCTGTCAAATAAATAAATAAAATCTTTAAAAACAAAACAAAAAAACAAAGGCATACCTGGAGTGGATTTGCTTTAATCATATATTTGTGGATTGGTAATTGGTCATACCAAGAGAATAAAAGGGACCAAAGGCAAACCATCAAATCATCAGTCATTTCCACAACAGCTGGCCCTTCGGAGGGGGTGGTGGCAAAGGTGGTAGGTTTAAAGACTTATTTATTTTATAGAGAGAAAGAGAGTGCACTCACACAGGGGCATGAGAAGGGGGAGGGGCATAGGGGGAGGGAATGAGGCAGACTCTCTGCTGAGCCTAGAACTGGAAGACCTGGAGCTAGATGTCAGGACCCTGAGATCATGACCTGAGCCAAAAAGAAGAGTGGGATGCTCTACGTACTAAGCCACCCAGACACCGCACCGGCAGTAGGGCTTTTTAAAGGTACATTTCTTACCTCTGTACGTCAGTCCTGGAGATTGTGGCATCCATCTTAGATGTAAGGATGGCTCAGCATATTGACAGATGTTGCTGCACTGCCAGATTCCTATTATCAATGTATATGATACATAGTATTAGAGTGGAAATAAATGCACTGTTAGCTTTTGTTAGTAACATCTGCATTAATTTTTGTGGTGGATGAGACTATGGTTGGATGTAATATTAATCAACATTAGCTACAAAGCAAAGGTAAGTTTTCCATGAGAAAAGATAATGGTAATAATGCCTTGTATCTGTATTACCTTTGATAGATTACCATATGCAATCATGTCACTGAACTCATTTAATCTTCACAGCAGCCTTTAATCTAAGAAAAATAGCTATTACATTATTTTAATATTTTTGCAAGTCAGGATAATACTTATGTCAAAGTTTACTAGGTAAATAAGCAAGAATGTATTGAGTACACATCCAATGTTTGCCCATCATAACCACAGCTGTTTCCTGTAGCAGATAGCCCAGGAATGGAGGGAGATGTGTGCTCTATCCATCATTGGGCTAGCAAGAACCTCATACCCTCACTACAACTAGCACTTTCTGTTTCCGTATCTCAGCATATTATTCAGGCAATAACCTAAGGAAGAGTGCCCTAGGGCAACTCTCACAGGTGCAAAATAAATAACCAGAATCTTATCAAGCCAGTGGAATTCCCTAATGCCTTGTTTAATTTTTTAAAGCCCACCGATACAGTTATCTTTAAAACACTAGAACAGAGTTCTAATGCCAAAATCGAGCATTGATATTAGGCTTTCTGTATTTTAAAGAGACTTACTGAGATTACAGAACTGTCAATGATATATTGAAGTTTAAGAAGAGCTTCATAAGGTAGTCTTCAAGTAATTAGTTAATGAGTGTGTCTGTGTTTTTTTTTTTAACCTTTGTTGCTCTTTCACAGTTTAAATAAGCGAAACTTTCAGCATTCAACTCTAAGTTTCATTAAAGATTAGCTTATAATCAATAAGTAGGTGACATCTATAGATGTTATAGTAAATTCCACATCTGTTATTGAAAGAAGTAAACTAAATTAATTAAATTTCCATAATATACCACTATAGGTCTTTTTTTCTTTGCCTACAAATCTAATGGTGACAAACAATATGAATTTACTATGTTCACTAGGTCATTAGATGTTATAAATTAAAATCTTCTTTTAGCATTATATTTAGGATTGGCTAAATATTTGTTACTGGAACCAAGAACATTTATATATATTTTTAAAGATTTTATTTTTTTATTTGAGAGGGAGAGCAGAGGGAGGGGCAGAGAGAGAGAGGGAGAAACAGACTTCCCGCTCAGCAGAGAAACCCATCGCAGGGCAGGCCTCAATCCCAGCACTCTGAGATCATGGCCTTTTTAAATGAGACACCCAGGCAAACCTGCAACCAAGAACATTTAGAACCAAGAGACATGTAGAAGGCCATGTACATATTAGATGAATTCCTTAAAAGGGGAATGCTTATCTTTGATAGATTTATAGTCTCAGCACTGAACACATGACTTGCACATAAAAATAAATGTTTAGTAAGTTGAAATCAAGAGATTTGAGGTATAACTTTAGATCACAAATATTACAATATTTCAGCTAAAAACAAATCCAGAAACAAAATCAGAGAATAAGTAATCATTAGTGGTTAGCCATATATAGCTATATAGTAGTGCAACTTTTCCTTTCCTTTAAAGTCATAATTTGAAAATCACCTTGTAAATGTAAAATCCTACTGAAAAACTAGATTTCATTTAACTTTTAATATGTATTGTTTCCCGCAGTGAGCAGTGTGTTTCTTAATACTGAGAACCATGACTGATCTGTGAGTGCAGGTCAGGACGCTTCTCTGGGCTACTCTCCTATTAGCGAAATTGACTTTATTCCACAGATCACTCTATAGAATAAAAGCACATATGAATTACATATTAGACTATGAAAATTCCAACAAGTCAGGGACTGATATTTGTTTTGTTATTATTGTATACTCAAGGCCTTGAATACATTTGGTACTAATAGGCACTCGACAAATTTTTATAGAATATCAAAATTATAAAAATATAAGTACAGATAATCTTGCAGTTCATATCATCTGCTGCGATAGTATTTTTCAAGTGTAAATCACTACATGATAACATTTATTGCACCATCCTTCTTTGTAGAAAATTGAATTATGCATTTGGAGACAAAACAAAAGAAATATTTCACAATGATTAAAAAAGCATACAAATTCCTTAAAAGTATTTGAGCAGGTGTTTTGGCATTTGCTAAGCATAATGTAAACAGATTATTTTTCTATTACACACTTTGAACAGAACTGGCTAAGAAGAAATTTTAAAAGACCCAAATTAACTGTTTTTGGATTCTTGGACAATATCTGCATTCATACCCAGTGGCATACTGCGGTTGACTCTGTTACTCTTGGGGCATTCTTTAGAGTCTGGAATCAGATCAGAATCTGGAAATACTTCTCCCTTGTTCTTTTAATTTTTTTTTTTTTTCCTTCCCGTCAAATCTTAA
This sequence comes from Mustela lutreola, assembly GCF_030435805.1. Lineage (NCBI taxonomy): Eukaryota > Metazoa > Chordata > Mammalia > Carnivora > Mustelidae > Mustela > Mustela lutreola. The sequence continues at coordinate 105,675,195 of NC_081295.1, read as the reverse complement.
GACAAGCCAACAGTGTACACCAGGCAAAACTGATACAGGGCACAGAGTTTCACTTTTTCAAAGTGAACTAAGCAAAATACTCTCCTTTTGTGTTTTTATTCTGTGGTTGAAGCTGGACTGGAGCCTTAGGCTCTTCGTAAATCTATAAGGAGTCATTACACTAGTGATGACCCTTACCTCAGGCATATCAACAATGTCCAACTCAAGAGTTGACCTCATTCAACCCTTTGATTAGATAGCTTACTTTAGGGCTAGAAAGGAATCAAGTTGATATTTGGAAAGAGAAAAAGAAAGTTATGATTCTCAAGATACCTATGTCTCCATATCACACAAATGCTTGCTGGAATTGTACAGAACAAAAGGAATAAATGTGTTAAATGTAAGGAAAATTCTTCACCATGACTGTTATAATACCTCAAACAGATACCAATGTGACTTATAAAATCTCCATTTTCACTGAATTTGATTTAAAAATAACTTACAAAGATCTTAGAAATGCAAGATCTCAAAATAGTCTTAATTTTCGTGTGTGGTTTTCTGTTTTGTTTTGTTTTAATGTTTTCAGCCTCCCAGTGCTGCTTTTGCTTCTCACCCAAGTTACTAAGATATTCACAGCCAGTATTCCTGTTGCCATTCATCAATTATAAAATATTCCAAATATAACTTGTAGAATAGTCTTCAACATTCAAGAGACTACGTGTATTTCAGAGGCTGCTTCCAGGGTAGTCGACTGGACAGGTGGAAGGGACAAGACACTGCCGGATAGCAGTGGAGGAAACAGCTTCAGGAAGAGAAAAAGAAATTCTTAGATTTGGGCAGAAAAAAGGTAGAAATACATTCTTTTTCAGAGAGTGTGGAAGGGACCTGGGAGCTCATTCATAGAAACAATGGGAAATGGGACACAGGAAACAGGGGAAAAAAATTGGAAAACTCAACTGGGCTCATTTGAATTAGGTCTATTTGAATTGATAGATTAAAAATTATAGTATAGACTACAGAATCCCCTGGGAAAATATTTGTCATTAAAAAAAGTCTGATTGTAGGGAGGAGTCAAGATGGCGGAGAAGTAGCAGGCTGAGACTACTTCAGCTAGCCAGAGATCAGCTAGATAGCTTATCTAAAGATTGCAAACACCTGAAAATCCATCGGCAGATCGAAGAGAAGAAGAACAGCAATTCTGGAAACAGAAAAACAACCACTTTCTGAAAGGTAGGACCGGCGGAGAAGTGAATCCAAAGCGAGGGGAAGATAGACCCGGGGGGGGGGGTGGGGGGGCGGCTCCGGGCAAGCGGCGGAGCAACGGAGCACAAAATCGGGACTTTTAAAAGTCTGTTCCGCTGAGGGACATCGCTCCAGAGGCTAAACCGGGGCGAAGCCCACGCGGGGTCAGTGTGGCCTCAGGTCCCGCAGGGTCACAGAAGGATCGGGGGTGTCTGAGTGTCGCAGAGCTTGCGGGTATTGAATGGGAAAGCCGGCTACAGAGACAGAGCCAACAGTAAGCTCGCAGCTTGGGGTGACCTTGAACCAGTTGCAGGATCAGTGAGCTCGGAGCGCGGCCGGAGGTCAGGCAGACGGGAGTAACTGGGTGCTGTTCTCTGAGGGCGCACTGAGGAGTGCGGCCCTGGGCTCTCGGCTCCTCCGGGCCAGAGACCAGGAGGCCGCCATTTGTATTCCCGTCCTCTGGAACTCTACAGAAAGCACTCAGGGAACAAAAGCTCCTGAAAGCAAACCCGAGCGGATTACTCACCCCAGCCCCGGGTAAGGGCGGTGTAATTCCGCCTGGGGCAAAGACACTTGAAAATCACTACAACAGGCCCCTCCCCCAGAAGATCAACAAGAAATCCAGCGGAGACCAAGTTTACCTACCAAGGAGTGCGGTTTCAATACCAAGGAGAGCAGCAGAATTCCAGAGGAGGAGAAAGCAAAGCACGGAACTCATGGCTTTCTCCCTGTGATTTTTTTTTAGTCTTGCAGTTAATTAAATTTTTTTCTTTTTCATTTTTTGTTTTTTTTTCTCACCTTCGGTAAAATTTTTTTGAACTGTTACCTTTTTCTTTTTTAACGATTTTTTACTAGTTTACCTAATATATATATATATTTTCTTTTTTATATTTTTCTTAGGTGTTTTCTTTTTTTTAATTCTTTTCTTTTCTTTTTATTTTCTTTTTTCTTTTTTTTTTCTTTCTTCCTTTTTGAACCTCTTTTTATCCCCTTTCTCCCCCCTCACGATTTGGGATCTCTTTTAATTTCGTTAAAGCATATTTTCCTGGGATTGTTGCCACCCTTTTAGAATTTTACTTGCCCCTTCATATACTCTTATCTGGAAAAAATGACAAGACGGAAAATTCAACACAAAAAAAAAGAACAAGAGGCAGTACCGAAGGCTAGGGACCTAATCAATACAGACATTGGTAATATGTCAGATCTAGAGTTCAGAATGACAATTCTCAAGGTTCTAGCCGGGCTCGAAAAAGGCATGGAAGATATTAGAGAAACCCTCTCGAGAGATATAAAAGCCCTTTCTGGAGAAATAAAAGAACTAAAATCTAACCAAGTTGAAATCAAAAAAGCTATTAATGAGGTGCAATCAAAAATGGAGGCTCTCACTGCTAGGATAAATGAGGCAGAAGAAAGAATTAGTGATATAGAAGACCAAATGACAGAGAATAAAGAAGCTGAGCAAAAGAGGGACAAACAGCTACTGGACCACGAGGGGAGAATTCCAGAGATAAGTGACACCATAAGACGAAACAACATTAGAATAATTGGGATTCCAGAAGAAGAAGAAACAGAGAGGGGAGCAGAAGGTATACTGGAGAGAATTATTGGGGAGAATTTCCCCAATATGGCAAAGGGAACGAGCATCAAAATTCAGGAGGTTCAGAGAACGCCCCTCAAAATCAATAAGAATAGTCCCACACCCCGTCACCTAATAGTAAAATTTACAAGTCTCAATGACAAAGAGAAAATCCTGAAAGCAGCCCGGGAAAAGAAGTCTGTAACATACAATGGTAAAAATATTAGATTGGCAGCTGACTTCTCCACAGACACCTGGCAGGCCAGAAAGAGCTGGCATGATATTTTCAGAGCACTAAACGAGAAAAACATGCAGCAAGAATACTGTATCCAGCTAGGCTATCATTGAAAATAGAAGGAGAGATTAAAAGCTTCCAGGACAAACAAAAACTGAAAGAATTTGCAAACACCAAACCAGCTCTACAGGAAATATTGAAAGGGGTCCTCTAAGCAAAGAGAGAGCCTACAATTGGTAGATCAGAAAGGAACAGAGACCATATACAGTAACAGTCACCTTACAAGCAATACAATGGCACTAAATTCATATCTCTCAATAGTTACCCTGAATGTTAATGGGCTAAATGCCCCTGTCAAAAGACACAGGGTATCAGAATAGATAAAAAAACAAAACCCATCTATATGTGGCCTCCAAGAAACTCATTTTAAGCCTGAAGATACCTCCAGATTTAAAGTGAGGGGGTGGAAAAGAATTTACCATGCTAATGGACATCAGAAGAAAGCAGGAGTGGCAATCCTTATATAAGATCAATTAGATTTTAAGTCAAAGACTATAATAAGTGATGAGGAAGGACACTATATCATACTCAAAGGGTCTGTCCAACAAGAAGATTTAACAATTTTAAATATCTATGTCCCCAACGTGGGAGCAGCCAACTATATAAACCAATTAATAACAAAATCAAAGAAACACATCAACAATAATACAATAATAGTAGGGGATTTTAACACTCCCCTCACTGAAATGGACAGATCATCCAAGCAAAAGATCAGCAAGGAAATAAAGGCCTTAAACGACACACTGGACCAAATGGACATCACAGATATATACAGAACATTTCATCCCAAAGCAACAGAATACACATTCTTCTGTAGTGCACATGGAACATTCTCCAGAATAGATCACATCCTGGATCCTAAATCAGGACTCAACTGGTATCAAAAGATTGGGATCATTCCTTGCATATTTTCAGACCACAATGCTCTAAAGCTAGAACTCAACCACAAAAGGAAGTTTGAAAAGAACCCAACAACATGGAGACTAAACAGCATCCTTCTAAAGAATGAATGGGTCAACCGGGAAATTAAAGAAGAATTGAAAAAAATCATGGAAACAAATGATAATGAAAATACAACGGTTCAAAATCTGTGGGACACAACAAAGGCAGTCCTGAGAGGAAAATATATACTGGTTCAAGCCTTTCTCAAGAAACAAGAAAGTTCTCAGGTACAAAACCTAACCCTATACCTAAAGGAGCTGGAGAAAGAACAAGAAAGAAACCCTAAGCCCAGCAGGAGAAGAGAAATCATAAAGATCAGAGCAGAAATCAATGAAATAGAAACCAATAAAACAATAGAACAAATCAACAAAACTAGGAGCTGGTTCATTGAAAGAATTAATAAAATTGATAAACCCCTGGCCCGACTTATCCAAAAGAAAAGAGAAAGGACCCAAATAAATAAAATCATGAACGAAAGAGGAGAGATCACAACTAACACCAAAGAAATACAAACTATTTTAAGAACATACTATAAGCAACTCTACGCCAATAAATTTGACAATGTGGAAGAAATGGATGCATTCCTAGAAACATATAAACTACCACAACTGAACCAGGAAGAAATAGAAAGCCTGAACAGACCCATAACCAGTAAGGAGATTGAAACAGTCATTAAAAATCTCCAAATAAACAAAAGCCCAGGGCTAGACAGCTTCCCGGGGTAATTCTACCAAACATTTAAAGAAGAACTAATTCCTATTCTCCTGAAACTGTTCCAAAAAATAGAAATGGAAGGAAAACTTCCAAACTCATTTTATGAGGCCAGCATCACCTTGATCCCAAAACCAGACAAGGATCCCATCAAAAAAGAGAGCTATCGACCAATATCCTTGATGAACACAGATGCGAAATCCTCACCAAAATACTAGCCAATAGGATTCAACAGTACATTAAAAGGATTATTCACCACGACCAAGTGGGATTTATTCCAGGGCTGCAAGGTTGGTTCAACATCCGCACATCAGTCAATGTTATACAACACATCAATAAAAGAAAGAACAAGAGCCATATGATACTCTCAATAGATGCTGAAAAAGCATTTGACAAAGTACAGCATCCCTTCCTGATCAAAACTCTTCAAAGTGTAGGGATAGAGGGCACATACCTCAATATCATCAAAGCCATCTATGAAAAACCCACTGCAAATATCATTCTCAGTGGAGAAATACTTAAAGCTTTTGCACTAAGGTCAGGAACACGGCAGGGATGTCCATTATCACCACTGCTATTCAACATAGTACTAGAGGTCCTAGCCTCAGCAATCAGACAACAAAAGGAAATTAAAGGCATCCAAATCGGCAAAGAAGAAGTCAAATTATCACTCTTCGCAGATGATATGATACTATATGCGGAAAACCCAAAAGACTCCACTCCAAAACTGCTAGAACTTGTACAGGAATTCAGTAAAGTGTCAGGATATAAAATCAATGCACAGAAATCAGTTGCATTTCTCTACACCAACAGCAAGACAGATGAAAGAGAAATTAAGGAGTCAATCCCATTTACAATTGCACCCAAAACCATAAGATACCTAGGAATAAACCTAACCAAAGAGGCACAGAATCTATACTCAGAAAACTATAAAGTACTCATGAAAGAAATTGAGGAAGACACAAAGAAATGGAAAAATGTTCCATGCTCCTGGATTGGAAGAATAAATATTGTGAAAATGTCTATGCTACCTAAAGCAATCTACACAGTTAATGCAATTCCTATCAAAGTACCATCCATCTTTTTCAAAGAAATGGAACAAATAATTCTAAAATTTATATGGAACCAGAAAAGACCTCGAATAGCCAAAGGGATATTGAAAAAGAAAGCCAACGTTGGTGGCATCACAATTCCGGACTTCAAGCTCTATTACAAAGCTGTCATCATCAAGACAGCATGGTACTGGCACAAAAACAGACACATAGATCAATGGAACAGAATAGAGAGCCCAGAAATAGACCCTCAACTCTATGGTCAACTAATCTTCGACAAAGCAAAAAAGAATGTCCAATGGAAAAAAGACAGCCTCTTCAATAAATGGTGCTGGGAAAATTGGACAGCCACATGCAGAAAAATGAAATTGGACCATTTCCTTACACCACACACAAAAATAGACTCAAAATGGATGAAGGACCTCCATGTGCGAAATGAATCCATCAAAATCCTTGAGGAGAACACAGGCAGCAACCTCTTCGACCTCAGCCGCAGCAACATCTTCCTAGGAACAACGCCAAAGGCAAGGGAAGCAAGGGCAAAAATGAACTATTGGAATTTCATCAAGATCAAAAGCTTTTGCACAGCAAAGGAAACAGTTAACAAAATCAAAAGACAACTGACAGAATGGGAGAAGATATTTGCAAACGACATATTAGATAAAGGACTAGTGTCCAGAATCTATAAAGAACTTAGCAAACTCAACACCCAAAGAACAAATAATCCAATCAAGAAATGGGCAGAGGACATGAACAGACATTTCTGCAAAGAAGACATCCAGATGGCCAACAGACACATGAAAAAGTGCTCCATATCACTCGGCATCAGGGAAATACAAATCAAAACCACAATGAGATATCACCTCACACCAGTCAGAATGGCTAAAATCAACAAGTCAGGAAATGACAGATGCTGGCAAGGATGCGGAGAAAGGGGAACCCTCCTACACTGTTGGTGGGAATGCAAGCTGGTGCAGCCACTCTGGAAAACAGCATGGAGATTCCTCAAAATGTTGAAAATAGAACTGCCCTATGACCCAGCAATTGCACTACTGGGTGTTTACCCTAAAGATACAAACGTAGTGATCCAAAGGGGCACGTGCACCCGAATGTTTATAGCAGCAATGTCCACAATAGCCAAACTATGGAAAGAACCTAGATGTCCATCAACAGATGAATGGATCAAGAAGATGTGGTATATATACACAATGGAATACTATGCAGCCATCAAAAGAAATGAAATCTTGCCATTTGCGACAACATGGATGGAACTAGAGCGTATCATGCTTATCGAAATAAGTCAAGCAGAGAAAGACAACTATCATATGATCTCCCTGATATGAGGAAGTGGTGATGCAACATGGGGGCTTAAGTGGGTAGGAGAAGAATAAATGAAACAAGACGGGATTGGGAGGGAGAAAAACCATAAGTGACTCTTAATCTCACAAAACAAACTGAGGGTTGCTAAGGGGAGAGGGTTTGGGAGAAGAGGGTGGGATTATGGACATTGGGGAGGGTATGTGCTTTGGTGAGTGCTGTGAAGTGTGTAAACCTGGTGATTCACAGACCTGTACCCCTGGGGATAAAAATATATGTTTATAAAAAATAAAAAATTTTAAAAAAAGTCTGTTTGTAGCAGACTGACTGTTAAGGGAATTATTATTTGGTCTAACTCCTCAAAATTTGGTCTGAGCATCGGGTGAAGGCAAGGAATTCCTTAGGGTCGTTTCATGGACAGAGACGACGTCAGTCGCAAAGAGGAAAGGTATCCTCAGTTCCTTCAGTTCCATTGTGCGAACAGTCACCCAGATGATGCAGGTGTTTGGGCATTAAGAGAAAGATGAGTTATGAGTGAGCAAACTAAAGCAGATGTGGCAGACAGTGGTGGCACCACCACAGGGAAACCGAGGGGATTAGTTTATGAAACCTGTGTAAGAAGCACATTTGGAAGCAAGCCTTAGGGAATGGTTGAAGTGTGGTGATGCTTTCATTCCTGAAGCTATCATTTATTCTGTTAGGGATTCTTTTCTTAAGATTTCAGGCCTGTCTGTGCAATTCCAGGATTTATATATCTATACCTGATTTGTAAGATGCATTTTCAACTGCATAATAACTGCTCTACCTGTATGACCTACTTGCACCTTGAAATCAGCATGAGCAATCCCAAATTTATTACTCCAGCTCCAAAAGCAGCAACTCCTGGTGACCTGCATGTTTTGATTAATGGCACACGCAGTCTCCAACTTACCCAGAATGAAACCTCAGAGACATCTCTGACTCTTTCTTATATCTCCTTGATAAGTTGAAAAATCCTCAGTTACCTCCAAAGCGCCTTTTACTTCTGGATGCTGCTTTCTATTTTCACTTCTACTACCTCCTTTTAGTTAATGCCATTGACAATGACAGTAGCTGTGATTATTTGCTAAATGGTTCCTTATTAGGTGTCACCAGAGCACCAGGACCTTTCACAATTTACCTTATGCAATCCTCAACAAATCTAAAAAGAAGAAACTACTTGTAGTTTCTGTTTTCTGGATGGAGATAATGATCTCCAAAGAGATTTAATTATTTGCCTAATGTCACCAAACTAATAAACAATGGAGTCAGGAGTAGAGCTACAGCCTAGCTCCACAGCCTAAAATGTTCCACATGTGCTCATCTGGCTTCCATGGAGACGTGTGGCTTTCTAAAGCACAATTTAAACAGACTCCTGCCTGAATCTTGTCCTCCAACATACTTGCTCTTAACACTGATTTATCCTAAACATTGGTGTCAGAAAAGTTTTGTGATAGTGTGAAACTCCATTTATGTCAGCCTCTCATAAAACCTTCAATGGCTGTCCATATCTACTGAGACTGGTAAAACATTTCTCTCTGCAACTCCAGAAATTTAATGGTTTGGCCATAATCTACAGTTTTCTCCTTCTTACTGTCTATTTTTCCTGCATAACAGTTCCTGTGCAATCTCTGTAATTTTTCTGATATTATAGATCAGTGCCTAAAGTTCCTTCTGCCTTAGTTGCCATCCTATTGATTTCCTACTTGGTCTTCAGAGAGATTTTGAAATAAAGTCTTGATGATGAATATGTTTTTGAGATAATCTTGTAGAGGGCATTGTGTCTGCTGGGCTTCTATTTTTAGTGATGTCTGTACATCACTAGAAACCCTTAACTTCCTTTCGTGCACTTGCGTGGAAACTATTCAATTTATTGGAGAATAAATTCTCCTGGCATTGGACCTTGGCCTCTTTATTCATTTCCGTTTTTATTTTACACATTGATTCATTAATTATCTAACTAATTGTACACTGAAGCACACTGAGCTGACAGACAGGTAAAGGGAAGGTGTTTGATGTGGGAAATAACTGAGCAGAGGTGAAGAACATCAGGGGCTCGGGAAATGGAAACATTTAAAGGGGGGTGAAGTCATAAGTCGCATATGTACTCCAAAGTGGGAAGAGATAGATCAGGAATGCAGTCCTGTCCTGGTAGAGTTTGGGGCAATGTCAATTGTAGACTGGAGCTTGAATTAACTTGAATTAATGGGTGAAGCTACCAGGATGTTTTATCACAGTACAAAGAGTGTGGGACCAAGATATTTTGAGGGGAAAATGAAATACATGAGATTCACACTGGATGGCCCAATTTTATAAATGAATTGCCAACAAAGCCACCATCTTCTGGGGTTAAGGAAGAAAGAGCAAGTTGATGACTAAAAGTGAAAGGAACAAGTTTATCGTATCATATCCTGTGGGGAAGGAGAAAAGAACCCAACAAAAATGGGTGAAAATATTCATCTGCAGCAATAAGAACTAAAGGAAGGTATGGAAAATTCTAGCGAACCCAGTGAGCACGATTTTACTTTAAACCATAATGTTGAGATATTGAAACAATTAAGAAACATTAAGTTATGATATAACACCATAAAAATTGTATAGAGACAGTTAATTTGGAATGTAAATTTTAAATGAGTACTGCGTTTTGTGTATGTGTGTGTTACACAGAGCCAGTTGTGGTACTATGTATATATTAGTTCTATGAAATATATTTTATAGAAGACAGGTGTATATATTTATAGATATATTAATTAAATATATAATATAATTAAATTATGTATTTTAATTAAACATAAGACATGCATATACATATGCATATTAAATGACAAATTACAGATGGGAGGATAAAGTAATAAAATGACACCTTTTCTAAAAACATTATGTGAATGCAGCTATTTATAATGAAAATGAGTATATATGACTAGGAAGATAATTCAGGCTTTTCTAGAATTAAACTTATCTAGAATTAAAAGTTATCTTTTATCTTTTTTATTTACCTTTTTTATTTATTTGAGAGAGAGAGACAGAGAAGACATGAGCAGGGAGAGGGAAGGAGGCCGACTCAGGACTTACCCCCAGGACCTTGGGATCATAACCTGAGCCAAAAGTAGACGTTTAACCAAAAGAGTTACCCAGGTACCCCTAAAAAGCTATCTTCTTTTTTAATGATGATTATTTCCACCTGAAGGTGGACCTTGTTCATTTTTTTATTCTAAAGTCTTTCTCTCTTTCAACTTTACATCTAATATTTGTATGTACTTTCCTTTCATAAAACTATTTTTCTATATTATGTGGTTATATCATTTTCCTAAATAACACTCACCATGCATATAATGGGCACTAATGAGAAGGTACCATTGAGCACTTCTCTGCACCCTTATACCATATCATTTATAAAAGGTCATTTATGCTTGAAATGGACTTCCAGGCTCTCAGTCCTTGTCCTGTTCTTTATCATGGCTCTAATCAGGTATAACACTGCTTTATACCATTCTCTTTTTAAGTACACAAATTAAGAAGTGCTCAGTAAATCAGTCTTAAGTCTGCCCTATATTAATCTTACTCTGACTTTGGGCCTAAATTAGCTAAATCTGTCTTATTGCTTATGACTCATTCTTTGACTTTTATTACTTTTTTCAGTCCTTCAGTCATATCTGTTGGTATGTGCCACATGATAACCACTGAACTAAGCCCTCATGAGACAAAGATATATAGGACCCCCTGCCTTGAGGAACAAATAGGAGAAACTATCTCCTAGTTTTTGCAGGGCCCAATACTTGCCTTTATGTTATAAATGTGCTTGCTCTGTTTCCTTCTCAACCCAAGTACCAGAATTTTGACAGTTCTAAATTTATAACCAAGGTTCCACAATCCATTCATTACATAACCCCACCACTGGTTGGCCTCAATGCACTTACACAATGTACACTGGTAGTCCTTATTGGAATCCTTATTCCGGGGGTGCCTGGGTGGCTCAGTTGGCTAATAGTGTGACTTCAGCTCAGGTCATGATCTCAGGGTCCTGGAAATGAGCCCCATGTCCAGCTCCCTTCTCCACGGGGAGTCTGCTTATCCCTCTGCCTCTCCCCCCTGTTCATCCTCTCTCTCTTTCAAATAAATAAAATCTTCAAAAAAAAAAAAAAAAAAAGGAAACTTCATTCTAGATATTTATCCTTGACCACCTGACATCATCACCTTGCTCTCTCCATATCCACATGGGGTCAGATCCCCAGCACTTTTCCAAAACTCCTCCAGAAATATCTAATAATCCTGCAGTTTTTAAGGGCTATCTCCCAAGTCTGATTTACTGGTATATCCTTTTCTATCCTTTTAATTTTAAACAATTTCTTTGAACATGAAGCATATTACTTGTAGAAAGCATGCAGTTGATAATCTCATACTCTCTGCCTTTGGTCAGAATGTTAAATCTATTCATTTTTAATGTTACTATGGATATGTTTGGATTTACATCTGCTGTTTTGTGTTACATTTACATAACACAAAACATGTCACAAAACATGTGACATGTTATGCGTCTCATGAGTTTAGTTCCTCTGAGCCTCCTGTTATGCCTTCTTTTGTGTTAAGTGGGTGTTTTTTTAGTGGAATATTTTAATTCCTTTTGTGGCTTTTTCATTATATTTTTGAATTATTTTTCTTAGTGGTTGCTCTAGGGATCACAATATACATCTCAACTTATCAGATGTTTTTCAGACTCATACTTGGGTGTAAAAAGATATAGAAACTTTACTCCTATAATTCTAATTCTTCTCAACCATTTTATGTTATTCCTTTGATACAAATGTTTTATATGTGTTTCAAAATCCATACATAGTTTTAATGATTACCTTATAAAACCTTACTGTCTTTAAAGATATTGGAAAAAAGAAAAAGAGTAAGAGCATATTTATAAAGTTTGTTATATTAAGAAACTTACTTATCAGGTCCCATATTTTGCTATTTCTTCCAAATACAGAAAAATTATTTTCAAATATTTTATTATTGTTAATAGAAAACACATCCAGAAACCTAATAAAAAGAGGAAATAAACACAAGACTTCTTTTGGCCTCGTTTGCCTACCTTCTATTTCATGTTATTCTTCATGGGGCTCTGAAGACTTTTTAGTCTCCAAAAAGTTCATTATTTAAATAGCAATTTTCTATTACTTTATGTCATAACTAAGGAAACTGTCTATGTAGATAATCATATTCTCCTAGAATTTCTTTTAAAGTATTTATCATCTAATTTTGCCAAATTATTTTGCCTACAAATAGAACCCAGTTATGACACTTATTCTTACGTTCATATGATGAGAATTATTTAATTAAAAGCTATCTGTTGCCTCTAGTTATGGAATAAATAGATCATGGGAAAAAAAAGTACAGCATAGGAAATATAGTCAATGATATTGTAATAGTGCTGTATAGTGGCATGTCAGCTATACTCAAGTTAAAATAATTTTTAAAAACAAACAAAAAATAAAAGCTGTCTATTATGTTTTTATTGACTTCCTATTGTACCTATAATTCTCTACAATCTTCACAATCTTTAGGTCTGCTAGTGATACAATGTTTATACTTTTTGTTTGCTTCTTATCTGTTTTCATCTAAAAATGTCTGAAATTTATCTTCATTTATGCTATTTATGCTAAATAATAAAATTCTGGATTCAAATTATTTTTTTTCTTCCCCTACCACTTTGAAGATGTCATCTCATAACTTTTGGCATCCATAATTTCTTTTGTCGCTTATTTGGAGTAATGAGTATTTTTCACCTAGCTATGTGTTCACATTTTCAGCAATGCGAATATGATGTGCCTAAGGGGGTATGTGAATGTGTGTTTTTTAACCTCATATTGATTTGTGCAATACTTGGATCTGGGAGTTGATACTTTTCTTCCTGTAGATTTGAATATTTTTACAATTATTTCTTCAGATATGGCTTTCATCCCAAAGCACTTGGGGTGGCTCAGTCAGTTAAGCACCCTATTTTTTATTTCAGCTCAAGTCATGATCTCATGGCCAGGAGATCAAGCCCTGCATGGGGCTCTGAACTGGGCATAGAACCTGCTTAACAGTCTCTCTCTCCCTCTACCCTTTACCTGTGCTCTTACTCTATCACTAAAAAAAAAAAAAAAAAAAAGGCTTCCATCTTATTCCATCCTATTTCTTTTCACTTTTCCCCTTTGGGATTCCAGTTATATATATCCTAGATACTATGATCATATCCTGTGTGTCTTTTATATTTTGTTTTGTGTCTTTTATGACCATGTCCCATATGTTTCTTATAATTCATTTTTTTTTCTTTTGGTGTTTTTCTGTTGCTCTATCTTCATGTTCATTAATCTTGTCTTCTGCTCTATAAAGTCTACAGTTTATCCCACCATATGATGTTTTTAGTTCTGAAATTGTATTTTTAGTTTTAGAATTTCTATTTTCTATTCATTATTCAACTCTGATGAAACTTCCCCCTCATATATTTGATCCATATTTTCTTTAATTGTTCCTTTATTTTGTCTAATTATAACACACATATTTACTTTGAAAATGTTGTTCACTAAATCCAGTATCTGGATTGTCTTTGGGTCTGTTTTATCTCTCCAAAATTGAATAGTGTTTTCCTACTTCCTTATATACCTAGTTATTTTTATTATATGCTGGATATTTTAGAAAATACTTTGAAGAGTTCTTGGGTTATTTTAATATCCTCTAAATAGTATTAAGTTTTGTTCTGGGGTCTACTTACATTACCATTGGATCATACTAATTTGATCAAGGATTGCTCTAAAGCTTTGTTAGAGAGGAGAGTTCTGGTTTGCCCATACTCCCAGAGCACAATCCCTACTTTAATGGCATAGTCCTTATTTGTGTGATATGTCCTTTCTTCAATTTCTACCGAAAGCCTAAGTTGTTCATAAGGTGTCTCTGTTCCAGAAGGACCCAAAATCCCGTCTGTATCTCTTCACTATTGCGTACACTAAGAATTTCTTCTCTGCTCTCTAATCCTTGGTAGCTATTCTCTCCTAGTTTTCCAGAGATCCAACCATGTACTCACAGATTAAACGCCATCTAAAAGCAAAATCTCTGAAAAAATTTTCCAGAGATTTTTAGGGTCAACATTCTGGGACCTCTGATTCCTGCCCCCAACTTTCTTGGTATCCCTGAACCGCAATCTCTGTTTTTTCCCTCCAGGGAAACTTACTGTTTAATTGGGTTCTGTTTTCCTTAGCTGGAATGTGCAAAAAATCCTTACAAAGAAATCTGTTAAACTTGTGTTTTTCCTTGCTTTTAGGATCAGAACCTTTCATTGGTTACTGGATAACTCCCCGAAATTGTTGTTGTACATTTGTAAAATATGTAGCTTGAATATTACTTTAGCATGGAGGGTATCAATGCCATCTAACCCACCATAGTTATAAATGGAAGTGTTACCCCATTTTTTCTGAAGTCTCTTGCTCATTTACTCCATTCCCCCCAAGGATTTTACCCCATACCTCATACTAGTTATGGAGCACGCATGCTATTTATTGCCTATTGCCAGACTCACTGATGCTATTAGCTACATTTGTTTCCAGTAAATGCAAAAATCTTGTCTTGATCTCTTCTTTTTCCATTGTTCTGTTGTCTCACATTATCATTCCTCATCCTACTTACAGTGTCTGTCTAAGTATCAGATCCTTTTTCTCTGAATTTCTGTAATACGTTATTTAAAGATTTTCTATGTCTGCGTTACAGTGAAAGCTTTATCATTTTTAAAACTTAACTTCCTAAGAGGGATGAACTTGCTTTATATTGAATTTGAATTGGTTTGTATTGTTTCCAGGGAATAAGTTAAATACAAATATATATATATATATATATATATATATATATATATATATATATATTTTTTTTTTTTTTTTAAATAATCTCTACATGCCCAATATGGGACTCAAACTCCCTACTACCTTGAGATCAAGAGTCACATGTTCTACTGACTGAGCCAGCCAGGCGCCCCTGATGCAACATATATTTTAACTTATTTGGTAACAACCATTTAAGTGAAATGTAGGAAGTAGAGAACAGTTTGCTGAGGAATGAGAAATGAGTAGGAAATGAAAATAGATGTAGATGTTGGTCTGTGAAGCATTGGCAGGAAATAGGTCGATAGCTAAAGCATTCAGTGCTCAAATGATTAATTTATGATTTTTCCATTCCTTAATTTAATTATTATTTATTGAGTACCTACTATATATTAGACACTGAGATGTGATAAAAAAGAAAATGAACACAAGAACTTATCCTCATGGAACATGTTTGAGTGGCATGTTTACAGTCAAACAAATATTTGAAGATATCTAAATGCTGGTAAGAAAGAACAAGTAACAAGGGAGAAATTGAAGGTGCTGGAAAAATAAGATAATTGAGAGAGTGAAGTCTTCAATGAGATGTAAATTGATGGGGAGCAGTAGTGCAAATCATGTTTACTGTTGGCCTTATGAAGGAGGAGACAGAGTAAGCATTTATACCTGATTTCATAATAATAATAACACTTGTAGATTGTTCCTATATTCCAAACATTGTTCTAAGCATTTTGATGCAATAATTCAGTTATTCCTCACAAAATTGCCCTAAAGTAGAAGTTATTATTCACATTTCACAGATGAGGAAACAGATCCCAAGAGAAACATGTCAAAGGCCACAGATAGTAAGTGGTAGAATCAGATGAAGATTCAGACAGTTCAGAAATGATTAAACTTTTGAGAGAATGTAATATTAAGATAAGTAATGTTGTAAAGAATTAAATTTTAGTGAAGAAGGAACTATAATGAAAAGCTCAGAGCTAGGAGCTAGGCCTTGTAAGTGCACATCAAATTTTTTCATTATTGTTCACCAAGTTATATGTTCCTTTCTAAACACGGCAAACAACTTCTATGGTTGTAGACTGATTTAGATAAATGAAGTGTCATTTGAACAATATTTCTGTGTATTTATTTGAGATTTAAAAAATGGTTCAAATATATTCTCTGCAACCAAGATTTTAAAATGTTAAGATACTATATAAACTGTTTCCTTGAGCACATAAAATAAAAATTGGATTAGAAACTGAATTAATTGATAGTTCACTAAGCAATAAAGTGAATTAAATATTGATCCTGAATACTTTAAGCATGAGAAACTAATTCGCATCTGAAGTTGATACAAGGTATGTCTTACATAAAAATCAGTGTTTTATTAAGAGAAATAATATAAAGATTAATAGAAGTAATTCTTAGTTTAATGAGTGCTAAAGAGGCATCAGTTGGTTGAGATAAGAAGCTAGTTCAGCACTGTGGGGAAAAGGTAACCTAGTAATAACTATAATGAGAGATTGATGACATTTGAAGGATTAGGAGAATAGGAGTTTTCAAGAGAAATTTATGAAAAACAGCCAGCTTTACATTTTGTATTTTATTATGTCTTCCTCTTGCTTCAGATGGTGACAATGGTAGAATCCAGAAAATGGGTCATCTTGAAATCCCCACTGAAATGTTTGAATCATGGGAAAATATAAAGTTGTGAAATGATGTGATTAGGCCTGAAATAAAAAGAAAGAAAAATCAATCCCATTATTTCTAAAGAATAGATGGACTAAAGAGGGGGATTAAAACTGGAAGGCCAAGAAAGTATTTAAGAGGTTATGGCAAAGTGCACTGGAACATAGTGATAACATTCATTAAAACAGTAGTGACAGTAGTAAGTTGGAGAGGAAGCAATAAATATGTAACTGATTGAAAAGTAGAATCTACAGAATCTGTGGCCAGTTGGAATGGGGCCATGGGGGACATGAAAGAATCAAACATGATTTACCAGGGTTTACACAACTGCATGCATAAAAGCATGCCAAAAATTATCTTGTGCTAGGTATTTTCCATTTCCTTTGCAAATACACCTTGCTCTGCTTTGAGAAGCTGACCTATGCAAGCTATTCTATACTCTTTCTTGCCTTTGACTTCTAATTTAGATTAAGTTCATGGGAAAAAGAAAGGACAATAGAAGAGAGTGATGTTAGCATATTTCTCTGGCTCCTCCTTTCAGTTTTACCTTAGGTCTCACATTTTATTTTTTCTAAAGATTCTATTTATTCACTTGACAGAGAGAGATAGCGAGAGAGGGAACACAAACAGGTGGAGTGGGAGAGGGAGAAGCAAGCTTTCCACCAAGCAAGGGACTCGATCCCAGGATTCTGGGATCATGACCTTAGCTGAAGGCAGGCACTTAATGACTAAGTCACCCAGGTCACGCATTTTTTCAAGGAAGGCGTCTTAACTTGATCTCCTTCTGAGGTCTAGTAAATACCTTATGTCCTAGGCCCAAAGGGACCAGGGTTAGTAACAGCTCTGCTGCTATTAGCCTAGGATGGTTATACTGTTTATTGTGGCTTCTCAGTGTGCAACCAAATCTCCATGAATAACCCCTCTGAATATAAGCATTCTTTAAATTTTACTAATTTTTTTTGCCATGCACTTCTGTTTGGGATCCAGACTGAAACGAGTATGATCTGGCTTCTATATTAAAATTGTAATTGTAGAATTTTGCATTGCACCGAGATAGAGAAACAGGGACTTGATTTGTTCACTTGAAAAAATAAAAAATGGTAGACATCAGGTAATGATGGACAATGATCTCCAAGAAACTGAAAACAAAAAAGGAGAGCTCTATGCTTACTCCATCGCTTTGACTGCTGAGAGAGAGATTCCAAGCTAAGGTACAGGGAGAGTACTCAGCTGGAGGTAGAGGTGACAGTGCCGAGAGATTAAGGCAACTTGTGTTCACAGGACAGAGTACCAAAGAGGAGACAGCTGTATAGAAAAAGAACTCCAGCGAGTTCCCTACAGAGGGTCTCTCTCAAGTGTTTAATAAAAACAAAATGACTAGCTCATGGGTGTGAAGATACCCAGGACTTGAAGAAAGAACTATCTGGAAGCATTAAAGAGAACAGTGTCTAGCATCCAAGATGGCTAATGTAATGTAGTTGGTATGGGAATCCGATATCTCTTCAATGTAGAGATGTTATTGCCTTTGGAAAAATACCTAGAAGTAGGATTGCTGGATCATATGGTAGTTCCACTTTTAATTTTGAAGGGAAGATCATATTGTTTTCCATTGTAGCAGTACAAATTTACATTTCCATCATCACTGCATGAGGGTTCTCTTTTCTCCACATCCTCACCCATGCTTGTTATTTCTTGTTTGTGTGATAATAGCCATTCTAATAAGTATGAAGTGATAGCTCATTGTGGTTTTCATTTACGTTGTCCTGATGATTAGTGATGTTGAGTATCTTATCATCACCAATGACTGAGCAGAGTTCATAAAGAAGGAAATAAAAATGTTTCATAAGATATGAAATGCTCAATCTCTTTCATAATAAAATAAATGCAAATTTAAACAACACTGCTAATGTGTTTCATCTATGATCAAATTAACAAAAACTCCAAAAGTCTGACAGCACACTATCTTTATGAAAATATGAAGAAATGGGGACTTGATAACATTACTGATGGGAGCATAAATCAGTAAAAAAGGAATAGAGGCACTTACCAGAACAAAATAAGGACACAAATCTAGAACACTGACAACACCAAATGCTGGTGAGAATGTGGAGTAACAGGAATCCTCACTCATTGCTGGTAGGAATTTAAAATGGTACAGCTACTTTGGAAGATGGTTTAGTGGTTTCGGAGAAAACTAAACACACTCTTACATACGATCCAGCAATCATGTTCCTTGGTATTTACCCACAGGGGCTGAAAACACATCAGTACAAAAACCTGCACACAGATGTTTCTAACAGCTTTGTTCATAATTGCTGAAACTTACAAGCAACCAAGATGCTTTCAGTAGGTGAATGGATAAGTAAACTTGGTACATCTACATGATGAAATATTATTCATCACTAAAAAGAAGTGAGCTATCAAGCTATGAAAAGACATGAAGGAAACTTAAATGCATATTATTAAGTGAAAGAAGCCAATCTGGAAAGGCTTCATAATAATATTATTCCAACTATATGGCATTCTGGAAAAGGCAAAACTGTGGAGACAGTAAAAAGATCAGTGGTTGCTAAGAGGTGGGTGGAGGAGATGAATAAGTAGAGTACAGAGGATTTTTAGGGCAGTGAACACACTATATGATAGCACAATGATGGGTACATGCCCTTAAACATTTGCCCAAACCCATGGAATATGCAACACGAAGACTGAACCCATAATGTAAACTACGTGCTTTGGGTGATAATGGTGTGTTAATGTATGCTCATCCATTGTAATTAATGTACCGCTCTGGTGGGTTGATGCTAATGGGACAGGCCATGTATGTGTGGGATCAGGGGGCATATGGGAAATCTCTATACTGTCATCTTAATTTTGCTATGAACCTAAAACTTCTCTTACAAAAATCTTTACTTAGGAAAAAAAAGGATTGGAGGCTAATTAGGAAATACCCTTCAATATATTAAATATCTATATTATGCTTGTAAAAAATATCTTAGAGATATGTTCATATACAAGAAAAATGACATAACTTGCCCTGTTTATATTATTAAGATATTGAAAACATCTCAACATTTGCATTAGTAGATGTGTGGTGGAGACACTCATATGGGCTCACCAATATTATCTTATTTTTCTCTCTGTTACATTGCATTTATCATTCTGCCTATTTTTAGGGGGGACCAGGTGACTGAGTTCTGTGGGTCAAAAGAATGTGGTTAGAAATGATGTGCCTGATTTCTCAATTCTCCCTCAAAATCCTCTATTCTTCTATCTATACATAGTTTTTAAAATGTAGTGCCCTATGAGCAGAGGAGGTAGATGATTGAGAGTATTGGAATCAATAAGAATGAGTATAATATTATACTAATTATATTTTACAAATCATTAGTTTAAGCTCTATATTCTCTCAGCTTATGTTAATTAATCATCTTCCTATTGTTTTTTAAGTTTTCAGTAATAGGTATTGAATTTTATGGGATGTCTTTTCAGCTTATCCTTATGTTTATTAGAAAATGATATATTGTGTTGAATTATTAATAGTTTTTCTGATAAATATATTAACAATTACTACTAATATTACTCCTCCTCCTCCTCCTACTACTACCAGCTAGCAAATATTGAACTCTTACAATTTTCTTTCTTTTTTTTTTTTAACTCAGGCTTATGAAAATTTATTATTATCACTTTTTTGCTATCAAAATTTATGATCTTCGTCTTTCCTTCTTGCCTTTGAGAGACATTGGCTACTTTTGATAATCTTAAAGCAAACTCCAGGAATGTCACTGACAGCATAACCTTTGTGACCAAATCCAGCAACCAGAACCTCATCATTTTCCTCATAAAAATCAAACAACCATCCTTGGGTACAAAGGCTGTGATTTTTTTGCCATTCTTGATCAGCTGGACCCTGACACACTTCCTGATGGCAGAATTTGGCTGCTTGGCTTCAACCCCTACTTTTTCCAGCACAATTCCTTTTGCCTGGGACGTGCCTCCAAAAGGGCTGGCCTTCAGGGCTGTGCCCACAAGGACTTTCTTGTACGGTTTATCATGCCACTTCTGATCTCGTCGGTGGCTGTGGAGCTTCCTGTCAGTAAGGAGACTGCGACACTTGCCCATCCTGCCGGCCCCACGGGCCTGAGCAAAAGAGTGAACTCTTGCAATTTTCCAGACACTATCTTAAGTGTTTTACAGCATTAATCAACCTAAATCTTCACAGCACTTGTTTGAGATACGTAACACTAGCCCTATATTATGAATAAAGAAAGGGAGTCATGTCAAGTTCAGCAACTTGACAGAATTAAATGTCCAGTAAGTGGCTGAGTTAGTCTTCAAATCTTCCCTTAAACATAGATTTATATTCATAAATTTATTAAATTACCTTGCATTCCTGAGAACTAATCTCACCTATGACTAAAAACTATTTTAATATACTGGTGAGCATATTTGCTTATATTTAACTTGTGATTTTTACATTTTTATCTATAATTGGAATTGGAATGTTAAAAAAACAAAGTTTTGGTTCACTTATATTAGCTTCTTTAAATGATGGCAATAACTACTTTCTTACTCTGAAACATATAGTATAGACTAAGACTAAGTCTGCACCAGTAAATTTGAATTGAATTCGACTATATGACACTCTTAGATTGGAGATTTCAAGAGGTAATTTTCGTTGTCTTACCTGACCATAATCTATTCAGACTGTAAAATTTTCTTATGCCACATTTGGTAAAATATATTTTCCCATAGAATTATTCTAAACCTATATTCTTTTAACTAAAAAAAGTAGAATTTGTTTGTCAATAATATAGAAACTTTTCTTTTAAAAAATAATTTTTATCTAACTTGTAATTTGACATTTGCTTATTTAAATGGATATCCAGAGTGAGACTAGCATGTTCTGCTTTAAGAAAGCTTTCATTTGCCTTCATGGAGTAAAAATAATTAGTTTATACACAGAAGCCTTCCAGAATATCTGCTTTTCGTGTTCTTTATTAACACATAAAGAAATATTACTATCAGTCTACTGTATTAAAATTTTAACTTTAAAACTGTATATGTGAAACAAATTTAGTTTTAAATTAAAAGTTGATTTTTATTGAGTTTTTGAAATGAGTTTTTTGAATTTTTATTTCTATATTTACAATTAGACATTTCTTGGCACTAGAAGGAAAATATACTCAAATGTTAGACAATTACAAAAAATGTTTAAAACATCTGTTGACCTTAAATTGCCATCATACTTAAAAGAAATGCTCATGTACACTAATTTCATTTTTACAGAAGTCTTTTAAAATTTCTTTCTTTTCCCAAAACATTAAAATACACTAAAAATAGCAGTGGCTCTATTTACTTGAAAAAGTATTATAATTTCTGTTTTGATCGTAATGAGTGCCTGTAAGGTATACTTTTTTAAGAAAAAATACCTGATTCATCAGGTATGAGATCTGTCGGCACCTTCATCTTTGACTTCCAGCCTCTAGAACTGAGAAACAAACGCTTACTGTTGGGGGGGGGGGGGTATTAATAAGATACATTAGTAGAAAAAGTGGGAAAGTTAGAGAAAAATCTATATTAAGAAAAAGATATAATGAGGACTATATTTTTTAATGTAAAATTTCATCAAACAGTAATGTAACTTCAAATATACCAAAAGAAAATCTCTACCTGAAAGTTTGGGGGCAAGACTGGATGAATCAGAGGTTAAACTTGGGAGAGGGCTGGGGATGCTAACTTCTGGAAATGTGGCAACCCCAAGGTGGGAAGCCATTGACCTGCCTTATTTAACACCAGAGGGAGCCAAGACAGGAACTCATAAAGTGATTTGGACACAGCACAGAGGACTGCAGATGAAAAGTGCCTTTCTGTCACTGAAAGTGTATATAGTTTCCTGATTTAACAGAGAGGATAGACTAGGAGCAGGGTGGCCTGATGGGAGCCCAAAGTAAGTTAGGAAACATCACTGAGAAGGAAAAGTACTGAATGAGGAGGAGGAGTAAAGTGTTGTTCTTTTTTTTTTTTTTTTCCCAGGATTTTATTTATTTATTTGTCAGAGAGAGCGAGCACAGGCAGACAGAGAGGCAGGCACAGGCAGAGGGAGAAGCAGGCTCCCTGCTGAGCAAGGAGCCCAACGCAGGATTCGATCCCAGTACGCTGGGATCATGACCTGAGCCGAAGGAAGCTGCTTAACCAACTGAGCCACCCAAGTGTCCCTAACGTATTGGGACAATTAGAAAATTGTTCAGCAATCAGCTGGAAAGTCTTCATTTAAAGCTAGAACTGATTGGGTAGTCAATATCCAAGGTTCAAATACGTCAAGTGAGTGAAAACTGAAGATCACTTACAAAGATATATTTATTTGTGTATCTGTATATTAAATTATGTTTATTACTCTCACAAACCATTAGCAGTAATATAAGTTCATGAGCAGTCAAGCTTGTCTTATTGACTTAGAAATTTAGCATACACATAATGAGAGCCTTTACTTAAATATGGTTATATGCAGACACACACACACACACACACACACATTTACACACTTGTGTATGTATATTGTTTTCACAAGGAGGTGAACTCCTTGAGGTAAGAAATCACTAATTTCTCTTTTGTATCTATTATCACTTAATGTGTATCCTTTCATATAATGAGTTCATGATGACTGTATGCATGATACAGTTTGTTTTTATATAACCTCCTTACATTTGATTCTAGTATTTAGTACAAGCAATTTGCATGATGGTTTATACTATGTAGATAGTAAAATCACTGAACTCCAGGACACTGAATAATTGTTATACTAAAGAAAAGCAGGGTAGTATAAAAAGAAGGAATATAGGGGAAAGAACTATTCATATCGCTAAGTTATTATTTTTTCTATAAAAATATATTCCAGTCTTTTCCTTAGTGGATACACTGTAATTTCTCCTGGCTAGAATTGGCAGTGCCCTTTTATTTACTCCTCTTACTTCTCATTTAAATATCACGCACTAGACTATCATTCTTGATTTTACTACTTTTTACTGCCTATGGGCTTTTCTTTCAACTCATTTAAAAGGCATTATGCTTTGATAATGGACTGTCTGAAGATGGAACTAAATTACAATTTTTTTAACTTCAATTTAATCAATGCCAGAGGCGACCAAGAGATATAGGGTTTCTCATGAAAAGTTCTACTCTCGTTGAACTCTTTATATATTGTTCTGTATTGGAAGACTTTCAGAGTCTATATACATAACTATGTGTGGACAAATATGTGAATATATTTGCAAAAGTAATTCTCTTCATTATAATTAATTAGCATTAAGACAATATCTTTGAATTTGTTTGGCTTTATTTATAGGATGAACATACAAGAAAGAAGCAATATTTAACAGTAAGAACACAGACCTCGGGATGTGGTAGATTAGCTTCAAATTCTTGTTCTGCTTTATTCTAGCTTGTAACCCTGGTGACATTTTTTTAACTTCTCTAAGTTACCCATCTGGAAAATGATGATGACAAGCCCTACAACTGAAGTTTGAATTAGATAACATTGTAAATCACTAGTCTTCAAAAACATTAGTATTCTCCTTAGAGAAAAAAGAGAGAAGCTGATGCTTTAAATAGAGGTCCTGTTTGGGTGCTTTTTCCCTCTAGAATACATAACAACCACAAGAAAATGGCATGTTTGCACAGCAACTTCATCTACTTATGAGTAGCATAAAGGGGAAGAGAAAAAAAAAAAAAAAAAGAAACAACTCAGGTTCAGTGAGAATTCCTAAACCCACTATAGGGTTATAGATCTTCTGATGACATTCTAATTAACTATGAATTTTTAAATGAATTTAACAATTACAGTCATTTCTGAAAGTATATATCCATTGCTTGATAGATTTAGCACAGATTTTAAACAAATATGATAGAGGGATTTAGTATTTCTGAGATGCATCCAAAGTGAAGTCTTTATTTTTCCTCAAATATTGCCTCTTCAGTTTATCCCCAATTCAGTAATGATGACACCTTCTATCAAACTGTTGTTCAAGCCACTTATCTTGGATTAATTTTTGACATTTCTATTTCCCTCACCCTGCCATGTCCAATCTATTGTTAAGTCCTTTGGTTTCTCCTTTTAAAATAGAGCTTGAATGTGTCTTTTTCTCTCCATAGCCACTGTCTCTCTATGCTGCCTCTCATTTGATCTGTTACATCAGCATCCTGCATTAGGTATTGGCTGCAATAATAGAAACCCTTAAAGTAACCATTGCTTTTAAAAGTTTGTTGTTTCCTTCTTGAAAATAAAAGAAACATAGAGTTAAGTAATCCAGAGTTGGCATGTTCATTCTATGAAGCTGTTGGAGAACCAGAGTCCTTCCTCTTCACCATTTGGTGTGATTCTCAAACTCATGGTCCATGATGACTGCAAGAGCTCCAGCCATCACAACCAGTAGTATGGAGGAAAGAGGGCAGAAGCATGTATTTCCTCTCTTTAAAGAAAGGAGAAAAAAGTGCACACAACACATCAGTTTGCATAACTTTGGCCAGAAATGAATTCCATGGCCTACTAGTTATAAGAGATTCTGTAAAATATCTTTAAGTCAAAATGACCAGCTAAAATTTAGGATTCTGTTTTTATCTGGTTCTTGTCTGCCTTTCCATGTAACATTGCAGCAAACTCCTAGTATGCCTTCATATATGTAAGTATATACTAAACTTTCACCACTGCATGGTCTTAGCCTGAACTATGTCCTCTGCCTAAAGGGTTCTAACTCCATTCCTCCCCTGGATAACTCCTTATCATTGAGGTTTTAGGATAACTCCTTATCTTTCAGGTTTTACTTTTTTTTTTTTTTTAAGATTTTATTTATTTATTCGACAGAGATCACAAGTAGGCAGAGAGGCAGACAGTGAGAAAGATGAAAGTAGGCTTCCTGCTGAGCAGAGAGCCCGACGCCCGGGCTTGATCCCAGGACCCTGGGACCATGACCTGAGCTGAAGGCAGAGTCTTTAACCCACTGAGCCACCCAGGTGGCCCCAGGTTTTACTTTAATATCATTTCTTTGGATACATCTTCCCTGATAATCCAATCAAAATTGCCTCCTTCCATCAACCAATTTTTTTTTTTCCCTCGGAGGACTCCATTATTATCATAACACTAATTGCCAATGACATTTATCTGATTTTTTTTTTTCTTGTTTGATTTCTACCTGCTTACTTTATCCACCACTCTAAAAGGCCTATGAAGGTGAGGACCGTATTTCTTTTTTCTCAGTGTGCAATGCCTAGACATAGTGATACTCAATAAGCATGAGGGGGAAAAAAAGGAAAAGGAATGAAACAAGGGAAAGATTAAGGAAAGAAGATAAGAAATATAAATTCTTTTGAAAACCCGGAGATGCTAATACCTTTATGGAATGATTGGTGGTTTGGTTTTAATCTTCTTATTAGTCATTTCTTCCCTTTTTCTTGTCTCAATTACAGTTCCCAAAAAAGTACATTTAATTCAACAAATATCCATTGAGTTCACATTTATCTTAAATATGAAAACAATCAGAATTGCTTTTAAAGTGTTCTGCTTTGAAATAATGCTGATTTTCCAGATTCAGCTCTCCAGGCGAAGATGAAATGGATTGAATCCCAAAGTTTTCCTGCATGTTTAGACATTGCCTCCTAAGAAAAGAATCTGAATAGTTTTGGAGTCACGTTTATGGATTAAAGACTTGCAAATCTCTCTCTGCAAGTCCAGACACAAAAATACGAGGATTAAACTCCTGAATACCTTACAAAGTGCCCCATCTCCTGCTGTAATTGTTTGTAAGGAAATAAAAATACATTAAAAGGCCTTTTGCCTGTATGGTAATGTGTATGAAAGTGTTCTACTGAATATAAAATCACATATTTTCCCTCAAAATCAATCCAATTGGATTGAGTGTCCCTGAATACCTTATGAAAGTTTGTCAATCCTAAACATGTCTCTTAAACTTGCTTTGTGTTTAATTGTCAATAGTAATGTCTTATTTTGCCTTTCCCTGAATGACACTTTTACCTTCAGTAATGAATATAGAAAACTAATTGAAATCAATGTTTATCTTGAATAACATTAGGTTATTCTCAGAGCTCTTAGCTATTCTAGTCTGTACTTTGATTAGTTTTATTTAAAGATTTTTCTGTCATATGATGTTGGTGTACCATTTGGATTTTTCTCTATTTTTTTTCATCATTGATCTGGTTTTACTGTTCTTTTGGTTTGCCTTGTAGGAAATTAAAATTTCCTCTCATTTTACTTTCTACAAGCCATCTTTGAGACTGTAGAACATTTTTTTTAACTTATGCCAAAGAACACTTCATAAACATTGGTGAAACAGTGCACTGCCAATACTTTTAGCTGAGCTGTATTTTATTTTTAATGAAAGGATGTATTAGTATTCATGGGAGAGTATTATATATTTTGAACTCAGTCACATTTCCATTTGGCTGCTTTATAGAAATAATTTTTCTTTTTATGGGGGATTTATCAGAGAATTTTAAGAAAGGAAAAAGCCTTTGAAAACTAGTACCCTGCCACCCATACATTTTGAAGTAAGGGACATCTTCGTACATGAAAGTTATTTTCACTTAAATAGAAGACAATTCTTCATTCACTAATATAATTACGAGAATGCATACTTAGTAATTCATGTGCCTAAAAATATAGATGCTATAGTAGGCAGAATAATGGCCTCCATAAATGTCGACATCCTAATTTCACAATCCTGTGAATATGTTAGGATTGTATTGTATTAGTTTTCTATGGCTGTTGTAACAAAATACCACAAACTTAGTAGCTCAAAACAATACAGTTTTATTATTTTATAGTTCTGGAGGTCAGAGGTGTAAAATGAGCCCACAGGGCTGCATTTCTTTGAAGGCTCTAAGGCAAAATCATTTCCAATCTTTCTTGGCTCACGGTTCCTTCCTCCATCTTCAGAATAACAGTTACAAATTTCTTTCTCTCTCACTCATTCTCTCACTCTCTTTTTCTTGCTTCCTTTATCTCCCTTTCTGTTGGTTTCTTTCCCTCTTCTCCTTCTCCTTCTCTATGTCTATCTCTCTGTCTCTATCTCTCCCTCTCTCTTTTTCTCTCAGACCCTCAAACCCTTACCTCCATTTTATAAGGACCCCTGTGATGACACTGGGTCCCCACCTGGGTAAATCAGAACGAGCTTCCCTTTCTGAGCTCTTCCATCTGTAAAGTCTCCTTTGCTATGTAAGGTAACAGACTCACAAGTCCTGGGAATGAGGATGTGGATGGACATTTGGGAGGAGGCATGATTCAGCCTACCACAACTGCAGGTGGAGCTAAGATTGCTAATCAGCTGACCTTAAACTAGGGAGATGATTCTGGATTATAGAAGTGGGCTCAATGAAATGAAAAGGGACCTTGAAAGGAGAGAGGGAACCTGAAGAGTAGGTCAGTGTGATGCAATGTGAGGAGGATACAATCTGCTATTGCAGTCTTTGAAGAAAGGGATCTGGGTCCATGAGCTAAGGAATTCAAGGAGCCTGAAGAAGCTGGAAAAGACAAACCTTCCACAAAGCAGGACAAAGACAACCTTGACCACACACATAGATTTTAGCCCAATGAGACCCATGTGAAACTTCTGACCTATAAAACTGTAAGAAAACAACTTTTTGTTGTATAAGCCACTGAAACTGTGGTAATCGGAGACATTTGGCCAGCAGCTATGTTGGATGAGTCCTATATATCTTAGCCAAGCCTTTATATGACTACAGCATTAAGCAAAATTTTTGACTGCAACCTCATGAGAGATCTTACGCCAGAACTACCCAGCTAAATTAACCCCAGATTCCTGAACATCAGAAACTGTGTAATTATAATCAATATTTATTCTTATAAGCTGCTAAATTCTCGATTTGTTGCACAGTAGATAAATAATATAAAAATTGATAGAAGCCTGGCATATGGTAAGAATTATATATGAATGACTGGCATTGGTGTTCTTCTCTTGAGGGCAAATGAATATATGTGTCTTATCTCCTCTACCCATCCCTAAGGGAATTCCAACAATCAGGAACGATGAAGAGTCAAATCTAGTTACTCTAGAATGATGAGCCTTCTTGCTCACACAGGCTCATTAGTGTCTCTGGTATTTCCTTAGGGCTCTGCTCACTTCTTAGAAGTGTCAGGATTACATTCCAGTCCCTGACCTCTGCCTTCAGAGTTAGAGTTAGGTTTAACTTGCCAGAAAGTGGACATTTGAGGCCAACAGAAAGCTGCCTGGAGAAACTCACAATTAGCAAGTGAGAAGGGTAAAGTATGTGTGTGCGTGCATGTGTGTATGTGTAGACAGTGAGTGAGTGCATCAAGGATTCAACATGTTGTGGCGAATTGGATTACTTAATTAGTACTCAGGGCAAAAGAATTTGAGACTCTGTTAATTAAATAGGAAAGCAGGTTCAGGTCCAACCAAAAATTATAGAATGTCTAATTGTGGCGAAGTCTATTTGAAAAATTCTTCATTGTTATACTGTTATGCTGAAAAGAAATTAAAAATTAAAAAAAAAGAAAAAAAAATTCTTCATTGTTGATCTGCTGAATAAGTAACTTTTGATTAGTTAGGTTTCTAAGGAACTAATATTTAATAAATACTATGGGCCCAAATTATTTGTGTATTCTAAATTTTGAGCAAATTAGGATTAAATTTGAAAGTACCAATAGCCTTTATTTTAGTTATTTTTCATTTACATAATGCTGCTCCTGAAAGTCTCAAGTTACTTAGTCTCCAGTGAACACAAGATTGATGTCATTCCTTTAAGATTCCAACTCCCTGGGCGGTTTAACCAGATTATGCTGCCATCCTATTTGCTTTTCTATTATATATTTTAAGAAATACCTGAAAATTTCCAAGCCCTATCAGCAGGCGTAACTTCATGTCATGAATGGGTAAAGTTAAGTCCTTTATTCCCTGCGTGAATGTGTGCGTGCATGCACGCGCCTGGCATACACACATGTACACACACACGCATAAATCTCTGTCAACTAAGTAAAACGCACATTCTGCTATATCATTATGTAATGACTCTGAGAAAATAATTAAATGAAAGGTAGAGAACAGCGACTTAACCCGATAAAAAAATCAGTATATGGGGGCCTTGTTAGCCCTGGAATCCCTTTCAATAAGTCAAATAAAGATGCATTCTGCATATTTCCAAGCTTGAGGTCCTACAGCAGCATTTTCTGCTTCTAAACTTGCTTTTAAAAATTTGTTCCATATTTTTATTTTATTTAGGTGAAGTTCACATAACATAAAATTAGTCACTTTAAAGTGAACAAATTCAGTGACATTTAGTAGATTCACAGTGTTTTGTAGCCACCACTTCCATCCAGTTACAAGACATTTTTCTCATTCCAGAAGTAAACCCATTCTCATTAAGCAGTCACTCACCATTTTCACCGCCCCTCAAATCCTGGCATCTCTCTCAGTCTGCGTTCTGTCTCTATGGATTTATTTGTTGTGGCTATTTCAAGTAAATGGATTCATACAATATATGAAGTTTTGCATTTGTCTTTATTTAGTATGTTGGTTTCAGTTGATCTGCATTGTAACATGCATCAGTGCCTTATTCCTTTTGTGGCTGGATAATATTCCATTCTATGACTATATCACATTTTGTTTATCCATCCAATGACTGACGGAATTTGGGCTTTTGACTATTGTGAATAGTGCTGCAATAAATACATGAGTATATGCATTTGCTAGAGTACCCGTTTTCTATTCCTTTACATATATACTCAGATCATATGGTAATTTTATGCTTACTTTTTGAGAAAACCATCAAACCGTTACACCGTCAGCAATGTATGAAAATTCCAGTATCTCCACATCACTGCCAAAACTTTTTTTTCTTTTTTTTAAAATAGTGGCCATTGTAGTGGGTATGAAGTTGTACCTCATTGTGATTTTGCTTTTCATTTTTCTGATGATTAATGAAGTTGAGCATCTTTTCATATGCTTGTTGGCGATTTATATATCTCCTTTGGAGAAATGTTTATTCAAGTTCTTTGCCAGTATTCTAAATTGGGTTGTCTTTTTGTTGTTGAGTTCTGAGAGTTCTTTATATATTCTGGATATAGGCCTTTATTAGATAGTTGATTTGTAAATATCCCCTCCCATTCTATAAGTTGTCTTTTCATTTTTGGATAACCAAAATGTACTTTTATGCACAAAAGTTTTTAACTTGAATGAAGTCCAGTTTATTTATTTTGTTGTTGTTGTTACATGTGCCTTTGGTGTCATATCTAAGGATCCATTGCCAAGCCAAGGTCATGAAGATTTACCCCTTTATTTTCTTCTAAGAGTTTCATAGCTTTAGATCTTATACTTAAGCTGTTGCTCCATTTTGGGATAATTTTTATATATAGTGTGAGAAGGGGGTCCAACTTAATTCTTTTGCATTTGGATATCCAGTTGTCCCAGCACCATTTTTTGTAGAGATTATCCTTTCCCTTTTGAATGGTCTTGTCATCGTCTTTGAAAATCAATTTGCCTTAGATGGCTTCCTTTCCTTTGGACTCTCAATTTTATCCTACTATCTATATGTCTATACTTAATCTAGTACACCCTTTCTTAATTGCTGTAGCTTGGTAGCAAGTTTTGAAATCAAGAAATATGAGTCCTCCAACTCTATTCTTCTTTTTCAATATTGGTTTGGGTATTTGGGGTCCTTTGCATATCTTGGCCTTCCCTCCTAATATTTGTGAGGATTCAGAAGAGTAGTATTCAAACACAAGAGTAGGCTTTCTACATATATCACTTCCTTTCTGTTTCTCTTCTGCTGTCCTTTAATTATACACTTGTGTCAGCTTAAATCCAATATGCTAATTTGAAAGCTTCTCAATCAGAAAATACCCCCCCCCCACACACACACACTGTATAGAGATAGGCCAGATTTGAGTGCTGAGTTTTCATTTTGTGCTGTGGCATATTAGCATATAGTATGAATTCTGGCTCTGGAAAAATTACATATGAAAGATTTCTCACTGCTCATGCTACTACTGCTAAAGTTTCTTGCACAGACAAGTCTCCATTCCCTTCTTCCTTTCTTGAAACCCTAAAATATATCATGAAAGTGAGAAAGAAAACTGGAACTACTTTCAGTTGTCTAGTTAGTGAAACTAAAACAAGTAGAAATATTAAACCAGCACCTTTTATGTAATGAGCTCTGCCGGAGTCTTCAGTAGATGAAAATATGTCAGTCTTTTACTATACTCTGTCCAAGGTACCAAAGCATTAGAAAGCTTAGAAATATTAATACCTTAAGTCTCTATTATCATTACATAAATTATTGGATTGCTGTAATTTTACTAACCTATGATTCTCATTGTAAGTAGCTTCTATTAAATTCTCAAAGAAGTAGTTAGGCTAGTGAAGTATCCCTAAAGTTGATGAGCACTCTGAAATAGAAACTGTGTGTTTTATTTAATAATACTGGTTGGGCACTTTTTATTAGTCTGCAAAAATAAGCCTGATTAAATGCCCTTTAGCTTGGCCTTTCTTATAAGGGTTTGTGAAAGTGTTGAATACACAGTCTGTGCATTAACTGCAGGACACATTCTATAGCACATACCTTATTCATCCTTCCAAACCAAATTTAGTTGGTGCAAAATTTTCCATAATATCCTATTGTAAAAATAATAGTGCAGGAAATGAAATACCATTAAAGAAACTTTTCAGGACTAGAATTCATATTTAAAATGATATAAATATCTAAGATATACAAATCAATTTAGTGTTAATTTTGGTTATTTACACCATTAGAAGAAGAGGTGGGCTTACAAATTACAGTAATTACAGTAATTATAAATTACAGTAGATATAATTTGTTCATGTATAGGCACATAATACTCTATTCAACAATCACCTATAGAAGGCTAAACATCTATGTTTACTAAATGTTTACATTAATAAGGTTATCCACTAAATAATTGTGGTATCTATAAAATATTAATATGTGAAATAAATGGAGAACACAGTGACAGAGTCATCTATTTAAAACACATATATCTCATGCTGGATAAACTTCTACATAAGGTACTTGAAAAGTTTGCTTTTATTCAGCCATATCATATTTGGAAACAGACAATATTTTACAAGTCAGTTCTGAAGCATACTAATTTTTAAGAGTCTATACAATGTGTATGTTTTTATTTTATGATGTCCATCATGTGCTAACACATTTGTGTTATCATCTTAAAGATTAGGTTAGCATTCATTAAAAATTTTTTTAAAGGTACATTAATACATTTTATTTCTGTTAGAATGCCTTTTAGGCATTTGCTGAGAGTTTACCTGGGAAAATAAAATTATAAATTGTGTTTGATAATAACTAGGAAAAGTAAAAGTTGGCTAGTTTTTCATATTTATAATTATCTGAATATCCAGAGATACTGTATAATAAAATCAGCCCTTGGACACTCTCCATGGTACCTTCTCACTGCCCCTTTAATCATAGTAAGAAACCTGTGAATAGATAATGTAATTGTTGTTGCTGAACATAACAAGAGCTACTGCATCTTTTTGACTCATTGAACTGGGTCTATGCATGTCCCCATCAATGCCATATACTTTTAATCTCTTGGCATGCTACAAAGCAAAATGCAATTGTAATTACTGCACAATAATTTCTCTAATTTATACTCATTCCAAAATGTTTACAATTTATTAGCTGTGGTTGGCATCTTATCTACTCTCCATTGCTATTGCATTCCTGTCCACCTCTCTGAAGACTGGTGGCACATTTTCCCTTCATATCTCTGTAGCAAATCAAGTGCAGAATGTACAACCCTTCAACTACTAAGCATCCTACCCACATTCACCTAAAATGGCAAGTTTTAGAGAGCAAGCTCTCTATAAATATCCTCCATTTTACATCGTAACTTCTTTGAAAATAAGAACCAAAAGAAATCATTTGAGAAGCAAATGCAAACAGCATGAAGACAATCCTTTGTGGTTCCCCTAACACACATAATGAAATCTGAATTATTTTCCAACCACCATCCCTCACCTTTAATATTTGTCTTTTGTCTTCCACAGCATTGCAGTCACATTGACTCCAGTCAGTTCTGGGAATAGGCAAGCTCTTTCTGGTCACATGGCTTTTGCATGGGCAAGTTCACCTGCCCAGAATGCTTTTCTCTTCATCTTACACAGATAGATTCTTCTTTTTCCATTAGGTTTTTCTTTAAAAGTCAACTCCCTAGCAAGACTACAAGTTAACTTTGGGGGGGAAAATGTTCTTTTCTTTGCATTACCTTTCTTAACTCCTTGTTTGGTCCCCTCTTGGGCTTTTTTGCAGGCAGCAATTACCAGTTCTCTTGTGTATTCAGTTTTATTGGCCTTTCTTCATTAGAAAACAATCTTTATGATGATAGGCTAGGTTCTTTTCGATATTCAATAAATGTTTATTGAATGCAGACATACATAAATAAATTAAATATTTAACATACAAAAAAGTAGGCTAAAGCAGTACAATCTCGAGCTAAATGGTGCTAAATACACTTGAATTTTAATCTCAACTTTATGACTAACTAGCTACAAGACTTAAAATTTTTTTTCTTGCAGGGGTGCCTGGGTGACTCAGTTATGCGGCTGCCTTTAGCTCAGGTCATGATGCCTGAGTCTCAGGATCAAGTCCTGCATCAGGCTTCCCACTCAGCAGGGGGTGTGCTTCTCCTCAGATCCTCTCCCCTCTCCTCCTCTTACTTTCTCTCTCAAATAAATAAATAAAATTTTTATTTTTTTTAAGATCTATCCTTTACCAACTGTATCATTAACTGTAGTCGCTCTACTATATACTACATCCCAGGACTTATTTATTTTATATTATTTATTTTATAATAAAGTTTGTACCTTTATAATAAAAAATACTTTTTAATAAAGTTTTTACCTTTTGACAACCTTCGTGCATTTGCCCATCCCTCTATCACAAGATACCTTTATAAGCCTAGAGAAACATTATTGGGAGCACAGATTATTTTAAGGTGTTAGGTTTTTGTTTTGTTTTGTTTTTATTAAAGATTTGCATTATTTATTTGACAGAGAGAGAGGCAGAGTGGTAGACAGAGGGAGAGGGAGAAGCAGACTCCCTGCTGAGCAGGGAGCCCTGGGATCATGACCAGAGCCAAAGGCAGACCCATAACCAACTGAGATACCCAGGCACCCCAAGGTGTTAGGTTTTTACATAGGAAAGCTCTTGATTTAAAAAAAAAAAAAATCCTAAAGAAATGTGACATTTTTTTCCTATTGTTAAAACTTCAAATTATCAAAGTCATGGTTCTCACAGCTTATTTCATGAACTTTTAGCAGTCCTATCACATTTGTTAGCCACATATCCCCTCATCATTGGCTCCCATGAAGTATACACTCAGCTTTTGGGTGGGATGAACATGGCTGGTTCCAAAAGAGATCATATTTGTTAGTTCTGGATCACTGAACTTCTCTATCTTTGCCTTCATTTCCATACCTATGAAACAGAGAAAGCAATACCCATGCCACGTTTTTCAGAGTGCTTCTGTGAAGTCAAGTTGAGGTAATGGATATGAAGACGCATTGACATTTTCAAAATTATACAATAAAAAATGTATCATGCTAAGTACAAAATGTAGATTCTGGGGGAAAAATAAAAATAAAAGCTTAAGTTTCCAAAAACAAAAAATAAAATAAAATAAAATAAAAAATTATATAAGTAAAAGATACTTCTCCAACCTCATCTTGAAAAATAATGACAAGATTTGAATACAGGAAGAGAACTTGGAAAAGTTTTAGCACGAATTGTAGGAAAATTAGTCCCCATTCTTCTACAATGAAAACAGTAGTGGAGAGGCAGATTGGAAAATGATTGTTCATGAAAAGAGACGGTGGGAAGATTGTTTTATAACACTTAAAGCATACAAGCTGCATTTTCAGGCCCCATTACTAAGAGAAGGATGGGCACTGCTTCCAGTGTTGGTGATACCTGGAGGATTTAACTCTCCTTTAAATAGAGGTGGGATAGATACAAAGTAGCTCAGCGACAGCACCAGGTGAAACACACTGTCACATCTAAAATAAAGAGAAAGGGGGAAATTAGAGCAACAGTGGCTACCTATTTTCTAGTTTCTTCCTTCTTCCACTTCCTTCCCAATTCCTTCACAAACTGTAGCTAACTGATTATACTGCTCTTTAGTTTTAAAATTCAGCCCCCTCCCAGAACCTCTCCTATCGATAAGGATTGGGGGAGCAGGGGATGGACAGGAGGAAAACCAAAACTAAGTCAATACCATAATGATTGTACACTGGAAGCATGTTGCTGTACAATATCGCCAGAGCCGCTTTGTTTATCAATGAACATCCTACTGCGTCCCCGAGATGTAGGTCAGGCTCATTGGAAAATATCAGCCGCCGATCGCATGCAGTCTTCATGATATTTCCAGACCGGGTGCGCTGCTGATTCTTGCACACTGGAGTGCGTCTGAGCTGCGTGATGGAGAGGGGACACCTGTACCTTAGGGACGCAGGTGAAGTCCGGTCTACCTTCCTGGTACTTTTCCTGGCGCTTCCTCATTCCCTCAGCCTCTCACTCTTCATCTCCATCTCCCCTGCTGTCTTGGACGGTGCTTTTCCCGCTCTCTCCTTTCTCCGCACCTCAGCCGAAGACAGAGTGCTCCACACAACTGGGCATGCCTAATAACCAGGGAAAGCTTGGGCTGCAAGAAGAAAGCGCTTGCACCTTCGGAGCGGCCCTCCCCTCTGCAGCTGCCTCCTGCCAGTCAGGCGATCCGACGTGCAGCGAGGCCCAATGAGAGTCCGCAGCCTTCGCGGGGGCCCGGCCTCTCCGGGCGCCACCACCAATGAATGGTTGGCGGAGGTGGGACGCGCCCTGTTCCCGCCTCTCCAGTTAAGGCCGCCGGTGTGAGCCGGGGCTCAGCGCGAGAGAGGGACGGCGGAAGAGACCGGCAGGTGTGGGCGCGGGGCTGAGCAGCCCGACGGCGGGAGTCGCAGTCGCTCGGTGCATGGGCCAGTGAGGACGAGCGGAGATCTCCTCGCCGCGGCGGAGGCGGACAGCGCCAGAGCAAGGCGCTGCCCGGCGACCCTGCGTCCGAGCGAGCGGAACCTTGCGCTTCGGCAGGGGACGGTCCGAAGTCCGCGCTATGGAAGAGGAGAAATATTTGCCTGAGCTGATGGCAGAGAAAGATAGCCTGGATCCATCTTTTGTGCATGCATCGCGCCTTTTGGCGGAAGGTAGGACTTGCCCCCACAGATGGGCGCAAACCACTGGCCGCTCTTCTCACCCGCGGCTTGGTTAGGGGAGTGAAGTTGGGGAGGGACGCCTGTCTCCTTCGCAGACACTGTCCCCCTGAAGATGCTCGCTTCAGAGCTCGGGCGGACCGAGCCCGTTCTTGGGGCGGGCAGCAGTGCTCCTTCTCTACGTCTTAATTTGGGGAAGACCAAAGCTACGAGACGTAATGGCAGTAGTGATGTGACCTGTTAGGATCATTGATGGAGAAACCATAAAGTGTGGCGTGGTCAACAGGGATATTTTCACTTTGCAGAGGAAAGGGAAATCAGTTTGGGAGTAAATGGTAATCCGTGTGGTTTTCTAACAGCTTCTTAGCAACAAATCGGCATATATATATATATATATATATATATATATATATTTTTTTTTTTTTCCTTTCTTTCTTTCTTTTTTCTTTTTCTTTTCTTTTCTTTTTTTCTTTTTGCTGCATTTCGGAAGTGATTGTGATACCCTTTATCTAATTACAGCCGTTCCTATGGAAAGTCTTAGAATTAACCTAGATTAAAACTATGCATGTTCCTAAATGTTTGTGAATGTGGCAAAGGCTAAAGTGCTTATCAATTTATTTCAAGTGTGATGATTGGGTACTCTGAGAGATACTGGCCCCTGAGAACACTTCACAAGTGATCAACTGTTTTACCAAGTGTGCATTTTCTTTTGTGTTCCTGTAATGTTAAAGGAGATTTCATTCCCAGAGGAACATGTATATCATATTTTGCGTTGCTTTGAAAGATTGTTTAAACACACACACACAAACTTCTGTATGACAGAAATATTAGTTACTCTATTCATCTTGAAATAATGCCATCTATCTGGTAAAGATACAATATGTGTAGTTATCTACACATGCCTTTTTAAAAACAACTCCAGATTTTTTTTGATGAATCTTTCATTAATAATGAATTGCTTTATCATCAAATTGACTACAATGCAGTTTTGTAGCTTAGGTTGTTATGGACTTACCTATACCAAAACTAAAAGTGACAACTTCCTCTTCCTTGGCCCTTCTGTATTAAAAGAAATGTTTTCTTTTTTGAGACCTAGTTGTACATGGAAGGAAAAATTGTAATCCTCCATGTAGAATTCAAATAACCACTTGGTTTGTTTAAAATTTTCATTTATAGAGTATTTATAGCACAATGAAATCCAAGTTATCTTTTTTCTTTTTGCATACTAAACAATTAAGATTTATAATCAAAATCTTGAACATGTGAAATGGCTAAACTGCTGCAAGGAGCAGGTTGGCTTTCCAGAGGATCTGGTAAGGTGAAAAGCAATTATGCCGACTACTATCGTGGTTACTGAATGAAAATAATAGAAATTAAGTTGAAAAGTAAAGTCAATTTAAAAATGAAGTTCTCCCTCTACTTTATTGAAAATAAGGATAAATGCATAAAAGTAATAGGAATATTGACAATTAATGAGTTAATAAATGCTTAAGGTTGTTCAAAATAATTTAAAATGCAATTAAGCTTTCTGAAATCTTTTATTTCAATATATCTTACAGAAGCATCTTTATTACGCTAATAATGTCTTTAAAATGAAAAAAAAAGTTACGAATTGATTATTTTCTCTGATCTGCTAATTGGAGTTCTCTTTGGGACAGTAGGCTCAATTCATCAGTCATTGATGGGAAGTTAGTGGAGTTGGTATATGTTTCAAAACCACCACACTAAAGAAATGCATATGAGAAACTCTTAGCAGAGTGTCTAAGTATTTCTGTGGTGGATGAAACAGTCAGAAAAGGCTGTGCCTTTGATTCTTTAACATTCTATCATTCCCAGAAACTTGATTTCTTGATACTTAGGAACATGTTTGAATGTACCTTGTAATTTAATTTTTTCCCAGTAGGGGGAAGCATGTCCTGCTTTTGTAAAGAATTAGGAGGCAAAAGCTCCTAAATAGAAAAACATCTAAGAAACAAAGAGAGGTGTTCAAATTTCAGAGAAATCATAATGAGGAAAAGAGAACAGAGGAGGTGATGATTATAATCATGGAGTATATAAAAATATATGCAAAAAATGCATAAGTTTTACATTAATTCTTTATTTCTACCTTAAGTTCTTTGTATGTACTTACTAAAGAGTATAAGGTGAGTGTCCTTTGGAATCTCTAATAAATCTTAACGTACATTTTACATTGTAGATCTTTCATTGTTTTTTCAAAGGCCATTTGCCAAAATTTCCAGATTTTGTTTCAGATCTCTATAGGAGAATATGTTGAGATGATTTTATTTCTCTTACCTGGAAATGCACTGATTGAAGGCAGTGGCTATAAATAAACCTGACATAGATATTCATTTGGAGAGAAGGTGCACACTGAAGTACATTTCAGTCAGTACTGTGCAGACAGTCTCAAGACTGAGTGAGCAATAAAAATGATCCAGATGATTCAGTTCTTCAGAATGATTTTCTGGAAGCATATATATATATATATATATATATAAAAGGTCAGTGATGTAAAGCAATGAGCTTTCACAGTGATTTATTTTGCATTTTTGATTGGTGATAAATGCAAGTCAGTGCTCGATTGCAACTACTTTGTAAGGCCATGGGGTTAAACATACTAGTTTCTTGATTATTTTGTTATTTTTATTGTAATTTGTTTTATTTCACTTGTTTCTGCTATGTGTTTTCATTAGGTATGAGTCTGTGAAAGCTAATGGGAGAACCCATACATTTTATGTATTTGATTGTTGCTTAGAAAAGATCTTGAATAATATGGTTTGAAGAGTGCTTATAATATATTTGATTAATTAAAATAATTTTCCTCCTGTGATTATAATATTGTTTAATTATCCATTTGTTATGGAAGGTGCTTTTGAATATGATAAAACAGCAAACTCAGCATGATCCTTAAAGTTCCACTCAGCCTCTGAATTTGCTTGCCAGATGAAATTAGATGAGGTTATTTATATCTACACTGCTTCTGGGAAGTGCACTAAACTGAATCCAGATACCTGGATTTTAATTCCACTTTTGCCTAAACAGAATGTTGATAAACTTCCTTCCCCCAGGCCCTAGGCCTTGTCTCTGAAATTAAGGAGTTGGACTAAATGATGTTTGGGTTTCTTTATAGTCCCAGTCTTAATTAGAATTATAAAGTTCTCCAGTCTGCAAGATTTCCTAACCTGACTTCTTCACAAATATTGGTAGATTCATCATTGTTTTGGTTGACTGATCAAATAAGGAAGTCAAATATTGCCAAATATCCCAATAGTTAATTAATTTTTTTTTTAACATTAGGTGGTATTTTAAAATTTAGGTGAAGAGCATGGCCTTCCATCTAGGATTGGCTTTTGTGTTTGCAGGTATAGAAAAACTTTTAAAGCTATGAGAGAAACAGGAAATAATATTTATCACAAACGCTGACTGGTGGTGACTTAACTACATGTAGATTCTCAGTAAGGATCATTATTTAATTAGGTTGTATTCCTCAAAATTCTTTCCACAAAGAATAGAGAGTTCTTACATTAAAGAAAAGCATTGGTATAATGTCTAAAACTAGCATCTGATAAAAAAAATAGTATTCACGTGACTTTCCTTTTGATTAGTGTAACCCATTTTTTCTCCCTGTACATTTGGGATAATCTGGTTTGTTTCTTAAATAAAAAATAAAAATTAGTGAAAAAATAAATTTCAAGGTATTTTTGATTTTCAATTGAGACATAATTATGATATAGTGCAGAAACTTTGCTTTAGCAAACAAAACACTTCGGACAGAGTGTTGACACTTGTGTCTACCATGAAATATGGGATATGTCATTTATCTCTTCTCTGATTCTCCGTTTCTTCATCTGTAAAACAGAAAAAGTTGTATCTACCACCCCATGGTTATTTTAAGTTTAAAAAATTCTGTTTGTGATAATATAAGCAGTATTTTATACAAACATGTGTAGTATAGATCTTGTATACAAATATAACATAAACAAATTACACAAATATAAAATGATGCTTTTAAGATTTTCTTTAACATTTTAATGGTCTTGTGGACTTGACCTCAACTTGAAGCTTGGCTTTGTAAGAAAATGAGTACTGCCTTTACTCTTTGGATCATTGCTGAGTGAGTTTTGAACTTACAGACCAAATTATGAAATAAATTGTCTTATGAAAAATTATTCCAATCAGGGTTTTTAAAACATCGTGTTCTGTTATGTTCCCAATGCTCACTTTCAGTGTTTTACTTGAGCTTAATTAGCCCTTGTCCCATCCATGTCTTTCCAGGGTAATTCCAAATCTCCTCAGGCCTCCTCATAAACCCACACATCCTTCACTCTTGGCAGCTGATTTCATCCTCTGTTTTAGTAGGAAATGAATATATCTCTTCTGATATTTTTCAACCTCCCCTCATCTAAAGACCTGCATAGTCCTTCTTATTCTCCTTCATTCCCAGAATGTGCTATGTTTCTTTTTTGTTCTAGGCTGACTTGTGCACCAGTATCCTAGATCCTAATGCTTATCGTGTCCTCCAGACTCATTCCATAGTTCTGTCCCTTCTGCAGTATCTCCAACTCCCTCTCCGCTCTTTTATAGTAGTAGCCTGTAATTGATCCAATTTTAATAACTTAAAAAATATATTTTTTTTCACTTGCCAAAAGTAACCCAAATTTTCTCTCTCCATACTCCTTGTTTCCTTCAAGTTTCCAGTAATATTAGGCTTTACTTAGCTGCCTCACTTTCTCAGTTAACCTCTTCAAAGCTCTTCATTCTGGCTTCTGTCTTCTTCATTGTCCTAAAACCAGTGACCACGAGACAGAGTCATCTCCGAATTGCCAAATCCAATAAAATCTTTCTGACCTCTCATCAGGTCTCTTGGCTGCAGTTTCCACGGTTGGCCTTTTTCCAGTTTCTTGGCTTTCCCCTTGGCTTTTAGGCACTACCATATTCTTGATTTCCTCTTCTCTGTTTCTTGTCCTCACCATCCTTTATCTGTC
This sequence comes from Mustela lutreola, assembly GCF_030435805.1. NCBI lineage: Eukaryota > Metazoa > Chordata > Mammalia > Carnivora > Mustelidae > Mustela > Mustela lutreola. The sequence goes on along the minus strand of NC_081295.1, from coordinate 105,633,299 downwards.
TTCTCTCCTCCCCAGCTATGCTTGCCAGAGTGATTCATTCAAAGTCAAAGTTTGACTGTGTCACACTTTTTAATATTCTCTTTGGGCAAGCCTCCTCTAACACCATGCCAGCAGCAGGAGAGGGGACATTACCTTAACACCTGCAGGTGGAGGTGAAAGTCCATGTTCCCCACTAGGGACCCATTGACACCATTCTGGCCAGAAAGGGGGAGGTGCACTCTGTTCCTGCTTCCTACTTGGGACTCCAGGGTCACCAGTAGGGTTGGGGAGGCCTCACTCCTGTTGGAGCATGATGAAAATTCCAGCAGAATGAGACCTCCGATACCACCCTGGCTTGGAGGGAGAAGGGCGTCTTGTTACTCTTTGTAAGATGGAAGGCCAAGGTTTCTCCATGGCCTCCACTTCAGGACACATACTTACTGTGGGTGGAAATGAAGTCCCTGTTCCTCATCTAGTCTTTTCTGATTCCAGCCAGAGAGGAAAAATATGTCTCTTTACATTTGGGTGAGGTTAGAAGTCTAGGCTCCTCTATTTAACCTTTTTTGACAGAGGTGAGCACGAGATGCTGTTTTGTTTTCTTCTTTCTTTCTGTATTATTTGGCTAGAGAAGGATGTTTGTCTAAAAGTTTTCTATCTCGCTAGGTTGCTCTCTTTCTAGTCCTTTGGCTAGCAGGCTTCTCTTAAGGCTTTTTTTCCTCCTTTCTGTCTGCTTCTGTTGACTTTTCTGGTTTGCCAGCTTTTCTCGTACTCACTTTGATGCATCTGCAGCTCAAGAAAAATTAAGGAAATGACTCCCATCTCATTCTTGGGTCTTGTGATACCTCGCCAGCCAGCTTTCTTTTTTCTTCCTTTTGTTACCGAACCCAGAAGTCAGATCTGTGTGTCTGATGCACAGTAAGGCAATCTCTAAGTCACCAGGTTTAAAGCAGTAAAGGTTTATTCTCAAAAGAGCAGCCCAAGGAGAAGGCAGGGATTTGGTCAGAAATCTGCCTTGTCTTTGTTGAGCCTAAGGACTATGGAGCTAGCAAGGTATGTGGGAGTTAGGGCAGGTACTGGATGGGCCTTGAAACTTATTTATAAGGAGAGGCTCAAAATTTTTGAGATTGTGTGCTGTTTTGGACATCCAGGCTCCATTCTAGGACCCTGGTGCTTTATATTTGTGTCTGCAGAACAGGTGTTACCAAGTAGCCTCCTTCCCTGGTTCTTGCAGGTAGTATTGGAAAAAAATAACAAAGAACAAGGTTGATAATTTTTGCATGGCTATGGAGGAATGTGCCTATGTGCATCATTGAGATTATAATGAAGGAAAAGCCTAGAGTGGGTTGACATGAATAAAGAAGTGGGAGCCCAGACTTCACAGTGTTTTCTATGTTTATTTCATATGTAACATTCAGTCCCTACTTATTTGTGTATTGTAATTTCTTTCTTTTTTCTTTCTTTCTTTTTATTTTTTAAGATTTTATTTATCTATTTAACAGAGAGAGAGAGAGAGGAGAGAGAGATCGCAAGCAGGCAGAGAGGCAGGCAGAGAGAGAGGGTGAAGCAGGCTCCCTGCCGAACAGAGAGCCCAATGCGGGGCTCGATTCCAAGACCCGAGACCATGACCTGAGCCGAAGGCAGAGGCTTAACCCACTGAGCCACCCAGGAGCCCCTGTAATTTATTTATTTAAAAATTTTCCTGTGAGAGGCACTTGGGTGACATAATAAAGTACGTTGGACTCTTGGTTTCAGCTCAGGTTGATGAGATCAAGCCTGGATTGGGCTCTGAGCTCAGTGCAAAGTTTGCTTAATATTCTCATTCCTTGGGTGCCTGGGTGGCTCAGTTGGTTAAGTGATTGCCTTCAGCTCAGGTCATGATCCTGAAGTACCAGGATCGAGTCCCGCATCGGGCTCCCAGCTCTATGGGGAGTCTGCTTCTCCCTCTGACCTTCTCCCATCTCATGCTCTCTCTCACTCTTTCTCTCTCTCTCAAATAAATAAATAAAATCTTAAAAAAATATATTAAAAAAATTTAAAAAACCTCTCTCTCCCTCTGCCCCTCCCCTTCCTTACCTGGCTCTGGAGCGTGCTCTTTCTCTCTCTAATTCTCTCTCTCTTAAATAAATAAATAAATCTTAATATTTTTTTTTTCTTATAAATGCGTGTTAGGCATTGTACGTTCATATTTCATTAACTGGTTATATATGAATGAGAATGAGCAGGATAAACCCATCTGGATAACGGGCGCAATATCTTATTTCAAAGATGCTTTGAGACAGTTTCTGAAACTGAGATCAAAGTGATGTCTGGTCATTATTCTTAGTTTTTCTGTTTAAGTATACAATCTAGATTGAAGCTCTTTGTTTCCATAGCAGCTGAAGGGAAAGAAGTTTTAGATGTAGTTTTTGGAAACCCTTGGAAATAATTCTATAGTATTGCCCACTTTTCTTATAACCTCATTTGTTTGACACCTGATTTGATCTTTTTCTTTTTTGTCTGAATATATAAGAGATGTGTCTTAATTGGAATTATATTCTGATAACAGTTTATTTTTAAAAGCTGTAAACAGTGAAAGATTTAATAAATTCAGAGACTGAAATATGATTCTTTTTCTCACAAAAATGGTTAATTTAATAAAATAAGTGTGATATGGAAATTGATTTATTTAAAATAATGGCATACAAGTTGATAACCGATTTGCCAAATTGTTAGCAAATACCTATGCTGTATGATGTCTTCATGTTCTCAATATTTTATATTTTGTTAATGAACATGATTGCATCTTTTATTTGGTAAAAACTTGAGAAGGCATAGCCAAGCATCCTGTTGCTCAACTATTATTAACTACTTTGGGAAATAAGTCATTTGTAGCATATCCTCCTTTGTCTCTTGCACACTATTTCCAAGCAGATCTTGCAGTAGTGAGGTAAGGAACATTTGAGAACACCAGAATGACAAATTTTTAGGCTGTTTACTATAGATACCCTGATAGTTTAGCTACAGTTTGGGATCGGATTAGGATTCTACTACATTGAACTATGTAATCACACATGCACTTTGATGTGTGTTGGTACCATTTGTCTGCAACATGTGCTGTTGGTATTTAAAGAGGTAGTAGATGTTTAGTGTGTTGTTTTCTGAATAATCTGTGGGAGATTCAGTATATACATAAGCTACAAATAGCAGTGCATGGGAAGATCTGCTAGGTTTTACAGACCAATGATATCATGGGGATTCATGATTCTTGTTGGTCATGGTTTCCATAGATTCTTCTTCATTGTTGTCATTGCTGTCAACATTTATTGGGAGATTACTCTTTTGTCAGATGCCTTACTAGAGGTTTTGCATGCATTACCACAATTAACTCATCCATCAACCCTGTGTGATAGTTATTACCATCATCCTTGTTTTACAAATGGGAAAAATCAAAAATTAGGGAAGTCCATTTATCTCAAGTCACACAACAAATAAATTGTAAATCTGAACCCCAGGCTGTCTTGCCCAGAGATCACATGTAACCATTGCAGGGTACTGTTTCTGGTGAAAGAGACATAGTTTTAGTGAGGCTTTAAAAGAAGGGCCAATATTAATATGCAAAGTATGCCTAGGAGTTCAGCGTGGTTGTTGCCATTAATTTCTGAAATAGGTTCCTGAATGCAAGTATTGGATGAAATTACTTCACAATATTGTTACATAATTATAGCATATAAAAGGTTGGTGAATTTATAAGTGGGGAAATTTTCCTAAGTACAGAATTGGGTTAAAGATTATTCAGATAGCCTAAATTTTCCGAATGTCCTCTATTGTCAGTGGTCTCTGAGGGAGTTTGGTGATGAGGTGGCAAGGGACAAGAGAACATTTTCCACTTTTTTTTTTCTTTTTGTATCCCAAAAAGTGATTGGAGAACTTTGTGTGATTTGCTGAGGCATTTTTCTTTCCGTGTTTATTAGGAAATTACTTATATTTGCCGAATTCTTCTAGGGAAGGGCAGCTTTAGGTCCTCTCTTTGTGTCTTGAGGCAGTGTTGGTTTTGTTTAAAATTTGGAAGTGGGCAAATTTCACATGTGGTCAGAAGCAGATAGCTCAGCAACATGGCTTGATTAAAATGTTATCTGTAGGTTCTGCGGTTTTAGGATTTAATAACTTTGAAACGGAATGGTTGGTATTATTACACTGTTATCAGAAATGGCACAATTGATGCCTATTTCCTTTAAAATATTAAAGATTAGATTTTACTCTTCTAATAGAAAAAGCAGAATGAATGTGTTTTCTCTAGAGTGTAGATATTTTTAGCAGGTTTATAGAATTGTGTGTCAGAAAATGATGGGCCCTGGCTACAACTCAGAAAAAGGAGCCTCTGTGACAGAAACTCAGTAAAGAGGCTGAAGGAGAAGAAATTTGTTAATTTGACAATAGAGGGATGGCTAAAGTAATAGCTTCTTTTATTGAACTTAGGCTCAGGTCCTTGCATTATATTCCAAAGGTAGGTAATGCTTCACCTATATATGGGAGAAGATAAAGAGGCAGATTAGAGAGTAGCATACTCAATTTGGTTTTTTTAAGCAGTAAGTCAGAGGTTATATAGATGTTCAATTATAATATAAAAGACTGTCAAAAAGCAACTATCAAACATTAAACACTATTGAGTATTACTGGTTTAGGGGAATACGAAGAACATGGCTTAGATAAGTTTTAGAGGAGTTAAATACCTGTAACTATAGAATTTATTGCTTCTTTTAAAATAATCTTCTCCAGGGCGCCTGGGTGGCTCAGTGGGTTAAGCCGCTGCCTTCGGCTCAGGTCATGATCTCAGGGTCCTGAGATCGAGGCCCGCATCGGGCTCTCTGCTCAGCAGGAGCCTGCTTCCCTCTCTCTCTCTCTGCCTGCCTCTGTCTGCTTGTGATCTCTCTCTGTCAAATAAATAAATAAAATCTTTAAAAACAAATAATAATCTTCTCCAGCAAATTTAAGGAATTTGATACACATGCAGCAATACATTCATTGTGTGAAAGAACACTATAAAATGCAAATAGTAGATGAATGAATACATAATAGAAGAAGTTTCTTATATGTTTTTAGGCTTGTAAATATTACTTAAGTGGGAAATTTAAGTGAGTGTTAAGTTGAATTAGGTACCATTCATGTCTCCAGATAGTTTAAGTTTTTCTTTCTGGAAGGGAAAAAAAAAAACCCAACCAAAAACAAAACAAAAACAAAAACAAAAAACAAAAAAAAACCCCCAAAACTAGAAACTGTTTTTTTATCCATCCAAGAGCTGGTGGAAGAAGAGGCCCTTAAGGAATTGTGTGAAGATGAAAGAACATTTGGTGTGCTGAGGCAGATGGCATTTTATTATATGATTCTGTTTTGGAATGGACTGGGATGATAGATGGCTGTGCTTTAAGCTAGTATTCTGAAATTGGTGAAAGATTGGACATTATATCATATCCACATAAGGAAAATCAAGTAGAATAAAGCATTGCTATAATTAAAGGCCACTTAATGGAATTAGATGGAAGTGTTAAGTGTTTGAAATAAGTTGCAGTAAGCCAAATGGTTTTCTTTGAGTAGAATAAGTGTGTGTGTGTGTGTATGTGTTAAGCATATACTGGACATAGGTAATGAATGAAAAACAGTGCAGACTTGGTTCACTGTTTTTTATTATCTGTGCTCTACATTGCCATTGGAGACTTAACTTTAGATTGGGGAGGTAACAAGAGTTTTAGGCAATTAAATAAGGACACCTAGGTGGCTCAGTCTGTTAAACATCTGCCTTCGGCTCAGATCTGGGATTGAGCCCTGCAATGGGCTCTCTGCTCCACCGGAAACTTCCTTCTCCCTCTGCCTCTGCCTCTCTCTCTGTCTCTCATGAATAAATAATAGAAAAAAAAAGAGTTATAGGCAACTAAATAATTCCCATAGCATCTGCAAAATGCAATCATAAAGTAAATAGATGATGCTTTAGGAGTGCTGGCTAGGGCACCTAAAGGAGTCTACGTGTAAGGGCCTATTCAGCCAGTGCGGCCCCACCCTGGTTGAACTGACATTTTGCTGTAAAACTTAAATTGACTGCCACCTGCCCAGGGGAACTTACTTAAAAACAAGTCCCAGAAACCAGTCCCAGGTAATAAAGGCCACATTCAAGGGTGGGTCAGGCCAGGTGGAGGTATTCAACAGTGGGGGCGCATACTGTCTCCTAGCTACCAAGAAATATGGGCCCTGCCCTTTGGGCACATTTTGGGTGCCAATTCTGAACTAGGTAATAGGCTGGTTCAAATATCTACTAGGGTAAATTGTAATTCAGTTGGTCACCTAGCATCACTGTGGAGTTTCCTGTGTGTATTACAATCTCATTGGCCACCTGTGTGTGGCCAGGCCCAACCACATGGCCTTTGCTCTATAAAAGTTAGTCTGGAAAGCAGGGAGGAGTCATCCTCTCTGTAGGGGTGGCCCCGACCAGTCTGTTTGATGGTCGGTCTGATTCCTGATGCTTGGCGTGAAATAAAGCTTTGCTTGGCTTTCATTTTGTATCAGTCTCGCTCCTTTAATCATGGACCCATTATTGGGGTACCCAATTTTGGGGGGACCCAACATACAGAAGTCATGGTTGTCTTCAGTAGGAAGGGGCATGTTAGTTGAGGTCTAACAAATAAGTGGTATATGGCCAAGATTCGGGGAAGAAAGATCTAGAAGTATACAGGGCTATAGCAAACAACACCTCCAAAGCCTGAAAAAAGAACATTTATTTGAATAAGTATAAGTTAAATGGGATATTGTGTTTTATAATAAGAAATACATACTCGGTTTTTCTTCTGTGTTCCTGTCAGAGGTCCTAAAACTTTTGGAATTTCCTGAGTACAGCCATTAAGGTCTTTTGTTATGTTAATGAAGTGATTTTTCAAATTTACTAAGGATGGGAGCTGGTTGTCAGGAAACTAACCCTGTGATTAGATGGCTATAACTTTCTCTTCCACTCCCACTGACCTTCCGGAAGGGAAAGGGGGCTGTGGAATCCATTGCCAGTGGCCATTGATTTAAGCATGTAATTCAGTCTCCGTAAAAACTCTGAAGGACTAGGTTAAAGAGCTTCCTGGTTGGTGAACTCAAGGAAATTTGGGAGAGCACTGAGCTCAGGGAGAACATGGAAGCTCCTCAACCTTTCCCAGTACGTTACCCTGTGCATCTCTTCTGTCTGGCTCTACCTGAGTTATCTCCTTTGGGATAAACTGGTAATCTAACAACTATGATATTTTTGTGAGTTCTGTGAGCTGCTCTAGCAAATTAATTGAACTCAAGGAGGCTATGAAACTTCTGCTGACAGCCAGTTTGTTGGACGTGCAGGTAGCAACCTAGATTTGCAGCTGGCATCTTCTGTCCAAGGAAGGGAGGATTGGAATCCCCAGCCTATAACTGGTCAGTCAGAAGTACGGGTAACAACCTGGGCCTGCAGTTGGTGTTTGAAGTGGAGAGGGCGCTGTCTTGTAGGATTAAACCCCTAACCTGTGGTATCTGATATTATCTCTGGTTACAGTGTCAGAATTGCTTGTGCTGTGTGGGAGGGAACTCCTACACCCACCCTACCCCACCCCCCAACTTTGGAATTGGGTCAAGAGATCCAAAAGATTAAGTATGTTTGGAAAATACAGTAAAAGAGAAAGCATCAAGAAAAGTGGGTGTAGGGGTGCCTGGGTGGCTCAGTGCGTTAAAGCCTCTGCTTTCAGCTCAGGTCATGATCTCAGGGTCCTGGGATCGAGCCTCGCATCGGGCTCTCTGCTTGGTGGGGAGCCTGCTTCCCCCTCTCTCTCTGCCTGCCTCTCTGCCTACTTGTGATCTCTCTGTGTCAAATAAATAAAATAAAATAATCTAAGAAAAAAAAAAGTGGATGTAATGAGAATAGTAGTGGCTTAGTACACATATCCTGTAAACTACTGTGTTAAGTTTGGATTAATGCGAAAAGCAATAGTAAATCATTTAAAGGTTTTTAAAAGGGCAGATAGGACATCAGAGTTTCATTTAAAGCATAGCGTGGCTGCAGTGTTGGAGAATGGAATCAACAGATAAAAGACATAGGCAGGTCTTTGGATAGCTAAAGCAGCAATCCGGGAGAGAAGTTATGGTGACCTGAATTCAGATAATGAGAGACATGAAATGGACATAACTAATAGAAATTTAGCAAGTAAAAGATAAAGGTTAAGAATGGATAGAGGGTTTGAAAAATAAAGGGTGGTCAAGGCTGTTGTCTGGGTTGTTCCTTTGAAATAGTGGACTGGTTTGAAGGTGGTATCAATTATTAAGCTAGAAATTAAAGGAGGTTAATGCTGAGTTCAGGTGGATATACATACATAAACGTGAAAACGCACTTGAAGTGTAGGGTTTGGAGTAAGATATGTGCTACCTGTAATGGTTTCATTAGCATGTAGGTGATAACTGACTTTGGAAGTTAGAAGAGCTCACCTAGGGGGAGAGGATATGGAGTACAACAGACAGGAGATTTAGGATAAAACCCTGAGGAATGTCTGCATGTAAGAAGAGAAAAGAAAAGTCTGCAAAATTGACTAAAAGGACTTTCCTAGAATATAGGTAGGAAAGATCAAGTAGGTTCAATGTCAGATAGAGTATTGGGATGATGAAGGATTTGGTTAATATTTTCAAGTGCTGCAGATAGGCCAATTAAAACAAAGATTATACATTTCTTTTTTTTAATATTTAATTTTAATTAATATATAGTGCATTATTAGTTTCAGGAGTAGAATTTAGTGATTTGTCAGGTGCATGTAACACCCAGAGCTCATAACATCACCATGCCCTTCTTAATGCCTGTCACCTAGTTACCCCATCCCCCATCCCTCTCCTCTCCAGCAGCCCTCAGCTTGTTCCCCATAGTTACAAGTCTCTTATGGTTTACTTCCCCTCTGTTTTTATCTTATTTTATTTTTCCTTCCCTTACCCTATGTTCATCTGTTTTGTTTCTTAAATTCCCCATATGAGTAAAATCATATGGTATTTTTCTTCTCTGACTGGCCTATTTTGCTTAGCAGTAATACACTCTAGTTCCATCCATGTCATTGCAAATCACAAAATTGCATTTTTGATGGCTGAATAATATTCCACTGCACTACTTTTTAAAATATACTTATATATATTATATATTTTATATATTCATATATGTAAATTTTATTTTACATAGTATATATATATAATTTTAATTTTCTTAAGTGCCTTTTGAAAGGCAGAAGTATACACACACCACATCTTCCCTATCCATTCATCCGTCTATGGATATCTGGGCTCTTTCCATATTTTGGCTATTGTGGACATTGCTGCTATATACATTTCTTCTAATGGATTTGGCAAAGAAGAACAAATCAACAGAGGTGATGACGAAAATCTCAAATTTCTTCAACCTGAGGAGTGAATAGTAAGGCTATGAGAGAATGAGGTTGGAAAACTCTTTGAGAAATTTCAGCTTCATAGAGGACAAGAACTAGGAGTAATTTGTCAAACTATAAAAAATAAAAAAATATTCAAATATTTTCACCTAAAAATAGCAATTTTGTACGGTTTAATATATGTGGGGGAGAGAGAGGCATTTAAGGGTAGTGGTTAACAGCATAGGTGCTGGAACTAGACTCCCCAAGTTCCAATTTTATTCTTATAATTAAAGCTCTGTATTATTTTGGGTGAGTTACTTTCACCTCTATATGCCTCTTTTCCTCATGTGTAAAATACACGAATAGTTCTAGGCTAACAAGACAATGACAGCCAAGTATTATTGTTTCTTTTGCTTACTTTAAATTACAATGTGATTCCTAGACTGCTCCATCATCTCTGTTTCCCATTCCCTCTGCTTCCACCTTGCTCCTTTTCTTAGCTTTACCTGGACCATCCTAATACAAAACTACATCTCATATCAAAAAATTGTCAGTTTAATCCCTACTCTTTTCCCCAGACTGTCTTTGAACTTGAGTCTTTCCTCACCCAAATCCATTGCATGCACCTGTTGTTTCGTTTGACTGTTCTTATTGACTTGCTGGCATATACAACTTCGTTGACCATTGCCCCTTTCTAGATATACTTTCCCCCTTGAATATGTGATTCTACCATCAATAGAGGAATTTACCACTTTCGTTCTAATCAGTGAAGCTGTGATGCACCATGAGCATAAGATGGGTGCCAAATCTATGATACTTCCCTTAAAACTTGTACTATGAGCATTTTTCCACACTGAGTAACATTATAATGTGAAAAGATACATGAGTTCATTTTAGGACCGGAGGAAATACTATGTTGGTCCTGAAAGAAAACATGTGCTTATGCAAAATTTTAATTATACATTTCAAGGTTAAACATTCCTTTTGAAACATTTATTGTGTGTGTGTGTGTGTGTGTATATGGTTATTTCTTAGTCTGGAATGTGGTAAAACAGGTTTGAGTACTATTATAGCAGAAAGAACACATCAAGTGAAGTCAAAATACTAGTGTTTGAGGCCCAGATCTGCTATCTCTTTGCTTTTTGACTGTGAGCAAATTTCTAAATCTCTTGAACCTGTATTTCCTAATTTATCAAACAGGCAGGCTCTTATTGGCTATATCATAGCTCAACCAATCATCTCATGAATCCTATGCAAGGGTACATTTAGTACATATCCAATGGCAGAAATCAGTAAAGATTCTTATCTCTACTCCACTTTGCCTGGTTTGCTTACTTTAAAGATATTGAGGCAAATTTTATAAACAGTGAAATATGGTTTTTAGGTATACAATTTGATGACTTTTGATAATTATTTAATCTTGTGTAAGTAATACTCTTGGCATAGTGGAGAACATTTCTTTCCCTCAGCCCAGAGACTTTCCTTACGACCCCTTCCCATTAATCTTCATTTCCTTTGCCGGCCACTATCGTGTTTTCTACTGTTTTAGATTACTTTGACTCTTCTTCAACTTTATGTAAATGGAATAATAGACTGCGTACACTTCCTTCTTAAGATCAGTGTTATTTTTGAAGTCATCCATAAGTGTTTTTGCACTTATCAATAATTTTTTTTTCTTGCTGAGTAGTGTTCCATTGTATAAGTATGTCATAATTTGTTTATCCAATCCCTTGTGGATGGACATTTGGGCTATTTTTGGTGTTACTGTATTATAAATAAGCTGCTACGAATGTTCCTGTGCACTATTTTGTTGAACAAATGTTCTCTTTACTTGGAGTGGGATTTCACGGTCTTAGAATGTCTATGTGTAGTTAGCCTTATTTTATAAGGTATTGCCAAATATTTCTTTAAATCTATTGAAATATTTCACCTTCCATCAGTGATGTATGAAGACTCTAGCTGTTCCACTTCCTGGCCAACATTTGAAGTTCTGTCTTTTTAACAACAGTTATTCTAGTGGTTTCAAGTGCTAACTTAACCTTGGTGTTCGTTCGCATTTCCTTGATGATTGATGATGCTGAGCATATTTTCATGTACTTTTTGACCATTTGTATGTATTCTCTTATTTGAAATAATTCATTGGAATGTTGACAAATTTTATTTGGATTATTGATCTTTTTATTGTTGTGGGAGTTATTGATATGTTCTGGATTTTCATCCTTTGTTAGATATATGTACTGCAAATATTTTCTCCCAGTATGTGGTTTAGCTTTTAATTTTATGAAGTGTCTTTGGAAAGGAAGAAGTTATTAATTTTTCCTGAAGTCCAATATTATTTTTTTCTTTATGCTTAGTGTTGTTTGTATTCCCTCAAAGAAACTTTTGCCTACCTCAAGGTACCAAAGATCTCAATATTTTCTCTAGAAGCTTTATGGTTTTAATCTGTAAGTAGAAATAGAAGTGGTTTTTCTAGTTCATGTCAAGTAGGGTCACAGTGCTTCCTTTTCTTTTAAGATTTCGATACCCAGTTGTTTTAGAATCATTTGATGAAAAGCTTTAACTTTGCTCATTATTGTGTTTAAATGTTGGAAGATAGAATGCAAATAGGATGACTGTATAGTGCTTAAATGCATGAAATATAGGAAAAGATCATAATGTTTAAGTATGTGAACTGCCTTACAATATTCGCCCTCCCAAAAGGAAATGACTACCTTAGAATTATTAAGCATGATATGGGTTTATACTGTGCTTTTAAATTATGTATAACTTTGGTGCCTGGGTGGCTCAGTGGGTTAAGCCTCTGTCTTCAGCCCAGGTCATGATCTCAGGTCCTGGGATCGAGTCCCGCATCGGGCTCTCTGCTCAGCAGGAGCCTGCTTCCCCCTCTCTCTCTGCCTGCCTCTCTGCCTACTGGTGATGTCTCTCTCTCTGTGTCAAATAAATAAATAAATAAATAAAATCTTTTTAAAAACAAAATAAAATTATGTGTAACTTTATGAAATGTTTGCCTTTTCCTCATAATTTAGAACATGATCCTTGAAGAAATATGAATATGCTTTTCTTATTATTATTGAGAAGACAACTAGCTAGCCATCTTAGAGGCCTTGGTGTTTACTGAATCTGACAAGTATAGTGTTCTACCAATAAAGATGGAAGGTATTTGCTGCTTATGAGCAGTAGTGATGGCTATTAAAACTTGAACAGTTGCACAGTCTTGAGTTGCAGCGTAGGTTCTAGTATCACAAAACAGTAGGGTCTAGTGTACACATTAAATATTTCATTTAAAAAGGCCTTATAGTTTTAGATAATAGGTTATATGCCTTTCCTATTTTTTCAAGAAAAAAGCATGTTGTACTGAAACAATATATTGTGCAGAATTGACAACCTTACCCTGGGTGAGAAAGGTACTGGTAGACGAACAGTGGAGACCTACATCTACATCCACAGTGATAGCCCATTTATTATCTCTTGATCTTCAATGGCCTAGTAACTGCCAGCATTGCTATCACCCTGAAATGTGACATAAAGTTTTTGAAATTGCCCAAGGGCGTAAGTGCCTGGTGACTTTACATTAATCCCTAAAGCATAGGTACCAAACCACTATCATTTTGTAAACACGTAGGTACTCATCATGTCAACACTAATAACCAAAAGGAAGATTTAACAATGATCCAGACTGACAGACTAGAACAATGCTGGCATCTGACAAGGTAATTCTTGGGGGAGTGTGTTTATATGGGCAAGAAAGCAACTCCCTGAAGGAAAATGATAACATTGTGGGGGTTAGAGATGCAGTGGACAATTTCTGTTTGCATTTGGACAGGAATAAAAATGGATTTAGATTCTATCAAGTGATATAGCATTGTGAAGTACCAAAATGTGTTCCCATGGGGGTATTTAGAACCTCCTATAGAAAGTTGTGAGAAAAATGGGGCTCCTGGGTGGCTCAGTAGGTTAAGCCTCTGCCTTTGGCTTGGGTCATGATCTCAGGATTTGGAATCGAGCCCCACATCAGGCTCTCTGCTCAGCAGGGAGCCTGCTTCCCCCTCTCTCTGCTGCCTCTCTGCCTACTTGTGATCTCTCTCTCTCTGTCAAATAAATAAATAAAATCTTTTTTTAAAAAAAGGAAAGTTATGACAAAAGGAAAAAAAATTATTGTTTTCCTCAAAGGATATAGATTGATATGTCCTTGGAAATGGAGATTTTGGTTGGATGACCCATGAATATTCATTTTATCTTATATTTTAAAAATTTCATCATGTTAGACAATTACTCCTTATGTTACCATAAAGAAAAATGGTTTTTGAAATTTATCTTAATAGTGTGTTAGAGTGTATGATTTATGTTAACAGTATAAAAACTTACTAACAGTGTCTAAGCAGTATATTAACAAAGAGATATAAACTCTCTTTCTATATATGTATCAAACTTTTACAACATTAGTCAGTTTAAGATTCACAGTGAGTGAATAGGAGAGAATAAAGTCTCTGATGCATCTAATGTTTAGCATTAGTAGCTCATTTTGACCACTCACAATTAGAAATGAAAAAACAAGTACAACTTTCTTAGATGTAATTTGCTTTCTAGTCCCTAATACCAAATAATATATTGATGTTTTGGAATCTTCTCTAAAATTGTTTTGACCCCTGTTCTCTTAAAACCCCAGTCCCTTTCTTAGTGCTCTGTGTTACAGACCCTTGTTCACCTGGCTGCAACCAAATGGATAAGAGTGGCTACCTAACTCTTTCTGGTAAGAAATTGGCATTAAAACTGGGAAAAAGCCAACAAGTTTGGACTGGTTCCTAGTACAGAGGAAATGTAAACTCTGGAATTGTATGTCTAATCTTCCGACAGAGCAAAACAGATGTACAGAGTGAGGCCAATATGAGAGATAAGTTCCTGAATTTCCTTTCTGAGAATGTCAAGGGGCCCAGCTGTCCTTGTTTCCTCGAGACACTCCAGAATTTGTCCAAGATACACACTTTTCTGATAATTATTTAAGATAGCTCCAATTGCAACTAAAATAACTTGGACGAAGGGAAAATAGAACGGGTCCGAGTATAATAGCAATCTCTTGGGATGTTTTAGTTTGGGTTCCCATAAAAGCAGATCCTGAGATGAGGATTTGAACATAGGAACTTACTTTTACTAGATAATTGTCAGCATTGAAATGGATTAAAATGCCAGAGCAACTTTTTTAGTCTCTAAAGAGTTAGGATTTTTCTTTGTTTGTTTGAATGCTGGTAAGTCTAATTATAATTTTATGTAAGTTAAAATGCCTATATAATATACACTATTATTTAAAGTGTTTATTTTTAAAAACCTATTAATCCTAAGAAATGGAAATAAAGACAAAGAACACAGTTATTAGTTTGTCCTATGCTCTGTTGACATCTTCATTGTTAATGGTATGTTAGAATAAATATGCATTTTGGATTTGCTCTGTATTCCTTTTTGGGTGAAGTTAAGTCCAAACTTATTTACCAATAGTTGTGTGCATAATGTCTTACAATTTTCTCCAGAAATAGACCTTGAAAAAATATTAGAGTTCAAGTAATTTATTTTGGAGCTGCTCTCAAGAAATGGGGAAGTTAGACATGAAGGAAGCAGCCAAAAAGAAAAGGTTTGTTTTTTTAAAGCAAATTATTAGTTGAGGCAACTGATGCTTAATCACACCAGGAAATTTTGGAAGCCAGCGTAAACTATATCCACACTGAGGGATGAAGGAGCTCTAGCTCTAGCTCTAGCTCCTTCATCCAAATTTGATTTCACACCGAATCCTATTAGTTATTGGTTGAAAGTAGCTCCTCGGCAGCATTATTTCTTGATGTATCATTCTTGTCACTTGGGGCCCAAAAGCGGGCCCTTAATAGCCAGTGCTAGCCTTTAGGCAGGAAATTTATAGACCCTTGCTATTGGAAGTTCAGCAGGTGTGCCTTGATATTGAAAGGATGAGGGAAATTAGGCGAGCACAGACTCTACCATGCCTCGGTTGCTATAATGTAATGGATGGTTACTTAATCCACTTTTTATCAGTTTAAGACAGACAAAACATGCAAGAATCCCTTGTGCGTCAGAAAAGAGTTGGCTAAGTAAGGAGGAAGAAGGTTTGTCTACCCAACCTCTTCCTGCCCCCTGCAAAACAACACACTGATCGACACGAATGAGGTTTGAAGAGTACCTCCTCTGAAATGTTTCTATATGAATGAACTTTAGAATAATGCTGCTCTTTATGGAACTGAGGCAAAATATTTTAGCTGCCTGATAACAGCCTGCCATATTACAAATCACCAAGGTTACAAGGTTACACAAGGTACCTGTAGAAAAAGCTAAATGAATTACTTCAAATAGTATGTTTGTATTCAAAGGGAAAAGCTGCAAATTTGGTAGTGACAGTCTTTTCTGTTGATTTCAAAAGGCCCATTGCCACACTTTGCCTTTCCATTTGCTGCTGGGGGTCGAAAGCCTGCCGTGAGCAGGTGAATAGAAGATACTCCTAATTGAGAAAGAAAATAAGAAAAGAATTTTTGTGAAACAGTCACAAGGTCTCTCATCTGACTATTGTAATATTTATAGACTCTCAGTTTGGTTAAACAAAGTGCAATTGAAAATATAACATTTAACTATAATTCGTTTTCTTAACCCCTCCTCAATTAATTTTCTTATTAGAAAAAAAATCCCATACTATTTGATCCTTTTTTATGTGTTAAATCTAGAAGAGTCTATCTAATTTAACTGCTAATGATATGCCTCAAAAAAGGCACACATAAACACATGTCTGTATACACGCAGATGGCATTAGGGGAGGGACACGGACACACACATACACACACATGTTACAGTAGTGCTGGTGTTTATTCCTATCAAGGTGGAAGCATAAGTTGGCTTGTAGCTGGGAGGAGACAGCTGCCCGTTCGGCCAGGGTGGTATGCAGGGGACAACTTTTTCAGTGGTTTGTTTTACCCTTACCTTGTGTCATTCTGATGGCTTACCATATGGGCAAGATCAATTAAGTTCATTTTCTGTCTAAATACTGTTTTAGTGTATATTGTACCACAAATACTTTCAAGGACACCTCTCTTGGTTTACTTAACAGTGTTTCAGGTAAAACTTTTAGCTTATTGCTTCTCTGGTAGTTTGTGAACCCCAGCTCATTAAAAAATACCCTTCTTTTTACCGATACTAGCCAAAGTGCAAACTTCCTGTTATTATTCCATTGGGTCTATTGTGTTTAGAGTTTATTTTCATATTAAGTAGTTGAAATTGTTGGTCAGATTAGTGAGTAGGAGTAGGGACCTTGAAATACTTGCTATTTATTCAGTTCTTTGTCATGAGAAATTAGATTTGTGGGATCTCTGGAAAGACAGTACAACCTTGGATGACACTTAATCTTTGAGTTCCTTTTCAACTCAAAGATTCAGTTTTTCTAATAAGGAACAGGAAAAAAGATAGGCTCAGTAAATTGGATGATAAAGGAAATAATGAACTAAAAATGTAGATTAAAAAAAGAAAGAGGAAAAGGCAAGGTGACCAATCAGTAAAGTTAGAATTATGTGGTTATAAACTTCTACTATAATTATCTCAGTAATTACAAAGCCAATCCACTATCACATTTCACAGTGAGAAAAAGATAACTTGAAAGCTGAGAACAGTTCTGTGTGGGTTCTTGCAAAAAGGTCTGTAGGAATATGTAAGGCTGGAGAATGTAAAGGAATGTAAAGGAAGGTAAAGGAAGAGAATAGCCTACCTGTGTGTGATCTTTTGTAGTGTCAGAACCTTAAGGGTAGCTTCAGGAAGCCAACAAGTTAAAAGTGTGAATCACTGTTTCTTCTGAAATGAATATAACAACTATAATATAGTGCATGGTCAAAAAATACTGATATATGTCTTTGGATCTTAGAGTATTTGATGACAGGAATGGGTAATGAGCATTTTTTGGTATGACATGTCCCTACCAAGAGAGCAGGTCCCTGAAAAACTGTTAATCGTTATTTTTTAAAACTGGCATTAAAGGGGCGCCTGGGTGTCTCAGTGGGTTAAGCCTCTGCCTTCGGCTCAGGTCATGATCTCCGGGTCCGGGGATCGAATCCCACATCGGGCTCTCTGCTCAGCAGGGAGCCTGCTTCCTCCTCTGTCTCTGCCTGCCTCTCTGCCTACTTGTGATCTCTCTCTCTGTCAAATAAATAAATAAAATCTTAAAAAAAAAAAAAAACTGGCATTAAAATCTCGGATGTAAAGGCAGCATAGTAAAGTTTCCAGCTAATATTTTTTCAGCAAGCGATATGACTCAATCACTTCTTATATATAACTCTTCTTTTAAAATTACCTGATTTTAGCTGATTATGAAGAGTATATATTGTTAATATCCTTTCATTTATTTGGCTAGATGCCCACTTAAGTTGTCGTATTAAGTCAGACTTAATTTATTTTTTTAAAAGATTTATTTATGTATTTTAGAGAGAGAGAGTGAGAGAGAAAGAGCAAGAGCGAGTAGGGAGAAGGGCAGAGGGAGAGAAAGAATCCTGAAGCAGTCTCCCTGTTGAGCACAGAGCCTGACGCTGGGCTAGATCTAGGACCCTGAGATCATGGCCTGAGCCAAAATCAAGAGTTGTTTGCTTAACCAACTGAGCCACCCAGGTGTCCCTCAGATTTCCTTTAAATGAGAAATAATACATTGTTGGGTTTTCTTCTTTTTATTGCATTATGTATGTAGCTGTGTATTCAACCGTACTTTTTGAGAAAAAAAGCTTCCCTTCGTTCTTTTATTTGCTAATAGGACAGTGATGTCCTATGATTTTCATCCTGAGGGCTCAGATTTTATCTCTGAAATTAAAGCAGTTTCTGACTTGCACAATTGTGAATAACTTGTCTTAGTGCATGAATTAATTGTAAATACTACTCTGTGGGCACAGATATAAGAACAATGACTAGAGAGGTCATTTAAACCTAAGGCGTGGTGCACATTTTTGTAAAGTATTGAATATGAAGCAGTAACTAAGAGAATCTAGGAGATAGATAGGTGTTATTACTTAAAGATGCCTGATTTCATAAGTAGAAGAAATGTTAGCTACATAGCTTGTGAAGAGATTCTCAAATTTTTGTGTTCTAGAATGTAGTTGGGAAAAATATGTGTATGTTTGCAGTGGTCTTAGTGATGCAGTAATATTTTAGAATGGCAAAATGTGAAAACAATTGATATTAATTATTCCAGCTGGAATTAAGATATTATCACCCTGTTAGGCAAAAATAACATATTGTTTTCACTGCAGTGGACCTGAATCATGTGTGGATAATATTTGGTTGCAACAATATGCAGCAACTCATATTTTTAAAAATATTTAAAAATAGTATAGTTGATAATTTGTGTAATGGAAAAAAATGAGTTGGTATTACAACAGAGGATCCTGCTGGATCCTCAAAATGCCTAAAAAAGAAGCTGGGTCTTTAGTTATGAAAAACATTCCACATCTTATGCTGAATTATACATTTATAAAAATAATTTATGAAATTTCTCCAGAAAGTAAATGCGATAGTTTTATTATGAAAATTTTATACCACTGCATGTGCTTTTGAAAATTAGGTTGAACAAAATATATTTACTACAGCTGATGTAGAAAATGCAAATATGAAATTCTAAGTTACTAATGAAAACTTTCTTGGAAAATTCAGTGAGTGGCAGTGTATGAATATCAGGTTTGTTTCATACAAGTTTTATGTTTATACTTAAACTTTGATCTCTTGCTTTTTGTTTGTCTGCCTGCAAGTTTTAAAGGTAGGCATGATGAAATGTCAGTGTGACATAGGTAAAGCAGACTAAGGCACCAGTTTTATGTATATTTGATTTTAGAGAACATTTTCTCTCTAGAGAAAGTTCTTAATCTATTTTTTATATATTGTGGCTTATTTTTCTACTGAGGTTCATTCATTTACTTATAGTTACTTTTGTATATTACATATACATATAGGTGCTTTTGTATATTAAATATATGCTAATAATCTAACTTAGCAGGTATTTATCAAGTGTAACTATGATGCAAGCACTGGGCTAGATTTTAATACACCAAGGTGATAAAACAATTCCGGCTAAAAATAAACTCTTCAAACCCCATGAAATTAGAATTTCAGAATTTCACATATGGTGTTGGATTAGATTCCAATTGAGGTTTCATGAAGTTTTGTACATTTTATTAAAAACTGTATTTCAAGAATTTAATTTTTAACTTTATTTCTACTTTTATTGTTTAAATATATAAATTAACATAAAATGTTTGATTTTGCTGATAGTGATAGGTTAGCCCAGTGACAGAACCTCAGATGGTATGGCTGATAGATGTGTTTTAATGTAATTTCAGTGGAAGTTCATGTGTCTGGTTATAACAAAACGGGAATTACTTTTAAGATTTAATTGATCTAAGTGATAGAAATGCACAGTGGAGTTCTGAGTCCTCACTTCTGATGTCTTGTACTAGAAGAGTACTGTATTTCCAGAGCTATCCAGATATTCATAGCTAAATACTGAGTATGCCTCCTGCCACTTCTTGATAGAATTAACAAAATAAATGAGGGGATTTTAATTTTTTTTTCAGTTTTTAAATAATTATATCAAAGCTTCAGTGAAAAACACTAGTACGTGCCCATGCCTTTAATTAGCTATTTATGGGGACTTGGGATAGAGAAAAATCTCATTGTTACCTGTTTTCAGAATATCCTCCAATTCATGGGCTATTTAATGCTACCAAATACAAAATAAAGATAGTAGTCATGAGCTTAGAATTAATGTTTGTTGGATTAAAATGAATAAATTCCACAAATTAATATATTTTTAGTCTATTACTTGTGGACCAGATGGATAATATATGATTTTAAACATTTTTGTTTATTGTTTATTTGAGAAAGAAAGTGTGTTCATGGGGGAGGAGGGAGGGACAGAGGGAGAGACTCTCAGACTCCGAACTGAACCTGGGCTGTCTCTCTGACCCTGAGATCATGACCTGAGCCAAAACCAAGAGTTGCTCACTTAACCAACTGAGCCACCCAGGCACCTCAATAATGTATGATTTTAAAAGTTCTTTCTTGCTGTGTAACTTACTTTGAATGGTAAGGAAAGATATTGCTTGTTTTCTGCTTTAAGAACACTTTGCTGGCTAACTCTGCCACTAATGGAAAATGGTTTATTTGTCTTCTATTCAGAGGTCTCTTTATTATATTAAGAGGACTGTAAGAACATACATACATCTCTTTAATTTTAAGTCATTGTGTATAATGATTTCGGGCACAATTTTAGCAAGTAGTAATACATTTCTTATAAAATGGGAGTCACCAAATTAGTTGCAACTCACTGATACTGGTACACTTTTGCCAGTATGAAAAACACTGATGATCCTTTTGCTTATTCAGATCTAGCTCAGAACTGGTAAGCAGTTCCATGGAACTAAAGCATGTGGGCACACATGAAACAGTTGAGACTAGAAAAATTTACAAGGACAAATTCATGAAGGAAGTTGAGCCCTAATGAGTTGAATATTTATTCTTTTGGTAAAAAGAAATTATAGATCTTAGGTAAAGAGTGAAATTATTGTAGTGGTTTAAATCTACTTAAACACTATTACTTAAACAATCATAGCACATTCATTTAGAATCTCTTATATTTTTTATAAAGCTATCATTATGGATTAATAAAAGCAAGTAGATCTGTTTAGTAGCCTAGAATTAGATGTATTGCTGGTGACTATGTTTCAGGAGGAGAAAATTCTGCATGTGAGAAAAGAAAATAAATTCCTTGAAACAGGACACTGGAAAGCAAAGGCTACACTAGCTATTGTGAATTGTTACTAATTCCTTTTTTTTTTTTAAAGAAAAAATATTTCTAGGGATGCCCAAGTGGTTCAGTTGGTTAGGTGTCAGCTCAGGTCATGATCTCCGAGTCCTGGGATCCAGCCCCATTTTGGGTTCTCTGCTCAGTGAGGAGCCTCTTGTCCCCCTCCACCTCCCCCTGCTCCTGTGCTCGCTCTCTCTCTCAAATAGATAAATAAAATCTTTTTAAAAATATTTCTTAATTTTGTCTGGTTCTTAAAAAATTACTTAAGTATTATGTTTGCTCATTATAATTAGAATAAAGGTGATAAAGCAATAGAAATGGAAATGGTTAGACCTGATACTTGAGGAAAACTTTTTAAACCGCCACAAAGGGATTGAAACTGTTCTGAAAGTGATCTTCCTGTAGAATATAGCTTCAAAGGCTGATACATTTATCTACAAGTATCAGTCTTAAAAGAGGTCACTGGGCATTTCAGGTAAAAAGGCCAGATGGCTTTTCTTTGGACAGGAGAAGAGAAGTAGAGATCAAGGACTGTGTGGATAACTGCTTGAGAATAGAGTCAAATTGTTACTTTCTCTGAAGCTCTGAGGGGTGACACACGTAAGAGTAGTACGGTTTAGGAGGAGTCAAAGATGGCTGCCACTGTGTTCCATTCAATCAAAGACACATAGTTTAACTCGGACTTCTGTGATAATCAGATTTTGTTAATGGGACCAAAATTATATCTGATGAGAAGTCCATTCCTTGCTTTTATCTAGAAGCCCAATGTATGTTAAATCTGAATTTCTATAGAATTAAGGTTCATGTAACTTCATTGGAGCCTCAAACAGAGGTAAAAGGATACATTGTATTTGCATCTTACTGATAAGAGAGCCAAGGTGCATGCAGCCAGAGCCATGCCAAACTGGGCTTGAATCCCAACCTTACTGACAGCAAAGCCTCAGTTCCGTGTGCAGCACCGTGAGGACTTTTGGACAGGTGCTGAGTAGCCTAATCATGTACTCACACTGACATGTAACAAATTACACTCTGTATAATGTTGACTGCTTAGAGCTACCTTGAAAACTGGGACTTTGTGCACAATACAATCCTGACATATATATTAGAATTCTGGAATTATCTATGATTGTCTTCATTGTGTTTTTAGTAATCCCAAGATTTTCTACAATGACATTTATTTCTTTTAGAATCAGAAAAATATTCCTAAAAGAAAACTACTATGTTTTGGGTTGAAGCTTTTAGTAGGCATAATTATTTGTCTATTGAAATGCATCCATTTTCCTTTCTTCATCTGTTAGAGCATAAGGTTGGTTTCTCTCCTTCAGTAACTGGGACCTTGAGAAGGGATCCATTGCCTCATTTCTCATTTTCTCCTCTGCGAAAAGGAGGCACTGCACCTAATACCTGAGATTCATTTCTGCACTAACACTGGGCATTCTTCAGAATGCTCTCTTATCTGAGAGGTCATCCCGATGTTGCCATGGCCAGAACTGGAGCCCCCCTGCCAAGGCACCCCAGTAGGAACACCACTCATTTCCATGAATTGTTAACTAACTAAACCTTCTTCAGGCTTGCGGGCACACTGGGTCATCCCAGGGATTGCAGAGCAAAAATGTTTCTTGTAATTAGGGGAATATTAAGAGATGGATGTGAGTTTATCTTTCTGGGAAAAAACCAGGGTGCTTGCTCTGTAATTTTTGTGTTTCTAAACAAGAAACCAAAAAAACCACAAACTTATTAGAGACCAGGTGAGTGAGAGGTTTATAAACTCTTGAAGTAGGTCAGGAGGAGAGGGAAATGAGAGTAAATGGCTAAATTTACCTATTCAACTAATAAGCAAGCAAAATATAGACTTGCTTTTACTCAGTGGAGGAAATAAGCCAAGGATACAGGAAGATAAACTGCCTGAGGGTTTTTTGACACTAAGTTAATAATGGGTTATTAAAGACAAATAAGAATTAGTAGTAAGTCAGTTGTCTCTTATAGGGGGGTTAATTGCCTCACAGTACTGTAAAATTAATCTACTTTCATATATCCTCATCTTTGATAGTTTTAATAAATGCAAACAGATAATATACCACAACAGAGAAAGCAATTAGTATTCGTTATGAAGCATTGGTTATATGCTAGTCAATGTTCTGGTGCTTTCCATCTTAAATCCATCTAATAACTCAGTAATAGAGTTGATGATAGAGATGACAATGGTAATTGTAACAGTGGCATTTTCTTTCTTTCTTTCTTTCTTTATTTATTTATTTTTGAGATTTTTATTTTTTTTAAGATTTTTATTTATTTATTTAACAGACAGAGATCACAAGCAGGCAGAGAAAGAAGGAGAGGAAGCAGGCTCCCTGCTGAGCAGAGAGCCCGGTATGGGGCTTGATCCCAGCACCCTGGGATCATGACCTGAGCTGGAGGCAGAGGCTTTAACCCACTGAGCCACCCAGGTGCCCCAACAGTGGCATTTTATTGTTTACATTGTGTCCAGGAGAATGCTAAACTTTGTGATTGAGGTTGAGACCGAGGATCTAGACTCCCAGTAACAACACTTGCACTCTATGTTGTCTTGGGAAAAGTTTTTATCATTCTGTACACCTCCTTTTCTTTTCTGTAAAATGAATACAGTATTGGCC
The DNA here is from genome assembly GCF_030435805.1 of Mustela lutreola. Taxonomy (NCBI): domain Eukaryota; kingdom Metazoa; phylum Chordata; class Mammalia; order Carnivora; family Mustelidae; genus Mustela; species Mustela lutreola. Next base: position 105,609,498 of record NC_081295.1, on the reverse strand, counting down.
TAACATAGTAGCTTTGAGGGTAAATCCATATGACTCACTGATAAAGTTCATGACATACAGGAAAGGCTTAGTGAAATCATTGCTGCTTCTCCTGCCCCACGACCTTATTATCATTTATCTGCACAACATTGTGAGGGTGATATTTTTTAAGCCTCATTTGGGGAAACTGAGGATCAAAAAGCATAAATAACTGACCCCAAATCACACTGTTTATGTGAATGAATCCAAGATTCTCTTTTGCATCCTGAATGCACAGAAATGACTGCTTCGGTTCCCTGACCCTGACTACTACCTTATCATGGCTGCCCCTCTGACTGTTCTTGAGAAGAAAACAACTTAAATTCTTCAAAAGTAGTTGCGAGTGAGAAACTGGGCCAAACAGTAACAGGTGACAAGCTTTCCTGGGATTACAGAAGTCAGGTATCTGGACAGGTGCCCCGGTAGCTGCTGCTTGAAGTCCAAACTTCTTCCCTAGTCCTGAGTCGAAGGAGGTTTTTGGGTTGGTTTTTCAATTTGTGTCAATGCAGAATTTTACTAAAGATTCAGTTGCTCAACTTACCATGTCCTGTAAAAGTATGTAGGTTGGTTTTACCTGGGTATTATATTAGGATACCCTGTATTCATCTGTCATACTCCTGTATTAGGAGACAGAGCATTATGTACTAATAAGTTCCGAAAGAGCTTGATCAAGATTCACAGGCAAAATCACAGGATTCACATTACTATTTCTCTGGGATTTCTTTCTTTCTTTTTTTTTTAAAGCATGAGGAGTAAGAGTAAGTACAGTTAACTTGGTTGTTAAGAGGGTTTAAGAGAAAGCAAGCTTGGTTTGAATTGCCTGGATTTGACTCCCTGCTCTGCAAACTACTGAAAGCAGGAGCTAGTTAACCTGAGGTTCTTGGTGTTTCATCCGCACCATGGAGACACCCATTCTATGTACTTCCTGATGTTGCAATGGGCTTAGCATTATGCTGGTACTGGTTTAGCATCCAGTCAACGGTAGCAGTTGTCCATTTTCTCTTATGTACCATATGGACCCCTGTTTGTCAAACTCAAGCTGTAGAATGAGTATTATTAACACATTGTAGAGTACATAGAACTTGCTGGGAAAAAAATAGTGGACATTTTTCTTTTTTTTTTCTGAGAAGCATGTGCTTTAGATTTCCAGTTATGGAGACATGAAAGAACTTCAGGAAGACCCATTTATAAACTGGAAACTGCCTGTTTATTTTTCTCACTTTATAAACTGCCACCATATGCAGTTATTACAGTTGCGTGGCCTTGAGTGGAGTTCACCTTAGCTGGAGTCTCAGGATTAGGTTACGGTTAGGTTATAACTCACTATCCAGATTTCAGGATCCATGGGAAAAAAACAACAGTAAATTTTTTATCACTAACACTCATTTAGTACTTATAATATGCCATATATTTTGTTAGCACTACATTATATATACACTGCAATTTACAAATCACTTTCCTTTTTAACTTTTTTAGCAAATAACATTATTATAGTATTATTATTATTATTATTATCCTTTTATTATTTTTTCATATTTTTGTTCCAGTAGCTTTTGTTTTGTTTTGTTTTTGAGTTTTTATTTACATTCCAGTTAGTTAACAGATAGTGTGATAATAGTTTCAGGAGTAGAATTGAGTGATCATCACTTAAATATAATACCAAATGCTCATGACGGCAAGTGGCTTCCTTAATAACCATCACCCGTTTAGCCCATCCCCTACCCACCTCCCCTCCATCAACCTTCGTATGTTCTCTGTAGTTAAGAGTCTCTTATGATTTGCCTCCCTCTTTTTTTCCTTCTCCTATATTCATCTGTTTTGTTTTTTAAATTCCCCATGAATGAAATCATACAGTATTTGTCTTTCTGACTGATTTCACTTAGTATAATACACTTTAGCTCCATCCACATCATTGCAAATGGCAAGATTTCAATCTTTTTTATGGCTGAGTAATACTGCATTATATATCATTATACACACACACACAATATTGTGTGTGTGTGTATGTGTATATATATATATACACATACCACCTCTTTATCCATTCATCAGTCAGTGGATATTTGGCTCTTTCCATAATTTGGCTATTGTTGATGATGCTGCTATAAACTATTATTATCTTTTTAGAAACCCTCATAATCTATTCCTTCAGCTGCTTTCAGGAGTGCTAGAGCCTGCTGTCAACCTTCTCTAATCCTAACTGCCCATTGCAGTAGAATGAATTACAGTGTCTAAATCATGGCCTATTCAGTTCCCCCTTCTCTAGCCTTGTCTACCTTTCTCATCTAATTTCACACCACTTACATTCCATTGTTCACTTTGTTCCAACAGCACTGGTTTCCTTTTTCTTTCTTGACCATTGGTTATTTCCTGTGTTAGGTCCCTTGTACCATTTACTTTTCTGGGAAAGTTTCACCCCCAGAATTTTGCGTGGCTGATTCCATTTCATTGTTCTTGCCGCAGCCCAGAGTGGCCTTCCATGGCCAGTTTAAATCAAATGGTCTCTTTCCTCACCCTTCTCGGTCCCATTATCATCTTTTCTTTTATTGAAAACATTTGTCATAAACTTAAATTTGTTTACTTACGTGTATCCTTATCTCCTTTACACATTGTACATTCCATAAGGGCAAAATCTTTTGTCTCTCTGATTCTCTATACCTAGAAAAGTACTTGGCATATATTAAGCATTCAAATATTTGTTGAATGAATGGATGCAGTTAAGAAAGGTTACGAAATGTGTCTATCATCTTGGAGCTAGTGAGGTGACAGGATTCAGTTTATTTGAATACAAGCCTATTGCTCTCTAAGGCATGGGGACATATAAAATGCATGAGCATCAATGGAGCAAAACCATAAATGTTATGATGTAATAGTTTTTTGACATTTGTTTTATTTTGTCAACCTTTTTGCAAGGAAGAAATGCCATACTTTACTTCCTATTGTACTGTTACTTCCCATGTGTATGAATTTCTGTCAAAGCTGATGTTCTGGGGCAGTCATATCAGTCTCTGTTAAAAGTTGGAATGCTTTCCTGTGCCAGTCTGCATGGCTGCTGACTAATGGGCGAATTCCCTACGTGAATGAAGAACTCTGGTATATGGTCCCTAGGGTTAGGTGTGTGGAGGAGGAAAAAGTTCCCTCACAGTTGTACCAGAAATAGAAAAGTTTTATTTCAGAAAAATAATGCTAATTGCAGTAGTTTGTAAGTCCAACATTCAAATCATTTCGGTAAGGAAAAGTAGGAGGGCATTTGTATGTCGGGATTGGGTGAAAATATGGAGTCTAGTTACACAAACTTACTGTAATAATCATTACAGTGATTATAAATTATTACAGAATATTTTTATAAGAATCACTAGAAATATATTACAGTGATAATAGGATGATTTTTCTCTTCCTTGTCCTTCTTCTGCGCATCAGCTTTATTCTTATTATAGATAATTATTAATTTATTTTTATTTATTTCTTATAGATAATTTCTTAGAGGAAATGGAACCTGAATGTTAAACAGCTTCCAAATTGTACATCTTGCAGTTTTATTAGAGAAAAAGAGGGGCACCTAAGTGGCTCAGTTGGCTAAGCATCTGCCTTCAGCTCTGGTCATGATCCCGGAGTCCTGGGATCCAGCCCTGCCCCTGTTGGGCTCCCTGCTCAGCAGGGACCCTGCTTCTCCCTCTGCCACTCCCTCTGCTCATGCTTTCTCTTTCACTCATCCTCTTTCTTAAAAAAAAAAAAGAAATTAAAATCTTTAAAAAAAATAGAAAAAGAAAGAGAGAGAAAGAAAGAAATGGCAAGAGAGAGAGGAGGTGAGAGGGAGGGGGGGAAAGAGAAAGAGATTGATTGCCTTAATGACTTTTCTGATCCTCAGGACTAAAAAATCCCAGAGAAGGGTCTCATAGACCCAACTTTGGTTAAGCTAAATCTTTTCTGAGGGAGGGGCAAGAGAACAAGGTTAATATCCTATGGGTATCCATAGTGTGAGTGTGCATAAATTATGTATAATTCATGTGTCAATATACATAAGGCAAAGAAACCTCACCTGATTAAAATGTGAAGACTATCTTGATACTCGAAAGCAGTACTGTGAGTCAAACACCTCACTAGAAATGGCATCAGGGAAATAAAAGTAGAAAATACTCACTGGTCTCAAAAATCTCATAATGAAATTTGGAGTACATAAAACAAACAATAATTTTAAAGGCAGAATGATGTTTTATATGCCCTTTATGGGATATATACATATATTTGGAGGAGGAGCAGGAAGCCATGGTAGATTTTAAACAAGGGGAAAACCACCCAGCATTCCACTCTGAGGCTATTACTGATAATACATCAGTATGATATATATATCATATATAGGGCGTTTATATACGCCATTCACGTTGTTTTATATTATAATTTGGTTTTTCAAAGTCATGATGATATTTTATATATGCCTTCTGGGTTGTTGTGATTACTTAACATTTTAAGTACAAATTTGTGATTCAGATTCAAACTATGAGTACATTAACCAGGTGAAGGCAAGGGACAAGTTGAAAATTTTTTGAAGTCTTCCTTTGAACTGGATTTTTAAGAAATTGAATATTTCAACTAGAGAGGAGAGAAGGAGCATTCATGCTATTTGTTTTCCCTTAAGTAATCACAAGTAATGTCAAACAAGATTTAAAGACATTTTAACTGTATGAAACTTCAGGAAAAATTAAAAATAAAATCAGTAGTAAATATTGAATTGATTCAACCAGAGGCCATTAAGCATTATGATTAATATAAAGATATTTTACACAGTCCCTTGTCTCCAGGAGATTATAATCAGTTTGATTAGAAATGAAAGAACTGGTAAACAAACAAAAATCCAGTTCTATTTATTCTTCTTCTACCCATTAAGCCTCCATGTTGCATCACCACTTCCTCATATCAGGGAGATCATATGATAGTTGTCTTTCTCTGCTTGACTTATTTCGCTAAGCATGATACGCTCTAGTTCCATCCATGTTGTTGCAAATGGCAAGATTTCATTTCTTTTGATGGCTGCATAGTATTCCATTGTGTATATATACCACATCTTCTTGATCCATTCATCTGTTGATGGACATCTAGGTTCTTTCCATAGTTTGGCTATTGTGGACATTGCTGCTATAAACATTCGGGTGCATGTGCCCCTTTGGATCACTACATTTGTATCTTTAGGGTAAATACCCAATAGTGCAATTGCTGGGTCATAGGGCAGTTCTATTTTCAACATTTTGAGGAACCTCCATGCTGTTTTCCAGAGTGGCTGCACCAGCTTGCATTCCCACCAACAGTGTAGGAGGGTTCCCCTTTCTCCGCATCCTCGCCAGCATCTGTCATTTCCTGACTTGTTGATTTTAGCCATTCTGACTGGTGTGAGGTGATATCTCATTGTGGTTTTGATTTGTATTTCCCTGATGCCGAGTGATATGGAGCACTTTTTCATGTGTCTGTTGGTCATCTGGATGTCTTCTTTGCAGAAATGTCTGTTCATGTCCTCTGCCCATTTCTTGATTGGATTATTTGTTCTTTGGGTGTTGAGTTTGCTAAGTTCTTTATAGATTCTGGACACTAGTCCTTTATCTGATATGTTGTTTGCAAATATCTTCTCCCATTCTGTCAGTTGTCTTTTGATTTTGTTAACTGTTTCCTTTGCTGTGCAAAAGCTTTTGATCTTGATGAAATCCCAGTAGTTCATTTTTTCCCTTGCTTCCCTTGCCTTTTGCGTTGTTCCTAGGAAGATGTTGCTGCGGCAGAGGTCGAAGAGGTTGCTGCCCGTGTTCTCCTCAAGGATTTTGATGGATTCCTTTCGTACATTGAGGTCCTTCATCCATTTTGAGTCTATTTTTGTGTGTGGTGTAAGGAAATGGTCCAATTTCATTTTTCTGCATGTGTCTGTCCAATTTTCCCAGCACCATTTATTGAAGAGGCTGTCTTTTTTCCATTGGACATTCTTTTTTGCTTTGTCGAAGATTAGTTGACCATAGAGTTGAGGGTCTATTTCTGGGCTCTCTATTCTGTTCCATTGATCTATGTGTCTGTTTTTGTGCCAGTACCACGCTGTCTTGAGGATGACAGCTTTGTAATAGAGCTTGAAGTCCGAAATTGTGATGCCACCAACGTTGGCTTTCTTTTTCAATATCCCTTTGGCTATTCGAGGTCTTTTCTGGTTCCATATAAATTTTAGCATTATTTGTTCCATTTCTTTGAAAAAGATGGATGGTACTTTGATAGGAATTGCATTAAATGTGTAGATTGCTTTAGGTAGCATAGACATTTTCACAATATTTATTCTTCCAATCCAGGAGCATGGAACATTTTTCCATTTCTTTGTGTCTTCCTCAATTTCTTTCATGAGTACTTTATAGTTTTCTGAGTATAGATTCTGTGTCTCTTTGGTTAGGTTTATTCCTAGGTATCTTATGGTTTTGGATGCAATTGTAAATGGGATTGACTCCTTAATATCTCTTTCTTCTGTCTTGCTGTTGGTGTAGAGAAATGCAACTGATTTCTGTGCATTGATTTTATATCCTGACACTTTACTGAATTCCTGTATAAGTTCTAGCAGTTTTGGAGTGGAGTCTTTTGGGTTTTCCACATATAGTATCATATCATCTGCGAAGAGTGATAATTTGACTTCTTCTTTGCCGATTTGGATGCCTTTAATTTCCTTTTGTTGTCTGATTGCTGAGGCTAGGACCTCTAGTACGATGTTGAATAGCAGTGGTGATAATGGACATCCCTGCCGTGTTCCTGACCTTAGCGGAAAAGCTTTCAGTTTTTCTCCATTGAGAATGATATTTGCGGTGGGTTTTTCATAGATGGCTTTGATGATATTGAGGTATGTGCCCTCTATCCCTACACTTTGAAGAGTTTTGATCAGGAAGGGATGTTGTACTTTGTCAAATGCTTTTTCAGCATCTATTGAGAGTATCATATGGTTCTTGTTCTTTCTTTTATTGATGTGTTGTATCAAGATGGGATTGGGAGGGAGACAAACCATAAGTGACTCTTAATCTCACAAAACAAACGGAGGGTTGCCGGGGGGAGGGGGTTTGGGAGAAGGGGGTGGGATTATGGACATTGGGGAGGGCATGTGATTTGGTGAGTGCTGTGAAGTATGTAAACCTGGTGATTCACAGACCTGTACCCCTGGGGATAAAAATATATGTTTATAAAAAATAAAAAAATTAAAAAAAAAAACAAAAAACCTAGATGAAATGGACAAATGTCTTGAAAGACACAATTACAATCCTTTCCACAGAGAAACTCCAGGCCCGGATGGAATCACTAGTGAATTCTCTCAAATAATTAAAGGCATCTTAAATTCTTTCTGCAAAAAAAAAAAAAAAAAAATCAATCCAGTTCTATAATAAGTTTTGAGTAAGTGTTCAAAGTAATGAGAAGGTATACCAGAAGTTGGTATTTATGGGTAAATGAATTAAAACATTTGAATCTGAAATAAGAAAAGTTTTAGACAAAGAGGTGAGATAAAATTGTTTTTAAGGGATCAGTAGAGAAGAGCAGTCATGTAAATTCTGGCTGGCAGGATGGTGGAATGAAACCATAGAGGAGGCCTTTACAGGTAGGAAGCTTTGCTGTAAACCTAGCAACCATGAAATGTTTCCTAGAGTAAATCTAGCACTCATAATACTGAGTGCTGTCATCAAGCAATGAATATTATCATTATTGTTTGTCAAAGCCTATTAAAAATATAAAAACCTTAGGGAAAGAACACATTTATAAGACATTTATTATACTTTTCTTATAAATTCAGTCAATAAATATTATTATGTGAATTGTTATGCCAAGAATACTCACCTCCTTGGTAATAAATAGGTAGGCTACTCATTCATGTTCACAAATGTCCCACTGTGAGACATTACAAATGGTAATGGAACTGGATTTTAAATTACTCTGAGCATTTAGTCTTTCATACAATTCTTAATTTTTCTTACAACTTTAAGTATTATTTATTCTCTTTAAAACTATATTTACTGCTTTCTTTCTTAGTAATTGTGAATTCGAAGTAAAAGATGATAACATTTGTGGGTGCAAGAAACATCATCTATTTTTTGTTGTTTTTGAAAATTATTTCCACAGTGTGTAATTACACGAAAAGTAGAGTGTTAAGTATGTATGTAGAGTTTTAGTATCTGGATTTGTTGGTAAGTTGACATCCTCTAACCCATTTGTGAGGATAACTGTACTACCTCATTGTTGTTTTCATTTATTAAAATCCCTGAGCCTCCTTGGTTGTTTCCACCAACTTGATAGATACTCTGTTTATTTAAGGAACTTTGAAAAATTGTCATAAGAGGCACTTTGGACTTAGGCTGTCTGGGTTTGAATCTTGGCTCTGTCAGTTATGAAATACGTGATTTGGGGCCAGTTGTAAACCTCTTTGCCTTCGTTTCCTTAGTTGTGAAGAAGAGGGTGCACATCCCAAAGGTGCTTCTTAAAAATTAAATGAGTGGTGATAAAGTTATTCATACATCACATGGTACATGTTTTGAGGTTTGTTTAAAAAAAAAAAAAAAAGAAATTCAAAGGTGCTAAAAGTGCCATTCCACCTGCCACACATTTTTGAACATTTTATTTTAAAATAATTTCTAACTTACAGGGAAGTTGTAAAAATGAAAATAGTACAAAGAACAAAGAACACCGGTATACCCTTTATCCAGATTCACACGTTTTTAAACATACATCATGTCTCTTTACCCCTAAGTATTTTAGCAGGGACATTATCTAAGATTAGGAATACTCTGTTCCATAATTACTGTTCAGTTGTCAACCTCAGTAACTTTGATGCAATGCTTTTATGTAATCTATCATTCCTAATACACCTGTATCTGCTGACACAATAATGACCTCAACATTTCCTTCTCCAGTGTGGGATTCAGCTTAGGATAAGATATTCTGCTGAAGAGTTATGTCTCTTTAGCCTGTTGGATCTAGAACATTTTCATAGCCTGTCTTTATCTTTAATGACATTTTTGATGCATACAGTACCACAATCTTCCCCCCCTTTTAAAATACAACCTCTATTATTTATCATCTAATTCCTCTCTCCTTTGCAACCAATAAGCAATCTGTGGTGAGACACTCCAAGATCCCTCTAGATTTAGCATCCATGGATAATTCATGCCTGATACGATATGTACTATTATGATTAAACAATGATATTTTCAACTCTGGCACTCCCTCCACATTTACCAGGCAGCTTTCAGTATTCCACTGAAAACTCGAGCCCTCTTTTTTCTTTCCTTATTTCCCTCTTTCCTCTCTCCCTCCTATTCTTCCTTCATTTCTATATGAGCTCTGTTTTTCCACATTTGAAATCAAAATTTATATACATTTCCTAAATTAGGTTATAGAAATTTCTCATTAGAAGTTACCTATTTAAACACAATTGTAAGACACTCCAATTACCCTTACATAAATCAAAGCTAGTTGTATTCTCAGACTTGTATCTTATGGTATTTTTTACCGGGAATATCAAGAAAGGATATTATGCACATGTATAAATAAGTCTAAGGGGCACCTGGGTGGCTCAGTGGGTTAAGCTGCTGCCTTCGGCTCAGGTCATGATCTCAGGGTCCTGGGATCGAGTCCCGCATCGGGTTCTCTGCTCAGCAGGGAGCCTGCTTCCTCCTGTCTCTCTGCCTGCCTCTCTGCCTACTTGTGATCTCTCTCTGTCAAATAAATAAAAAAAAAAAAAAAAAACTTTAAATAAGTCTAAGTATGCTTTATAATTATAGTGTTCCATCAACAATGGCTGATCTAGAGGAAACTGTTTGTTTACTCTCATAACTAAGCCTTTATTCATCTGACAGGAGAGTCAGTGTGCTTCTGTATTCCCTAGGATAGACTTTTGAAGGTTTTCTGGGTAGCAGACTGACTACTGCCCGGGGAACTATTTCCATTTCCATTTAAGTGATAATAAAAGTGTTTTCTTCTAATTTGAATCTAGTCTTGAGTGCAAGAACAGAGCACTAGAGTTAATAAAGAGATAATTAAGAGACAACATGTGGGTAAAATTGGTGCCTCAGTGGAACTTCTGAACATACGAGGAAGCTGCCTTTTTAAATGTCAACTTCAATTAAATAAATTTATCATATTAGTTATCTGAGGCAAGACTTATTTTATGGAACTGTGCAGCATGGACTTAGTCATTAGAGAGTGGAAGGTCATGTTCTTTTCATAAACATGAAGGCTACTTTTCTGAATTATTCTACATGAAAATATGCCCTTGATAGAGAAATTGAACATATGTAATGTAACATAATGTATTGGATTGCACAGGGCAGCAAGATGGCAGTTTTCCATTTGGGTTAAATGGAAGCTTGTATTTCATAAACTATAATGGTGAAATGAAAATTAAATATTTTTTTGGTCTTATTTTAGTTTATTTTAGAATATATTTCCCATATAAGTAGTTGTCATATATTATTTATTCTATAAAATATTGATAAATTGAGGGAAGAGAAAATTAGACATATTGATGTTGCTCCATTGTTGCTTGGCTTTGTTTGAGAAGTTAGAGTAGATGTTAACCATATAACTATCCAAATGAGATTTTGGTCCACTAATATATTTGATTCATGACAAATATCTTGTAATGTTTAATATACTACCTTAGAAATTGATGTTTAAAACTAACTTTCAGATTAAGGTAAGCACTCTATACTTTTCAAAATGTATGCAGAATCTACCAAAGAATCTACCAAAGAAGACATAGGTTGAGATCTTCCTTAATGATAAATGGATTTTTCTGTATTTTTGATCATTGGGACTATAAATAAATGTGTAATGTCACATACATATATAAATAATTGTGGTAGTTAAGCAATAGTGGAATACTTTCCCTGAGAAATTTTATACATTTAGCCTATCAGTCACTTTAGAAAATTTTTATAGAAATGGCTGAATGAACATGTTTAAACCATCTTTTAAAACCTTTTTTTCAACACGAAGTTATAAAAGTTGATGAGACTTTTTTCTGCAGACATTTTTGCTAAATGTACAAGGTCAAAATCTAAAGGATTATTTATTCAAAATATTACATTTATAAAGAATGATAGCATTTAAATTAGTCTTGATTTGTCTTTTCTTTCTATCCCAAGTCTGTAGATGTCCTCATTCTCTTTTGAATATAGTCTTTATGCATTCATTTTAGTAGTCTTTAATTCCCCCATTGTGTCTTCCCCTGTTTGCAGTTGCGCTGGTACAACATGCTTACTTTTCAGTTATTTTCTAATGTCTTTTGCCTTTTGGGGTTTTCCTCTAAAATCAGGCAATTTAGTTGAGCTCTGCATCAGTCTTTCGAAGTTGAAGACATAATGCCATCAATAAAAAGGAGACTGCATCAAACATCCTGATGGGTCCAGATTAAAAAAAAAAGAACCCCTTCTTTGTATTGACAATTTTATCTAATTCTGTTAATTACTCATGCTCTTATTTAAGAAATTACCTCTTTTTTGTTTTTTTGTTTTATTTTGTGAATCCTAGAAATAATGGAAGCTAGCATGGGCATAACCATGATTTATGGTAATTTGATTAAATTCATCATGTGACTACAAATCAGCTATAGAGTTAACAGATCTAGTGTAGGCCAATAACTACACTAGAATTATTAATTTATGTGTAACTTATTTCCCAGTTAGCATCTATCTGAAAATAATTTAGAGACTGAGATTTGCAATGGTATCTTTGTTTCAGGATAGCATTACATTAAAGAAAGCATAAAGGAAGACCATTTTTATTTTAAACTTTATTTTTTCAATGTTCCAAGATTCATTGTTTATGAATCACACCCAGTGCTTCATATAATACATGTCCTCCTTAATACCCACCCACCAGGCTCACCCATTCCCCCACCCTACACCCCTCCAAAACCCCGTTTGTTTCTCAGGGGCCACAGTCTCTCATGGTTCGTATCCCCTTTCAATTTCCCCCAACACTCTTCTCCTCTCCTTCTCCCAGTGTCCTTCGTGTTATTCCTTATGCTCCACAAGTAAGTGAAACCATATGATCCTTGACTCTCTCTGCTTGATTTATTTCACTCAGCATAATCTCCTCCAGTCCCATCCATGTTGATGCAAAAGTTGGGTATTCATCCTTTCTGATGGAGGCATAATACTCCATTGTATATATGGACCATATCTTCTTTAACCATTCATCTGTTGAAGGACATCTTGGTTCTTTCCACAGTTTGGCGACTGTGGCCATTGCTGCTAAGAACATTGGGGTACAGACAGCCCTTCTTTTCTCTACATCTGTATCTTTGGGGTAAATATCCAGTAGTGCAATTGCAGGGTCATAGGATAGTTTTATTTTTAAATTTTTGAGGAATCTCCACACTGTTTTCCAAAGTGGCTGCACCAACTTGCATTCCCACCAATAGTGTAAGAGGGTTCCCTGTTCTCCACATCCTCTCCAACACTTGTTTACTGTTTTGTTGATTTTGACCATTCTAACTGGTGTAAAGGTGGTATCTCAATGTGGTTTTGATTTGAATCTACCTGATGGCTAATGATGGTGAACATTAAGGAAGACCATTTTCTAACACTGTAGAAAAACTCTTCTTCATCCCCAGTGAAACTTCATTGAGTTTGAAAAATGGAGCTATTTTCCATAGAGACCTTCAAACAAGAAATTAATACCTACCTACAGCCTTATTGACAGATAAATGATGGTATTCTAATTGACTACAATTATTTAGTAGTACTAGTAGCTGCAATTTTTAAAGCACTTTTTGTTCCTGTTACTATGCAAGTCACTTAAACCTTTTGTCTCTTTTCATAATGGGGATTGGTCTGTGAAGTAGGAATTATCTCTATTTTCTCTTACCAATGAACACTCTGAGGCTTAGAGAACCTAAGATAAAAGAGTTAGTGAGTGGAATAGCAAGGTCTAGAATCCAGGTTGGCCAAACCCCAAAAGCTTTTGTTACGCATGAGGTTTGCAAATAATGCAGCTGATTTCTTAAATTATGATAGTCCATATTATTTTATGCAAAATAAAAGAATTCTACAAAATCTCTTTTTCTTTTAAAGATAGAAATTCCTCATTAGTGTTAAAAGACTTCCAATGTAAGCATATGTTCTTTTGGTGTAATCTGTACTATAGTAGCAATAGAAATAGAATATAAACTTAATAGTGGAGTTGTGGCCCTAGTGGCTAGATTTAAAAATGTACCAGAAATGTGAACCACAATAGTGCTGTTTACCAGAAGAGTTAGGACAGAGAGGGTTGCTGTTTTCTTCAGCTTTTGGAGGAAGTTTCTCTCCCTTCTCTCTCAGGAGACAGTTTGTATGTAATGAATGTGTTTAGTATTGATCAGACAGCCTTCATCTTTATAAGGTATTGTTGATAAAATTATTTCAACCTAATCTTTTGTCCTAGGACTCAGTGATCTACAAATTTCCTCAGAAAAACTTAAAATAACTCACTGTCAGGTAATTATTCAGTGTTGTCATTTTTCATGTTTTTGTCTGATAAATTCAGTTTCTTTTATTAAAATAATGCTTTCTATTTGATTCATATATTTGTTTGAAATTGAACTCAATTGAAAGGGGCATGGCAGTATAATATTTTGCTTTACCAAATTAGGGAAAATATTTTTAAAATCAGAAATCACTAAGGTATGTATAGATATATTTCCCTGAAAGCTTCATTAAAGATACATGAGGGTTCATTTTTCTTTTCCTACTTTGTCAGCATTTGAAAATGGCTCTATATTTTTCTTCTGAAAGCTGACTTTGATTAAATGCCCTGTATACTACGCACTGAAAATTTCTTACTTCTTTTATTTTGTAAAGCAGGATATTTAAAGTTGTATGCTGTAGATTGCAAAGAACAAGAAAAGAATTCCTGTTACATATCCTTCCAGGATCACTGATAAGAAAATCTGGAAAACCTCACTTGAAAAAGGAACTGTTAGCAGTAGAGAAGAGAGGGGAGTGGAAGTTTTTTTTTTTTTTTTTTACAAAGTTATCTCAGGTTTATCTCAGTTGAGGAAATATCTTTCTTTTTTTTAAAGATTTAAAAACAAATTATTTGACAGACAGAGATCACGAGTAGATAGATAGCCGGGGGTGGGGGGATGGGGGGTGGGGCGGCGGGGGGGGGTGGCCAGGAAGAGGCTCCCTGCTGAGCAGAGAGCCTGATGCCTAGTGATGCAGAGGATCAGATCCTAGGAGCCTGGGATCATGACCTGAGCCAAAGGCAGAGGCTTTTACCCACTGAGCCACCCAGGCACCCCATTAGGATTTTTTTTTTTTTTTTTTTTGACAGACAGAGATCACAAGTAGATAGATAGGCAGAGAGAGGGGGGGAAATATGTTTTCTAAGGTGCAAAATCATGTAACTCCAGCTAGCTAATATAACTTGCTGAATAATCAAAAAAGATCTTTCTTGTTCATTTCTTGGAACTCCTGAGCCTGGCTGATTCTTTATCCTGGTTCTCTGGCTGTTAATCCTCCCTTATATACTTTTGGAGACAGGTCACTATAACAAAAACCCCTTACTTTAATATACATTCCTCCACTTTGATGAAATTCTTCCTTACATTGAACAAGATTAATACTAGCTTATGGGGGGATAATTTTAACAGTGATTTTTATGTACCAAATAATTACATTAAGATTTATAAATTCTCCATTTAGAACACATTATTTGGCACAAGTCCACATATGTATGTATAGGTGTGTGTGTGAAAGTCGTGACTGTCAAATTTTAGAAATTCTCAATAGACTGATATTGGCACATCATTTCTATTTTGTATTTAAAATACAGATTCTTTTAGAGATGCAGACAGACTTGTTTGAGCTGATTCTTGCCTGTAGTTATTTCAATAATCACATACATTGAGGCTAGAGCTTTGCTTTCAACTGGAAGTGCTTAAAGTAGTAACAGACATAAAATAAAATGTAATTATTTGATTTTAATTTTCAAAAGATTTTAGCCACTCTTTTCAATTTAGAGGAACTGCAATTAAAACAATATTCAGGAAAGTTTCATTTAGAGTAGTGAAGGTAAGATTTTCTTTGTGTAGTCTGCACAGGTTTGAAACATTCAATTAGAATTTCCTTTTTCAGATAGCTGGGCTACAGAGATGATATTGAGATTAAAATGCTAGAAAAGCAACCAGAAAATATGTATCTAAAAGTAGCAGAGAATACCAAGAACAAAGAGAATGCAGCATACCTTCTTAAGCATTAACAGGAAAAGAACATTTCCGAATTGCACTTTCCACCTTGTGTTCAGATATTTAGTATCAGTCTTCAAAACCCCTTCCAGATGGATGAATATGTTGGCTATATTTTTAGTGTTCTGGTGTATGAGCATCTTGGGAATAAGCCGTAGAACTCATAAAATGCCAGAATTCCCCTCTTCTCCTCGGCAGAAAGTGACCTTTCTTGGTGTAAGTAAGGGTTGAGCTTGTGGCTGTGTTGCTCGGATGACCATAGCCCTGAGGTCGTGGGGTGCAGGTACTTATCTGGCTGGCTTTGCCCAATATTCCACTTCATAATCACCGGAGGCTGCAGAAACAAGTGCTGAAACATGACAAGGCAAACCCAAACTGCTGTGTTCAGTAGAGATTACATTCTAAAGACATGAGATTTAGATGCAAATAGGCATAGTTCAGAGATCTGTAATGGAGATCTTTAGAAACAGATGTATTGTTTAATCTGTTTATACTTATCAGTTTACAGCTGGACTCTGGATTAATGTCATAGTGACACAGTTCATTTACCTGCATCAATAAGAATATTGGATATCAGAAAAAAACCCCATTTCTTTCTTATATCTGAGCTTTATGCTTCCCCTGAGGCCCAGCCCATTGTCTTTAATTTATTCTCAAAATAGTCTTTTAATTGCCATTTGACAATGCCTATGTTTCCTTTGTTTACCTCATAATGTCTGTATTTGTCACACTTCTCCTCATTCTCCACCTTTTTTGTTTTTTAAGGTAACTTGAGACCATAGGAGACATTATAGACAGATGGATTTCAACTTCCTTTACATTCTTTTTTAAAATAACATTTGCCTAACAATGGAAGGAGCTATTTAGAACTAGGCAAATCCTATTCAGCTTTCCTCGACCTTAAGCTCTTTATGATATATAAAGACTTCCCTAACATAGAAAAATATGGAAATATTCCAACCTGTGTTTTTGATAGTCAGCAAAACCCAACATAAGGCACTGATAAAGCAAACAAAGCAAAAAGAGAATAATTACATGCATACATTTAGATGGAAAACCCTAAATACATTGTTAGGAATTTGGTCTTTTTTAAAAGTAGCAGATGACAGGAACAAGTAATGTTTTGTTTCGTTCCAGGAATGACCGGATGATTCAATAATTGGAAATGTGATTCATATAACTTATCAGTAATTGATAAAAAGGGAAAAGAAGATGTAAGATGCTCTTGAAAACTATGGAAAAAAGCTTTTAAAATATTCTATTAGATTCTTAATACACCGTGGTAGGACACTTCCTTTAGCTGTTAAAGATTCATGTCTACCATTTAGTGAACGTCTATTGTGTCCAGCTCTTGGCTTGCCATTTTATATACCTCTTAACCCATCCTTTCAGGAGTTAGACAAGGTAAGAAATGATAGTTTTTGTTTATCTATTTGAGAGAAACAGAGAGAGAGAGAAAGTGCACATGTGATTCAGAGAGGCGGAGGGAGAGAATCTCAAGCAGACTCCACTGCTCAGAGCTGAGCCCAATCCAGGGCTTGATCTCAGAACCCTGAGATCATGACCTGAGCTGAAAACAAGAGTTGGATGCTTAACTGACTGAGCCACCCAGGCACCTCACCAATGATATCTTTATATACAAAGATACAAAAGATTATGAGATGTAGGTTTGAACCCACCGAGTCTGACTCCAAAGTCCATACTTTTCCATTAGCCCCTTGTACAGCACTTCTGTTTCCTTATAAATTTTTTTCTTGTCCATTCGAATGAGATTTCTTTTTCCTTCTATTTCTCAGGTAGTTATTATGTCTTTTTTTTTTTTTAAGTGAACTCCATGCCCAGTGTGGGTTTTAAACTCACCACCCCATGATTAAGAGTCATGTGCTCTACCATCTGAGTCAGTTAGGCACCTCTTATGTCTTATTTTGAAGTCTTCTGAACACATTGCTTTTACTTTACATTTGAAAGTAAAAGTAAAATGCAAGAAAACCACCCTGGAGGGTAGACATCTCAATATAATCAGTCCCTTTACATGTCTTCACTTGGTTTACAAACCTGACCAGCAGTGTGATTGTTTTCATTTTAGGTTTCTGTGTTGAGGCCACTGAACCTTAGTGTATGTGCTGTCCTGGAGTACTGTTTATATTATAAATTTCAAATTGATCCACAAGACCAAATAACTACATCATGCCAATCTTTATGAAGAGATTCCCTGACCATTGTAGAAGACATTAGAAACTGAGTGTGTCTGGGCGACCTGGGTGGTGTGGTCCTTTGAGCCACTGGCTCTTGGTCTCAGCTCAGATTATGATCTCAGGGTTGTGAGATTGAGCCCTGCACTGGATTCTGTACTGAGCTTAAGTTTCTCTCTCCTCCTCCCTTTGCCATTCCTGCCACGTGCTCTCTCTTTCTCTCTCTCTCTCAAATAAATAAATAAATAAAATCTTAAAATCTTAAAAAAGAAGAAGAACAACAACAGTAAGAAGAAACTGAGTGTTTCTGCCTCAGAAAACACTAGAATTTTCAAAACAAATTAACCTATTAAGGTGTGTATCCACAGGTATTTCTAAAGTAACTTAACGTTGTGCTCAAACGGGGCATTGCGTCTTGTACGTTGGACCCTGTGTCCCTTTAATTTCAGACTCAGAGACTAAACTGATGCAAAGCTCACAGGATGGGAAGGTGTTTCTGAAAAAATGATCTCAGTACAGACGCTGCTTCTCCCATACGTTTTGTCATTCTGTGAGGGTTATGGTTGTGGCACCTGACAAAGTGTACAAAAGCAAAGAGGCATGTCCTGCAGGTATAACATGAAGGCCAGCTTTGGATTGGGTTTTAAATCGTGTCAGTGCCATAAGGGCAGATGTCTTTAAAGAAACAAGAAAAGCGTTGGTTCTGAGAGAGAATACATTGTTCAGTTCTCTACTTGTGAGGACGTAATTTATAAAAGAGATGTGTGTCTTTCTTTCTTCTTTTTTTTTTTTTTTTCTTTTTTCAGTGCTATCAAGTTTGACTTGTTTTGGAATAAAATTTGAGCCAGTTAACTCCTGGGGGAAAGAAAAAAGCTTTTTAAAACTAAGCCTTGATTTTGCTGTACTGTCAAAAGTTCTCTTATTTACGTTTAGTAAATACCATTCCCCTAAAGTTTTGGCTCTTGACCAAGACGGCAGTCTCCCTTGGGCACATTGGCAATGCCTGGAGACTTTTTGCTTGTCACAACAGAGTTATAAATTATAAAGTAGAAGTTTTCAGTTGTCGTGTCCAAGTCTGTAAGTTAGGATCATCTAAACTCCCTCATGTTGAAATACTACACACTGACATTTGGGAGATCCTTGAAACTCTTCCAACAAAATAACTCCTTTCTTAGAGAATAGAAGACCAATCTAGCAGAGCAGTATTTTCAGTTTATTATATATATATATACACCCATTTGTTCTTCTACTATACTTAGCTCACAATCTGATATTCTGCATAGTCATGATAACGATTGCTAACATGTTTTGAGCCATAACTGTGTATCAGGCACTCTATCAGTATTTTGTCATCCCCATTTGCAAATAAAAATTAAGCATACTGTATTTCAGTAGTTTATCTAAAGTGACATTTGTATTAATGGTGGAGCTGAGATTCAAACCATGTGGTTCCCACGGTTGCCTGCTGCCTCTCTGGTTCATTGCAAATACCTGTCTTCACCATTCTTCTGCAGGATAACTGAACACTGTTGGAAAAACAATCACACAGAGCTCATGGCCTAGTACGAGTGTGAATGTATTTTCCAACCTCAGCTAGTTTACTGGTAATTTATCTGTTATTTCCTTGTATTTTCAAATAAACTATTCAGCACCCTTCAGCACTTTCCTAAAGCTTATCCAGAGCTTCTTACCTCAATTGTATGACCTTATTTTTTAATCTTTTGTTATAGGAAAAAAAAAGGAGAAAAAAGATAGTCCAGGGTTTTCTATTAATTCTTGATGAGCACCTTCCTTTGTATCCTTGTATGTATCCAGCCTCATAATCTTTACTATTTCCTCTTAAGGTTACCATGAAGATACCAAAAAGTTAATCAAGCTTAAGCTTCAGGGTCTTTCTTTTATATGTTCTCTTCAAAGGCAGTCGAAAGGCTCCTAGCAATGTCTTTTCGTGGTTTTTTATGATGTTATAAATTTGCCAAAATAGGATGATTTTACCTTATTTTTTCAACAGGTTTTTTATTTTTTCATTTTGAAATACTTCAAACATGTAGAAAAGATAGAGCAAGAAAAACACCCATGCAGGAGAAAAAAGACGTTGATCTTAGTAACTTTGGGAATGAGCGCAGTCTGTATGATCAAAGGCAAAAGGCATTGCCCATAAGCACTGTATTCTACAGATAAAGTTGTGTCCCAAGGAGGTAGCAGTCAGTAGTTCTGAAACTACTATATATATAGTGTACTGGAGTTAAACAAGGAGGTGAATGTACGGTGGATGGGAGGTGCCCCATTTCTCATTGCTGGAACAAGTGGCTGCATACAAGCAAGGAGAGAAGACTAGAAAGATCCTTGTAATGAATTTAGGTTAAAGACATCTGTATGAACTCATGGTTATCATAACGTGTGTTATGTACTGGCTAGAGACATTGTATGTTATATATTCATGATTAATATACACAGATGTGTATATTGCTGTGTTCTGAGAGAGCCTAAAGCAGTGACCATCGACGAGCAATAGCATACCCAGCAGTCAGATCTTGCTTTTCAGTAAGCTTCGACCTATTATAAAAGAAACCAGGGTCTTTGGGAAATCATTGATTGTAGGACAGGGGCAGGATATATACAAGGTGAGCCTGAGCGTCTTGTAGTGCTGGAAAGCAAGGGGAATTCTTTTTAAAAAAAACTCACAATAATGGAAATAGGTCAGAAGGACACAAGAACCACTGAAAGAACTCCCAGAGGCAACTATGGAGCAGTTCGAGTTAAAAATAAATAAATAAATAAACAAACCAGTCTTGGATGTTAATCCAAAATTTGAGATAGATATCCATGATTCCACGCTACAATAAATAAATAATTTATAAATAAAGAAATGGGAAAAACACAACCAAATCCTGTGCAAGAGAAATCCAAATAGTTTATGCAGATACTTTGTCCTCAAGAAGGAAGGAGTTGAAGCATAACTCCTCTTTTCTGAAGTAAGGGCTGTTCATAGTAACTTTCTCATGAAGAATATAGTATGGAAAGGGAGGAAAGTAACTTTACCGTGGGGATCCCTGAGAGATGCTACCTCACTCAGTTAGGCAATCCAGGTAAACATCAGTTGTGAGGTCACATTCATAATATGTATTCCTGTTATAATGTAGCAAGAATGTCATTTTAACTGTGTGGTATTTGTCCCCAAAACACATTACCCCGATCTAATCGTGAGAAAACTATCGGGCAAATGCCCATTGAGGGATATTCCACAAAATACTTGATCAGTACTCCTCAAAACTGTCAAGGTCATTAAGAACAAAGAAATCTGAGAAAATATCATAGCCAAGAAAAGCCTAAGGGGATTGACAACTAAATGGGATTTTATTATCCTGGATGGGATCATGAAACAAAGGACACTAGACCAAAATTAATCTATGTGTGTGTGTTTGCATGCATTCACGTATCTATGTAAGCATGCGTGTGTGGTTTTGTGTGTTTGTGTGTGTGTGTGTGTGTTTAAATAATCGGGTCATTTTCATACTTGTAATTCAAATCTAGCAATTCAGAGTTCTTCCCCACCTTCCCCCATTTCATATCACTATCTGCCTTCTTCCATAGTGAAAATTCTGGTTCCCCAAATATTGGTGTTTTTACTCATTTGCTCTATACTTAGGTATATATGAATTAGTTGCAGAATTTCCATACTGATAACACTATCTGCAAATTTAAAAGGCTCTACTAATTAAAATTGAGATTGTTTGGCATTTCTTTTTATTCCTATGGAATATTTAATAAAGTTGTATAATCAAAGTACTCTAAAGTAGCTTGATTTATTGTATGTGTGTGGTTATAGTTATGTTATTAATTTGATACACATAAGGCATATTCCACTTTATATATGATTTTAGAACTTTTATTTTTTAATTTATTTGAACCATGTAAAAAACAGTCCTTTAGTTCCGTATTTTCCAGAATGTCATCTAAATTGAATCATACAACAGTAGCTTTTGGGTTCTGGTTTCTTTCACTTAGAAAAATGTGTTTGAAGTTCCACCCACATTTTGCATGAACAGATAGATTGTTCCTTTTTATTGCTGAGTTGTATTCCATGATAGGGATGTACCACAGCTTGTTTATTCATTCATTCATCTAAGTTGTTTTGTGTTTTTTGGCAATTATGAGTAAATCTACTCTAGGTGTTTATTTTACATATTTGTGTCACTTCACTTGGCTAAGTTTTCTAGAGTCTGATGACTGTGTAGTGTAGTAACTATATTTTTAACTCTAGAAGAAACTAACAGACTCCAGATAAGATGTTTTTTGGGGTGTTTGATGTAATCACCTTATTCGTTTTGTTCCTTTCTAGATGATGACCTAAAAATTTATGTTTAATAAAATGCTTTTCTTTTTATAAAATGAGACTATATTTTCTGAGAAAATATGTAAGAACTGAAATAAAGGCAGAATAAATGACTTACTTTTTTTGGAGTAGGTTGAAAATAATTCTACTGACATATTCACTTGGGACTTATAACACAAAAAAGCTTTGTTCTCTTTTTTCAAAAGGCAAACCTATGGCTTTTTAATTTATTTTTAATTTAAATTTTTTAAATTAAAAAAAAATTTTTTTAAAGATTTTATTCATTTATTTGACAGAGACAGAGGGATCACAAGTAGACAGAGCAGCCCAGGCAGAGAGAGAGGAGGAAGCAAGCTCCTGCTGAGCAGAGAGCCGCCCGATGCGGGGCTCGATGCCAGGACCCTGGGATCATGACCTGAGCCGAAGGCAGAGACTTTTAACTCACTGAGCCATAATGTAGTATTAGCCCCAGGGGTACATGTCTGTGAATCGCCAGGTTTACACACTTCACAGCACTAACCATAGCACATACCTCCCCTATTTTATTTAATTTTTTAAAAAGATTTTATTTACGTATTTATTTGAGAGAGAGAAGAGGGAAAGCAAGCTGGGTGAGGAGCAGAGGGAGAGGGACAAGCAGACTCCACCCTGAGCCCGGAGCTCAATGCCCAGAGCCTAGAGCCGAGAGCCTCATCAGGACATTTAACTGACTGAGGCATCCAGGCTCCCCATACCTGTAACTTTTTAAAAGTGAGAAATGCTCCCAGAAAGATAAAACAAAATGAGAGAAAGAGATACATTCTGACAATAGGCAATTTTAACATTTCTACATAAAATTGGTGCTTTAGATGCCATGTTAGACAGAGGTAGAAGAAGGAGGTGAGTTACGTGGAAACAGTCAGATTTGATTTAAATGTGTACCTTTATGGGAAATAGTAATGCTTGTTTTGGTTACACTTTCTTACCTTCACTAACCGCATACACAAATAATTTCAGCCTGAAGATATTTTCATTTGCTGCACTTTATCTTTTCATTTTTTTTATTTCTAAAAACAGATTTACTTTTGGGATTATGGCATAGACGAACGGTGGCAGTTCATCGTAAATGCAAATTTAAGTGTCCCCTCAGTGGGTGGGATGGGGACAACAACAGCGAAACTAACACAAATTTAAACAGTATGATGAACATTAATCTAGCATAAGCTAGTATATGAGGTGTGAATTGGGTCTGTCTGTGCACCTAAGGCCTCTTGTAGAATGAATGCCTAGCAGTACTGAGTGAGATCCTGGAGCATAAAGAGGCTTATTTTTCTTCATTCATGGGTATTGCTGAACTCATATGCAACATGATGTATACCAGCATTACTGGCATGCAAATTATTCTATACAGATTGGTGTATGGAACTCACATTTTAAAAATTCAGATAGTTCTTAATGACATTTTCACCTTATATGCTAGCTTTTTGTCCTACTCATTGTATCTTGAGTCTTTTTTTCCCCAAATTTAATTATTAATGGTGAATGCATATAAAATGCATAATTACCAATGCTTTTGCTAATTTATGATTGGTATACAATATTTGCTAAGTTTTGAGTGTAAATTTGGTACTTCAGTTTTTTTGTTTGTTTGTTTGTTTTTTTACTTTACTGAAAAAAACCTTTGTCACTTTCTTGAAGAAGTCAGCCTATGATATGTCTTCAAACCATGTTGGAACAATGAGTACTTAGGGTAATGACTACTTTAAAGTAATGTAAGTTCTATTTAATACATGGAAGGGTTGACTGCACCAGTAAGTTAATAGAATAGTCTAGTTGAAGAACTTAACTGTTTTTTTTTAACAAAGGAAAACTTCTTCTCTAATATAGTAGAACTCACTACTTAGATTATATGCTATTTCAAAATGTAAACACACGCACGCATATATATGTATTTACATATATATATATATGTATATATATATATGAACTTTTTATGTATTTATATATCCCTGGGAAATGTAGTAAGGTCTATATTTTTTGCATTGTAGAAATCCCAAGCATTTTGAAACTACATAAATATTTGTCAGTAGTGACAAGTGACTTTCTTTTTAGTATCTATACAACAAATCCAAAATCAAATACATTGGCTATTTGTTCATAATATACTTTTTTTTTTTAAAGATTTTATTTATTTATTTGACAGACAGAGATCACAAGTAGGCAGAGAGGCAGGCAGAGAGAGAGGGAGAGAGAGAGGGAAGCAGGCTCCCTGCGGAGCAGAGAGCCCGATGCGGGGCTCAATCCCAGGACCCTGAGATCATGACCCGAGCCAAAGGCAGCAGCCCAACCCACTGAGCCACCCAGGCGCCCCCATAATATACTTTGTAAGACAGCTTTGATTGAACTGAAGATAGGATCTGTGACTCTCCTTTGTGTCTTTCCCTTCTGAAAAGTGTGTCCTCAAGGCTATTTTGTTGGAAATGCATGATCTTAAAGCTCTTTTTACTGATTTTTTTGACAAAAACATTAGATCCTTTAATCATACTCTTAAATTTTTATCATGATAAAACTGAGGTTCAGAGAGTTTTAATGATTTGTCCAAGGCCATGCAGTTGGGTATTGTTAGGACAAAGATAAAGCTAACTTATCTTGATGCCCATGACTACTCTTACATTAGATTAGGCTGTGACTTAGTTCTCTATGATATCTTAAAGATACGGGGTCTCTAAAAAGTGAGTGTAAAGATATGTTCATACATAAACATATATTTACATAAAGATATATTCATTAGCCTAAAGTCTCAGGTGTGATAGTGGAAAGTATCAACTGTTTTATGTATCTACCTATCTACTGTTGGATCAATTAATCAATTGATTTTACTCAAGTACCATAAGTAAAACCTATTTTGTTTCAGGAAAAAAAAAAAAAAAAAAAGCAGAGTGTTAGGCAAACTAAGTAAATTGGTATTATAAAATTTAAGTCAAAATTTATATACTCTTATCTCTAATTATTTTCCAAACTCAGATAATATTAAGCTTCTTAATAGTTAAGGATCATTTAAATATTTTTCTTCATATTCTACTTCCACTCTTTTCTTCACTTTCTCATAGATTTTTATGGCTAATAAATTCATAGACCAAGTTCTTAGAAACCTCCAAGTTTTCATCTTTTTAATATCATTCCTATTTAATGATTTTTGGTTTTTGTGAAAGTCTGATTTAGATCTTACCAAGATACTGCACTAACACTTCCATTGTAATTAGATGGAACAGTGATGGAATGTTTCCTCTTAGTGACAACAATTGGTGTAAGTTTTTTACCGCCTTTTATCACCTTGTGTGTATTATGAGTGAATTATTTTAATGATCTTCCCCTTTAGCAAGGAAATTACTTATTACAATAAGTAATTTCTACAGAATTCTCTCTCTTTCTCTCTCTCACACACATGTATTTGTTATGGTAGGTCAAAAAATAATTAGTAATAGAGAATTCTTTTGTAAATGAGTTAGTTGCTTATGCCAAGACAGTGAACAATTTTGATGATTACTGCCTTTAAGCCAGTTCTACAAACAAAAAGGGATGATGGAAAGGCCTTAAAAGTGATCTAATATTCTTCCTCTGAAATAAAAAATGGTAGTCTAAATAGGCCCTGTGACTTAGTCAAGATTATAATATTAGTTTAAAAAATCCAAGGAAAATCAGAATGTTTGAACTGTCATTTCTGTAGGTTCACAAAATTAGATTCAAAGTAATTAACAGGTTTCACATTTTATAAATCTCTGAGATACCCCATAGAAGAGTCTTGATATGTTGTTTGTTTTGGGGAAGTAGTTAGTGGTGAGGGAAAGAAATACTTCACTGATCTTGCCATTTGTTTGGATAAGTTTTAAATGGGATGAGAATGGTTTTCTATTATAATCTTTTAAACAAGTGTCCCTTAAAATGTTGTATTATTCAATCAAATTCTCAGGGTAGCTTCCTGGGAAAGTCATTTGGACTCTTCAGTGAGAAAACACAATAAGAGTATACATAATATCTGATCCCAGAGGAAATAAATGCAATTCTGGGACAAGAAGATAAAATTTAAAAATAAATTCTCTGTGATAATTATCCTAAGAAAGATATGAAAAGATAATGTGACTTCCAGTTTCAAGGTTGGTAAAATAGAGGCAGAATGTAGGCTGGTAAATAGGTGAGTTGGAGTGGATGGCAGGTTGTGGTACTAGTTGACTGAACATTATGATCCAAACAGTTTAAGAATATCAGGAAGCAATGGGAGAGAAACATAAAACAGAGATAAAAGGGAAGTGTGAATTAGAAGGTAGAAAAAGAGCAGCATGGGTAACATTTCTTTAATGATTTATCACCAGAATATTAAATATATGATCATTTTTTAATTAGGCGCTTAAGATAGATCGTGTAAGCAATTAGTCCAATGGTTTGTTGTTTTGAACTGGCTTAAAAAAAAATAAAACAAAAAGAAAAAACAAAACAAAACAAAAAAACCTCAAAGCTAAAATAAGTGGAAACATCCTCAGTTTGTACCATAATAAGCATTCTATAATCTACGTTAAATCTTTTATTAAGTGTTCATCATTACCAACCAAACCATTTACAAACGAAATATTCTAATGTTTTTAAAATAACCATTTTATAGTTGATATTTTTGTTTTAGTTGGGTTTTGGTGCAGAAGGGAAATGGGACTGTACCCTGACCCAGGAGCTCACCTGAAATCTTTGTCAAATCTGTCTTGGCCATTAGAGATGAGTAGATATATGATAGATAATGATTTTGCGATGGGGCTGGAAGCTGTGCTGGAGGATTTATTTTCAAGCACTTCTGTGAACTGGTCGCCACTCATTGCCCAAGTCAGAGAATGGGGCAGTTGGCAACAAAGGAACATTAAGGATTTTGATGACATTAATGACTATTCTTTCTAATAAACTTGTTCTCATTACTTTGTGGTTATTGAGTTAGACTTTCCAAACTCGCATTTTCCACTTTAACAGAGTATTTTTAAAACGGTATTTTATTTTATGTATTTTTCAAGATTTTATTTATTTGTTTGTTTGTTTGTTTGTTTGAGAGAAAGAGAGAGCATGCAATGCAAGTCGGGGGAGTAGATTAAGAGGGAGAGAGCATCCGAGGCAGACTCAGCACTGAGCATGGAGCCTGTAGCAGGGCTTGATCTCACCACTACAAGATAATGACCTGAGCTGAAACCAACAGTCAGACACTTGCTTAATCAACTGAGCCACCTGGGCATCCCAACAGTATTTTATTTTTTGAGTTTCAGATGGAGATATGAGAGGAGCATAGGATAAAATGTAATGCTTCTTGTCTTTTATTTGTATCCCCAGGACCTGGGATATAAAAAGTACTCAGTAAATATTTTTTGACTGAATTAATAAATTAGCTGACTATATTGCATTGGCCCTTCCATATGGAAGTTACATAATCTTCACAGCAAAAGTGTATTGTGGTTAGTAATAAAACCCCATTTCACAGAGAGAGAGGGCTTGTAGGAGCTTAGATGATTTATCTAAGGTTGCCTCCTCATAGTAGCAAACTGAGACTCAAATCCAGTTTGTATCTGGTACTCTTTTTCTCCAAACTACAGGTGCTAGTTTAGGGGATTGGTGGTTAGAGTTCTAGTGTTAATGTTGCTTATTATCAGTCAAACTGTTTTGAGCCATGCATTTAACTTAACTGCATTTTGTGTGTTGTTTCATATTCATAAATTTGGAAATTTAGAATACATGCATAATTTCTTAAAAAAACCTGCCTCTAAAATTATATAATTCTACAACACTAAACCCATGTTCAATTATTCCACAGTGCTTACATGTATATGGTGTGAGTTATGATAAAATCCTCTATTTAGAGTCTTATAAGACACTTACTCCAACTTAACTTTTTATCCTGAGATTTTTGCATAACAGTATGTACTGACAGTAGAGAACAATTTCCCCCCACTCTTGTAGTTTGCTTCCTGACATGATGATCTGTTGCTATAACCCTGGTCCTCTTGTGGATTCTGCCCCAGAAATGGACTGATATGACTGATTAATAAATTTGTGAATGCTCACTTCAGCCCCACCTGCTTTATTCTGGGAGACAAGAGCAAGAGAATTAGGAGAGAGCACACCGCTAGATCTGTTTCCCCAGAGGGCAGATCTTTGTGAGGCTCCATGTGGATTAATGAACACATTTAGTTTACAGACTTAACCTACATTCTCCAGCCTGGCCCCTATCGGCAATAACAGCAATATTTGACCCTCATTTGCAGTATTTATTTTAGTTCTCATTTTGATCTTAACTGAGCATGGGAGAAAGGTGCTATTTTTTGAGGATCCCATAGAGATCCTAACAGGACTTGATTTCATGGTTATTGTAGGCAGTTAACAAGGTGAAACCTAGTTTTCTGATCATGTCTCACTTTTATTGACTAGACCTTTGAAAACTATGCTATTCTTAAAGATACCATATATTAAATTTCTTTTCAATGTTAGGGGCTACTGGGTGGCTCAGTTGGTTAAACGTCCAATTCTTGATTTCAGCTCTGGTCTCAGTCTCGGGGTTATATGAGTTTGAGCCCCTCATTGGGCTCCATACTGGGTGTGGAACATACTTAAAAAAAAAAAAAAAGATTCTTTAAAATGTTTAAGCTCAAGAATTAGCTGTACTGGTAGGCTATGAAAAATTGAATATTCAGTTTTGTGATGTTGATAGCTTTTGGAGGAAACTATTGAATTTCCATTTCATACTTGCACGAGGCTAGAAACGCTGAGATAGTAATGGAATGGAGGGACTGAGAAGGAGACTGTTGGATGTGTATAATGCCCACTTACCCATTATGCTTTCTTCCTTTCCAGTAGAAGCCAAATTTTGCTCTGCGCTCTGAATCTCCTTCACCCAGCTTGTGCTGAGGAAGCTATCCTTCTCACTGGTGTTTAGGGTGGGCCCAATTAGATCAATCATCACATGACTTTTTTTTTTAGCAACTGTGGGCAACCTAATGTAGTCCAGTAAAACGAAAAGGAATGACTACCGTCGTGGTTCCAAGAATGGTTTCTTTTTCTTCATGTAAAATGTGGTTAAGGAACCATGATTCTTTTTTTTTTTTTTTTTTTTTTTAAGAACCATGATTCTTAAGTGCTTCTCTTTGGTGGGGTGACAGAGCAGGGGAAATAGGGTTCTCTGTGACCTAGTTTTACTTTGCTGGTGGGCTTTAGTTCTCTTGTTGGTTTGCTTTAATTTTAGGCTGTTTAATATGTCAAGTAATCAATTTCTTTATTAAAACCCATTTTATTGTTCTAAAACCAACCTCGTGAATTCTTGTAAGACATTTTGACAGAAAAAAGTTTCAGGAGAGAATATAATGGCCACAAGAAGATAGGAATCTATTTACCTGGCTCAGTCTGTGGAGGTGTGTTTAAATAAAGTCTTAAACACAGTACAGTCAGTAAGTTTTAGGAGTGTGTGTTTCAGGTATGTGGGTGTGTTTCAAATAAGTGTGAGCAGGTTTTAGATTCATGCGTGCATGTATTTATTTCAAGTGTGTGTTTTGTTTCTTAGGGAAAGTAACTGGTACTGTTCCTGTTTTAGAATTGCTTTCCTCAGAGGAATTTTACTCTGAGGTCAATGGCTTGGTCAAAGAACAGAATTTCATTTGACACATGTTGGGATTGCATAGGATGAAAATCATTCTCACTTGCAGAAAAGATTTATTTATTTGTTCAGCAGGTATTTATAAAGTGGCAATATTTACCACATACTATTTTGAGCACTGGAACTAGAGGTCTTAAGCAAGACAGATAGTTTTTTTCTTCATGGATTCGTAGTCAAGATATGACAAATTCTCTGGTGCTACAGTGTTAGACTATCTGTACAGTTCAGGTCAATCTGAAATCTGTGAAAATATTAAAATGTTCTCTCCCTTCTAAGAATAATTACTTGTCCCAATAATAAATCCTTTTTCATAACTAAAAATGATAGTGTAACCTAGATTCAATAGTGTAACTGCCTTCATGGAAGTATAGAACATGAACACATTAGAAAGGCAGATTATTTAAAAACACAGTAATCTAGGAAACTCTGTATCAGTTCATTACTGTACAATATGACAAATTAATATCTATAAGAAACATTTAGAAGAATCCGTCAGGAGGCAATCAAGACAGATTGGTGTCTTGAGCATCCATCATAACTAGGTAGACCATGTATTGCACCTTATCTCAAACACTGGGAGTAAATGCCTCCAGAGAAAGCACATTCACCAGAAAGCAAAAACAAAGGAAAAATGAAAGATAATAAAAATGTTCTTTGGAAATTAAGGTGTACTACAAACAATATTTTATAATTTTTGCCAATTAGTTCTCAGCTGTCCCTAGATATGCATAATGTATTAGGCTTGATGCAGAGTACTGTTGGTGATTTTATTTTCCATACTGTTGAATATTCTTGGCATGTGCGGTTTTACTGGGGAAATTTTACATTTGTACTTACATGTGGACCTCTAAAACAGTGATTGGATTATGAGGCATGACCATATGAGGCGTGGACTCTTGTATGACCCAGAATAGCATTATGCATTTGCTTTGACATAAGTCCCAGTCAGTTATAGTCATCATGCATTTATAGGAGCTGCTGATCATAGGGTGATTGATTTGGGTCCTGGACTATTCAGGAAGAGCAAAATAATCAAACCAGTCAGATTCTTAACACGTGTAGTTGTTAAATTCTTGATGATAGCAATATCATCTGATTTAGTCAAGCTGAAACATCATAGTTTGGGTTTTTCACTGACCTCCGAATTCGGAATTGATTTTTCTTTTTCCTTACTTTCAAAAGCTTTTGGAAGGTAGTGAATTGGGTAAATACACTTGACGTTAGCCAAAAGACCAAGAAGCACTTATGAATTGGGTAAATACGTAATAACATTTAAGCATTAAAATATAATGATTAAAAATTTCTTCTAAGTGCTAGGAACTATTTTAATTGCTTTCCACATGTGAAATTCTCTTAACTTGATGTAAACTAGCAGGGCTAGGATTTGATCACTAGCATGTGGTTCTAAATTTGGTGATAGCTACCACTGTATTAGATTGCTACAGTCTGCACAGAACAGTCTTTCTAAGGGAAAAGATTATTGTCCTATTACAAACTTGGAATTCCAGCTGAATCTTTGAGTTTTACTAATAGTTTACATAGATTCTAATTCTAACAGCTTCTTATCAATTTAGAGTCTGTGAGTCACTTAATGATGTAAGTACTGCAGAGATTTCATTTTGGGGCTTCTTCTGTCATTGTGTTTGTCATTTAATTTCCTGCTAAATTTACTCCCAAACTAAACAGAAACTGTTTTGTGACATTTTAATGAAACTTTTTTTTTTTTTTTTGCTTTACTAATTTATGAACTTGCAGAAAATGAACAAAAGGGTGTTGAAAAAATGTAAAATATGCAGATAAGGCAAACTGGCCTTTTCCAGGTCTGCATATTGTATATGGGAGGACATAATACATTTGGATTTTCAGCAAACAATGAGTTTGTCTTCCACCAACACACCAATTTCAGAATTGTGGTCTCTAGGTATACATAGAGGGGATCTCCAGATTTCATGAAGATCATTGCGTTTCTCATGCCAGCGTGTAAAATAGGAAATAATTTAAACACTTAAATTTTTATTTAAATGGACACACCCCAAGCTGGTACAGTAATCCTCTCTTCTACTTGTTACAATATATGATTAAAAGGCTCTTTCATGAAAGTGTGAATAGGTAAAATTATATTGAGTTTACAGAAGATGACATTAAGTATATCCTATTCTTCACAGCTTAGAGGTTTTCTAATATTAATTTTTAAATTCCTTATTCTAAGGGTGCTTTTTTGTCCAATCTAGAAAATATGAAAGAAAACAACACAAAATTACTATCACACGAAAATCAGAGGGATAAGAAAACCCTCCCAGACTGATCAGATTAGATGAGGGTTTCCCAACGTGGCACCATTGACATTTTGGCCTTGGTAATTCACTCTTGCAAAGGACTGTTTTGCATATTGTAGGCTGTTTGACTGGTTCACAGACTTCTAGCTGCCATATTCTGGTAACATCTCCTTCAGTTATAAATTAAAAAAAAAAAAAATCCACATAGTATCAGATGTCCCCTTGGGGTAAAAAAATAACACGCAATTGAGAATTAACAAATTAGCCAGTATTAGAGGGAATATTGAAACCGAGAAAAACCCAATTTGAAGAGTAGACAAAACACTAGGAAATGTGTTTTGTTGTTTTTGTTTGTTTGTTTGTTTTATGTTGACATATCAGATATGGGTATCTTTGAGCATGCAACTTTTCTTTCTATATTTGGACCGTGAGTCATTTAATCCTTTTATTTGATGGCAGTGTAACTCAGAAAGTCACAAAATGGCATATAAAAGATTTTTACTTAACTAATTTCTAGACAGTAATGGTAGAAATTTAAATTATGCTTCCATTCCTAAACACTGCACTCTTAAACACTTCATATAAAATTTTGAAGATGGATTGGACTGACACCTGTTTAAATATTACATATACATAAATTCTAAACTCAGCACATAAGGAGAAAATTGTGTATGTCAAAGTAATTGTTGAAATCTATAGGATGGTGCCAGGTTGAAAAATGATATTCTGCCTGTTAGTAAGTCCTGAATAACTAGTGTTTCCAAAAATGTTAGGAAAGTTTAGCCATTTCTTCATCTGAATACCAGATGAAAGGGTTATGTTTAGGGAGTCATAGTCACATGTATATCCACACCCTTCTCTTTCTCTCACACACACATGTGCACATATGCATGTGTTACACACGAGAATGAGCACACTCGTATACACACTGCATCCCATGGAGATTTGCAAAATACTAATACTGAGAGAAGCACACCCAATCCATTTCTACTACCTCTTACACAATTTCAAATTTTCCTTTGTTTTACTACTCAGTTTAAAACATTTTCTAATTTCCATTGTGATATCTTTCATCAATGTTTTATGAAGTATATTTCTTGATTTCCAGATGTGCAGGGATTTCTAATTATTTTACCATTTTTAAATTTGTTTCTAACTAAATTTTATTATGGTAATAAACCACAGACTCTGTATTATTTCAGTTTGTTAAAATTTGTAAAAATTAGTTTTTGGCCCAGTAAAAGGTCAATTTTGTAAATTTGTGAACTTTCAGATGTGCTTGAATAGACTATTTTGCTAACATCAATAAAAATTAGTTGTCTACCTATTCATAAATTTAGGTTTCAAATTATTTTGCTCAAAATACTGATTCCCTTTTTTTCTTATCATTCTATCAATTTTTGAAAGGATCAAGTTTAATTCTAACTGTGATGGTGGATTTTTAAATTTTCTCTTATATATAGCACTATCAGTTTTTGCTTCATATACTGATAGTGCTATATATAAGAGAAAAAAGAGACCATGCAATTGTTTATTAATTTAGAGGTTTTATATCTTCCTGATAAATTAAATCTTTCATCAAATGAAGCAACTCTTTTAATCTAGTTTTTTGTGTGTGCCTTTTTGATACTAATATGACCATTCCAGCTTTCTTTTCTTTTAGTATATACATACTGTATCTTTGTATATCCTTTATTTCCACAGTTCTATTTCCTTAATATATAGGTTTTTTTTATAAACAGCAAACTATTAAGTATCTCTTTCTTTTTTTTTTTTTAATTTTAAAGGTTTTATTTATTTACTTGACTGAGAGAGATCACAAGTAGGCAGAGAGGCAGGCAGAGAGAAGAGGAAGCAGGCTCCCCGCAGAGCAGAGAGCCTGATGCGGGGCTCGATTCCAGGACCCTGAGATTACGATCCGAGCCGAAGTCAGAGGCGTTAACCCACTGAGCCACCCAGGCGCCCCCAAGTATCTCTTTCTAATAAAACAATCTTTTTCTTTAAATTCGAGCTTTAATTTCATTTCCATTCAAAATAATCACCTATATATTTGCTTTTAAATCTGTCATAGTCTAAGTGCTTTCTATATGTCTTGTTTAGTGTCACTATACTTTTTCTTGCATTTTTTTAAATTTTATTATTCCATTTTTACTGTATTATGAAGTTATGTATTCTTACGCCATTCATTCATCTATTGCCCTAGAAATTATATAATAGCTAATGAGTGTGATGATAGTCTAATGGTAATTGCTAATTCCACTCTTCTCCTTAGAACACTTTAATTTCCCTTACTCCTGATATCCTTAATATATGATCTATTCACATAAATGTGTGCACGTGTGTATACATATAATTATATACAAATATGTACACTTAATATGTGTACCTGTGTATTTAAGTGTGTATATATATATTGTGTGTTTATATATGTTGCATATATATATTGCCCAGTAAAATCCTGTTATCATTAAAATTTATAAAGGTGATAAGCCATTTAGATTTCCCCATGTCGATAGTATTTCCATTGTTCTGCTTTCCCTTTGTGTGTTTGTGCTTTCATCTGGTAGCATTCTTCTATTGAGGAACCCTCTTAATATTTCATTTGCTTAAGCTTGTTGGTAGCAAATTCTGTCACCTTGGTTTTAGCTGATTGGCATTTATTTCTCTTTTTAAAAATATCTTTATTTGGTATAGAATTCTAGGTTGCCAGTTACTTTCTTTTCCAGTATTTGAAGGCTATTCTCTTGTCTTTAGGCTCGTATTGCTGTTACTGAGAACTTTTCTGTCAGCCTCATTCTCCTCTCGTCTTCTTTCCACTGACTAGTTATCATATATTCTCTTTATCTTTAATTTTTGCTATTTTATGCTGACATAGTCAGACAGGAATTTGTGTACACTGTCAACAGTAATTAATTTTAACACTTCATTTACTTGAACTTTCAACACTCTACATTTTGGTGTTTTATGTTACCATAATTTTTCCTTTGGCTTTTAAAAACTAACCCCCATTATTATAAAAAGCAAATTATATTTCCATGTTATGTATTTAAGACAATTTGGCACATTTCCTTAGGCTCAAACTGTTCTAATCAAGATATCAGTTGGTTACTCTTCTAGAAAATATAGCATAGGGCGCCTGGCTGACTCTGCCTGTTATGCATCTGACTCTTGGTTTCTGCTCAGGTCCTGATTTTCAGGTGGTGAGATGGAGCCCCACCTCCAGCTCTGTGATCAGCAGGGAGTCTGCTTCTCTCTCTCTGACCCCATCCCAAAGGCTTGCATCCTCGCTCTCCCTCTCTAAAATAAATAAATTAATTTAAAAAATGTAGTTTAAATGTCCTTTTACTTATGAGCCAATCTCCAGTATTCTAGCTAATTTTCCACTCTGCACCCCCTTGGTACTTTACTAATTCTTATCACATTGACCACACTGTATTACCAATCACACATTTTGAAACAGCTCTTCAGTAATAAGGATTGAGTATCATTACTGTTTATATCCACAGTGCCTACCAACAGCATCTGGAATTTAGTAAGTCCACAGTAAATGCTTAAATGAATTAAAAATTTTTGCTACTCAGAATTGTTAATTGAGCATAATCAATGAAGTGGCATTGAAATATACCCCTTGAAAACAAAACCGTAAACCAGTTGTTAAAGGCTCTGTTTGTATTTTCAGCTTTATTTATTTGTTTATTTAGGAAGATAGTGTTGATTGATCAGGAATAATCTCATTCTGATTTTAGTGTGTGATTTCAGTTTGTGAGAGACTCAACTTCTTTTTGAATAAAAGCATAGAGATGTTTCTCCTGCATTATTTAATAACATGTATTATTCTCTTTGAACTGATATAGTGTTCAGAATAAAAATGTAGTAGAGATGTCAATGATAACAAGAACATAGTCTCAAATTTTGTTCTTTGACACTTTATTTTTTTAATTAGATCATCTTCTTTTGAGAGGATATTTCAGCCACACAATTTATTTTTTTAATTTAATTAATTTATTTACTTTAATACACATATAACGTATTTTTATCCCCAGGCGTACAGGTCTGTGAATCGCCAGGTTTACACATTTCACAGCACTCATCATAGCACATACCCTCCGCAATGTCCATATCCCCACCACACCCTCTCCTGTCCCCCCTTCCCCCAGCAACCCTCAGTCTGTTCTTTGAGATTGAGTCTTTTATGTATTGTCTCCCTCCCAATCCCATCTTCTTTCATTTTTTCTTTTCCTACCCCCCAATCCCTCCACATTGCATCTCCACTTCCTCATATCAGGGAGATCATATGATAGTTGTCTTTCTCCAATTGACTTATTTCGCTAAGCATGATACCCTCTAGTTCCATCCACCTCGTCGCAAATGGCAAGATTTCATTTCTTTTGATGGCTGCATAGTATTCCATTGTGTATATATACCACATCTTTATCCATTCATCTGCTGATGGACATCTAGGTTCTTTCCATAGTTTGGCTATTGTTGGCCACACAATTTCTATAGTCGGTTAGTTCACCTCCTCTTGATTCCAACCCCTAAAACCACTGTTAACAGGTCTTGAGTTCATTTCAATAATAGTGCTTGGTTCTCCAGAGAATGAAAATTAAACATTTCTGGAAAAGTTTGTCCATGTACAAACTTCAGGCTCCTGATATCCAGCCAAGATTTAGGGATTCAGGCTTTTCCTCTTCCGTTCTGCTGTTCTGCTTGAAACTTGCTCTTCTAACATTGGGAGAAAAACTACAAACACTGAATAAGAAAACAGAAGAAGGAAGAAAAAGAAGTATGTTCAAATTATTTGAAGAAAGTGAAGCTAACCTTAGTTACACGACTTTTTTGCTTTGCTTCCCAAGCCCACCACCATTGCCATGCATCATTATAATGAATCCTATAGAACACCAGTCTCTCAGAGACCCTTAGAATAAATGTATTTTAAATGCTGAGGGTGTCTTACTCAGTCCATTTAGACCCCTAACCTTTAAATAGTTTATTGCTTTTATGGCATATAAACACCTCTGTATATTTCATAAGAATTTGCAGGTTCCAGGTCTAAAGCAGATTTGATATGCTCTGCTGAGAGATTTTAAAGGTCCACAGAACAAATCATTGTGTCACTAGTTTTATTTAGAGTTATCACTCAGCCTTATTCTTAATCACAGTAGTCAACATTTTGTCAAATGATTCCAAGTTGTCATAGGACATTTTTTGTAGCAGTATGAAGTGTTAATGTATGGTGATTCTAGTACTTGAAAATCAGTTTTATTGAGTGTTCTGGAGATTTAAAAGTAAAATCCAAAAGGAGTCTTAAATAAAAATTTCTATAATTGATGTACAAGTCCTGTAATTTATGACTAAACAAAAATTAAAATGTTGAGTCCAGTCAACATGTGATCAGCTCAACATGGATAAAAATACTAATATGTCCACAGTGCTTAAAATTTTAAAAAGATACATTGTGAAAATTTTTTAGTGTTATTTCTAAATGAGATTAAAGAAAAAAAAAAAAGCCCTTGTGAAGATACAGTTCATGGCTTATGAAAGACCGTAAAATTGAAACTGAAACATAAAACTGAATTTACAGGGCAATAAGCCTGAGTAATATACATTGTTTAGATATTATCTGTGGTTTGAAGAAGACCCAATTTAAAGAAGATGAACCCAAACTATAAAAATGTCATATGTTTATTCTGGTAGGTTGGGGAGATTATGCTGAAATCTGTGAACTCAGAATGGCTTAAATTACTAAAAAGACTTTATTTTCTAATGTAAATACTATATATATTATTTTTGAAAAGATATTTTTTTCTTACTGTGTTTGGGGATGACATCTTGCCAGGACCTAGTATTTCTTTTCATGTGTAAGAATCGCCAATGATTTAGCACACCGGAATGCTCTCTATTTCCTCAGTCACTTCTGTCTAGGAGGAGGAGGAGTGGTTTAACATGGTTGAACAAAGTACTGAGTGATCATAACCCAGCCTCTATTTCCTTCCTTTACAGAAAGTTTCCTTCCCATAGGAAATTTGTGTTTTTCTCTGTTCCTCTGTGCCCTAGAATTTAATGGGCAGCATTCCCCACCCTAGCGAGATGAGATAGCACTGCAGGTGATTAGGTGAGGAAAGAAGGTATATCGATTATAGGAATCAGAAATAGAAAATTCACTTGTTTGTGTAGCTAAGTTATATTTTTGAATTTCTACTTTATCAGTAATAACATGGTATTTTGCTCTTTGTAGTTCCTTACTTTTATTTCTCAACTGGTTCTGAATTTCCCTAGGGAAAAAGGATGCTATAAGAATCCTGTTTGCTTTCCAGGAGAACAATGACAAGTTCAGTGAACTTGTTTACATTTTTGTATATTTTAAGTTTATTTTCTTCCACTTATGTCTTGATGTGCATGTATATCTCTTTCCTTAAATTAACTGAATGAATAAATATTGTCAGTAACAAATGAAGAAAAAGTATATTTTGGGGGGCATTGATGAATGTGATTAAAGCTTTCAGCCAAGTTTGGGAGGAATGGAACTGAATGGAAATAAGAGGAAATTGATTATTGTGATCTGTTAAGAGCAGGGAGGGCAGAGAAAATATATGTGGGAAGTACTTATTGTCCAGCTAAATTCTGCTACTATAGGTAACATTTTATGTGGCACAGTCTTGCCAGATGCTGCTGAGCCAATTTTCTCTTTCTGGGCACTCAGAATAAAGAAGAAGAAACAGAAGAAGAAGAAGAAAAACTACCTTTCAAATAAGCTGCAGTTGTGTGAATGAGTTTTGATCATGGGCATGAGTGAAAAGGATGTCATCGATTTCTAGGCATGCTTCTATTCCTTTTTTAATGACTTCAGTTAGCTGTTTTTCTTCTTTATGTCCAGGATTTAGTTTTTGTTATCTGAGGGAGAATTAGTCTGGCAAGATCTTACTCAGCCAGTAACACCAGTTAACTTCTAAATGGGTTTATAGTTCATCTAAGTTATTATTTCTGGGAAATTTTATTCTATAAATTTCATATTATTACAGCTTTCCAGGGTTACAGTTCTGTTTAGCATTAAAAGAAGTTCATAATATATCAATATTTTATACCTGCATTTATATAATCATGAACAGTGGTTCTAATATGATATATAATCCTTTCTTGCATATGGTGGAATGGTATAAAGTGTGTATAGTGGAGTTCAAAAAAATAAAAGGTATCAGCAGTTACACCAGTAATTTATTTTGCACAAGAAAATTTTGCCGTGGATGCATTTTCTGCAATATAAATCAAATCTCAAAAGTAAACAAGTGAAGGATCAAAAGGCATAAAACAGGATTTGAGCATACAGATAGAAAGATCTGCAAGGGACAGAAGACAAGGCTGTTCAATTTGCCATGGACAAAATCTTGGAGTTTGTTAGTTATTTTCTAAATACATTTTGTACTTAAATTAAATGCCAACATGTTTTATCATCCTGTTTGTCTCTTGGCATAAAACCTATTTGAGAAAACAAACACATATATATTAGAATTAGAAG
Organism: Mustela lutreola; assembly: GCF_030435805.1. Lineage (NCBI taxonomy): Eukaryota > Metazoa > Chordata > Mammalia > Carnivora > Mustelidae > Mustela > Mustela lutreola. The sequence continues at coordinate 105,570,289 of NC_081295.1, read as the reverse complement.
TTTAAGTTATTCTTTTTTTTTCCTTTACAAGGATGGATATTATATTATTTCCCAGACTTGTTTTATCTCTGAAATCTTATAACTACAATCTGACTTCTTTATTTTCCCCCTTTGAGTTTACAAAATCTATTCTATGGAGGGCCAATTCCCTTGATAATTTTATTTATATAGTGTTTTCTTTTAAACAAATTTAATGTTCCAGGATGATACTTGATAAGGACTACACATTAACTCTTTGGCAAAGACTAGCTGATCTTTACAAGAACTCAGATGCTTAATCTATGACATGTTTATTTTTCAGAGATATCCCAGTACAAGAGATAAAAGAGGGGAACTCTTCGAACTCTGTGTGTGTGTGTGTGTGTCTGCAGATATGTATATTTAGAGAAAGAAAAAGAGAAAGAATTAGGTGGTGTTTGCAAAGCTGTATTTATTAGTTTGAATTTTCATTAGAGATGAAACTTTTTCGTACATTAGAGTGTTATTAAGAAAAGTTTTTGGCTGGTGATCTATATGTGGGGTTTTCTCTTCTATCTTTTTTTTTCTTTTCTTTTTAAATTATTTTTTATTTTTTTATTTTCTTTTCAGTGTCCCAGAATTCATTGTTTATGCACCACATCCAGTGCTCCATGCAATACGTGCTCTCCATAATACCCACCACCAGGCTCACCTAACTTCCTACCCACTGCCCCTTCAGAACCCTCAGGTTGTTTTTCAGAGTCCATAGTCTCTCATGGTTCACCTCCTCTTCCAATTTCCCTCAACTCCCTTCTCCTCTCCATCTCTCAATTTCCTCCATGCTATTTCTTATGCTCCACAGATAAGTGAAACAATATGATAATTGACTCTTTCTGCTTGACTTATTTCACCCAACATAATGTCTTCCAGTCCTGTCCATGTAGATAACAGAAGTTGGGTATTCATCCTTTCTGATGGAGGCATAATACTCCATAGTGTATGTGGACCACATCTTCCTTCTCCATTCGTCTGTTGAAGGGCATCTTGGTTCTTTTCACAGTTTGGTGACTGTGGCCATTGCTGCTATGAACATTGGGGTACAGGTGGCCATTCTTTTCACTATATCTGTATCTTTGGGGTAAATACCCAGGAGTGCAATTGCAGAGTCTTAGGGAAGCTCTGTTTTTAATTTCTTAAGGAATCTCCACAGTGTTCTCCAAAGTGGCTGCACCAACCTGCATTCCCACCAACAGTGTAAGAGGGTTCCTCTTTCTCCACATCCTCTCCAAAACATGTTGTTTTCTGTCTTGTTAATTTTGGCCATTCTAACTCTGGTATAAGGTGATATCTCAATGTAGTTTTAATTTGAATCTCCCTGATGGCTAGTGATGATGAACATTTTTTTCATGTGTCTGATAGCCATTTGTATGTCTTTATTGAAGAAGTGTCTGTCCATATCTTCTGCCCATTTTTTGATATGATTGTCTGTTTTGTGTGTGTTGAGTTTGAGGAGTTCATTATAGATCCTGGATATCAACCTTTTGTCTGTACTGTCATTTGCAAGTATCTTCTCCCATTCTGTGGGTTGCCTCTTTGTTTTCTTGACTGTTTCCTTTGCTGTGCAGAAGCTTTTGATTTTGATGAAGTCCCAAAAATTCATCTTCACTTTTGCTTCCTTTGTCTTTGGAGACATATCTTGAAAGAAGTTGCTGTGGCTGATATCGAAGAAATTACTGCCTATGTTCTCCTCTAGGATTCTGATGGATTCCTGTCTCACATTGAGGTTATTATACCATTTAAATTATCCCATTTAAAATGATTAGATTTGATGTTATTAATGTGTTCATTTATATGTGTACATATGTGATACTTCAGTTTTTATATTATGGTTTTCAGAGTTAAAATTTTTTTGTTTACTGATGTGTCCCAATCATCTTGAACAATGCCTGCCACATGATAGACAATAGTTTGTTGAATCTACACAGTTTCTGAAATATGGATGCATAGATCCAAGTTTAACAATAGTAACTGTGGGATTATTTAAACTTTTCTGTTCTGCTCTTTGCTTTCTCATAGGTTATTCTTTTTCTGCCAATAACATTTTTATTGCATCTATAAGTGTTTTATGTATGTGTGGGTGGGTAGGTAGCTAGAAAAATAAATATTGTTAGGTGATAGTTTTAGACTTCATTGTTAAATGATGCATACTGCCTTAGCATTGCTTTGGTGACTGAACATGGAGAAGACAGATCAATAGCAATGTGTCTACACATGAAATGAGAACACTCAAAAAGTCAGTAGGGGGAAAATGACTTTCAACCACTTACCCATGCATCCATCTCTGTCTCTGTATCTAGGCGTGCATCTATCAATCGTCTACCTTTTCTATAACTTTGTATGTATTATATAGCACAACTTCTTTTTTAAAATTTTTTATTAACATATAATGTATTATTAGCCCCAGGGGGGTACAGATCTGTAAATTACCAGGTTTACACACTTCGCAGCACTCACCATAGCATATACCTTCCCCACTGTCCATAACCCCACCATCCTTTCCCTAACCCCCTCCCCCCAGCAACCCTCAGTTTGTTTTGTGAGATTAGGAGTCTCTTATGGTTTTTCTCCCTCCCAATACCATCTTGTTTCATTTATTCTTTTCCTACCCCCAAACACCCCACGTTGCATCTCCACTTCCTTATATCAGGGAGATCATATGATAGTTGTCTTTCTCCAATTGACTTATTTCGTATATAGCATAACTTCTTAATTTGTACTCGAATATGGATATATAATGTAAGTATGCATGTATATATGTATTTGTATCCCAAAAGCATTTAAAAAGGAAACCGGAAGGATTTGAGTAATGTTTTCAGTATAGTAGGATAGATAGAAAAGGTCAGGGGAGTTGCCAGGCTTCTGTGTTTTTGAGGTACTGACAAATAACAATGTTGAGTTGGGAGGTCAGTTATTAGTCAAAGTAGGTGTGAGAGTCTGAAGAACACAGTTTCTGAACATTTAACAGCACAATTCCTGTTCACTGATTATAAAATTGAGGAAATGGTATAGCTTTGTTATAAAATACTATTTCTAACTACAATAGAATGTGTATACTATTAGGAGTGTATAACCAGAATAAATACAAGCTTTATACTTAGTGTCGATTTCTTTTTAAGTGAGGTTATTTTCACATACTGCTTGGAAACTGCATTTTAAAAAAACAAATATTTATTGCATGTGCATTTAACTATGTAGAGTTTTTGACCCTAAGGGTTATTTAAACTTTTTAGATAGCCACAAGAAAAAAATATTTCTGAAATTAAGGAGATAAAAAACACATCCCCAAAATATTTAATTTTTGAAATTTAATTTTTGAAAGTGCACAACTTTGAAATGTGTAAACATTGACATTGCTGAACATTAGCTATCTTTTATAGAAAGAGTCTCCTCCCTACTAGTTTAAGTCATTATGCACAAATGACTTACAGTAGTGACTAATGGTTTAAGGTCATAGGACAGAATATTTTATTCTTCTCATCCATTTGTCCAAAGCAAAAGTGAAAGTTTGCTTCACAAATTAATTTAGTTTGGTTAGATGCATGTATTTACCCATGTCCCTGTCTTCTATTATTTATACCAGCCAGATGTCATTTATGTGAGGTCTTAAACTATCTTGGACATTTTAATATGAACTGTACACTATTGTTCCAAGCACCTTTAAAGATTCACAGCCCTTTCTGACAACTTTCAAAATGTCTTTCAAATGTCTGCCACATTTGCCACATTTTGATTACACCTATTCTGTTCTATTTTTATATAAGCTTCTTTCATCTGTTTATATAAGCTTTAAAATTCTTATCCCTACTCTAAAATCTGTATTTATAAATTCATGGACTTTGTCTCTACTAGACACACTAGAGGGCTTTTGTGTTTATTAGTCTGAAAGACTGGGCTCAAGAAAGCTCATTTTTAATGCTTAGTGTGATAAATACTTGAATTGGCAAGTACGTGGCTTACTAGAAGAGTAAACTCCTTTAGGACCCATTATTCTTAGAAGCAGTGTTCTTAGAGTAATCTTAAGGAACAGTTTCTGTAAATGATTGGTGATGTATTACATATGATGCCAGTTAGAATTCATACCGATTTGATTGTACCACAGCTTTCCCTCAGTAAAATACAGGTTTTCAGAAATACTATTTGATCTATGTTTACAATTGAGTTTGCAAGTTTTAACTTGATATTATGGTACATATCTTTATCACATTTTTCTCAGGTTGTGATGAAATTGTAGGGAAAATGTTAAGACTGTTAAATCTGCTTGCCTATCCAAGGGGCTTTGAAATTACATATACATGATAGATTTTTTTTTATTATTATAATCTAATACTTCATTTTTTGAGGGAAAATTTCATGTTCTGAATCCTTATTCTAATTTTTTTTCCAGAGGATTAAAAGCTTATGTAGTTGCTCTAATTATCATACGAATTATTTTGTCCTTGGGATTTTTATCTTAAAGATTTTATTTATTTATTTGTTAGAGCGCCTATAAGTGGGGGCAGTGGGGGGGAGCGGCGGCAGCAGGCAGAGGGAGAAGCAGCTTCCCACTGAGTAGGGAGCCTGATGTAGGGCTCCATATCAAGATCCTGGGATCATGACCTGAGCTGAAGCAGACACATAACCAACTAAGCTATCCAGGTGTCCCGGAATTTTTTATCTTGTTTCATAAAATGCAAAAGAACAAAGTAGATTATAGAGTGACCAGCATGGTACCATCCTCACCAGACATGGGCCCGTGTTCTGAGCAATTTGCTTTATGGAAAACCCTGTTGTTCTCCTCTGGCTGTGCCTTCCCCATGAGGAAGGAGTCCAATAGGACCAAGCAAAATTTCTCTGCTAGAAAATTAGACTCCATTCATTTCTACATTCATTCAATGAAAATTTTTTGAGTGTCTAATAACCAATGACAGGATGCTATTATTATTTCACAGTATTCAAGTCAGTTGTACTACAACAACAACAAAAGAATAAGCTCTGCTTTATAACAAATGTGTTTATTTTTTAGGGGAAATTTTGTTGTGCCCATGTAGAGTCACAGCCCCTATCCCCATTTTCTAAAATATAGGTCTGAAATCCTCAAATCCCTGCCCACTTGACCTAAACCCACTTCTTGGACCTATTTAAGTTTATTCCTCAAGTCCGTCTTTCTGAGGGCAGACCTCATTGCTAGTGTATGAATATCTAGCCTGAAGGTTTCCAAGGAATTGGCTATATGCAGGGGATGTGTGACTGAAGCTTGGGCTGAGTGTCCCATCTTCCTGTGGACAGACCACATCAGCTTGGACTGAGTGTCCCATCTTTCTGTGGACAGACCACATCAGCTTGGGCTGAGTGTCCCATCTTCCTGTGGACAGACCACATCATAGGTATGCATACCCTGAGCTGCTTCTAAAGTGTGGGTGATATATGGGTGGAATATGTGGTGTGGCCTGGATATCCATCTTTTCAAGGATAGACCACACACAGATGTGCCCACCCAGGGCCTAAGAATTCTAAGACATTGTTCTCTGCCAAGATGGAGTTTGGTGGTGGGATGGATGTCCACACAGATGTGTGAATGGCCTTTTTCAGTACTAGTTAGAGCTGAGAGTGAATCTGGCTCTTCCTATACCATTCTGTTTGGGCAGAGAACTTGGAAAAGTTCTGGACATCTAAATCTAATAAGGCAGTTAACCTAACTGGAAGTATATTTATCAGAGAGTAGTGTATACCAGTACAGCATTGAGTAGAGTTTGTCATATTAAAAGAATAGAACTTGGAGCGCCTGGGTGGCTCAGTGGGTTAAGCCTTTGCCTTCGGCTCAGGTTATGATCCCAGGGTCCTGTGATTGAGTCCCACATTGGGCTCTCTGCTCAGCGGGGAGCCTGCTTCCTCCTCTCTCACTCTGCCTGCCTCTTTGCATAATTGTGATCTGTCAAATAAATAAGTAAATAAATAAAGTCTTAAAAAAAATAGAACTTATTTTATTGAAACTTTGTTAACTTGATTTATAACTTACAAATATTTAGATTTATGATATAGGACCTTCTTTTTGTATTGCTACCCCAGGCCCTACAAGTGATAGGAGCTGGTCTAAATAGTGGTTCCAAATTCTATTTTCTAAATACAATATTCACTTTTTATTAAAGTTTCGAGTTCTTTTTATTTATAGAATTGTAGATCCTACAGGGAATGTTGAAGTCCTTTGGTCCACGTCCTCCCCAAGATTAGAAAATCACTTTGTAGGATCATGTTTTACTATGCCTCTGTTTTAATATGTTTAGACATGGGCATCTTAACAACTTATGAAGCGGTGCTCCCAATTATTTCTTTAATTTAAATTAAAAAAATAATTTTTAAGATTAATCATGTTCTTTTTCCCTCCATTTGTTCAGTTGAAATAGGGCTCAGTGTCCCTATTGTCCAGCCTAAGCCAAGACTCAGTGCTGGAGCCATCTTGTCTACATGGAGACTTTCCTCTGGGGATGAGAATTTACTGATTATTCTTAGTTAGACTGTGCACAATTTATGTATCTTTATACACACCATTCATTTTCACATTCATTCTATGAAGATTTATTGAGTGTCTAACATCCAAGGACTTTTTTCATTCCTTAGCTTAGAAAAGATTCTCAGAATGTCATTATTTCACAGCATCAATTTCATTTCAGTTTTACCAGAAAAAAAAAAAAAAGAAAAAAAAGCTGTGCTTTATAAAAATGTTATTTATTTTTCTAAGGGAGGAAGTTTGTTTAATGACTAAGAAATTTCTCATTCAGTCATTGTGTCTTCCTCAAACTTATTTTATTAAGAACTTTGCTGATTTGGAAGAATAATGTAGGAATACTCTCTCTTTCAAAGAACTTATGGGGGGATTGGTAGATAGATTGTTAAGAGAATGCAAGTGCCAAAATGTAATTGACATAGAAAACCCTGAGAGATCTACACAAAAAATATTAGAACTAGTAACTAAAAAATATACAAAGGTTGCAAGATACAAGATTATCCAAAAATAAACTTATTTCTATATCAAAGGTGAAGGATCAAAAAATGAGTTAAGAGAATAATTCCATTTACAGTACATAAAAGGGAATAAAATACTTGAGAATGAATTTAACAAAATGTGAGGATTGCATGTTGAAAATTACAAAATTTTGTTGAAAGACATTTAATACCTAAATAAATGGAAATGCATCCCACATTCATGATTTGAAAGAGAAATTTTATTAAGATGACAAAGTTGCCTTATTGACCTATAAACTTAATGCAATCCCTATCAAAATCTAGCTGCTTTCATGCTTGTATAAACAGGCAAGCTAATCCAGGAATTCACATGAAAATCCAAGAGATCCAAATAGTCAAACCAATCATGAAAAAGAGGAACAGATTTGGAGAATTCATACTTCCTGATTTCAAAACTTATATACAAAGCTATAGTAATGAAGACAGTGTGGTATTGATGTAAGAATACATTGAAAGATCAGTGTAATAGATTTGAAAGTCCAGAAATATGTCTTCACATTATAGTCAATTGATTTTTGGCAAGGGTGCCAAGAACATATAGTGTGGGACAGATAATCTTGTTAAAAAAAAGGTGTTGGTCCTAGGAAGATGTTGCTGCAGCTGGGGTCGAAGAGGTTGCTGCCTGTGTTCTCCTCAAGGATTTTGATGGATTCCTTTCGCACATTGAGGTCCTTCATCCATTTTGAGTCTATTTTTGTGTGTGGTGTAAGGAAATGGTCCAATTTCATTTTTCTGCATGTGGCTGTCCAGTTTTCCCAGCACCATTTATTGAAGAGAATAAATGAAACAAGATGGGATTGGGAGGGACACAAACCATAAGTGACTCTTAATCTCACAAAACAAACTGAGGGTTGCTGGAAGGAGGGGTTTGGGAGAAGGGGGTGGGATTATGGACATTGGGGAGGGTATGTGCTTTGGTGAGTGCTGTGACGTGTGTAAACCTGGTGATTCACAGACCTGTACCCCTGGGGATAAAAATATATGTTTATAAAAAAAAATGGTGTTGGAACATCTGGATATCCACTTGCAAAAGAATAAAGTTGGACTTCTATTTCACACCATACCCCAAAATAAAAATAAAATAAAAATTAACTCAACATGGGACAAAGACCTAAATTTAAGGGCTGAAATTATAAAATTATAAAATTTTTATGGGAGTAATTTTTGTGACCATGAATTAGGCACTTACATATGTTACAAAACTTAGATGACCAAAAAAAAAAAAAGGATATATTGGACTAAATCAAAATTAAAACTTGGGTGGAAATGATGCCATCAAGAAAGTAAAGAGAAAATATAGAGATTAGGAGAAAATTACTTGTCTGATAAGGAACTTATATCCAAGAACGTAAAGAACATTTACAACTCAATAATAAAAAGACAATCCAATTAAAAATGTGCAAAGGGTTTTAGACATTCCTTCATAGAATATATGCAAATTACAAGTGATCATATTAAAAGATGTTCAACATAATTAGTTATTAAAAAGCAAATGAAATTCATAATGAGATACAGCCTCACACACAGTAGGATGGCTAAAATAATGATAGACAATAACATGTGTTGATAAAGATGTGGAGAAATTGGAACCCTCATGCATTGCTGGTGAGATTTTAAAATGATACGGTAACTTTGGAAAACAGTTCTGTGGGTCCTCAAATGTTAAGCAGATAGCTACTGGAGGACTGAATAATTCTAGGAATCTATCCAAGAGAACTGAGCCCATATATCCACACAAAAACTTGTACACAGATGCTCAAAACAGCATTATTTATTTTATCAAACCAGTAGAAACAACCCAGATGCCCTTCACTCATATCCATACAATTTAATATCATTTGGCCTTTAAAAGGGCTGATACATGCTACAAAATGATCTTGAAAATATAGTAAGTGAAAGAAGCCAGGCCTAACAGAGTACATATTGCATGAGTCCATTTTTATGCAAAGCTTAGAATAGACAAATCCATAGAGATAGAACGTAGATTAGTGGTTGCCAGCAGCTGCCGCCAGAGGAAAATAAATAGTGACTGCTAATGGGCATAGGGTTTTATATATATATTTATTTATTTGGTGAATGAATTGTTTCAAAATTTGATAGTGGTGATTGTTTCACAGTGCTGTCAATATATTTAAAAAACCACACTGAATTACAACTTTAAAAGGGTCAATTTTATGGTGTGTGAACTCTATCTGATGCTTTTAAATGGAGAGATATAGATATAGATTTATGAATATATAGATATCTCTCTTGGCACCTGGGTGGCTTAGTCGTTTAGTGTCTGTCTGCCCTTGGCTCAGGTCATGATCCCAGGGTCCTAGAATCAAGCCCCGCATCGGGCTCCCTGATTGGCGGGAAGTCTGCTTCTCCCTTTCCCACTCTTCCTTTCTTGTGTTCCCTCTCTCACTGTCTCTCTCTGTCAACTAAATAAATAAAAAAATCTTCTAAAAAATATATAGATTTCTCTATATATCTAATATTTATACATCTAATGTCTGTCTAGCTAATATCTATATCTACATCTATATCTAGATATACCTCCTACCAGAAAGGTAATTCACAGAATCCTGTCTAACTCACCTGTCTTGTTTTGAAGATACAAAACAACTTTCATCTGTAAAATATTTTTCGACACAGAAATACTTCCTCTTTTACCACAGCTGAGATTTCCGGATGAAGATACTGTGGTCAGCTAACTAAACAGGTTAAATCTGTGAATAATTAACAAATACGTGCTGTGTAAGACAGAGTGCCTTAGGCTCTCCCTTATCTTGTTGACTTTTCCTTCCTTTAGCTATACTTCTGAGGAGTCTCCAGTTTGAGACCATAATGTAAGCATGGTGCTTTTTCCTACAGGTAGATTCATGGACATCAAGAATCATAAAAACAGCAATAAAAGTATATCAAGTAATATTCTAAGCAATTTAGTTGTTATCACCATTAACACCAAGACAACAGCGTGAAGTAAGAATATTGTTATCTCCATTTGATAGATGAGGAAAATAGGGTCCTGTTTCTTAGGTTACTCTTAACAATTATAATATAGGATGTGAGCGATAGTGAAATTGCAGTAAAAATGAAGAAGAGATGAAGTAACAAAAAGAGAAAATATTTCAAATCAAGTTAATCTCAAGCTTTTTAAATCAAGGACCAAATAATTATGTTGAACCTGTCTACCCTACAGACATCACAGTCTATTTTTGCATGATAAAGTTAGACTCAACACGTAGCAGAATTGGAAGAGCCCTTCTGATTTGTTAACGAGAAAAAAATATCATTTGCTGATAATGACACTTCAAACTAAAAGTGTAAATGGACTTGCACAAGGTCAAGTAATGGAGTAATGGTACATGTTAATAATAATAGTGGTGGTAATTCCAAGTTTCTAGTCCTATGAGTATGATAAAATGGATATATTTTAGCTACTTATGTTTGGCATGGGAATTGTAATGAAACATGGGCTTCATGTTCTAGGATATTGTCAAATGATAACGTGTGACAAAGAGAAATTAGAAGCTTTTCAACTGTTATTTATGTCTTCATATATTTGAAAACGAAAATGTCTCTCTGACAATGTGACAGGGGAAATGCAATACAGTGACAAAGTAGAAGGAAAACAGCAGACAGTTACACCATGGGTTCCTTCTGAGTAGCTGAGTGTAGCTGACTGTCTGTTAAGGAGATAGATCTCAAGATCCCGGTTTCCAAGTCTACAGTCAGCCACCTGTTCCCACTGCATGTTCCTGAATGACCAATGAAAAGAGATTGTTTCCTGGCACGTTGCCACAGAACACATTCTGCTTTATCATATGATAACCTGTTGCATTTGTGAGACCTATGGAATCTATGGCAATTAAATTCAGACTGCGTGCCGACCAGACGTTGGTACCTTTTCCTCAGCAACAGAGAATTCATTTCTCAAGGATTTACTGCTTCATTGGTGAGGAGAAGCAGAGGAAGGCAGACTCAAAGAAAATAAAGCATTTCTCACTATATCTAAAGATATAGTTGAAGACAGACCCTGAGTGTGTATTTTGTTCAGGACCACACCATGGTGGTAAGAGGCCCATTCATAAGATGATACCAGTCTATTTTATCATATCATTTGCATGGGAATAACTAAAAAGAGGAATAGGAAGAACAAATGGAAAGTAGATCATCTTAAGCACTATAGAAACTTTGTTTTTAATATGGCCCCTCATTGTTTGACTTGATTTAGCAGAGGAATTTCTCTCTTTAGAATTGGTTAAAGATGATTGGGGTAAAGGGAAAAGGTTGGTAAATTTAGAGAATAGAAATTACCACAAACACCGAGTTCATAAATTATATCCTGTCCAATTTTTAAAACAGCCCAACAAAGTAGGAAGATATATATAGATATTATCTATATATATCAATCATATGTTATATGTCATATAATATAAACACATATGTATATATATGTATGTATTAATATACACAGACATATATATTTGGAATCTCTTAATTGCTTCTATATACTTATGTCATAATTGGATAACTGCATATATCAAATTCAGCAGTAACATTGATGCTCTAAGGAAGAGGGCTTCCAACTTATATTTATGACATTTGTATATACTGCATATAAATTTAGCAAATTCAATTTGCCTTTGATAGTTTGACTTACTGAAATACACAAATAAGAAATTAGGCATGATCTGAATAAGAATAAAATATTGTTTCACTGTGATACTTGCAATTATTGGTCACTAGATAATTAACATTTGAAGATAGGATGTTACTTCGCTTTTTCTTCTTCCCAATAACTTACACACAATATGACATTCTTGTAACGTTTGCTGAGTGTACAAAAGTATTGGACGAAGTAATTGTGCCCTGGAACATGATGAATGTGAAGCAGGTCATATTCAGTTCTATTTAAATACCTTCTGCTTTGGCATATTAGGAATTTTTAACTCCAGTGAATAATAGCTCACCTTTATTCAATTCAGGAAAATTGATTTTCAAACACAAGGAATACCTAATGTAATTAGACTTTTGAACATCTTGAAAATAAATTAATACAAATTCAAGCACATCTGGGTGTAGTATTTCTGTAAAATTAGTCTAAATGGTGAATAAGTGCTGATTTAGATAATTATCACAGTAAAAGTAGACTCAGGAAAAGGTCTTTTAATATGAACTGAACCAATGCTGATTTAATTTTTTTTTTATTAATATAGTGTATCTACAGGCAAAAGTATATCTTTGGCAAAAGTGAAGTCTCCTTTTTTCCCAACACACACACACACACACACACACACACACACACACACACATATATATGTTCTACTCATGCTTTAGGAATAAAAATAGTTGAATATGAATATGAGAAAATCAGAAATATCAGTAATGACTGCAGTCTGTGCCCACTTAACACTAGTAATACATTAAAAAAATAAAATTAATTGAATAAAAAATACTGACACCTTATTTTTCCATATTTTACATGAGAATATTATAATGCATAGCATATCAACTCAAAAGCTTTAACCAAGGGCGCCTGGGTGGTTCAGTGGGTTAAGGCCTCTGCCTTCGGCTCAGGTCATGATCCTAGGGTCCTGGGATCGAGCCCCGCATCGGGCTCCCTGATTGGCGGGAAGTCTGCTTCCTCCTCTCTCTCTGCCTGCCTCTCTGCCTACTTGTGATCTCTGTCTGTCAAATAAATAAATAAAATCTTAAAAAAAAAAAAAAAAAACAACTTTAACCAGTTTTCTAAAATAGAACCCAAATTACAGCTAAATAGCAATATATAAGTAACAATAACTCATATTTGATTGCAACATGCTTAAAATATCATATCCCACCTGGTCTCTGTCTCACAACTGGTCTCCCTGCCTCCTCTGGCTCTTCTACATAAGACTGCAGAATAGTCTTTTAAAAACACAAATCAGATCCAGAATCTATAAAGAACTTAGCAAACTCAACACCCAAAGAACAAATAATCCAATCAAGAAATGGGCAGAGGACATGAACAGACATTTCTGCAAAGAAGACATCCAGATGGCCAACAGACACATGAAAAAGTGCTCCATATCACTCGGCATCAGGGAAATACAAATCAAAACCACAATGCGATATCACCTCACACCAGTCAGAATGGCTAAAATCAACAAGTCAGGAAATGACAGATGCTGGCGAGGATGCGGAGAAAGGGGAACCCTCCTACACTGTTGGTGGGAATGCAAGCTGGTGCAACCTCTCTGGAAAACAGCATGGAGGTTCCTCAAAATGTTGAAAATAGAACTGCCCTATGACCCAGCAATTGCACTACTGGGTATTTACCCTAAAGATACAAACGTAGTGATCCAAAGGGGCACATGCACCCGAATGTTTATAGCAGCAATGTCCACAATAGCCAAACTATGGAAAGAACCTAGATGTCCATCAACAGATGAATGGATCAAGAAGATGTGGTATATATACACAATGGAATACTATGCAGCCATCAAAAGAAATGAAATCTTGCCATTTGCGACAACATGGATGGAACTAGAGCGTATCATGCTTAGCGAAATAAGTCAAGCAGCGAAAGACAACTATCATATGATCTCCCTGATATGAGGAAGTGGTGATGCAACATGGGGGCTTAAGTGGGTACGAGAAGAATAAATGAAAGAAAATGGGATTGGGAGGGAGACAAACCATAAGTGACTCTTAATCTCACAAAACAAACTGAGGGTTGCTGGGGGGAGGGGGTTTGGGAGAATGGGGTGGGATTATGGACATTGGGGAGGGTATGTGCTTTGGTGAGTGCTGTAAAGTGTGTAAACCTGGTGATTCACAGACCTGTACCCCTGGGGATAAAAATATATGTTTATAAAAAATAAAAAATTATAAAAAAAAAAACACAAATCAGATCAAAGCCACGGTAAAATTCTTTGAACTCTTTGCATCACACTTAAAATAAAAATTCAGTATCATGGTGTATCATCTGTTGTTTCATAATAAATGACCTAAAAACATAGCAGCTTAAAATGACCAACATTTATTATCTCACAGTTTCTGTAGGTAAGGAATTTGTGTGAAGCTTGGATGGGTGGTTCTAGCTTAGGGTCTCAGAAGAAATTGCACTCATCTGAAAGTTTTCCTAGGAACAGAGTGTCTGCTTCCAAGATGTCTCCTGTGTATTACTATTAGCTGCAGGCATCTAGAATGTGGGACTCTACCTAGCGCTAGTTGAGTGTCTTCTCCATGACAGGGCAGTTATTTCCTCTAGACAAATGATCCAAGAAAACACGGAGGAAACCATAGAGTTTTTCATGATGTAGTCTCCAAAGTCATACACCATCACTTCTGCCATGTTTTATTCATTAAAATTGTGTTACTTCATCCACACACAGGCTACAAGTCCTTCATATTACTCCTTCTAACTCCCTCACCTTATCTAAACTGTCCTTGTGATAGTTGTCAAGAACGCCAAATTCTTTGCAGTCTTAGATGCTTTGGACTTGCTGTTCTCTCTGCCTAGAAAACTCTTCCTAGATGTTGATGAATTTAACCCCTCATTTAATTCAGGTCTCTGATCAAGTATTAGTGTATCCAGGAGACATTTCCTAATCATCTCTATCTAAATATCACACCCCTCCCACCATTTTCTGTCATTATGTTTCTTTGAAACATTTATACCCACTCAGATTCTGTCATAATTTACTTACTCACTTACTTTCTACTTCAATTCTATAAGATCCAAGAGGGCAGGGATTCTGTCTGTCTGCATTACCATAGTTTTTCGCATTCCTGGAACGGAGCCTGCTGCACAATAGGCTCTCAGTAAATATTTATTGAATGAAAGAGTTAATGGGTGAGAAGATGAATGATTCATTTCATGGCTAAGAACCAGCAAGCATAAATATGTATTCTGCTTTTGTTTTGTTGAGTGCAACTTCGTGTGTGTGTAACCTAGCAAGAACTAAAATAAAAACATTGAATGCATCCAAAGAAGGGCAAACCCAAGATTGTGCATGGATATATTTGGAATGAGTAGCGATAAAATATTCTATTCCTTTTAAAAGGCATTAATTTTAAACCTTAAGACTTTGTGTCTGGCAGTTAACTAGGTTGAGAAATAAAAACTTGACCTCTTGCCTTTTGTGAAGTACCACGGCTTAGTGTTAGGTGACAACACTATCCCAAAAACACATTTTTTTTAAATATTTTATTTATTTATTTGACAGAGAGAGATCACAAGTAAGCAGAGAGGCAGGCAGAGAGAGAGAGGAGGAAGCAGGCTCCCTGCTGAATAGAGAGCCCGATGCGGGACTCGATCCCAGGACCCCGGGATCATGACCTGAGCCGAAGGCAGCGGCTTATCCCACTGAGCCACCCAGGTGCCCCCCAAAAACACATTTTTGATGAGGTCTCAACAAATTAATTCTATACCTGTTCTTACTATCACTGTGGGATTATGTTTCTCATACTTTGTCATTTTGTCCTATTTCTCATTTAAATCAATGCCTATGACATTTTAAACATGTACATAATGGTACTAGTCTGGTAAAGGAAACAAATATAAATACTGGATGTGCACTCAATAATTAATAATCTGCCTAAAGACTAGGTGTAAGCCTGTGGTAGTGTTGTGTGTCATGATGTCTTCTTTTTTTTTTTTTTTAAGATTTTATTTATTTATTCAACAAAGAGAGAGAGATCACAAGTAGGCAGAGAGGCAGGCAGAGAGAGAGGGGGATGCTGTGCAGAAAGCCTGATGCGGGGCTTGATCCCAGGACCCTGAGACCATGAGCCGAAGAGGTTTAACCCACTGAACCACCCAGATGCTCCATGATCTTTTTTTTAATAAAGATTTTATTTATTTATCTTAGAGAGAGATTATAAGTTTGGGGGCGGGATGGGCAGGAAATGAGAGAGAGGAATAAGCAGACTCTGCACTGAACGTGGAGCCTGACCAGGGTTCAGTCTCACATGATCTGAACTAAAACCAAGACTTGGACGGTTAGCTGACTGAGCCACCCAGGCACCCCATCATGATCTTTTAATGATGGAAAAGAAAAGAGTTCAGTGAAACCTTATGTCCAGCCATCAAAGACAAGTAATAAAATTATAAGAGCTAATAATAATAACTCTTATTATGTATCAGGTATTATAACAAATTATTTTGGATAAACTTCTTTGACTCATTTAATCCTTACAGCAGTTTTATGAAGATATTATACCATTTTACAAGCAAACAGTGTGGCACAAAATTTCTAAGTAAACTAAGTGAACTCAACTAGTCCATATATAGGA
Source organism: Mustela lutreola (assembly GCF_030435805.1). NCBI lineage: Eukaryota > Metazoa > Chordata > Mammalia > Carnivora > Mustelidae > Mustela > Mustela lutreola. The sequence continues at coordinate 105,554,005 of NC_081295.1, read as the reverse complement.
TCATTGCCTATCACATAGAAAATTCTTAGAAAGGAATAGGTATCATCACTCTTGATGCTGAGTGTTCTACAACAAATAAGTAACAGATACAATTCTATATTACGAAGTTATGATCTTGAGAATATACTAGAATGTGCTTCCTAAGAGTTGTTTGCATTTTAAGGTAGGTTGGAGGGTGGATAGGAGGGAACAGATGAAGCCCAGAATGCTTTTACATGACTTGTCCAAAGCCATAGAGTTAGGGTGTGGCCTTGTGTTAGGACTGAAAGGTAGTTCTGATTGAACTACCTTTGAACATGTAGTACATGATTTGAATCATAGGAGTTCACAAAGAGAGAAATCCCTTTAAGTTACTCTGTACTCCATGGGGAAGAGGAAATGTGAGCTGAGGCTTAACAGTGGTTGGAATTTAGATAAGCAGCCAGGAGAGAGCGGCAGGTAGCTATCAGTAGTTTCACAATTTTAGTAACTTCAGGGTATTAAAATGAATTAGTAGTTAAAATAGTTTGTAGTCTTATGGTTACTCTTGTTGAAAACAAGTAGTTGCATTATTTATTTATTTATTTATTTATTTATTTATTTATAAGTAGGCTCCACACTGGGCATGGAGCCCAGCACAGGACTTGAACACAGGACCCTGAAACCAAGACCTGAGCTGAAACACTTAATTGACTTAATTGACTGAGTCACCCAGGCACCCTTGGGTTGTTTTTAAATCAAGTTTTACAGTTTCTGTTTCTGTTTCAATTATCAAATTACTTCTGTAGGTACTTAAATTATTTGCAGAACTTTACTACTGATTTATCATTAGTAAATCGGAAATAATTGTTCATGCCTTCAATAAAAAGGAAAATATTATGCCATGTTTTGCAATATCCTCTCATCCCTTAAGACCTTTTGGAATTCGACTACTATTTACTCCCTCTGCTGATCTTGATTCTGAGAGATCCATTATTTGCAGCATCTCTTTTGCTAGCATCATTATGCACACATAAAGTTCCCTTCTTATTATTTAAGCTTTGTTTTGTAAGAAATAGCCCATTTCATTTTACCTTGGTGGGAAACACATATTTAGGACATAATTTCTTCTTTTATCTAGTTAGTCATTGGACTAAGTTCACAGATGTGAAAACGAGTAAAATAAATCTGCTCAGACGTTAAAATATAGAGGGAGACAGATTTGAAACATTATAATATCAAAAAATCATAGTTATTGCCTAATTCCCATAATGTCATTTGATAGATTTGCTTTCCTTTAAAAAAAAAGGAAATTTTGCTTAAGATTGTGTAGCTAGCAGGTGACAGACCTGCTTTTAGCATTCAGAGTTAACTCCAAAGACCAAAAAGAGAGCTTACAGAAATTTTGCATTAGTAGAGATTGTTGGCTTAATAATTAATTTTTAATACTGAATATTAATTTTAAAATAAAATGGTACTTATCACTTATTTCTGAGGTGGATTTGAAGCAGCTTATAATAAAGCATGTACAAAATAAGGGTAAAAATGCTATCACAAATTTAATAATCAAAAAGTTGTAAAGAGGGTGAAAAGGAAGAAGAATTAAACAAGAAATCTTTATCCTAGGCTAGTTAGAAGAAGGTAAGTTTTCTTTAAAGACAACTCAGCTCTGAGCTTCCTAGAAGCAGGTGAGACAAGACATGAACCTTAGTTACCCACTCCAGAAGATATTTTATATAAGAACAAGTTGCTACATGGTATTTTTTAAAAGATTTATTTATTTATTTTGGAGAGATATAGAGAGAGAAAAAGAGAGAGAGAGAGAGAAAGAGAGAAAGCACGAGCAGGAGGGGCAGAGGGAGAGAGAGAGAGAGAGCGAGACAGAATTTCAAGGTCAATGTAGGGCTCTATTTCATGACCCTGACATCATGACCTGAGCCAAAACCAAGAGTTGGATGCTTAACCAACTGAGCCACCAAGGTGCCCATGATAAATGATACTTTTAAGCAAAGTCTGGCTCTTTTTAAAAAAAATCATTTTTGTTTACATTATTAAATAAAAGACTACACTGAGAACTGCTCTTCTTGAATTTTTATTTATTTTTTATTTTTTTTAAAGATTTTATTTATTCATTTGACAGACAGAGATCACAAGTAGGCGGAGAAGCAGGCAGAGAGAGAGGAAGGCAAGCAGGCTCTCTGCTGAGCAGATAGCTCGATGTGGGGCTCGATTCCAGGACCCTGAGATGATGACCTGAGCTGAAGGCAGAGGCTTTAACACACTGAGCCACCCAGGCGCCCTCTTCTTGAATTTTCAAATCCCCCCTTTTTCCTATTGTTCTCCTTCTTGTATTTATAGTATATATTACATTAGCTCTTTGAACTCCTGTTTGTTTATTTATTTGAAAAGGGAGATAATTGTTACCCCATGGAGTTATGCTGCTAAAAAAAATTACATATGTCAAAGTAACATTGATATTTCCTCACCCTTTCTTTGGGACTGAGATTTGAAAGTATATATATCTTTCTGATCAATAGCAACAAAGCAAATTTTGTGCCAAATCATTTCCTCAGATTCTTTTATAGTTAATGTTAAGTTTATGTTTCACAACAAACAGTTGTTATTTATGGTCTATTTAGCCATTCATTCTAGACTTAGATCTTTAGAATTTTAAAATGCAGGAATCCTACTGCATTATAGAATGCTGATGTCTAAGATTTTACATGGGGATTCTAAAGGACGATGGAAATTACTCTATATTTCACTCTTGTATTCTATTACATTAATTGATAAAAGCTTGGTTCTGTATTCAAATACAAACAGCAGAAAACATTTCTGCTTAGCAACTTAAAGGGTATAATTTGAAGGTGAAATAAGTAGGATAACCTTTGCTCAGTTTTATAACGTAAGTGTAAGTTGTTCATGCCTCATTTATAATAAGGACTTCTACTAATCACTAGGCAGTTGAACATTATTTGTATTATAAAGTCTTTTTGGAAAATACCCATAAATAAAAGAATTTTTTACAGACTCTTATTGACTTTTGGTTTTAGACAAAGCACAAATTTCAAAATAACTCAATACTGGCATCATTCCCCATTGTTATATTTAAAGGTCATTTGTATTTTATTGGCAATAACTTGTTTTCCTCCCAGGCTAATTCTATGTTCTTTGCTTCAATATATAATACAATTATACCTTGCATGTAAATGTTCTTTTCTCTCATATTGCATTAAAAATTATTTTCAAAGTCTAACTGGAAAGTAAATGTATCTTGATTCTTTAAAATATCACTAGAGCTAGAAGTTATTTGAATTTTAGAACTTTTAAGTACTTGGAAGAGCATGTATTTCACTCATGAAAACATTTAGGCACACAAAATAAGTTAAGTATAACCATGTTCTTTGTAATTTGTTTGACTAAGAACATTTATTATTATTTAGTATATAGTTTTAACAAGATTGGTTATATGATTTCTTGGTGAAATAAATCAGCACGTGTGTGTACACTCACACACACGATCAATGTTGTTGCTAAGATCACTTATTTAGGGACTGTCATTTATTTTTCCCTCTCTCCCTTCATTTCTTACCTATAGTTAGGAGAATATATCTTGCTTTCAGGATTTATCCTAAGTCTCATCACTAGTGACTTTTCAACCTCAATCATGTATACTAAGTCTCCCTCATTATTTCATGGGTTTTACTCTTTTCCTTCTCTACTTAACCCTCCATATACTCTGTGAGGTAGACTATAATTCAAGAGTATTTATTCCCCAATGGACATTGGGGATGGTATGTGCTTTGGTGGGTGCTGTGAAGTGTGTAAACCTGGTGATTCACAGACCTGTACCCCTGGGGATAAAAATATATGTTTATAAAAAATAAAAAATTAAAAAAAAAGAGTATTTATTCAATTAATGAAAGACTAAATTCATTGCTCACATTGATTAGCTTTGATAGAATAATTCACATTTATCATAAAGTCCCTGGATCATGCAAAGCATATTCCTTGAAATGTCTGGGAAGTAATGAATTTATTTTAGAAAGATCACTTAAAATATGCAACTGCCCAATTTTTAAATATGGTTTTAAGAGAAAAGCTCATTTATGTTAAATAACTGATTTTTCATGAAACAAGATAATTGTGATTTCCCTGTTATTGTGTAATTATATGTCATTTTGTTTAAAAATATGAATCTCTATAATGTGCCAGTTACAAAAATAAGTTTAACCACAATAAAATATCTTGTAGAAAGCATTGCTATATAGACACAGCCTAGCACATCAATTTTATGGCTACTGATTTTTCTAAAATCTTAAGCCAGCTGTATTCTGGAGGTCAGAAAAATGCTATGTAGAAGTATATGGGAAACCACTGTTAAATACTCAACACCCAGTTTAGAAAGTATGAGTTATGGGCACACCTGGGTAGTTCAGTTGGTTGAGTGATGGACTCTTGGTTTTGGCTTAGGTCATGATCTCATGGATGGTAAAATCCAGTCCAGCCTGGGTTCCATGCTCAATGGGAGTCTGCTGAGGGATTCCCTCCCTTAGCCCCTCTCACTATTGGGGTGTGTGTGTGTGTGTGTGTGCGCGCGCGCATGCGTGCACGCACACACGCACCCACATGGTCTCCCTCAAAGTGGATACATAAATATTTTTAAAAAGAAAGTGTGAATTATGACTTCAGAAGAAATCATATATTATTAAGAAAGTGACTGGAATGTGGAGGTATGAAATCACACGTTCAGATAGAATCCCCTTCATTGAAATTTTATTCATATTTTCAGGATGAGTTTAATCTAAACTTTAAAGGATTTGACATTGTTTATACTTGCAGCTATAGAATATAATAAACTACAAATATAGGGCAGATACTAAAAATATTTTTAAAACATTAGCAAAATGAAAAGCCTTTCCCTTTTTTTTTTTTTTTTAAGATTTTATTTATTTGACAGACAGAGATCACAAGCAGGCAGAGAGAGAGAGGTGAAAGCAGGCTCTCAAGGAGCAGATAGCCTGATGTGGGGCTCGATCCCAGGACCCTGGGATCATGACCTGAGCCGAAGAGAGGCTTTATCCCACTGAGCCACCCAGGTGCCCCAAAGCCTTTCTTGATACATAAGAATTACACAATATAATTCTTCAGTCCAGCAAGTTGCTTTCCCTCTTTCTCTGTAATGCTTTCTTAACCTGGAAATCAGTTTCTAGATCCCTCTTCGGTGAAATTTTGCCTTATGGCTCTAGTGCAAACATTGCTTTGGTCCTTTTAAATTTATTATATAATAATGAGAATAATAATAAAAACAACAATGCTTTTGACAGACACCTAAGCACCTTGCTCATATTAATTTAGTTAATTCTTACAATACACCAAAGATTCTTTCCTAATTTCTGTTATGCCCCAATAATGGGTCCGTGATTAAAGGAGCGAGATTGACACAAAGCAAAGGTCAAGCAAAGCTTTATTTTGCGCCAAGCATCAAGAATCAGACCCACGGTCAAACAGACCCGTTGGGGCTGCCCTTTACAGAGAGGACGACCCCTCCCTGCTTTCCCGACTAACTTTTATAGCGCAAAGGCCATGTGGTTTGGCCTGACCTCACATAGGTGGCTAATTGAATTACAATTCACCCCATGGTAGCCATAGAAACTAGCCCATCACCTTGGTAGCTATTAGACAGTGTGCGCCCCCACTGATCAGATATCTCCATCTGGCTTGACCCATCCTTGTATTTGAGCTTTATTACCTGAGGCTGGTTTCTGGGACTTATTTTTAAGTAAGTCCCCTGGGGGAAGGGGAGCAGGGACAGTTTAAGTGTTAAAAAACAATGTTATTGTTTAACCTCAATGGAAGCCTCTGGCTAAAATATAAAAATATAAAATAGGTCCTTATAATTTCCAGGTGTCAAACTGAGGCAGACATTTACTGCTCATATTTTAAAACAGTGTTTTGTCTTCTTGCTTTCTGTGTGTGTGTTTGTTTTTTCAAAGATTTTATTGATTTATTTGACAGAGACAGAGAGAGATCACAACTAGGTAGAGAGGCAGGCAGAGAGAGAGGGGGAAGCAGGCTCCCTGTTGAGCAGAGAGCCCGATGCAGGGCTGGATCCCAGGACCCTGAGATCATGACCTGAGTTGATGGCAGAGGCTTAACCCACTGAGCCACCCAGGCGCCCTGTTTGTTTTTTAAGCCCGAGTTTTAACCACTGTCTGAAACTAATTTTGTAGCAATTACTTCTCGTCCATTAAATCTTGCATTATTGTTTATACCTCTCAGCCTCAAAATCGATCTCTCTCCTTCTCTTTTCCACCCCTTTTCCCTCTACCTTGCTTCCTCTTTCTGCCTATCCCTCTCCCTCGGATCAGCACATTGAGCTAGTCACAGTCCTCAGTTCATGTGACATTATCATACAGTTCTTTTATGAAACAGTTTCTTGAATTGTAGTTTTTAGTGTTTCTTCAGTTTTATTGCTTTAGTTTTCAACTTCTCAGAGCTCCAGGTATATACACCTTGGTCATTACCTGTCTTTTATATCTTTCATGTTCTCTCACATCTTTTTAACTTTCTGATTTGATAGTGGTGCTTAATTCTTTCCTCTGATTTTATTTCTTTTCTTTTGACCATTTAGTCTTTTTTTATTTCTAGTTTTTCACTTATGAATTAAACTCTTTCTCTCTCGTTCACTCCTGAGCTTTGATAGCTCTTTATACATGTTCCTCTAATTTATTGGTTCTTACATAATACATTTCTATTTCTGATACATATGCCTCTTTTATTACTTTTGTACATTCCGTACCTTCCCCTCATTTAATATATATTTTCTACTTTGTTATGTTTCTCTCCTGCTTTCACGTTCTGTCAATATATTATTTAGTTCATTTTTCTTTTTTGTTTTCTTATATAATATACTTGTATGAGGTTCAACACAAACTGTTTCTCTTTTTAATGTTTAAATGAGAAAGTTTTGCCTGTGTTTTTAAGAGATTTCTCTTGGAATAGTCTCTTCAGCTGGGGTGTCATCCTTGCCTTATGCTCCTTGAGGACTTTGCTTGAAACAGTTTTTCCCTCTCAGGAAGGGACTTATTCTTGAAGAAGAACATTTTTGTTTTCTGAGATTCTGAAGTGCTTGTGCTACTATAGTACTGCCAGCTTTTTCCTCAAGCATTGTATAGTCTCCATTGTTTAGGTTTTCCTCATGCGTTATATGGTCTCCATTGTTTACTTCACAATCACTCATCATTTAGAGCTTGTGTGGTCTTGTCCCAGTTTTTTGTTTTTCTTTCTTACTTTTCAGATCACAGAGAATTCTACATTACAGGTCATCTCTTCTTTTGAGGATAAGTACTTGCTTGAAATTTCTGTGTTCCAGGGCTCTTGGAGCTATCTAAATTTTCTTTTTTTTTCACACTCTACCTTATACAGGACCTAGTAGAGTTCCTACTATTTTCGGTTTTTTCAGAAACCCACTTTTTGATAGGGTTCTTATAGATTGTCTGGATTGTGAGGATGTTTTCAGAGTTTAAGGTTTTTTGGTTTTGTTTGTTTGTTTTTCTTATTTTATCCTAGGCATTTGTCTTGTTTCTATCTGTCGCAAGCAAAACCCCTGCGTCCGGCCAGGAGGTCGCAACGTGTAAAGAAGAGATAGAGAGATGGATATGATGTAACTCACTTGATCTTTATTGGGACGAGGTCCGCACCACTATCGTGGCCCGGTCACGGTCCGCTGACGTTGTCACGGAGAAGGAGACGTCGCCTCACAATCTAGACAGGTCATAGCAGAAGTTGAGACTGAGAACCAGCGAGTGGTTGGCAATGAAACTGTCGGGGTGTCGGTAGCACCGGCGATGATGTTCTCCCGACAGGGAACTCGCTTCACCTCAGTCCAACCCGATGCCTCTTTATATACTGTGCTGTCTCCTTCATAACATATTACATCACCTATTTTTCTCATGCTTACACACCAAAAACATACACACGTCGTAAACATGTTTTGGTTTACGATATTTCGCACAAGTTAAAATATTTACAACTTGTTACTCCGCGCTAATCTTATCACTACACGCATATGGTCTAGGCTTACTTGCTATGTGGTTAGTTTGTATTTTGCCTGTTTTTCATTTTTGCCTGTTTTTCATTTAGTAGGGGTTTGCACTTACTACATATTATTTATTTATTTATTCATTTATTTATTACACTTTATTTATTAAAGGTTCGTACTCACTACACTATAGGAGAATTAGGTGAGGTTAAAAATCTAAGCCATTGGGGATGCCTAGGTGGCTTAGTTCGTTGAGCATCCAACTTTTGATTTCAGCTCAGTCATCATCTCAGGGTTGTGAGATCGAGCCTTTCATGAGGCTCCTCGCTCTGTGAGGATATCTGGTTGAGAGTCTCTCTCTCCCTCTTCCTCTTTCCTACCCATGCACTCTCTCACTCTCTCTCAAAAAAATGGAATGAATATTTTTAAAAATATAGGAGCAGTTGGGTGGCTCAGTTGGTTAAATATCTACTTTCAGCTCAGGTGAAAGTAGGTGATCTTGGGGTCCTTGGATCAAGCCCTGCGTTGGGCTCCCTGCTCAGGGGGAAGCCTGCTTTTCTTTCTTTCTCTGCCTCTTCCCCTGCATGTACACTTTCATTCTCTCTCTCAGTCAAGTAAAATAAAATAAAACAAAAATTAAATAAAAAATCTAGGTCATTGGAGGGAAATGGAAGTCATAGAAATACATCTTTTCTGTTTGTGGGAATGTTCCTACCATATTTTATGGAACAAAACAGTAGAGTTTGGTCAAATTAAGTATGTGCATAATTTAGGAACCAAAATTCCACTTATACACATATTACAAAGAAATTCTTGCACACTTCTTTCATTCCAAGTTGAGCCCAGTGTAGGAAAAAGATCACATTGATTTACAGCTAACTTTCAACCAAACAGCAAAGAATATATACCCATTCCTGGTAATGTTTATAAGCCCTGACCAAAAATTTACCCACTAAGAATTCCTTCATTGAAGTCTAAAATATAGGGGCACCTGGGTGGCTCAGTGGGTTAAAGCCTCTGCCTTCCGCTCAAGGATCCTGGGATCAAGTCCTGCATCCGGCTCTCTGCTCAGCAGGGAGCCTGCTTCCTCTCTATCTGCCTGCCTCTCTGCCTGCTTGTGATCTGTCCATCAAATAAATAAATAAAGTATTTTTAAAAAGTCTAAAATATAGAAGTAATACTAACAATGCAATTAAAAAAAAAAAAAAGAAATTAGGGATGCCTGGGTGGCTCAGTCAGTTAAGCATCTGCCTTTGGCTTAGATCATAATCCCAGGGTCCTGGGATCAAGTCCCACATTGGGCTCCTTGCTCAGCACAGAGCCTGCTTCTCCCTCTTGCTGCCACTCCCCTTGCTTGTGCTCTTGTCCCTCTCTCTCTGCCTAATAATAAAGTATTTTAAAAAAAGAAATTAATATCAAAGTAGACTGGCTTTGGACATTTGGACATTTTTCTTATTTTATTTCTTTTCAGTGTTCCAGAATTCACTGTTTATGCACCACACCCAGTGCTTCATGCAATACGTGCTCTCCATAATACCCACCACCAAGCTCACCCAGCCTCTCACCTCCCTCCCCTCCAAAACCCTCAGTTTGTTCCTCAGAGTCCACAGTCTGTCGTGGTGTGCATCTGGACATTTTTAAAAGTGGTATTAAACACTAAACAACATTTTGAGAGTAACAAAATGAAATTGCCAAAATTCTGCAAAGATATTATTATTGAAACAACTAATCAGAATAGACAGGTATAGCTGAAGAAGTTTTCTAAAGAAAATTCATAGCATTAAATACATTAATCAATAAAAATATAAAAAAGAAAATGAATTAATATGCAAATTAAAAAGTTTTATAAAATAAAATAAACCAAGAAGAGACAATTAAGAAATTACATGCCCAACAAAAATGAGGGAAATGTGAAACAAAGCAGAATTAAAAATTCCCTTCAAAGTATCTTCTTACCTGAAATCTACAAAAATCACTAACCAATATGAAGGAAGATACAAATAAGAAGAAGAAATCCTGTGTTTGTGAATTGGAAGACTTAATATTGATAAGATGTCCATAATACCCTAAGAAACCTACAGATTCAGTGCAATCCCTATTACATCTCAATTATTTATTTTTTTTTATTTTTTGCAGAAATAGAAAAAAATTCTGAAACATGTATAGGATCTCAAGAGACTCCAAATAGCCAAAATAATTTTGAAAACAAAAGACAAATTTCAAGTGTCACACATCCTGTTTTCAAAATATGAGACATTGTAAAAAAATTTATATTATATGTAATACATTACACACACACACACACACCCCACATCTTTATTCATCAGTCCATGGACATTTGGGTTGTTTTTATAATTTGGCTATTGTAAGTAATTCTGCTGTAAATATCAGGGTGCATGTATCCCTTCAAAATAGTATTTTTGTATTCTTTGGGTAAATACCTAGTAGTGCAACTGCTGGATTATAGGGTACTTCTATTTTCAACCTTTTGTGGAACTTCCATACAGTTTTCCAGAGTGGTTACACCAGTTTGTATCCCCACCAACAGTGTAAGAGAGTGGGGGGGGGGGGAGAGAGAGAGTCAAATCAAGAAATAGAGTCTTAACCATAGAGAATAAACTGATGGGTATCAGAGGGGATGTGGGTTCAGGCATGGGTTAATTAGGTGATGAGGATTAAGGAGTGTGCTTCTGATGAGCACTGGATATTGTATGGAAGTATTGAATCACTGTATTGACACCTGAAACTAATATTGCACTGTACGTTAACTAACTGGAATTGAAATAAAAACTTAAAAAAAAAATCCAAAACTGAAACAATATATCTGTATGTATGTGTGTGTGTGTGTGTATTATATGATGTAACCCTAATGATGACCGTGTGATACTGACATGAAGACAGAAATATAGACCATTGGAACAAAATACAGGGCCCAGAAATAAACCCTTGTGTATATAGTCTAATGTTCTTCAACAAGGGTGCCAAGAACATACAATGAGGGAAGGACAGTCTTTTCAACAAATAGTGTTGGGAAAACTGGATCTCCACATGCAAAAGAATCAAGTTGGAGTCTTGTCTTAACACCATACATAGAACCTAACCCCAAATGGATTAAAGACCTAAAAGTAAGACCTAAAACTATAAAACTCCTAGAAGAAAACATAGGGGGAAAGCTTCAGGACATTAGATTTATCAGTGATTTCTTGGATATAGCCATTATCAAAAGAACAGAAAATATCAAGTATTGGCAAGAATGCAGAGAAATTGGAACTCTTGTGCACTTTTGTTCTGAATATAAAATGGTGCAATCATGGAAAATAGTATGGAGGTTTCTCAAAACATTAAAATGGGATTGCTATGTGATCCAACAGTCCCACTTCTGCATATATATCCAAAATAATTCAAAGAAAGAGCTCAAAGAGATACTTCCATCCCCACATTCATCAAAGCTCTATACACTGTAGCTAAAAAGAGGGAGCATCTCAGATGTCTATTGATGGATGAATGGATAAAGAAAATGTACTATGTATCTACAATGGAATGTTATACAGACTTTAAGAAGGAGGAAATCCTGACACATGCTACAACATGGATAAACCTTGAGGATATTATGCTAATTGAAATAAGTCAGTCATTAAAGAGCAAATACTGTGCTATTCTACTCATAAGAAGTATCTAATGTGGTCAGGCATAGAAACAGATAGTGAAAAGCTGGTTGCCAAGGCCTATGGGAAGGGTATGGAAAATGAGAGTTCAATGAGTCTAGAATTTCAGTTTTGCAAGAGGAAAACATTCCAAAGATATGTTGCATAACAACATAGTAGACTTATCACTATTCAACTTTACTCCTAAAATGATTAAAATGGTGAGTCCTGTCATGTTTTTTTTATTATAATAAAAAAATATTTTCTCACTATAGCTTCTAGCTGACTAAAATGCCAGTGGATGCAAGGTGAATACACCCATGACCAAAAGTTAACTCTGTGGTAATGTCATACTTTCAGTACTATGGAGAGAGCCCCTAAAAATAAGACCATGAATGCTTTAAAAAAATTCTTGAACGAATATGGACATTAACAGATAAAACATGAAAGGAGAACAGAAAATACTAAAATATGTGTAGTTTGACATTTAACATAAGCTCACCCTAATGTAGAATATGTTTTCCCAATAATATGAAGCTAAATTTTAAGAGAGACCATATAAACAAGTATAAAACAATTGTTCAACTCCTCTGCACAAAACTGTTTAGTTATTGCTAGATGATAATGGGTGCCTTTAAATTTTTATTGATACCTGTCCCACAAAAAATGTGCATTAATGATGAAGTAAAGAATTATTTTAAACTAAAATTTAGAAAGGAAAGGTGTTGTATACATTGTTTTCTCTGGTTTTAAATCAGGCAAATTTGGCTTATACCATCCTATGACTATGCATTTGACAAATATAATTAATGAGCTATTAGTCATGTAGATATGTCAAGAAAGACAAGATAACTCCTTGAAAGTATCAGAAGGGCAAAAAGATGTATCAACATTTCTAAAAGGAAAGTGTAGAAATGAGCAGAAAAAGCGTTGAAATGGTATTTTATTCAGCACCATTTCTTGATGGAAAATTTATTGGAATTAATCACTGATTGATAAAATTACAAACATCTGAAAATGCCAAGGGTAGTAGTTTTTTAGAGAACAAATAATGACAAACAAATTCAGTTTATTTTATGGCAGAGTGACAAGGGGAAACCATACGTTTAGTAGAGTGGGGATTGAGTTGATCTCTTCTGTGTGCCTCACATTACAATCGCCTCAGCAAAACTAGGAAGTATAGTATGAGATAGGATCATTTACGCAGAGGGCAGTGATCAGAAGTTCACTGTCAGTATCAGAAGACAGAATGAATATTCTATCTTTGCAGTTGTCAGAGTTCTGTATGTAATAATTATATAAGGGATTGAAAAGCGTGAATAGAGAATGCTGCTTGTTTGAAAAAGACAGTCAGTTAAAGTGGCTTGTTAATAATCTGGAACAGAAAAGTAAGAATCTGATGCCATTGTTCTTAGTAGAAATTAGAGACATACTGCCTATAGCTTCTTTTCAAGCAGTACAGTTTAAGATAATTGTCTTTAGGAAAATTACAGCATATACCTGAAAAAAGTGATTGTAAATGACTTTGTGCAAACAATGCAGTGTGGCATTCATTCCGCCAATCTGAGGAAGCAATGTAATCTTACTTCAGAAAGATTTTTAACAATTCCACATGAGCCAAATAAATAGTATGCTAAAAGATTTCCGTCCGGAAAGTTATAGGGATTTTATGTAAGGTATGTGAAATCATTTTGGAAAAGATGCTAATTACAAATAAAATAGCAAAGAACAAAGCTGTTAGATGCAATACAGTATTCCTTTTACCTCCAGAAGTAGTCAGATCTGTAAAACATAATTGTTCAAAATGCAATATAAATTAGCATGAATTGAGAATTTCCATACTTAATGGGTATCATCACCTTTCTTTTACTCCAAAATTACAGAAACAGAATGCTTTTGCCCTATATCTAATAAAACTAAAAAAACAAGCAAAAAATCCTGTCTTAATAGCTTTATTTATTCTTTATCCCCACACATAAATATGCATGTGTATGTTTTTATATATATATATATGTGTGTGTGTGTGTGTGTTCATTTTCTAATTTCTCATTTTTTGCATCAGAATATAGATTCCATGAAAACAGAGACTTTTTTGTTTTCTGTTTTGTCTGTGGTACCCACAGTAGCGGTTTAAGAATCTTTTTGGAATAAACTAATTTTAAAAAGAGAGAGTAGATAAGTATTGTACATTTGCTCAGAAAATATCCATTTTGGGAATAGTCTCATAAGGCAATAGTAGTGATTCATTTTAAACATACGGACAGATAATTTCATAATGATGAATATGAATGATAGCATTTACAGATTTAATCCTTTAAAAGACTTTGCTGTGACCCCCTTTTTAATTGCCTTTAAGTTTTGTTAGAATATAAAATAACATGCTATTTATCTTTACTATCCAATTAGATAATGGATGATTACTATTTTCCAAACTTTTTGTAGGAATAATCCCGAGTAAAAATGAAACATGTAACCTTAAAATATATTTTATTCTATTTATTGTCCCTAGGAAAGTTATGTTCATTTAGATTTTTTTTTATTGTTAAAGGGCATATATTTTTCCTTGTGTTTTGTTTGAAGATGCTAAAAATTAACTTCTTCATGGAAGACAGTCGCATCTTCAGTGCTAATTTTTTAGTTTAAGTTGACAGAGGACTTTTTTTTTTAAGATTTTTATTTATTTATTTGACAGAGAGAGACACAGCTAGAGAAGGAACACAGCTGAGGAAGTAGGAAAGGGTAAAGCAGTCCCCACCCCCCACACACACACCAACACACTGTGGAGCAGGGAACCAGATGCGGGGATTGATCCCAGGACCCTGGGATCATGACCTGAGCTGAAGGCAGATGCCCAACAACTGAGCGACCCAGGCGCCCCCCCCCTTTTTTTAAAGATTATATTTATTTACCTGTCAGAAAGTGCACAAGCAGGGGGAAGTGGCAGGCAGAAGGAGAACAGGCTCCCCGCCGAGCAAGGAGCTGGATGTGGGACCAGATCCTAGGACACTGGGATCCTGACCGGAGCCAAAGGCAGATGCTCAAGGACTGAGCCACCCAGGTGTCCCAAAAGAGGTCATGTTAATGTATGGTAGCAGCACGTCCATAGCTGTTAACAGATGTTTCAAGTCTATCAAGGGTCTTCAAAATCTCTTTTTAAGAAGTCAAGTAATAAGAATACTCATATTTATGATGACTACTCCTTTTGCTTACTGTTTTTTCTTTTTTTTTTTTCAGAAATTGAAAAATTTCAAGGTTCTGATGGAAAAAAGGAAGATGAAGAAAAGAAATATCTTGATGTCATCAGCAACAAAAACATAAAGCTCTCAGAAAGAGTATTGATTCCTGTCAAGCAATATCCAAAGGTACTGCAATATATGCTCTGTTCTCATGGAATTAAGAAAAAAATGATAAACATATGACCTGATGTTTTATTCATTGTCTTTCATGAATTAAATATTTAAAATTTCATTATATTAATATACACAAATATATGATACTGATACAGAGGAAAGAGAAGTCTTTGAAAGTACACCGATATGAACCGTTTTCACCTAAAGACCGTAGCACTTTTATTCCATGAATATGGGAAGCATAAATAGATATTTAATTATTATTTAACATGTAAATTGTTCAACAATTTGTCCAAATATACATACTCACTTGATTATGTTTTGGTTCATGTTACAATATATATTCCTACTATAAAAAAGAACAGAAGTAATGATACCAAATATACAGCATTAGCCAATCCACAGGAAATTATAACCAGGAAAGTAATCTAGTCTGTATTAAATCCTTAAATTATAACCTCTAATCTTCTGTAGTCAGGGTTCATTTATAAAAATAATTATCATACTGTTGTCTTGAGAGTACTTTTTCACTAGGCATTTGCTTTTCCTACAAGATTTCTATCACCAGAATCATGACATAGCATTCAATGGCAAGGTTTCATTACTTATACTCATAGATTCCAATGGGTAACCAGAGTTTCTTTGTTAAATAAATTAAGTATGCTAACAATGGAAACTCAGATTTAAGCTGGTAATTTACTTTCTGAAGAATGAATTTGAAACAAGGACCATGTAATTATCTTAATAATAAAAATTACAGAAATAAATGCTTTAGTTTACCATTGTCTTCTAATATGATAAATTTTAGTAAATATTATTAAGTAGAATGTTGTGTTTATAATTATTTCAAATAGGAATAAATTGTTACAGCCCACCAAACCGTAAAATTTAACTTTCAGATGAGGTTTTTGGGCATGCAACTGTTTTGTTTTTTGTGTGTGTTTTTTTTTTTTTAAGCTATATTTACTCTATTGCAAGAAAGGTGCATTCAGTAGATTTATATTTTACGATTAAATTTTTAAATTTATTTCATAATCATGTGTTTATGAATATTAAATTAGGCAAAGAAATGGACATGAAATGTTTACTTAGTAATGAAATGTGGGAGAAATGTGGGTATGAAGAACAATGTCTTTTTAAAGGAATTTGATTAATCCATTATGAAGTACAAGATTCTCTCTCTAAGTCATCTATTTAAATATTTATATAACTTGATACTGTTCCTCAGAAGAACACTTGTCTATTCTCTGGATATAGGAAAGCCAATGACAGGCTCAGTATCTCTTTCTCAATAAAATGCAGCTCTGTATTTCTGACCAACTCAGGTTAGCCAGGTGTGAAAGGCATTTCAAGTCCTGGTGGCTCTTCAAGTGACAGCATGAGTGATTTTATAGTGAAGATTGCCATAGTCTATATTTGATGCATAATGATGAATATTGAAATAAGAACACTGTATATTGTCTAATTTTTGTGTGAGATTTAATTTCACAATTTATAGGAAGATGATCAAATATCAAAACTATTTGTATTAAAACAGACCATATCTCACTAGCAAGTTATTGTACCTGCTTGAATATTTAGAATCACAGAATGTTTAAGCTGGGACTAATTTTTGAAATCACAGAATATATAAAACTTTTATTTTCCAAATGAGGTAACTGGGAAATCAAGAATTACTCAAAGACATATCTTCATTTTGCAGATGGAGATAGTGAGCTTGCTGTTATTATAGAGTCTTCACTTTTTTGGGGACCCATTACATTTTTTAACTTGATCAGTAATGCTCACATTTTTTATTACTTATTCATGTAAAATATGGAAGAATGTGAGGAATGAGAGCTCCTAATGATTAGGACTTTTATGGAATATTATCAAGTAACAATTTATGCCTTAGAAAATTTGCCATTTTTAATTGATGAATAGAATACTAAATCACTTTAAATTATTTCTAAAGGGATGTGCATTTCATACATCCAGTTATCACAGTGAGAGAAGTCTTAGAGCCCTTTTACAGAAAAAGGTACTGAGAAACGGAATGGAACAGAATCATCTATCAAGTTGACCTACATTTGTTTTCGTTTGCTTTTAGAGTATAGCAAATTAAAACCAACATTCTGAAAACCATGTTTTATTTCAAAACTGGTGATTCCCTCCCGCTGAGTAATTATTGCCCACCTCTCACAAAAATAGTGGTGGGGTTAAGATTACAGTCACTGTGCTTGCGTCGTATTGGATGGACTTTTGGGAGCTGTAAAGTATGTGGTGTGGTGTGATGCTGTGAACTGTTGAGCAGAGCACAACAGTATTTATGGATTTAGAGTTTAATCTTTTATAATAAAAAGTGATTTATCCCTCAGGGGGGTATATTGGAGAAAGACCCACTTTTCACAACTTCTCTCAGAGCCTTCTCTCCCCTTGATGCCTGCTGTCTGTTTGATCCGGTAATTAGTGTGGGAATGGGACTTCTTGAGGAAATGACCTTATCCTGACTTTACTACATGACCTTTTTGGATAGATTGGACTTCAGTTAGTCTCCAGTATCAAGTTAATTTGCTGACTTAATTGAGTAACACAAGGAATTGAAAGACATTTAAGATTTTGAATTACAGAAAATAGAAAAATACTGTCAAACACTTTAAGAATGATTTATCTAGCTCTCCTGCTTACATTTAATCACTCAATTTGGGGAAAAATATGTCATATCAAATTATTATAATAAACAGCTTTTCTTATTTGTTTTTAATTTTTTCATTTGCAACAGGATTAGTCAAGAAATAGACTATACACATCTATTGTTTACATTCGCAGATGTTTCAGAATCGGTGCAATTATTTCTTGATAGTCAAGTCTCCAAGGAGACATGTGGCATTATGTCCCTCTGTAATCATAAGAGACTCACACAGAAGATCCTGGAGAGATTTAGGCAGAAAACTCATCATCGTTAATGTGAATTCTTTCTTCTTAAATCCACACATACTATATTTCATAGTCTAATACACACTTACTTTTTAAAAATTTTACCATTTCCAACTGGTATGTATATTAGAATCATTTTACAGTCTCTGTTGGGCAAGCAGTGGTCATAACTCATAATGAGTTGTCTATAAATTCGGTCCAAGTAAATTTGGCCATGCCTTCTTGCATCTAATTGTTTATTGTATTGGAAAAACGCAGATTGAGTTTCATCACTATTTAAAATGACTCCAAAGATTGCGTTATGATTTAGTGTTGACATGCAGAGCTATATGACATATCCAAGAAAAGAATAGAACTGTAGCTAGAGTACAAATTTGGTACGAAGACAATATTTATCGTTGGAAGTAAGAAAAATTACATGATTTTATGGTCCTCCACCAACAAGTGCCATATAGGACCTAAGAAACAAAGATACATGTAAGTGGCTAAGGCTGTATTCTGTTTTATTACCGCTAGACATGCAAAAGGACAGCGTCTCACAAGCGTGGGCCATGAGTGGATGGGATATGCTGGTTGCTTGCAACTATACCTATTTAGCAATCGAACCTCTCAACGACTTTTAAAAGTATCTTTTGATGTTTCCTTCAGAATCCTCTGAAATGCATCAGACCTTTCCTTCAATTAATTTTGCCTCGAGGCCCACTTTTTATTTCCCAACTTGAGTTGCTGACAACTTTTTAAAGCAGTAGATCTCCAGGAGTGTAAATCGGCCCCAAATTTGGCCCCTTTTAAGATCAAACGCAGCTACGTTACTGAGTGCTGCTTTTCAAATCAATTCCTTATGTAGATTAATGCAGAAAATTAAAGTTCCAAAGATGTTCAAAAGCACCACACTTGCCCTATATTTTGGTTACCCTGCTCAGTCCCAGGGAGAGGGGCTGCCTTTGTGCCTGGCTGGAACCAGTCTCTGAAACCTGGCATGTCTTCTCACAGAGCTTGTTTCTTTCTTTGTGCTCCAAAAGATGAAACCCAAATCCAAATTCTTGATGAGTGTTATTTTTTCTAACTTAATAAGTAATTATCAGATAACTTTAAGAAGAGGAAACCCGGTATTACTAGCTGTGGAAACTATGACCGAATATCAGAGCCAATATCACATCCTACAATCTGGGAAACACCTCTCTATTTTTCTAAGCAATGTGGTTTTCCAAAAGCCACTCAGTAGCTTACATCTTAAAGCTGTTTTATCTTTACCAGACAGAGACTATTGCATCGCATTGCTTTTTTACTTTTCTAAAGGAAATGGAAGAGAGGATTTGATGCGGGCTTTGTGATTTCAATTTCATTCATATCAGTTACCTAGTCTCTCACCTGTGAATGTAAATCTCAATTGGAAAATAACATGACAGTCAGATTCACATTTTCTATGAAAAAGAAAAACGTTCCAAAATGCTATGGACTGCATTCTCTCTAGTAGAATGGCACCTGAAATAACTCTGTTTTTTGCAAAATTTAGAAATTTGCAGTAATATTATGTCTAGTCCTCATCTTTTCCAAGAACTCTTTCTTTTAACTAATGTACATCCCATGTATTTCAATATTATTTTCCATTTGGTACTTAAAGTTTTTTTCGTCTCCGTGTTACACTGATCCGTGTGTTCCTAATCCTGAATTGTGTTCTTCTCTCCACATCCTTTTTAATGGGTTCAGCACAGCCTCACAAAATATGTCCTCATACTTCTCGAAATAATCTCTCCTTTCTATGTCTAGATCTCTTAGAGGATCATTAGTCTGTTTTCCTCTGTTGTTTCATTTCTGCCAGGTTATTTCAACATTTACCTTCAACTGGAAAACTGAAAACTACTTCAGAAGGATCATTAAAATGCAAGTGCCTTTGGAAATATGTGTAAACCTATATCCTGACTCAAGGGCTCCTGGAGAGTGAAAAGATCTTCCACCTCACGACCCTCTCTATAATCTTACCATTCTTCATTCACTTCCTTGTTCATTTGTTTAATTCAGCAAGCCTTCAGTGAGTTTCTGCACACCCATAGAACACAGATGACTCTTCTGTCATTTCTTTCATTGTCGCAGTAGAAGGGGCTTCTCATATAGATAGACCTTTAAAGGACTAGAGAAGAAAGATCACTTAAAATCAAAAGGGACTACATTAGCAGTCTAATGGATTCCCATATTATTATTAGTTTTGAAGGAATTATTGACATATGGAAGCAAGTGAATTTGATGTGAAATCAAACACTCTATATGTTGAGATTCTGCCTGCCGCTCTCTGCCTGCCTCTCTGCCTACTTGTGACCTCTCTCTCTTTGTGTCAAATAAGTAAATAAAATCTTTTAAAAATTATGTAACACAATTTAGATTTCTATCATTTTATAAGTAATTTCCTTAAATATATATGGATTTCACAAGGATATCACAAAAAAATAAAACATTGCAAGAATTGAGTTTGAGTATCAATGCAGGAGCTTTAAGACATTACCAAATGTTGTGTGCCCGTGTTCATAGCCTCGTTATTTACGATGGCTGAGAAGCAGAAACAATCCAAATATCCTCAGAAGCTAAATGGATAAACAAAATGTGGGGTGTGTGTGTGTGTGTGTGTGTGTGTGTATACAACAGAATATTACCCAACTTTAAAGAGCAATGAAATTCAGATACCTGTTATAACTTGGATGAACACTGAAAACATGCTAAGTAAAATAATCCAGACACAGAATAAATACTATATGATTCCACTTATATGAGGTACTTCATACACGTGGAAAGTGGAATAGGTGTTACCAGGGGCTGTGGAGAGGGAAAAATGAAGAGTTACTGTTTAATGGATACAAAATTTGTCTTTGGGATGATGAAAAAGTTCTGGAAATGGATGTTGTGATGGTTGCACAACACTGTGAATATACTTAATGCCACTGAATTGTACATTTAAAAATAGTTAAAATAGTAAATTTTATGTTATATAAATGTATCATAATAAATTAATGTCACAAAAATACCAGTAAATGTATTTTAGTGCACAGTACAAGCAGAATAAATTACACCCAAATGTATTTTATTTCAGGGATGTAAGAGTGGCTGAATATTTAAACATACTTTTAAAAATTTAATGAATTTTAAAATAGGATCAAACATGATAAAGTTTTACAATAGGATCAAACTTGATAGGATCAAAATTGATAAAACAGATTTCTCAGCCCTCATGAAATGTAGACATATATCCTAGAGTAAGTATATATTTGTAATCAGAGTGAAAAAAATCCTTTATTCAATAAATATTGGAAAAGTAACTAGTGAAGCATTTAGAGGCAAAAGAAAAGAAAGACTAAATCTCTTGCTCATCTTTTCCACCAATATCAGTCTCAACTGGTCTAAGATTAAATGCAAAAAAAAAAAAGTAGAATATATTATAGGAAATTTATTTAATGGGTTTTTAAGAAAGATGGAAAAATACTAAAGCCATAAGTCAACAATTAAAATATTTTATGACATAAAGCTTCTGTACAAGCAAAACTGATAATAATGATTACCAAAATTAAAGATCACAATTAAAATGCCAAACTGGTATAACTATTTGAGAAATATTTGAAAAACAAATGATAGAATGTTCATTTCCGTCAGATGTAAGGGACTCAATTTTTCTAATTGCACAAGAAGTTGATGATACCAACAGATTGCTATCACACACGTACTGTTTAATTGAAATGATTCTGTTTTCTATCAGACTGACAAGTTTGATTATAACCAAAAATGATGTTAGGGTATGGGGCAAAAAATACTCCATAACCTGTTGTTCAGAACATTGAGATTCAGACATTTGGAGAAGCAGTTTTGCAAGATCAGTGAAAATCACAAAGGCACAGACTTTCAGAAGCAGTTGGGTATCTAGCAATTTATTTAAGAATTATATATTTACAAACATAAGTACTGTTAAGTAAAAGTATAAAAGATGATAATTTATTCCTCTTGAGTATAAAAGGAATATATTTACATTTATATTTGTATATATATATATATATGTATATATATATATATATATATACATATATATATATATGATGCTAGATTATAAGTAAAAGGAAGGAGGCCCTTTTTTACTGCAGTCTGGTTGTGCTGTTTGAATTAGTGTTAATATGTTATTTTCCTAATAAAGATATTTTAAAAATAGTTTGAGCTAATGACAACATATTAAAATAAAAACAATTCTGTTTAGAATTTTTTCCTAGAACAGAGGAACAAATCATAAAAGCTAAGGATCACTGACTTTTTTTTTAATAAGTGAAACACTTTATTTTGTAGTTTTTACATAGTTAACTCATTGTAAAAGTTTTAATAATTCATTCCTTCCCATCTTATAGACAAGGAAAATGAGACTCAGAGGAACTTACTTGCCAAAATCACATTACCAGGAAATGACCAATTCAGGATTTATATCCAGCTACTCTAATTTCACAGCTTCTTGTGAAATTAGAATACATTTCAATTAGGGGCACCTGGATGGCTCAGTTGGTTAAGTGTCTGCCTTTAGCTGAGGTCATGATCCCAGGGTCCTGGGCTGGACCCACATTGTGCTCCCTGCTCCCTGGAGAGCCTGCTTCTCCCTCTCCCTCTCCCTGCCACTCCCCCAGCTTGTGCTTGTACTCTCACTCTCTCTCTGTCAAATGAATAGGTAATGATACAAAAAATTCTTTAAAGAATATCTTTCAATCATTATAATGTAAGCAAATGACATCTTGAAACGTACAGTAGAAAATTTGACTCCAAACATGACTCCTCAAAATTTACTATGATCTTCAAAACCAAATAAAAATTTTGTCTTGATGAAAAAAAATCATATATTTCTTTTTCTGGTTTATCAGTAAGAGTGTTGCTTAAATGAAGCATGTTTTCTAGAACTCAAGTTTGCAGGAGCAGCTAACTTTAAAACATGAAAATAGTCTTTAAATCTGGGACCTCCCACTTAGAGAATTAAGGTTTTTTTTTTTTTAAGAATCCAGTGCATATCAAACACTGCGCAAAGCACAGTGAGCTATTTTATTTCTTTAAGAATACTATAAAAGTCTGAAGAAGAAACCAAGTTTAAAAATATTTAAGGAGCTTTCATAAAGCCACGCAATGTATTAGTGATAGTATTAACATTGAAATTCATGTGTGTTTGTACTGAAGCTTCTCTTCTTTGCATTAAGCCATTGTTATAATTCACTTTTTTATAATATGAGGAGGCATTGAGATAACTCTGGACACAGACTGCTCAGATTGCAAAGGCCCACAGATGGAAAAGCAGATGTATTTCTCCTCTGGTGTTAAGTGAGGCAGAAATAATAGACTCATTAGTTGGAGTGTATCTCATAGGTCGTATGGTCTAATCTACCCAATTAGGAATCATTTCTAGAATATCTGTGATACTCATCAGCCTGTCTGTGAATACCTTTAGTGATTAAAAAGAAAGTTCAATATAGTATAAAACAGCTGGATCTAATAATGAATAGATGTTGCTGTTTGAATTTTTTTTCTCATTGAAATATAATTTTTATCCTTGTAAGTTGCCATTAGTCCTGGTTCTGGCTTCTGCATCATAAAAAAAATCTCACTTAAAACACTTGATTCACAGTCTTAATTGAAGTATCACTGATAGACTGTCTTCTTTTGCCTTCTGGACACCAGATTTATTTTTATCTCCTGTTATAAAACTGGTTTCATTTCTCAGCCGCCTGCTCTTTCTCCTCTTCCACAACTTAATGCGGAAGTTTCCCAGGGATTCGCCGTGGTACTCTTCTCTATGTGCATTCACACTCCCTCGGTCATCTCACCTATGACATGGCTTTACATACCTTATAAACTGATGAACCAGTCAAGACCTGTGCTCAAGACTTAGATACATGGAGCCATCTACTTGACATCACCATGTAGATGTCTGGACGCCTCATATTCAAAAGATATTCTTCTGACCCCACATGTCTCACTGGTTGGCAGTACCATTTATTTATTTGGTCAGAACAGAAACCATGGGCCCTCCTTGATGCCTTTCTTGCTCCCACACATCCTATCCAACCTGTCAGGCAAATCTGGGAGTCTTATCTTCAGAATACATAAAGAATCCAATAGCTCTCACCACTTCCACCATTACTTCCCTGGCCCAAGTCATCATTTTCTTTTACCTGGATCACTCTGATGGTCTCAGCCTCTATGTGCCTACAAGTTCCTTCATCTATCCCAATGCAAGTACTCATATTCCCTTTACCCTTCTCTAGTTTTTCTTTTTTCCATAGCAGTTATCACCTTCTAATTTACTTGATATTTTTATGGTTTCTCCACATTTGTATGTAAATGAAAAAATGCCAAGTCTCCTTGTCTTTCTCGATCACATAGAATAATGCCTAGCACATAATTAGGTGGTTTATAAATAATGGCTGAATGAATGTAGTGTAACTTCATAGCCTCTTTCCTAGGACACTCTCTCTGGAGGAAATACAGCCGACCCAGAACAAGGATCTCCCTATTCTCACCTCTTGCCTCTTCTTACAGAATTTTCAGGGGACCTATCACACTTGTAGGAGTGACATCACAGTTTCTCTCAAGGAGACCCAAGTATTGCTGTCTTCATTGAAGCCCCAGTGCTGTTCTAATCTTGCCAGAGAGAACCCAAGTACAAGAAGAAGGCAATAAGAGGGAAAATTTTACTCAAGTCTAATGCCTAGATAATCGGTTATTTTACTTAACCAAATTTTCTAGTTAAAATGAAGTTAAAGGTTAACTCAGAAATTAATTTCAAGTCATTTCTGAATATCATGTTACAGTTTTATTATTTAATTATCCATTTTTAGTAAGTGCAGTATATTGAACATCATTTGACCTTTTTCAAAAGAGCTTACGAGGCTTCCATATCATAATTCTGAATATTAATTCCAGTTCATTCATTCATTCAGGAGATATTTATTGAAACTGTATAGCGGTCACTTGGAATTTATCTTGTAAATGTGAAAATTAAAAAGATGCCTTTATGGATCTCAGGATGTCTTATAGTAGTTTTAAACAATTGTCCCAATATGGCTTTGTACTGGGATAGATCCTAAAGCTTAGGGACTGTATTAGTTTAAATGTAAACCTGAGGTCAGATTGTCTTTAAGAGTTTCCCTTTGAAAAGGAGACAGAGATATGAGAAAATAGGCCTTATTTGAAAAAAAACAAACAAACATAGCAGGTAAGAGAAGGAGGGATAGGGTATTTGGAATGGAGGGTTGAGAGGAGCAAAGATCAGAGGAATGTTTATTTTACTGTCAAGTCCTCTCAATAGAGAAGCTTTACTTTATATGGAGATTTTTGCAACCTGGTAATTTTTAGGTCTGGCCTCTTTGTTTCTGGAAAGAAATCTGTAAGAATATATTAAGATGTAGCATTTTTGAGAGGCTAAAGAGAGCTGTGAAGAGGCAGTATAATGTACTGGGAAAATAATAGAATCTTGGACCAGATAGACCTAACTAAGTGTGAGTCACAGCTCCACCTTCATTCAGCTATGGCAGTGGAAAGTTCCATAACACCTTCGTCCTCAATGTTTTTCAGCTGCAACATGACTATAATGATATGCCATGAAGTTTCACCCGGGATGCTTGAGAATATATCTATATATTTGGCTTGTATCAGTACATGGTATAAGCTTGCAAAAGTATCATCACTAAGAAAAAATTAGTTTCTTCTTTTTTTTTTTCCACTCAGTAACAATCTTTTTGGTGGGGAAGCATTTACTCTGTAATAGGCTCTGTATATGTGTGACACAAATAATTGGAATTTTTCCCTGAGAATTCTGTAATACCATTCCTGAAAGGGAGGCATTAAGACATTCATAAAAATAGGGAGAAAGTGAATGAAAGGGGATAATGATTAAATTGAGGGTAATAAAAGTTTTATTTGTTGACTACTGTGTATCAAGCAATTTTATCTGTGATTTTATAGTACTACCTGATTTAATCCACTTAGTGTCTCTGTGGAATATGTACTATACAGAGAAAGAAATTAAGGCACATGGGCGCGTGGGTGGCTTAGTCGATTAAGTGCCTGCCTTCAGCTCAGTCATGATCTCAGGGTCCTGGGATGGAGCCCCGCATTGGACTTCCTGCTCCCCGGGGGATCTGCTTCTCCTGTGAAGCTCCCCCTGGTTGTGCTCTCTTGCTCTTTCCCTCCTCTCTCTGTCAAATGAATAAATAAAATCTTTAAAAAATTGATGCACAGATAATTAAACTGTTTAAAGTCACATAGACATTTAATCAGATTGAAGAAGAGAAAAAAACTTGTGCATAAATGTTATCTACAATGTTCATTTACAAACTAAATTTTATCCTTATTTATTTAAATAGAACTGTAAAGCATTGCTCACATACTCTCTCCACCTCCTTGTTCAAATGTTTAGAATTTGAGATTTAAATTTTTGGACTGTCATAGATTGACATTCATTCATTAAAAATGAATATTTGGCATGTGACATTAAATTATGAAATGAAGTTTATGTAACTATGTTGCTATAATTGAATTTTTACAGATTAAATCTGTGACTCATTGTGTACACCAGTTTGTGTTAAAATATGAGTACAAACTCTGACAGTGTATTTTGTTTACTTCCTATGTTCCCATCTGAAGACACATCTCTTAGAGGTAGAAATTGATGCTGCTGCTAGTTTATTTTTAACTATGTGTACTAACTAAGTGAGAGTGAAATGTTTTGTGTTTCACTTACTTGGATATCTGTTAACCAACAAATATTGAAGTTTCACAGAATTTTTCATTATCACTTGTGCCAAGAATAACTGCTCATTTATATGAAAGCCCGTGTAATGTGAAATTAGAAATCATAACCCATGGGCTTAGCTTGCATCACTTTTATTTTCTTCTTTTAGAGTAAGGCATTATACTTAAAGTAATGGAAAAATTATTAAGTTTATGGTGTCATAAAAAGCTACAAAATTAACTTTTTAGAGTTGAAATCTAAATGCCAGAAAAATTTAATGATATACTTTTTTTGTTTTATAATTTGAGCAATAGAATCTAACAAAAAGCTGAGGAGAGTATTTCCTTTTCTGTACTCTTTTTTGTTGCAATTCAGGTAGAATACTAATGTTAGATTCAAAATAGAATTTAAATTTTAAGGTAAAATTGTAATGAGGAAAATTAAATTTCTGAAATGGTCAATGCCCTTCTGAATTTTCATCAAATTAAGAAAAAACTCAAGTTAATGAGCACTTTTGATAGTTTGGTTATCTGCTGGGATCTAGTTTCAAAGTTTTCGAATAATTTTTTATTTTATAGTTTCATACTAACTATGCAGTTGTCTTTATTACCAACATTTGATCATGTAACCAACCTATTACTCCATTTTGCTTTAGGTCAATCTAAATCTAATGAATTAGTCAAAGAAATATTTTATTGTAAGACTTAATGTAGTCCTCAAAAATTCTCTATGAAATCGACTGTTTAAAATGTAACTTCTCAGTTGATAAAAAAATAAATAGTACAAGACACACAAAAATGTACATAGTTTTGTGGAACTTGGGGAACATTTTTCACATGTTTATCATTTTTATGTTTGCCTCACAGATGGTTTGAAATTATTAAAAGCTTCTTTACACACAGTGATTCTGAACCTAAGCTATCAGATATAATTGGATTGATTGCATTACTAAGAATCTTTTGTATTTCTGGTATGGATAGAATTGTTTCTGACTACACACTGGGAAATGTGTGGGGAAATGCATTAAGTTAACATACACAATTCTGCTGCCAGACAATATGTTGTCTAACTAGACAGAGAAATTGCTGCAACTGCATTTCACACATGTGATAAAGGAGTGAGCCCATTATGTACTCCGAAATTATGATGGGATTTTTTCCCCCAAGACACACCAGTGGGATAGAACACTCCAATTTTCACAAAAATGGAAAGATTATGCAGAAACTATCACTTTCCCCCTATTTCCATTCTTCTTGCAAATGACTTATGTGAACTCTTGTATTTTTGTAAACTGCGGAAGACAGATCTGGGAATAGCTTACTCTGTGCATTCTAAAAACAACCATATGAGAGGAAAATTGTTTTAGATTATATGAATAGTAATTTTACATTAAAGAAAAAAAATAATAGCCTAGCAATAAAGTTGAATAAAATGAATGCATGTGCATTTTGCTACTCTGGGTATTGTTGAGAGGAGAGCAAACCTACTGGCCTTAAAGTCTGCATATGAGGCAGAAGGTACATGCATTATGGTCTTTGGCCAGGTCCCTTATGTTTGCTCTATACCAGTCCCTGGCAATTCCCTCTCCTGCTGTGATCCTTAGAGCAATGTATTTGTTAATGACTTTTAAAGTCCAAATCTTTAGCTGATATTTTTTTTTTACTTCCAGATTTATTCAGTAACTTAGTTGACATCCTCACCTGAATGTCCCCAAGGCCGCTCAAACTCAGCAAGATCAAAACCAAATTACTTCCCTTTTCAATAGAATTTTTTACTCTTCTCCTATTTCAGTGAAAGGCACATCATCGTCTTTGTTGAAGAGAGAGATTTGGGTATCATTTTTGACTCTTAATTTGACTTTATAATTGCCAGAGCCTGTACATTCTTACCTTCTAAGCACGGTTGAAGTCCATTCGTATTTCTCTAGCCCCACTCCTACCCCTCCTCCTCTAGGCTACCAACATTCTTGACATACATTTTTGCAGTAGCCTGCTGACATGTTTTGCAGAATTCAGTCTTCCTCCTTCTGATGTATTCTTCATAAAGGATCTTGAGTAAGTAGTTGTACATGTTGTTCTCCTGCATAAAACCCCTTAGTGTTTCCCCACTGCCTGAATCCAATCTTCATGATACTTCTTGTCTGATTTGAATGGTCTCACTGTTCCTTGAATCCCGTCATCAATTGCTTCTGTCTTTTGGTATATTTGTGCATGACTGATCCTTAAAATTCAAAGCTTTGTGTGGTTATAAGCTCAAATCTAAAGAAAATAAAGGTGTGTGGTGTTGTATTCTTAAAACAGTGACCCTTCACTTGACATTCTTCTCTTCAGCATCATTTGTGATACTCTTTCAATTTTATCTTTTTTGTTTACACGATCTTTTTTTTTTTTTTTTACCACTTTATTAACTCTTAATTTTTTTCCCCACTTTTTCTTTTCGAGAGGGAAGAGGAGGGGCAAATGGAGAGGGATCGAGAGAGAGAGAATCTTCAGCAGGTTCCATGCCCAGTGGAACATGGAACTCAATCTCACGACCCTGAGATCATGACCTGAGCCAAAATCAAGGGTCAGACATTCAACGAACTGAGCCACTTGGACAGTGACTTCTCTCGCCTCTTAAGACGGATAGAAAAAACGGAAGCAATGCTAAGAAATGAATCCTTCCACAAAGAGATGTTAGCAGAGATTGAGAGAGCATATACATTGGAACCCTGCTTCTTTCTTCCATATATAGCTTAAATAGCAGAGCTTATATTATTTGCTATTTCTTAATTAAAATTTGATATATTCTTGAAGTATCTGGCTAGAAGTCCCATTAAGTTACTAAATAGTGAAATAATTTCAGACCTTTTCATTCCTTTTTTCTTCTATTCAAATCTAGGTTAGAAAGTCATGCAACAGATGAAATAAGGCAGAGGAAACTAGAAATATAAGAGGGAGATCTTAAGAGAGAACATGAACAGAAGCCCAGTGACACCTGAGTGGTGTGTCCCGGGGGCCCACGTGTTTTTGTTCTACCTCTGTGCCTACATTTTCTGAACAAGCACTTGATCATGCTAAAGCCTTCTCTGATGCAGCCTCTCATTATGCTTCATCAGTACCTTGCTTGGCTTCCTCCATTTTGTCTTGTCCAGGAGGTATTGTGGTCATTTTAGTACAAAGATGATAATCCAGTGATAAAAGAGCTTCTGCTAGTGAAAAAAAGAAAGCAAATGCCTAGGATTCTAGTACCCCCAACTCCTTAAGAAAGATGTGTTTCGTGACTTCAGGGGAGGCGGGTGTGTAATGATTAAGTAGGATGTCTAGGACAAGACGTTTGAGATTCTTACCTTTGAAGTCATACTATCAGCGCTTTAGGCAAAGTCTGGGTGGAAGACTTCTGGTGGTTGCAAAAGAATCTCCCTTAGCTTATACTCATGATTCAAGAGAACGGAGTATAATTATGCCAGACATTTTCTAAAAAGCAAAAGAATATTCTTCATTAGGTTTAGTGAACAAGAAAAATTGGGCATGAAAGAGGATTGAGTGAATTTGACAGTAGCTATTCTGCCATTTTGCCCATACATCAAGATGTAACTGTGGCCTTGGGAAATGCTGATCCTATTTTATAGTTTTCTCTCCATGTTTTACAAAAATAAATATTGGAATGAATATTTATATCATTTAACTTTAAATGCACACTTGAAAAGGGAAACCTTTTAAACCATTTTGCTTAGTTATTATTCTGTGCTTTTTTAAAAACAGTATAAAGACTGACATCTCTTATCTTTTCTTTCCTTTTTTTTCCCTCTTATCTTGGGGGCCATGCATTATGCTTTTTATCTTAACACCAGTCATAGCTCCCTGTAAAAGAAAGTGCTTCTGTGCTATTTGAGATGAAATATTAATGAATTCTGAAAATCTGACTCAGTACTCATCTTTGTTTTTCTTTATTAATAACCAGATTTTACTTTGCAATAAACAAGCCTTCAGGACCTTCGTCATTTGCTCAGCCTTAGAATTGTACAAGCAAATTTGGATTTGGAATTTTTGCAGCATGTCCTGCTTAAAACACTAAACAAGTTATTCCCTAATGCTCAATTCATTCATAGTTTATGCTAATGAATTTAAGTCTTGGAAGAGAGTGAAACTAATCCTTGAGATATGACCTTAAAATGTGAAGTTTAATGTTTATCCCATTGAGCAAGCTACAAACTGTGAAATACTGTTTCACAATCCAGGGTTTCCCCTCCAAGCCCTTTATTCACATACATAATCACCAGTGTGCCTCACGTGGGCCCAGCTCCGATGCTGTCAGGTGGATCCAAAGTTCCATAGCTTTACCCTGCTGTGTTCTTGGTCTCTAAATATGCAATTTAGAAAGCTTGTAACAGGCTGAAGATATTAGTTTGTTTACTTCAGATCTGAGTTCTATTCCCTGAGTTACTTGTCATGCACAAGTTACTTCTGAGTCATTCCTTAGGAGTGATGTGTGTATGTGAATGACAGCCACAGAGCACACTCTTCCCGTGTATGCCATCCGTCTCTTCAGAGCAAGCAGGTGGTAAAGCCATAAATGAACCACAAAGAGGAATTTAGCCAGGTCAAGATTTGAATATAGATTTTCCATCATCATCTTCAAGACATTTTGGACAGTCTCCTACAAAAAGTCTGCATTTTTAAATTTTTAATAACTTGATTAAATGAGTCCTTCATGTCAATCATGTATTTTCTCAAGAGTCAATAGATTATTAAGTAAATAAAGTAATGCCTTTTCTAAAGCAAATGACTCAACCCCATTTGTCTTAGTATGCATAAGAATAAACAGTTAATGAATTCTTCCTGAGTGGCAGGCACTGTGTTTTTTATTTGTATTATCTCAGTTAAGCCTCACATAAGCCCCATGTGCTAAATATCATTATTTCCTTTTAACAGATGAAGACACTAACTTATAGAGAAGAAAAGTATATTGCCTAGTCTCATGCCTATCCATATATGGATATTTAAGATTCAACCCAGGCAGTTGGCTCCAGATGACATACTTAATATTCACTGCACTATTCTGGCGTATCTATTTTCCCTTCTTGTTAAAAATTTTGCCCATGTGATTAACATATATATCTCTTTCTGCAGATACAGCCTTTTTGTTCCATATGTTATGTGCCATCTTTATTCGAGATTAACACCAGTGCTGGATCTTAGTTAGGATAGCCTGCTGACATTTCTTACTTACGCTGTGCTATTGGAAAGTGTGTATATGTGTGTATATGTGTGTGTATGTGTATGTGTGTGTACATGTACACATACCTGCCTGAATAACCTTTCTTTTTCTTATACTTGCAGCGACTTTAGTTCACCACCCACAAGCTTAAATATCTTGCTGCCACTTCCTTCAGTGTTTAGTTAATTTGCACCTCCAAGATACGTGTCATGGTCCATCTTAGATTATACAAGCCTGGAGAAGACTAAACTGCATTTTTTCTTCCTATACTCTTAGATATCTTCTTCTTGGTTAAGATTAAGGAAAGCTCTATTCCTCACTGAAGGGAAAAATCTTAAATCTAAAAGCAATCCTATTGTTTAATTTTCAAGAAAGCAGCATTTCAGGAATACTCCCAGAGAGAAGAAGATTAATACTGGGACTATGATTGTGAAGTGTAGAAAAAGATGGGTTTTATGTGACAGTATGTGAACTCAATTTGTTTTTTGAGCTAGAAGGAAGGAAGAGTAGTATCTATTGATTATACAATAAAGAGGAAGTTCTGATACAGTAAGTTCTTATATCCAGTTTAGAGATGAGGAAACCAAGGCTAACAGAAATTAATTAAATACCTCAGTATTACATCAACAGTGTGTTGCTAAGGCAGGATTTGATGGTATGAGCCCCGAGTCCACATATGCTCCCTGTCTCCCTACTGCTGCCCTGTAACAAAGATGCAGGTAAAATCTCTTGGAAGGGTGGGGGATGAAAGTGACAAAGTGAAGCTGAAAGGAAGATTGTTCAGGGAGAATTGAGATTAAATTAAGATCAAGCATGAATTATAAAGGATTATCTTTGGCTTTTGAACCTGTGTAAGAACAAGATAAGAGCTGTCAGTTGCTTACAGAACTATACATTAAAATCGTTACCACATTGATTTGATGTCTTCCTTATAAATATTCACTGGGTTCTGGGAGTATAAAGATTTCTGTGGCACAGCCCTAGACCCTAAAGGATCAACAGACTCCTTGTGGGGAAATGGCGTTTACATTGAAGCAAAATATCTAAATAGGTGAAGACAGAGGAACCAACATTTTTTATTTGGGTGCTTTGAAAAATGTTTGTTTGGATCAAATTTTTTAAAAAAATAATTCATGTTTCAATCTTCAGTGGAACACCATTTAGAAAAAAAGGGGAACATTATGTTTTGGTGTTTAGGCATGAAAAAATGGGACTGCTCTTGATCAGAAATATTCCTGTACTACTTATTACTAGCAATGGGTGCGACCAAGGGACTGTCTTTCCCATATCTGTGATCGGTGGCCATCTCTATCACAGGGATACATGTAGTACCAACCCCCCAGGGTTTTCTTTTCTTTCTTTTTAAAGAATTAAATAGAGATAATGCATATAAGATACCCAACACACCTTCCAAACCATGGCAAGCAAGCTTCCAATGTATGCTAGAGTTTAAAATAAATATTTTACATATATATATGGGGGGGCCATATATATATATATATATATTTTTTTTTTTTTAAATAAACTCTCAAGAATGATCCCTGTCTCGACTCCCACCACCCACATGGTGGCAGCAAAAATATTATCAAGGCCATTACTTAAGAGGTGGACATTTATTCCCCCAAATGGTGAGATTGGAATGTGGTAATAAAGGAACCAGCGCAACATAGCTGGGTTAAATGTAGTGTTTCCTTTTGGCTGTATGACTTTCTCAGAAAACCCCCTGCTCCTAGTGCTGATCTGGTTTGCCATGGATTTAGAGTGGAGAAAGGAAGATTATTATGAATTCAAGATGTACTACATGCCAGCCACAGAGCTAAATGCTTCACATCTGTTATTTCATTTAATCCTTTTTAACAATTTATGATGTAGACAGTATAACTTCACATGAGAAAAAGAAAAATTGAGTTCAGTTGGGTTAAATAGCTCACTTACCAATCAGTGCTAGTATATATTAGATGGAAAAGGTTAGAACACAGCTTTGTTCAACTACATAGGTCTATATGGATGAAAAGATTTTTGATAGGTATCCTTCTGTAACCATGAATACCTTTAATGGGTTATTTCCTGAAAAAATTTTTTATGTGACTAATTCAGTAAGTTCTTACATGCTGAACCATATTATACTTGGCTTTTTGTTGAATTCTTAGAAAGTGCTTTATTTGTATCATATCAGTTAATCATCATCTACAGGCTCTGTAAGTTAATTTAATAAATATTTGTTGAACAAATTACTCTTGCACTATGCTAAGTAGCAGAACTAAAAACACCTGTAATAGTACTTGTTTTTGAAATGCTCACTTTTCCTTAAAAGACCTTTTAGCTTGGGAAGAAAACAAGCAAGCAGACACTACAGTGCCATGTGCATAGACCCTGTGAGGTAAACTGCACAGTGGTTTGGAAGCATGCCACTACCCAAAACTCCAGAATAAGGAAAAGCTCCTCAGAGGATCTGAAAGGTGATTTAAGACATTGAGGAATTACACATATAAAGAGGGAAGGAAAAGGGCAGTGGGGAAGGGGTAAGATTCTTCTAGGTATTTAAAGTGATTACCCAAAACCCTTTCTGTTTTTGTTGCATTGTTCTAAGTAACTTTGAGTGCAAATGAGAGAATTTTGGGTGCTCACTTTTTTTTCTCGCTTGTTTTAGTTCTTATAATGGACCTTGTGCTTACTTACATCATCATGCTTACCACATTGCGAGTCTCTGTTAATGTACTGAATCTTGTCTCCAAGACTGTGGGCTTCTTGGAGCTAAGAGCTGCCTTTTATGTCCTTGTTCTTAGTGCCAGGCTCAGCGCCCTGCTTGTAAATGGCAGTCAATAAATGCCTTGGCAGATTAACTAATTTATGTCCGTATTACAGACCTTGTTCTTTATAACTGTAAAGAGTAAGTACTAGAGGTTTTAGTCTATGGTTAAGAAAATAGACTGTTTAAAAAAGGATACCAGGGGGGCACCTGGATGGCTCAGTTGGTTAAGCAACTGCCTTCGGCTCAGGTCGTGGTTCCAGAGTCCTGGGATCGAGTCCCGCATCGGGCTCCCAACTCCATGAGGAGTCTGCTTCTCCTTCTGACCTTCTCTGCTCTCATGCTCTCTCTCACTCTCTCTCTCTCAAATAAATAAATAAAATCTTTAAAAAAAAAAAAAAAGGATACCAGGACTTTGCTTTTATTTGTATATTGGCTATAATTGGTTTAAAAAGTATGACCAAAGATAATGCAGTTACAGGCAACTTTTTATTAATTTTCTAATTTTTGAGGTCAGTCCATTCAGGAAATGTTCAGATAAAAATGTATGCTAACCCATCAGCTATGAGTAGTACTGATGATTCCAATTTGCTTGTTTCAGAGCCTTGCAAAGTTTTACTTTATCCTGCGGAGCGTTTGTGTCCTTTTTTTATTTGCTCCTGGCTCTGAAATGGATAACATTTGTAAGAGCTTTGTGTTATCCTTTCATATGTAGACTTTTGGTGCTGAAATAAATTATTTAGTCCCTGGCTATTTGACCTCTTCAGGCCATGGGTTTAGGGAAAAGCAAAGAACCCTTGGTGTAAAGAAAAGAGATGTTATCAGCATTATCATGTACATACACACCCTTTCTTAACAAGACACTGTAAGTGGTTTAATGATTACATTTATCATCCCCTCCAGCCACTAAGCTTTCCATATTACCCCAAGGAAACCTATCAGAAATATTGGCAATTTCCAGGGTTTAATTTGAGTTCTTTGTTATTACACATCCTTCTTCTCACATATTATTTCTGTAAAAGTTCTTTGAATAGCAGCTTTTTCTTTTTCTTTCATGTGTGCGTGCATGCATTCTACAAGAGTCACAGGGCAGCTGCAGCCTAACTTGATTTTGGAAAAAAGAAAAGAAAAGACAATCCATTATGGAACCAAACAAGGTGAAATTAAGAAGTGTCCAATGACCAGTGACTTATGGGAAATAAGCTATTTTCTCTTTCTTTCTCTTTATAAAAGAAATATTGATAATGCAATTTGTAAAATCAGAGAATCCTAGCTTACTAAACATATTGCTGTTATTTGACAGATTTAAGGAAAATCTTCTGCTTAGTAGAGTGTTTCTGGGAAGAGGTAGGGAAAAAAAACTTGCTTACTTCAGTTTGGGCCATCTCCAAAGTCTTTGAATTCCTTAGATTGATTGCCCTAGGAGAATTGAAGCAACATACAGCAAACTTCTTTCCTCATGGGATTAGTGAACTCCATGAGCAAGAATAACTGAGACACCCAAAATGTAATTTCTGAAGAGGAACCAGTCTGAGGGCTAATAACTGTGTGTTTGTGTGATCATGTGTTCTTATGTTGATCTTATATAAGATCAATGCTCTTATGTTGTGAGCATTTTTAACAGTAAGAAAGCTAAATAACTGATTGTAAATACTTTTGGGGGTGGGACTTGGGCATAAAAGTACAGTCTTTAACAGCGGGAACTGCTCATCCCAAGATTCACCAGGTCAAAAGGTTAGAGCCTCCTACCAGTGGAGGAGCCTATGCAGATATTTTTGTATCTGCAAATAAATGTTTCTGCCAATGTTTCAAAAGTTAGCATTTTCATTGATGTATACATGTATATATTTCTTAACACTTGAATTGGGTCTGATGCAGAAGAGATACTTCATCTTTGCTGTTGGGGCTTAGTGCTGGGATTAGTCCTATACATAATTGTAATCAATTTAGAAATACTTTAGAAAGGTATAATTATGGGCACCTGGGTGGCTCAGTGGGTTAAGCCACTGCCTTCGGCTCAGGTCATGATCTCAGGGTCCTGGAATCGAGTTCCGCATCGGGCTCTCTGCTCAGCAGGGAGCCTGCTTCCTCCTCTCTCTCTCTCTGCCTGCCTCTCTACCTGCTTGTGATCTCTGTCTGTCAAATAAATAAATAAAATCTTTAAAAAAAAAAAAAAAGAAAGGTATAATTATGATTTAGGAGACAGCTTTCTTTTGGTCACTTTATACATGTTGGCACATAAATAGAGTTTTTGTGCATGTGCTCCTTTTATTTATCTTTTAGGGAAAATAATTTATTACTCTGTGGCTAAGAGATGTTGGCAGTAAAGCGAAGGCCTTGTAGTAGAGAATATATTGTATAGGAATGGGGATCAAATCTGTAGAGACTCTTGTAAAGACCATACTTCCAAGGTGAAATGTATAGAAAGAAATTTTAAACTTTTTAATTTTCTTCTTTTAAAATCCATCTATACAGTAGTTACTTAAAGGCAGGACAGTGAGGTCAGAAATAGCTGAGAAAAGGGATAGCAGTGAATGATTTCTTAAAATATTTTCTTTTGTTTAGGTGATTTGAGACACTGGTCATCCAACATATAGTCAGTGGGGAGAGATTATGGAAACAGGGAGATAGTAAGAAAAATTTTAAAACTTTAGGGGACATTTTTTCTGTTTCTGAGGTAGTAAATAATAATAATTTATTAATAATTCATAATAATAAATGATATTCTGAGTGTAGTAGTGGACAGTTTTGCCTTATGGGTAGAATAAAGGAGAAATTACATGATAATTCTCAAGTAAAGAGATATCCATATGGAATCTGAGAACAGAGAGGTGGCAAAGACCCAGAAAAAACAGGCAGTGGTTTCATTATTTCATCAACACAATTACCAAACCCCATTTGAGAATCCTTTACCTACTTCCAAGTTTGGAAGCTGAAGGGAAGATGAGTTTCTGAGTAGAATGAAAGAAAGAATGCAAAATAGAATCCAAGAATCAAAAGCAGTACAGTGGGAGGAAGTTTCATGCCCAGATGTGAGAGGCTGGACAAGGAGAAGACTAAGTTAGGAAGGGGGAAAGAGAGAACACTACACCACAAAAGCCTGCCTGGTAAATAGGAGGGCGTTCACTCAAAGAAAATAAGATCCCTTCCTGTGGCCTGAATTGCATCCTCCCCCAAACTGATATGTTGAAACCCTAACCCTCATTACCTCAGAGTTGACCATAAGTGGAGACAAGGCCCTTAAAGAAGTGATTAAATTAAAATCAGGCCATTAGGGTGGGCCCTAATCCAATCTGGTGTTTTTATAAGAGGAAATTTGGATTGTGCAAGAGGGTGGCCGTTTGCAAGCAAAGAAGGGAGGTTTTTGAAGAAATCAGTCCTGACAACCCCTTGGTCTTAGACTTCTAGTATCCAGAACTGTGAGGAAATGAGTTTCTGTTGTTTAAGCCACTCAGTCTATGGTAGTTTGTTATGGAAGCCCTAACGAATACATCTGCCTCTCACAAAGCAATTGCATTGGAGAATGTGGAGTGGGGTGCTGAGATAAAAAAGGGAAGGAGGATGGCAATGTTTGCACACGTCTTTCAATGTGCTAGAAATTACTGAATTGTACCTATAAAATGGATGGTATGTAAATATACCTCAAACCTAGTTGAAAACTTTATAATAAGGGTAACTAAGACTATAGTTTCTTTCAGAGGATCAAAGAGAGAAAACTTCCTAACTCATTCTGTGAGGCCAGTCTGACTTAATACCAAAACCAGACAAAGACACTGCAAAAAAACTGCAGACCCATTACCTCTCTTGAGCATAGATGCACAATCCTCAACAAATTATTAGCAAATCAAATCCAAAATACCATGAAAGGAATTAGATACACACTACCACCAAGTGGAATTTATCCTAGCCATGCAAGGCTGGTTCAGCATTTGGAAAAGCAATTAATGTAATACATTGCATTAATAGGCTAAAAACAACAACAACAAAATCACATGATCATATCAATAGATGTAAAAAAAGTATTTGACATTCAATAACCCTTCATTAGAAAATTCTCAGTAAACTAGATAGAGAGGGAAACTGCCTTAATTTGGTTAAAATAAATCTACAAAAACTCCACAGCTAATATACCTAATGGTGGGAAATTCAAAGCTTTCCTACTGAGATCAGGTACAAGGCAAGAATGTGAGAATGTCTCCTCTTACCACTCCTTTTTTAACACTGTGCTGGAAGTCCGTGTTAATATAGTAAGTCAAGGAAGGGAATAGAAGTCATACAGATTGGAGGCACCTTGGTGGCTCAGTGGGTAAAGCCTCTGCCTTCAGGTCAGGTCATGATCTCAGGGTCCCAGAATCAAGCCCCACATCAGGGTCCCTGCTCAGTGGGGAGCCTGCTTCCCTTCCCCTCTGCCTGATTCTGTGCTTACTTGTGAGTGGTCTCTGTCAAATAAATAAATAAAATCTTTAAAAAAAATAAAAATAAAATTAAAAATGTATCATCATTTAGATTACAACACCAAAATGAAATACTTAGGTATAAATTTAACAAAACACATACAAGATCTCTATGAGGAAGACTACAAAACTCTGATGAATGAAATCATGGATAGGAAGAATCAATATTGTCAAGATGTCAGTTCATTCCAATTTGATCTGTAGATCTGACGTGATCTCAGTCAAAATCCCAGCAAGTCATTTTACAAATATCAACAGATATTTTCTAAAGTTTGTTCCAAGAGGCGAAAGATTCAGAATTGCCAACATGATACTGAAGAAGAACAAAATTGGTGGGCTGATACTACCCAACTTCAAAACTTACTACAAAACTATAATAATCAGGACGGTTGGGTGCTGACAAAAGAATAGACAAATAAACCAATGGAACAGAAGAGAGGACCCAAATAGATCCCCATAAATAGAGTCAAGTGATCTTGCCAAAGGAACAAAGGCAATACAATGGAGTGAAGTTATTCTCTTCAATAAATGGTTCTGGGACAACTGGACATCCACATTTTAGAAAATGAATTTAGATGTAGACTGTTCACTTTTCATAAAATTTAACTCAAAATGGATTATAGACCTAAATGTAAAATACAGAATTATAAAATACTTAAAAGATAACATAGAAGAAAACCTAGATGATACTGGGTATGGTTATGACTTT
The DNA here is from genome assembly GCF_030435805.1 of Mustela lutreola. Classification (NCBI taxonomy): domain Eukaryota; kingdom Metazoa; phylum Chordata; class Mammalia; order Carnivora; family Mustelidae; genus Mustela; species Mustela lutreola. The sequence goes on along the minus strand of NC_081295.1, from coordinate 105,514,245 downwards.
TTAGAAAGGACAGCAAAGACATGATTCACGGAAGAAATAATTGATAAGCTGGACTCTTAAAATTTAAAACTTCTGCTCTGCACAGTATTAGAAGACAAGCCACAAAGTGGGAGAAAATATTGTAAAGGACACATCTGATAATGGACCTTTAATCAAAATACAAAACAAAACAAAAACATTCAAAAGTCAACAATAAGGGCACCTGGATGGCTCAGTCAATTAGGCATCTGCCTTCTGCTCAGGTCATGGTGCCAGAAATCTGGGATCAAGCCCCGCATCAGGCTCCTTGCTCAGGAGGGAGCCTGCTTCTCCCTCTGCCTGCTGCTCCCCCTGCTTATGCTCTCTTCCTCTTTCTCTCTGTCAAATAGATAAATAAAACCTTGGGAAAGAAACCTCAATAATAAGAAAACACATAAGCCAATTAATATATGGTCCAAAATCTTAACAGATACCCCACCAGAGAAAATCTACAGATGGCAAATAAACATATGAAAAGATGCTCCCCATCATGTTTCATCAGTGAAATACAAATTAAAACAATGAGATACCACTACATACCTATTGATTGTATGTATGATTGAATGGCCCAATCAGTCGTAGTATCACTGAGAACGCCCAATGCTGGAGATAATGTGGAGCAGCAAGAATTCTCACACCTTGCTGAGAATATAAAATGATGCACTCACTTTGGAACACAGTTTGGCGGTTTCTTGCAAAACTAAATATAGTCTTGAGATACGATCCACTAATTGTTCTCCTTGATATTTACCCAAAGGGGTTGAAAACATGTCCACACATGAACCTGCACAGAAATATTTATAGCAGCTTTACTCATAATTGCCAGTTACCACTTTGGTGGGGGATGCTGATAGGGAGAGGCTACATGTGTGGGGGGAGAGGGCATATGGGAAATCTCTGTATCCTTCTCTTAATTTTGCTTTGAACCTAAAACTTCTCTGAAAACCACAGCGTATTTAAAAAAAGGGAATGAAGTTTTATTTGGAAATATCTCAGAATTTTAAATATCTGTGCTCTGCATGTGGGAAATTATCTTAGAGATGTGTTCATGTTCACAAAAAGTGATATAACTTGTTTATATTCATACAATATTGAAAAAGTCCTAAGTGTGTATCAGTAAATATGTGACAGAGACACTCATATGTGCTTACTAATATTATTTTGTTTCTTCCTTGGCCACACTATATTTATTATTCCCCCAGTTATTAGGTAGAACCATGTGGCCAAATTTTGTGACCCTGAAAACATTTTGCATGATATTGTAATGATGGAAATATATCATTATACATCCGTCCAAACCCATAGAATGTACAATACCAGTAATGAACCTCAAAGGTTACTATGGACTTTTGGTGATCCATGTAGGTTCATCCTTGGTAAGAAAAAATAAAAAAGTACTATTCTGGTGAGTGATATTTATAATGGGGGAACCTATGCATGTGTAAGTGGGGGTGTATATGGGAAATCTCTGTATCTTCTCAGTTTTATTATAAACCTAAAACTGCTCTAAAAATAGTTTTAAAAACGTCCAAAATCTATGATGCTTTTTTCACATATTGATGGCTCAGTCTAAAAAGTGGAGAAATAAGTCCAAGTATGTGTGAAATTTATGATGTAAAAATTGGGCTTCTCAGATCATTGTAAGAGATATTTTACTCAATAAATGATGCCATTGTAGTAAAATTACTTTGTCTCATAGTTTATCCCAATATAACTCAGTGTATTGAAAATTTAAATATGTATTTTATAGTTCTAGACTGAAAATTTTGATAAAGTGAAGGTCTTTCAAAGAATTTTCTTAAGGTCAGATCTCATAATGAAAAAAATGATTTGAGAATTTTTGCATTAAAATTATAATGGCAAGGGCACCTAGGTGGCTTAGTCAATTAAGTATCTGTCTTTGGCTCAGGTCATGATCCCAAGGTTCTGGGACTGAGGCCCACATCAGACTCCCTACCCAGCGGGGAGCCTTCTGATCCCTCTCTGCCCCTGCTTGCTCTCTCTCTCTCTCTTTCTCTTTTGCTCTCTAAAGTAAATAAATAAATAAAATCTTTAAAAAAGTAAATAAATGAAATAAAACTGTAGGTCTGTATTTGTTGACAGAGAAAGATGTATTTTTAACTATTAACCGGAAGTTGCATAATAGCTCACACGGAATTTTTTTTTTTTTTTAAGATTTATTTATTTATTTGACAGAGATTATAAGTAGGCAGAGAGGCAGGCAGAGAGAGAGAGGAGGAAGCAGGCTCCCTGCTGAGCGGAGAGCCTGATGTGGGGCTCGATCCCAGGACCCTGGGATCATGACATGAGCAGAAGGCAGAGAGAGGTTTTAACCCACTGAGCCACCCAGGTGCCCCTCACATGGAATATTTGTAAGCACTCAGCCGACCACACTATGGTGTTTAGACTATACCAGTAGGCACGAAAGAAATGCTGATTTTTATTCTGTTATTTTATAATGTATGTGTTTTAATATTTAGCATTAATATATCATATTATAATTAAAATATTATAATTAATGATGTAATTAATGTACATTATAATTTTATATTATAATATTATATTTAATGATGTAATTAAAATATTATAATTAATGATGTAATTAATGTACATTTACTATAATTATAGTAAATCATTCAGTGTAATCAAACACCCCTATTAAACTCCCTGCACATCATCTTTTCAGTCCATGCATGCTCTCTCCAACGTGTCATATTATGTTTATTATGATGGCCAAAAATACCACTTCCATAGACAATGGACACAAGAAAAATTGATTCCGTCATTCACTTCTCATCTTTTTTGGTCTATTTCTTGGTCATCTCCAACATAATGTAGACAACACAGGACTATGCAAATATTCTTCCTCTAGATTTATTCTTATTTCTAATTATGGCACTTGTGTCATTTCAGTTGCTTGCTCTAGTATTTGGATTTTATTCTTGACACCCTCTTCTTTCTTGAACCTCACAATAATTATAGTCCCTCAATGTAGTTGAGTTTGTCCATTTCTCTCCACCTATTTTGAGAAGTAGCAGCTGGGCTCCCAGCTTCCAGTCTTGTCCTTCATTCTCGTACAGTTTTCAGACAGCAGGCAGGTAATCATTTAAGAAAGATGAGTCCAATCATGAATACTGCTTGAAACAATTTGATAGCTTCCCAATGCACTAAAGAAATATCCTTAATGTTTGACAAGGTCTATCACATGGTTTCCCTCCCTAACTTCATGGACATGCTACTGTCTTCCATATACATGATTATTCTTCATACGTTCTGTCACATGCAATCTTATCTCAGCCTTTACATTACCTTGCATCTTCTTTCTGGGGTATTCTTTTCACTCTACTTATCTACCCTCAAAATGCTTCTCCCTGAGATACTAGGTTAATGTTATTTTTGCAAAGGAGCCTTTCTCACATCCTTCAAACTACAGTAGGTAGGGCTGTCATCCATAAATGACAATGAATGTTGACTGGTAAGATGAAAGTGAGACCCAAATAAATGAATAAAATTGTGAAGGGCATGTAGCTATTCCACATGAACTTGGGTCCCCTAGAACATAGAAATTTCCATATCCAGGTATAAAGGAGCTTACAGATAAGATCATTGAGCCACTGTCAGAGTTTGCTGAAGAATAGAAACATGTATTCAGAGGAGCTCTGAGAGACCCAGTTTGGGGAAATGCCTGCTAATTTTTATAAAGCGTTAGAGGATAGAATTTATGAATCACTGACTGGTTGACTTGCTATCAATCCTGAATGCTATCTTCAAAGACTTTATTTAAAAAAAAAAATATATATATATATATATATATGTAAATAGTTAACATTTAAAACAGGGGAAAAAAATGTGTGATTAGAAATAACTAGCATGGGTCTCTAAATGTAGATTATACCAAACTAGCTTTTTTGGCAATAAAATATAGTAGACTTAACAATCTTGTCCTTATTAAGGCATTTTATTAATTCCTTCATGATATAATAAAGAAATATGGGGTATAGGTAAAACTAATTGAGGAGACTAGTGCCTGGTTTTAATTTTCAGGTTTGATAGACATGTTTATTTGAGTGCTATGAGATACCTTCACTACTTTTGTGACTAGTTTAAATGAGGTGCCAAGAGTAGGCTTATCACACTTTGTTGTTGTTTCAAACTGCAAAGAATGCCTGTTATATTGAATAACTGAATTAAGATATGTTTTGTATCTTAAAAAGGGATAGATTTCAAAAGAGATAAATACAGGAACATGTATTTTTTTCCCAAACATGTCATAATTCTTATCTATATAAATCCATAGTATACCACGGTTTTAAGAGCAGCATGGTATTCAGAATAAGTGAATCAGTAATCCTATTCTGTATTACTCAGGCTCTTAGTATATTACCTTCTGCTCTAAACCTGACACTCTAAAATACAGAGAGAAAAACTACCCTGAGACTTACCAAAAGGAATTACCATTATATGATTCAGAGTTGCTCAAAATCACCTATTATGAAGAAGAGTACATAGAACTGGAAATTTACTGTGTGAAAGAGAGGATTGCAGGGGGAAAAAATGTAGCAGTCTTTAAACTTTTGTGGTTGATACCTGAACATGGAACAAATGGGTGTTAAACACAGAGAGGCATTTCAGCCCCATATAAATAATGTGAATGATATTGACCATTGTCTTTAAACTGTTTAATATATACATTAAAATAACTTTATCAACGTTAAAATAGCTTATGTCTTATAATATAAAAACAGCAGGCTGTATGTATACATGAGTTTAGCATAATAAAAAAGTGTGAGTAGTTTTTCAGAAAAAGAAAACTTTTGTGGGAAGTGTACAGTGAGTTAGGAATTACACCCATTAGCTTAATCACAATAAATTTGTATTACAGTGGTATCACATAAATCTTGTTATAAGGTGAATGAAACATCAAGTTTATGCAGAAACTTTGCTAAAGGCTTGGGATACATTTTCTCCTAGTTTTCAAGCCAGAGTGAGTCATTTATGTGACAGTTAGCTTTAAGGTAAACCTATTTTTGAACTTAAGGTTTTGTAGATGCTAAAGAGGTGATTTTAAAACTCAGTAATTAATACAAACTTAATATCTGTGTTTTCCAAAAAATCTAAAACCCTATTAATTTAGATGTTGAGGAAGGAAAATCAATTGTATATATACATATCAATATATTTGTATGTGTGTATATATATGTATATTTGTGTGTGTGTGTGTGTGTGTGTATAAATTGATCTCTATCTATTTATAATGTATAATGTGTAAATGTTTTCCTGGATATATTTCACCACCTGCTTGTTTCTAATATGTAGATATTTAATTATAGGACTTAAGAATACAATTCTTTAAAAAAAATGTATAGCTTATATCAGCTTTAACATTTGTCTGTTCCTTCTTGAATTTATACACATAATATATCTTGACTTAGGATAGTCCTATTTCCTCGTTGACATGGAATTTCCTCTAATATTCATGTTGTTTATTCCATTGTGGTATTCTAGATGTTTACTTAAGTTTACAGTGTTACTGATGTTTACTTAAGAATAATTACATTGATTACATTTTTAGATGGAAAATAAACCTATAGTTACATATAAAACATGTTGCTTAGGTACTTAGAAGAGGTACTCATGTTTAAGGACAATAGTCTTAAAGAGTTCACTTTACCAAATATTTCTTTGGAATGAGGCTACATCCTGAGATCTGTGTTCTTTAAAAATAATCTGGGATCGGGCGCCTGGGTGGCTCAGTGGGTTAAGCCACTGCCTTCGGCTCAGGTCATGATCTCGGGGTCCTGGGATCAAGTCCCGCATCGGGTTCTCTGCTCAGTGAGGAGCCTGCTTCCCTCTTAAAAAAAAATAATCTGGGTTCTTGTAGTGCATATGTAGTCTCTGGGTGTCAGTTTAGTTTATTAGAACCTAAATCAAATCATAATTTCAGATCAATAGGAACAGATATGTTCAGAGACATACTTTCTTTGGATGTTTTAAAATACAAATGGAATTGCCTTTGTAATCTGGGGAATGACGAGATCTACATTTTGAAATTTATGTTTCAAGCAAAACTTACCTTACTCCATACAATAGTAATAATAGTAATAAAATAGGATCACTACCCACTCTGCAAAGGTGTGAGTCTTCACTTGTCTTTTCCCAGAAGGAATATATTTTCATGTTTTGAAAACTGAATCTACATAATATTTATAGTTTAAAAAAAAATCTTATCTGTAGGGAAAGCTGCACCAAATAGACTATAGCATCAGCTTTTGACTACCAAAAGTGACATGAGTATAAATAGAATGGAAAAGTATAAGAATCAGATCATCATACGTAATGTACAACACCAAATCTTTTGGACATATGACCATCCAAGTGTGCATGAGTAAAACAGCAGCTTATCGAAACCAGCTACAGGAGGCACTAATTGTACTCTGTCCAGAATGTGTCAAGTGTCCTACGTGAAGTACCTTCAAGTGGCAAGTTGAGGGCTTCTTCTCAGTCCAAACACAGATCGTGTCAGATGTACCAAGAATTAGTTACTTTGGGCATAGCCCTTGGCCAATGACAGATGACAGTTGGGGTTTCTTTACTTCTTAGGTGGATAACCTGAGGGATGTTCTCTGCTGTCTCACGGAGGTCCCCAGTGATACTGAGCCACAGCTGCTCTTAGCAATAACCTGATGATTAGTAGGCTTTCTTTCATTCTTTTTCTCACTTACTCCCTTCCCCAGTGCTCCCTAGAATCCCCTCCCAAATAAACTAGTCACACTAAAGCCTTTGTCTCAGTCTGCACATAGAGCGATCCAACCCAAGACAACTGCTTATTGACCCTTTCGGGTGTTCTCATTGACATTCATGTTAATATACCCGAGGAGATACAAGGTTGGAGAATTTTACACTGAGGGAATATTAGGCAGCAATCTTTCAGGGTACAAGACACATTTCTACCCATCAAAATAGAAATAGAAACCTAAAACAATAACAATAATTAGACAGGAAGAAGGCAGTGGTTTTCCATCCCATTCCTATTTTGTATCCTTGTGTGGACTTTGGTCTTTGGCCTCCAAAAAACTGGCTAGAGTTTACCCACTGCTATTTTACCATTATCTTGACAGACTGATCTTACTTACCTGCCCTCATGAGTATCTTCTTCCTATAATTCCCACAAATTGAGTATAACCAGTCGAAAAGTGTAGAAATTCACTGGAGGAAGCAGTAGTAGATACAAAGAGTCCTAGGACTGTTGATTGTCATTTTTCTTTCTCACTTCTCATTTTTAAAATATTTTTTTAAATATTTTTTAATGTTTCAGGTTTTTCTGTATATTTTAGTTAGTTAACAAATAGTGTAGTATTAGTTTCAAGAGTAGAATTTAGTGATTCATCCCTTACATGTATCACCCAGTGCTTATCACAACAAGTGCCTCCTTAATACTCATCACCCAGCTAGCCCATCTCCCACCCACCTTTCTCCATCAGACCCCAGCTTGTTTTCTGTTATTAAGAGTCTCTTATCGTTTGTTTCCCTCTCCCCCGTTTCCCTCATGTTCTTCTGTTTTATTACTTAAATTCCACATATGGTATTTGTCTTTCTCTGACTGACCCACTTTGCTTAACATAATACAGTGTAGTCTTTCTCTACTTTTGGTGAGTTAAAATGTATGGACTATTTAAAACCACTCAGGGATATTTCCCACTCCATATATTGTTTGACAAAGCATATTAGGAAAGGTAAAATTTTTAGCCCAGGGAAATCACACTAGAAAATATGCTTTAGATACAATACATTTAATTAAAAGTTCTGTAGATCAGCTTCTTTTCTAACTTAAGATCTAAGGGTACAGTTATTTTAGCAATCATGTAAATGAAAGGCATAAGAGGAAATCTGCCTACCTTATATGTTAATATGTGCCAGAGTAACGTGTGGCATAGAGTAAGTACTCAGAAAAACAAAGAAATAAGTAAATAAAACTTCATATACTCCATACATATATCAATACTGGCTATATAAAAATATTATTATTATAGAGCCTATGATGTAATCCTTAAAAAAAAAACAAAAAAAAATTCATCTCATTTAAAAACTAAGCATTGTATTCATTATGCACAGGAAAGAGATATTTTGAAAAAAAGATTTGTTACTGTAAACAGAAGAAAAATGAGAAAAGCATCTGCTGCACTGAATTTAAACTTTATTTTGTTGAGAAAATTGAGGCCAACAGGCATGATCTCTTTCATCTGCCCTATCTCTAAAACCTAAGGACTGCTCCTTCATCTGTCACATAGAATGAAGTTTCCTCTGTATGCTTAATTTCAAGTCACTTTTCTTTTTCTTTTTGTTTGTCAATTCTCACATTATCTTCTCACAATCTTCTCTAGAGCCCTGTTTTATTAATATTGTTTGCCAACATCACCATTCTACAGACTTTCTTCTTAGTCAAAGTAAATATCTAAACCTCTTCCATTCAGAAAAGGAAGTATATATATATCTAGCTGCTATCTAATATCTTTTCCCTCTTTAATTTTAGCTTTACAAAATAATTCTGTTCTCACTGTGGTCACCTCTACACTGCTGTTAAATTCCAAGTTCACCCTGTTCTGGCTTTCATGCTTATTTCTTCCTTATTCAAAGCTATTACACATTTTTTGAAAATGTTTAGCATCCCCCAATCCTGTGAATTAGATTTCAGTAGTTGTGACAATCAGAAAACCCTTCATATATTTTCAAATGCCCCCGCTCCAGGTGTAATGGTATCTTCACTGATTGTAAATCACTGTTCTTTCAAAACTGTCCTCTTTAAGCACTTTAGTGGTATTCTAGTTGTAATCACCATAGAATTTCTTTCTATGCAAGACTTCCATACTAAATTGTACACAGTTAATCCTGTCCTCCTTTTTAAAGCTTTATATTTCCTTTGATTGTAAAGCAGTGCATTTGCCACGTTCTCCTACTTCTCTAGTTATCCTCTTTGCCTTTTTCCCCCTCTCTTGGTCCCTTAATTATCAATGTTTCTCAGAGTTTCATTCATTGCATGTAACACTACATGAGTGATCCTTAGTGCTTTTGGTTTTTTCCTCTCTGAAAGTCTATTGACAGCTGTGGTCTTTTTAAGGGGGATGAGTGGTGGTAACATGCATATCACAAGCACAAGACATTATATCTATATTTCAGAAGGCTTAGAAATTCTCTGAAGCCCATTAGTGGACTTTTGATTTAAACTTTTGATCATCGATTGTCATTAACTATCCATTGATAACCCCAAAGTTTATATTATTTATTTCCATGTTTATTACAGAAGTCTCCCAACTGTTCCAGCCTCTAGTCTTGCCCCCAACGAATGCATCCTCCATTCAGCTGCCAGAAGTGTCTAAAATGGAAATCTGTTTGTTGGTTTGTTTAAATATCATGTAAAAGGATGCTTCCCATTCTTTGTACACTACCTGTCTCTCCTGCCATATCTCTTGTTATCTCTTGCACGTAAATACTTCTCATGGTGTGCATGCTATGGGCCAGAAACTATATCAATTATTTTGCCTTGTGTGTCTCAAAAAGTTGTCTTGTTAAAGCCTTGCTAAGAGATTTGGAACTCTTTATGGAAACTACAAAAAGCTAGGAACTTAAGAGGAATTATGGGAGAAAAGTAATTATGAAGGAAAAGGTTTCCTGGGAAGTTTGTATCTTTAAAATTATGGAGTGAGATTAGTAGACCATAGGGTTCGGGTTATTTTTTATTCATATCCAGATATTTTAAATATTCTACATGGATATTTGAAAGTAAACAAGATGGGCAGAGTAGAAGGAAAACAGCTGAGAATGTGAAATCTCACATGGCAAATTTGAAAAGTGGAAGAGGCATTAGGGGGCAGTAGCAGAGCATAAACCGTCGGCAGAGAAGCTGGGTTGATTACTGCTAGCAGCCCTTATGGTTGATTGTCATTTAGTGAATGATTTGACTTTTGTCATGTTACTCTAATGGTTTAGAAGTCAGTGACCTTCCCATTATTCTCATCAGAATCAAGTAGCTCTGATTAAGTGTATGGTGTATTGATAAAGGGTCTGTATAATGAGAACTACGTGGGTTGAATCAATATCTAGAAATGGGGTAATAAATGGTTGTCTTAATATATTTTCGTGTTCTTCTAGATTTTCATTATATATCAGTGATTTTTAAACTCAAACTAAAAAAGTAATTTTAATAAAATAATATATATTTCCACTTTTGCCTTTCCATTGATATCTACTGAGAACTTTTTCTCCCCCCTGACAATTTTTGCTCTTGGAAAAGTAATAAAATCTTAAACCAAAGGTTCCAAAATACTATGTTTTCAGATTGTTTTTCATCTTAAAAAAAAATCTGTTGTTTTCAGCACTGCCCATTACAGGATAAAAGGGAAGCATTGTTTTTGCTAAGAGAAAAGTGCATAGAAAAAATTACTTATGACTTCCCAGTACCCATTTTATGCACCGCCTAGGAATAATTTAAAATATCCAATTTTACACTCTTCCTGTAAAAACATACTGGCAGTTTGATAAGATAAAACATTAAAGAGGCAGGCTTGTTTATATTTAACTTTACACTTAGTTATAATGGCAACACATATAGTTTTTGGTGATATTTCTCTATTTTCCTTAAATCTTTCTTGAGGGAGTAATCTGTTTAAGTCATATCTGCAAAATATAATAGGTCTGGAAATTCTAGTTCACAGTCAGTTTCACACAGAACCATTTCTAGGTTTAATCCACCTCCTTGATGGTCTTGACAAACTTCAGTTATTTGTTACTCCCTTTGTTTTGGCAACAGACTACTATATTAGGATTAAGTGAAAATGCTATATGAGCAACTCATTGTAGAATCACTTTTTTATTAGCTTCTGAATTGGTCACAGTAGTAAGAGATAACATTTTTGGTTAGGTTTTGCATAAGTAGAAATTTAGAGGCCTACTTGCTTTACAAATAACAAGAATTTCACATAAATCACAATTGATAGTATAATATTCTCCTGAAATATGGATCCTTTAAAATACAAAATGACTCTTATCAATATTGGTTTTATTGCAGAAGTGGCATTGCATCTTCAAGTGATCTGATTAGTCAAAAGTGCAAATGCATTCCAAGGGCACAAATGTTGAAAAACAGGTGCAATTACAGAATAATTGAAACTTGTCAAGATCACCTAGATGCCCGAGGAAGAGCATATGATAATCTTTATGCATACAATATTTGGAATCAAGAAGACAGAAGGTTATTGAGTGCCTTTGCATGCTATTGCATTGACTCCAAGTCTTACTCAGAATATAGTGATCAATCATGGTTGTGTTCCTAGAGCAGAGAAGAGTTAGCCCACAAGTTTAACATCTGTCGACTGTAGACCCAGGCAAAGAGGAAATAGGAAATGTGCACGTAAATGCAGCAGCAGAACAAACATATAGAGCTGCAGCCATCACAAGGTTGCAGGTTGTGAAATTTCTCATGTAATTTGAAGATCCCAACTAAATAGATCTCACTGAACAATAATTAAACCACTAGGAGGAAATGCCGTTCATTTAACTTTGGAAACATTAAGACATGAACTCAAAGATTTTAAATAATTTAAAGTAATTGAAAACTTAGGGACACCTGGGGGGCTCAGTGGGTTAAAGCCTCTGCCTTCGGCTCAGGTCGTGATCCCGGGATCCTGGGATTGAGCCCCGCATCGGGTTCGCTGTTCAGCAGGCAGCCAGCTTCGCCCCCTTTTTCTGCCTGCCTCTCTGCCTACTTGTGATCTCTGTCTGTCAAATAAATAAATAAATAAATATCTTTTTAAAAACTAATTAAAAACTTAAGTCAGAGTTTCTAAAGTAGGAGCCTATGAAGTGCGTTCAATCTTCACAGTATTTAAGGAACAGTAATTACTGGACAGCATTTAAAACCTGAGTATTTTACATAGAGAATCTGTTTCAAAATATTGCTTTAAAAAAAAGTGGAAAAGAGGGTAATACTGACTTTTATAGCCTAACGTAATTAATCAGGTGGTGAAGTAGTGAGTCTTTCCTTCTGGTAGGTTATAACCCCCTTTTGTGTGCTCAAGCCTCCACCACACCCTATTGTTCACTGGCACAGAAGACAATTACCAGTTGTAACTTAATATGTCTTGCAGTGCTTTTTCATTTATATCTGGAATTTGCTCTCATTATTTTTAACCTGAATCACCTCTGAAGACTTTGAGATTGTAATTCTGCTCTAATTAAACTGATTTTGAAATTATATACCTCATATAGTTTATCCCCAGGAGACTGTCTACTTTAGCATCGAGAAATCTAGAAGATGAAACAAGCAGTCTCAGAATCTGAGAATTACACAGATTTAAGAAAGAGCTAGAAACCACTCAAATGAGATTTGGCATCTAGGGGCTCAGACCAAAGAATAGGAGATGGGGAAGAGACCAGGCCAACTTTGCAAGTACAGTTTGTGAATTCTTACATATGTTACTGAAGAACTATGTGCTTTGCCTCAGAGAATAGAAGAAAAGACTGTGTGTCTCAATTGCTGTACTTTTAAAGTGCTTGGTGAGCACTTGGCAGGCAAAAGCCAGATATCTCCTATGATTGTGACTGTTTGCTGTGGTAGAGAGGCCGAACTAACAACTCACACTGACAATTTAACATTAGTGATAATCTTACATTGTTATTGGTTTTCTAATGTTTTTTTCATAAGGGAGGAAGAAAACTCAATGCCCTAACATCATAAAATATGATTTCAATAAACCAAATCTATCATCTAAGTAAAAGCAAGCACTATTCTATTTGTGATAGTCATACAAAATTAAGATAATCTTGAATAAACTATAATGCATAAAAACATTTATATAATAATGGAATGCTGCTGAATCTTTAGTTTTAATGAGTTCCTCGTATTTAAAGGACTATGTCTCCTGATTGGAATCATTTACTGAAACTGCCTCTTCTAAGCTACATATGATTTTGGGGGAAAAAAATCCATCTTCCTTAGTTCCTTTTTTCATGTCTAAAGTGGTTGTCCTCAGATTCCTTAGTTCACAAGAGTTGAAACAATGATGGCCTATGGATCAGATCCTTGACACATTTTGGTAAAGTGTTTTTTTAGACTCCTTTGATTATGTATTATCTATAGCTAATTTGTTTTATGTCATAGCCGAGTAGTTCCAAGAGAACATATGATCTGAAATCTCCAAAATATTTACTATCTAATCCCACGACTTAGATATTCAACTAATTTTTATGAATAAATCAGATCGAAGTAGACCCTGCTAATCTGGTTCAAAACTATCTGCAACTTGTATTAAGATGCATGATTTCTGGTCTTGGTGCTGGAATTCATGGGAATTTTCTAAAATCCATGAGAAGGAAAGAAAGTAAGAGACCTGATCCTTTTTAAACACATTACAGTTGGTGGCGTAATGAACATAGTATTAGCATATTATATGTTTCTACCAGGTATCCTTCTGGAATGATCATAATGATCAGAAGGTTAACATGGTGACAAATTTATCATTTTAAGTCGGGATAAAACTGTAGAAAAGTTTCCTTCAGTAGATTTTGATTCCTTCCAGATACTCAGGTTTCAGCTATATTGGCTGCCTGCAGTGGATTACAGATAATCCATTAAAGGAGTGGTTGTCAAACTATGGTTGCCTCAGGATCACAGGAAGGGCTTGTATAGACACAGATTCCTGGGCTCCACTTTTAGTATTTGTGACTCATTGGGGCTGGGAGAGCGGCAATTATTTGTATTTCTAACAAGTTTCCAGATGGTACTGATTCAGCAGCTTGGTCAAGTGACCACACTTTGAAAATCACATTAAGGTGTTCATTCAGTGATAAGAAAACAAGGAATATCCTACATGACATACTCGCCTGTACATTTTAAGGAAGATATTAGGTGACTCAGTAGTTTCCCTTTATCTGCAGGGGCATACATTTCAAGACCGCCCTTGGATGCCTGAAGCCCCAGATAGTACTGAATCATGTATACCATGTTTTTTCCTATACATACATACATACATTTGATAAAACTTAATTTATAAATTAGACACAGTAAGCGATTAACAACAGTAATAGAACAGTGGTAACAATATATAGTAATAAAAGGTACATGAATATGGTCTCTCTCTCGAAATATCTCATTGTACTGTACTCTTCTTCTGGTGATTATGTGAGATAATAAAATGCCTATGTGACAAGATCAAGTGAGGTGAATGCCTTAGACGTTGTGACATAGCATTAGGCCACTACTGACCTTCTGATGATAAGTCAAAAGGAGGATTATTTGTTTCCAGATGGGATCCTAACTGTGGTTGGACCATGTGTAACTGAAACCATGGAAAGCAAAGCCACAGATGAGACTACTATAGATTAATAATTTAAACAAAGGACAGAAACTTTAAAGCAATAGTAAAGACCTGGATCTGAGACTGGCTCTTTCTTGTATTCATCAGCCAATTAAAATCTCAATTTCGGGGCACCTGGTTGGCTCTGTAGGTTAAAGCCTCTGCCTTCAGCTCGGGTCATGATCTCGGGGTCCTGGGATGGAGCCCTGCATTGGGCTCTCTGCTCACCAGGGAGCCTGCTTCTCCCTCTTTTTCTCTCTCTGCCTGCCTTTCTGCCTACTTGTGATCTCTGTCTGTCAAATAAATAAATAAAATCTTAAAAAAAAATCTCAGTTTTCTTTTATTAAATACTGGAGATGAATTTCAGTTTCTACCTATCTTATAGATGGTTTTATAGTATTATTGACTGCTTGACAATTTGAAAATTACTGTTAAAATGTAAGACATTTACAAACATTTTAAGACTATTAACTAGTTCCTAGCAATGTCATTCATTAAAATAAACTAGATCGTTTTGCTGATATCTATCCATAACTATCTACTTCACCTTATTCTCAATGTCTTGTTAATGCAGCTGTGATTTGCATCATTAGAAATTTTTATGTAGTCATTTGGAACACAGTCCACCATAAAGATAACAAACCATTCATTGAAAATGAGAAGTACTAGACACCTAATGTGTATGACGTACATCTCCCATTTACTTCTCCATTCCAGTTCCTGACTGCTGTCCTCCCTATTTTCTGCTATAGTCATGATATACATGGACTACATCAATAGGCTAATAGAGACTCTGGCTTCCCATTGGGTTTTATCAGTTAGGACCCCAGCAGGAAATTAGGGAGGAAGAAAATGGAGAATGAGGTGAGGATATTTATTCCCCTGGTTCTTCTCTGATATTTCTCAAGATGGCTATGTTTCATCAGAGTCATTGTTCCTCTCGTGGAACCTGCTCTGTGGCACCTCTCTGCTAACCTCTGCTCCTTCCTCTCTTCAGACGTGGTGAAGGTACAGCTTGATGTTACAAGCTCCACATGAAGACTTACCTGGGTGACCCTTAGATACTACTTTTACCTGTCTAAATATACCTTTTAGAGTAAAGCCCTCTGAATTATTGCAATTTTAGTGGCTCTTGTTGCGATCCTAACTAATAATAACACCCTTACAGTGAAATTCTGAAATAAATATTATTCTACCATTTACAGATGAGGAAGCTAAGTCTCCAAGAAGTGTCTCTATTCAAACTCAATCCCAATGCTCAAGTATACAGTGTTTCTGCTACCAAATTTTCTTAAATGTTGGTACATAAAACAATTTCTTGCAGAGTTTGTGATACATATTTATTAGTAAGCTCCATCAACAAAATTGTGAATTTTGGTAAATATGATTCATTTTAGAAGGGCACACTTTAGAAACACAGTTTTTCCTGGACATAATAATGTTAATAGCAATCTCATTACCTTTACGAATACTACCATTAATTAACATTTCTTATGTTCCCTATTAGGTAATATCTTTAAAAAATCGTAAGGAAAAATATACCATTCTTACCTTTTTATAGACGAAGAAACTGATGAATACAGAATTTAAGAAACTTGCCTAAGGTTATATACCACAGAGCAGTGGCTCAGGTATCTGATTACCAGCCCATGCTCTTGTATACCCCACTATATAGTAGACTTTTGGGACATTTTTTTTTTTAAGATTTTATTTATTCATTTGAGACAGAGCACAAGCTGGGGAGAGGGACAGAGGAAAAGGAGAAGCAGACTCCCTGAAGAGCAGAGACCTCTGATACCGGGCTCCATTCCAGGACCCTTGGATCATGACCTGAGCCAAAGGCAGATGCTTAACCAATGGAACCAACCAAGGCTCCCCCTTTGGGCCATTTTTAGGGAATTGCTACAAGCTACCAGTAGGTCCCCAACTTTACGGCCTCTCAATTTTCTCACCTTATTACATGTCTTTATTTATTATTCTAAGTGAATGATTCTATCATCATTATAATCCTAGTATCTCTAATTTACTTATGCCAAGGACTATGAAAGCAATAATACCACCTGCTTTGTTTGTTTGTTTGTTTTTCTTTGTTAATTTCATTAGACAGAATTACATCTCTACTAAGGATCTTGGAATCTATTTATTTATTTATTTATTTATTTATTTTTAAGATTTTGTTTATTTATTTAACAGAGGGAGAGAGATCACAAGTAGGCAGCGTAGTAGGCAGAGAGAGGAGGGGAAGCATGCTCCCTGCTGGGCAGACAGACTGATGTGGGGCTCGGTCCCAGGACCCTGAGATCATGATCTGTCTGAAGGCAGAGGCTTAACCCACTGAACCACCCAGGCCCCCTGGAATTTTTTTTTTGATATCTGGTTTTAGTAGTTACATACAGATAACATGTCCAGTATTAAAATGCATGGATGTTTTTTCAGCTGATCATTTACAAAGAATCTTGTCTCATTTTTTTGTTTTGAAATATTGTATATAAAATCTAGAACATTGGCTTTAGGTGATAATAACAACTTCATTCCATATTCCTGAATCTGAAGAGTAGTGTTTTCTTAATACTCTAGAATACTATTCTTTAACAGAACTTTCTATGATGATAGACATTTTCTCTCTGCATTGTCTAATGTATTACTCACGAGCCACATGTGGCTTTTGAAAACTTGAAATATGGCTAGTGTGACTGAGAAACTGAATTTTTAATGCTACTCAATTTCAATTAATTTAAATTAAAATAGTCATATGTGACTTGTGGCCATCATACTAAAGAACACAGTTCTAGAAAGCACATTAAACAGCAGTCTTTGGTCACTGACTCTTTAGTTGACATATTTAAAACAAATTTTAAATCTATTTTTTTTTAAACTTGGAAGCGGCTAAGATATTTAAGTCATTAAAAGGTTTAGATCTTTTTCATCAATGGTTTTATTTCTATTGCTATTTAAATTTAACCAAGTGTATCAAAAATATATAGTTGGTTTGTGTATTCTATGTCTAATGACTTATTCTTTTTTTTTTGTCCCTTTGTTATATGTTTTATGAGTGCATTTTTTGCACTTTGGAACTTTATTTTCTGTAGTCATGATGGATGTTGTCGGAGTACTCCAATATTTGAACAGTCCCCCATGAAATCATGACAGTTACCTATAAGAATGCAATTCAGTGTGTCTTCCATAAATCTTTAATCAAGTATATAACTTGTTGTGAGGTTTTAATAAAGTTGTAAACATAGGAAATTTAAAGCCATCATTTCACACTGTTTTAATCCATAAAACTTAGAAAAGTGGTTGTTATTTTATCTATCTGCAGCAAAATAGAGTGATTTTAACAAGCCTTGGAATAAATACATTGAATATGATACACATTTTTCAGTTGAATCTGACATCCAACCTCATGAAAAAAAAAGGTCCTATTTATCATGCAGTGATATTCCTACACATCATATTTATCATGTCTATAAGGGAATAAGTTATTTCCTGAAACTCTCTTCTGTTACTACATAGTAATTATGTAATATAATTATAATCATGTTAAGTATATAAGCAGAATATAACTACTTTGAATTTGTTTTTAATTTTATATTAATCTGTGTATTGGTTGGGATGTGGTTTTAAAATGTCGACATTCTTAATGTGTTCTTATAACAATTTTCATCTCGAGGAAGTTATTAATTCTGTCATGCCTATGAATATCTACATTAAAATATATTTAGAAAGGTATAAATCTTAAATTTATCAAGCTGAATGAAAATAGATAATGAGTTCATTCATCGGACAGATTTGAAAGGCAGTTATTAGTTTAAAAGACTGTGATACTTTCAATTTCTTTATAACAGATAATATTTAAGAGAAATTTGGAGTCTTTCATTTAAATAACGTTTATCCTAAAAATCATCTTTCCTACATTTCCACTAAAATATTATTAAAATACATTCTTAAGGAGAAAATCTTACACAGTGAATATTTGAATTCACAATTCACCTATATCCAGAATCACAGAGATCTATTCACCAACTATAAAACCAAAGGAAGTAGACTGTAAAATTCGGTAATAAGAATCATCTCAACCCTATGAAGTAGCTACTGATAATATCCCCAATTGCCAGCTGGGGAAATAGGAGCATCAAGTAATTTGCCCAAGGTCTTACAGGCAGTAAGGGGCAGAGTCTATTCTGGCTCCTGAGTGCGGGCTCCTAACCACAATTCTGTGTAAATACTTAACTGTCCCTGCCCCGGGGAAAACTATAGACTAATAGAGGGGCATAGGTTTATAAGCTTTTAAATGCAGGAAAGTTACTGGTTGTAGGTAGACTCATTGTAAGCTCATATAAAAGAAGAGAAGGAAATATTACTTCTATAAAAGGTGAGAAAGATAATAAGAGAGAAACCTTTTTTTAAAATATTTTATAAACATATGATATATTTTTATCCCCAGGGTACAGGTCTGTGAATCGCCAGGTTTACACACTTCACAGTACTCACCATAGCACATATCTTCCCCAATGTCCATAACCCCACCCCTCCTCCCAACCCCCCTCCCCCCAGCAACCCTCAGTTTGTTTTGTGAGATTAAGAGTCACTTCTGGTTTGTCTCCCTCCCAATCCCGTCTTGTTTCATTTATTCTTCTCCTAACCCTTAACCCCCCATGTTGCATCTCCACTTCCTCATATCAGGGAGATCATATGATAGTTGTCTTTCTCCGATTGACTTATTTCGCTAAGCATGATACCCTCTATTTCCACCCACGTCATCGCAAATGGCAAGATTTCATTTCTTTTGATGGCTGCATAGTAGTCCATTGTGTATATATACCACATCTTCTTTATCCATTCATCTGTTGATGGACATCTAGGTTCTTTCCATAGTTTGGCTATTGTGGACATTGCTGCTATAAACATTCAGGTACACGTGCCCCTTCGGATCACTACGTTTGTTTGTATCTTTAGGGTAAATACCCAGTAGTGCAATTGCTGGGTCATAGTGTAGTTCTATTTTCAACATTTTGAGGAACCTCCATGCTATTTTCTAGAGTAGCTGCACCAGCTTGCATTCCCACTAACAGTGTAGGAGGGTTCCCCTTTCTCCGCATCCTCGCCAGCATCTGTCATTTCCTGACTTGTTGATTTTAGCCATTCTGACTGGTGTGAGGTGATATCTCACTCTGGTTTTGATTTGTATTTCCCTGATGCCGAGTGATATGGAGCACTTTTTCATGTGTCTGTTGGCCATCTGGATGTCTTCTTTGCAGAAATGTCTGTTCATGTCCTCTGACCATTTCTTGATTGGATTATTTGTTCTTTGGGTGTTGAGTTTGCTAAGTTCTTTATAGATTTTGGACACTAGCCCTTTATCTGATATGTCGTTTGCAAATATCTTCTCCCATTGTGTTAGTTGTCTTTTGGTTTTGTTAACTGTTCCCTTTGCTGTGCAAAAGCTTTTGATCTTGATAAAATCCCAATAATTCATGTTTGCCCTTGCTTCCCTTGCCTTTGGCGATATTCCTAGGAAGATGTTGCTGTGGCTGAGGTCGAAGAGGTTACTGCCTGTGTTCTCCTCAAGGATTTTGATGGATTCCTTTCTCACATTGAGGTCCTTCATCCATTTGGAGTCTATGTTCGTGTGTGGTGTAAGGAAATGTTTCAATTTCATTTTTCTGCATGTGGCTGTCCAATTTTCCCAACACCATTTATTGAAGAGGCTGTCTTTTTTCCATTGGACTTTCTTTCCTGCTTTGTCGAAGATTAGTTGACCATAGAGTTGAGGATCTATTTCTGGGCTCTCTATTCTGTTCCATTGATCTATGTGTCTGTTTTTGTGCCAGTACTATGCTGTCTTGATGATGACAGCTTTGTAATAGAGATTAAAGGAATTGTGATGCTACCAACGTTGGCTTTGTTTTTCAATATTCCTTTGGCTATTTGAGGTCTTTTCTGGTTCCATATAAATTTTAGGATTATTTGTTCCATTTCTTTGAAAATGATGGATGGTACTTTGATAGGAATTGCATTAAATGTGTAGATTGCTTTAGGTAGCATAGACATTTTCACAATATTTATTCTTCCAATCCAGGAGCATGGAACATTTTTCCATTTCTTTGTGTCTTCCTCAATTTCTTTCATGAGTACTTTATAGTTTTCTGAGTATAGATTCTTTGCCTCTTTGGTTAGGTTTATTCCTAGGTATCTTATAGTTTTGGGTGCAAATGTAAATGGGATGGACTCCTTAATTTCTCTTTCTTCTGTCTTGTTTTTGTTGTAGAGAAATGCAACTGATTTCTGTGCATTGATTTTATATCCTGACACTTTACTGAATTCCTGTACAAGTTCTAGCAGTTTTGGAGTGGAGTCTTTTGGGTTTTCCACATATAGTATCATATCATCTGTGAATAGTGATAGTTTGACTTCTTCTTTGCCAATTTGGATGCCTTTCATTTACTTTTGTCTGATTGCTGAGGCTAGGACTGCTAGTACTATGTTGAGTAGCAGTGGTGATAATGGACATCCCTGCCATGTTCCTGACCTTAGCGGGAAAGCTTTCAGTTTTTCTCCATTGAGAATGATATTTGCGGTGAGTTTTTCATAGATAGCTTTGATGATATTGAGGTATGTGCCCTCTATCCCTACACTTTGAAGAGTTTTGATCAGGAAAGGGTGCTGTAATTTGTCAATTGCTTTTTCAGCATCTATTGAGAGTATCATATGTTTCTTGTTCTTTCTTTTATCAATGTGCTGTAGCACATTGATTGATTTGTGGATGTTGAACCAACCTTGCAGCCCTGGAATAAATCCCACTTGGTCTTGGTGAATGATCCTTTTAATGTACTGTTGAATCCTATTGGCTAGTATTTTGGTGAGAATTTTCGCATCTGTGTTCATCATGGATATTGGTCTGTAGTTCTCTTTTTTGATGGGATCCTTGTCTGGTTTTGGATCAAGGTGATGCTGGCCTCATAAAATGAGTTTGGAAGTTTTCCTTCCATTTCAATTTTTTGGAACAGTTTCAGGAGAATAGGAATTATTTCTTTTTTAAATGTTTGGTAGAATTTCTCCGGGAAGCCGTCTGACCCTGGGCTTTGGTTTGTTTGGAGATATTTGATGACTGTTTCAATCTCTTTACTGGTTATGGGTCTGTTCAGGTTTTGTATTTCTTCCTAGTTCAGTTGTGGAGGTTTATATGTCTCTAGGAATGCATCCATTTCTTCCAGATTGTTAAATTTATTGGCCTAGAGTTGCGCCTAGTATGTTCTTATAATTGTTTGTATTTCTTTGGTGTTAGTTTGATCTCTCCTCTTTCATTCATGATTTTATTTATTTGGGTCCTTTCTTTTTTCTTTTTGATAAGTCTGGCCAGGGGTTTATCAATTTTATTAATTCTTTCACAGAACCAGCTTCTAGTTTCGTTGATTTGTTCTATTGCTTTTATTTATTTATTTATTTATTTATTTTTTTGTTTTCTATTTCATTGATTTCTGCTTTTATCTTATTAATTCTCTTCTCCTGCTGGGTTTAGGGTTTCTTTCTTGTTCTTTCTCCAGCTCCTTTAGGTGTAGGGTTAGGTTGTGTATTTGAGACCTTTCTTGTTTCTTGAGAAAGGCTTGTACTGCTATATATTTTCCTCTCAGGACTGCCTTTGCTGTGTCCCACAGATTTTGCACATGATCTTAGCCAAAAGGCCGAGAAGCGATGTCCCACAGATTTTGAACATTTGTGTTTTCATTATTGTTTGTTTCCATGAGTTTCTTCAATTCTTCTTTAATTGCCTGGTTGACCCATTTATTCTTTAGAAGGATGCTGTTTAGTCTCCATGTTTTTTGTTCTTTCCAAATTTCCTCTTGTGATTGAGTTCTAGCTTCAGAAGATTGTGGTCTGGAAATATGCAGGGAATGATCCCAGTCTTTTGATACCGATTGAGTCCTGATTTAGGACCAAGGAACATTCTGGAGAATGTTCCATGTGCACTAGAGAAGAATGTGTATTCTGTTGCTTTGGGATGGAATGTTCTGAATATATCTGTGATGTCCATCTGATCCAGTGTGTCATTTAAGGCCTTTATTTCCTTGTTGATCTTTTGCTTGGATGAGTTGTCCATTTCCTTGAGGAGAGTGTTAAAGACCCCTCCTATTATTGCATTATTGTTGATGTATTTCTTTGATTTTGTTATTAATTGGTTTATATAGTTGGCTGCTCCCACGTTAGGGGCATAGATATTTAAAATTGTTAGATCTTCTTGTTGGGCAGACCCTTTGAATATTATATAATGTCCTTCCTCATCTCTTATTATAGTCTTTTGCTTACAATCTAATTGATCTAAGGATTGCCACCACAGCTTTCTTCTGATGTCCACTAGCATGGTAAATTCTTTTCCACCCCCTCACTTTAAATCTGGAGGTGTCTTCGGGTCTAAAATGAGTTTCTTGTAGGCAACATATTGATGGGTTTTATTTATTTTTTTTTATCCATTCTGATTCCCTGTGTCTTTTGATTGGGGCATTTAGCCCATTAACATTCAGGGTAATTATTGAGAGATATGAATTTAGTGCCATTGTATTGCCTGGAAAGTGACTGTTATTGTGTATTGTCTCCGTTCCTTTCTGATCTACTACTTTTAGGCTCTTTCTTTGCTTAGAGAGCCCCTTTCAATATTTTCTGTAGAGCTGGTTGGGGTTTGCAAATTCTTTCAGCTTTTGTTTGTCCTGGAAGCTTTTTATCTCTCCTTCTATTTTCAATGATAGCCTAGCTGTATATAGTATTCTTGGATGCATGTTTTTCTCGTTTAGTGCTCTGAATATATCATGCCAGTTCTTTCTGCCCTACCAGGTCTCTGTGGATAAGTCTGCTGCCAATCTAATATTTTTACCATTTTATGTTACAGACTTCTTTTCCCAGGCTGCTTTCAGGATTTTCTCTTTGTCACTAAGATGTAAATTTTACTATTAGGTGACGGGGTGTGAACCTATTCTTGTTGATTTTAAGGGGGGTTCTCTGCACCTCCTGGATTTTGATGCTTGTTCCCTTTGACATATTAGGGAAATTCTTTCCAATAATTCTCTCCAATATACCTTATGCTCCCCTCTTTCTTCTTCTTCTGGAATCTGAATTATTCTAATGTTGTTTCGTCTTAAGGTTGTCACTTATTTCTTGAATTCTACCCTCGTGGTCCACTAGCTGTTTGTCCCTCTTTTGCTCAGCTTTTTCATTCTCTGTCATTTGGTCTTCTATATCGCTAATTCTTTCTTCTGCCTCATTTATCCTAGCAGTGAGAGCCTCCATTTTTTATTGCACCTCATTAATAGCTTTTTTTATTTTAACTTGGTTAGATTTTAGTTCTTTTATTTCTCCAGAAAAGGCTTTATCTCTCCAGAGAGTGTTTCTCTAATATCTTCCATGCCTTTTTCAAGCCCGGCTTGAACCTTGAGAATCATCATTCTGAACTCTAGATCTGACGTATTACCAATGTCTGTATTGATTAGGTCCTTAACCTTCCGTACTGCCTCTTGTTCCTTTTTTCTGTGGTGAATTTTTCTGCCTTGTCATTTTGTCCAGCTAAGAGTATATGAAGGAGCAAGTAAAATACTAAAATGGTGGCAGAGAGCCCAGGAAAATATGCTTTAACCAAATCAGAAGACATCCCAAATTGTGGGGGAGGGGGGGAGAAATGGATAAAAAGAGCAAAAAAAAAAAAAAAAAAAAAGAAACAAGAAAAGAAAACGATTAAAGAAAAAATATATATATATTAGATATACTAGTTAAAAAACTTTAAAAAAGAAAAGGGTAAAAGTTAAAAAAAATTTAGCAGAAGAAGAAGAAAAAAAAATTGAAAAAGAAAAAAAAGTTAAATTAACTGCAAGACTAAAGAATCATGGGGAGAAAACCATGAGTTCCGTGCTTTGCTTTCTCCTCCTCTGGAATTCTGCTGCTCCCTTTGGTATTGAACCTGCACTCCTTGGTAGGTGAACTTGGTCTTGGCTGGATTTCTTGTTGATCTTCTGAGGGAGGGGCCTGTTGTAGTGATTCTCAAGTGTCTTTGCCCCAGGCGTAATTGCACCACCCTTACCAGGGCCCGGGCTGAGTAATCAGCTCAGGTTTGCTTTCAGGAGCTTTTGTTCCCTGAGCGCCTTACGTAGAGTTCTGGAGGACGGGAATGAAAATGGCGACCTCCCAGTCTCTGGCCCGGAGGAGCCGAGAGCTTAGGGACCCTCTCAGTGCGCCCTCAGAGACAAGCGCCCAATGCTCCCATCTCCCTGGCCTCCGGCCACACTCCGAGCTCATCGAGCCTGCGACCTGTTCAAGGTAACCTTGAGCTGAGAGCTCACTTCTCAGCTCTGTCTCTGTTGCCGGCTCCCCGTTCTAATACCTGCAAGCTCTGCGACATG
Source organism: Mustela lutreola (assembly GCF_030435805.1). Lineage (NCBI taxonomy): Eukaryota > Metazoa > Chordata > Mammalia > Carnivora > Mustelidae > Mustela > Mustela lutreola. The sequence continues at coordinate 105,489,497 of NC_081295.1, read as the reverse complement.
CGGACACCCCCAATCCTTCTGTGACCCTGCGGGACCTGAGGCTACGCTGACCCTGCATGGGTTTCACCCCGGTTTAGCCTCTGGAGCGATGTCCCTCAGCAGAACAGAAGTAAAAGTCCTTATTTTGTGCTCCGTTGCTAATGGCTTGCAGGGAGCCGGCCCCTCCCCCCTGAAGTGTATCTTCCCGTCGCTTTGGATTCACTTCTCTGCCAGTCCTACCTTTCAGAAAGTGGTTGATATTCTGTTTCCAGAATTTCTGTTCTTCTCTTCGATCTCTTGTTGGATTTGTAGGTGTTTACAATCTTTAGATAAGCTATCTAGCTGATCTCCTGCTACCTGAAGTTGTCTCAGCCTGCTACTTCTCCGCCATCTTGACTCCTCTCCCAATAGAAACTTTTTTTAATGTGTATTTTCAGTGGCTTCTCAGCACAACCCTTGGTGCCTGGAAAACTCTAGGTGTGAAATAATTGCCTGGTTGAATAAATGAATTAATCAGTCAGTGAATGGATCATTTAGTGAATGAGAAACTGTACAGAAAATCATAATCAGAGTGTTCAAGGGGTCTTGAAATATTATAAGGAAACTAGAAATATTAGGCTTGAATGGTAAAGATAGCCTCTGTATTAGTAAAAATTTTTCAGATATAAAAAAAGTTTTTCAGATATTAAAGACTAAGTATATTTGTCCTATATGACTCCATAGGGCAGAAGTAGGGAAAATTAGTAAAAATTTAAGCATAGTAAATTTTGACATGAAGTAAGAAAGAATTATCTAAAAGTTGTTCCCATTTGTATCTTAATTTATGAAATGTATGAAATTCATTTCATATAAGTGAAATATCTTAGTATAATAAAATACTTAGTATAATAAAAACTTCAAGTAGCATATATTAGTTTGTAACCTATTATTTTTTTTATTACTAATTGTTGCAGTAAGAATTTTTTAAAACATTGATCTCCTATTTTCTTAATTATTAAAGTTTAACTAACATTCAATGTTGTATTAATTTGAGGTGTACAACATATTGATTGCGACAATTCTGTACTTTCCTTAATGCTCACCACAGCGTCATCTGTCACCATACAACTTTATTACAGTATTATTAACTATATTCCCTATACTATACTTTTCATCTCTGTGGTGTATTTATTTTATAAATGAAAGTTTTTCCGCTTAATCCCGTTGGTTTCACTCACCACCCCACCCACATCCCTCTGGCAACCACCAGTTTATCTACTCTATTTGAGAGTCTGTTCATTTGATTTGTATTTTAGATTCCACATATAAATAAAATCATATGGTATTTGATAAAGTTGGCCAGTTTAAGTGCTGCATTTGTCTCTCAAAAGCTTAATTACTTTTATATGAAGAGGGAGTTTAATAATATTAGAGAATTCCCATCACTGTGGAAGCCAGTTTGGCAATTTCTTATGAAACTAAACAAACTCTCAACATATAATCCAGCAATCATACATTTTAGTACTTACCTAAAGGGGTTAAAAATTTATATCCACACAAATACTTACATACAGATGTTTATAATAGCTTTATTCATAATTACCAAAACTTGGAAGCAACCAAGGTGTCCTTCAGTCGGTGAATGGATAAATAAACTGTGATACTTCTAGACGATATTTCTCAGCATTAAAAAGAAATGAACTGGGGCACCTGGGTGGCTCAGTGGGTTGAAGCCTCTGCTTTCGCCTTGGGTCATGATCTCAGGGTCCTGGGATTGGGCCCCGCATCGGGCTCTCTGCTCAGTGGGGAGCCTGCTTCCTCCTCTCTCTGCCTCCTTGTGATCTCTGTCAATTAAATAAATAAAATCTTTATAAATAAATAAATGAGCTATCAAACCATGAAAAAAAACATGGAGGAAGCTTAAATATATATTACAAGGTAAAGGAAGCCAATCCAAAATCCATATAATTCCAATTATATGACATTCTAAAAAGACAAAACTATGGAGACAAAAGAAAATCAATGGTTGCTAAGGGTTGTGGAAGAGAGAGGCAGGTGGAGCACTGATTTTTAGGACAGTGAAAATACTCCAAATGATATTATAAAAATGCATATATTTTATTATATATTTGTCCAAACTTTCAGAATGTACAAGATCCTACATAACCAAAACAGTCTTGAGAAAGAAGATAGCTAGAGGCATCACACTTCCTCATTTCAAGTTATATTACAAAGCTCTAATAGTCAAAATAATATAGTATTGGCGTAAAAACAGACACACAGTTCAGTGGAACAGAATAAAGATCCCAGAAATAAACGCATGAATATATAACCAATTAATTTATGACAAAGAGACCAAGAATTTATAATGGGGAAAGGATAGTCCCTTCAATAAATGATGTTGGGAAAACTAAGTAATCACATGCAAAAGAATGAAACTAGACCGCATCTCACACCATACACAAGATCGACTTAAATAGATTAAAGGTGCGAATGTAAGACCTGAAACCATAAAACTCCTAGAGGAAAAGTAAGTTGTAAACAACTTGACATCTGTCTTGGCAATGACTTTTTGGGATTTGACACCCAAAGCATAGGCAACAAGGGCAGAAATAAACAAGTGGGACTACATTAAACTAAAAACCTACATAGCAGGATAAAAATAGAAAAAAAAAAATGAAAAACAAAAACAAACTAGTCAGAGGCTCTGAATAGACATCTTTCCAAAGAAGACATACAAATGGCCAATAGATACATGAAAAGATGTTCAACATCTTTTAATCATCAGAGAAACAAATAAAAACCACAGTAAGATATAATCTCATACCCATTAGAATGGCTATTATCAAGAAGATAAGGGATACCAGACAGTGCCTGGGTAGCTTAGTCAGGTAAGTGTCTTCTTGGGAAGGAGGGAGGCTATGCCAGAGATCTACAAATAGGGATTGGTTCATTAAGGTACCATGCATGATTGTTGTTAAGAAACTATGAATATAAAATTCATGAGTCAGAGAAGAGGAGGGATGCAAAAGAAACCATAAAGACAAATGGCATTTATAGGTAGCAGGCAAGACTTCCACAAAGGCATTTTTAACCAAACCAAATTCTTTATGGATAATATAACTTGTGTGGGTATCACTGTTTAGAAGACTTAATTATCAGTGCTGAAATTAACCACAGTGGAAATTATTTTTTTGAATTACTAAACATCTACATGTAATATTAAACTACATGATCTGATGAACAAAACATCCAGTTCTTGAACTTAGAGAGTTGCTAGCTTTAAAACACGGGGTCCCCATGGAAACTTCCATATGCAATCCAAGATGATGGCTTCAGGGTCACACAGGAGAGTGTGGTGAGGAAGAGGGTTCAGGAAAGATGTGATAATAGAACTGATTCTGAAATTCAGCAAATTTTCATTGAATTAAGGAGGAGATTCCAGGAAAAAGGAGAGATAAAATATGTAAATAGGGCATGAAACTGGTTTGTGAATAAGAAACCCTGAAGGGTTTTGTGGCCCAGGGCACAAAGTTCAGAGTGGCATAAGTTGAGTGGAGCACTTGAGAGAGTGTGGATGACCACCAAGTCACTCAAGAGCCATGTATTCAAGGAAAGGCAAGGCAGGGTGAGGCAACCTTGGACTTTAGATGTTGTCAGGGACTACATCTATCGTGGAGGAAGTTAGAAGTTGAAAATTGCTTGAGGTTGGTGCTCAGGATTGACTTTCCAAGTAAACATTTACTTTATGACACCTGAAGCCAAAGAGGTGAAAAGGGCCCTTAGGCAAGAGCAGAAGGCCATGCTCAGATCCTTGGGGATGCCAATATTTAGAACCTTCAACTCCAAACAACAGATAAGTAACATGAGAACAGAAAAGTGTCCATCAAATTTAGCAGTTTGGAAATACTCATAACTTTGCCAAAGCCGTTTAAACACACACTGAGAAGGACACATACAGGGGGGAAAATAATCAATGTGATATTGTTTTATCTACCCACATCTTATCAGGCCTCAAAGGACAGTTTTACAAAGGACATAGGACATTTGTTTGTATTTTAAATGATAAATGAGAATCTGCCCAAAACAAAACAAAATAACAATAACAGAAGGAATAGTGTTCATAAGTGTCCACAGGATTGAGACTACTTCTACCTGATGTTGTCAAATAGCATTATAGGATTTGCACATCTGAACACAAGCATACAGAATGCATCACATTGAAAGGGATTATCAGTGGATAAGGTTTAAACATTCTCTTTTGTGGCCTAATGTTTCTTAAAAAACTAAATTCAACTTTGAACAAATGTAATTTATTATGCAATATAAAAGTTATGGATGGGGCCTCTGGGTGGCTCAGTCAGTTAAACACCTGCCTTTGGGTCAGGTCATGATCCCAGGATCCTGGTTTCAAGCCCCACATAGAGCTCACTTCTCATCGGGAAGGCTGCTTCTTCTCCCTTTCCCTCTGCCTCTCCCCCCACCCAATTTGTGCTTTCTCTTTCTCAAATAAATAAATAAAATCTTTGCAAAATATATAAAAATTATAGCATTAATAATTCTAAGGCTTTGGAGATTTGGCTATGTTGTTTGAAAAACAGAAGATACAATTTAAGGGTTCAAGATAAATGTGTAACGTGTTTTAGAAAACTTTAAAAAATATGATTGGAGTTTATCCTCAAGTAATTTGATGATGCTGATGAAGCTGACTTTGTTTAAATGGTCTTGCCATTCATCTGTAGTGGACACTCATGTTTAAGAGAATGCAGAGAGGACAGATTGACTGTGTATCATTAAAGCATGGAAATAGCCTCACAAAATAAGAAATTTGCTCATTAGAAAAAATTTTTTTCTGGAGTTTTGGAAGTTGGTATGCCTTTATCAGCTGCTTACATGAAGCAAGCCATTAACACACGCATAACCAAATTATTTTCCTCCAATTGATTCTGTCATTCTATTTTTAGTGAAATATCATCTCACCACCATAAGCCCAAGTGCATCCAGAAGCTTAAGACAGGAGTTTGGGGGCGCCTGGATGGCTCAGTGGGTTAAAGCCTCTGCCTTTGGCTCAGGTCATGATCTTAGGGTCCTGGGATCGAGCCCCACATTGAGCTCTCTGCTCAGCGGGGAGCCTGCTTTGCTTCCTCTCTCTCTGCCTGCCTCTCTGCCTACTTGTGATCTCTCTCTGTCAAATAAATAAATAAAAATCTTAAAAAAAAAAAAAAGTCTGTTTTAAGACTTGGGAGTTGGCTTTCATCTTACCTTTGCCATTTGTCTTTCTTCCCTTTGAAAAGTTACTTGCCCTCTCAAAGCTTTGATAAATCTTTATTTGTAAAATACTGAGTAATGAGATAATGGTAGCAACTCCATCCAGCAGCACATTCTAATTCTGACTTCAGGAGCAGTAATACTGGGGTGAGCTGGACCCTTAGTATCCTGCAAACTATAAACATGTCACCCTTTGACTGTCTTCTTCAAGACCTCATGTTGTGCATAACCTGAATATAAAAATTAATTGTATAATAAAAAAAGTTATGGTTTATATTCAAACTCGTTCTTTTGGGAGTAAAATAGACTTTTGAAATAGATCACAATAGGAACAGTAATTTTGAGAATGGAGAATTTACATCTATTTGTGGATATTTTTAAAAGAAGAGAGAAATTCAGAATCATTTCATCATACAGAATCAGAACCAACTGAACCACTCCTAAATTAAATAACTGCAAATGAAAGGCCAAGTGAGAAATAGTTTCAAAGGGCAGATGTGAATTCCTTCCATTAAATATTTATGCCAGTAAAAGAGTTCATTGACCCGGAATTATTAGATATTAAATGTGAGGTTTCTTTAATATTTGGACTCTTCAAGTTTTGACATTTAAAAAAAAAATTAATGTAATTGTATATTGCAATCAACATGTACTTACTGTGGGTTTTGTTTATTTGATTAGGATTAAGTTGAGAATTTAGACTCTGGAACCAATGTGTGCTAGATTCCCCTTCAATTCCCCTGATTCATTGTAAAATGGGCATAGTAAGACTTTTAATGAGTTACTATAGATAAAATGCTACAACGATACCTAGTATATGATAATGTATATTAAATGTAAGCTGTCATTGTTGATAATACAGTTTCTGTCACTTAGATCATAATATAATTAGGTGATGAATAATACACAGAGTCATAGGCTTTTTTAAAACATATTTTATTTATCTATTTACTTATTTATTTATTTATTTATCTGAGAGAGCAAGAGAGAGTGAAAGAGAGAGAAGGAGCAGGGGGAGGGCAGAGGGAAAGTGAGAAGCAACTCCCTCCTGAGCAGGGAGCCCAGCGTGGGACTGGATCCCAGGACCCTGGGATCATGATCCGAGCCGAAGGCAGAAGCTTAACCAACTGAGTCACCCAGGTGCCCAGAGTTGTAGGTTTTAAAATCTTCTACATTGTATTTCATTTAGTACTTTTTGTGGCTGATATTACTGCCATCCTATTTCTCAAAAAAGGAAAACGGCTCAGAAAGGACTAGTCACCTGTTCAATATCTCAAAACTATTCTATTGCAGAATTAAGTCACTAAAACATGCTCCTTTTCCCTTTTGTCAACTCACAATTGAAGAGAGGAGCCCTACTATTATTATTTATTTTCATTTATTTTTTTTTAAGATTTTATTTATTTATTTGACAGAGAGAAATCACAAGTAGACAGAGAAGCAGGCAGAGAGAGAGAGAGAGAGGGAAGCAGGCTCCCTGCTGAGCAGAGAGCCCGATGCGGGACTCGATCCCAGGACCCTGAGATCATGACCTGAGCCGAAGGCAGCGTCTTAACCCACTGAGCCACCCAGGCGCCCATATTTATTTTAATTTATTGAAAGCAAATGTTTCTTGCAAGTGACATTTGATTTGGTCACTGAAGCTTTTTATTGCCTCTCATTAATTTCACAGAGTAGGAATCATTAATTTTTATTTTCTGTTGCATGTGGTTCTTCCAACTTTATTGACAAATAATTGACATGTCATTATAAAAGTTTAAGATGTACAATGTTTTGACTTGATAGACTTATATTTTGTGAAGTGATTACTACAGTAGTGTTAGTTAACACTTCCATCACCTCACGTAATTTCATTTTGTGGTGAGAACATTTAAGATCTATCCTCTCAGCAACTGTGAAGTATGTAATACAGTACTGTTAACTATAATCCCCATGATATACATTAAATCTCTGGAGCTCGTTAGTCTTATGAGTGGAAGTTCGTGTCTTTTGACTGGCATCTTCCCATTTCCCCAGCTCCCTAGTCCCTGGCAACCACCATTCTGCTGTTCTCTTTTTTTTAATATGTTCAGCTTTTTTAGATTCCACACATAAGTAATATCATATAGTCATTCATTGTCTTTCTCTGTCTCACTTATTTCACTTAGCATAATGCCCTCAAGGTCTATTCACATTGTCACATGGCAGAAATTTCTTCTTTCCCATGGCTGAATAATATTCAACAATATGTATGACATAAATATGTAACTGTGTATGTATGTTTATCTGTATACCTATTTATAGATGTATGTCTGTCTCATACCTTCTATATTTAGTATAAATTGTTTCTATATCTTTGCTGTTGTGAATAATGCTGCAGTGATTATGGGAGTGCAGATGTCTCTTCAATATCTTATTTTTATTTCCTTTGTATACATAACCAGAATGAGATTTCTGAATTATATGGTAGGTCATTTTTAATTTTTTGAGGAAATTTTATACTGTTTTCCTTAGTGGATGAACCAATTTATATCCGTCAGCAGTGCACAGGTGTTGCCTTTTCTCCACATGCTCACCAACATTTATTATCTCCTTTTTCATGATAGCCATTTTAACAGGCATGAGATGATATTCCATTGTGGTTTTTATTTGCATTTTGCTGATGATTAGTGATGTTGAGCATATTTTCATGTACTTGTTGGCCATTTGTATGTTTTCCTTGGAAAATAATTTGTTTGGATCCTTTGCCAATTTTATTAATTGGGTTGTTTGTTCTGTTACCTATGAACTTGTATTAGTTTTATATATTTTGGATATTAACCTCTTATCAGATATATGATTTGCAAATATTTTTTCCCATTCTGTAAGTTTCCATTTTGTCTTGTTCATTATTTCTTTGGCTATATGGAAGCTTTTTAGTTTGATATAGTCCAACTTTGTTAATTTTTGCTTTTGTTTCCTTTGCTTTTGTTGCCAAATCCAAAATCTCATTACCAAGACCAAAATCGAGCTGCTTATCCCATATGTTTTCTTTTAGGAGTTTACGGTTTTAGAGCTTATGTTTGAGCCTTCAATTTTGAGTTCATTTTTTGAGTAGTATAAGGTGGAAGTCCAATTTTATTCTTTTACATATGATTATACAGTTTTCCCAGCACCTTCTATATGAAAAGACTATCCTTGCCCCATTGATTATTTTTGGCTTCCTTGTTAAATATTATTTTATATTATATGCAAGGTTTTCTTACTGGGCTTTCAATTCTGTCCCATTGGTCTGTGTGTATACATTTATACCAGTACCATATTTTCATTACTATAGCATTATAGTATTGCTTGAGATATGGGTTGTGATGCCTCCAAATTTGTTTTTCTTTGTCAGGATTGTCTTGGTATTTGAGGGTATTTTGTGGTTCTGGATAAATTTTAGGATTGTTTTTCCATTTCTATGAAAAATGCCATCAAATTTTGAGTAGGGTTACATTGATTACTCAGTATGTAGTACAGACATTTTAACAGTATTAATTCTGATCCTTAAAGAGAGGGTATATTTCCACTTATTTGCATTTTCAACAATTTCTTTCATTAAAGTCTTACAGACTTTGGTATAAAAATCTTTTACCTTCTGGGTTAAATTTATTCCTCTGCATTTATTATTTTTGAATTATTATAAATGGATTTATTTCTTTTTCAAATATTTTATTGTTAGCATGTAAAAACTCAACTAATCTGTCTGTTAATTTTGTTTTCAGCAACTTTGCTGAATTTGTTGATTACTTCTGTTTTTTGGTAGAGTCTTTAGGATTTTCTGATATATATGATCATATTAGCTTCAAATGAAGAAAGATTTCTTTATTTTTGTTTTTAAATATTTTCTATTTATTCATTTGAGAGAGTTAGTGAGAGCATGAGCAGTGGGAACGGTTAGAGGGAGATGGAAAAGCAGACTCCCCACTGAGTAGGGAGCCCAACTCAGGGCTCAATCCCAGGCCCCCAGGATCATGACCCAAGCTGTGAAGGCAGACACTTAACTGAGCCACCCAGGTGCCCCATATAGACAGTTTGAATTTTTCCTTTCCAACATAGATACATTCATTTCATTTTTTTGTCTAATTGCTTTGTCTAGGAATCAAGGACTTTGTTGACTAAAAGTAGTGAGATTAGGAAACCTTGTCTTGTTCCTGATCTTAGAGGAAACCTTGTCTTGTTCCTGATCTCCACAACTTTGCTGAATATGATGTTAGCTGTGTATTTGTCATATATCCCTTTTATTATATTGAGGTATGTTCCCTCTTTACCAATTTCATTGAGATTTTTTATCATGAGTGGATGTTGGGTTTTTTTTTTCCAAATGATTTTGTCTTTATCTATTGAGATAATTATATGATTTTTATCTTTTATTTCCATGTTATGTTGTATAGCATGGATTGATTTGTGTATGTTGAACCACCTTTGTATAACAGGAATAAATCCTGCTTGACCATGGTGTGTGATCTTTTTAATGTAGTGAACTCAGTTTTCTAATATTGAGAATTTTTGAATTTATATTCATCAGTTGTTTTCTTTTCTATAGTTTTCTTTTCCTATAATGTCTTTATCTATCTTTGGTATCAGGGAATGCTGGCTTTATGAAATAAGTTTGGAAGTGTACCCTCTTCAAATTTTTCAAAGAATTGGATTAGGATTGGTGTTAGTTCTTTTTAAAATGCATAGCGACATTTTCAGATAAACCATCTATTAGGAGGTTTTTCATTACTGATTCAATCTCCATATTAGTAATTTGTCTGTTCAGATTTTCTATTTTTTCATGATTTAATTTTGATAGTTTGTTTCTAGGAATTTATTTATTTCTTCTAGTTTACCTCTTTTGTTGGTATATCACTGTTCATAGTAGCCTTTTATGGCTACTGTGTTTATGTGTTTATAGTCACTGTATTTATGTGATATAAATTCTAATATTTCTTCTTTCATATCTGTTTTTGTTTATTTCTGCCTTTGCTCTTTTTTTTAGACCAGCTAAAAGTTTGTCAATTTTGTTTACCTTTTCAAAATACAGCTCTTAATTTCATTGCTCTTTTCTATTATTTTTTTTATCTCTATTTTTTTTTTTAAATTTCTGCTCTGAACTTTGCTATTTCTTTTGCTGAATTTGGGCATCTTTTTTGTTCTTTTTCTAGTTTCTTGAGTTATAAATTTAGGATTTTTTAATCTTTTTTTTAGTGTAAGAGTTTATTGCTATTTTTTAAACTTTACTCTTTGAGCTGATTTTGCTGCATCCCATACATTTGATATGTTGCATTTTTCATTGTCATTTGTTTCAAGGTATTTTTAATTCCTTTTAATTTTTTCTTTTAGTCATTGGTTTTTCAGGAGTATGTTGTGTGGTATTACTTTTTTTTATTTTTTATTTTTATTTTTTATTATTATTTTTTTTAAAGATTTTATTTATTTATCAGAGAGAGCGAGGGGAGAGAGCGAGCACAGGCAGACAGAATGGCAGGCAGAGGCAGAGGGAGAAGCAAGCTCCCCGCCGAGCAAGGAGCCTGATGTGGGACTCGATCCCAGGACGCTGGGATCATGACCCAAGCCGAAGGCAGCTGCCCAACCAACTGAGCCACCCAGGCATCCCACTTTTTTTTTTTAAAGTAGTCTTCACACCCAACATAAGGCTTGAAGTCATGACCCTGAGATCAAGACCTGAGATGATATCAAGAGTCGGACACTTGACTGACTGAGCTACCTAGACACCCTGTGTGTTGTTACTTTTCACTTTTGTGAATTTGCTAACTTTACTTTTGTTAATGATTTCTCGTTTATATCATTGTGGTCAAAAAAGATACTTGGTATGATTTCAGTCTTCTTAAATTTGTTAAGACTTGTTTTTTGCTCTCTCACATGATTTAACTTGGAGAATGTTCCAGGTGTATTTGTGAAGAATGTGTGTTTTGCTTCTGTTGAATGGAATGTTCTGTCTATGTCTCTTAGGTCCATTTAGTAAAATATGGTTCAAGTCCATTGTTTCTTTATTGTTTTTGTCTGGATAATCTGTGCATTTTCCAAAGTGGGATATTTGAAGTCCTCTACTATTATTTTTTTTTAATACTTTTTTTATTTTTTATAAACATATATTTTTATCCCCAGTGGTACAGGTCTGTGAATCACCAGGTTTACACATTTCACAGCACTCACCAAATCACATGCCCTCCCCAATGTCCATAATCCCAACCCCTTCTCCCAAAACCCCTCCCCTCGGCAACCCTCAGTTTGTTTTGTGAGATTAAGAGTCACTTATGGTTTGTCTCCCTCCCAATCCCATCTTGTTTCATTTATTCTTCTTCTACCCACTTAAGCCTCCATGTTGCATCACCACTTCCTCATATCAGGGAGATCATATGATAGTTGTCTTTCTCTGCTTGACTTATTTCGCTAAGCATGATACGCTCTAGTTCCATCCACGTTGTCGCAAATGGCAAGATTTCATTTCTTTTGATGGCTGCATAGTATTCCATTGTGTATATATACCACATCTTCTTGATCCATTCATCTGTTGATGGACATCTAGGTTCTTTCCATAGTTTGGCTATTGTGGACATTGCTGCTATAAACATTCGGGTGCATGTGCCCCTTTGGATCACTACATTTGTATCTTTAGGGTAAATACCCAATAGTGCAATTGCTGGGTCATAGGGCAGTTCTATTTTCAACATTTTGAGGAACCTCCATGCTGTTTTCCAGAGTGGCTGCACCAGCTTGCATTCCCACCAACAGTGTAGGAGGGTTCCCCTTTCTCCGCATCCTCGCCAGCATCTGTCATTTCCTGACTTGTTGATTTTAGCCATTCTGACTGGTGTGAGGTGATATCTCATTGTGGTTTTGATTTGTATTTCCCTGATGCCGAGTGATATGGAGCACTTTTTCATGTGTCTGTTCGCCATCTGGATGTCTTCTTTGCAGAAATGTCTGTTCATGTCCTCTGACCATTTCTTGATTGGATTATTTGTTCTTTGGGTGTTGAGTTTGCTAAGTTCTTTATAGATTCTGGAAACTAGTCCTTTATCTGATATGTCGTTTGCAAATATCTTCTCCCATTCTGTCAGTTGTCTTTTGATTTTATTAACTGTTTCTTTGCTGTGCAAAAGCTTTTGATCTTGATGAAATCCCAGTAGTTCATTTTTTCCCTTGCTTCCCTTGCCTTTTGCGTTGTTCCTAGGAAGATGTTGCTGCGGCAGAGGTCGAAGAGGTTGCTGCCCGTGTTCTCCTCAAGGATTTTGATGGATTCCTTTCGTACATTGAGATCCTTCATCCATTTTGAGTCTATTTTTGTGTGTGGTGTAAGGAAATGGTCCAATTTCATTTTTCTGCATGTGTCTGTCCAATTTTCCCAGCACCATTTATTGAAAAGGCTGTCTTTTTTCCATTGGACATTCTTTCCTGCTTTGTCGAAGATTAGTTGACCATAGATTTGAGGGTCTATTTCTGGGCTCTCTATTCTGTTCCATTGATCTATGTGTCTGTTTTTGTGCCAGTACCATGCTGTCTTGATGATGACAGCTTTGTAATAGAGCTTGAAGTCCGGAATTGTGATGCCACCAACGTTGGCTTTCTTTTTCAATATCTCTTTGGCTATTCGAGGTCTTTTCTGGTTCCATATAAATTTTAGAATTATTTGTTCCATTTCTTTGAAAAAGATGGATGGTACTTTGATAGGAATTGCATTAAATGTGTAGATTGCTTTAGGTAGCATAGACATTTTCACAATATTTATTCTTCCAATCCAGGAGCATGGAACATTTTTCCATTTCTTTGTGTCTTCCTCAATTTCTTTCATGAGTACTTTATAGTTTTCTGAGTATAGATTCTGTGTCTCTTTGGTTAGGTTTATTCCTAGGTATCTTATGGTTTTGGATGCAATTGTAAATGGGATTGACTCCTTAATATCTCTTTCTTCTGTCTTGCTGTTGGTGTAGAGAAATGCAACTGATTTCTGTGCATTGATTTTATATCCTGACACTTTACTGAATTCCTGTATAAGTTCTAGCAGTTTTGGAGTGGAGTCTTTTGGGTTTTCCACATATAGTATCATATCATCTGCGAAGAGTGATAATTTGACTTCTTCTTTGCCGATTTGGATGCCTTTAATTTCCTTTTGTTGTCTGATTGCTGAGGCTAGGACCTCTAGTACGATGTTGAATAGCAGTGGTGATAATGGGCATCCCTGCCGTGTTCCTGACCTTAGCGGAAAAGCTTTCAGTTTTTCTCCATTGAGAATGATATTTGCGGTGGGTTTTTCATAGATGGCTTTGATGATATTGAGGTATGTGCCCTCTATCCCTACACTTTGAAGAGTTTTGATCAGGAAGGGATGTTGTACTTTGTCAAATGCTTTTTCAGCATCTATTGAGAGTATCATATGGTTCTTGTTCTTACTTTTATTGATGTGTTGTATCACATTGACTGATTTGCGGATGTTGAACCAACCTTGCAGCCCTGGAATAAATCCCACTTGGTCGTGGTGAATAATCTTTTTAATGTACTGTTGAATCCTATTGGCTAGTATTTTGTTGAGTATTTTCGCATCTGTGTTCATCAAGGATATCGGTCTATAGCTCTCTTTTTTGGTGGGATCCTTGTCTGGTTTTGGGATCAAGGTGATGCTGGCCTCATAAAATGAGTTTGGAAGTTTTCCTTCCATTTCTATTTTTTGGAACAGTTTCAGGAGAATAGGAATTAGTTCTTCTTTAAATGTTTGGTAGAATTCCCCCGGGAAGCCGTCTGGCCCTGGGCTTTTGTTTGTTTGGAGATTTTTAATGACTGTTTCAATCTCTTTACTGGTTATGGGTCTGTTCAGGCTTTCTATTTCTTCCTGGCTCAGTTGTGGTAGTTTATATGTTTCTAGGAATGCATCCATTTCTTCCAGATTGTCAAATTTATTGCCGTAGAGTTGCTCATAGTATGTTCTTATAATAGTTTGTATTTCTTTGGTGTTAGTTGTGATCTCTCCTCTTTCATTCATGATTTTATTTATTTGGGTCCTTTCTCTTTTCTTTTTGATAAGTCGGGCCAGGGGTTTATCAATTTTATTAATTCTTTCAAAGAACCAGCTCCTAGTTTCGTTGATTTGTTCTATTGTTTTTTTGGTTTCTATTTCATTGATTTCTGCTCTGATCTTTATGATTTCTCTTCTCCTGCTGGGCTTAGGGTTTCTTTCTTGTTCTTTCTCCAGCTCCTTTAGGTGTAGGGTTAGGTTGTGTACCTGAGACCTTTCTTGTTTCTTGAGAAAGGCTTGTACCGCTATATATTTTCCTCTCAGGACTGCCTTTGTTGTGTCCCACAGATTTTGAACCGTTGTACTTTCATTATCATTTGTTTCCATGATTTTTTTCAATTCTTCTTTAATTTCCCGGTTGACCCATTCATTCTTTAGAAGGATACTGTTTAGTCTCCATGTATTTGGGTTCTTTCCAAACTTCCTTTTGTGGTTGAGTTCTAGCTTTAGAGCATTGTGGTCTGAAAATATGCAGGGAATGATCCCAATCTTTTGATACCGGTTGAGTCCTGATTTAGGACCGAGGATGTGATCTATTCTGGAGAATGTTCCATGTGCACTAGAGAAGAATGTGTATTCTGTTGCTTTGGGATGAAATGTTCTGAATATATCTGTGATGTCCATCTGGTCCAGTGTGTCGTTTAAGGCCTTTATTTCCTTGCTGATCTTTTGCTTGGATGACCTGTCCATTTCAGTGAGGGGAGTGTTAAAGTCCCCTACTATTATTGTATTATTGTTGATGTGTTTCTTTGATTTTGTTATTAATTGGTTTATATAGTTGGCTGCTCCCACATTGGGGGCATAGATATTTAAAATTGTTAAATCTTCTTGTTGGACAGACCCTTTGAGTATGATATAGTGTCCTTCCTCATCTCTTATTATAGTCTTTGGCTTAAAATCTAATTGTTCTGATATAAGGATTGCCACTCCTGCTTTCTTCTGATGTCCATTAGCATGGTAAATTCTTTTCCACCCCCTCACTTTAAATCTGGAGGTGTCTTCGGGCTTAAAATGTGTTTTTGGAGGCAACATATAGATGGGCTTTGTTTTTTTATCCATTCTGATACCCTGTGTCTTTTGACAGGGGCATTTAGCCCATTCACATTCAGGGTAACTATTGAGAGATATGAATTTAATGCCATTGTATTGCCTGTAAGGTGACTGTTACTGTATATGGTCTCTGTTCCTTTCTGATCTACCACTTGTAGGCTCTCTCTTTGCTTAGAGGACCCCTTTCAAGATTTCCTGTAGAGCTGGTTTGGTATTTGCAAATTCTTTCAGTTGTTGTTTGTCCTGGAAGCTTTTAATCTCTCCTTCTATTTTCAATGATAGCCTAGTTGGATATAGTATTCTTGGTTGCATGGTTTCTCGTTTAGTGCTCTGAAAATATCATGCCAGCTCTTTCTGGCCTGCCAGGTCTCTGTGGATAAGTCAGCTGCCAATCTAATATTTTTTCCATTGTATGTTACAGACTTCTTTTCCCGGGCTGCTTTCAGGATTTTCTCTTTGTCATTGAGACTTGTAAATTTTACTATTAGGTGACGGGGTGTGGGCCTATTCTTATTGATTTTGAGGGGCGTTCTCTGAACCTCCTGAATTTTGATGCTCGTTCCCTTTGCCATATTGGGGAAATTCTCCCCAATAATTCTCTCCAGTATACCTTCTGCTCCCCTCTCACTTTCTTCTTCTTCTGGAATCCCAATTATTCTAATGTTGTTTCGTCTTATGGTGTCACTTATCTCTCGAATTCTCCCCTCGTGGTCCAGTAGCTGTTTGTCCCTCTTTTGCTCAGCTTCTTTATTCTCTGTCATTTGGTCTTCTATATCACTAATTCTTTCTTCTGCCTCATTTATCCTAGCAGTTAGAGCCTCCATTTTTGATTGCACCTCATTAATAGCTTTTTTGATTTCACCTTGGTTAGATTTTAGTTCTTTTATTTCTCCAGAAAGGGCTTTTATATCTCTCGAGAGGGTTTCTCTAATATCTTCTATGCCTTTTTCGAGCCCGGCTAGAACCTTGAGAATTGTCATTCAAGTCCTCTACTATTATTATATTGTCTCTTTCTCCCTCAGATCTGTTAGTATTTGATTAATATGTTTAAATAAATCCATGTTGGTTGCATTATATTCATAGTTGTCATAGCTTCTTGATGATTGAACTCATTTTCACTATATAATGACCTTTGTTTTTTGTTACTGTTTTTGGCTTAAAGTCTATTTTGTATGATGTAATAGTAGGTACTCTCATTCTCTTTTTCTTTCTATTTGCATAGAACATCTTTTTCCATCCCTTCACTTTGATCTTATATCCCTTCCTTAAAATTGAAGTGAGTCAATTTTATGGATGCCTCTAGGTCAGCTGAGAAGATGGTGGAGTAGGAGGACCTTAAGCTTGCCTCCTCCCAGGAACACAGCTAGATACACCCATATCACCATAAATAGCCTTGGAAATGACTAATGGACTGGCAGGATAAACTCCACAACTAGAGGCAGGTAAGAAAATAGAAGAAGGTAGAAAGGCAAAGATGTGGCTTGGGAGCACATGAGAGATGTGGACTTTGACTGTCCACTGTGGGGAGGGAGCCTGTGGTACAAATATTGGAAAACAGACTTTCACACTGGGGAGCCCATGAACAGAAATAAGAATCTCCATAATATTTGCCTTTGAAATTGAGAGGGGCTGCATTTCATGAGTTCTTAATTTCAAGACCTACTGGTCTTAAACCCTGGACTTTTAAAAATCAGTGGGCTTGCCTTTGGGAGAGCATGGATGGCATTAAGAAGCAGAGTCCCTGCCCTTAAAGAGACACCAGTATAAACAGATTAGAACAAGCTGTTCAAAAAACACCTGCAGCAGATGCAAGGGAGAGTGATTTGCTTAACTCAGAATCAACCTGGAGAGAAAGATTCACAGGGACTGGGAGACCCCATGAAGAACAAAGGAGCTAGCAGGTACCATTGTTCTCCCCTGTCCCCAGAGTAAACAACAGCCACCTGTCAGAGACAGCCTAGCACCAGCACTCCTTATCTAACTTCCTTTCACCAAGCCCTGCCCCCGTGCTTTGGGGGAATCCACTTTTCCTGGTTAGGCTGGCTTCAGTCCAGATGCATCAGGTACCTCCACCAGAAGACCAGTGCAAATCCTTTTGACAACGTATCTCCTGACCCACGTGTTCTGTGGGACCTTAGTTCTAGCGATGATAGGGGCAGGTCTCATTTCATAGGCAGACCACCACACACCTCGCTGCCCACAACAGGTAAAGAGAACATCTGCAAACAACAGGACTGAAGGAAAAAGAGGCAAATACCCAATAGCAAAGGACATGCAACACTCATAGGAGACACTACATAAAGTGCCAGACCCAGGGAACAGGCAACACTGCACTACAAGACACTACATGGCACCACAAAAAGAAAATAATGCAAATTGAGAATAGTCTCAGAGGACTCAGTGATTCTATCAAGCATAACATTTGCACTATAGGAATCTCAGAAGAAGAGAGATGAAAGCACAGAAAATTTATTTGAAGAAATAATAGTTGAAAACTTTCTTAATCTGGGGAAGGAAATAGATATCCTGATCCAGGAGGCACAGAGATCTGCCCAAAAATTCAACCCAAGGAGGACTATACAAGACACATGGTAATTAAAATGGCACAAAGTAGTGGTAAAGAAAAATTTAAAGCAGCAAGAAAAAAGACCATTGCATACAAGGAATAATCCATAAGGCTATCATCAGATTTTTAAGCAGAAACTTTGCAGGCTACAACAAAGTGGCATAATACAAAGTGCTGAAAGGAAAAAATCTCCAGCTAAGCATACTGTATCCATCAAGTCTGTCGTTCAGAATAGGAGAGATAAAAGAGTTTCCCAGAGGGGCGCCTGGGTGGCTCAATGTGTTGGAGCCTCTGCCTTTGGCTTGGGTCATGATCCCAGGGTCCTGGGATCGAGCCCCGCATGGGGCTCTCTGCTCTGCGGGGAGCCTGCTAACTCCTCTCTCTCTCTCTGCCTGCCTCTCTGCCTACTTGTGATCTCTGTCTGTCAAATAAATAAATAAAATCTTAAAAAAAAAGAGTTTCCCAGACATACAAAAACTAAAGGAGTTCATGATCACTAAACCAGCTTGGGAAGAAACATTAGAGGGGACACTTTGAGTGTAAAGGAAGATGATTGGTAAGCATCTAAAAATTTAAAAACACACACGCACACAAAAGGAGTACAAATAAATATTTCTGTAAAAATTAGTCAAGGGATTGATAAAAGCACGTAAAATATGACATCATCTACCTAAAATATGGGGAGGGAGAGTAGTAAAGAATGGGCTGAAACCATGGGGCGCCTGGGTGGCTCAGTGGGTTAAGCCTCTACCTTCGGCTCAGGTCATGATCCCAGGGGCCTGGGATCAAGTCCCGCATGGGGCTCCCTGCTGAGCAGAGAGCCTGCTTCTCCTCATCTCTCTCTCTGTCTGTCTCTCTGCCTATTTGTGATCTCTCTCTCTGTCAAATAAATAAATAAAATCTTTAAAAAAAAAAAAAAAAAAGAATGGGCTGAAACCTAAGCAGCTATGAACTTAATATAGACTGCTGTATGCAGAAGATGTTATATGCAAACTTAACAGTAATGATAAAACCAAACCAAATAAAAAAAAAGTAATAGATATGCAAAGAATATCATTAAAGAAAGCCAATAAGCAATAAAAGAAAGCAAAAGAAAAAGGAGAAAAAGGTTAAAGAATGCCTGTAGAAGCCAGAAAACAAGTAACAAAAAGTCAGGAACAAGACAGGGATGTCCACTCTCATCACTTTTATTCAGGATAGTACTGCAAGACCTAACCACTGCAATTAGATAAACCAAAGAAGTCAAAAGCAACCAAATCAGTAAGGAAGAAGTACAAGTCTTACTATATGCAGATTGCATGATACTATATATAGAAAACCCTAATTACTCCACCAAAAAACTACTAAAGCTGATAAATGAAATCAGTAAAGTCACAAAATACAAAATCAATGTATAGAAATCTGTTGCATGTCTATACAGTAATAATGAAGCAGCAGAAAGTGAAATTAAGAAAATAATTTCACTTACAGTTGCATTAAAAACAATAAACTATCTAGGAATAAACTTAACCAAGGTGGTGAAAAATACTCTGTACTCTGAAAAGTATAACACTAATAAAAGAAATTCAACACAACACAAAGAAATGGAAAGACTATTCCATGCTTATGGGTTGGAAGGACAAGTATTGTTAAGATATCTATACCACTCAAAGAAGTATATAGATTTAATGCAATCCCTATCAAAATACCAATAGCATTTTTCACAGAGCTAGAAAAAATAATTCTAAAATTTGTATGGAACCACAAAAGACTTCAAATAACCAAAATAATCTTGAAAAAGAAAAACAAAACTAGCAGTATCACAATTCCAGATTTCAAGTTAAAATAATTAAATCTGTACAATACTGACATAAAAAGAGGACACATAGATCAATGAACTAGAATAGAAGACCCAGAAACCCACAATTCTATGGTCAGTTAATCTTTGACAAAGAAAAAATGAATATACAATCAGGAAAAACACAGTTTTTTTTTCAAGAAATAGTGTTGGGAAAACTGGACAGCCACATGCAAAATAATGAAACTGGACCACTTCCTTTCATCATATACAAAAATAAACCCAAAATGAATTAAAGACCTAAATGTGAGACCTGAAACCATAAAAATCCTTGAAAAGAGCTCAGACAGCAATCTCTGATACTAGCTTTAGCAACATTCTTCTGTATATACCTTCTCAGGCAAGCGAAATAAAAGCAAAAATAACCTATTGGGACTGCATCAAAATAAAAAGTTTCGGGACGCCTGGGTGGCTCAGTTGGTTGGACGATTTCCTTTGGCTCAGGTCATGATCCCAGAGTCCCGGGATCGAGTCCCGCATCGGGCTCCCAGTTCCATGGGGAGTCTGCTTCTCCCTCTGACCTTCTCCTCGCTCATGCTCTCTCTCACTGTCACTCTCTCTCAAATAAATAAATAAAATCTTTAAAAAAAATTAAAAAATAAAATAAATAAAAAATAAAAAGATTCTGCACAGTGAAGGAAACAAAAGGCAACCTACTGAATGGGAGAAGATATTTGCAAATTACATATCTAATAAAGGGTTAGTATCCAAAATACGTAAAGAACTTATTAAAAAAATACCCCCCAGATCCTGATAATTCAATTAAAAATAGGAGAAGACATGAACAGACATTTCTCCAAAGAAGACGTATAGCTGATCAGGAAGAGATGCTCAACATCACTCATCATTAGGGAGATGCAAATCAAAACCACAATGAAAAATCACCTCACATCTGTTAGAATGACTAAAATAAAAAACATGAGATGCAAGTGTGGGTGAGAATGTGAAGAAATGGGAACCCTCTTGCACTGTTAGTGGGAATACAAATTGGTGCAGCTATTGTGGAAAACAGTATGGAGTTTCCTCAAAACATTAAAAAATAGAACTACCCTACAATCCAGGATTCCACTACTTGGCATTTACCTAAAAATACAAAAACAATTCAAAGGGATACATGCACTCCTGTGTTTATTGCAGCATTATTTACAAGAGCTAAAGTGTGGAGTCATGGAAGCACCCCAGGTGTCCATCGACAGATGAATGGATGAAGATGTGTATACACATACACACACACACCCTGGAATATTATTCTGCCATAAAAAAAATGAAAATCTTGCCATTTGCAACAACATGAATGGAGCTGTAGTGTATAAAACTAAGAAATAAGTCAGAGAGAGACAAATAGCATATGATTTCACTCATATATGGAATTTAAGAAACAAAACAAATGAACAATGAAAAAAAAAAAAGCCAGGAAATAGACTCTTAACCATAGAGAACAAACTGATGGTTGCTAGAGGGGAGGTGGATGAGAGAATGAGTGAAATAGATGATATGGATTAAAGAGTACACTTACTATGATAAAAAAAATAAAATCAAATTTAAGAAAGTATAAAAAAACAGTTTTCTTTAAAAAATGAAGTGAGTTTCTTGTAAGGAGCATATAGTTGTGTCTTGTTTTCATTTTTGTTTTTTGTCCATCCATCCACTCCATGTCCTTTGATTAGAGAATTCAATCCATTTACATTCAGAGTAATTATTGATGTGTAAAACTTGGGAATGCCATCTTTTCCCCTCCCCCTGGTTATTTTGTAGTTCTTTTGGTCCTTCCTCTCTTGCTGCGTTTCTTTGTGAATTGATAGTATTTGTAGTGGTATGCTTGGATTACCTTCTTTTAATTATTGTGTATCTACTCTAGATTTTTGCTTGTAGTTACCATAAAACATCTTATAGATACAAGTCTATTTTAATACTGGTAACAAATTAGAAGGCATACAAAAACTCTACTCTTTTATTCTCCTGTTAGGTTTTTATGTCACAATTTATCTTTTTTAATATTGTGTATTCATTAGCTGATTTTTATAGCTATATTTATTTTTAATACTTTTTTTACTGTAATCTTAATACATTTAGATTTAGATGGTTAATACCACCATATCATGCTATAGAGTATTCTGAATTTAACTTCTTACTTACCTTTATTAGTGTGTTGTGTATTTTCCTGTTTCCTCTGTTTTACTTGCAAATTACAGTCATTTAATTTCATCTTAAGAAACCTATTTCAGCACTTTTTGTAGTGCACATCTTAGGGGTGCTGAATTTTCTCAGCTTCTCTTTTCTTGGGAGAGTATTTATCTCTCCTATATTTCTGAAGGATAACTTTGCTAGTTAGAGTGTTCTTGATTGTCAATTTTTTCTTTCAGCACTTTAAATATATTATCCCCACATTCTCCTGGTCTGTAAGGTTTTTGTTGAAAAATTCACTGATAGCTTTATGTGGGTTTCTTTGTATGCTATAAGTTTCTTTTCTCTTGCTTTTTTCAGAATCTCTCTCCATCTCTGATTTTTGATAGTTTTGTTTTAATGTTTCTTACAGAGGATCTCTTTAAGTTGAATTTTTTTAGTGACATATAAGCTTCATGAACTTGGATATCTGAATCTCTTTCCAGATTTGGGAAATTCTGTCATTATTTCTTTGAATATTTGTTCTGCCTCCCTCTCCCTCTCTCCTCCTTCTGGAAGTCTAACAGTTCATAAGTTGTTGCTATGCTATAATTCATGTAGTCTTTCTTATTGTCTTTCAGTATTATTCCTTTATTCTGCTCTGAATGGATAATTTCAAAGTGCCTGCATTCTAAGTCACAGATTCTTTCTTCCATTTGATCCATTCTGATGTTGTTGCTTTCCATTGAATTTTAAAAATTTCATTCATTGTATTCTTCAGCTCTAGAATTTGTTTGCTTCTTTTTTTTTTATGATTTCTGTTAAACTTTTCATTTTGTTTGTGTATTATTTTCCGGATTTCTTCAATTGTCTTTCTATGCTTTGTGCTAATTCTTTGAGTTTCTGTGAATAGCTATTTTGAATTTTTTTACCAGGTATATTGCAGATCTTAAGTCTTTCAGATCAGATACTGGGAAACTTTTGGTTTTTTGGTGGTGTCATGTTTCCTCAACTTTTCATCTTCTTTCAAGTTTTGTATTGCTGGCTTTGCATTTAAAATTGCAGTCACCTCTTCGAGTCTTTATTAACTACCTTTGGGAAAGAAATATCATCCATAAATCCTGCTAGTTCTCCTATTAGATACATTTTTTTTTCTTCTTTCTCCCTTTTGTGGCAGAATTCTTTAGCTTGTTTGCCTTCTCTTCATCCTACAACATGCCAGACCAGATGCTGACAGCTTCCTTTTTGTTTTCCCACAAGTGGTACTAAAGTTCAAGTTTGTGGTCTCTCCTTGGCCTACAGATTCAGGCCAGCTTTCTGTACATGTTTACTAGCTGTCAGCCAAAGCTCTCACCACCACCATAGGGAGTGGGTATAGAGAGCTAGTCATGGGTTAGGGGTGTGTGTAAGTAAGTCCTGCAGAGGGGGAGGTGGTGAAAGGGGAGTATGCAAACAAGGCATCCCCAGCAGTTTGAGGGATGACTCTCTCTCACTCTCTCTCTTTTTTTAATTTATTCATTTGACGGAGAGAGAGAGAGATAACAACTAGCCAGGCAGAGAAAGAGCAGGAAGCAGGATAGCTCTCTGCTGAGTAGAGAGCCCAATGCGGGGCTCGATCCTAGGACCCTGAGATCATGACCTGAGCTGAAGGCAGAGGCTTAACCCACTGATCCACCCAGGTGCCCCTGTGGGCTGTCTCTTGATGGAGTCCATGGCACATTCAGTAGTATTAATGCCCCTTTAATGCCCTCCTAAAGTCCTATCCATAGTCTCTTCTTGCCCCCAATTATTGGGAGTATTATGCAGTACTCTGAATATGGCAGGGGAGAAATGGGCTTTTGGCAGCATCCTGCATATCTGGAATAGTGGATGCTCATTCACATGCTGTCATTTTTCCCCCATGGGAGAAATCATGGGGTAAGAAGTTCTCTCTTGGTGCTGAGCTGTGCTGCCTTGGAGGAGTAATGCAGGTAAAATCAGTTTCTTCTACCCTCTCCAGTGCAACAAAATTGTGTATTTTTTTCTTCAATGATATGTTTGAACTTCTCTGCTGAAAAACCTGGACTTCCACAAAGGCTCTTTCATCTCTGGGTGATTGTCTAAGACAACATTTTTCAGAGGATCCTGGACCATGGCTCAAATTGGTAGGAGTCAGCTCACAGGCTCCTTCAGAATTCACAGCTGGAACTGAGGTTTTTGCCTGTACATGGGTGGGCAAGATCCCTGGGTTCCTTGGCATGTGGCACTGGATCACACAACTCCCACAAAGGCACTTTTGTCCATGGATGGATTGTTGTTAAGGGGGAAATATGATGAGAGATGTCTTTCTCAGCCATTAAGATCCACAGATGGGAATATTGCCATCTTGCTAGCTCCTGAGAGTCATTACTAATTGTATAAATTGTGATTATGTTAAGGTTTGGGATTTGCAAATTCTCTGTTAGTGAATATATTTTGTTAAATCTCTGATTCTTCCTGCTGATTTATCAGATAGCCCTCCTCAACTGATGTATTTTATTTATTTATTTATATTTTAAATAAAAAGTCTCTTGGGAGAGTTGAATGTCCATAATACTGTTGTTATGAGCATAGAAGCTGTGTAATTTTTTGAAAACAGCATTTGGAGAAACATGAAAGGATGATAAGGTTTGTTATCTCTACATAAAAATGACTTGCCATAATTCTTTGAAAGCGGTTATACCAAAACAAAGCAATATTTTAATTATATTTTTCTATATTTAATACTAAACCTAAAGGTACATTTCTAAAACCATCTTTCCAAATTAACATCTTATCATTCATATTGTCTCAGTGAAAAAATATATTTTCAGGACATGAAAAATTATATTCTCATCTGTCACCAGCAATTCAAACCTGGACTTTAACACTGTTTGCTCTTTTTTTCTTAATTTTAGGTTTTGCTTACTATGAGCTTATATAGCAGTCAGTATGTCCCACGAAGCATTTGTTCAGACAGAGTGTGAGTCTTGTGACATAATGCATGCATGAAGAACATTAACCCTCGGGATGCCTGGGTGGCTCAGTTGGTTAGATGACTGCCTTCGCCTCAGGTCATGATCCTGGAGACTGCGGATAGAGTTCCGCATTGCCGGGAGTCTGCTTCTCCCTCTGACCTTATCCTCGCACATGCTCTCTCTCACTGTCTCTCTCTCTCAAATAAATAAATAAATAAAATCTTAAAAAAAAAAAAAAGAATATTAACTCTCAATTTGTTGATTTTTCTAGGTTTTAATATGTAATATACCACTCCTATAATGTTATAGTTTCCTTACATTAAATCCCATTAAATGAGATATTTGAGTCAATACATCCCCCTGGACAGCTTCATTGGTTTAACCAAATAATGTCAACATATTTTGGATGCCACCAATTAAAAATAAATGGTACTTAAAAGGAAATGATAGCTAATTACATAGAAACGTGGGTGGTTGGGGGGGTGGATGAATGGATGGATGGATGGGTATAGAGATAGACATCACAATTTTGGTGAATGTTTTAGTTTTTCTGTGAAATATTTCCACTTACATGAAAATTCCAGGGAAAATATCCAGTTAAAGGTGATTTTGATGCATTGGCTGCTCTGTTATTCCAAGAATGTTTGTAATGCCCTCTTCGCAGAAGGCATGGTTTCTGTTGAAATTTTTGAATAGTCATTCTGGTTTGTCACCACACAATAGTTTATATAAGTGTGATAAAAATACACAGGAAGCTTACACAGTAATTTAGCATCTTTATTAGGTTTCCTACCGCCCTTCATTATATAACACTTTTCATTTTTGGAAAGGATTATTGTATAAGATATGGGGTTGATTTTATTACCTTTTTCTATTTAAGTTCCAGGCTTCTGTTTCACTCTCCTCATGAGAACTCAGTGAACAGATTTGCTGGTGTATAAATCCCAGTGGAGATGCCCTATTTATTCAGTGTTGCCTAAATCTTTTGTGCCCAAAAGATTTCTTCTGGTTTTATTGCTCCACTGTGATATTTTAATATTCTCAGGGTAGAGAGATAGATAACTTGAGCCAAAAGAATGCTCAAATATGCAGTAATCATTTGCCTTATCAAAGTTGCTATAGTATGTCTCTCCCATTAACTGAAGAAGTTGGTCAGATTTGGGGTTCACAGAATTTTTCCCCAATTCTGTTAAGAAATATTGCAATTTTAAATGCCATACACAGGAGTGCTGATTCAGTTTAACTACAGACTTTTACATTTGTAATCATGATATAATATATGAAGTGAGATTTAAAGTGAATAAAAGGTGTTTCCTATTTTTTTTATTGAGGTACCTTACCTTTATTACTCCCCAGATTTAAACTCTATTTTTTAATTAGTCACAATTATACAGTTATTTCTAACGTATCAGTGATTCACAAAGAATGATTCCTGGGCCAGCAGTATCAGCTTCACTTGGAAACTTACTCGAACTACAAATATCCTATACCAGCTCAGACATCCTGAGAAACTCTGTGGTTGGCATTCAGCAATCTATTTCTTTCTTTTTTTTTTTTTTAAAGATTTTATTTATTTATCAGAGAGGGGGGGGGGAGAGCGAGCACAGGCAGACAGAATGGCTGGCAGAGGCAGAGAGAGAAGCAGGCTCCCTTCCGAGCAAGGAGCCCGATGTGGGACTCGATCCCAGGACACTGGGATCATGACCTGAGCCGAAGGCAGCTGCTTAACCAACTGAGCCACCCAGGCGTCCCACAGCAATCTATTTTTTAACACTCTCTCTAGTTGAATCAGATACAGCTACAGTTTGAGAACTGCTGTAATAAATCATCTAACTTACCACAGGAAATTAAGTATGATAGCTGAAGCTTACAAATTTCCTAAACATACTGTCCAATTTCACAACATACTTACGGGACTTCACCATCAAATAATTTTATATAAGGTATGCTTTAACAGAGGCAACACATAGAATGGGCATTCAGAAATATTTGTTGAATGAATAAATGAATTCTGTGTAGACCTAGTTCATTTAGGCTCTATAATAGTATACCAGTTTTAGAATTTGAAAAAAATGACCCAATAGGCAGCATATTTGAATGCCATTATTTATATTTCAGGGAAGTCTTAATACATCACACATTTTTTTTCCCTACAATAGTAATAAACATAGATCTAGCTATGAATTCTAAGTACAAATGTGGATGCATTAACTTCCAAAAGAATCATAAAATATCTAAAGTAAATTTCATGAAAATATAGTAGAATTGATTTGCAACAACACATCTAGTATTGAACTGTGCTGTCACAAGTTATAAGCATTTGCTGGGGTTCTTTAGCTATCTATCACAGAAGAATAAAATAGTCACTTTATATATTTAATGGCATTATTACAAAGATCCATTATACTTAGAAGCAAGTTCTAAATTTTAACACACAAATATATTAGCTGAATAGGCTGTCAAAATGTACTTTACATTTTTTTCTGTTATTTTTAACAGGTTTTTTGAGTTAAAATTGATATACATGCAATATACTGTGCATATGTAACCTATACAAGTTTTTACATATATGTACACCAGAGAAACCATCATTAAAATCAAGATAATGACCTTCATGGTCCCAATTTTCCTGTCCCAAAAGATTCCATCATAGTCCCTCACTCTTACCCTTACTAATTCATTTTATTCATAGGCGACTTCTGTTCTGCCTTAGATTAGTTTGCATACCATTGAATTTGCATAGATTCGTTTGCATAGATTAGTTTGCATACCATTGAAATTTATATAAATGGAACCTTACAGTATGTGGGGCTCCTTTTGAGGGCAAGGGCTTGTTTTTTGTTTCTTTCATCCTGAATAATTAGAAGATTTGAATGGCAGGATTATATGTTAAGTGTATGTTGGCATTTTAAGAACCTGTCAAATTGTTTTTCAAAGTGGTTGTATCATTTTATGTTTCCATAAAATCATTACCATCTCTTCCACATCATCACCAGAACTTGATGTGGTCAGTCTTTTTAAGTTTAGCCATTCTACTCAGTAGGTAATAGTGGCACACTGTGGCTTTAATTTGAAATCCCTTAACGTGTAATGATATAGAACATCTTTTCATATGCTTATTTTCCATCTGTTCATCTTTTTGATGACTGTCCAGATCTTTTTTGCCTGTTTTTTTAAATTGAATTTCTTTTTTATTATTGAATTTTGAATTTGCCGTATGTATTCTGGATACAAATCCTTGATTACATATATATCTTGAAAATATTTTCTTCTAATCTGGCACTTTTCTTTTTATTCTCTTACACTAGTGTCTTCTGAAGAGCAGAATTTTAATTTTGATGAAGTCCAGTTTACCAGTGTATCACCCCTTTTATGAAACTTGTTTTTGGCTTCATATCTAAGAAATCTTTTCCTAACCCAAGGTCGTAAAGTTTTCTCATACGCTTTCTTCCAAAAGTTTTAAAGTATTAGGTTTTATATTAAGGCATATAACCCATTTTTAGTAAATTTCTATATGCAATTTAAAATTTAGATAGAAATTATTCTTTTCTTTCTTATCCTCCCTCCTTTCCTTCCTTCCTTTCTTTTTTTCCTCCCCTCACCTTCTCCTCCTCTTCTACTTGTCCTCCTTCTCCTTTTTTTTTTGCGTGTAGATATCAAGTGTTTCCTCCACTAAGCTGACTTTAAACCCTTTGTTGTAAAATCAGTTGTCCATATATGTGTAGATTTATTCCTGGGCTCCGTTTTGTTCTACTGACTTGTCTGTCTTTATAATAAGACCCTGATAAGTAGTTTTACTCCTTCAACTTTGTTCTTCTTCTTTAAAGTTGTTTTGGATATTCTGGTTCCTTTGAATCTAGTTCCTTTGAATTTCTATATGAATTTTAAAATCCAGTTGTTAATTTCTATTTTAAAAAAAGCCTGCTGGGATTTTAATTGGGATTACATTGAATCAGTAAATGAATGTAGATGATGTAGATTTGGGAAAAATTGACATCTTAAAAATACTGTTTTCTGATTCTTGAGCACAGTGTATCTTTTCATTTACTTAAACCCTGTTTAATTTCCTTAGGAATATTTTGTAGTTTTTTACATATTTTGTCAAATTAACATCTAAGCACTTCTTATTTCTGGTATTTTAAATGGTTATTTTGAATGTCAGTTTTATAATATTCATCACCACTATACAAATACAATTTCTTTTGTATATTTATCTTAATATCCTGTTACCTTGCTGATCTCACCTATTAGTAGCTATTTTGTAGATTGCATTGGATTTTCTATGTAATTAGTCACATTATCTCTGAATAGAGTTTTACTTCTATTTCAATTCTGGATGCCTGTGTTTTCTTTTTCTTTCCTCATCTCATCAGCTAAACTTATAGGGTAAGTGAGTAGAAGTGATGAAACTAAACATCCGTGTACAATATTTTTTCCTCCAGTATAGTATTAGCTGCAGGATTGTAGAAAATGTCCTTTATACAACTGAGAAATTTTCCTCCTCTTCAAATTTGGTGAACATTTTTGAATAGGAATGGATGTTGGGATTTTCTCAAATATTTTTTTCATTATCCGGATGGAGTGATTATATTTCTCTTTTTCAGCTTATTAAGGTGATGGATGTATTGATTAATTTTCAAATGTTTAAGATAATCTTGCATTTTTGGAAAACAGACCTTGGTAATCCTTTTTATATATCATTCATTTCTATTAACTAAAATATTGTTAATAATTTTTGAATTTATATTCTTGAGGGATATTGATCTGTACTTTCCTGGCCTGATTGAAAAGGTTTGGAATTATTTGCCCTTCTGTAATTTTTTGGAAGACTTTATATATAATTAATATTATGTCTCCTATAAGTGTTTGATAGAATTCATCAGTGAAGCCATCTGGACTTTTATTTGTAGAAGTTTAACTAAAAAATACATTTTAAAAATTCACGTAGAGCTATACAATTTATCACTTTTTTGATGAGACATGGTAGTGTGTTTTCAAGTAATTTGTCATTTTCTTCTATGTTGTCAAATTTATAGGCATATCATTATTTATGTTTCAATTTTTTAAATATCTCTAGATTCTTTAATGAAGTCACTGCTTTTATCATGTCATTGATATTTTGTATTTTTCCTCTTTTTTCACAACCAATTTGTCTGAATATTTATCACTTTTATTTATCTTCAGCAAGAACAACCCATATGTTCCATTGACTTTTCTTTATTATTATGACTTTTTGTTTTCTACTTCATTTATTTTCACTTGAGTTTTTTGTTTGTTTGTTTTGAAATTTTTATTTACTTGTTTGACAGAGATCACAATTGGCAGAGAGGCAGGCAGAGAGAGAGGAGGAAGCAGGCTCCCCACTGAGCAGAAAACCCAATGTGGTGCTGGATCCCAAGACCCCAGACTATGACTGAGCTGAAGGCAGAGGCTTTAACCCACTGAGCCACCCAGGCGCCCCTTCACTCGAGTTTTTTTTTTTTTTTCCCCCTTTTCTTAGTTTGGATTTAATTTGTTCTTCTTTTACCAGTTACTTAAGTTTGAACCTGGGGTTATAGATTTTGAGACCTTTTTCTCTTAATATAGAAACATATTGACATCAGTTTCCCTTAAGGAGTCTTTTGGTGAGACTGTGCAGGTATTGATTTGTTGAATTTTTATTTTTATTCAGTTTGGAGTACTTTCTTATTTCTCTTTGGGTTATATTTTGACTCCTATGCTATTAAGAAGTGAATTATTTACTTTCAAAATATTTGGAGATAATTAAGGTGTCTATTACTAATATACAGTTTAATTCCATCGTGGTTACAGAACATATTTGAATGAGTTTAATCTGATTTGAAAAAATGGTCAGAGTGTGCGCTATTTTGGTAAATACTATGTGTACACTTGGAAAGAATGTGTATGGGCTATTGTTGGGTAAAGTGTTCTGAACCTTCAGTTACCTCGAAATGGTTGGTAGTCCTGTTAAAGCCTTCTATTGCCTCACTGATTGTCTGTCTTGTTAGTATTTTTGTTTAAACAATAAATTTGCCTTTCAAAGTGATTTTAAAAATGAATAGCTGATATATTTTCCTATATGCTTACTATTTCCAGTGTTCTTTGTTCTTTATATAGTTTCATATTTCCTCATGGTGTCATTTTTCTTTTGTTTGAAGAGCATCTTATATATTTCTGGTAATAAAGATCTACTGTTGATGAATATTTTTAGTTTGTCTGAAATTACTTTCTTCCACCTACATTTTTTTTTTAATTTTATCTATTTATTTGACAGACAGAGATCACAAGTAGGCAGAGAGGCAGGCAGAGAGAGAGGAGGAAGCAGGCTCCCTGCCCCTCCACCTACATTTTTAAGAGATATTTTACCTTGTATAGGATTCAGAATTGAGTTTTTGTTTCTTTCAATACTTTTGAAAGTCTTGCTTCACTTTCTTCTCACTTGAATTATTTCTGATGAAAAATGTGCTGTATCCCTTTTGTTTGTTTCAACATATCTTTATTCTCTGGCTGCTCTTCAAGTTTTCTCTTCACCACTGGTTTCAGCAATTCAGTTATGTTGTGCTTTGGTGTATTGTTCATGTTTCTGGTGTTTGGTAAATGATGACCTTCATGCATTTGGGGTTTATGGTTTTAACAGATTGGAAAAAATCTTCAAAAAAAAATTGGGGGGCACCTGGGTGGCTCAGTGGGTTAAGCCTCTGACTTTGGCTCAGGTCATGATCTCAGAGTTCTGGGATTGAGTCTTGGGGCTCTCTGCTGAGTGGGGAGCCTGCCCCCCCACCTCTGCCTGCCTCTCTGCCTACTTGTGATCTCTCTCTGTCAAATAAATAAATAAAATCTTATAAAAAAATTTTTTGTCCACTTTTTGTACTTCAATTACATGAATATTTAGGCTCATGAAGTTGTCCCATGGTTCACTAATACTCTTTTAATCTATTTAAATTTTTTTTCTTATTGTGTTTCATTTTAGATAGTTTCTATCTGTATTTCTACCTATATAGCTATATCTTTGAGTTCACTAATTCCTTGCTTGGCAATGTTTAGTCTCTTTCTTACCCTATGCAGTCTATTTTTTATCCAACGTATTTTAGCTTTCATCTCTTGACTTATCTGGGTCTTCTAAAAATCTGTATCTCTAACTTTTTGAATATATGGAACACAGTATGATAACTGTTTTCATGTCCTTGCCTGTTAACTTTATCATCTGTATTAGTTTATTATCTGTATTATCCATTTCATTTGACTTTATCATCTGTATTAGTTTATGATCTGTATTATCCATTTCATCTGATTGATAATTCTCTAAATAATGGCTCATACTTATTGCTTTTTTACATGTTTGGCAATTTGGGTCAATTTTTGGTTGGATGCCAAATTATAAATTTAACATTGTTGGGTGTTGGATACTTTTGCATTCTTACAAATATTTCTGTGATTATGAGTTTTTTTTTTTTGTTTTTGTTTTTGTTTTGTTTTTGTCTGAACTGCAGTTGAGTTATTTGGAGATAGTTTGATTCTTTTAGTCTTGCTTTTTTTTTTTTAATTTTTAATTTTTTATAAACATGTATTTTTATCCCCAGGGGTACAGGTCTGTGAATCAGCACTCACCAAAGCATATACCCTCCCCAATGTCCATAATCCCACCCCCCCTTCTCCTAATCCCCCTCCCCCCAGCAACCCTCAGTTTGTTTTGTAAGGTTAAGAGTCACTTATGGTTTGTCTCCCTCCCAATCCCATCTTGTTTCATTGATTCTTCTCCTACCCACTTAGTCTTGCTTTAATAGAATGCTAGGCAGTCTTGGAGCAGTATTCAGTCTAGAGCTAATTATCCTCCATTACTAAGACACAATCTTCCATATAGTATTGGTACTATATCCAGTATAGTATCTTTCTCAGGTGACTGTTTTCTTGGCCTCAGATAATTTCCTCACATTCATCTACTAATCAGTGTTATGCTGAATACTTGAGGAGAACCGTGGCTATTACAGGTACTCTCATGTGAACTCCAGCTGCCTTGGTCTCTCTGGACTCTCAGCCTTGCCTCTTAAATTCAGGGAATGTAATGCATCTGCCAGGGATTTCCCTCCCTATCTCACTCCCTGGAAACTGTCAAGCAGTAAACTGGGGTAGACTTAGGCTTCACCTCATTTGTTTTCTATTTCTCAGGGAGCTTTCCTTCATTACTTGATAAGCAGTATGTACCTGATAAGCACTATCTTGAAAAGTGTTCCCTTTGCCCTATTCATATATTTATATACACATATATGTATGTATATAATAATATGTACATATATGTATATACATATGTATATATTTTCCCCCCTGATTTATTTTTGGTAAATCCAATCCTGGTTTCTCTGTCTTGCCTATAACTTGAAAAGCTACCTGTCTTCTGGTTTTTCACTGGTAATTTTTTTCAGGATGTAAGAAAACCTGTATTTGAGGTACTAAAAATGTGTATCATTTTCATGTTTTATTTGCATAACTTTTTTGGTATACCTTATGCAACAGCTCAGTATTTGCCCAAAGGTGTATCTCAACATACACTCAATGGGATATCTCAAAATTACATTTCTTTCAACTATAGGCAGGGAGAAGTTTCATTTTTACTTGTAGAAAAGTAGAAAATATTATTGTTAGTCTATCTCTGTACACAACCTCATTAAATTATACTAGAAAAGGTTATGGGACAACTGGGTGACTCAGTCAGTTCAGCATCTGAATCTTGGTTTTGGTTGTCCCAGGTCATCATCTCAGAGTCATGATATCAAATCCCATGGCGGGCTGAGTTCATCGCTGAGTCTGCTTGAGATTCTTTCCTTCTGCCCCTCCACCCCCCTGCTTGCACACTCTCTCTTAAACAAATAAATAAATAAGTAAGAATTATACTGGAAAAAGCTAGAAGTATTGACTGAATAATTTTAGTGCAAATGGGCAAGTAGTTTTTTGCACTTGTGTTATCCCTGCCCTTCTTTTTAAGATTCTATTTATTTATTTGTTAGAGAGAGACAGAGAGAGAACACAAACACAGGGAGAGTGGCAAACAGAGGGGAAAGCAGCCTCTCTGCTAAGTAAGGAGCCCCATGCAGAACTCGATCCTAGGACCCTGGGATCATGACCCGAGCTGAAGGCAGATGCCCAACCGACTGAGCCACCCAGGCGTCCCTTATCCTGGCTTTTGCGTTTGGCTGTTATTCTGTTAACTAACATCCATTAGATTATTATTTGTTTCAAGTATTATTCTAGTGGTTGCTGATTATGTGGGGAAAAATTTGAATCAAAACAATTTACATTTATTTTTAAATTACCTATTTTTAATGATATAATTTCTAAAAATTAAATAGGCACATATATATTAGCCACTCTGTTATAAACATTTAAATAATTGCAGTCTGTTTTTGAGAATCCCTCAGATTATGTTCAAAGTTTGTGGATTTCTTAATTAATAAGGTTAAAGGATCCTGCATTTTAGAACCTACTAAATAATTACTGTAGAATATAGTGTTTTATCATTATTTATAACTCTAAAAATAAACATAGGCAAATAACTTGATTTAGTTATTCTAATTAAAGAATTTTGCTGAGTACCTGAAACAATGATATAACTAGTATATTTGCTTACATTTCAAGTCTTACAGACTCTGGGAAAAAGTTCTATTAATATGTGTAAACTTCATAATAGAGTTGTAATGCTTGTGTGTGCCTCTTGAAGAGTGTAAGATCATCTTATGTTAATTTGCTTGTTTCTTTGAGTTTCTGAAGATTTGTGGGGGAAAAAAATAATACAGAAAAGAAAAAGAAGAAAAGTTAAATGCGCTTGCATTGAATTTCAGGCCCATAATGATGAACTTTCATATATCAAAATAAACATCCTCTTAGTATGTCCAAAACTGAATTCCTGATTATCTACCCTCCCCACAAATTTCCTTTACTTTTAATTCTTCTATTTGCTCAGACCAAAACAACTTTGATTACTCTTTGTCCCAGACCCCATATTCATCAGTCAAGAAGTCTACGAACTCCACCTTTAGTATATATCAAGAATGTTTTTCGCTATGGTAGCCTTGTCTGAGCCTCTGTTATTTTCTTGCCAGGACCATTGCAATGACCTGCTACCTCATTTCCTTCCTTCTTGCTTTGTATGCATGCCTACATCTATTCACAGCAAAGCCGTCCAAGTGATTTTTTTTTTTTTAAGATTTTATTTATTTGACAGAGAGAGATCACAAGTAGGCAGAGAGGCAGGCAGAGAGAGAGAGGAGGAAGCAGGCTCCCTGCTGAGCAAAGAGCCCGATGCGGGACTCCATCCCAGGAGCCTGAGATCATGACCTGAGCCGAAGGCAGCGGCGTAACCCACTGAGCCACCCAGGCTCCCCCCAAGTGATCTTTTAAAGTGGACAGTTACTTTCCTCTGCTCAAAACCTGTGGAGGTACCTGTTTCATTCCATAAAAACCCAGAACCCAGCAGTTGCCTGGAAAGTCTGTTTTACCCACTCTCTCCTCCTGAATCAGTTGCATCAAAAATGTGCTTGTTGACTTTTTTGGTATAACCTGAGATTGGCTGCTGCATCTAGGTAGAATGGTATCTTTTAGAACAGGATTACCTTTGGTAAAATTTTAATTTTTTTTTTGATTCTTGAAGCCTAAGTTTTCATACCTTATATGTGTTTTATTTCTCCCACATTATAAATAAAAAATGAACTACCTGATCAACTACCTGAAGATTTTAAGCTCAAGGCTACATTATGAATGAGCTTTACTTCCTCTTCTCCTATAAAAATGATTTTTAAAATTCATGCTCTTTCAGGCACTAGAGATAGATTTTCTGCCCATGTACTTACAAGAAGACTGCTTGGATTGGTAAGTTTTCATTCTCATCAATTTACTAGTCTTTATAAAAATCTGCAACTGTGACACAATAGCTTTCATCTCTTTCTTTAATCTAAAGATTCTTACTTTGTGGCTCTTACCCAACAGGGTCTGAACTTGAGGCTGGCTGAGCAAAATAAACAAAAGTCCTGCTCCCAGATAGTTTACATTCTTGCACGTGATAATGACCGTAGCTAAATAGTTATGGAAATATTTAGTTATGGTAGTTTTGATGGCTTTTATCACAGGGACCCAGTCTCATCTAGAAAGTCACATATAACTTCCCTGAGGAAGTAAGATTTGAACTGAAATCTGAAATGTGCAAAGAATATATATTTGCAAATTCTAAGAAGGTTGAGGTAGATAGATAGATTTGTCAGGGAAGTCCTGAAGCAGGAAGATGTATAGAAGCTGGATAAATGTTGGCGCGTCTGGAGAATAAAGAACAATGAAGGGGGTGGTGCAAGAAGAGGTTGGAAACAGATAGAAGATGGAGACTGAATACCTAATAGATTGTTTCAAGTATTTACGTCTTCATTCTAATCATACTCTTGAAGACTTTTACTATGGGAGTAATATTTACCATTTAAAAAGTGGTCACACTGAAAGCCATGTGTATTGCAGATTTAAAAAAGTGAAGAATGAATGTGATACAACTCATTAGGAGGACAATCCAGTGTGCCAGCCAAGAGATGGTGGTTCTTGGGTTAGGGTGGTGACAATGGAGATGGAGAAAAGTAAAAGAAGGCTAGAAGTATTCAAGAGATAAAAACAGCAGGTTTGAATAGTGCTGCAAAACATAGCACTGTATCAGTGAAGACTTGTAGGTTTGAACTTTCACAACTACATAGAGTGTGGAGTGTAAGACATTTTACTACATTAGGGAATGTTGGCAAAGAATCCTGTTCACCGGATTGTGAGTTCTAACTTCGGGATATTGAGTTTAGGTGCTCGGAGATGAAACTTGGAGATGGCCATTGACAACTGGAAGTCCATATGTGGAGTTTAGAATAGATGCCTCTTCTAAAGATATGAATGTGACATCATCAGCACATAGACAGTCATTCAACCACGGGCATAGATGAAATAACATATCACTGAGTGAAAAAAGAGTGTCCATACTATAGTGTATCCTATTTTTAAGTATAAAAACTCTCTAAACTGCCCTTCTTTCAATTTAGGGTCTTGTTATAATAATTTATATTCCATTTTAAGAGTGTGAACTTTTTCTCTCAGTTGTTTGTAAATCTGACCTTTCAAGAAAATATTCTTTGTAAGGAACAGGCAGGCACTGGGCACGTTTGTTCTGTTATTGACTGGTGTCATTCTCATGATAACCCCAAAGAGAAAATCTTTTAAGAAAAACATAGGCTTGTTTGTGATATTCACTGGATTTTCATAGACTTTTTTTTTTATGAATAGGAATTAGTATTGGACTAAGATGTGTAAACTGCATATAAACACCTGCTTTTTTAGAATCTTAAATAATTCTCTCCAAGTGGCAATGGTCTGTATGAGCAATTTGGTATTTTGTTTTGGAGTGGGGAAGGAGTGGTACACGTAAAATTATAACTTTCAAAGTGGCAAAACAAAAGTGTGTTTTACCATATCTTCTTTTGAATTTGAGTCTTAATGAGTTGACCCTAGTTTCTGATCTGAATGAGTACCCTGTATCCCTCCCATTACCCACATTCATTATAGATAGCAGATTCATATGTTTTTTCTTGTATTTATATTATACCTTTGTTATTTTGTTGATATAAATTTAATAGGTGCCTTGATAGATAACTGTATAATTGGTCCAATTCTCTCCCAGCAGAAAGAGTCCTGGAAATAACAATTGTTCCTTTTATGTCTCCTTTTCATCCATAGAGGTAGCTGTTGGACCTTCTAGAAAACCAGAGCTCTATGGCCTAGAATTTAAGACTATCAGTCACTCTGTTTTGAAATGGATTTAGAATCTTCGCAATATGCTTGAATAATTCCTTCCTCCGTCTATTTTTATACAGAAGTATATGGTCATCTCTGCAGTCTTGGGTCCTTATTAGAGTATTTTTTTTTCTTTAATAGGAGAATGTCAATCTTATTCTCAGCCATTAACCCTGTTTAAAAAATGTCAATCTTACCTTGATCAGCAACCTAGACTATCTGAATTCTAGACATTTGTCAGTATAACCTCAAACTTACTGGTTTTTAATACCTATAAAAAGCTTAGTTGGGGGAAATGACATCTACAGAGAATTTCCTAAAGCTTGTTCATTCATGTAGAAATTCTGAATTTTACCCTTGGACTGGCAGAAGCCACCCGAGACTTGTGTTTTGCATGCTACTCTTTCTTTTGACTTTATCTTACTTTACCTAAGGTCAGAGCAGTTTCTCCATTTCCTTATTCCTTATTCTATTTTATAATATATATTGTTGAAAGTTGCCTTATGTGTTTTTGACTAGTTTGTGCCTAATTTACTGAATAAAAAATGGAGGACCTTAATCTGTCAGTTGTTCATAGCTGAATATGAAATACAAATATTTAAACATCTCCTTATGCAAAAGATAAATGCTGTAAAAGGGCTTACCCTTCCATTGATTTCTCAATATTAAATGAACCAATAGTATAAAACTCTCCAAATCTTGCCATCAGCCCTTTCAGAATTAACCTGTCTGGTATTCCATAGTGGTTTTATCTAAATCAACCCCTGAATGGAAGCTAGAGGCTAGACAATAGTTATATCCTATTTTATACTTTTCTAACATTCATATGCCTTACAAATTCACTGATAATTGATCATCAAAGTATAATTCCTTTTTCTGCAACAAAAATTAAATGATTATCTTGGCTTTTCATTGTTCCAATGCATTTTTCACTTTTACCTATAAATTAGAGTCAGAGAAGAGTGATTAATATAAAAGTCATTTATAAATTCATCTCTATTCCAGAGAAAGAAGGTTTTAGGAAAATTTGTAACAGGAGAGGCAGAAATATAATGAAATATTATGTTACCTTTGATCAGGTAGGTAATTTTTTTTTAATTAATAAACTTTATTTTTTGAGTCACAGTAAAATTGAGCAGAAAGTAGAGAGTTCTTATATACCCCCATTAGGAAGGTGATTTCGATTAGTATGAAAATATCTGTTTTTCCCATAGGCAGAGGCGAGAGGGGAATAGAATAACATACATTAGTTCTCAACCATTCCAGCTTTAGAGGAAACTTTTTTAAACACAGAGTAAAGTTGCTCTGTGTAATGTTTGACTCGGGGGTGCCAATACTTTCTGATGTCAATGGGAGCTGAGAGAAAACATTTGAAACTGATCACCTATTTGGAAATGTTTATTTCCATAAAGTTATTACCTATTTCCAGGTTAGGTTCATTAAATCATTCTCAAGAATGTGATTTCATTGGCCTCTTTGTGATTATTGCAGCTCAGTAAATGCCATGTAGATGACTTATGCAGTGAGATGTCGGGGCCAAACTCCAAATCCACAGAATCTGACTGGGGAATGAATACGGGGACTTGGATGGCTGCAGCCTATAAAAGACCATTGGAAACAGAATGGCAGAGGGAGCAAAAAAAAAAAAAAAAAAAAAAACCCTGGAGAACACATGAAGCAGGACTTTAGGAGATGTATCATTGGATGTGACAAGGCCTAGTTGTCAAGTAGGGTAATACTCCACTGTCTTTGCAGTTTGCTTCCTATAGTAGCCCCACCCTGTGCATCCACCTAGAGGCTCCTTGATCTACCGAGGTTTCACTTAACCCAGAACCTGGTTAATAGTTATAATTGATAATTAGCATATAGTGAGCTTTGGTGGGCACTAGTCTTGATGTCTTATATGTAATCCTTAGAACAAGCCTTACCATTATTATCAACCTCGCTTTATAGGTAGAGAAATGGTGGTATAGGAATGTTCATTAATTTTTTTCAAGGACTCAAGAAGCAGAGCAAGAACAGGGCCAAAGTCAGCTGGCTCCAGTATCTGTAGTTTTTAACTCTGTACTTTACTTCCTGATGATCATGTGATGATGTGGAAATGGTACTTTTTCTGGTGAAAAATTAGTATCTATTATTATTATTAATTGGGAATTCTGACAACACACTTGCAACCATGAATGGCAAGCACATGGGCTATCAATGTAATTACAGAAAAACACAATTTCCTGGAAAGAAATTGTAAAATGTCAACAACTTTCATTAGTGTGGAATGAGTAACTTACTTAAGTGAATTAATTTCCTAACTTTCTATTAAATGCCAATGGAATTACAGTTTCAGATGACTATTACTTTTATTTTCCTCATGAGTAGCACCAAGGTAATTAAATACTGATATTTCATGCTAAAATTATTAGAAAATTATCATTCTTTATGTATGTTATACAACCTAACTAGAAAAAATGTTGAGTATACTGATACAATTACATGATTAGCTTATGTGTATGATGTCAGTGACCCTTAGCACCAATTCTAGCTTTAAGGTTTTATGAATGTGCTCATCAGGTCCCCACCCTGGAGTATAACTTAAATGTACTGTTCAGTGATATCAGGGCATGGCAATGCTGTCCTTTTAGAAGAGTGCTGTGCTTTTAGTCATCCAAACAGGCACCCAGATAGTACTACAGCTGTGTTCCCCATGTCAGAGCTGCCGCTGGGTTGCAGTGAAGGATGTGACACATTCTGCCATTCCCAGTTACCGTGTCACCCATACGTTGTAGGAATAGCATTATGCCTGTGGTATCTCTGTTTCTCATAGAAGCACCTGCCATTCTAACCCTACCTACCAAGTGGTATTTAAGGTGCGTATTGGTCAGTATTCTTTGTGACATTTGCTAAAATCATGTACCTAAATGTACCTCAATCAGTGATGTTTCCACCTTCGATTTACCTGAGTTTGAAATAAAATTGACATCAGGAACATAGAATTCTGAGTTCCTTGGAGAAATTTTCCACTTAAATATAAGCTAGCATTTGTAGTGTGTATTTTCATCTTAGTAACTTCTATTTATTTTAAAATCAAACTGTTGGATAATAGAAATGGTATCTCTGTTCTCCCTGGCACATAAACATATTCAGGTCTCTTTGGATCATCATGCATGACTGGTGCTCAGTAAATGTTAAACAGAACCCTTTCTGTATCCTCTGGGGGTTATTGGCAGATACAGCAATGCTCCGTTATACAATTTATGCCCCAGAAGGGAACTGGCTTTGTTTGCCAATATATGGAGCTTAGAGTGCTGAGTACAGAACTGTTGACTACTACATATCATTGACAGTGATTGTTAATTTCTTTTGCTTTCTTGATATAAATGAATATTATCTATCTTTGGAGGCAATCACTCCTGGGGACTTAAAACTGTGAGAAGAGACTATGAAAAATTCTAGACTCTTTCAAGGGTTAATTTCTTGGGTACAGTTAAGGAGTTCTTTCTTTCTTTCTTTCTTTTTTAAGATTTTATTTATTTATTTGACAGACAGAGATCACAAGTAGGCAGAGAGGCAGGCAGAGAGAGAGGGGAGGAAGCAGGCTCCCTGCTGAGCAGAGAGTCCGACGCAGGGCTCTATCCCAGGACCCTGGGATCATGACCTGAGTGGAAGGAAGGCAGAAGCTTTAACCCACTGAGCCACCCAGGCGCCCCTAGACCCAGAAACTTTATCAGACTTAGGATTAAGCCTTTTGGCAAGACGATGCCTACTGTATAGCCTTGTTTTTACGCTATCGGCGGTTGTTGATACCCAGTGCCTGAATCTGTTAGTTCATTGGGAGATGCAAATTGATAATTTGTGAAATCTTTCATTGCTTTTCATTTAATAGCTGAAATAATATTATAAATAAATGCTTGTACTCATCTACCATTTGGCAGAATAAGTGCTTGATTCTTTTACTTTACATACCTGTTTTCAAGGTAATAAATTGACTCCCTATCATTTTTCAAAGTTGGCAAATCCATTTTCTATAAAATGTCTTTATGAACTGGGATTAAACTATATTTGAGGGGCTTGAGTGTATTATAGTTTTCACACCTTTTGGAACTCAAATTATTCCATTTTGCACCAGTGGGAATTTTGCTCAGTTGATTTTTGAGTTCTTTTGATTTTTGAGTTCTTTTGACATCACTTCAGTATAATAGTCTTTGGTAATTTTTTCATTATCTGCTATGACCACAATTCCAGGTACCTTGTTGATTCTTCCACCCTCATTATGCTTTTCGTCCAATAAACTCTGATTTATCGTAGTGGAAGGCTGTACACAAAACTGCAGTCTTTGTGCTAGGAGTACGTATATGTTTGTCATTGTTTCTGGGACTTTTCAGGAGACAAGCACTGGGCATAGGCACAGAATTCTGTGGTGTAAGCATCATACGAGTTCTCACTGACACTCCCAGTGAAGGACTATGTGGGTTTTTTACTTACCTTTTTAAATATTATATCTATATAATATCCATACCACAAATGCTGGTTCTCCAGGTGTATCCCTTATGGTAGAAGGGATTTAACGTGACCCCCAGTGACCCCACTTCTGTTATTCAACCTCTGATAATCCTTTTTTCTTAACCACAAGACTTGTTTCTAATCGACAGAATATGGTAAAGGTGATGAGATGTCACTTCTGTGATTATATTATGGAACCTAAGTACTGTCTTGTGGGAAGACATACTGTAGAGATTTTTACGGGTTTGATTAAATAAGTGACCATATTGAGGAAGGCACAGGGCAAGGAACTTCTGATAGCTTCTAGGAACTGCAGGCAGTCTCTAGATGCTGAGCGTGGCCTCTCAGCCACAAAACCTGAAGTCACCGGTTTTATTCAGCTGTGAAGAACTGAACGCTGCTGACAGCCATTACTGTGTAAGAGGATCTTTCCCTGGTCAAGCCTTCAAAATCAAAATCCAGCTATGGCCAACCTCTTAACTGCAACTCTACACTCATACAACAAAACGCTAGACTCATGCCTGGACTTCTGATCTGTAGAAGCTGAGATAATGTGTGCTCTTTTAAGCCCCGGCACTTTCGCACTAATTGGTTATGCAACAATAGAA
Organism: Mustela lutreola; assembly: GCF_030435805.1. Taxonomy (NCBI): domain Eukaryota; kingdom Metazoa; phylum Chordata; class Mammalia; order Carnivora; family Mustelidae; genus Mustela; species Mustela lutreola. The sequence continues at coordinate 105,446,821 of NC_081295.1, read as the reverse complement.
AACAAATAACATGGCCATACTTACTGACTGGCTTTATGCCATTTACATAAGCAGTAGTCTTAGAATATCAATTTTAATGCTACCCACCAGTGTGATCATTGCAAACAGTAAGTAAGTAAATAAATAAATAAATATCACATGTTCTTCCCTTTTCCACACATAATCTTTAATAACTGTATGGCATGTACATTATCAAAGCACACAGCTGTTTCTACAGTATACTTTTTTACCTTCAACTCTTATAAGCTCCAGGTCTGCACATTACTGTTTAATCCTTACTACCATTTCCTATTTCAAGGACTCATTACTTACTTGGGTTATCCCAAACTACTTCTCTGTGGGATTCTTCAGCAGGTGCTCACATGTTGAGTTCTTATGTGTTGAGATGAGTTTGATTATGGCATTTTTATGCTTGAAAAACCTGGTGGAGAAGAAATCCCTGGCTCAGGCTTTCCTGAGTATCTTGAGGATATTACTGCATTTTGTTTTTCTGTTATAGTGTTGCTGTTGAAAAGCCTGGTGGTAATCTCATTTTTTTCCCCTTATGAGTCACTTTTGAATAGATTTCAAAGAACTTTTTCTCTTAATTTGAAGTCCCGTAATTTTAACAGACATATTTTTTAATGTTGATTGGTGTCAGTATTTTCCTGTACATGGTATGTACTTTCAATATGTTGTAGCTTCTTTTTAATTTCAGAAAATTTTTCTAGAATTATAACTTTTAATATTTTGTTATTAAAAAATTCTGTTATGTTGCTTTTATTCTGTTATGTTGCTTTTGCTTTCTTGTTCAGGGAACCCTGTTTTTCCATTTGGATCTTCTTTATATATTTTCAGTACTCACTTTCTTTTTTTATTTTTTTCCATTTTATTTTATTTTATTTCTTTTCATTCTTCCAGCTGTACTCACTTTCTATTAAACTTTATATCATCTCATTTTTTTTCATTTATTTCTGACCTACTTTAAACATTTTTTCTTCTATTTTTCTTATCATTATCTATTATATTAATTTGCCTTTTTTTCTTTCCAAATTTGTCTAAATTTATTAAATGATTTTCTTTTTCTTTTATTTCTAATTTTTTCTTCAGTTAAAATAAATTATTTTTGAATTCCCTAATTCTGATTTATCTTTAGACCTAATATAAATTTGTTAATGTCTTTAAGGTTATTTGAAAGAATAAAGTACAATTTTGATATGTTTTGTGGCCATATATTTCTGGCATGTTTTTTATGTTTGTAGGAATCATACATGGTCTATATTCTGTTTTGAGTTATAATAACTGCATAAAATTTGACTTTGATCCTTTTCTGGTGCTCATTCATAAAATTCATGTTTTCTAAACTTTTAGAAAGAGGCATGGTTCATATGGGGTTTTTTAATTCACATAGTTCTCTATTTCTTTTTTTTTTAATTTGGTAAACTATTTGATATATTGTTTTTGTTACTTCTTGGCTTTCAAACCTTCTCTCTTATGTTTACTTTTCTCTCTTTGTTTATATTGTCACTTTTCTGTTCTAATTTTGATTCTACTTTTGGTAATTTTTCCTTGGTGTGACAGTCATCTCTGAAAAGAATTTTTGGTCAATTTTGAGAGAGTACTCCTCTTCAGAATTTACAGTGAATGCTCTGTACCCACCAGCTACTAGATTAGAAAGATACTCTTCTTTTTTTTTTTAATTATTATTTTTAAATTTAAGTTCAATTAATTAACATAAAATTATTATTAGTTTCAGAGGTAGAAGTCACTGATTCATCAGTCTTATATAATACCCAATGCTCATTACATCATGCCCCCCCCATAATGTCCATCACCCAGTTACCCTAACCCTCTACCCCTGTCCCCTCCAGCAACCCTCAGTTTGTTTCCTATGATTAAGTCTCTTATGGTTTGTCTCCCTCTCTGGTTTGGTCTTGTTTTATTCTTTCCACTCTTCCCTTATGATCCTCTGTTTTGTTTCTTAAATTCTACATATGAGTGAGATCATATGAGCACTGTCTTTCCTGATTGACTTATTTCGCTTAGCATAACACGGTCTAGTTCCATCCGCGTCATTGCAAATGGCAAGATTTCTTTTTTCTCTTTTCTTCTTCTTCTTCTTCTTCTTCTTCTTCTTCTTCTTCTTCTTCTTCTCCTTCTCCTTCTCCTTCTTCTCCTTCTTCTCCTTCTTCTCCTTCTTCTCCTTCTTCTCCTTCTTCTCCTTCTTCTCCTTCTTCTCCTTCTTCTCCTTCTTCTCCTTCTTCTCCTTCTTCTCCTTCTTCTCCTTCTTCTCCTTCTTCTCCTTCTTCTCCTTCTTCTCCTTCTTCTCCTTCTTCTCCTTCTTCTCCTTCTTCTCCTTCTTCTCCTTCTTCTCCTTCTTCTCCTTCTTCTCCTTCTTCTCCTTCTTCTCCTTCTTCTCCTTCTTCTCCTTCTTCTCCTTCTTCTCCTTCTTCTCCTTCTTCTCCTTCTTCTCCTTCTTCTCCTTCTTCTCCTTCTTCTCCTTCTTCTCCTTCTTCTCCTTCTTCTCCTTCTTCTCCTTCTTCTCCTTCTTCTCCTTCTTCTCCTTCTTCTCCTTCTTCTCCTTCTTCTCCTTCTTCTCCTTCTTCTCCTTCTTCTCCTTCTTCTCCTTCTTCTCCTTCTTCTCCTTCTTCTCCTTCTTCTCCTTCTTCTTCTCCTTCTCCTTCTTCTCCTCCTTCTCCTTCTCCTTCTCCTTCTCCTTCTTCATGGCTGAATACTCTCATTTTCAACTGTTGATCTCAAATTGGCCTGTCATGTTTTCCAGTGAATACCATTTAAATGTTTTGGGGTTCTCCTATTTTCAGATTTGTCACATACCCCATTGCTTTTCTCCTCTTCATGTGAACAATGTGCTGAAACAGATGCAGGCCACCAACATTTATGTTTTGTGGTTCTTGGAGAATCCTTGTGACCTAGTTTTGTTATGAGTCTTTCCTAGTGGTTTGGATTTGCTATTTAGTTGCCCAGTTTGTATTTGTCAGAACATTCAAGATTTCAATGCTATCACCACTCCCTCTACCTTCCAAAAATTCTCTGTTCTATGTGTTGCATCAGAAACCCAAATTTCTTAGTTTTCTCCTACACATTCTCTATAACTATTTGAGTCCACTAAACATACACCAAACCTTCAAGTCCTTCCACTCTTCTCTATTGCTCATGTTTCTGAATCCTTTTCTTACGCAGTCAGAATCCTAGGATTAATCAATCACTTTGAAATAATCAATAGTGCTGTCATTTCCCTAGTTTCTTGTTTTTTCCTAAACAATTCCTGTCAATTACCTTTTTGTATTTTAAGCTGACTTTAATGCTTTTTAAATTTTTATATGTATATATTTATTCATATATATTATATATATATATATATATATATATATATATATATATATATATCAAACATCACCCAAAATTGAGAGTTGATAGACGCAATTAGACACATAATTTACAAGCTCTTTCAAACGTTAAGGACTAGTTTTTAATGTGCACTGGCAATCCTTTTTTTGTCTTTACTTAGCACTTACTCAGATTTTTTGTAGCAATCTAAATCACCACCAGTCTTCAGAAGCCCTCTAGTCTCCCCTTTCAGCTATTAACAGATTATATTTTTCACAAATTCTGAAGGAAAATAGACTCTATCATACAATCTCTTTTTCTTATTTCTAACACTAACTTTATTCATGCTAATTCTTTTAAAAATTTCCTTGCCATCCTTTCTTTTCAGTACCCCTGTGCACGCATTTTCAATGTATAATAACATTCCATGACCATGCAACCCCACAGTTAACCCTAACCCTAGCTGTAACCGTACCCCTCATTTTCTGTTTGTTTCTCAATACATTGTCATAAGGACTTAATCTCTCATCATTCTGCTGAAAATACATTCCCTAGTATCTCCCTTAGTTTCCTAAGAAATAAGTTCTATGGACTTTGTTCCTTCACAACACTTTGTTTGTATTTAATACAAGGGTTTATTTCACTTATCAAATTCAATTCTTTACTTCTGTATATTTCTGTATATTCAGTACTTTAATTGTGTGTTAAATAAAAAGGAGCAGAGATCTTCTGTAGCACGTTTTTCCATTAATTATTCTTTTTTTTAAAACTTTCTTTGCTTCCTTAGCAGTAATCTTCTCCATTCTTTTTTTAATTGAGAGAGCACAACAGAAGAGTGTGAGAGAGAGAGAGAGAGAGACCATGAGCAAGAGGAGGGAGGCAGGAAGTGGATGTGGAGGGGAAGAAGCAGACTACCTGTGGAGCAGGGAACCCAATGTGGGGCTCAAACCCAGGACCCCAGGATTGTGATCTGAGCCAAAGACAGCCACTTAACCTACTGAGGCACCCAGTCCCCTTACACATTCTTTTTTTTTTTTTTTTAAGATTTTATTTAATTATTTGACAGACAGATATCACAAGTAGGCAGAGAGGCAGGCAGAGAGAGAGAGAGAGGATGAAGCAGGCTCCCCGCTGAGCTGAGAGCCCGATACAGGGCTCGATCCTAGGCCCCTGGGATCATGACCTGGGCCGGAAGCAGAGGCTTTAACCCACTGAGCCACCCAGGCGCCCCCCCCCCCCACCGCATTCTTTTTAAATTCCTTTTGATGCTCTCTCTCTTCCATTTTTATCCCCCACTCCCAGACTTTGCTGATCCTCAGCTGTCTTTCCAGTCGTTTTTATATTCTTATTTTACAGAGTCTTCCTCTTTCATGCATTGAATTTTGCCTTCTTTTCCATGTACATTCTTCATTGCCTTAATTCGGAACTTCATCTTATCTGGCTAACACTGTTTTACCTAGCAACCCTTGTAACCTTTGTATCTCAGTTAAATAATGTGATTATTTCTTCAGCACTTTCATATTCTAATATATCAAATATAATATCAGAATGAGTAGGTACTGAAGAGTATTTCTTTGGAATTCTTAAGTATAGAGTAGCATCTATATGTTAATTTCTAGAAACTTAATATGCAGATAATTTTATGATGCTGTTTCATTGTCAGATGTTTGAGCTTCACTTGTATGTACTTTAAATGTTTTGTTCTAATGATTTTTATAGACACATTAATTTACATGTGATGTAAGAATTTGGAATATACTGAATCATGTATCTTTCTTGAAGAAAAAAAAATAGTTGTAATTTAATTTGTCATGAAAATCATGTTTCTGTAATGGGTGAAATAAGTTTAATGAACTATTTAATGGGAGAGCTTTTCTCAGCTAAAGCATATTTTGAGAAATGTGAGAAACCATTATTATAAATCCACATAATACTTCATTAAGACTATTAACAGAAAACACATTTTTCATCTTTAATGATGCAACATGAATAATTTCATCTATTTTTTCTTTAATCTTTGTTATTAGTTCAGAATAATTGTGTTGATTCCAGAGAAACCTCTAGGAGAATATTATTACTTCCTCTACTTGTCATTTAATCACGCCTTGGAGATATCTACTTAAACATCTTCTATATTTTCAGAAATGGATTCTGAGTTCATATCTTTATATTCTCCTGGCTACCCATTGTTCTTCTGGGAAAATGCTGATCTCCACAGAGTTCTTACTCCTTGGTACATATATCATGGCCTTTTCTCTTTACTGAACCCTGCATGGGAGCTCTACTTTATTTCACCAAGAAATGGGAAAAATGTCTGCATTAACTGGGCCCTTATCAGCAGAGCTCTCCAGCATCATTGGATAATGTGGAATCCCCAAATATCTCTTTGGCTTTTGTAATGGTCTCTTGTTCTTCAGAAGCTAAAAGCCAATACTTGAAGGTGAGCAGGGGCAGACCTTAAATCACCCCCTTCAGCTGGATATTATGCAGATAGATACCAGAGGTAGATAAAAGCCTTTGCAATTTCCATTTTTTTTCTTTATCTCTTTTGAGTTGCACCTGATAGGACTATATGAATACAAAGAAACCTATACTAATAGAAGGAGTACAAGAAAGGAATGACAAAATATTCGGTTTATAACCTTTTCTGATGTATGAAAATTAGAAATATGTTCTGTTTACAATGGAATTTGGTCCATGGTTACATCTTTTTTTTTTTTTTTTTGGTTACATCTTTCTTGATAATATTCATTTTTATCTCCGTAATTGTTTCCATAAGCTAATATTAAATTTGACAAACAACTGATATGGTTAGGTACTTTTTTGTGTAGCCTATCACTAGCCTATAAAATAGAAGCCTCTCTATATAGTTTACCACTGAATCTACATTTTTCAGGATTCTTTTGATTACAAGTGACAGAAATTCAAACTGTGCTAGCTTAATCATAGAGAGATTTAAAAGGAGGATTTAAAGAGTATCCCATATGCTTAAAGGAAGGATCGAACATTCAAGTTTTGGGACATGAAGGGATCAAGCTGGGCTCAGCACAACTAGTAGACAAGACTCAAAGAGCATGAGAACTCTGTTTATCTCCTCTCTATTTTTCTCCAAGTTTTAGTTCTATTCTCTCCTATATATATATACCTACTTCATACATATGGCTAGAATAAAGGGTGCTTTGAGCTCTGAGTTTCCTATTTAGAGTTCATTCCAGAGGTTATACACTCTTGTCCAGTTTTCTAAAAATTGCCAAGAAGAACAATGACTTACATTGGCTAGGTCATGTGTCTATCCCTATACAAGTTAAATGTGCAAAGGTAGATGTGGTAGTGAGAAAATATGAAGTAGTTCCCCTAAATGGAAAAGTCCAACACAGAATATATTCACTGGACATTCTTAATGTTTATCCTTTAAATTCCCTTTTTCTCAACCCAGACCAAGACACAACATGCTTTATATTAATAAATATGTAAAATCTCCCCAATCATGTTTCTATAATACACAGTAGTATTGTGTCTTAGCTTCTTCAATAAACTAAGCATTGTTTTTTGCCCTTTTCCTTGTCAGAAGACTGCTTTTAATAATCTTTAGTGATTTGTTGATTGGGCCAGAATCCAGCTCCAGTTGTGGAATTCCATTAGCTCCCTCTTAAGGGATGAGTCCAACTTTGACTCAGTTACCTCCTAAAGTAGCTGTTTGAATGGTAAATTTTCAGTTCCCATTGGCTGTAAAACAATTTTTTTTTCATTTTAAATCAACAGATGAATACCCTCAGTTGTTCTTGATTTATTGCAGTTCTGAGATTTAATTTTTTGAATTATTTCCAATAATAGCAATAACATTTCTATTTACCCTTAATATTTTGCTTAAATTAGATATTTACACCTGATTCTACATACATAAAAGAGAGGAAAAGTAACTTTAAATGCATGTAATTTTTAAAATTTTTCCCTCAAAAGTGTGTGAAAAGTTATAAACATCTGAATTTGGCAATAAAAAACCCTGAAACTAGCTACAAATAAGAAGAGACAAATAAAGAAACAAAGGAACAATTTAATTGTATAGTTTTACATTATTAGTAATGAAGATACTTAAAAGATAAATAAAGATAACTCAAAATTAAATAACTTGTTGAAAAGCTTTACCATTATATATGTTTAACTGATTTGGGAAGGTCCCTCCCTTCCTTCATCTGCTTTAACAGAGCACTTTATTTCATTTTATGTGTTATTCAGTTTTAGTTTTACACAGTTCCATTTAAGACACTTTGGTAAATTATTGTTCCCCCAAATATCTCTCTTTTATAGCATATTTTTCAACCTTTTCAAATTCACTGTTTAGGTACAATTTTAATACACAAGAAAAATCTCTTGCCCATTTTATATTAAGAAAATATTTTAATCCTCTTTATTCTTCAAAGATGAAGCCTAACTTTTCTCTAGAAGATTTTCCAACTAAGTTCTTCTACAACACCAGGGAACTCTATTTTTACATCCCTTTTTCATAATTATACATTCCTCAGTATACCTCTGGGTAAATGTGACATGGCTAGCTATTAGGTAAAAATTAGCTATTAGGCATAAGTTTAAAAAATACATCACCTTAACATTTGGTCTTCATGACTGTATTTGGTCAGTGTCTCAAAAGGAAAAAAGAGCACAATCAAAGGTAATGATTAACAGATGTTCATTGAAGAGGATTACACAGTATGGTCAGTGTTAAGGGAAACAAGGAACAATGAGATGTCCAGGGACAGTAATAATGAGGAGCCTTACTACTCCTGAGTCCAAAAGGCCAAGGGAAGAGAGAGAGAGAGACTTTGAGTTGTGGAAGATGGTTGCCAGACAAGAGCTGTGTCCTATGATAGAGGAACATAGCGCCAAATGAATGTGCAGCTAGGAGGGAGCCCAGAAAATACACGCTCTGGTTCTCTGTCCTGTTCTCCAGTTATTTCAGTTGTCTCTCATTGGCTAAATCCAATCAGAAACCGAAAGGAAAGAACACGGAGACCTCAGGTTCCAGACTTACACAGAGAATCTCAGGGCACAGACCAGGACAAAGAAAAATTTTTAGGGTATCTGAATGGACAAATGGAGACTATCCAGAACAATAGTTAATATACAACATTTCAGTCCAGTTTGTTATCATAAAATATAACCACTAACATGAGGTCACTGCTTGAGTTTCATCACATATTTGTTTGAGGAAAACAGAATCTTTGATGCTGCCTATTTGGCTCATTTAAACATCTGTAAAAATCTATAGGTTTTCTCTTCATTAATCCTCATGGTTATAGAGACCATTTTCTTCAATCCTTGTGCCTAATATAATAACTGCCCTTGATACGTTCTTTGATGTTATTCCATCAAAACTTTGATTCCATCAAAGGGTATATCATAGGTTTGGCTTAAGAATGAAATAAGATAATGGATATAAGACATTTAGCATGGTTATTGGCACATCACAAATAATCAGTAAATATTCATGTTTTTGGCTTTCCTTGAAGAATGCTACAGTCAATTGCATTATAAAACATGTCTCTGAAGGTATTGCTGTATGGACTTGAGAATCTTTCTGTGTAGTGCCATAAAAAGTTAATTTCACATGTTTTTATGTATTTTATAGTACTTGTGAATCTATTTATTGTAAATATATGCTTTTTTCATATTAGGAATATTACAAATTTTAACATCATCTTTCAATTAGCTTTGGCCACAAGAAAGCTCATTGTCGAACATGCTAGATCAGAAAACTTTTGGTGTCTCTGTGGTTGGCACATCTATAGGCACTAATTTTTAACCTACTTTGTAGTGTTTCATACAGCATTTTATTGTATGATTTTATTTGTAAAAGTTCCCTTTGTAAAATTAAAGGAGATTTTTGAACATATCAATGAATACACTTTCCTGAGACTCAGGTTTTAGTTATGTGCAGGCTTCAGAAGATGTCTGTCTTGCTTCCATCCATCTTAGTATAAGCATTTAATACAATTAATACTTACCAAATTGGAAAGATCCTCAACTATTGTAGCTATTTTTCTAAATTTATGCATTCAACATTAGATTTTTCTTGGAACTTTCTGCAGTGACAAATATTAAGAGACAATTTAAAATTTTTGAATTCTTGATAAATGTTAATACATGAGTCCAGGCTGTATTTGATAAGACTAGATATGTAATAGCTGCCCACAGGATTTCTAACTTGTATTCTGGTGATTGTTAGTTAAAATAAAGCATCCTTTTTTTTTTTTTTAAGATATTATTTATTTATTTGACAGACAGAGATTACAAGTAGACAGAAAGGCAGACAGAGAGAGAGGAGGAAGCAGGCTCCATGGCTGAGCAGAGAGTCTGATGTGGGGCTCGATCCCAGGATCCCGGGATCATGACCTGAGCTGAAGGCAGAGGCTTAACCCACTGAGCCACCCAAGCGCCCCAAAGCATCCTTTTTTAATGATCATATCTTACAAGAATGGTTAATAGGACAGGATATTAAATTCATAGAAAAATCATTTTTCATTTAAAATGTGATATTAAAAAAGCCATAGCATACTAAAAAACATGGTGAAATGTATATCCTCATACAGAGAAATCCAAGACCTACTTAATTCACAGTGGACAGACAGTTATGGATCATGGTGAATAATTGTTTCTGCTTAGTTCATGGTGCAAAGCAATTGTTTTTAAATATGCTGCACAGAATTTAAGGGTAGACTTTGCCACAATGATTATCATCCTTTTGCAAGTTAGTGGGGAATAAAGTTTGCCTATGGAGAAGTAAGATATTAATGGGAAAGATTTTGAGAAGACATCAGTTAAAAATATAGCTGACTTGTTCTCTATGAGCAAGTCTCCCAACAATGACATACAAAAATGTTCCCTTTTAGTAGTAAATGCAAAAAATATTGATTTTCTCTAAAGCATGTCATTTGCCATTTTGCTTCAAAGCACTTTAAAACCTTTTAACACCACGGAAGTAGAATCTAGGGTACATTAAGTGTATTTTCTGTGGTGTAATTTTCTTCAGAATATTAGATCTTATGTATAGAATAATTATTACATTTCATGCACACTTTCATGAATTTAGAAAATATTTCTTTCAATTCCTGTCATGACTTTTGTGGTATAAATAATCACAAAGAAGTTGTCCTATTTCCCTTCTTCTGATAAAGAGTAAATTATAAATTTAAAGTATTTGCTTTTAAAAGATCATTAGCGATTTCATCTTTATTTTGAGGAAAAGTGTTAAAACTTCTGTAGGTACCAGAGATGAAGTCATATTTGATGATTTTAAAGCTTGATAATTTAAATAATCAAACCTGCTTAACATAAATGATAACATAAGTATTTTTAAATCTCTGATAAATCTGTGCACCTCTGATAAATATGTTAAGAACCTCCATAAAATATAAGCTTTTATAAATATAAATATTTATTTATATTTTACTCCTCAAATATGTTTATTTTATACTATTGTTAATTACTTATATGTTATACTATTGTTCATTACTTATATGTTCATTACTTATATGCAATATCTTGTGATATTGGTCATAAGATTCTAAATCTATCACTTGGAATTCCCGTTACAGCTGTATTATGTTCATAAAATATGCCAAGGTGTTATGTGGTCATAATGAATTACAAAACTGCTGAAGACTACTTTAGGTGATTTTGCAAAAAGGTGTCATGCAAATATTCTTAGCAGCATTTATGAAGTCACTTTGCTGAAGACAACTAAAAATGGCATTGTAATTATGTTATATAGGTATCTTCAAATGTGTGTAAGATGTATTTTTCCTCATGTTTTAGACATTTAGAAAGATAAATGTCATATTTCTTAATTTTTTTAATGAGGGAGACACCGTGCCTATTGATGTACATTTGTTATGTATTCGATTTGTGCACCAAGCTCATATTGCTTTATGACCTTTCTCTTACTAGACTGTCACATATTCATTCGTCAATGCATTCCTTCTGTCAGTTAATTAATAGAGCACCTACTCTGTGTTGAGCTGCCAAGTGTCAAGGTCGTTAATTAGGACAGTAAGTCAGAAGGTAACATTTATATTTTTATTCACTTATTATGACAGTGCAATCAAGGGGCCAAAAATGGTGCCAGCCACTTTTCTCCACAGAATAACACTGTAGGAAGATTAAGTGGATGCAACACAGATGATGTTGTTGTGTTCACACGAAGGAGCCCCAACAAAAACTCCTGACTTTGTGGAAGTGAAGGCCTGGGTAGGGAGTGAGGAAGATGGAGAAAGGCCAGAAGTGGAAACTACTGAATCAAAACTGGGAAAATACGGGGAGGAGTCAAGATGGCGGAGAAGTAGCAAGCTGAGACTGCTTCAGCTAGCCGGAGATCAGCTAGATAGCTTATCTAAAGATTGCAAACACCTGAAAATCCATCGGCAGATTGAAGAGAAGAAGAACAGCAATTCTGGAAACAGAAAAACAACCACTTTCTGAAAGGTAGGACCGGAGGAGAAGTGAATCCAAAGCGACGGGAAGATAGACCCCGGGGGGAGGGGCCGGCTCCCGGCAAGCGGCGGAGCAACCGCGCACAAAATCAGGACTTTTTTTTTTTTTTTTTTTTTTTTTTTTTTTTTAAATTTTTTTATTTATTTATTTATTTGAGAGAGAGACGGTGAGAGAGAGCATGAGCAAAGAGGAGGTCAGAGGGAGAAGCAGACTCCCCATGGAGCCGGGAGCCCGATGCGGGACTCGATCCCGGGACTCCGGGATCACGACCCGAGCCGAAGGCAGTCGTGCAACCAACTGAGCCACCCAGGCGTCCCCAAAATCAGGACTTTTAAAAGTCTGTTCCGCTGAGGGACATCGCTCCAGAGGCTAAACCGGGGCGAAGCCCACGCGGGGTCAGCGTGGCCTCAGGTCCCGCAGGGTCACAGAAGGATCGGGGGTGTCTGAGTGTCGCAGAGCTTGCGGGTATTGGAACGGGAAAGCCGGCTACAGAGACAGAGCCGACAGTAAGCTCCCAGCTCCGTGTTACCTTGAACCGGTTGCAGGCTCGGTGAGCTCGGAGCGCGGCCGGAGGTCAGGCAGACGGGAGTAACTGGGCGCTGTTCTCTGAGGGCGCACTGAGGAGTGGGGCCCTGGGCTCTCGGCTCCTCCGGGCCGGAGACCAGGAGGCCGCCATTTGTATTCCCGTCCTCTGGAACTCTACGGAAAGCGCTCAGGGAACAAAAGCTCCTGAAAGCAAACCCGAGCGGATTACTCACCCCGGCCCCGGGTAAGGGCGGTGTAATTCCGCCTGGGGCAAAGACACTTGAGAATCACTACACCAGGCCCCTCCCCCAGAAGATCAACAAGAAATCCAGCCGAGACCAAGTTCACCTACCAAGGAGTGCGGTTTCAATACCAAGGAGAGCAGCAGAATTCCAGAGGAGGAGAAAGCCAAGCACGGAACTCATGGCTTTTTTCCTGTGATTTTTTTTAGTCTTGCAGTTAATTTTTTCTTTTTCATTTTTTTTTTTTTTCTCGCCTTCGGGGAAAATTTTTTTTTTTTAACTGTTACCTTTTTCTTTTTTAACGATTTTTTACTAGTTTATCTAATATATATATATATTTTTTTACATTTTTCTTAGGTGTTTTCTTTTTTTAAAAAAATTCTTTTCTTTTCTTTTCTTTTTTTTTTTTTCTTTTTTCTTTCTTCCTTTTTGAACCTCTTTTTATCCCCTTTCTCCCCACTCACGATTTTGGATCTCTTCTAATTTGGCTAAAGCATATTTTCCTGGGGTTGTTGCCACCCTTTTAGTATTTTACTTGCCCCTTCATTTACTCTTATCTGGACAAAATGACAAGACGTAAAAATTCACCACAAAAAAAAGAACAAGAGGCAGTACCGAAGGCTAGGGACCTAATCAATACAGACATCGGTAATATGTCAGATCTAGAGTTCAGAATGACAATTCTCAAGGTTCTAGCCGGGCTCGAAAAAGGCATGGAAGATATTAGAGAAACCCTCTCGAGAGATATAAAAGCCCTTTCTGGAGAAATAAAAGAACTAAAATCTAACCAAGTTGAAATCAAAAAAGCTATTAATGAGGTGCAATCAAAAATGGAGGCTCTCACTGCTAGGATAAATGAGGCAGAAGAAAGAATTAGTGATATAGAAGACCAAATGACAGAGAATAAGAAGCTGATCAAAAGAGGGACAAACAGCTACTGGACCACGAGGGGAGAATTCGAGAAATAAGTGAGACCATAAGACGAAACAACATTAGAATAATTGGGATTCCAGAAGAAGAAGAAAGTGAGAGGGGAGCAGAAGGTATACTGGAGAGAATTATTGGGGAGAATTTCCCCAATATGGCAAAGGGAACGAGCATCAAAATTCAGGAGGTTCAGAGAATGCCCCTCAAAATCAATAAGAATAGGCCCACACCCCGTCACCTAATAGTAAAATTTACAAGTCTCAGTGACAAAGAGAAAATCCTGAAAGCAGCCCGGGAAAAGAAGTCTGTAACATACAATGGTAAAAATATTAGATTGGCAGCTGACTTATCCACAGAGACCTGGCAGGCCAGAAAGAGCTGGCATGATATTTTCAGAGCACTAAACGAGAAAAACATGCAGCCAAGAATACTATATCCAGCTAGGCTATCATTGAAAATAGAAGGAGAGATTAAAAGCTTCCAGGACAAACAACAACTGAAAGAATTTGCAAATACCAAACCAGCTCTACAGGAAATCTTGAAAGGGGTCCTCTAAGCAAAGAGAGAGCCTACAAGTGGTAGATCAGAAAGGAACAGAGACCATATACAGTAACAGTCACCTTACAGGCAATACAATGGCATTAAATTCATATCTCTCAATAGTTACCCTGAATGTGAATGGGCTAAATGCCCCTGTCAAAAGACACAGGGTATCAGAATGGATAAAAAAACAAAACCCATCTATATGTTGCCTCCAAGAAACACATTTTAAGCCCGAAGACACCTCCAGATTTAAAGTGAGGGGGTGGAAAAGAATTTACCATGCTAATGGACATCAGAAGAAAGCAGGAGTGGCAATCCTTATATCAGATCAATTAGATTTTAAGCCAAAGACTATAATAAGAGATGAGGAAGGACACTATATCATACTCAAAGGGTCTGTCCAACAAGAAGATTTAACAATTTTAAATATCTATGCCCCCAATGTGGGAGCAGCCAACTATATAAACCAATTAATAACAAAATCAAAGAAACACATCAACAATAATACAATAATAGTAGGGGACTTTAACACTCCCCTCACTGAAATGGACAGGTCATCCAAGCAAAAGATCAGCAAGGAAATAAAGGCCTTAAACGACACACTGGACCAGATGGACATCACAGATATATTCAGAACATTTCATCCCAAAGCAACAGAATACACATTCTTCTCTAGTGCACATGGAACATTCTCCAGAATAGATCACATCCTCGGTCCTAAATCAGGACTCAACCGGTATCAAAAGATTGGGATCATTCCCTGCATATTTTCAGACCACAATGCTCTAAAGCTAGAACTCAACCACAAAAGGAAGTTTGGAAAGAACCCAAATACATGGAGACTAAACAGTATCCTTCTAAAGAATGAATGGGTCAACCGGGAAATTAAAGAAGAATTGAAAAAAATCATGGAAACAAATGATAATGAAAATACAATGGTTCAAAATCTGTGGGACACAACAAAGGCAGTCCTGAGAGGAAAATATATAGCGGTACAAGCCTTTCTCAAGAAACAAGAAAGGTCTCAGGTACACAACCTAACCCTACACCTAAAGGAGCTGGAGAAAGAACAAGAAAGAAACCCTAAGCCCAGCAGGAGAAGAGAAATCATAAAGATCAGAGCAGAAATCAATGAAATAGAAACCAAAAAAACAATAGAACAAATCAACGAAACTAGGAGCTGGTTCTTTGAAAGAATTAATAAAATTGATAAACCCCTGGCCCGACTTATCAAAAAGAAAAGAGAAAGGACCCAAATAAATAAAATCATGAATGAAAGAGGAGAGATCACAACTAACACCAAAGAAATACAAACTATTATAAGAACATACTATGAGCAACTCTACGGCAATAAATTTGACAATCTGGAAGAAATGGATGCATTCCTAGAAACATATAAACTACCACAACTGAGCCAGGAAGAAATAGAAAGCCTGAACAGACCCATAACCAGTAAAGAGATTGAAACAGTCATTAAAAATCTCCAAACAAACAAAAGCCCAGGGCCAGACGGCTTCCCGGGGGAATTCTACCAAACATTTAAAGAAGAACTAATTCCTATTCTCCTGAAACTGTTCCAAAAAATAGAAATGGAAGGAAAACTTCCAAACTCATTTTATGAGGCCAGCATCACCTTGATCCCAAAACCAGACAAGGATCCCACCAAAAAAGAGAGCTATAGACCGATATCCTTGATGAACACAGATGCGAAAATACTCAACAAAATACTAGCCAATAGGATTCAACAGTACATTAAAAAGATTATTCACCACGACCAAGTGGGATTTATTCCAGGGCTGCAAGGTTGGTTCAACATCCGCAAATCAGTCAATGTGATACAACACATCAATAAAAGTAAGAACAAGAACCATATGATACTCTCAATAGATGCTGAAAAAGCATTTGACAAAGTACAACATCCCTTCCTGATCAAAACTCTTCAAAGTGTAGGGATAGAGGGCACATACCTCAATATCATCAAAGCCATCTATGAAAAACCCACCGCAAATATCATTCTCAATGGAGAAAAACTGAAAGCTTTTCCGCTAAGGTCAGGAACACGGCAGGGATGTCCATTATCACCACTGCTATTCAACATCGTACTAGAGGTCCTAGCCTCAGCAATCAGACAACAAAAGGAAATTAAAGGCATCCAAATCGGCAAAGAAGAAGTCAAATTATCACTCTTCGCAGATGATATGATACTATATGTGGAAAACCCAAAAGACTCCACTCCAAAACTGCTAGAACTTATACAGGAATTCAGTAAAGTGTCAGGATATAAAATCAATGCACAGAAATCAGTTGCATTTCTCTACACCAACAGCAAGACAGAAGAAAGAGATATTAAGGAGTCAATCCCATTTACAATTGCATCCAAAACCATAAGATACCTAGGAATAAACCTAACCAAAGAGACACAGAATCTATACTCAGAAAACTATAAAGTACTCATGAAAGAAATTGAGGATGACACAAAGAAATGGAAAAATGTTCCATGCTCCTGGATTGGAAGAATAAATATTGTGAAAATGTCTATGCTACCTAAAGCAATCTACACATTTAATGCAATTCCTATCAAAGTACCATCCATCTTTTTCAAAGAAATGGAACAAATAATTCTAAAATTTATATGGAACCAGAAAAGACCTCGAATAGCCAAAGGGATATTGAAAAAGAAAGCCAACGTTGGTGGCATCACAATTCCGGACTTCAAGCTCTATTACAAAGCTGTCATCATCAAGACAGCATGGTACTGGCACAAAAACAGACACATAGATCAATGGAACAGAATAGAGAGCCCAGAAATAGACCCTCAACTCTATGGTCAACTAATCTTCGACAAAGCAGGAAAGAATGTCCAATGGAAAAAAGACAGCCTTTTCAATAAATTGTGCTGGGAAAATTGGACAGCCACATGCAGAAAAATGAAATTGGACTATTTCCTTACACCACACACAAAAATAGACTCAAAATGGATGAAGGACCTCAATGTACGAAAGGAATCCATCAAAATCCTTGAGGAGAACACGGGCAGCAACCTCTTCGACCTCTGCCGCAGCAACATCTTCCTAGGAACAACGCAAAAGGCAAGGGAAGCAAGGGAAAAAATGAACTACTGGGATTTCATCAAGATCCAAAGCTTTTGCATAGCAAAGGAAACAGTTAACAAAATCAAAAGACAACTGACAGAATGGGAGAAGATATTTGCAAACGACATATCAGATAAAGGACTAGTGTCCAGAATCTATAAAGAACTTAGCAAACTCAACACCCAAAGAACAAATAATCCAATCAAGAAATGGGCAGAAGACATGAACAGACATTTCTGCAAAGAAGACATCCAGATGGCCAACAGACACATGAAAAAGTGCTCCATATCACTCGGCATCAGGGAAATACAAATCAAAACCACAGTGAGATATCACCTCACACCAGTCAGAATGGCTAAAATCAACAAGTCAGGAAATGACAGATGCTGGCGAGGATGCGGAGAAAGGGGAACCCTCCTACACTGTTGGTGGGAATGCAAGCTGGTGCAGCCACTCTGGAAAACAGCATGGAGGTTCCTCAAAATGTTGAAAATAGAACTGCCCTATGACCCAGCAATTGCACTATTGGGTATTTACCCTAAAGATACAAATGTAGTGATCCAAAGGGACACATGCACCCGAATGTTTATAGCAGCAATGTCCACAATAGCCAAACTATGGAAAGAACCTAGATGTCCATCAACAGATGAATGGATCAAGAAGATGTGGTATATATACACAATGGAATACTATGCAGCCATCAAAAGAAATGAAATCTTGCCATTTGCAACAACGTGGATGGAACTAGAGCGTATCATGCTTAGCGAAATAAGTCAAGCAGAGAAAGACAACTATCATATGATCTCCCTGATATGAGGAAGTGGTGATGCAACATGGAGGCTTAAGTGGGTAGAAGAATAAATGAAACAAGATGGGATTGTGAGGGAGACAAACCATAAGTGACTCTTAATCTCACAAAACAAACTGAGGGTTGCCGGGGGGAGGGGGTTGGGGAGAAGGGGGTGGGATTATGGACATTGGGGAGGGTATGTGATTTGGTGAGTGCTGTGAAGTGTGTAAACCTGGTGATTCACAGACCTGGGGATAAAAATATATGTATATAAAAACTATATGTTTATAAAAAATTAAAAATTAAAAATAAATAAATAAATAAATAAATAAATAAATAAATAAATTAAAAAAACAAAAACAAAAACAAAAAAAAAAACTGGGAAAATACTCATTGAAGACCCCAGAAAAGTAATTATTTGTCAAGATGCCTGAGACTAGAAATGCAGGTGTGTGTGGAGGAGCATGACTGGCCAGGTGGGCCTTAGTCCTTTACTGCGACTTCTTCCAATAAACTGCAATTCAGTAGCTGTGCACCAGCTCTGGTGTGGGAATGGCAGCTTCTCCATTGACATGAAACCTGCCAGGAGAAGACTTGTACTTGCCCATGGTCAGGCCTCAAAGATCATACATAAGATTTTAACCCGGAGCTTTACTTCTTGCTATGTGATGTGCACTAATAAGAATAAAAGGACATACTTGCCCTTCAGAAAATGAAATTTTGTTAGATATAACATTTTTTTTAAAACCAAAAATGCATTCTTTGGTAATAAATTCTATAACTGATACAAGATGTCCCACAAGACCTTGATGTAAATCTTCACTTGCTTATTTATTTATTTGTTCACTCAGCAAGTACTATTAAACACCTCCTTTATTTTAGTCATCCTGTCAGGCCCTGGAGATGCTACTGAACATAATAGACTTGCTGTCTGGACATACACCATTAAGTTTCTGTTATTTACAGAATTACGTTAAGATCATTTAATCTAAAGCATTTGAATCTCTTAATTGTATGACCCCAAACTAATTATCTACTGAAAGGACTTCTAAATGAACACCTGGCGTAAAACCCTTCCCCACACTTCACCACAACCAACACAACCTATTGATCTTTTAATACAAATTAGTGATTCGTTTCATGTGCCTTGACTTCCTAGAACCTTTCATGAACATCTCCTTAACTCCCAACCTCACCATCTGGCAACATCTCTCCATCTTCACGTAACTCTTGTTATTCCTTATCATAATGTGTATTGTATTAATTATTCCTTCATCTTCTTACTGTATAGAATCCTAGATCTGTTGAGATTAGACTGGTTCTGCCTTTTGGAATCTTGTTACAGCATGTTTGTCAGTGCTGTGTGTATACTAAGAACACAATATATATCAGTGTAATTTAATTCAGTCTAGTTTTTTAGCAGAAAAGAACACTCATTTAACCAAAAAGTTAGTTTGCAGTACATGAGGGCTAACAAATATAGGGGGTTTAGATGAACATAGATATTCTAAATTAATTTCATTAATAAAACATATTGAGATGTTGGACAGGAACCATGCACACATGGACTATGTACACACAGAAATGAGAACTAAAGTACACAATTACAACAAAAAAGTCCACATACAAAACTGATCAAAGATAAAGAAAAATCTCTCATTGCTCTGAAAAGAGAGAAATTAGTTATTGCTAGGCCACTGGGATGGTGTTATGTGTAAGTCAGAGCATGCGTATAGCCTTCTGGGTCTGGAAACTGAACGCAGGGGCTCTATTACCTACAGAAAGGCAATAGATTACCTTAATCAAGTCTTTCTTAATATGCCCATTGGCCGATATGGAATTGTATAAAGCATAAATTGCATAAATCCTGGGACAAGAAGAGTTACCAGCTAGGAAGGTGGGATCAGAAAAATCATGCCATTCAGGCAAGAAAGATTTTAATCCTTATAGGAGTTAGGGTGGAGGAAAATCCACCTATATGAAATTGAAACCCCAATCCTGTGCTAAAAAAGTTGAGATTTAGATATATATTCATATGGTACATGAACCATAAGCCATTAACATCATCATAAAATGTAAATATTTATAAATATTTGTATAGTATAGTATAAAAATGTCTGACTCTCACTTTCTCTCAGTCTCTCTCCCTGCCATTTTTTCTCTCTTACACACACACACAAGCTCATTTTAAATGATTACAGGAAGAAAATATGTAATCAAAATAATAATTTAAAATAAGTATGGAGGGGCACCTGAGTGGCTCAGTCGTTAAGCAGCCATCTTCCTCTCAGGTCATAATCTCAGGGTCCTGGGATCGAGCCCTGCATCTGGCTCTCCTCTCAGTCTGTGGTGAATCTGCTTCTCCCTCTCCCTGTGTGATCTCTCTTGCTTTCTCTCTCTCAAAGAGGTAAATTTAAAATTTAAAAAAAAAAAAAAAAAAAAAAAAAAAAAAAAAAAAACCTTTAGCTTGGACAGGGTCCATTGGCTTAAAAGAATCAAGTCCAAGCAGAAGAATCATTGAGTTTAATATATTGTGTTCTGCTTCTGGTATAAGAAGTTTCCTTTCAAATATATACTTCCTTTTACATTTTCTAATACAATTAAGTGGGTATGAAGAAGGACTTGAAATTTGAATTTCCTGTTTTCTTTTCTAACAGATCCATGTCTGTTTCACAGTTGAGGATTTCAGAAAAGCAGGTAGGAATACTACCTATAGTCAGTTGAAAAGTAACCTGAGGAGTCTGCTTAAAGGACCCAATCTTTTAATCTATGTTCATCAGATTAATGCTATTTAAGTGAGCTAATCAAATTAACTTTCTTCTTAGTCTACTGCTGAATTAATATCTACCCTTAGGGAATTAAGACATATCCTTCTAGAATGATTAGGACTTTCCATATTATATACAGGAAAATACGAAACAATACAACAGTTTTTTTTTTTAAATATTTTATTTATTTATTTGACACAGTGAGAGAGAGAACACAAGCAGGTTGGGTGGGAGAGGGAACACAAGCAGTTTGGGTGGAAGAGGGAGAAGCCTGAAGGGAGCCCGATGCGGGGCTCAATTCCAGGACCTTGGGATCATGATCTGAGCTGAAGGCATACACTTAACGACTCTACCGAGGTGCCCCCAATAGTTGATTTTTTTTCTTACCTTGAAATTATAAATTTATTTAAATTTCTTAATGATCAAAGAATTATATTTTTAAGTCTGTAAAAACTGTAAGAAAGTTACAGCAAATTTTTTTGAGCAAAAATTTTACCATTTTTAAAAATTTTTAAAAATTTTTTTAATTTTTTATAAACATATATTTTTATCCCCAGGGGTACAGGTCTGTGAATCACTAGGTTTACACACACACTTCACAGCACTCACCATAGCACATACCCTCCCCAATGTCCATAACCCCACCCCCCTTCTCCCAAACCCCCTCCCCCCAGCAACCCTCAGTTTGTTTTGTGAGATTAAGAGTCACTTATGGTTTGTCTCCCTCCCAATCCCATCTTGTTTCATTTATTCTTCTCCTACCCCCTTAACCCTCCATGTTGTGTCTCCACTTCCTCATATCAGGGAGATCATATGATAGTTGTCATGAAGGACCTCAATGTGAGACAGGAATCCATCAAAATCCTTGAGGAGAACACACGCAGCAACATCTTCGACCTCAGCCGCAGCAACATCTTCCTAGGAACATCACCAAAGGCAAGGGAAGCAAGGGCAAAAATGAACTATTGGGATTTTATCAAGATCAAAAGCTTTTGCACAACAAAGGAAACAGTTAACAAAACCAAAAGACAACTGACAGAATGGGAGAAGATATTTGCAAACAACATATCAGATAAATGGCTAGTGTCCAAAATCTATAAAGAACTTAGCAAACTCAACACCCAAAGAACAAATAATCCAATCAAGAAATGCACAGAAGACATGAACAGACATTTCTGCAAAGAAGACATCCAGATGGCCAACAGACACATGAAAAAGTGCTCCATATCACTCGGCATCAGGGAAATACAAATCAAAACCACAGTGAGATATCACCTCACACCAGTCAGAATGGCTAAAATTAACAAGTCAGGAAATGACAGATGCTGGCAAGGATGCGGAGAAAGGGGAACCCTCCTACACTGTTGGTGGGAATGCAAGCTGGTGCAACCACTCTGGAAAACAGCATGGAGGGTCCTCAAAATGTTGAAAATAGAGCTACCCTACGACCCAGCAATTGCACTACTGGGTATTTACCCTAAAGATACAAACGTAGTGATCCAAATGGGCACATGTACCCGAATGTTTATAGCAGCAATGTCCACAATAGCCAAACTATGGAAAGAACCTAGATGTCCATCAACAGATGAATGGATAAAGAAGAAGTGGTATATATACACAATAGACTACTATGCAGCCATCAAAAGAAATGAAATCTTGCCATTTGCAACAACACCAATAGTTGATTTTTAAGCTGCTGGAGCCTTGAGAAAACTAGATAACATCTAGGAAGCAGAAAAGCAATTAGCTGTTTTAAGCTGGAAATAAATGTATGCCTGTTTGTTTGTCTGTTTGTTTTAAAGATTTTATTTTTAAGTAATCTCCACACCCAACATGGGGTTTGAATTTACAAACCGGAGGTCAAGATGCACATATTCTACCAAGTGAGGCAGCCAGGTGCCCCTAAATGTGTATTGAGAATGTAGGTCACTGGGGTCAAAGAACTTTGTTTCATGTGCTTCGCTATCTCCAGTGTCTAGAACAGTGGCTGGCACATAGGAAATACTCTATGAGCAGTTCTCGAATGATTATGTCCTTACCAAGCATAAGCTCATATATTGATTTCATGACATGGTATAGAGAGGAACAAGTCCTATAAAGAACAAACATCTGTAGTTTAGACATATAAACACAGCTTACAAGAGATTTACATGACATTTAAATAAAAGATTTGCTTTAGAAATTCAGGATTCTATGTGATAGCACCATTTTGGTTTATTTAAGATTTTTAAAAAATTCTAAAGTATAAGAATATGGCTGACTTAAAGTGTTAGTTTCGTGATTATTCAAAAAAGCCAAAGAACTATCTTCTAAGTAAAAGCAGCAGATTAAAAAAAAAAAAAAAAAGTTATCTTCCTACATGTCACTATACTGAGTAAATAATCATCTACCTTTACAAATGACTGTATGATCTTATCCTGTAGTACTCTAGAAACTTTTATTCAGACAGTCATACGTGCTGAGCAAGTTAGTGTTTGGGTTTGAACTGTGGATATAATTCAAATTAGGGCTGTTTGGTAATGATACTTTTCACTTAATGATGGTGATTTAAATGTATCTTTCCAAATCAAAATAACTTGAATTTGGAGAATGATGCCTTAGAGTTGTATAAATATGACAAAGACATGGATCAGGAAACATTTAAGGATGGTCCACACAGGATGAAAAACATTTAAAACACGACCAAAGGCTCTTTAGTTGTCTGTGAAAGGAGAATATGATTTACACACATAAATGCTGAAACATAGTGAAGAATTATTTGTAGCAGAACAAATGGGACATGTATATGTGTTTAAAATTATTAAATTATTTACATTACTAAAATTATTAAAATTTAAAATTGTTAAATTATTTATGTTACTAAAATTCACATCTAATCATTTTTATCAGTATATTCTCAAGTTTCTTTGCTGTGTCTATAAAACATGGACTATCCTGTAAAATGGTAAAATGTTGGGTGATTTTTAACCTAAACCATGTTATTTGGATACTTTCAGAGACCAATATTGATTAAGCACAAAGTATACCAAATCACCACATTTTAAGGGACTCACATTTTTTACTTGTTATAAATCTTCTCTAACTATGTATGCTTTCTTCAAATTCATATACTTCCCTCTAAAGAAAGTGATCCCCAGTGGGATTTGGGGATCTTGTGGCAAGCAAGAGTAATTGCTCCTTACACTTGTGGTAAGCCTTTTTATTTAAACTGTTCTAGTTCATGTATGTGTTGGCATTTACTATTGTATTTTGAAATGTATAAATTCTGAGATAAAATCTACTGGTAATGATTGGTATTTTAACACAGAATCAAAATTCTTCCTAATTGCCCAATCCAATGAATGGTTTGTTTTTCTCAAAGTCTGGGCTACCTCTGTCTGTAACCTCTGCTAAAATGATCGCTTCCTCATTTCTCCATCTCTTGACTTACTCCTTCCATTCCTCACATCTCAGTCAGCAAGATGCCTTGAGAGTAAAAGCAGGTCATGCCACAGTTCACTTCCCCTATCCTCCACCCATTGCAAGTTTAGACGGTTCAAAATACCTTCCACTGCTTTTACCTCAGACCAAAATTCTCAACAGCGTCATGAGTACCTAAATATTTTTTCCGCATTTGTCTCCCTTCCAGCTGCATTTCTTACACTTCCGAAGGGAATTTCTTGCTATTTATCAAACTTGTCATGCTCTTGGGGTTTCCTCATTTGTCATTCTTTCTGCCTGCAAAGTCTCCATAGAACTCTCTCACCTTCTGCCCCTGCCCCAGCTCCCCATACATCCCTTCTCTGTTTCAAGCTAGGGCCCAGGAAGAGTTTTCTAAAGACCCCAGTTTCAGATTTCCATGGAATCCTAAACTTCTCCTAGCACGATTCTTGGTGTATAATCGTCATTTGATATGTATTTGGGGATTAAGCGATTTATTTTTTAGAAATCTAGCTTTCTTTTGTTTTTCCCGAAACTCGTCCTTTGTCTGTCTTCCTTCTTTTCTCTTCTAAATATAAGTGCTCCTCAGACTTCTCTTCTGGGCTTTTTTTTTTTTTTCCCCCTTAACCTTCTCCCTTAGTAATTTCTTGACTCTAAGTAGCACTTCTATGTAGAAAATTGCTGGAGCTGTATTTTCATATGTGTCTCTCGGTGTCTATATATGCGTGGCTACTAGATTTCTCCATTTGGAGGGCATCTGAAATAGAATATACAACAAATTTCCCTCTAAAACTTTTGCTTCTGTCTTCCACAGTTTTATTAATGATACAATATATTTTCAACCCTCTGGATGTATACTATATTTTGATTACTAATTCACGTTCCTTTCTTCATATTCCCCCAGCTGAATAATTTTCCAGGTCTTAATGTGGATACCACCCAGTCTCTCTTTCACTTCCTCTCTGCTTCTATCTTTGTGACCACCATTTTACTTTATGTTCCACTATTATTTATCAAGGTTACACCAACTTCCAATGGGCTCCTTCATCTTTAGTTTTTCCCCACTCCACTACATCTTTCCCAATCTCCCCTGTTGAGCTTTTTTATGTCCTTGTCTTCTTTCCATGCCCAGCTTCTTCCTCCCTGTTCAAGATTCAGCAAAAACATCAAACCTCCTTAATTTCCCAATATGGAAACAATTTCTTCTTCCTTTGAATTCTTGTAACACTTAATATACTTCTGTTATGGTGTTTGCCAGTTTCTTTTAAAAAGTTTAACAGCCGGGAGGCCTGAGTGGCTCAGTGGCTTAAGCTCCAGTCATGACCTATGATCCTGGGATTGAGTCCCGCTTAGGGCTCCTTGCTCAGCGAGGAGCCTGCTTCTCTCTCTGCCTCTGCCTGCCACTCTGCCTGCTTGTGCGGTCTCTCTCTCTCACAAATAAATAAATAAAACCATTAAATAAATAAATAAATATATATATATATATATATATATATATATATATATATTAGAAAAATAAAAAGTATAACAGTTTATGTACATTCCCTTTTCCCCATATAAGTTTCCTGAGGAAGTACTTATATCTGGGGTTCACTTTGTATCCCCCATACATTTCACAAGTTCTATGTGCTAACAATGTGTTTAGTAAGTAAATGAATTGATTTCATCCTGATTTTACATAAATATGTTTTTGAATGGCATTTAGCTTATGACAACATATTGATATTACAGTTAATGGTTAATTCTAAAACACTCTCTCCCCACCACTGTTTTCTTTTCTTTTTTTTTTTTTTTTAAAGATTTTATTTATTTATTTGACAGAGAGAAATCACAAGTAGATGGAGAGGCAGGCAGAGTGAGAGAGAGGGAAGCAGGCTCCCTGCTGAGCAGAGAGCCCGATGCGGGCCTCGATCCCAGGACCCTGAGATCATGACCTGAGCCGAAGGCAGCGGCTTAACCCACTGAGCCACCCAGGCGCCCATCCCACCACTGTTTTCTTGAATACTCATCATTGTCTGTTTTGTTAAATTGAAAGTGGTCTTCTTTGATAGAGTTCTCTGTAAATTCCAAGTGGTATTATTTAATTCTACAGACATAGCTTGATATTTTTATGGTTGAATAAAGCTCTGTTCCCTTGCTCACCACTGTCCTTTGATGATTGCAGAAATGAGTACCTGAAGTGTTGTCTTTTCCTGTCTGTTTATACAGGAAGAATATTTTTTGATCTGCAACTAGTGGTCTCTCCCTGTGCAATCTGCCCAAATTTGTTTAACTTTATTTTAATGGCGACAAACACAAGAGTAGAATACTAAAGAATGACTTAATACTGAATTCCCAAACGCAGAACAGCAAGCAGCTCTATGAATTCCTACTGATTAAGAAGGGGATTCGTACTCAAGTCAGGAATAGGATGGAGATGAAAATAGTAGTCAAATGCAAACATAAAGAGATGTGAGGACAAGAGTAATTTGAGGATCAAGAAACGAGGGAGTTCAGACCCAGTTGTGGCATATGAAAGTAGAAAAATATGCAGGGACTAGTCGTTCAGAGATTCCTCACAAGTGGCCCTGGTGATCGGCCCTGCCCTTTTATCTTCACAAAGCAGATGTAATCTTAGTGCCCACAAAAAGAGAACTAAGGCGAGGTGAATTGCCCATTCTATTTAAGAAACAGAGCTGCTAGAATTAGTTTACAAACATTTCATTAGAAAAATAACGTTTTTTTTTTAAAGATTTTATGTATTTATTTGACAGAAATCACAAGTAGGTGGAGAGGCAGGCAGAGAGAGAGAGAGGAGGAAGCAGGCCCCCTGCTGAGCAGAGAGCCCCATGCGGGACTCAATCCCAGGACTCTGACATCAGGACCTGAGCCGAAAGCAGTGGCTTAACCCACTGAGCCACCCAGGCACCCCACGTTTGTTTTTTTTTTTAAACAAGATTTATTTCATGCAAGTACTGATGAAGTATTATTAATCATGAAGAAACACATTAATAGAGAGGAAAGGATATAAAGGAAGACTGTAGCTTCCGGTGTATTCTATACTTAGAGGATGAATTGATAAACTTTGAAATAAATATGCCCAATATTATTGAAGTTTATTTTCACCTAATTTTAAACTGTTCTTGGGTTTACTCTGTTAAAAATGTCCCTGGGAAACCTGGATGGCTCAGTCGGTTAAGAGTCTGCCTTTGGCTCCGGTCATGATCCCCAGGTCCTGGAATCGATCCCACGTCGGGCTCCCTGGTGAGCAGGGAGCCTGCTTCTCCCTCTACTCTCCACTTGTGCTCTCTCTCTCTCTCTTACCATCTCTGTCCCTCTCAAATAAATAAATAAAATCTTTTTTTAAAAAGTCCCTAAAATAGGGGCACCTGGGTGGCTCAGTGGATTAAAGCCACTGCCTTCGGCTCGGGTCATGATCCCAGGGTCCTGGGATCCAGCCCCGAGTCAGGCTCCCTGCTCAGCAGGGAGCCTGCTTCCTCCTCTCTCTCTGCCTACTTGTGATCTCTGCCTGTCAAATAAATAAATAAGATCTTTAAAAAAAAAAAGGTCCCTAAAATATTTTTCTTAAAATGTCCCCAGTTTTATGAAAAGCACTTGCTTTGCCACAAATTATATTTTATAAGTTTACAAATCCAAATCCATTGAAATGTTTTCTGTTGGTTGATATTACTTGACATAATTTTAACATTTCCTTTTAGAAAAAAATTAAAAATCTGATTAAAATTGCTCAAAAGGTTTTTTGAGTTTAAAAGTTATTGCAAAGCAACTGTTCAGCGACTTAGCATAAATGAATTTGACATACACAAATATAATTTTCTTAAAACACATGTGGATAAAATACCTACAAACTATTTGAAGATATTTAACATACTGAAAACACAGCTGTGTTCACTCTGTTAAGCCTTAAGAATCTTAGAGGTTCCCAATTTACTAAATTATTTTAAAGACACTGTTGTATAGTATTTGAGTTATTTTCTGTGTTTAAGAGAGATTTTGTTTAAGGAAAAAAGATTAGAACTAACTGTTTT
Source organism: Mustela lutreola (assembly GCF_030435805.1). NCBI lineage: Eukaryota > Metazoa > Chordata > Mammalia > Carnivora > Mustelidae > Mustela > Mustela lutreola. The sequence continues at coordinate 105,418,672 of NC_081295.1, read as the reverse complement.
CAATGAACTGATAATTCACCTGTCATGATTATGTCACTTGACTTTGGTTGAAGGTGGACTGAATATTGGATGAAAGCAGAGAGGGAAAAAAATGTCTTATTAGAACAACTTTTTTATTGGCTATTTTCGGAATTTATGTTAAAATACATTTCCAAAAAACTAAGCACAATATAAAAAATATGTACCAGCTTCATTATTACATCTTATGTATTAAAATCTCAAAAAGAAGTGCTCTCCACTCTTTGGATGGAAGTACCTGCCTTTACAGTAGAGGCGGCCATGTGAGCAAGGGTTTGTAAACATTTCTTCTCTCTACCACACTTATTGTGACATCATCCATGTAGAGGACTTGGTGCCCAGCACACAGTGAGCCTTTGAAAAATGTTAATTGTAACAAGTAATCGCACCCAATAATCATAAAAATCACAGTATATATAATAACTACAAAAATAAAAGTAATAATATAGAAATAAAAGAATGAGGGTTACTCACTATTTCAGTATAGGTGTCAGATACTCTTACAATTTGCTGAAAAAAATATTTAATAATAGCAACACACTTTATAAAACTGAAGTATAATTAACATACAGTGTTATATTAGTTATAATTTTACAACATAATGATTCAACAATTCCATACATTATTCAGTGTTCATCATGATGAAGGTAGTTACCATCTGTCACTTGAGAAAGTTATGACAATATTATTGACTATATTCCTTAAGCGGTACTTCTCATCTTTATGGGGTTTTTTTTGTTTTTTTTTGTTTTTTTTTTTTCAACAACTGGGAGTTTGTACTTCTTAAGCCCATTCATTCATTACCCCTGTCCTTCCTCACCTCCTCTCTGGCAGCCACTGGTTTGCTCTCTGTATTTAAGGGTCTGTTAATTTGTTTTCTTGCAACCCAGTCACACTTGGGTTGCTTCCATATCTTCGCTATTATAAATAATATCTTTCAAATTGTTAATTTTGCTTTCTTCGAACAGCCCACATTTATTGAGCAATATTGTCTTGTATTACTATCTTTATTCTCCCCATTTACAGATAAGAAACTAAGGAACAGTTAAGTAATTTAGCCAAATTTACATAGCTAGTGAATTTCCAAGCCCATGTAATCTGGCTTCAGAGCCATGCTCTTAAGCATTATGCTCTACTTACTAACTGATGTTCGGGCATTTTACTTATCCAAATAATAATCAGGGGAAAAAAAAGTTTTCTGAGTCATTCCTCGTACTTTGTTCCAAATGCAGATATTGGGGAAGTAATAAAATAATATAAGCAAACTTAAAAGTATGGTAAATAAATACTTATTTGCAAAAGCAAATGGTGATTGTATATTTACAAATTTTAGAAAAACATTAGAAGGACTTCATGCTTAAAATGCCATGTAATTAATGTTACTCATAAAATATACTTTCTATCACTTTAAGTTAAATCTCTCATTATACAACACCTTCATTCTGTTGGATGTATGTGTTCTACTTCAAAAGGTAGAGTTTGTGAAAGAATTAAAAGGGATATCTCCCTTACAGTTTCAGAATTGGCTTCAAATTGGTCATTGGTTAGAAATGAAGCTACTGTACTGAAATAGAAGTGTTGGGAAATGTGTCACAATAATCAAGGTAAGAACAGAAACTTCTCAAGAGTATGGCCCACGTAATGTATTTTGTCAATAACCTGTCCTCTGCCAGGAAGGCATGACATGTTATGTCTTCCTTTCAGTCATAAGCATTCCCAATGGAGACATCACTTTGAGTGATTTGTATTTTTCCATTTGATGTTTTACTACTACCAGTAAAGAGGCAAAAAGGTTCTGTAACAGAGTATTGAAGAGTTCAGTCAAATTTGTTTAACTGGGGGCACCTGGTGGCCCAGTGGGTTAAAGCCTCTGCCTTCGGCCCAGGTCACATCCCAGGATCCTAGGATGGAGCCTGTTTCTTCCTCTCTCTCTCTGCCTGCCTCTCTGTCTACTTGTGATCTCTCAAATAAATAAATAAAATCTTAAAAAAATTTATTTAACTGGAATTGATCTGATTTTTAAAGTTATGTAATATTAATACATTCGAAGACTGTAATTTTCAAGTAGAGCCTAAAACAAAATAAAATGGGGACTCATGAACTCCTAAGTTAAAGTCTCAAATATTACCTGTTACTTTGACAGCACCTGTATGTTTCCCTTTCATCTTTCCTATCCATTCCCAGAGGTTACCAAGACCTTGAATTTTTGTGTTTATTATTACACCTGTTATTTGAGGACTAGATTAACTACCTAAGCATTTATTCATAAATAAAAACATTAATTTTGCTTATCGGGTTTTATAAAAATAGTGTCATATATTTAGAGCTTGAATTTTTCACTAACATTTTATTTCTAGGATTTAATAATAGAATTTCATGTAGTTATGGGCAATTTATGTTCACTGCTGTAAATATTCCACTATCAATATGTCACAGTTTACTTAATGATTTGTACCATCGTGGTTTGGGGAGGAAAATAAGATCTACTCTCTATGTAATATTATAATCTATAATTTAGAACTAGCATGATGTTGGAAGAGATGAGGGATGGGACCTTAGGAAAATTGCCAGCCATAGGCAGTGAAGACTTGAGCCTGAAGCTTGCCAGAACTTAGAACCGGAAGCTTAGAGAGATCTGTGGGGCTCCTGTCTCCACACAGTGGGAGCTCATGTAGAGGTCCGTAAAACTGCGATGCTGAGCACCATGATTTGCCAAGAATAATGGACTCCAATTCATGTTAACCTTCTGTATCTCATGCAAATTCCTGTTATTGACGAAATCCACAAAAGGAAGCCTATGGGGGAGGGGATTGAGGAAACACAGACGTGTCGTATTGGTGTGGGGTTAAGTTCACCCCGTATCAAGCATACCATTCTTGAACTGATGGCTTTTCCCCAATTATTTTTACTCTTATAAGCTTTGAGACTTAACATTCTTGTACATGTGCTAAGACTTCTCCACAGAATATAGTAGGAATGGAATTGCTGAGACACCGGTTAAATACATTTATAGATGTATAAGACAATGCCAAAATGGTTATATCTTTTACATTCTTATATGAGTCTTTGTGGCTCCACATTCTGACCCATGTTTGGTTTCTGACTTCTTCATTTCTACCATCACAGTGTGTATAAAATGATGTCTCATTGTTATCTTAATTTTGTTTAAGTTCTAATGAGGTTGAAGTTTTCATGTATTTTTCTTTTACAATTCTTTCTTCAATAACATTCATGATTTTATCTTTTATCTATTAAGGTGTCTGTCTTTTCCTTACTGCTTATACTTGTTTTTGTAACCTAATACTTTATTGGTAACATGTACTGTAAATAGTTATCAAATTTGTGACTTATGTTTTCCTCTGCTTTGTGGTATATTTTAATAAGCACATATTTTTAATTTTAATCAAAATTTTATTTTTTAGTTAGCATATTTTTATGTCTTGTTTTAGAACTCTTAGGCATTATTTCCCTATATTTTTCTGTTAGAAATTCTAAAATTTTGCCTGTCACTCTCAATCTATAATCCATCTATATTTCTTTATTTTTTTTTATTATGGTGTAGGAAGCAATTTCATTATTCTTATTATGAATAGCCAATCATGCTCTGTATTAGATAGTCCCTTCTTGGCTTAGTATATTAGATTCCTATTATTTCTTTAATAGCACAACAACTCAGTGGCTTAAAACAGATTTGTTGTTTTATAGTTATGTAGGTCAGAAGTCTAAAATGGTTCTCATGGGCTGAAATTCAGGTGTCACTAAGACTGCATTCCTTCTGGAGGCTTTGAGGGAGAATCTGTTCCTTAACTCTTACAGCCTGGAGAAGCTACCCTTAATCTTTGTTCACGCTCCCTTCCATCTTCAAAGCCAGCACTTGCATCACTCCAACCTCTGACTTTGTTGCCTTCTTATTTAATTTATAAGGACATTGGGCACACCTGGATAATCCAGGATAATCTCTTCATCTCAAGATTCCTAATTTTGTCACAGTTGCAAAGTCCCTTTTGTAGGAGAACTTATTTACAGATCTTAGGTATTAGGGCATGGGCATCTTTAAGGGGACTTTAGTTAGTGATCTGTACTGCCCCTGTATCATATATCATTTAACATAAATAAGAGTCTGTTTCTGGATTCTGGATTCCATTGCTCTATTTTCTATCTGTGTTCCAGGACTATACATAATCATACTAACATAATTAATGATAGTGATTCTTTAAAATGACTCCTTGTATGTGATAGACATAGTCCTTAACTTGCTCTTCTGCTTCTGAATGTTTTGGCTGTTTTTGGACTTCGACCTTTTCATACAAACTGTACAACTAATTGGTAAATTAATCCAAATCCTATTGTGATTTTTATTAGAACTGTATAGAACCTATAGATATTGAAAATACTAGAAAATGAGACTTACTGTCCATGAATATAATCTGTCTCTCAATCTATTTATATCCATTTGACAGCTTTATGAATATTTTTATACATTCTTTAAAGGTTTTAATTATAAACAAATATATTCTTAGAAAATCTTAGTTATTTTATAATGATGCCATAAATGGTCTCTCTCTCTTTTTTAAATTACTAATTATACGTTGCTGATGTACAAAAACACAATTGATTTTTTTTAAATTGATTTTGTATAAAACACCTTGCTAAGCTCTTTCACTGATTCTAATGACTTTTCTGAAATTACTTTGAGCTTTTTAATGTATATAAATTATATAAACCTTGACTGGTATTTTGTTTCTTACTTTCTGACCCTTATAACATTTATCTTATTAGGTGACTTAAATCGTCAGTAGGGAATAAAACAAGAATGTGCGCCTTTACCTTTTTTTTGGTATTATTTTACTATGAAATATACAATTCTTATTGGGTTTTAATAGAAAGCTTCTATTGGGTTAAGAAAGTTTCCTTCGTTCTTCAGATGATGTGAGTTTATAATGATTGAAATTGAATTTCATAAAATTATTTTTCTTTTGAAAAAAAATGTTAGCCTTTTTTCTGTCCAAATAAAATATTCACCTCGTTTTCTCCATTGTTAGTAGGTTAGTTACAATTAGGGGTTATAAATCTTAACCTACCCATGTAACTGTGATAAACATGACTCAATCATTATATATTTTTTGTATATACAGCAGGCCTTGATTGTGCTGCTATTTTGTTAAGTGGGTTTTGTTTCATGAGTGGATTTGCTCTTTAAATTTTCTTTTCTGGTTTGCTTTTACTATCAAGGTTATATTAGCCTGATAACTGAGTAGAGGGATATTTCCCCATATCTTTCTCTGAATAGTCTGCTATTAGCTCACAACCTCAGGAATTTCCTGGGTGAATTTCAGACCTAGCCCCCATAAACAGAGGGCAAGAACAAACTGAGGAAAGAGGCAGGCCACTCCAGATTGATGGCTGAAAGGCTTAAAAGCAAGGGAACTTATAGAGGAGTCTCGTCTTGGGCAGTTGCAAAATGAGTAGATCTCAGGACCTGCCCACCAGTACCTTAAGAGATTATATAAGGACCTTAATGAGGTTCAATCATGTACACAGTCCAGACGGTTCCATAACACATCACTTTTTCTCAAGGCTGAGTCATTGAAGTGGATCCCACTGTGGGATCAGTGGGCAGAACATAAATTCCAAGGAAAAGCCGGGGGGTAAAGAGCCTCTGGTTGCTGAAATCAAGGTGGTGGGGTCAATCGGCAATCACATCTTCTCGGTGACTCCTCCAAGATCTGCCTAGACTGGAATGATATATTTCCTAAAGGTCTGTGATATTTCTTTGTACGACTACCTGGGATTAGTATTTACTTGTAGGACATTTCATTATGATATTATTTTTAAAATATTTATATGTTTTCATCCTTCTGATTTTTTTTTTAAAGATTTTATTTATTTATCTGACAGAGAGAGATCACAAGTAGGCAGAGAGGCAGGCAGAGAGAGAGGAGGAAGCAGGCTCCCTGCCGAGCAGAGAGCCCGATGTGGGACTCCATCCCAGGACCTGAGATCATGACCTGAGCCGAAGGCAGAGGCCTTAACCCACTGAGCCACCCAGGCGCCCCTTCTGATTTTTTTAATTGAAGTGCAATTTACATACTGTGAAATGTACAGGTTATAGTTCATGATTTGAGGAGTTTTGACAAAAATTTACCTATACTTTCAGTAAAATAGAGAACAATTCTAACATCCTAGTTGATTCCTTCATGCCACTTTCCAGCCAGTCCAGTTCTGGCCTTCTATTTTCCACAAGCGGCCACTCTTAGGAATTCTAACAGCATATATTATTTTGGCCTCTAGAATTTTGTAACAGTGGAATCTAACAGGATACATTTTTTTGTATCTGGCATCTTTCACTCAACATAATTGTGAGATACATCCATGCTGTTATGTTAATCAATGACTAATTCTTTCAATTTATATATAAACCTATTGATTTTTTCCCCTTGGATGGGAATTGGTTTATTTCTAGTTTAATGGTTATTGTGAGTAAAGACATTCTTGTATAAGTCATTTTGTGAACATATGCTTTTATATCCCTTAGTTAAATACCCAAATAGAATTTCTGGGTCATAGTGGAGCTCAATATTTAACTTTATAAATAATTGTCAATCTTTCCAAGACAGTTACTTTATTTTATTTTTTTATTTAAAGATTTTATTTATTTATTTGACAGACAGAGATCACAAGTAGGCAGAGGCAGGCAGAGAGAAAGAAGGGAAGCAGGCTCCCCGCTGAGCAGAGAGCCCGATGTGGGGCTCTATCCCAGGACACCGGGATCATGACCTGAGCTGAAGGATCATGACCTGAGCCACCCAGGCGCCCCCAGTTATATTGTTTTAAACTGCTAATAGTGGCTGCTGTATTAGTTCCACATCCTCATCATTTGGTCTTTTTTGTTTTGTTTTGTTTTAGTAATATACTGACTTGATAGAGTTTTTTATAGATATAGATACTAATCATTTTAAAAAAATTTTAATTCCAATTAGTTAACATACAGTGTTATATTTAAGATATTAATCATTTTTTAGATGTATGCGTGGGGAGTATATTCTCTCAGTCTGTGGCTTATCTATTTAATTTCTTAATGGTTTTTGGATCAGCAAAAGTTTTAGTGAATGCTGTTTGAATGCTGTTTGCTTACTATTAAGTAAATTTTCTCAGTTTAAAATTTGCAAAGGCATTCTTGTATGCTTTCTAACTAGCATTCTTAACATTTTGTTTTTATGTTCAGATCTTTGATAGATCTCAAGATAAAGTTTGCCTAAATGTGAGGTAGGACAGAAAAGGTTTTTTAGTGTTTGTTTTGTTTTGGGCTTTTGTTTGTTGCATATAAATTTCCAATTGTTCTAGATTCATTTACTAAAAAGATTTGCATTTCAGATTTTATTACTTATGCACTTTTGTTGAAAATCAATTTACCGGGCGCCTGGGTGGCTCAGTGGGTTAAGCCGCTGCCTTCGGCTCAGGTCATGATCTCAGGGTCCTGGGATCGAGTCCCGTATCGGGCTCTCTGCTCAGCAGGGAGCCTGCTTCCTCCTCTCTCTGCCTGCCTCTCTGCTTACTTGTAATTTCTCTCTGTCAAATAAATAAATAAAATCTTTAAAAAAAAAAAAAAAAAAAAGAAAATCAATTTACCTTCTCAGTGTATAGTCTTTCTGACCTTTATAATATTCCATTTATCTATTTGCCTATAGGTAAGTAATCTACACTTCAGTACAATATTAAATAAATGTCGTGACAGCAGACATCCTTGAATTTATCCTAGATTTAGAGGAAAAGCAATTAGTCTTCAACCATTCAGTATGGTGTATTTCTTACTACAGGACTATAGATTTAAAATATGTATATAGAAAACCTCTGATTTAGAAGGCAGCAACTTAATTTTATTTATCTTTGTTTTTCATTTACCCAACACAGCTTTTGGTGCATTCTATAAGCCCTTTGTATTTTTTTAAATTAATCAGTGAATGATTATCCAAGTTGTTTGTTGTGGTAATGTTCCATTCAGTAGCTGACAACATACTCTCATAACTGCTCTTATTTCACCTGTTTTTAACCATGTTTCAGGATGAATGAACAAACTGAAAAACCTCCCAGAATTCCCCATTTAGAGAAGCTGTTTTGTATTATGTGGTATCAGTAGTGTTTTGAAGTTTTCCGTATATGGGATCGCATCTTTTGTTGTATATGCGATCACATCTTTTATTTGCTGATCCTTAGAACAACTCTTTTACATAGAGAATGTAAGATTGAAGAATAATTGAATCGCTTTATGCCTAATCATGAAATTTGGGATATAATGTTACAGGCACTGATAATACTTAATAAAAATGAATATTAACTTTTATTTTAAAAATCTATTTAAGGTACACCTTGGTGACTCAGTCAACCGACTGTCTCCTTTGGCTCAGGTCATTATCCTAGAGTCCTGGGATCTAGTACCACATCGGGCTGCCTGCTCACTGGGGAGTCTCTTTCTGTCTCTCACTCAATCTCTCTTGCAAAAATAAATAAATGAAATCTTTTAAAAATCTATTTAAAATTAACCTTTGCAATTTTGGAGGTGCATAGTCTAACATAATTGGTGTGTGTGTGTGTGTGTGTGTGTGTGTGTGTGTGTGTGCGTGTCTGTGTGTTTTCAGAAATCTGGAGAGAAAAAGCCTTTAGCAATTTTGTAAACCATAGTTCTCCCTGATTTCTCTCTTACAAGTGATTTATTTATTTGATTATGTAAGTAACATATATGACATGTTCAACATATTATTGATCTTGGCAATCCTATAGGAAGAGTCCTCCTTTTTTAAAATCCTAGATTAGAGGTCTGAAATAGTTTCATGCTTGTGTCTGTTGTGTGAATGGCATAACTCTCTTCTGCATGGTAAAGTTTGAAAAGCCCATTACCCATCATTTATTTTGGGTGCAAATTATTACTTTTTCCCACTCTAAAACAATATTCTATTGATTTTGTTTCCTAGTTCAATTTTGTGGGGAAATTGCTCGGACCGAGAGGCAACTCATTGAAGAGACTACAGGAAGAAACAGGTGCTAAAATGTCTATCCTGGGCAAAGGATCAATGAGAGATAAAGCAAAGGTACTGAACTTTGATTTTGATTTTTAACACATACAGAAGGTTACCTGTAACAGTCAGGGCCAAATTTACAAGCACATCTGCGCTGTTCTCCCATTGTTTCCCACAATTTTCACCTTCTGGGGCCACCTTGTTGCACTCTCAGTCAATTCCTCTATTTTCATAAAAATCAATTACCCTTCTTCCCCCCCACCCCCAGAAGATGTAATTTTGTATCTTTATTCTCTTTAGTCCTTTGTGTAGGTTGTTGACAACTCTCCTTACTTTTTCTGTGTCCTCTGTAGAATATTTCTATATGTCTATGCTCATTTTCTTTAATTCCCTGTCTCATCCCTTTTCTCTCTTCAACTATGTCACCTAATCACATCCATTGTATCATTCTCTCTTTTTATCTCTATGCTCCATTTCACTCTGACTTCCTACCCAAAGCAATTTCAAATACTTATCTGCAAATCTAAGAGAATTCCACTTATTTTCTGAAATGTTTCAGTGATGTTTAACCATTCACCTGACCTCAAAAGAACAAATAAGCCAAGAAAGATATGAAGTTTGATGTTTGAAATGATTTATTTCACATCTGAACTACATCATTTTCCCATTTTATAAAGTGATAGCAATTTTCTCTGTATTAGAATTCATTGTTTTGGAAAATACCAACCATTTTTAGATATGTATTCATAAAGGACTTTTAAAATTCATTGAGAAAGGGTGGATATATTGAGGTGGTCCTATTTGACCAGGCCATGCTTTTCTGATTCAATATGTTACCACTGAAAATAAAATATTCAAACATTTATTTCTGACTATGGGAATCACATAGGAAATTGTTTAGATATTCTCTCTTTTAACTATTAATGTGAAATCTTAAAGAAAATTACAGTGGGAAATGTCACTGAACAGATATCTCATAGTATTATACTGCACACTTCATACTGTATTTTTTTTTCTTTTTCTACACACCTTTTTAAGACTTAGATCAGGCATCATCTCCCCAACGGGTCTTTTCTGAAACTCCTGTGATAGGTTAATACTCCCATCACTTAACATAGTTTGTTGAAATTTTCTGTTTCTCTCATTAAACTGTAAACTCCTACCAGCCAGAGAAATAAAGTATTGAGTTTCACATACCCAGAGCATCTGTATAGGCACTCCCATATCTTCCAAAGCAAATGGGTGTTTATTGTTTATTCCCATATATTTGGAATTTTTTTTTCTGTTCACAGAACTTTACATTGGATTTCTTTTTCCTTGTGAGCATGTTAGGAAGCAGCATAAGTATTTGAAAATCTGGTTGGAAACAAATTTAGTTCTATTTAGTTTCCATTAGGTTTAATTTAGTGATATTAGCTGTTACTTAAACTCCAGTTTCTCATTGATTACTTTTTGGGCGATCAATCAGTTTGTCTTTGCTTCAAGCATTTTCACTGTTCCTTTACAAAATGAAAGAAAATGAAAACAATAATAATAATAATAATAATAATGTATTGTACTATAAACTGCATTTTATAGAATCTAAATAAGACCTTACCTGCCAAGGGTGGTGGGCATGCAACTGAAATAAAGCCACAGACATGAATATGCAAAAGTCTACCTTAGGAAACATTTGATTAAAATAAAAATAAATCCTTGGTAAAATATTGATCACTGAGCTGCTATTTCACCTCTTCTGCATGATCTGATCAGGAAGGAAGATTTTATATGTGATTTTGTTCTTCTAACAAATAAATAGCTTATCTCATTCTTCAGTGGCGGCACATACGTATTTGTACAGCCACACAGGAATATATTCATGCATTAATTGCAGGAGTATTTGTTGCTGTGTTACACTGTGTCACCTGTAGTTCTGGTTTATGGTAATGAATAGGACAAAAATTTTTCTTCTCCTAGAGTTTATAACCCAATGGGAAAGATAGACAATAAATAAGTGAATAAACACATTTTAATAATTTTTATGTATTAAAATAATACAGATTGTTTTTCTGTGTTGGCTCTGCTATTACGATCTTTGTTTCATGATAAATAGGAGACATTTGGGTAGTTATCTAAATCAGGATGAAATAACTATGCAAAAGCCTTTCTTACACATCTGCTGTGTGCTCAACTGGAGATTACATATTATGCTATGTAGAAAATAAGTATTGGACAGGAGTTGATCCCTCACAAAACTTATAATTTAATTAGACATACTGATCTGTTTAATGCTTTCTTTAAAAAGAAGAGTTAAGAGTGACATTCTCATTGAATTTTAGTTTTACAAATCTAATAAGAATTTTTCAACCTTAGAAAAGCTTGAAGTTTTAGGATTTGTTGTAAGATCATTATAAAATTGCATAATACAGAAAATAGTTCTAGTGGTTTGGTGTATTAAGAAGATTCTAACAAGTTCAATGTTTTTATTTGTCTTATTTTGGTTTTGGTGTGTTTGGGGGAAACCTTCCTTTTCTTTTAGCTACACCTAGGCAGTAACTCGGTGAGCAGAGAGAGAAAACAAAAGCCAAAACAAAATGAGATGTAGTAATATTCAAGGGAATACCAGTAGCAAAATCCTACCTTATATTTAATATTTTAGTCCCATACTGGTCAGATCACTGAGTATGTGAACCCACGTTTTACTTAGAATCATCCAGGAATGCTTGAACAGAAGCTAACTTTTACATAATGATGATAAAGATATTAATAGAGAAAATTAGAAAGTAATATATACAGTATATTTACAATATTTCAAAATATCTCTGGAAATTAACTGGTAGTTCAGAAATTTCTTTAAAGTCTGAGTCCCTCATACACCATATGGCCAACCAGTTCTAAATAACCACACAGCTGCCTGCTTCTCTAGCAGTTGCTTCCCCCCAAGCATTTGCTTCTGAGCAATCTTCAGGGGTAACTTACTGAAGCTTCGGATAGAGTGTTGCTATTTTTAGTGATGCTGATGGCAGAGATTAGTGAGCGAGAACAGAGGAAGCAGTGGTCTATAGGCTTATCTTTGAAAAGAGTGAGAAACAAACATATTATCTTGGAGAAAAAGGGTTTGAGAGGTTAGAGAAGACCAGACAAAAGCTGAGCACACCCAGAGAGAGGAAACAGCAGGAAAGGTTTAAAGCAAATTTCTTGCCTACCTTCATTGTCCTTAAATGGAAATCACAAATAGACATGTTGCAAGTCAATTATGTTGTAATGACAGGTGTTCTGGCATTTCTATTAATAAACTTGGTTGAAATTATGGAACACAATCTTAGAACATGCTGGTGACTATATATTAAATATAAAGTGCTGTTTGGTGGAGTTTTATTTGAAAATGTGTGATAATTCTCTAGGCTAGCTTCTCTCTCTTTGATGTGCTAATATCATGTGCAGTTTCTATTTTATAATCTATCTTCTGTATTTGGTGATGGCTACTTTAGTAAATCCTTTCTAATTTCATGGCAATTTGATTTTCATCAACAAAAAAATCAACTGAAAACCTTCAAAGTGATGCTGCTGCCTGGTGGGTGTGAACCCCGTACCAATCATCCTTCTCTCATTTGGCTTCTGGGCTATGCCTCACATCAAACGGCACGGTTAGTCTCTCAAATCCTGAAGGAGCGAGGCCATGCTCACTGCTTGTCAGTCAGGCTGGGATCGGTTAGGTGGACTCCTGTTTCAACTTTTTAATATCCCCAACAACAAAGCAATCTGTAATCCCACAAAATCAAGAGCCCAGATTCTCTGATGCACCCTAAGACACTGCACTAGAGATCAACGTTTGCTTCTCCATTTTGCTCGCAGGAGAGTGTGCCTAGCCCATTGTTACTTCCAACCAGAGAGAAAGGAATAAGCATTTTTTTTTTAAGATTTTATTTATTTATTTCACAGAGAGAGAGAGAGAGAGAGAAGTAGAGGGAGCAGCAGAGGGAGAGGGAGAAGCAGGCTCCTCGCCGAGCAAGGAGACCGATGCGGGGCTCCACCTTAGAACCCTGGGATCATGCTTGACCTGAGCTGAAGGCAGATGCTTAACCAACTGAGCCACCCAGGCACCCCGGAATAAATGTTATTTTTGTTTAAGTATCACTTGAGTTTCTGAAGGACAAAAAGAGTAGATGAGAAATTACAGATAGGTGGGAATTTATTTTTGATTTATTCACTGCATTCTTCTGTTTCTTGGATCTGCATGTTGAGAAATCAGAGTAACAGACTGAGCGGTCCCACCTGAAGGGTAGCACAGTAGCGCATGCGATATAGGAATAGTATGCTGCAAATACGTGTTTTGTGAGAAAACAAGGAAACTAGTTTCAATGATAGACCAACACAAGGGTGTTTCAACCTATGATCTATTTCAGCTATAGGGGACCAAACAATGAAAATAGGTTTGAGTTGAAGAGTGAAATAGATCATGATACTAGTGCGAAATCATCTCTTACATTAACATCTTCAACCCTCTTAGGTACAGTTTGTCATTCATTTTAGTGGATGACAAAGAATGAAAAGGGAAAAAAAATGCCACAAACCTGTCCGGGCTCAGTTCTTCATAAGCTTCAATGACAAAGCGTGAGCTGGCAATGTTTTGTATGTTGTGAATCAAAGTTACGTGTTACCTTAAATCATTACTTTCCTCTAGTTTGATTTTATTTACAATTACACAAATTTATAATGGTTCTTGTCATTGAAGCCTGCTGTTAGAAAACTTCCAAGGACCTAATGTCTCGGCCATAAACCAAGGATACTGTACAAAAAATATATCTTTTAAAGTTACTAGAATAATAGTTTTTCCTTCATTGCCACTTGTCACTCATTATTTGGCCTTACCCGTGTTTCCAGTAAGAAGTGAAATAAGGGAATCGCAGAATCAAGATCTCTCACACCACAGTGTGGGAAATTTTTATTTATTAAGCTGTTAAATAGAATGTAGGAAGGAACATTTCTAGACATTTTAAATTTTATAAGTCTATTGTATTAGTATACATTTGTAATAGTATATTTCCTTTCTGCCACTGAGAAAGCCTGTCCCGTTTTCCTCTGAGATGTACTGTCTACCTCAAAATACTGCAACCAAAATTCAAATGAGGTATCTCCAGTATAGAAAGGGACTGAGGATGTCTTAGAAATATTTTAAATAACATATTCTGTGGTAGTTTGAAACATGGCTGCAAATTCTTTGACATTTCTTTTAGAGAAAGATGAGTAGGGTCTAATTCTCTTCCTCTTGAATCTGTATAGTTTGAGTGGCTTGCTAGTAACAGAAAGACTGCGAGGAGGGGGTCACTTCAGGATTTCTGAGGGTAGGTGGGAAAACACAGAGCACCTTCTGCCTCATTTACAAGAACTCTGTCTTTTTTGGGAACTCTGAATTGCCTTGTTAAGGATTCTGACAATCTTAGGACTGCCCCCTACCTCCCACTGTGAGGAAGCCAGAGTGTCACAGAGAGGAAGTCCCTGGGTAGGTACCAGTGGGAAATTCCAATGGAGCCCACCTTTGAGTCATCCCAGGCTAGGCGTTACACCTGAAAGTAAAGAATTCTCCAGATGATACCAGCTTCTAGCGATCTGAGTGACCACAGGCTGTTTGATTCTTCCTATCTGCAGCCCCAGGCTCTGGGAGCCCGACAAATTATCCCCATTGTACTCTGTCTAAATGTCTCACCTACAGAATCCATGCACATCGTCATAGTAACAACATGGTTGTTATTTTAGGCAACTAAATTTGGCATGGTTATTTATCTAACACTGGACAGCTGGAACACATTCCTACAATTTTATTTGTAAAATGCAAAGATTCTCAACATTGTGAACCATTGTCCAAATACTGGATTTGTTCTCTTCTTGTGTTTCTACTGCCCTCTCATGGCAATTACTAAAGATTTTTAAGAATTCTGCGGTTTTGTGGGGATTTTTGTATTTGGTGTTTTGATATTTTTGTTATTTACTTACACTTTATTTTGAAGCATATGCCAAAGTTCTATCTCCAAGTTGCCAGTAAGGGAAGAGACTTCCAAGAAAGCAATGCAAAGATTTCCAGAACGTTTGACCTAAAAGGTATTAGGCTAGTCGGAAGGCTGGACTTAGAAGTCCTTGGTACCTTCGAATGTCTGCTTTAGTTACATGAGACTCAAGGTTAATTGGGCAAGTAATTCTAATTTCTCTGTTAAGCTTCTTAACTTTATTACAACCTGACAAAGCGAGTGCTCCAGCATTTTATCGGGGATGTTAGATAGATCCTAGAAGGAGATAGAAATGCAGCATACAGCAACTATTGCCCCAAACCAAGATTAGGACAGTTTTCTTTCTTAGTCTCTCTTTTTGACCAAGTCAGATGGCTAAAGATTTGTCTTAGCCAAGAAAAGGAGGACCATACAGCATTTTTGTTCTGAGAACATTAACTGAGCTTGTTGCTTCATCATTCTTTTCTTACATTTCTTATAGATGGTGGAAAATACATAAGGGATCAAGTTATAAAATATACCACCATGAAGATTACCTGCCGTCTATATAGGGACCCATTGACATTCTTTTCTTTCTTTACCAGTTTCCTATGTTAGGGAAAAATTTCTAAGAAGAATGCTAATGTGATTCCATATACTGATACACATTTACATATTATGAATGTATTTTGTATTAGTGCTAAATATATGCTTAGTTGACCTCTCTCTATACACACACACACACACACACACACACACATATACATATATATGTATATATAAATATTTTAAGTATTAATGCTGCTTTGTGTTTTTAAATTGGACCCAACCTTTGCTTTGCCTACACATTGCAAATTCCAGTAGACACATGAATAACCAAATCAATAGACCCATATGAATAGACAATGAATATTTTGGGTCTATATAATAGGCCAAATAAATACTTGGGTCCAATAGACCCATATGACTATACCATTGCTTTCACAGAGTTGGATATTAGAAAGAAAAATTCCTAAATAAATTATTTTGCTCATTGTGAAAAATAATGCATTTTTCATTTTATGGATAATTTTAATGCCAAACCAAGTAAGAATGGTTATCCAAAAAAATGTTTTAAATAATGATATTTATACTCATAAAAAAGCCTTTGATAAAAAAAAAAAGGGGTATTATTATTTATACATTTTTAGAAACATGGTGTGTTAAATGTTTGTTTTAAATGGTTAGAATTTGACCCCAGTATAAGCCTTGTTCTCTGAGGAGAAACTTGGACTACTTGTTCTAGCACAGTGTGGGGAATTCGGAGATACAGTTAAGAGGATAATGGGCCCAGAGTGGGAATGTTACAATGAAAAATCCCACACTTAACTCAAGTACACTATCAGCACTAATTCAGATTCTGAATTTCTTTAGTTGCGGTGATGTTTTTGACTTTGTATTCTGTTTTCTCTTTATTGTTTTTCTTTTAATTTCATAATTCATTCAGAAGTTGAATAGTACTCTAGTTTTATCAGTCATAAATATCTGAGTCATTCTTAGTTCAGTAGTGTTGTTGTGAATACTCGAAAATTTGTTTGAGCTCTTAACATCCCCTGATAAAAAGTAGAGAGATGTATTTTCTGGTTACAGTTCATGATGCTGCACAGAGCCCAAAGAAGGACAAAGTAGGCAAACTCCTTCCTAATGGATTATGTTCCTGAGTTCACGTTTGCTTTCTGTGTGTACTGGTTCACCAAAAGTAAAATCAAAAAGACTGAGGAAAAATGAAAAATCCAGGATACAAAAGAAATTTTATATATTTTGCTATGAACACAGTTGCACCAGTTGACTTATAGTAGCTGGGACAAAGTTTTGAATACTTCCAGGGATGCCATTCACAAGGCATTCTCTTGTGAACTGCACCTCTAATTGTCTGATACTGTTTTTCACCAGCACCAAAGCTAGTTACCAGAGTAAGCACACCAACTGTCTATATAGGAAACAATTCCATGTATGTTTTTCTTACTACCTAAATAACAGAAATCACCTCAACTTCTTATAAATATATTTAGTTTTACAATGTTATCTGCAAAGATATATATTGTTTTGTATATTTTTTGTGTAAACGGCACTTGTTTTTGATAATATTAACATCTAAATTTTTTTGCTTTTTGAGGTCAGGATTTTGAGATAAACTGTGAACGTATGCCAGTATTCTGCATGTGGTTTATCCCAGATAAGCCATGCCTAATGTATAGGTAGGTATATAATTGCTAACATCTACAATTCTAGCATCACTATGGGGTTAAAAAAAAAAAAAAAAGGGCAAACAAAATGTAGCGATTCATTTAGAGAATTTGAAGTGTCTCCACAAGCTTTCATATTCACATTTCTAAGCTTTCTATACACTGTTTGCTGTTTCCTCTTTCTCAATAGTAGGCTGTTTTCTCTTCCTTTTGTATGTTTTGACAAATTTTTTTATTTCAATTATTTGGCATTTTTAGGAAATGTTTTCCCCAGTCATTCTTAATTTTCTTCCTTTCACCTGTCTACCTTAAAAAATAATTTTAAACCTAAAATAATTTAAAGTCAGAAAAAATTTTCCAGTGTTTGAATGTGGGGTAGCTCTCATTTCGAAAGGTGTGAGAGATATTTATTTCCTCAGCAGCACCACCAATATCATATTTACTTAAATCAAACCAAGTCAACAGTCACTACTACCAAACCAGGAGCATAAACAATAAAAAATAAAATAGTAAGACCATCAACTGAACAGACATAGTCTACCTTGTGCTGAGTTAATATTTCCAGGATCTCAATTCTATACCATTTTAGATTAAAAGTGATATCCACATTTAAAAAATAATAATAACAATAATAATCTTAAAGCATGCAGAAACTTTTATTTTGATTATTATATACCTTTTTTTCCATTTTTTTTCTTTTCTTTATTATGTTCAATCCATCATTGATCTTTTTTAAAGATTTTATTTTATTTAAAATTAAAGATTTTAAATAAAATCTTTAAAAAGATTTAAAAAGACAGTGAGAAAGAGAGAGAGCACATGAGCCAGGAGAGGGGCAGAGAAGCAGATTTCCTGCTGAGTAGGAAGCCCAATGTGGGACTCAATCCCAAAATTCTGGGATCATGACCTGAGCTGAAGGCTCAGGCACCTTGATTATAACTTGTCTTAAGGAAGATTTCATAATATATGGACTTTTTTTGAAGGCCTATAAAAATACTATTTATTGTCTTATTAGTGACTAAATGAAGAGACTTTTACAACTGAAAAGTCTCTCTAGAAAAGGAAAATACTTTTTGAGGGCTGACCCCTCAACTTGCCTAAGGCCATATGGTCATGGCTCACGGTTCAAACGTAACATGTACCTGGGGTGGGGGAGCACAACATCGTTCTGGAAGTCCCCAGATAAGGCAAAACTATGTTTGTTAGCAGCTCTGTATCTTTGGCATAATAAGTTGCTGGAACATAGAAATTAAACTTGAGTAATCCTTAATTTATTAAGGTGACTGTAGGGTTGTCTTAATTTTCACTGAACTGATTGGAGGTGTAGCATATGTGCTTTTATAGCATACATGTACCCACGCATATATATATTGGCTTATATAATCTTAGAGTTGGCAGAGAAGGTAAAGATGCTAGTTTAACTCATTAATTTTTATAACCAAAATATATTGTTCCCCAAGAGACAGTAATTTGCTTGAGATTCCTGGGAAATTACTAGGAAATATTTAATTATTAGAGGTAAAAAGGAAAACATAAAGATGAGGACCAGTTTTCATGAAAGTATCTTGCTTACGTATCTTGCTTAACTAGCAAATTAATTTCAAGGAACCATAACACTGAGAGGAATAGAACTTACTAAGTTTTCTCTTACTGTTTCATAAACTGTTACATCCAAGATAAGAAGAGAACAGACCCAAATTACTTTAAATAACATAAAATTACCTACAGGATGTAAGATTGAGTTGACCATGATTCTTCATCATGATCTAGCCTCTATAAAACTGAGTAGTTTAGATACAACTGATTTGTGAAAATGTTTTTATCTATCTTCTGTACTGTTTATATTACATGCAGTGTGTACCCTGGATGGATGGAAAAAGGGAAGGGAGCACCCTTTGCTCAGCATGCCTGAGTTAGCAGGCTCTATGTTGGGGTTTAACAGCTGTCTGCATTTGTGAGAACTCGTGCAGAGAAGTGAGGGAATCACTTTGCCAGTCTAGTCCCATCCTTGGGAGAAGAGTAGAAACAGCATGGGCACTTTTGGGAAATCTTCCTGTCTTAAGAGCCCAGTTTCCCTTTTAGGAGGAAGGAGTTTTTCTCACTCCTTCATCCCTCTATAGTTTTAGAAGTCAAGAAATTGATGACAATATATTTAGCAGCACGTGTAATACCTTCTTCCACGTTGCTGTGAATTCTTGTTACAGTTATAAGCCAAACGTCGTTTTAGTGCAGGTATTTTTCCTCTAACCATTGTTTTATTTTGTTTTTTAAATCACCAGGCCTGGATCATATTTTTTTGCCTTGCTTTTATTCGGGTATAATTTACATATGTGAAAATCTACCCTTTTTTTTTTTTTTTTTTTAAAGATTTATTTATTTATTTATTTGACAGAGAGAGAGATCACAAGTAGGCATAGAGGCAGGCAGAGAGAGAGAGAGGAGGAAGCAGGCTCCCTGCTGAGCAGAGAGCCCGACGTGGGACTCGATCCCAGGACCCTGAGATCATGACCCGAGCCGAAGGCAGCGGCTTAATCCACTGAGCCACCCAGGCACCCCAAAATCTACCCTTTTTAAGTGTACAAATGTGTATAGTCATGTTTGTATCATTACCATCCAGATAAAGAATACGTCTGTCACACCAAAAATTTCCTCTGGGCCTCATTTCATACACTGGTCCCTGAAGACCACTGATCTGCTCTCTGTTATCATCCTTCACTTTTTCCTAGAATTTCATAAATTGATTTATACTGCATACAGTCTTGCTTCTGAGTTGTTTCACTTAACATAACGATTTTGAGGATAATCGTGTTGTTGAATGTATCAGTAGTTGGTGTTTTTACATCACTGAGACATTTTCCATTTGTGGCTATACCAAAACTTGTTTATCCATTTATTGTATGGTAATTTAGATAGATTATTATGACTAAGGCTGCTCTGAAGATTCATATATGTCTTTGTATGGAGCTACGATTTCACAATAGAGAATCTGGGAATTATTCATTGAAAGTTAAAGCAGTAGGACATTTACATAATCTTTTTCATTAATGTATTTGTCACAGGACTATATATTTTTAAGAAAGTCAGAAAGAAGTACTCCGAAAGTCTTGGTTGTATATTTACTCTCCAATTTTTGGTATGGTTTACTTGACATTTGTAACATCTATTAGTTCTATGAAAGACTGTTTTATTAGTTATTCATTTTTCATTCTGCAAATAATCATTTCTAAATTAAGGTTTAGAGAATTTTTTTTTTCCAGCAGTACCCTAAATTAGGATACCAGAGTTCAGATGCAAACTGGAGATTCTGATTCCCTAGTCAGAGAGATGAGATTTGTTAGATAAATGAAGCCATCTGCATCAATTTAAATAGTTCTACCAAATTGATTCATGAAGTGTCTAATATTTCCATGTAATTAGCAGTGGCATTTTCAAATCTCTATAACTGAGAGGAAAATTTAACCTTCTCTGAAGAATTGCACACTCTAGGGTTGATACTTTAGGAAATTATATTGTTCTAAGGGAATACTCACCAAAGAATTACATCAGATTTTGAACAGATGCTGCAAGAACCCTGTTTTATTGCCGGTGCACAAGAGTGGTGATATTAAAAGTCTTCATCTCCTCCCTCGCATCTGATGTTAAAACAGATTTCCCATTTCTCAACTCTGACAGTTTAGTGGTGAATCTCTTGTGGCTCTTCCAAAAAAAAAATTCTGCTTTCTCTTCTTTTCTCCTCTACTGTAAAATTAAACTCTAATCATTAAGTTCAATGTATCTCTTTTTGTTGGGACTCTAAGGAATCTTTCCTCTAAGGGAAGATGGAGGGTTTATTTCTAAAGATAATATCTGTTTTTCTCTCACTCAAAGAATTTAATTTTTTAGTATAGAATTTTACATCTACATATACATTTTCACTTAAAATTAAATAAATGTGCAAAATCCATATATAATAATGATAGAATTTTATCTATAATTATATTAAATATCTATAAATATAGATGGTATTATCCATGAGCTTCACATCATATCTCATATAATTGCTTTTCCAGGGGAAATCTTAGAGATTGATTAATTATAAAAATCCACAAGTCTGTTAAGATGCCATATTCCTGTTTCATCTTTGCTGTTAGATTTCTGATCTTTTTCTTCTTTGTGCTGCATTGATGGTACTGAATGCAGATGAACCACCCTGCTATTTTATGTTATAGAAGATAGACATACTTAGATAATTAATCTGGAGAATGTTTGTCTCTCATGGCCTATTGCATGGGAGTTACAAATTAATTTCTAAAACTAGTTATGTTTTTTCATAATGTTAAGATATTCATAATTTTTTTAGACATTATAGTAGATGATAAGTATAGTTTACTCAGAAAATGTTGATTCATTCTGTGAAATAGTTTAATAAGAAGGATGTTAGATAAATCAGGCATGTATTGTAAATTATCTGAAGGTTTTCTTCAGGGCTATACATCATCCATATTAAAAAACAAAAACAAAACAAAAACTCTTCTTTCCCAAATGTGAAGTAATAAATGCCAATGGGTTGACATTAATATGTCAACCTATTAATGTTGACAAAAACTATTATTGCTATCCCAAATATTTTATTGTACCTGCTAACTAAAACTTAGTTATGAGGTTTTTTTTTTTTTTTTACATATTAACATTATTAAAGTATGTGCTATCAAAAATAAGATTTGGATAATTATTATATGATTTCTAAACTACAAGGCATTATTACCCATACTTAGTGGAATTATAATATAGTTCATGACCATGGCTAACTTATTGGAGGATTGTTAACTGTTTAGTTTTAGGATATAGTTTCCCAAAATCCACCTGTGCATAATATGTTACCATTTTTATTGTTTGTCCAAATACTTTGACAGAATTCTAGATGTAGACTAGAGCAAGTAACAACAAGACACAGAGAAAAATTAAAATTCTGACTTCTCAATCTTGGTTATCTTGAAGATATGTGTTACTACCTGAAAGCAGAGGATCTTGTGAATTTTCCCATGTGTTGACAAGCAAATTTTCACATTCTGCCAAAGTGATTAGTTAAGAGTTGAACACCTATTTATTTTATTTATTTTTTGACTTTTTTTTAGTTTTGAGTTTTTAAATTCTAGTTAATGTACAGTGTAATATTAGTTCAGAAGTACATTTTGGGGTTCATCACTTACTATATAATACCCAGTGCTCATCACAACAAATGCCCTCCTTAATACCCATCATCCATTTAGCCCATCATGCCCCCCATTTCCCCTCTAGCAACCCTCAGTTGAATATTAATTTATTTAGGCAGGTTATTTACTAATGTCTTTAAGGAAACAAGTTTCCAGGGGTGCTTGGGTGGCTCAGTGGGTTAAAGTCTCTGCCTTTGGCTCAGGTCATGATCTCAGGGTCCTGGGATTGAGCCCTGCATCAGGCTATCTACTCGGTGGGGAGCCTGCTTCCCCTTCTCTCTCTCTGCCTGCCTCTCCGCCTACTTGTGATCTCTGTCTGTCAAATAAATAAATAAAATCTTTTAAAAAAATATAAAAAAAGATAAGTTTCCAGTAAGCATTACTAGTCTAATGTTGCACATACATACCCATATGCAAGCACACATGTCCTGATACTTTAAAAAGTACAATAAAAATATATCACTGGAAGCTCTGACAAAAGATGATGATAAATATAATAGATATATGATAAATATAATGTAAGTAATATATGAAGAGAGAAAATAAATAAAAACAATATAAATAAGATATAGAAACCAAAATACTCACAAATAAATCAGTATCTGTACCAAAACTATACAGTTATCCTCCACAAACCCCAAAATGCAGGTGGGTAGAGATAAAGTAATGAAAGCTACGAGAGCCATGTGATATCAGCATTTGTGGGGGAAAAGCAGAAAAAAACAATGTGGTGTCTGATGACACAAAAAAAGGAATATCCCCAAGTAACAGTATTTTGTCAGGTGAATCTAAGATTAGAAGCTGAACCTCGAGAGGTGTTTTTATACCTGGATTCATGGGTGAAGTCATTGAATCTACTTGAAGATCTGAAGATACTAGAAAAATCTAGGTTCTATGAACTCTTGAAATTCTAAGACAGAGCCACACAATGAGAAGCTTCAAGAATAACCCCAGACAGAGCAAGGAAGAAAAGAGCAAAATAAATGGAGTATTTAAATTAAATGGATCGTTGAGTAGAGAAGGTAGATTTCAGAAAGCAAGAGGCTGTAATTTTTATCCCTTTGGAAAAGGAACAAAAGAGGGGGTGGTAGTGTTTACTCCACATACTAAACAGTAAAGAAAATCTCTCCTCACTTAAAAATGAGCAACAGAAAAGGATTTTGGCTACATTTCATTCATAGGGAGCTATTTTAAGAAATAGATGATGAAGCCTCAAAATGAAAATAAAAAACAGACATGCACACAAAATAAGTAAAACATGTAATCACATATTTAATAGCAAACTAAAAAAAAAAAGAGAGAGAGAGAGAAGTGTTGAATAATACCAGAATTATTTAATTGGGGAAAAGAGAGTTTCATAAAGAGAGATGATAGGACTGATGAAATTATTTTAATAAAAGTAAAACAAATTTCAGAAATAGAGTAAATTAAAAGAAACGAAACAATAGAATCATCAGTAAGATTATTAAATCACTGTGCTGTCCACCTGAAACTAATATAACATTTTATATCAACTACACTTTTAAAAATTCTAAAAAGAGTAACAAAAGAGCAACTAATAATTTCTTAAATTCGAATGTAAGTGGAGAAGGAGCTGATCAGAATTTGAGGGGTGATGTATATAGAATACAAGTGAAGAATTCTGCCATATGTACAGTAGGAGTTCTCAAAAAAGAAAAGTTAAGCAAAGGAACAGAATAAAAAGCCATAAGAGAATGAAATTTTCCTGTAACTAAAATTAAGACTTGTAACTATGTACAGAAAGTGTTCACCGTGTACTTTGGGAAACTGGCCATAAGGTATTAGATAAAGCCTAATAAAAATAATTAGACTTAAAAAAAAAAAGTCTTTGTTCATGAAAGCAAAAATACTAAGTCACTTATATGAGGTGAGAAAAAATTAGACTATCTCAACAATGGTTTCTGCCAGAGATAATCAACTAACATATATCAGATGTTTAAGGAAAGATAACGTGAACCAGGAATTTTTATTCAGCCATACTAACATTTTATACATAAAATGCTAAAATTTTTAGTAATGCACAACAACTAATGAAATATTGTTGCCATAAGTCCTTTCTGAGTAATTTACTGTAGAGAACAAATGTAATGGGTTTACTGGGTTATCCTTTTGATATATGGGTAAGTGACCAAAGCACAGCCAAGAAAATTATATATACAATTCTATTATTTGTGTAAGAAATGGGAAATATAAATATAACATAAACATAAGTAGGTAAATATAAACTTTGAGTTTGAAACATCTTGTCATAATAGAAATTAGGATATCTGTTTATTTCAGGTTTAGGTACAGAGA
Source organism: Mustela lutreola (assembly GCF_030435805.1). Classification (NCBI taxonomy): domain Eukaryota; kingdom Metazoa; phylum Chordata; class Mammalia; order Carnivora; family Mustelidae; genus Mustela; species Mustela lutreola. The sequence goes on along the minus strand of NC_081295.1, from coordinate 105,393,944 downwards.
GTCTTAGAAGCCAACTCAAAATGGCTCCCTCTGTTAAAGACAGGACAATTTGAACATCAATAAGGACAATATATTTTTCATTTTGTGATAGAAGCATACAATTCCACCTATGAAAAATACTTGATTGGGGCACCTGGGTGGCTCAGTGGGTTAAAGCCCCGCATCGGGCTTTCTGCTCAGCAGGGAGCCTGCCTCCTTGCCTCTCTCTGCCTGCCTCTCTGCCTACTTTGATCTCTGTCTGTCAAATAAATAAATAAAATCTTTAAAAAAAATACTTGATTTTTATCAAGCCATTAGATCTAGTTAAAAATTTATATAAAGCATAGGAGAGGGAGGAACATGTTAAGCAACATAACGTTAATATAATAAGCAAAGGCTCATCTGTCCCAACAGTACCAGGGAAAAGGGTCTTGGTATCTTCTAAAGAAAAAGACGTGAGGAAGTGAGACAGTTTGAGAGACAACATAGAAATATATTAAAAAAAAATAAAAAAACTTAGGAAACATTGTGTCTGATCACAATGTGTGTACCTAATTTCAATTCTCAAAATAAGAAACAAAAATGTAAAAAAATTACAAATGAATTGAGTGAACACTAAATTGATACTATTGAAATTAAAGTTTTACTTAAGTGGGTAGAAGAAGAATTAATGAAACAAGATGGGATTGGGAGGGAGACAAACCATAAGTGACTCTTAATCTCACAAAACAAACTGAGGGTTGCCGGGGGGAGGGGGTTTGGGAGAAGGGGGTGGGATTATGGACATTGGGGAGGGTATGTGATTTGGTGAGTGCTGTGAAGTGTGTAAACCTGGTGATTCACAGACCTGTACCCCTGGGGATAAAAATATATGTTTATAAAAAATAAAAAATTAAAAAAAAAAAGTTTTATTGTTGATTTTTATAGGTGATGATGGCATTGTAGTTATTTTTTTTTTTAAGTCTCCATCCTTTAGAAATGCATACTAAATAGAGATACACTTTTTGAGAGAATAAATGTAGATATGTGGAAGAACAGTTTTTTTAATCCAAAAATAAGATTATAAAATGCTTTTCTGAAGGTAAAAAGTGGTAATTGGTAATTATAAAATACTCTTCCCATAGATGGAAAGACACCAATATCTTTAAAGGTTCTTTCATGTAATATTAAAAGTTAGGAAGAGGAACTTGTAAGCAATTATAGTAGTAAAGTTGAGATCAATGATTAAGGGAAACATGCCAATTTAAAAGTGATTTCTGAAACAATAAAATTTAAATCATCATTAGCATAGACTTTTAGAAGAATTGTATACCATTGCCAGACTATCTCTAGAGTATGAAACTGCATAGGGACAAAATTAAATTTCAAAATTAAATTTTAGTTTTATTTAGTACATGAATTTGACAATATTGGCAAATTTAGAGAAATTTACCCCTCAATTTTATTTTTATTTTAGATATGAAAATGATTAATTTTTAATATTTTATTGATTTTTGTAAAATAAATTCTTATTTTATTCTGTAGTTTAATTGTTATTCTGGCTTTTTTACATATAGACAAATGGAGAGAGGTTTTTTTTTTTTTTAATTGTTTGTACGGATTATGTATCCCAGGTTTATATTTGAGTATTATTGGTATTTGTGAGGATCATGATAAATACTTTTAATATACTCTAATGGGTTACTGTTACAGGAAATTTTGCATTGCCACAATGGAGAGAGCATTTACATTAAATTACATTACAGGGCTACAATTAAATAGAATGATGAAAAAATAAAAGCTCAAAAGTTCAGAGAAATTAGATTCCTTGATAATCAATTCAAAAAATATGACAAACATAGTTTAAATAATGAAAAAAATGATTATGTTTGTAATATAACTAGTAAAGATTAATGACCTCTCATTTAGAAAGATGGATGTCTATAAATTATTTTACCTTGATAAATTGCTGCAGTAATATATTTTGCCTTCAAAATGTATCTGTGCTAAGTCATTTCAATTTTGAAGTTATGACTTTAAGTAGGTTTAAATATGGCAAAACTTCAGTAATTTATGGTTTCCTTAAAAAAATTATTTAAAGGAATTTTCATAGTGTGCTTCAGTTTCCTTGCATGTAGGCATACAGACCTTAAGAGTTACACAAGATTGGGGTGCCCGGGTAACTCAGTTGGTTAAGTTTCTGACTCTTGATCTGAGCTCAGGTCTTGATCTCAGGGATGAGTTCAAGCCCCATGCTGGGCTCCATGGATCCTACTTAAGAAAAAAAATAGAGAGTTCCACAAGATGATCAATGGGTGGAGTGGAAAGTAAATATTATAAGGCTTTTTAAAAACTTTTTAGAATGATATTAATATTACTTCAATAATATGTTAATTGAATTATATACATGTATCTCATCTATGTGTTTTTTATTTTATTTTTTATTTTTTAAAAAGATTTTATCTATTTATTTGTCAGACATCACAAGCAGGCAGAGTGGCAGGCTGCAGGGGGCGGAGGAAGCAGGCTCCCTGTTGATCAGAGAGCCTGATGTGGGGGCTCGATCCCAAGGACCCTGAGATCATGACCCAAGCCGAAGGCAGAAGCTTAACCTACTGAGCCACCCAGGTGCCCCTTTGTGTCTTTTTTAATATAAGATGTGCATGTTCAACAAATTATTTTGGTAAAAGTATATAGTCAATAAACTCAAATAATAATCTAGTGCCTTGAAGGTGCAAATAACTAAATAGATTCTAAAAACCTAATGGTGTAATTTTAAAGAACAACGGAATATAAGGTTAAAAAATATTGGTCTTTGGTCTTTGAGGCAGCTGACTGGCTCTGTGGGTTAAGCCTCTGCTTTCTGCTCAGGTCATGATCTCAGGGTCCTGGGAATGAGCCCCACATCCGACTCTCTGCTTGGCAGGGAGCCTGCTTCCCCTTCTCTCTCTGCCTGCCTCTCTGCCTACTTGTGATCTCTCTCTCTCTATCAAATAAATAAATAAAATCTTTTAAAAAAATTGATCTTTGGTTTTTGTAGCAATATTTACATTTTACAGCACGAATTCTTTGCATTCGTAAGTAATTTTAAGATTTACTTAGATATGCAAAGAATACTATTGATAATATAAAATATTCTCAAATTTATTATGTTTATAGTCTTACTCTAACTTCATTCATATTATAAATATATTGCTGACTGAAAATTTATTTTACATAATGGTACAAAATGTTGTGGAAACAATAAATTTATTTCCTTTGATGGTTTTTGTTGTTACCTTACTTTAGCGGTAAATGTATGATAATAAACATAATTTTTCCTTAATATCTAAAATTATCATATCTTTACCTATTTAATCGTTTCAAAAATAATAGTCACAAAATTAATAATTTTTGAGTAAATTTTTTTTTCAAATAAAGTGCTGTTTAAGGCACATTTTTACAGCTAAACAAGAAACAAAAGTGTGGATAATGTCAATTAATAATGAAAAACAAATACTGGGAAGCAAAGTGGTCTTTGTGATCAATTAAGATTTTATAAAGAACATCTGTTCCAGAGCCAACATTAACTGAAGACCATTTGACATGAATCTGCTATAAGTGTTCTTACCATCAGACTTCATCATTTTGTATCAATTCCACAAAGATATATAAATATATGCCCACATTATTTCCTGAAGTAGACAAAAGTTGCCTGGCAAATTAATATTGTTTGACAATCTGACACACATTTCAATGTACTCAAGTTTTTATGAATCTTTCTTACACACACACTAGAAAGTAATTTTTAAAAATACATTCTCCCAATCCTTCTTAGATCTCCAGTTTAAGATAAAATGCAACACATTGTTTTGAAGGTACTGATGATACTGCATATTTATTGTTTCCCATATCCCATGTAGAGCTTCCTCCAGTATTTCTAAGACCATAGAAGCCTACCCTCTTGACCAGGCTTTTAAAATGTCTTTCTTGGAAATTAATTATAATGATGGCTTTATGCTACTTCATTGCAAAAGCTGTTGCCAGCATTCTGAGAGCTAACATATAATTTTTTTGCTACAATATAACAGGACAAATTATTGCAGAAAAAGAACAAAAATAAAGAACTTGAATTCTGAATAAAGCAAATATTATCTGATAGAAAAATATGTATACCATGCATACACTATAGAAAGATTATGTTGATTAAATGAGAATCCAGAAATTTAAGTGGACTTTGTTATTGATTGTTGCCTCAAAGCTGAGGTAATAATCCAAAGAAGACAATAAGTTTAGTCAAAATGAAACGAAATGGAAAAAAATCTAATGAAAAATTACAAATGATAATAAAGACAGCAATATATAAATTATAATTGTTCCTATCATTTTTTTTAATATACAGCACAAAATAATTTGCCCAGAATTTTATCTTTCTAGTAAATTGACCAATATGATATATTTAATGTGTGGTTACCTAGGAATTGAAACATAATGGTATACACATTTTCTAGATTTATTGTTTTGATACAGATAGATTGGTTCACTCAAACAGAGTCCTATAGTCTTAGCAAACCTGAGGATATTTAGAATATGATAAATTCCTACTGAAGTTGGCTAATTAAACATTTTCATTTCATGAAGAGAAATTTATTTTCCAATCTTATAGGTAATCCCTTTCCAAGGTGAAATCCTAATAACTGATTAAGAGTTTTTCTAATATTTGATGTAGCACATGAATAAATTCTCCTTTCCTTCATACAGTGCATACTAACTCTTTTCCCAAATATCATTTAGCTGTTTCCTTCAAGGGCCCATTCTCTTTCAGAAGATTTTGTTGTTATTTCCATTTTCTTCATTACAAAAGTTTCCTTTCCCTTCCACAGACTCACATTTTGTTTCTGTACTATGAATAGGACTAAAATTACACTTGAAGGGATTATATGATGTACTGTGTTAATCCATTTTAGAATTTCACTTCTTACACCTACATTTTAACCTTCAAGATGAAAATGTAGTATATTAATACATTTGGGGTGACATCATTTTGGTGACATTAAGAAGTATAAATGTGCATTTGGTTGGCAAGTAGATGACTGCTATTGGTCATGACTCATTATCCTGTCACAGACATGCTATTTCAATAGATTGGAAACTTACTCCCTCTACATATTCAGTCCAAATCATAAATTCTTCAGTACTGCATTTTATTTTCTTATAAGGTTCAGGGTGTTATTTTTTATAGCTAAATTATGATTTATACAAACTGTACTACATAGTTCTTCCTATTCAGGTGTTAGCAAGGTGCATTATTACATTCCAAATTAGGCTCTTTTAAAGTACTTGGTAATATTGAGGTGAATTGTATATATTTTTTAGTATCCTTGTTCTCCTTAATGTTTATATACTTTTTCAGTTTTGAGAAAGAATTAGATTTCTTTACAGATTAGTCTCAGAAGTCAGTGGAAAATATGCAATATAAAGGTTTTCTTTTATAAAGAGGGAGTTTGCAAAAATAAAAGATAATCCTTTAATATTCACATGACTTTAGTCATAAATCTAAATTTGTCTACACCATCAAAATATCTTTGTATTTCCTGGGCAAATTGGAAGGGATAAATTTAATTTTAAGAATGTGATTAAAAACCAACATAAGCAAATGGTTATCTTGATGACTATAAAGAGTGTTCTAAATTAAACACTAAATAAGCTTTGACCCAAGGGCTTCATTACCTTCCAGGAAGGAGAAAAAGTAAATTCTATTAAGTCACCTGGACATAGCTGATGGCAGTTTAACTGAAATAACTTTTAAATGTATAAAGAGGATTTATGAAAGTGCAAGGTTATATCTGACCACTTAGGCTTATGCAGTGAGTAGTCATGAAATTGATTTAAACAAAAATCAATTTATCTTCATATTTAAAATATCCAGATCTTTGGATTATGTCCTATACTTTCAGTCATGTAAATGAACAGTTCTATATTTATTTGAATTGACAGTACACTCATATATTTATATACACTAGTACGACCATAACTAAAAAAGAGAATATATATGTATACAGAGAGAGAGAGAAAGAGAGAGAGAGAGTATCCTTCAGTAAACTTTTTAGTCCAGTGAACCAAAGTAATGAAAAAGATTTATGAAAGTGCAAGGATATATCTGACCACTTAGGCTTATGCAGTGAGTAGTCATGAAATTGATTTAAACAAAAATCAATTTATCTTCACATTTAAAATATCCAGATCTTTGGATTATGTCCTACACTTTCAGCCATGTAAATGAACAGTTCTATATTTATTTGAATTGACAGTACACTCATATATTTATATACACTAGTAAGACCATAACTAAAAAAGAGAATATATATGTATACAGAGAGAGAAAGAGAGAGAGGGAGTATCATTCAGTAAACTTTTTAGTCCAGTGAACCAAAGTAATGAAAAAAGATTTGCAAGGCAAAATATAATCCTATGATCATTTATATACCACAACATCAATTTTATATTGGTATTTTGTCTTTTAGGAATTCATCTTCCGATTGTATACACTTACTCAGCTTCAGTCTACTTCAGACTGGATAACAAAATCCAAGGATTAGGTGAAAATTTTAGACCCACAGATATTAAAAGGAAAATAAGAAAATGTTAAAGCAACTTTATGTCAATGAACTCTACAACTTCAGTGTAAAAGAAATATTCTTTGAAAGATATAAGCTGCCAAAGTTTCATTCAGGTTCATTAAAAAATAGATAGGTAGCCTGATAGCCCTTTATCAACTAACAATTGAATTTGTTCTTAAAGGCCTTCCCTAAAAACTCAATGCCCAAGCTGCTTCATGGGTAAATCCTATCAATCAAATAAGGAAAGTATAATACCAATTCTGCATAAAATATAACTAAATATTGAGGAGGAGGAACTATTTTCCAAGTCATTCAATGAGGCTAGCATTGCCCTGATACCAAAATAAGAAAAAACAATGGGGGCGCCTGGGTGGCTCAGTGGGTTAAAGCTTCTGCCTTTGGCTCAGGTCATGATCCTAGGGTCCTGTGATTGAGCCCCACATCAGGCTCTCTGCTCAGCAGGGAGCCTGCTTCCTCCTTTCTCTGCCTGCCTGCCTCTCTGCCTACTTGTGATCTCTGTCTGTCAAATAAATAACTTTTTTAAAAATAAGAAAAGACATTAACAAGACAGAATAAGAATGAAAACCCATATGATAATCTCAGTAGATGGCATTAAAACGATCTGTGAATATCTTAACACCATTTCTAATAAATATATAGTAAACTTGGGGGCACCTAGGTGGCTCAGTTGGTTAAGCGTCTACCTTTGGCTCAGGTCATGAGCCCAGGGTCCTGGGATGGAGCCCCACATCGGGCTCTTTGCTCAGCAAGGAGTCTGCTTATCACTCTCCCTCTGGGGCTCCCCCTGCTTTGCTTTCTCTCTCTCTGTCAAATACATAAAAAAAATACAGTAAACTTGGAATAGAAACAGACTTTTTCAATCATACAAAGTGCATCAGTAAAAAACCTGGAGGTAACATTATATTTAATCCTGAAAGACTGTATCCTTTCTCCCCCCAGGTTTAAGAACAAGATACCATGTCCGCTGCTACCATTTCCATTCAACATTTTACAGAAATTTCTAGCCAATGCAGTAGGGCAATACTATTTAAGGCCTCCAGATTGGAAAGTAGTAAAAGGGCCCTTAGACACAGATAACATGATTGGCTATTGAGAAACTCTATTGGGATGTTAAAAGAAGAAAAAAACAAAGAAAAACAAAAAACAAGAGCTAATAAGTGAGATAATGAGATTGCAAGATACACAGGTGCCTGGGTAGCTCAGTCTGTTAAGCATCTGTCTTCAGCTCAGGTGATTCCAGAGTCCTGAAATCTAGCCCCATGTCAAGCTTCTTGCTCAGAGAGAAGCCTGCTTCTCCCTCCGCTTTTGCCTGCCACTCTTCCTGCTTTTGCTCTCTTTTTTTCTCTCTCTGTCAAATAAATAAGTGAAATCTTTTTTAAAAAATTGCAAGATACACATTCAACATACAAAAATCATTTTCTAAATTCTTGCAAAAAACAATTCAAAAATTTAAATTAAGAAACCGTACTATTTACACTACCAGAATAAATGAGAAATATTTAGGACTAAATATAATTAAAAATTTGAAAGAGCTATATATTAAAAATTACATTGATGAAAAAAAATTACATTGATGAAATTAAGGAAAACATAAATATATCAAGAAATATGCCATGGCTGTGGGTAGACAGATTCATTAAGAGGTCAATGTCCCCAGTCTACATTTTCAACACTATCCCAAAGTTCCAGAATTCTTCAATGGTAAACTGATTCTGAAATTCATATGGAAATGCAAAGAACCTAAAACAGGCAAAACATATTTAGGAAAAAAAAAATAGAAGAGGGGTAAATACTATGTGATTCCAAAACATATAAATTACAGTAATAAAGACAATGTGGTTTGGGTGTTGAGATTTGACAAATAGATCATATTTACTATGCAATGTCAAGAAGGCCCAACCCTGAATTTTGTTGTTTTTTTTTTAATTCAATTAATTAACATATGGTATATTATTGGTTTCAGAGATAGAGGTCTGTTATTCATCACTTATATAATACCCAGTGCCTATTACATCATGTGCCCCCCATGATGTCCATCACCCAGTGACCCAATCCCCCTGACACTGTCCCCTCCAGCAATTCTCAATTTGTTTCCTATAATTAATAGTCTCTTACGTTTTTTTTCTCCCTCTCTGGTTTTGTCTTGTTTTATTTTTTTTTCTATTCCCTTATGATCTGTTTTGTTTCTTAAATTCACATATGAATGGATAATGTGATAATTGTCTTTCTCTGTTTTATTTTGCTTAGCATAATACCCTCTAGTTACATCCATGTCATTGCAAATGGCAAGATTTCATTTTTTTGATGACGGAATAGTATTCCATTGTGTATATATACCGCATGTTCTTTATACATTAATCTGTCAATGGACATCTGGACTCTTTCCATAGTTTGGCTGTTGTGGACATTGGTGCTATAAACATTGGGGTACAAGTGCCCCTTCAGACCACTACAGTTGTATCTTTGGGTAAAGACCCAGTAGTGCAATTGCTGGGTTGTAGGGTAGCACTATTTTTCAACTTTTTGAGGAACCTCCATACTGTGTTCCAGAGTGGGTATATGAGCTTACATTTCCACTAACTGTGTAAGAGGGTTCCTGTTTCTCTGCATCCTCACCAACATCTGTCATTTCATGACTTGTTAATTTTAGCCATTCTGACTGCTGTGAGGTGGTATCTCATTGTGGTTTTGATTTGAATTTCTATGATGCCAAGTGATGTAGAGCATTTTTTCATGTGTCTGCTGGCCATTTGTAGGTCTTTGGATAAATGTCTATTCATGTCTTCTGCCCATTTCTTAACTGGATTCTTTGTTTTTTGGGTGTTGAGTTTGTTAAGTTGTTTATAGGTCTTGGATACTAGCTTTTTATGGGATACATTATTTACAAATATCTTCTCCCATTCCACTGGTTGCCTTTTGGTTTTGCTGACTGTTTCCCTTGCTGTGCAAAAGCTTTTGATCTTGATGAAGTCCCAATTGTCCATTTTTGCTTTTGTTTCCCTTGCCTTTGGAGATGTGTCTAGCAAGAAGTTGCTATGGCCAAAATCAAAGAGGTTGCTGCCTGTGTTCTACTCTAGAATCTTGATGGATTCCTGTCTCACATTGAGGTCTTTCATCCACTTAGAGTTTATCTTTGTGTATGGTGTAAGAAAATAGTCCAGTTACATTATTCTACATCTGGCTGTCCAACTTTCCCAATACCATTTGTTGGAGAGACTGTATTTTTTCCATCAGATATTCTTTCCTGGTCTATCAAAGATTAGTTGATTGTAGAGTTGAGGGTCCATTTCTGGGTTCTCTATTCTGATCCACTGATCTATGTGTCTGTTTTTGTTCCAGTACCGTACTATCTTGATGATTACAGAATTTGTAATAGAGCTTGAAGTCTGGAATTGTGATGCCACCAGTTTTGGTTTCTTTTTTCAACATTGTTTTTGATATTTGGGGTCTTTTATTATTTCATACAAATCTTAGACTTTGTTCCAGCTCTGTGAGAAAAGTTGATGGTATTTTGATAGGGATTGCACTGATTGCTCTAGGTAGCAAACACTTTTTCACAATATTTGTTCTTCCAATCCATGAGCATGGAATGTTTTTCCATTTCTTTGTATCTTCCTCAATTTCTTTGATGAGTGTTCTATAGTTTTCTGAGTATAGATCCTTTGCCTCTTTGGTTAGGTTTGTTTCCTAGGTATCTTAAGGTTTTGAGGACAATTGTAAATGAGATCAGCTCCTTAATTTTTCTTTCTTCTGTGCTATTGTTAGTGTATAGAAATGGAACTAAATTCTGTGCATTGATTTTATATTCTGCCATTTTGATGAATTTCTGGATGAGTTTTAGCAATTTTGGGGTGGAGTCTTTTATTCTTTCCACATAGAGTATCATGTCATCTGCAAAGAGGGAGAGTTTGACTTCTACTTTGCTGATTTGGGTGCCTTTTATATTTTTTTGTTATTGTTGAATTGCTGAGGGTAGGACATCTACTATGTGAACAACATTGGTGATAGTGGACATCCCTGCCGTGTTCCTGAACTTAGAAAAGTTCTCAGTTTTTTCCCATTGAGAATGATATTCACTGTGGGCTTTTCGTAGATGGCTTTTATGTTAAGGTGTGTTCCCTCTATCTCTATGCTGTGAAGAGTTTTGATCAAGAAAGAATATGTACTTAGTCAAATGCTTTTTTTCTGCATCTATTGAAAGGATCGTGTTTTTCTTGTCCTTTCTTTTCTTTTCATTTTTTTTTTTTAAGATTTTATTTATTTATCGGGGGGGAGCACAAAAGGGAGAGTATCAGGTAGAGGGAGAACCAGGATGCCCACTGAGCTAGGAGCCTGTTGTGGAACTCAATCCCAGGGCCCTGGGATCATGACACAAGCCAAAGCCAGACATTTCACTGACTGAGCCACCCAGGCATCCTTCCCTTTCTTTTATTTATGTATTGTATCCCATTGATTGATTTGTGGATCTTAAACCACCCTTGTAGTCCAGGAATAAATCTCACTTGGTCTTGGTGAATAATCCTTTTAATGTACTGTTGGACTCTATTGGCTAATGTTTCAGAGAGAATTTTTACATTCATGTTCATCAGGGATTTTGATCTGTAATTCTCCTTTTTGATGGGGCCTTTGTCTGGCTTGGGGATGTAGGTAATGCTGGCCTCATAGAAAGAGTTCGGACGTTTTCCTTTCATTTCTATTTTTTGAAACAGCTTCAGAAGAGTCAATATTCATTCTTCTTGAAATGTTTGCTAGAATTCCCCTGGGAAGCCGTCTGGCCCTGGACTCTTGTCTTTGGGTGATTTTGATTAAGGCTTCAATTTCCTTGCTGGTTATGGGTCTCTTCAAGTTTTCTAGTTCTTCCTGTTTCATTTTTGGTTATTTATATGTCTCTAGGAATGCATCCATATCTTCCAGATTGCCTAATTTATTGGCACCTAGTTGCTTATAATATAATCTTAGAATTGTTTAGATTTCTACAATTGATGGTTGTGATCACTTTCATTCATGATTTTATTTACTTGGGTCCTTTCTCTTTTTTTGATACATCTGGCTAAGCTTTTATCAATCTTTTTATTCTTTCAAACAAACAGCTCCTAGTTTCATTGATCTGTCCAATTGTTCTTTTGATTTCTATTTCATTAATTTCTAATAGAATATTTATTATTTCTCTTCTCCTGTTGGATTTAGGCTTTATTTGTTGTTCTTTCTCCAACTTCTTTAGGTATAAGATTAGATTGTGTATTTGAGATCTTTCTTGTTTCTTGAGAAAGGCTTGTATTGCTATATACTTCCCTAGGACTGCCTTGGCTGCATCCCAAAGGTTTTGAAGTTATTTTCATTTTCATTTGTTTTAATAGATTTTTTAAAAAAATATTTAATTTCCTTGTTGACCCATTCATTCTTTAGTAGGATGCTCTTTGGCCTCCATATATGTGAGTTCTTTCCCAATTTTCTCTTTGATTGAGTTCCAGTTTCAAATCATCTTGGTCTAAAAACATGCAGGGAATTATTACAGTCTTTTTATACCAGTTGAGACCTGATTTGTGACCCTGTTATGGACCCTGTTGTGATCTGTTCTGGAGAATGTTCCATGTGTACTCAAGAAGAATAGGTATTCTGTTGCTTTAGTATGGAATGATCTGCAAGTAATTGTTAATTCCTTCTAGTCCAGTGTTATTTAAAGCTCTTGTTGCCTTGTTAATCTTCTGCTTAGATGATCTGTTCATTGTAGTGGGTGGGGTTAAAGTCCCCTACTATTATTGTATTATTATTGCTGTGTTTCTTTAATTTCATTATTAATTGGCTTATATAATTAGCTGCTCCCTTGTTAGGGGCATAAATATTTGTGATTGTTAGATCTTCTTGTTGGACAGACCTTTTGATTATGATATAGTGTCCTTCCTCTCTCTTATTACAGTCTTTGACTTAACATCTAGTTTGTCTGATATAAGGGTTGGCACGCCAGCTTTTTTTTAATGTCCATCAGCATGATAAATGGATTTCCACCCCCTTAATTTCAATCTGGAGGTTCTTTGATTCTAAAATGTGTCTCTTGCAGACAGCATATCAATAGGTTTTGCTTCTTTATCCAATCTTATACCCTGTGTCTTTTGACTGGGACATGTAGCCCATTTACATTCAGAGTAGCTATTAAAAGATATGAATTTAGTGCCATTGTATTACCTGTAAAGTCACTGTTTCTGTATATTGTCTCTGTTCTTTTCTGGTCTGTGTTACTTTGGGGCTCTCTCTTTGCTCCAAAGATCCCTTATAATAATTCTTGTAGGGGCAGTTCTGTGATCACAGATTCTTTCCATTTCTTTTTGTCCTGAAAGCTTTTTATCTCTCCTATTTTGAATGACATCCCAGCTGGTAAACATATTTTTCTCATTTAGCACACTGAATATATCATGCCACTCCTTTCTGACCTGATGGGTCTGTGTCCTGCCAGTCAAATGTTTCTACCCTTGTCAGTTATGGACCTCTTGCCCCAAGCTGTTTTCAGGATTTTCTCTTTGTGTCTGAAATTTGCAAGTCTCACAATTATATGTCAGGGTGTTGACCTCTTTTTATTGATTTTGAGGGGGGTTCCTTGTACCTCCTGGACTTGGATGCCTGTTTTTTCTCCCAGATTAGGGAAGAGCTCCACTATAATTTGCTCCAATATATCTTCTGTTCCTCTCTCCCTCTGTTTCCTCTTCTTCTGGGATCCAAATTATTTTAATATTGTTTCATTTCATTCATTCTCTCAAATTTTCACTTCATGATCCAATAGTTGTTTATCTCTCCTTTTCTCAGCTTCTTTATTCTCCATCATTTTGTCTTCTATATCACTCATTCTCTCTTCTGCCTCATGTATCCTAGCAATTTGAACCTCCATTTTTTATATCATCTCACTAATAGCCTTTTTAAATTTCAACTTGATTAGATATTGTCTCTTTTGTTTCTCCAGAAAGAGATTCCCTAGTGTCGTCTATGCTTTCTTCAAGTCCAGTTTGTGTATTTATAATCATTATTCTGAATCCTAGTTCTGACATCTTACTTACTTCCATACTGATTAGGTCCCTGGCAATCAGTACTGCTTCTTTTTCTTCTTTTTGATATGTGTTTTTCCATCTAGTCATTCTTACAAAAAGTGGTCACTTTTCTCTTTCTTTCTTTCTTTCTTTCTTTCTTTCTTTCTTTCTTTCTTTCTTTCTTTCTTTCATCTTCCTAAGATTTTATTTATTTAGGACAGAGAAAGAGAGAGAGCATGCATGAGAAGGGGGTAGGGGCAGAAGTAGGCTCCCTATTGAGCAGGGAGCCCAGGTCCCTGGTATTAAGACCTGAGCTGAAGGCAACCATTCAATCAACTGAGCCACCCATGTACCTCCAAATGGTCGCTTTTCTATTTGTAGAGTTGCAGCTATTTTTTTCTTAGAATTATGGTTGAGTTCACAGGTGTTCTGGAAGATTTGATAGCTATGTAGCTGAATTCCTGGGACCAGATGAAACTAAGATCTCCTACTCCTTTGTCATCTTGGACTCTCTCCCAACCCTGAGTGTTAGACTTAATTTCTAAGACATAGCAAATTAGCAAAACTGGATTACTATAGTACTATGTTAGCACACTCTCTAGAATTAAGCTATCTGACTCATTCCAGATCACTCACTGACAGTTGTTGTTAGCTAGGCTAGTCACCAAAACTTTCAGGACATCAGTTTTTCCATTTGTAAAATGGTTTTAGAAATAGAAGTATTCTGAGATGCCTGGAAGGCTTAGTCAGTTCAGCCTCGAACTTTTGGTTTCAGCCACAGTCATGATCTCAGGGTCATGGGATTGAGTCCTGTGTCTAGCTTCATGTTTAGTGTGGAATCTGCCTGAGATTCTTCCCCCTATCCTCACCCTTCTCCTCTGTTTCTCCCCTGCCCACATTCCCTCTCTCTCTAAAATAAATAAATAAAATCTTAAAAAGGGTAATAAATGATAGAACTAATCAGAGGGACCTGGGTGGCTCAATCAGTTGATCCTCTGACTCTTGATCTCAGGGTGGTGTTCAAACCCCTGGTTGGGCTCCATGCTGGGTGTGAAGGCTACTTAAAAATAATAATGATGGTAGTGATGATGATGATGATGATGATGATGATAATAATAGAACTAACCTAATAGAGTTAGTGGACATATAAAATGAGTTAATGTGTGCAAAGCATTTGGAAAAGTAGTTGACAGTAGTTGACATGTGGTAACCTTTATATAAGTATTAGCTTATCTTTTTATTACTATATTATAATTACTGTTATTTTTATGTTCAGGAAAAAAGAAGCCATATTCTCCAGGGTACCAAGATACTGAATGGACATAATTAGTCAGACAGGAAAAAATCAGTTATTAACTTAATTTGAGATTATATAAAGTCTTTCTATTTTAGAAAAATATTTTCACATTATTCACTAATTTACTTATTCAATAGTACAGGTTAAAATATATATGTTAATATTAACTTAAATTGTTATGCTCTATTATTTTAATAATATAGTTTGTCAGACTACTGAGTTATAATTTTTTGACACATGTAAATTATTTTTCTAATGTCAGTTATATATGTTTTTTCCTAAAATTGAAAAGAATTTTATCTCTGACACTACTGAATATTGAGTCCAAATACACAATAAGCTAATTTATATTAAATAGGCAGTAGCAAAAAGCCCATTTCAATGTAAATCACATTTTGGTCATGGTAGATGCTGATCCATAATGGCATTAATTTTCAGTTGTTATAATGACGTTTCTAGTGGAACTGAGCACTAGAATTTTAGATAGATTTATTTTTAGGATTAATAAGTGCTGGAATAAAATCACACTTTTTATAATTTGCAGTGGGGAGTGAAGTTTTTATATCACATTTACAAGAAGCAAACTGATGTATTAAAAAAATAGCTATGAGTTTGCCCTCTATTATTATATAACTCAAATCACATTAATGTTCTGAACATGTTTAAACTTGGGAAATGTTTGCTATTTTGACAGTTTTCTTGTAGAAGGAAAAAGGCTATAATGTGAGTTGCTTCCAAATTGCTCTTCTAAACTAAGTTTATAGAAAAAATATATATATATTTATATATTATAAGTATTTATATGTTTGTGTTTATGTTATTTTATAATATTTTTGTATGAAATTTCCTTTCATAAGATAAGTTTCTATTTCATCATTTTGAAGAGGTAGCTCAGAGACAGTAAACTGGTATTTTCCCCCTCACATACAATTTGTTTGAATTCTCAGTATTGATGAAAAAGATTAAACATTTTTCATTTCTGATTTACATTTCTTTTATGAAATTTTGTGTTCTGAGTTAAAATTTTATGACACATGTTCTTTTTGTGATTCTTTTTATATTATTTTATAATGTTTTTCTGGACAAGTGTGATTAATCTACTTTGTCATTTAATCAGTTTCTATCTAAAGCAGATCTTACCTTCCTTTAAGGATTCCAAGATGCTACTGAAAATCACCTTCTCATGTTACTTGCAGTACAACTTCTTATAATTAAAGAATGAAAATTATTTGATAGAAAAAAAACAAATAAATTGATTCCACTAATATATAGTTGTTTTCACTTGATTGTTTTGTTATGATTTGTTCAGTATCTCTTATTGGGACTTAATTCTTTCAAGTAGTAAAATTTGAGTGTGAGGAACTACGGCTTTATTCTAATTTCATATAATGTTAAAGTGGGACACACTACCTTAGAAGTGGTAACATTATGCTAGGGCAAAATTAAATAAGAAACACAGTTATGGCCACTGTCTCTGGCCACAATCTACTTGGACTGCTCAGGATTGAAGAATATATATATATATATATATATATATATATATATATATATATATATATCCTTCTTACCTGAGTACTTTACTTAATTAGATTTTTGCCAAAGCTATCAGTTATCAAGTATTTTCCTTTTTTTAAATTGATACATAATTGGCATACAATGTTATATTGGTTTCAGGTGTACAACATAATTATTTGACAATTCTATCCATTAAACTATATTCACCACAATAAGTGTAATTGCAATTTGCTACCATATATTATTACAGCATTATTGTCTATATTCCCCATGCTATATAGTTTTCATTCCATGACTTTTTTATTTTTGTAACTGGAAGTTTGTAACTATTTATCTCCTTCACCTATTTTGCAGAGTCCCCCAAGCCATCCCTTCTGGCAGCTACCAGTTTGTTCTCTGTATTTATTATTTTATTTGTTTTTTGTTTGTTTTGTTTCTTAGATTCCATATATAAATGAAATCTTATGGTATTTTCCTTCTCTGGCTGATTTATTTTACTCAGCCTACCTTCTAAGCCCATCTATGTCACAAATGGCAAGATCCTTTTTTATGGCTGAGTAATATTCCATTACATATACACCATTCCATTATACATACACCATGGCTTTGCTATCCATTCATGTATCACTAGACATTTAGGTTGCTGTTATAAATTGGCTGTTGTAAATAATGCTGCAGTATTAAACATATGGGTGTATATATGTTTTCAAATTAGTGTTTTCATTGTATTTGAGTAAATATCCAATAGTTGAATTACTGGATTATACGGTATGATGGTTCTATTTTTAATTTTTTGACGCATCTCCATACATTTTCCACAGTTGACTGCACCAACAGTGCACAAGTGTTCCCTTTTCTCCACATATTCATTAACACTTGTTATTTCTTATCCTTTTTATATTAGCCATTTGGACAAGTATAATGTGATAATCTCATTATGGTTTTGATGTACATTTCCCTAATTATTAGTGAGCATTTTTTTAATGAGTCTATTGGCCATCTGTATGTCTTCTGTAGAATAATATCTGTTCAGGCCTTCTGCCCATTTTTAATCAGATTATTTGTGTTTTTATTTGGTTTGATTTGGTGTTGAGTTGTGCAAGTTCTTTATATATTAGGTCTGAAGTATTTTTCTGAACACATATAAAGACAACAAAATGTTCAGTGCTCTTGTATTTCTCCCAATATGACCAGAACTCAATTTTCTACACTAATACATGAATGCAAATGACAGAGACTCTCAAGTTATTTGCAGAAATTACTGATGTGATGAAGCTTTTAAGGATTCTTGAATGTTATCATCCTGCCTCATTCTACCATTAAATATATTCTTGGGTTAAAAGTTGAAATTCCCAAGTATAAGTTGATAGGATCCCTGGAAAATATGTGTGTGTGTGTGTGTGTGTGTGTGTGTGTGTGTGTGTATTCTTTTTTTCCCCCACTGTCTGGATCTGGCCATTTAAATTAATGATGAATTTAAAAACATATCAGAAAGTCTCAACCTGGGTGAAGGAAAACCAGTTTGAGGGAGTTCAGAAAGAAGACTAATTACTCAGCCCAAATGGCCCCATCTACCTTCCTTGACAGTGGAGTGAAATTACTGAAGTCATCAGAGCAAGGAGGAAAATCCTCAAACAATTTAGCCTTTGTGATTCAAGAGGGGATGCTAACTGTACCTACCCTATGAGAAATTTAGAAATGGCATTAAATTTACCTAATTTTCTGATCTCGGGATAACAGTTCTGGCTGTCATTAGTAGGATTGGAAAATATAAAGGCTTTCTCTGTGTTTTTCAAACATTTTAAACCTAGAATGAACTGCTGTTTTTGTCATCTGCGTGGGCTCTTCTGTCTATTTCTCGTACCTGACCATGAAGCTGGCAGTGGAGGTGGTGAGTGGGAACACAAAGCACTTCACACTTTTGTCTGGAGCTCTGGAAATTGTCACTGCACAGGAGGATCATAGGAATTTTGAATGAAAGACTGGTCATGACAAGATGATTCTGACAAGGTGTTTCTATTAGAAGAAGGTAGACTGTAGTACTACTGACTAAGATGAATCATGGCAGAGTGTGAAAATACTACAGTAGACACAATTCATGCACCGCTGTCTCCCCAACTTTTACTACATCTTGCAAAGCTGAGTGGGCCAGGACATGGGACTGAGTCTGGGCTCTTGATGTTTCAACTAGGTGACCTTCCACAAAAGGTTTTCACACCACGAAGCCTCAGTTTCGTTATCTATAAAAGTCAAATTGCATAGATAGTAGATTCTTCTAACTCTATAATGTTGTCATATGCATTCTATTTGTGTATTAATCTATAATTTTAGCAGCTCTAAATACCATTGTACTAACAGTATAACTATTATTTAATTATGTAAGTTTGAGAGATGCAAAAAACAGGAAAGAATCACTTTTAAATGTGCCCCAGGTTGTGCTCATGTCATGCACATCCGACCCTGAACACATTTCATGATTATGATTTGTCATCATAAATGTTTCAAGTCTTCCTTGAATACATGCTAGGTGTGTTTTGCCAAAATGAAAAACTCACAGTAAGAAAACCAAGGCTGGGAAACTAAAGGAGATTAAATTTATCTTTGTGAATTAAGAATCATCCTAAATGAAATTAGATTCTTATTGTTTTCTTATAGAATGTGATTTATACATTTCATTAAATATATGACAGTTTTATGACCAGCTATCCAAAAAAATTACATTCAAATAAAAATATTTCATGTGTTGTATGACTAGACAGAAGTAAAATCTAAGATTTCTCAGTTCAGGAAAGAAGTAATTTTAGAATCCAAATTAAGTGTTGAATATTCGTTAAAAATGAGAGATTATTCAGTTAATCTTTGTTACTCTAGTAAAGGCAGTTAGATCTCTTACTGCTTAAATTACAATTTTAGGTCTTGCATTACCATATGAATTAAATTATCTTTTTTTCCCTTTTTCTTTCTGTCACTCATACTCTGTGTAGCCAATAATATTATAAAATGTTTTAAAGGAATTAGATACAATTTGTTATGTCTAGACTGCCAGGTAACTTAACTGTTATTTAGATATTCACAGAACAATTTGGAGCTTGCATTTTGACAAGTTGTTGGACTCTTTTTTTTTTTTTTAAGATTTTATTTATTTATTTGACAGAGAGATCACAAGTAGGCAGAGAGGCAGGCAGAGAGAGAGAGGGGGAAGCAGGCTCCCTGCTGAGCAGAGAGTCCGATGCAGTGCTTGATCCCAGGACCCTGAGATTGTGACCTGAGCTGAAGGCAGAGGCTTAACTCACTGAGCCAAGCAGGCACCCCTGGACTCTCTTGATTAAACTAAAACTTTAATTAAAAAACTGAATACAAAACAAACAAACAAATAAAATAACAAAAAACAAAAACAGAAAACAGGCTAGGAGAGACAAACAAACACACATATACAAAAAAGAAAAAGAAAACAATACCCCCCCCAAGCCTTTCTGTCCCTAGGAAGACCGGAAGCAAGATCTCCTAGCATATTTATACTTTATTTATGAGGAACTATAAGAAAGAAACGCAAGTACGATTGATTCTTACCCAACAAATTTGGAACTAATATTTTATAGACTGAAAAAAATGTGTAGAACCCATTAAGAGTAATGATATAACCTAAGATTTACGTGGGGAAATAAGTAATATATCTTTTGTTTAAATTATTTAAATATGTGTATAATTAGTACAGACACCACACACTTAATACTATGCTTTAATAATATTTTCTTAGAAATTTTAATCATTAGTGTCATTCATATCTCATTGCAACAACCCACTATGGTTTTCAGATTTTCAGTCAAAACTCAGTAGTATATACATAGCTTTGATACCCAGCAACAAACACCCTGCAGAACCAGGAGTGGGAAATACTACTTCCCTCTTTTCCATGGTCCCTAGTGCTAGCTATCTAATCTAGGCTGCTTCTCTGGGTGCTCCTCTGGGAGCTCCTTGCTCTGCCACTTGCTGTATCAGTGTGTTTTGGTGAAGTCTTTAGTATGTTTGTGCTCATAAAGATGGAAGTATTGCTAGCAAAGTGATACCATACAAATGGTGCCTGTGTTGGGCAGTGCACCCCAGCAGATACAGCAGATAGTACCAGCTTCACTGAATCATTATAAGGTGTTGACAGGATGAAATTTGTAAAAGTACATGGAACAGTGTTTGTTTGAGGGTCAGTTCATGTTTAAAGTTATGTCATTACTGTTGACAAGTTTAGACACAGGAAATTGCACAAGGCATCATCAGGGATGAGGTAAAAATGACCTCAGCTTGATTGGCAACTTTGAATGGAAAGAAAGATGTGTTAGAAATGCGATGTGTCTCTTGACTCCCTCAGAAATATTTTGGTGAGGAAAGAAAATGTTTTACTTGAGGAAACCAAGGTATCACGTAGGTGTTAACTGTGGGAAAAGTAGAGATTTTGTCTTCTTACAGTAAATATTAAGATTTTTCAAAAATGCAGGCTGGGGAAACATGGCTAAGAGCATATATTTATATTGTCTCACTCTACATCCATTTCAAGTCCCCTCTGCTTGAGGCTGAAGAGCTAACCTGTTCTCTGCAGGCTCCCTTACAGCCTGTGAGCCTGCCTCTTCCATTCAGACATCTCAGAAGCTCGGAGTCCAGATGGCTGTAGGCATGGAGGCTGCTTGTTCTTGCAAGAGTGGTGGTGACAGGTCTTATTTCAGGGATTGGCTGTGGAGGGGCTTTTGGCAACCCTTTGTGAGTGTGGTCAAGGCTAAACGGTGGACTGCGGTGGCAGTTTCACCAGAATAGTCCTGCGGTGCAGCCGGGGCGTTATTTCTCTCTGTGGGCTCCTCACTGGTTCTTTGGACATTTTAGAGAGCCATAGCTTTACCTAACAATTGTTTGTGAATACCCTTGTCACTACACCACCTGAAACTCTGATAATGAAGTCTGGTGAAATTTGTTCTCTCTCTCTCTGTCTCTTTTCTGTATAGGTATAGATATGGCTATGTTGACAATTTAAAATTAAGATACTTGTGTGATAAAAGTAATTTTCAACCCAAATTGACACCTGATTCTATTAGGGTTTCACTTAACTGAGTTTCATATTGATATTTATTGTATGTGACTATAGGTTTTTAATTAAATTTAAAGCCAAAATCCTGTCCCCAAACAAGCAATACGATATGTTAAGAAAAATAATTTCAGGGGCACCTGGGTGGCTCAGTCGTAAGCATCTGCCTTCAGCTCAGGCCATGATCCCAGGGTCCTGATATGAGCTCTGCATCAGGTTCCCTGCTCAGCAGGAAGTCTGCTTCTCCCTCTCTCACTCCCCCTGCTTGTGTTCCTTCTCTAGCTGTGTCTGTCTCTGTGAAATAAATAAATAAAAACTCTTTAGGGGCGCCTGGGTGGCTCAGTGGGTTAAGCCACTGCCTTCGGCTCAGGTCATGATCTCGGGGTCCTGGGATCAAGTCCCGCATGGGGCTCTCTGCTCAGCAGGGGGCCTGCTTCCCTTCCTCTCTCTCTGCCTGCCTCTCTGCCTGCTTGTGATCTCTCTCTCTGTCAAATAAATAAATAAAATCTTTAAAAAAATAAATAAGTAAAAATAAAAACTCTTTAAAAAAGAAAAAGAAAAAGAATTTCAGTGGCTGAATGTTTAGAACATGTTTTTATTTCTGCTTTAAATAGTTATATTATGAAATGAATGTTTTTAGTCCAAATTATCCAGATTCTTCAAATCGTTATTTTGATTTGTTAACTAATGTTATCTTCAAATAAAAGTAATTCATTTTTAAGATATAGTTTTCTTTGGCCTCCAATTTTGCTTTCTCTCATTGTTTCCCTAATATATTTCCAAACTGTCCCCCCAATCCTAAACCTCATTCCTATTCCGCCATTACTACACTTACTTTGGTTCTCTCTACATCTATGCAAATCTTATTTTCAGCTTTAGTCCACTAATATTCATCCAGTGTTTCATTTGTGCCTTTTAATCAGTTCCTTCTAAAATTATATTAATATTTTTGACCACTGGGTGAAGTATGGAAATATTGAATCACTATATTATACATATGAAACTGTGTGTTAACTAATTGGAAGTTAAAAAAAAAAAAAAAAAAAAAAACTAGGGTGCCTGGGTGGCTCAGTGGTTTAAGCCTCTGCCTTTGGCTCAAGCGTCCTGGGATCGAGGTCTGCATCAGGCTCTCTGCTTAGCAGGGAGCCTGATTCCCCTCTCTCTGGCTGCCTCTCTGCCTACTTGTGTCCTCTCTCGCTGTCAAATAAATTAAAAAACCTAAAAAAAAATCTTAAAAAGCCAAAAAAATGTTCTATTTTTTTAAAAACTAGTTTTTTATGTTAATTAAAAAAACTATTCTTTAAGTAATGCAATAATAATGGTAACTAACATTTATTACATGGTTGTTATTTGTCAGGTACTGTGCTAATAAATTTGTGTGTGTAATCTACTTTAGCCCTCACAACCTTATACCAAAAGTTCCTATTCTATACATGTGAAAACCGAGCCTTAGAAAGTTTAAGAAAGTTAACCAGGGCCACCAACTAGTAAATGGTAAAACAAATATGGGAACCTGAGCAGTATGCTTTAGAACTTTTGTCCTATACTGTTTCAATTTTATAGTAATAATAATAATAATACAGATAGATAGACTTTGCTAGGATTTTAAATGATACTAAGTATATCACTTTGGGATAATATGATGACAATAATTTTTTTTTTAAGATTTATTTATTTATTTATTTGACAGAGAGAAATCACAAGTAGACAGAGAGGCAGCCAGAGAGAGAGAGGGAAGCAGGCTCCCTGCTGAGCAGAGAGCCCGATGCGGGACTCGATCCCAGGACTCTTAAGATCATGACCTGAGCCGAAGGCAGCGGCGTAATCCACTGAGCCACCCAGGCGCCCCAAGCCACCCAGGCGCCCCTGATGACAATAATTTTGATAAAATTTTACTCTTTTCTGTTTTTAAAATTGTTATTTAATAAATTGGTTAAAATGTAGAGAGTGTAAAATGAAATTTTGTCGGGGTGTCTGAGTGGTTCAGTTCATTAAGCAGCCGACTCTTGGTTTCAGCTCAGGTTGTGATCTCAGGGTCTGGGATCGAGCCCTGTGTTAGGCTCTGTGCTCTGCAGGGAGTCTGCTTCATATTCTCTCTCCCCACCACCCTCCCTCCAGCTCATGTTCTCCCTTTCTCTCTCTCAAATAAATAAACAAAATCCTTAAATATTTTTTTCTTTCCACTACCGTTTGGTCACACTATACCAATAAATTATGAATAATGCATTTAGGGTCTAATGTATTTGAAATAATTTAACCAGATTATCAATTACAAAATGAGAAGTACTCATTCTGTAATTTCTGTTCATTTTTACTACTAGGTAAAAATCATATTTGCTAAGTTTATTTGTGCCTCCTAGCTCTCCCAATTGGCCTTGTGGTCTGAATAAAATGCTTATAACCTTCCACCCAATGAAAAGGCCTTAGAAGCTTTGCCTTAGAAACTTTATCAGTAAGATGTGTTCCATAAGGCTCTCCTTCAAATTCCAAAGAATTTTGGTTCTGCAACCAGAATTTTCTAAAATGAAGAAGCTATTGAACTGCTAGGAGCAACTTCTTGATGTGATCCTCCCTCTTGGAATCCTCTCAGTTCCCTGTCCTTCCGTAATACCATCAATTCATTTCTTCAGCCAATATTTATTGAGGACTTACCGTATTCCACTAATAGTCTAGAATCTAGACACAAGAGCTATCACTTAAACAAGATAAATATTTTCTCTACTTTCATTTAATAGGCTAATTTCATTTAATTCTATATAGGGGTGTAGTAGAAACGAAAGAAAGCAGACAAGCAAGCAGACGAGAAAGTCTGTCAGGTTGTGGTAAATGCTGTGTAGGTAACTGAAATAGAGTGATGTGATCAGAATGCTTGGTTGACTCTCTAGATTGAATCGTCAAGAAAGACCTCTCTGAGAGAGTGACATTGAAGTTGAGATAATAAGCTGACTATGAAGAGCCAGCCAGGGTCGGAGGAAGAACATTACAGAAGGAAAAGCAAATGCAAAGACCAGAAGGAAGATATTTACTTGTGTATGAGACTTAAAGAAATTTGGCTAGAACCTTGTGGGTAAGGAAGAAATGTCGCAGGGTCAAGGACATTAGCAAGGATTGAGATCAAGTAAGATGTTCAAGCCAGAAAGAACAGTTTGAGTTTTACACTTAGTGAAAAAGGAAGAAGTTGAAATGAATCTGATTTGTATTCAAAACTCTGTTTAGTGAACAAGAGTGGTAAAAGAATTGCTGGTTAGAAACAGTACTGCTGTGGCCAGACAATGTACATAGTGGCGAGATGGAATGAGAGACCAGGAGAGAGGGAAGTTCGTGGCTTTTGAATCTGCAGGTCTAATTATTTACAAATGACGTAGTGAAGAAGACTGAATACCAAAAATAATCCATGGACTCTTGGGGTAATATAAGTAACTGTTGTCAATAGCGCTGTACTCATGATTAGTTGTAGGTGCCTTGCAGACATTAACATGCTCATGTCAAGAAGACAGTTGCTATGTGAGTTTAAAAGATCTGGGGAGAAGGCAATTCCTTGGTTCAGGTCAGGGAACATCTTAGATGCCATTTTCTTATTGCTTATTTTATATGAACACCTCCTGCCACTTCTTTTTTGTTTATGTAAATATTGCCCTAAATCTGTTTCTAGGTCATTAAAAATCTATACTTCTCTTAGAAACAGTTTTAGCAACTCTGTATTTGCTGAACTCATTTTTTCATGGTAGATTTGAGAAAGTTTATAATAAAGGGAATGCAAATAGTAAACTAAAACAAATAGTAATAATGATGCATAGCTCACATTTATTGAGCACTTAGTATGTGTATATGTGTCAGGCCTTGCTACATGGGCTTAGAGAGGTCTGTTATCAAAAATAATAGTTGCAACAGCCCAGATAAGTAATTTCTAATAAAAAATGGGAAATCAAGACCATGAAGGAGCAAATGTTCCAGCCAATAGTATTAATAGTATCACTGTCATTGAACCCCATGAGAAACTAAGTGTCCTATAGTATATTTAGCATAATTCTTGTGGTTGCAAAGGAGAAAACATACTCGTTCTGCAAGGGAGGTAAGTATTTTCCTAGTACTCTACAATAGTTATCCCCCATGGAGTATTACTTAAAGAGTGTTATTTTGCCATATTTCATTGATTTTAGCACACATATTTTTAATATTTTCACATCTCTGAAATTGGGGTGAATATTATGATTATGAAAAAACAAGAAGCAGTTGCAATACAGTTATCATTGTTTATGGGCTTCAAAACTTGAAGACTGTTTGGAAGAAAGCCCTGGGGATAATGATGAGCCATTCTGTTAAGAAATGCTGATTCATCGGGACTCCTGGGTGGCTCAGTACGTTAAGCATCTGCCTTCTGCTCATGTCATGATCCCAGGGCTCCTTGTTCAATGGGAAGCCTGCTTCTCCCTCTGTCTGCTGTTCCCCCCTGCTTGTGCACTATCTCTCTGATAAATAAATAAAATCTTAAAAAAAAAAAAAGAAAGAAATGCTAATTCATCAAATATTCCTGATGGCACAAAGATCATATCATGTTGTGTGATAGACTGCATTGATGATCCTAGTTATTCACTCTTCTCTATATTAATTTCTTTACAATGTAACTTCATAGCACCACCCATGTTGGGAGTATGTCAGCCTGCTTCGTACTTTGGCACTGGATCCCCATTTTGACCAAAGATGAATTAGTTTACATGGTGTTAACAGAGGCTTGAAAAGGAGATTGTTCTCTTGTATGTATGTCAAAAACATGAGAACTTTCTTAGAGTCAGCCTGATGGAAGTTGGGACATGTGGCTAAAACCAACCTCCACCACCCAGCCAATAGCCAGCCAGCTAACCCTCAAACAACTAAGTAAATTTAATCAATATCAGCAAATCCAACACCCAGCCGACTTCAGATATGTGAGCTAAATAAATGTTTATTGCTTTATGCCATTGAGTTTTGAGCAGCTTGTTACTCAGAAAAAACTGATACCTATAGAAGAAAACAGCCATCAATGATTTTGAGTTGAAAAATGACAGAAAATTCATGCTCTGAGTGTGAAAAAGTTTTAGGAATAACTGAACCAGTTTATTTTGCTAAAATTTTAATTTTTTGCATTTATATAAAGAGTTCTTTCAATAATATAAAATAAAAATTATAAGGGAGGAAGTATTTTAATATATATATATTTTTTAAGATTTTATTTATTTATTTGACAGACAGAGATCACAAGTAGGAGAGAGGCAGGCAGAGAGAGAGAGGAGGAAGCAGGCTTCCCGTGGAGCAGAGAGCCCGATGCGGGGCTCGATCCCAGGATGCTGTGATCATGACCCAAGCCGAAGGCAGAGGCTTTAACCCATTGAGCCACCCAGGCGCCCAGAAAGCAGTATTTTAAAGTTAAATTGAGTATTTCTTCTTTTTCGTGTTGTGCATTAAATACAGGTCAGTCTTACAATAGATAGTACTCTTACATTGCATGTAGGTACCTGATTGTACCATTTCCTTGTTTATTTCTTACACTGAAGAAGCAAGGACTACCTCATATGTATCATTGGATTAATTAGACTTAGCCTTATGGCTTGCACATCATTAAGTCAATAACTACTATTTCTATACAGCAAAATTATTAACTATTAAATAATTAGCATGTTTTCCTCACTATCACTGTCTCTTTTAACATGATTGGATAGGCTTCAGTATTTAAAAAGTTGTTAATTATTTTACCAACTTTTTTTTTAAATTTTTTAATTAACATATAAGTATTAATAGCCCAAGGGGTACAGGTCTGTAATTCACCAGGTTTACACACTTCACAGCACTCACCATAGCACATACCCTCCCCAATGTCTATAACCCAACCACCCTCCCACCTCCCTACCCCCCACCCCCAGCAACCCTCAGTTTGTTTTGTGAGATTAAGTCTCTTATGGTTTGTCTCCCTCTTGATTCCATCTTGTTTCATTTATTCCTTTCCTACTACCCAACCCTCCCATGTTGCCTCTCAACTTCCTCATATCAGGGAAATCATATGATAATTGTGTTTCTCTGATTGACTTATTTCACTCAGCATCATACCCTCTAGCTCCATCCACGACGTCACAAATAGCAAGATTTCATTTCTTTTGATGGCTGCATAGTACTCCATTGTATATATACCCCACTTCTTCTTTATCCATTAATTTGCTGATGGACATCTAGGTTCTTTCCATAGTTTGGCTATTGTGGACATTGCTACTATAAACATTTGGGTGCACGTGACACTTGGGATCAATACATTTGTATCTTTAGGGTAAATACCCAGTAGTGCAATTGCTGGGTAATAGGGTAGCTCTGTTTTCAACTTATTGAGGAACCTCCATGCTGTTTTCCAGAGTGGTTGCACCAACTTGTATTCCCACCAACAGTGTAGGAGGATTCCCCTTTCTCCTCATCCTTTTTTTTTTCTTTTTTCAAAGATTTTATTTATTTATTTGTCAGAGAGAGTGAGAGCAAGCACAGGCAGACAGAGTGGAAGGCAGAGGCAGAGGGAGAAGCAGGCTCCCTGCGGAGCAAGGAGCCCGGTGTGGGAGCCAGGACGCTGGGATCATGACCTGAGCCGAAGGCAGCTGCTTAACCAACTGAGCCACCCAGGCGTCCCTTTCTCCTCAACCTTGCCAGCATCTGTCATTTCCTGACTTGTTAATTTTAGCCATTCTGACTAGTGTGAGGTGGTTATCTCATTGTCCTTTGGATTTGTATTTCCCTAATGCCGACTGAGGTGGAGCACTTTTTCATGTGTCTGTTGGCCACCTGGATGTCTTCTTTGCAGAAATGTCTGTTCATGACCACTGCCCATTTCTTGATTGGATTATTTGTTCTTTGGGTGTTGAGTTTGCTAAGCTCTTTCTAGATTTTAGATACTAGACCTTTATCTGGTATGTCATTTGCAAATATCTTCTTCCATTCTGTCAATTGTCTTTTGGTTTTGTTAACTGTTTCCTTTGCTGTGCAAAAGCTTTTGATCTTGATGAAATCCCAATAGTTCATTTTGCCCTTGCTTCTGTTGCCTTTGGCAATGTTCCTAGGAAGTATTTGCTGCAGCTGAGGTCGAAGAGGTTGCTGCCTGTGCTCTCCTCAAGGATTTTGATGGATTCCTTTCTCACGTTGAGGTCCTTCATCCATTTTGAGTCTATATTCATGTGTGGTATAAGAGAATGGTCCAGTTTCATTTTTCTGCATGTGGCTGTCCAATTTTCCCAACACCATTTGTTGAAGGTACTGCCTTTTTGCCATTGGACATTCTTTCCTGCTTTGTCGAAGATTAGTTGACCATAGAGTTGAAGGTTTATTTCTGGGCTGTCTATTCTGTTCCATTGATTGATGTGTCTGTTTTTGTGCCACTACCATACTGTCTTGATGATGACAGCTTTGTAATAGAGCTTGAAGTCTGGAATTGTGATGCTATCAACTTTGGCTTTTTTAACTTTCCTCTGGCTATTTGAGGTGTTTTCTGGTTCCATATAAATTTTAGTATTATTTATTCCATTTCCTTGAAAAAATTGATGGTATTTTGATAGGGATTGCATTAAATGTGTATATTGCTTTAGATAGCATAGACATTTTCACAATATTTGTTCAATATCTGTTCTTCCAATCCATAAGCATGGCACATTTTTCCATTTCTGTCTGTCTTCCTCAATTTCTTTCATGAGTACTTTATAGTTTTCTGAGAGGCAAGATTACTTGCCTCTTTGGTTTGTTTATTCCTAGTTATCTTATGGTTTGGGGTGCAATTGTAAATGGGATTGACTCTTTAATTTCTCTTTCTTCTGTCTTGTTGTTAATGTCTAGAAATGCAACTGATTTCTGTGCACTGATTTTATATCCTGACACTTTGCTGAATTCCTGTACAAGTTCTAGCAGATTTCGAGTGGAGTCTTTTGGGTTTTCCACATAAAGTATCATATCATCTGCAAAGAGTGATAGTTTGACTTCTTCTTTGCCAGTTCGGATGCTTTTAATTCTTTTTGTTGTCTGATTGCTATGGCTAGGACTTCTAGTACTATGTTGAATAGCAGTGGTGATAAAGGATATCCTTGCCGTATTCCTGACCTTAGAGAAAAAGCTCTCAGTTTTTCTCCATTGAGAATGATATTTGCTGGGGTGTTCATAGATGGCTTTGATGATATTGAGGTATGTACCCTCTATCCCTACACTCTGAAGAGTTTTGATCAGGAAAGGATGCTGCACTTTGTCAAATGTTTCTTCAGTATCTATTGAGAGTATCATATGGTTCTTGTTCTTTCTTTTATTAATGTGTTGTATCACATTGATTGACTTGCAGATATTGAACCAACCTTGCAGCCCTGGAATAAATCCCAGTTGGTTGCAGTGAATAATGCCTTTAATATGCTATTGGATCCTATTGGCTACTATTTTGGTGAGAATTTTCACATCTGTGTTCATCAAGGATATTGGTCTGTAGTTCTCTTTTTTGATGGGATCTTTGTCTGGTTTGGGGATCAAGGTAATGCTCGCCTCATAAAATGGATTTGGAAATTTTCCTTCAATTTCTATTTTTTGGAACAGTTTCAGGAGAATAGGAATTAATTCTTCTTTAATGCTTGGTTGAATTCCCCTGGGAAGCCATCTGGCCCTGGGCTCTTGTTTGTTGGGAGATTTTTGATGACTGATTCAATCTCTTTACTGGTTATGGGTCTGTTCAGGTTTTCTATTTCGTCCTGGTTCAGGTGGTAGTTAATATGTCTCCAGGAATGTATCCATGTCTTCCAGATTGTCTGCTTCCAGATTTGCTGCTCTATAGTTGCTCATAATACATTCTTATAATTGTTTGTATTTCTTTGGTGTTGATTTTGATCTCTCCTCTTTCATTCATGATTTTATTAATTTGTGTCCTTTCTGTTTTCTTTTTATAAGTCTGGGCAGGGGTTTATCAATCTTATTAATTCTTTCAAAGAACAAGCTCCAAGTTTCGTTGATTTGTTCTATTGTTCTTTTGGTTTCTGTTTCATTGATTTCTGTTCTGATCTTTATTATTTCTCTTCTCCTGCTGGGTTTAGGCTTTCTTTGTTGTTCTTTCTCCAGCTCCTTTAGGTGTAGGGTTAGGTTGCATATTTGAGACATTTCTTGTTTCTTGAGAAAAGCTTGTACCGCTAAATATTTTCATCTCAGGACTGCCTTTGCTGTGTCCCACAGATTTTGAACCATTGTGTTTTCATTATCATTTGTTTCCATGAATTTTTTCAATTCTTTTTTAATTTCCTGGTTGACCCATTCATTCTTTAGAAGGATGCTGTTTAGTCTCCATGTATTTGGGTTCTTTCCAACTTTCTTCTTGTGATTGAGTTCTAGCTTCAGATCATTGTGGTCTGAAAATATGCAGGGAATGATCCCAATCATCTGGTACCAGTTGAGACGTGATTTGTGACCCAGAATGTGATCTATTCTGGAGAATGCTCCATGTGTATTAGAGAAGAATGTGTATTCTGTCCCTTTGGGATGAAATATTCTGAATATATCTGTGATGTCCATCTGGTCCAGTGTATCATTTAAGGCCTTTATTTCCTTGTTGATCTTTAGTTTGGATAACCTGTCCATTTCAGTGAGAGGGGTATTAAAATCTCCTACCATTATTACATTATTGTTGATGTGTTTCTTTTATTTTTTTATTAATTGTTTTATATAGTTGGCTGCTCTCATGTTGGGGGCATAGATATTTAAAATTGTTAGATCTTCTTGTTGGACAGACCCTTTCAGTATGATATAGTGTCCTTCCTCATCACTTATTACAGTCTTTGGCTTAAAGTCTAATTGATCTGATATAAGGATTGCCACCCCCAGCTTTCTTTTGATGTCCATTAGCATGGTAAATTGTTTTCCACCCCCTCACTTTATTTATTTTTTTAAAGATTTTATTTATTTATTTGACAGATGGAGATCACAAGTAGGCAGAGAGGCAGGCAGAGAGAGACAGAGAATCAGGCTCCCTGCTGAGCAGAGAGACTGATGCGGGACTCCATCCCAGGACCCTGGGATCATGACCTGAGCCAAAGGCAGAGGCTTTAACTCACTGAGCCACCCAGATGCCCCACCCCCTCACTTTAAATCTGGAGGTGTCTTTGTGTTTAAAATGAGTTTCTTGTAGAGAACATATTGATGCGTTTTTTTATCCATTCTGATACCCTGTGTCTTTTGATTGGGGCATTTAGCCCATTTATATGCAGAGTAACTATTGAGAGATATGAATTTAGTACCATTGTATTGCCTGGAAGGTGACTGTTACTGTATATTGTGTCTGTTCCTTTCTTGTCTACTACTTTTAGGCTCTCTCTTTGCTTAGAGGACCCCTTTCAGTATTTCCTGTAGAGCTGGTTTGGTGTGTACAAATTCTTTTAGTTTTTGTTTGAACTGGAAGCTTTTTATCTCTCCTTCTATTTTCAGTGATAGCTTAGATGAATATAGTATTCTTGGGTGCATCTTTTTCTGTTTAGTGCTCTGAATATATCATGCAAGTTCTTTCTGGCCTGCCAGATCTCTGTGGATAAGTCTGCTGTCAATCTATTATTTTTACCATTGTATGTTAAAGACTTCTTGTCCTGGGCTGCTTTCAGGATTTTCTCTTTGTCACTGAGACTTATCAGTTTTACTATTAGATGACGGGTGTGGACCTACTCTTTTTATTTTGAGGGGGGTTCTCTGCACCTCCTGGATTTTGATGCTACTTTCCTTTGCCATAATAGGGAAATTCTCTACAATAATTCTCTCCAATATACCTTCTGCCCCTCCCCTTTCTTCTTCTGGAATCCCAATTATTCTAATGTTTTTTCATCTTATGGTATCACTTATAGCTCGAATTCTCTCCTTGTGGTCCAGTAGTTGTTGGTCTTTCTTTTGCTCAGCTTCTTTATTCTCCATCATTTGGTCTTCTGAAACACTAATTCTCTCTTCTGCCTCATTTATCCTATCAGTAAGAGCCTCCATTTTATATTGCATCTCATTAATAGCTTTTTAGATTTTAGCTTGGTTAGATATTAGTTTTTATTTTCTCCAGAAAGGGCTTTTATTTATTTCTCCAAACAGGGTTTCTCTAATATCTTCCATGCCTTTTTCGAGCCCAGCTATCACCTTGAGAATCGTCATTCTGAATTCTGTATCTGACATTACCAACGTCCATATTGATTAGGTCCCTAGCCTTCTGTACTGACTCTTGTTCTTTTTTTTTTTTTGTGGTGACTTTTTCCATGTTGTCATTTTATCCAGATAAGAATATATGAATGAGATAATAAAATACTAAAAGGTTGGCAAAGACCCCAGAAAAATGTGTGTTAAGCAGATCAGAAGAGACCCCAAATCGTGGGGAGAAGGAAGGGGGTAAAAAGAAATTTTTAAAAAAGGAAAAAAGAAAATATATATATTTGAGTGATGAGTAGAACAGAGCTAACCACTTGATTTTGGGAGTATTTTGGTTTCTTAAAAGAAACTACCTCCCAAAATTGTAAAGAATGATATATATATATATATATATACACACACACACACAAATAAGGGTAAACATGATGGAAGATGGAATATAAATGTAAAGATGAAATTTTAAAAATTCTAAAACAGGAGTTGATAAGATAAGTTGGTTGGGAAAAGAAAGAAAAATAAAGTGGAGGGAATTTGCTCATGCTGGAGACTAGAACAAACCCTGTACTAAAATTAAGGTATATTTTGATCTATTAGAAGAGGTTGTATCCCAAAATTTTTTAGAAGAAAAAGTCCTATGTGTATAAGAAAGATAAAGTTAGATACAATGAAGGATAAAAAATGACTATAATAATAAAGGCTCAATAAGATTTGTTTTAAGAAAGGTATTGTTAAGATAAACTAGTTCAAAAACATTAAAAGAGGAAAGAGTAAAAGTTATAAAAAAATTAGAATAAGAAAAAAAATTTTAAAAATTTAATTAACTTTACAAGACTAAAGAACCATGCGGAGAAAGCCATGAATTCCATGCTTTGCTTTCCCCTTCTCTGGAATTCCACTGTTCTCCTTGACCAGTGAGCTTGGTCTTGGCTGGATGTTCCTGCTGATCTTCTGGGGGAGGGGCCTGTTATAGTGTTTCTCCAGTGTCTTTGCAGGAGGTGGAAAAGGGGCCAGGCTGAGTAATCTGCTTCAGTTTGCTCTCAGGAGCTTTTGTTCCCTAAATGCTTTTCGTAGAGCTCTGGAGGATGGGAATGAAAATTGTGGCCTCCCAATCTCCAACCTGGAGGAGCCGAGAGCTTGGGGTCCTCTCCTCAATGTGCCCTCGGAAAAAGCGTGAATCACTCCCATCTCCCTGGTCTCCAGCCACACTCCGAGCTCACTGGGCCTGTGACAAAGCAGAAGAAACATTTCTGTTTCTGGCACACAGCCTGTTTGGATCTCCAAACCCAGCAGATTCCTGCAACTCTTCCAGGAGGGTTTCCCTGGATCTGCCACTTGTGGGGTCCCTGCTCAAAGAGCTTCCCCACTCTGATACCTGAGAGCTCTGCTACACTCAGACACCACTGATCCTTCCATGTCCCTGTGGGATCTGAGACCACGCTGTCCCAGTGAGGGCTCCAGCCTGCTTAGCCTCTGTAGTGATGTCCCTCAGTGGAGCAGACTTATAAAAGTTCTGATTTTGTGCTCTGTTGCTCTGCTGCTTGCTGGGAGCCAGCCCCTGCCCCTGTGGTCTACCTTCCCATTGCTTCAGATTCACCTCTCCACAGGTCCTACCTTTCAGAAAGTGGCTGATTTTCTGTTTCTAGAATTGGTGTTCTTCTCTTCGATCTCCTTTTGGATTTGTACGTGTTCAGAGTGGTTTGATAAATCCTCTAGCTGGTCTCCTGCTACCTGATATCATCTTAGCCTGCTACTCTTTCGCCATCCTGAATCCTCCCCCTCTTTTACCAACTTTTAAATATAGCAAGATATATGAAGAATAGCAAGAATTTTTGAGGTTGGCTGAGAAATTCATTTTAATTTTTTAAGATATTATTTATTAGACACTCCGTTTTAATATGAATAGAAATAAGTTTACTTTGCATCTCAAAAATCATTAGTTAAAATGCATTCTCTCTATCATGAGATGTTTGTTATTGGTTGAATGTCACTTAGCTGCATAATTATTGCTTTGTGTGTTTTTATTTTCATACGCATTGTTATTGCTTTGTAATGTTGATTCTAATACAGTGTTCATGTTTGTAAATAGTATCATTTTATTTTTCATGATGGTTTTTTCAGCATTACAGGAAGAATTATGGAAACCATTTCTACCTGATTCATTCTGCATTCTAGGTGCTCCATGAGTTTGGCATTTGTGATTCTAAACAGATGGCAAAATCCTGTAAAGTTCACTTTTAATAATTTCCTTCATACTAGCCTGGTTGTACTTTTTGTTTTGTTTTGTTTTGTTTTTTTGCTACTGAATTTTCCGCTTTATTTTTTTTATATAATTTTTTATTTTTTATAAACATATATTTTTATCCCCAGGGGTACAGGTCTGTGAATCACCAGGTTTACACACTTCACAGCACTCACCAAAGCACATACCCTCCCCAATGTCCATAATCCCACCCCCTTCTCCCAAACCCCCTCCCCCAGCAACCCTCAGTTTGTTTTGTGAGATTAAGAGTCACTTATGGTTTGTCTCCCTCCCAATCCCATTTTCTTTCATTTATTCTCGTACCCACTTAAGCCCCCATGGAACTAGAGCGTATCATGCTTAGCGAAATAAGTCAAGCGGAGAAAGACAACTATCATATGATCTCCCTGATATGAGGAAGTGGTGATGCAACTGGTTGTACATTTTTAGGGGATAGCACAAGTTATCAAAATGTTACTGTCCTTATATGCCTGCTCATTACTTAATAATGAGCTCTTCATTAGAAACCACAAAGTGAAGACCTGTGTGGGTAAAGGAAAAAATGTACAGCACTTTAAAGTGATATCTGTACTAAAAGAGACAGATGTGTTTGTTTTTGGAAAACTGGAGATGAGGTATGGAGGTCTTAGTTTTCTTTGCTGCAGATTTTTTTTCCTGATTTTTAAGAAGGTGAATTTTAAAAAAGCAAACATTTTGGACTTGCACTGTGTAATTTACAGTTAAACAAAGATCCATTTAATAATACATCAATGAAAACTAAAATCATCTTTGTCCTTTGTCACATTTTCCTGTGTTTTCAACAAAACACAGGATTCATGTTATATTTGTATATATATTTGTATATATGTATTTGTATATATCTCTTGTAATTCTACAATTAGCAATCAAATTTTAATTATACATTTTTGTTGTACTTTTTTCAATAAAACATTTCACATATAAGCTCAGGAATCAGCTATATTAGAAAAGTTGTTTTAACTTTAAAGAAAGATTTTGACTACTTTATAAGTAGATCTCTTATAAGAGGTCCAGAAATTGCTAAATTTTATATAAAGCTCACTGCACAGAAGATTAAAAACCTCTACTTTTCTTATTATGTGAAATCATGACTTTTATTTTAATGCACAGTGATTGATAGTTTATCTGAACTACTTTTGAGAAAAAATTATGTAAAGGCAGAAGTGTCCAAAATGACAGGTTTTCAAGTGAGAGTTTATGAACTGATGCCTCTTGATCTCCATGCCTCCTGCTCTGTGCCACTGTATAACATTCTTAAACTACTGCAGTTTCTAATGTCTCCATTAAGCCTTGTCCAACATGGTTCCTGTCCTGATTTTTAGCTTCTATACATTTTTGTTCACTTACAGACATTGTCACATAGTTTCCATGTTACAATTTAATTTTGCCACTCAGTTATTCTTTGGGATTTTTAAGGTAAAGCTATAAGTTTCTAGATGACTGAAGTTATACTTTAAATGTAGCAATTCACCCAAAACAAAAAGCTGTATTTCAAGGGTGCCTGGGTGGCTCAGTGGTTTAAAGCCTCTGCTTTTGGCTCAGGTCATGGTCCCAAGGTCCTGGGATCGAGCCCCACATTGGGCTCTCTGCTTAGCAGGGAGCCTGCTTCCTCCTCTCTCTCTCTCTGCCTGCCTCTCTGCCTACTTGTGATCTCTGTCAAATAAATAAATAAAGTTTAAAAAAAAAAAGCTGTATTTCATCTATGTAGGAAGAGAGAGAAATCCCCTTCTACAGGCTTGGTGTTATAGGGCAGGGGGTTGCTAGTGAGAGAATGTTGACTCTGCAGTTTTATTCAGAGGCCTGCTATCTTTATCTGTTTTCTGAGGTTGAGAGTAATTATGATGACAACAGTAATGATTGTACTTAAGTAACTGATAGGCCATGGCCTTTACACCTTAGGAGAAGGCTCTGAAGGAGAAATCCTCGCCCTATTGCACAGAGGAAGAATCTGAGGCTTGTGAAACACTGAACAGTTTGTCAAATGTCAAGTCATAACTACCAGATGGCAGATGCGGGACTTAATATCAGATGTGTTCCCCTCAGCAGAGCTTGTGTTCTTCATCTGCTATCGTGCCATTAGAAGAGCCCTCGGTACAGAAATCGTTATTTATTACTTTAAACTGGGAAATTTTAATTTTTCAAATGATGTTTCTCCGATGCACTATTATCCTATAAAAACTTTATGTTTCATTAGTGTGGTTTTCAATATTGCTTTTCATGCATTCTGAAATTGAATTTGAGGGAAAACAAAAGTCTTTAGCAAAATACTCCTTCAAATGTAGGCTAATTTTTATCAGTTTTGGCTTTAGAGGGTTAACATTTGATGCTAATCATCCACTAAATCAGACACTGTACACTACGTAGATGTGGAATTCTCTGTATTGATTTAATTAAAATTTACAGACTTGTAATAAAGATAATAACCATAATAGTTAACTGTTGAACACTGTGGTCCATTCTGTGCATGTGTCTTTAGATGATTTAGGCTTAAAACAATTGCTCTTAGTTGATAAAAAACCCCAAGCATGTGATACGTTTTATTATACATTGCTGAGACAGGTTATACCCAGCTAAAAATGTTTACTTATTTGCTTTTGGTGACCCTGAATGAAAGTGATATTGTGTCCTAAATGAGAACTTTTATGATGAAGCAAAGAGTAAAATTCTGTGATATTTCAATCAAAAGATGTTACTTTTTTAACTTTTATTTTCCATATCTATATATGATCAGTGCTTGACATATTTTAACATAGAAAATTAGGAATTCATTTCTCTCTGATATATTTCTTTACTTTTGCAGATCTCTTCTACTCAATTTTGCCATTAAACAGTGGAGCTAGCACATGTATATTCTAATTTTATTCTTTCTCTAATGTCAAAAATGCCTTTAAAGGTATGACAAATGTATGAAGACAGCAGCTTTCTGGGTTTTGTTTTGTTTTGTTTTTTAAACATATGATTGAAGGTTTGACTTAAAGAAAAGCTTTAAGGGGATTCTGCATCCCCTTTTCAGTTACAAACTTACTTGCATTGAATTTTAGTTGCTATACCTTAAAGAGTGAAAGATGTGGTGTGAGTTTGTTCCTTGTTAACATACCTCTATGTTTTAATGGTTTTATTCAGAATGTTAATTACACTCTACGTTTCACTTTCTATTTTTGATAGGTAATAATTAATTCAACAAATTAAAATTGTATGAGAATATAAGCATAAATAAAATGTGGTCTGTGGCATCAATTATCATACGTCTGATGAGTTGAGCAGAGAAGTAAGTACACGCATAAATTTTAAAAAACAGATAAAGGATGCACATGTCAAAAAACAAAACAAAAAACAAAACAAAAATAAATTTTAAAACCCCACAAAAATGTAAAAAAGCTTTGAACAGCAAGTTTTTCTCTGGCATGTTGAGGAATGGTGGCAGAGTTGAGTGGTCATGAGGACTGTCCCACAGGTATAATTATAAAATCTGGACAAAATAATAAAAAAGAAATTATTTAAAGGCACTTGGAGCTTTGTAAAAATAAGGGGAAGCTGCAGGATAATTAATTCTCAAAATCTGCAACTATAAGGGAAAAGAACTGTTGTATTAGTAGCTCTTTTATTGAGAAGGGTCCTAGCTCCCATGGCTAAAGGGAATGGTGGCAGAAAACTGCAGTATCATGTCAAGGAAGCAACTCGTTTTTTGTTTTTTGTTTTTTTTAACTTACATAAATTTTATTGTGGTTAATATTGTCTGTCATCACTTTTTCCATTTCTTTTTCTTTTAATGTTGTCATATCCTTGTGTTTTGGTTGGGTTTCTTATAAGGGTCATGTTAGGGTAGCCAATGACGTGGGTGGCAAAGAATTGCACAAAGAATAGAACTAGCAGGACAGAGTTTATTCACTCTCTAAGGGAGGCATCAAGAGAGATGTCTGTTAAGATGAGCCTTTTAAGGGGTTTTGAAGGACATGGGAGGGTTGCATCTGTGTGCATGAGGAGGGGAAAGGTCTACTCTGGCCAAGAGAGCAGGAGGTGGCAGGTTTTGGGGGTGGGGGGCTCTGTTTGAGACTTGGGAATGTGGATTGGGGTCAGGCTAGAGAAGAGTATGTTTTGTAGTTGGGAATCTACTTTTTGAGAAAGTAGGGCACCGTGACCTAGGAAAACTAAGAGTTAGGGCCAAGCACTGACACCTGTGAGTTTTATCTGAAAGCTTGGCTGGGGAGGGAGCTTTTTAAACAGATTCTTTTCATATCACAAAGCTGGATTTTTTTTTTTTTAACTCAATCTGACAACTTCTGCCTTGTAATTTAGGATCTATATTATATTTATTGATAGATTTATACTAGTTTCCTTGTTAGTTATCTTGATTTGTTTTACTTTACTCCATTTCTTTCTTTTTTGTTTTCTTTGAAATTTCAATTAGAATTTTTTTATTTAGTTTTTCCAAAATATGTTTGAAAATTATATATTCTATATCAAGCTTTGTTACCTTTGAAATATTTACCATGCCCATTTACAGGATAAAGTTACTATTTTAACTCCACCAATAAGCATAGAAGGAATTAAAAACACCTCAATAATCCCTCCTAAATCTAAATTTTAGTTCTCTGCATGTATGCATGTGTTTGTATGGGCACACATGCTGTATTCTAAGCCATAGTTTAGGCATTATTATTGTTGCTGTTGTTATTTTTATATAGTCTGTGTCTGATAGATTTGCCAGTATGCTTACTTTGCCAGTATGCTTACTTCTTTCACTGCTCATTTCTCTTTGCATTTCTAGCCTTCATTTTGAGATAATTTCCTCCTTGAAGTATAATTTTAGCAATTTCTTTGGGAAAAATATTGAACACTTAGTTTTCAGTAACCTGAAAATATTTAACTTGTGTTTCTTCATGCAAGGTAACTTTTTGCAGATATAATTTTAGATGGACAGTTTTCCACTCTCAATCTCAGAGTCATCATTGAACACCTTTCTGGACTCCCCTGTTTCCTTGAGGAAGTCTGTATCAGTCTCACTGTCCTTCATACAGAAGTGGTAATCTTTCATTCCACTCTGGCTGCTTTTTCAGGTTCTTTTTTTTCTTTTTATTTCTCTTTTTTTCTTTTTTTGCTCTTTTACAATTTCACTACTATATATTCAGGATGGACTTCTATTATTTATCCCACATGTGATTCGTATCATTTCCTGGAGATTCTCAACCTTTAGAATATTTCTTCTTCCTCACTATTTTCTCCTGTGGACCCTGCAGTTGGACATAAGCGAGGCTGTCTCAGTCTATATTTCTCTTAATCTTGTTCTCAAATTTTTCATCTCCTTGTATCTATGTGTTATATTTGGTATAATTCCTCCAGTGTTTCATATCACATTATCTCTTAAGCTGTGTTTCATTTTTTAAAATTGACATATGACTAACATACAATATTGCATTAGTTTCAGGGGTACAACATGATGATGCTATATTTGTATATATCACAAGATGATCACCACAATGAATCTCATTAACATTGTCAGCATATATAGTTCCACAGAGTTGTTTCTTCCTGTGATGGAAACTAAGACCTATTTTTTTTTTTTAAGATTATTTATTTATTTATTTATCTGATAGAGATCACAAGTAGGCAGAGTCAGGCAGAGAGAGAGAGAGAGGAGGAAGCAAGCTCCCTGCTGAGCAGAGAGCCCAATTCGGGGCTCCATCCCAGGATCCTGGGATTATGACCTGAGCCGAAGGCAGAGGCTTTAACCCACTGAGTCACCCAAACGCCCCTAAGATCTACTTTCTTGCCAACTTTCAAATGTGAAATACAGTATTATTAACTAAA
Organism: Mustela lutreola; assembly: GCF_030435805.1. Taxonomy (NCBI): domain Eukaryota; kingdom Metazoa; phylum Chordata; class Mammalia; order Carnivora; family Mustelidae; genus Mustela; species Mustela lutreola. The sequence continues at coordinate 105,353,248 of NC_081295.1, read as the reverse complement.
GTCACTATGCTGTACCTTACATCCTAATGACTTATTTCATAACTGGAAGTTTGTAGCTTTTGACTCCCTTCACCTGTTTGGCTCAACTACTGTCCCAGTCTGTTCTCCGTTTGACAACCATCAATCTGTTCTGTTTCCATGAGCTTGGTTTTTGTTGTTGCTGTTTCTATTGTTTTAGATTCCACATATGGATGAGATCATATGGTATTTGTTTTTCTCTTTCTGACTTATTTCATTTGCCATAATGTCCTCAGGGTCCACCCATATTGTCACAGATGACAAGATTTCATTCCTTTTTTTAAATGCTTGAAAAATATCCTATTATATACATGTACCACACTTTCTTTATCCATTCGTCAATTGCTGGACACTTAAGCTATTTCCATATCTTGGCTATTGTAAATAATGCTGCAGTGAACATGGGGTACATATATCTTTCAACTTAGTGTTTTCACTTTCCTCAGATCAAAATTCAGAAGCAGGATTACTGGATCATATAGTAGATCTATTTTTAATTTTTTAAGGAAGTTCTGTACTGCTTACCACAGAGTGCACCAATTACAATCTCACCAACAGTGCATGGGGTTCTTTTTTTTCTCCACATCCTCACTTGTTATTTCTTGTCTTTTTAATAGTAGCTTTTTCTAAAGTTGTGATCTCTCATTTGGTAGTGATCTCCATTTCCTTAAAGATTAGTGACGTTGAGCATCTTTTCATGTATTGGTCATCTGTATGTCTTCTTTCGCAAAAATGTCTGTTAAGATCCTCTGCCCATTTATCAATTGGATAAATAGACTTTTGTCACTGAGTTATATGAGTCCTTTATGTTTTTGGATATTAATCCATTGTTTTATATATGTCTTACAGATAGTTTCTCTGACGGTATGTTGCCTTTTCATTTTGTTGATGGTTTGCTGTGCAGAAGCTTCTGAGTTTGATGTAGTTCAACTTGTTTATTTTGGCATTTATTGCCTCTCCTTTTGGAGTCCTTCCAAAAAATCATCATCAAAACCAGTGTTAAGTAGCTTACTGCTTGTTCCTTTTAGAAACTTTATGGTTTCGGGGGCTATGTTCAAATCCTTAATCCATTCTGAGTTCGTTTTTGTGCATGGTTTAAAATAGTGTTCTAGTTTCCCAGTTTTGCATGAGGCTGTCAAGTTTTCCTAACATTATTTCTTGAAAACTGTTCCTTCCACATTGCATATATAGGCATACCTCGGAGATATAGTCAGTTCGGTTCTAGACTACTGCAATAAGGCAAATATCACAGTAAAGTGACATGAATTTTTCAGTTCCCCAGTGCATATACAAGTTCTGTTTACACTATAGTGTAGTCTATAGTGTGCAATAGCATTATGTCTAAAAAATAATGCACATATCTTATTTAAAAATACTTTATTGATAAAAAGTGCTAACTACCACCTAAACTTTAGGAGAGTCACGATGTTTTTGCTGGTGGAGCATCTTGCCTGTATGTTCATGGCTACTTACCAGTCAGGGTGGTATGTGCTGAAGGTTGGGGTGGAGGTGGCAATTTCCTAAAATAAGACAATAATGAAATTTGCCATATCAATTGATTCATCCTTTCATGAACAGTTCTCTGTAGCATGTGATGGTTTTTGACAGCATTTGCCACAGCAGAACTTCCTTCAAAACTGGAGTCAGTTCTCTCAAACTGTGCTGGTGCTTTACCAACTAAGTTTATGTGATAGTCTAAATACTTTGTTGCTAACAATCTTCACAGCATCTTCACCAGAAGTACATTCCATCTCAAGAAACCACTTTCTTTGCTCATTCTTAAGAAGCAACTCTTCATCCATTCAGGTTTGATCATGAGATTGCAGCAACTCAGGCACATTGTCAGGCTCCACTTCTAGTTCTGGTTCTCCTGCTGCTTCCACCCCATCTGCACTTACTTCCTTTCTCTTTCTCTTAAGAGGCCACCTTAACTGACCTAAATTTAACATTGCTGGGTTTCAGAGAATAAGGAGCCCCAAGGAGAGGGGAAAAGCCTGGATTGGCTCGGCAATGGAGCAGTCAGAACACATACAGCATTTATTGATCAAGTTTGCCATCTTGATATGGACATGGTTCATGGTGCTCCAAAACAATTAAAATAGTAACACCAAAGATCACTGATCACAGATCACCATAAAAAATGTAATCAAAATGTAACACAGAAACACAGAATGAACTAAAGATCTTGGGAAAATGGCCCCAATAGGCTTTCTGAATGCAGAGCTACCACAGACCTTCAATTTGTTTAAAAACACACACACACACACACACACACACACACAAAAGAAATAGAGTATCTGTGACGCATAATAAAACAAGGTTTTAAATCAATGTTCTCCATTATGTTTATTGCCATAGTTACATGAAAAACTAATTTATATATATATTTTTTTATAAAAAAGGTTAAGTCTGAGAAGAATAGGGCTAGTACCATGAATGTTGTATTATATAATCAATACTAATAAATATAAATGCTAGCTTGGTGAAGAATGCTTATTATTTTATTCCCTGACCACATCTGGATGAAATTATTCTCTCTAGGGTGGAGTTTTAGCTTAAATTAATATGTTACTCTTCATTTCATAGAAGTTAGTAAATTTCTAACCTCCAAATATTATTTGAAATGATAATATGTTGGATAAGATTAGTCACCTAGTAAAATTACTGGGTAATTTCTGGGGAACCTGGGTGGCTCAGTTGCTTAAGCAGCTGACTCTTGATTTTAGTTCAGGTTGTGATGTTAGGGTCATGAGATCAAGCCCCATGTTGGGCTTTACACTGAGGGTGGAGCCTGCTTAAGATTTTCTCTCTCCCTGTCCCTCTGCTACTCCCTCTCCCGCCCCCCCCCAAAAAAACTATTGGGTAATTTCTTTTTAAATGTAATTTTGTTTTACTGTTATTGTCTTTATATTTAAATCTATTTGATAAATTTTTAAAAAATATTTCACAAATATTGTGAAATACTGTGAAATTTGAAGGAAGCTACCACTTGGAGATAGTATTTTTAGGATAGACAAGGACTCTTGCCTTAATTTGAATAATGAATACATGCAAAGGAAAAGAAGTTGGAAAATCAGTTGAAAAATATGTGTAATTTAGCCAAAACGTAAAGGGATAATATTTTATATACATTAGGTTTATCAATGAAAATTTCTGCATGTAAGCAGATGGTGGGATGTAGTGAATACACTAAATTCTCAGAATGATTTTGTAAAGTGCAGGAGTTGTGAAATCTTAGTTGCCTTAGTTTTCCAACTTGTGTAAGAGTTATTGTCTTAAAATTACGTTATAGAATCTCATGTTTCAATTTAATATATAGAATAGAAAATTAATAGAAAATTAAATTGTAAGAAATTTTACCTTTACTCTATCTCCTTTCTGTTATGACATTTGTGACTAAAGTGTAATTATAGAAAAAGAACATAAATTAAATGGGTCTTTTATGATAGCTGTTTCTATTACATTCTTTGTAATTTTATTGAATCAGTGAATTTTAAAATTTTATTGACTTTTATATTGATGAATTATATAATTTAAATTTTCAGATAATTTATTTTACAACAAAAAAAATAAACGTCATATATAATAGTTTAAACCAGAAAGATGCTTTTATAAAAGAGGAAAGTATGATTTGATTTTATATTATTAATATAATTATTCTAGATAGAAATGGTAAGAAAGATTAGTATTATGATATTTCATTAGTAGATTTTAAGAGGCATCAGAAAAGTCCCCCAACACCAAGTGAATAATAGATGTTAAAAAAAAAAAAAGCTTAGCTCTTTCTTTATCCCTAATTTTTAGCAATAGCAATGTACCAAGAAAAGCACTCACATCCCATATAATCCTATTGCCTTTCACACATGATCCATCTTTAATAATAGAAAATTTTGGAGACTCATGAGGAAAAATATCAAACACCTTCATTTGAATTAAAAGAAAAAAAACTGCTGGTTCGTAAAGCCCATAAGGGAAACTTAATAGCAAAATGGAATGGTTTCAATAGCCTTCCCTGCCTGAAAAAGGAAAATGCTCTAACTATTCGGTAAACGCCTTACAGAGATCAGGGAGCATTACATCTCCTGTGCTTCATCTAAAGTGACTACAGTGCCATAACGTGCTCAAATTTAATTTTCTCTTTGATCTGCTTTGCAAGTTCACTAGCTTCTTTCAAATAATTTCTCAAATAACCTTCTTTCAGGAAAAGCCTTGCCCGATAATCCACCTCTCTTCAAACTCAGTATGAAATAGACGTGTCAGTAGTAAGCACAAAGACGTTTGAAACAAAATCCAATAACTTTTCACTCCTGAGATTTGTTCACCCCGGTGTCATTTTAGTTCATCTTCTGTGTATGTCATTCATGTTTGTACAGATTGTCTTGGTCGTTTCTTGTCCAAAGGCCAAATTATTCCCCTGATATTCAACACACTGAATAAGTAATGCAAACAAAATCTATGAATGACTTGCATTAACATTCAAAAGTCAGTGTGTTTACCAACTGTCAAAATTTAATCTAATTAAGACTGTGATCCATTCTACCTCCCCTGAAGCTTGCTTTGTTGCTGTTGTAAATCTTGGCTTTCTGTAATTTTTTTTTCCAACCTGGGCAATTTCACGTTTGCATTTTTACACTACTTTTTCAAAAGGAATGCTATTTTGCAAAATATTTTAATTTTTCCAATATATTCAGTATTTCTAGCCAGAGCAGCACAGTAAGTAGAGCCCCAATATGTAAAACAAAACAAAACAAAAGACAAATGATTGTGAGACTCTCAATTTTATACCATCAGCTTAAGAAATAGATTTCCTTAGTGATCCTCCATTCCCGGAAAATAGCATGTAACCTATTTGATAAAACTCTGGGTATACTTGATGGTGTTTAAACTTTAAACCAGAGACTACTGACCCATTAACTCCACTAATTAGGCTGAAACCTAATTTGCATGTTCTTTAAGGACTTTGCCCTTGAGTTGCTCATCTGCTTTTACATTTCACTAACCATTTAAATTGTCCTTCTCAAGTAAGGTGACCAAAACACAATAAGCTACTCCAATAATACTGTGACTAATGCAAAAAAGAAGGCCTGCTTCTCAAATTCTCAAACACCATACATCATTCTTCATACATAAATGTTGTTACTTTTCCAACCAATATTCCTAGTGATAATTTGTTTAAGTTGTATTTCTCTGTATGTCAATTGAACATGTTTCTGCAGAACTTAAGACAATGTAGCAGTTTTTAGTAGTCATCAAACTCATTTTTTATTTTTGCCATTGAAGCACCATGCTTTCCCAATTTTGGATCATTTGAAAATTGTTAAGTCTGTAATTGAACATTTACAAAGACACTGATTAAATATCACAAATCTGTATGATGCTTGATTTGATACTTTTATCTCTTTTTCCTGTCCTCTCATTCCATACCAGGTATTTAAGTTCTCTTCCAGTTTAATTAGTGCATCTGCTGTTGCTTATTCTTTTAACAACAGTGTGATTATGAGGAATGGTTAAAAGGTTGCACGTATATTCCAAATCTAACTAACTGATATTTTGTTGGAATCAGTGTTGAGAAGGATTCTGACGTTGCATTTGAGCTTAGAAGAAAAAAAAATCTAAGATCAAGGAGTGATGTTTACTGCGCCCTGTAACTAGGAAGATGGTAACATTTTTGCTACATGTGTGCTTTCACTGGATCTAAAGGAGGTTTTCTGATGTTCTTAAGCTAGAACTCACAGTAAGGAGTATGTTTTACATTATGACTCAGTGCACATGCACACGCATGCAACCACACACACACACTTCTGAAGATGTCCCTATCTAAATCCTGCAACCTGTAGGGATGTTACCTTATTGACCTTGTAGTAAAGGAGATTTTGCAGATGTAATTAAATTAAGGATCTTAAGAGAGAAAGAATATGCTGCATATCCCAATCTAATCACAAGTATCTTTCTAAGAAGTAGATAGGAGAATCAGAGTTAGAAAAAGTGAAGGTAAAGATGGAATGAGGAGATGTTAAGGTAGAATCAGAGGTTGGAGATCAGTTTTGTAAAGGAGGAAGGAGGAGCCACAAGTCAAGGAATACAAGCATCCTTTAGAAATTGGAAAAGCAAAAAACAAAATCAAAAAAACATTCCTCAACTGAAGTGTCCAGAAGGAATAGAGCCCTGCTAACATGCTACTTTAGATTTATGAGCTCAACAACTATAAGAGAATAAATTTATATTGTTTTAAGCCAGTAAATTTGTGGTAATATGTTAGATCAGTAATAGGAAACTAATACAATAATGTATAATTGAAACAAAAGTTTTACTGGATAGTACTTACTACGTGTGTGTGTGCCTGTGTGTACCTCCTTATTCAAACATTAATATAGGACATGTTCTTTGATATTAGTATTCTACTGTATTTATTCTATTTCACTTTTTAAAGTGTCAGTTGAAACTCAATAAAATAAGGTCACTTACCCGTAATGGGTCTCTACCTGCAGTTTGACAAGCCAATGACCAAAGACCTGCACTTTAAAAACATTGGCTCACATTTATTTTATTTTCATTTTTGTGACAAATCCTACAGAATCTAAAGATTTATTATATATCCTAAGTTCTTTATTACAAATCCATAAATTCTACCACTTTTAAAAAATAGCACCACTTATTCAATGTTTAATTCTTGGCATTCAGTATTTCTGCTTATAAAACTGGACTTTCAAAATTGCATATCTCACTTTCAAAGCGTATCTACTATAAATGCAAATTATTATAAATCAAATCATTAGGTCCAAATGATGCATTTACTTATTAAAAGATAGCTTAAAGTATTCATTTGCACAGAAACCATGCTACACAATAACTTGGTAGTACCGAACAAAATTATTATAAACCTTAGAATCATATATATTTTTAGTGAGAGTTAAAAACTACTTCCTTTCTAGATATTTTAATTCTTTCTAGCCTTAGTTTGTATTTTGCCTGTACTACAATTTACATCAGCTATTTGGGCTCAGCTATAGTTTTATCAATGCTTATCTTGTTTCTGTCTTTGTCATTAATGAGAAAACAATTTGTTTAATATCCTTTGATTTCCACCATAATATAAAGAGCATTTAATCTTTAATTTTGTTTTTGCTTTTAATAATAAAAATATGATGTTTTCTATTTTATTAATATAAAGATTTTGTCAACTAGACACCATAACAAGTTTGAAGGGCAGAAAGAACTAAAAAAAAAAAAAAAAACCACCATAACTTTACATGATTTAATAGGCATATTGTCTTTAAGTGGCTTTAAAATTCAGTTTGTTTTAATATTACCAAAACCCTTTTGGGCTAAAGATTTCTTTTCATTTTCTTTCTTTCTTTTTTTTTTTTTTAAGATTTTATTTATTTATTTGACAGAGAGAGATCACAAGTAGGCAGAGAGGCAGACAGAAAGAGAGGTGGAAGCAGGCTCCCTGCTGAGCAGAGAGCCCCATGCGGGGCTCTATCCTAGGACCCTAAGATCATGACCTGAGCTGAAGGCAGAGGCCTAACCCACTGAGCCACCCAGGCACCCCAAGATTTATTTTCTTATTTGAGTTGTGGTCTGAAATCAATGCAACATGCAGAGTTTAAAAAAAAAAAAAAAAGTAATTTAAGCATTTTAGAAACTCATTGTGAGATTTAAGGAGGGTGGTCATTCTTTGGGGCAGATAAATACAACATGTGCCTGAAGAACAGGAAAGGGGTATGGGGAAAATATCTTTAAGTTATCTCAACATTTTTGCTTATAATACTAATGCTTGTTCACTCACCGTAATGTGAATGAGTCCAGTCATGTTCTAGGTGTATTTTAAGTTTAGTGTGTTTTTTTTTTAATTAATGAATACTTTCAAATTGATCTATAATTTGTCTTAGTGCAAAACAGAATTTTAGTCAGTACAGATGCATAAATGTAAGAAGTTCAGAAAGAAAATAAATGAGATATAGTCAAAGAAATGTAGATTTTGGGATGCCTGGGTGGCCCAATCAGTTAAGCTTCTGCCTTAGGATCAAGTCATGATCCCAGGATCCTGGGATCCAGCCCCGCATTGGCCTTGCTCAGTAGGGAGTCTGCTTTTCACCCTCCCTCTGCTGCTGTTTGTGCTCTCTCTGTCCAATAAATAAATGAAATTAAAAAAAAAAAAAAAGAAAAAGAAAAAAGAAACATGGCTTTTGGAAATATGACTAAGTCTAAAGCTGGATATATATAGTTTAAAAAATAAGTATGTACATACATGTTTATATCTAAAGATAGGAAAAAATTATACTTACATGAATAAACAGCAATTGGTATGATTTTGAGGTGAGTTTTTGGGGGAGGAGATGTCAAGAGGAAGAAAAGGATGCCGATTTACCCTGTAGTCTACAGATTAATTTCAAGGGGCATCGAAGTTTTTATTTCCTTTAGAACCAAGGTGGCCTGTTTAGTTCTTGGCATGAATTTGGAAAGCACAAGACAAAAGATAAGACACACAAACCAAATGTATTTAACAATATGCCAGTAAAGATGAGCAAAACAATGTTTTCTGGAACTTCTATAAATGTAATTTGGTTTAATACAATCACCTCAAGAAATAAAAGTCATCAAAGAAATTAAATTTCCACTCGGGGAAAGAAACCTCTTGTCAAATTGGCATGTGTGGCCCACTTGCTTTTATTCATAAAATATGCAGGAAATTAAGTATTATTTAAAACAAAAATATATTTTTGCTTGAGGGAATTGGGTGCGTTCCAGAAACTTTTGACTAGACTCTTTCAGGAGCATAAGGAACAGCAACAAATATATTATGGGTAAAATTTTGTCAATGAAGTATGATTACAAAATAGTTGTTTGAAATACTCATTCACTGAATTAATCCAATTGCTTTTCACTCATTAAAATTGCCTCAGTGAAACTGCTTTAATGAATTTTTACTTCAATCACGGTCTTTTAGAATGCTTAAACTTCAATGGGTCTCCTTCATTCAGGTTTTGAATTTAATATATTGAAGAGAAAATATACTTCATTTCAATAGTGCCACTGTAACCATATTAATTACACTGATGTTAATCTACACCATAATTCAGTTTTAAAATTAATTGTGATTACTATAGCTTCAAACAATTTGAGTTACTTTGTCAAACATTAGTAAACCAAACATATTGATTCTAGTTGATCTGATTCTCCAATTTCTGTTTCCAAAGCATTTTTCACAGGCATTTTCAAGAACACCTAATGCCTCCTGAATGTGCTCTGGTCATTTGTCTGCTCTCTAATACTATGCATGTCTTGTGGGAAAGTACTCTTCATCTTTGGAGCATGGCAAGTGAATGTCATTAGAGCTTAGGAAAAGAACATATAACCTGGGTTGCGAGTTAGCTGGGAGAAAGCCCTGAGGGAACATCCTACAGACTCAGTGATAGATGTTGTGTCTAATTATACCCTAAAGAGCTTGACTGAAGATTAGGAGGATTCACAGCTAGTTGAACCCTCAGAGTGCTACTTTAACAGATTGGTGTTAAATTGGAGGAAGGTCCTAAATTGAGGCAAGATAATTTTACCACTGGACTTAGATGGGAATGTCAATATTGCGCTCACAAAATCTGCAAGAAAGAGAGCTTGGATGAAATGTTTGGGACAAACAGGTATAGATACACTTGAATGAGGTTCTGCAGTTGACTGATTCTTTCAATCAAATATTTTTAACAAATTTCAAAATGTCAGTGATGTTACTTCTGAACATTCGGCAGTACATGAGAGGTGTGCATCAACTACCGGTTCAAGAAGGGTTAACGGTGGGTCGGCCTATGTTGGCCAGTATTTATGATCTTTTCACCCAGGACCAATAGGATGATAATTAGTTTCTTTCTACTGTGATTTAAAAAAAAAAAAAAAAAAAAAAAAAAAAAAAAAAAAAAAAAGGTAGAGAATTTTAAAAGCTACATTTTTTTTTTAAGATTTTTTTTTATTTATTTGACAGAGATCACAGGTAGGCAGAGAGGCGGGCAGAGAGAGAGAAGGAGGGAAGCAGGCTCCCTGCTGAACAGAGAGCCCCATGCGGGGCTCCATCCTAGGACCTTGAGATTATGACCCGCCCGAAGGCAGAAGCTTAACCCACTGAGCCACCCAGTCGCCCCTAAAAGCTACATTTTAAAAGGAATATTAGCAAACTAGAATTCATCAGAATGAATCCAGGATAGCTACAGGGGTAAAAACATGGTTCAACTTAGAAAACAAATGATGGAAATGTTTTAGGTTAAAAATATGTGTGTGCTGAGGCGCCCGAGTGGCTCTGTCAGTTAAGCATCTGACTCTTGATCCCTGCTCTGCTCATGATCTCAGGATGGTGAGATTGAGCCCCACATTCAGCTCCAGGCAGAGAACAGATGGCAGGGTGCAGGAAGAGGTGAGCAGACAGGGAGGGAAAAAGAGAAGCTTAAGCAGGCTCCATGCCCAGCCTCAGTCTGATGTGGGACTTGATCTCACCACCCTGAAATCATGACCTGAGCTGAAATCAAGATTCAGTTGCTTAACGGACTCAGGTGCCCTGATGAGATACTAAGGTTCTATGTGACTCAAGAGAGTAAAAGTAAGTAGTGGATGGAAGTTTAATTTCTAGATTTCAACTCAATTTAGAGAACTCTGTAAGAAATAAAGGTTCCTTGCATTGGAAAAAGTTACTTATTCAAAGGGAAAACATTTCCATTTTGTGGTCTACCAACCATTCTTTGATATACTACAATTCAAAATATAGAGAATAGTTTTCTAATAAGAAGTGACGGGGGCTGGTGTATGGAGATTTTTAGCAAACTTGATTATAAAGACATTTAGGAAAATAGATACGACAGCCAAATATCCACTTATAGCAGAAAACTAAATTGGATATAGCGATATTTAAATAGTGATTTTTTTTTTCCTACTCATTTCAAATATATAGTGTCTTCATCAGAGTCCTGACATCAGTGTCTTCACTAGCCAATTTGGGGATCATCTAAAGCTTTCCCTGGCACCTCATTTTCATTCTCATGTTCAGCACTTTCTGAACCTCTAATTAAAAATTTCATCCCAAATCACAGATACCATTTTATAAGGCATTAAAACATTTTTAACATCTGTCCTGTAAGCAGATTAAACATGATAGCATTGCTTTTGAAAATGATCTTTAAAAAAGTGTTTACATAGCCAATTGAGGTGTCATATCCCCAGAAACAATTACACTTGTGCTCAATTCCTTTGTCTCCTTTCTTTTTTAACCAATATTATTAGGCAGCCTCTAAGTATCTTAAGCTAGTATGCATTGATTGAAGTCTTTACAGATTAATGTACCTTTCACAAACAGCAGGGTTTTTTTTTTTTTTTTTTTTTTTTTTTTTTCAAATGAAGCAATTGCTAAAGTCCCAAGTAGGAGAGTTTGAAAGACAGGGGTTTAAGGCATCTCTCCATTAACAGACAGAAAACTGATAGGGAAAGTGGTGATGAGTCAACTTAACAGGAGACAGATACAGAATTTTGTAAATTGCCTGCTGATTTCTTTTCTTGGCACCACGGTGCTAATTAGCATTACCCTCCTCACGCACCCACAGGTCTCCCTCCCTAGGTTAGAGAATTACAGTCCAATTCCCCATTGAGTTTTACAGGGCCTCTACACTCAGATTCCACCCGCTTCTTCCACCTGAGATCATGTTGCACTTTTCACACACCCACCTGGGACCGCAAACCTGCCTGGCAGGAGTTTTTGCCGTTCCTGACAGAAATGCACGCTTTCCTACTTCCGTACCTATAATGGTGGTAATTAAGGCTGGCCATCTACGTTGCTGTCCAAACCCGAACACTTTTGACATGAAAGTACTTACTAGGGGCGCCTGGGTGGCTCAGTGGGTTAAAGCCTCTGCCTTCAGTTCAGGTCATGATCTCAGGGTCCTAGGATCGAGTCCCGCATTGGGCTCTCTGCTCAGCGGGGAGCCTGCTTCCTCCTCTGTCTCTGCCTGCCTCTCTGCCTACTTGTGATCTCTGTCTGTCAAATAAATATAAAAAATCTTTAAAAAAAAAAAAGTACTTAATATTAGCTATTAGGCAAAGGCAATAGTGCAAACCTGGACTCTCCCAGGGCAAACAGGGAAATGAGATTGCTGTGGTAGTAGTGCTGCTTCTCCATCTACTCGCGGGCATTTGCAAATCCCAGCCATCCTTAAAGCCCAGCTGATTCAACACCGCTTCCATAATACTTTGTAAATTATGAAAGTAGACATTAAATATATTGAAAAGTAAAGCAAAAATAGTCACTTCAAGTTTGAATTACTCGTTTTCTAATATTTTAAGATAGTAGCAATTTTATCCTTTGAAAATTGAACAATGACCACCATTCTAATCTTCCTTCTCAATTAATTGTACCTTTTGCATTACATCTGACTACTTTCACAAAATTCAAGGACAAAGCCTCTCTTCCCCCAAAGAGACAACATGTCCCTGTGCACTTCAAAAATCTCTCTCATGCTTTCAGTCTTTACAGTACTCTGAAAAGCCTGATGTTGTTTGTCTATGTCTTCCACTTCACATCTCATTTGCCTCCACTTTGCACTTTATTCTCTATGTTTAAGCAACACTGGCTTGCTTTCTGCTTCACACATGCCAAATTTTTCCTGCCTGGAGGAATTTTTTTTTATTCTTGACTTTGCCCACAATACTGCCTTCCTCTCTCTTCAGCTCTGTATAGGCAAGCACCGTATCATTATTCAGCACTACGCTCGGAGAAGCCCCTTGACTCCACCCTATCCAAATAATACTCTGCCCATCCTGGTTCTCCCACCCTTGTCTTTTGTTTTCCTTTATTGCACTTATAATATAATATATATTGCAGTAATTATATATGTGTGTATAATATATAATGTAACATATATAGTATATACAACGTGTGTGTGTGTATATATATGTGTGTGTATGCCTGTGTCTGTGTATGTGTGTGTATGTAATTCTTACATCCTTTTGTTATTTCACTTCTTCCACTAAAATGTAAGCTCAGTGAGCAGACAGGCCTTGGATCCGGCTGAGTCTGTATATTGGAACTGTGCTCCTACAGCAGAGGGGCTCAGGAAATATTGCTGAATGCATACATATGCCCAGGAATAAAGTCACATAACTTTTCTTCCGACTTCTATCACTTACCGGAATTATTTTGTAGAGATGCTTCATCTGTCCCTGTAAGTAATGAGTTCTCTATGGTCAGAGTCTACCCAGAAAACTCATTTAGCAGTGTCTTCTCATGAAGATGCATTTTAAATGTTTAATAGGTAAATTAACATATATGTTAGTAATTATTTAGAGCACAACCATCAGTGCAATCTTCCGAAATACTTATTTTTCAGAAAAAAATCAGTTTGTTTCAAGAGGAGAATGATTAAATTTCCTTTTACCAGAGGCAGCCTCTAGAATAAAAGTAATTCACTGTCAATGCCTTGTCATAAAGTCCTGAACAGGAGCCTTAAGACAGGGGTGGCTAAAGCCTTGGAAACTCCTCTTTGAAGAATTAAGAATTCTTGAAAATTAAGGCCTCATTAGAAGTCCTTATTAGAAGGTCTTATTAATATTCTTGTGAACGCTCAGAGTGGGAACTTGTGACTTACCTGGTAATTTTCTTTCAGCATGCTGAGAAGTTTCTGGTTTCCGGAAAGCCATTGCCTTTCCACTAGCTTGTTCCTCCAGTAACAGGCTGTGAGGTAAACAGCAAAATATCCCACAGCTCAGAATCCAGCCTCAGGCTTGCCTTACTTCTTGTTGTGATACGGGATAAGATAGGATTATCAGTGTGGGCTTAACAGTTACCATTGAGCCAAATGTTTGAGTCAGTTGATTCCCTTAGATTTTGTCTGGCTTATTCAAAGTATTCAAAGAATCCTTTGTTTCCTTAAAAGTCAAAATGCAGATAATGTTAACCCATTGTGAGGTTTAAATAGATCTTAGGTGAGTGAATCGCTAGTATACTTCCAGCACATTGTGGATAGTCAAGGTATGTTCTCTTCCGCACCCCCCCCCCCGCCCCCAGCAGAGTCTAAGTAGCAATGTTAGCACCAGGACAGCAAGACAATTGAATATATACCCTCACTTCAGAAAATGATGCATGTGGTTTTTTGTAGTTGGAGGACTGGAGGACAATTATAGCCCTCCCATCCTTGACCTGTGTTCTCCAGATGGATCTACCATTGCTGAGTGCCACCACCAGGGACACATGGGCTATTGGAGTAGCAATGGCAGGAGGAGGGCCATGCTAATGATGAAGTCTTAGAATATAAGTGAGGTTCAGTGGGGTGAGGTCCAGAGCTGATGACCAAGAAAGAATTCTTGAGACATCTTTGGTGTAAGAAGGTGGTTTATTAAAGCATGGGGACAGGACCCATGGGCAGAAAGAGCTGCTGCCCCGGGGCTGTGAGGAGTGGTCCATTATATGCTTGCAAGTTGGGAGGGGGTTAGGGATGGTGTAAGTCTTTAAGGAATTTGGGAAGGAAGATTTCCAGGACCTTGAGCTGCTAGCTATTGTTGGAAAAAGGTTATTCATTAATGGTAATAAAACCTTATGTGGGACCCTTTAGATATGTATCAGTGGGCCATATACTTGAGAATGTTTGTCACCCTGGATCTTGGAGGGTTTAGAGATAAAGTTTCTGTAGGAATTGTTAAAGTAGACTTACAGGATCCTGGTTGGGGTTAGGGGTTGGTCAGGGTAGGATTGCCCTTTGCCTTTAGCAAAGCCTCCAGGTGGAGATAGTTGAGTCCCTAGAGGAATGTCACCCCACCCTTCTCAAGGGCTTGTTAGTGGGTAAGGAAATTCAATAATTTTTCTTCTGCCTCTGTTTCCCATATCACTAAGAAGAGACTTGATTGAAACTTCACAAAGTCTCTTAATATTTTTCTGTATATTTTCAGTGTTACAGGACAAACCCTCATTCTTTGAACTACTATGATTCCACTTTTCCCGTCTGTTTATGCAGCATGCAAAGATGTTTGCTGGCATGGGGTGAAAAAAGACTGAATCTAAACCTCCTTTAAACATAGGTAGGTGGTGATAAAAGATTTTCAGATATGACATGAAAATAACCCTCGTAAGTATTAGTAAGAGAGGAGTTTCTCTCCTGGAAAAGCTCTTTTCTGGGTGAAATGAGACAAGAGATGCACCAGCAAATAAAAAGTGGTATGAGGAGCCCACTCCAGATCCATAGCTCTTCCTTTCATACATTTTCTCCCAAAAAAATTATTTCACAAATTAAAAAAAAAAAAAATTGCAGTAGGGCTTTGCACAATTTTGAATTGGCTTTGGTATTGAGGCGGATAGAGACTCACGGCTCCAGCCCCTTTCCATCCATGGCTCCCCTTTGCTCCAGCTGAGGCCAAGGAAAGACCAAATAGCCATCCCATTTGATAAGGAGCCCTTGCTCCTGCTGAGACAAAGAAGGGGACCAGTTGCCCAGTCCTGTTTGAATAAGAAAAGAAAGAGAAACAGACCCCTAGCTGATTTAGCACTCTCCTGACCTACCTTCACATAGATGATACTTCCAAGTGAAAGGGCCATTTGGCCTTGAGAGACTGGGAAAGCATCTGGTCCTTGAAAGACCTTGGTAACACCCTGTTAGCGTCCCCCATTGCCTGTAACCATAAAAACTCACTCCTAACCCTGTCTGGTGCTCAGTCTTTGGGAACAATCCCCCTGAGCCCGCTGGCATTGATAAAGCTGTGTTCTCCCATCTCTCCGGGTGCTATTTGGATTTCCTCGGTCACCTCAGATTTTCCACAACAGTATCACATGTCCGAGTTCAGATTCTTGGTAAACAATCATGTTTGAAAGTTAGTTACAGAAGGGCTGAAGGGCGAGAGGACACCCTTCCTCCCGTGTGCTCTAACCCTTACATGTTTTGAGTGTCTCTGGCTCTGGATTTGTATTTTCCAGCACTGATAGAACATTCCATCAGTCTGTAAAACAAAGCAGAGATGAACTCTTCAGAAAAAAATGTTTATAAAATTAGCATTCACTCACTACCACTTTCCTCTGAGACATTATCAAATTTTATTTTTCTAAGACAGAGTGAGGGACAGAACGGGAAAATGATCATGTGATAAGATAATTGCAATATCCAGAAGATCAAGTTCCTGTCCCCCATTCCCCCTGGGAAGTAGTTGTTATCTGTGCAACAGAAAGTATAAGTGTTCATTTGATTAAAACAATTAATACAAAAGTATATAGAGATTACATATCTTATTAACATTTAGATAGGATTTAAGAAGCATCACTTAAGTATATGCTGCTCTCATCTACCCATGCCCCTCCTATCTCTCTCTCTCTGTCTCTCTCTCTGTCTCTCTCACACACACACAGATGCATACAGAAAAACATACTCCATGTTTAAAAGATCCACGGATCAAAATATTCTGATGGGGGTTTCAGTCAATATTATAATATAATACCAAATATTTACAATATAATATTATTGAGATGTTACTGTTGAGAATCTGTGGAGCATTGAATCGTCTCTGCATTGCTGGTTGTGTGGAGTCTGACCCGAACCTTGCAAGAAAAACACAGGTCCACAGGGCTTTGAAAGAGGATGATGATTTCAGAGAAAGGTGAGGAGGGTTTTTTAGTGATTGGAAAATAATGTCTGCAAAAAGGATGCCCGAAGATGAAACATGAGCTAAGCCAGTGCCGGATTAGAAAGGTCTGCAGTGCCTTGTTGCAATTGTTGAATTTTAGGTAACTAGGGTATCAGCAGAAGGTTGTAAGCAGGAACTAATATGATCTGGAAACCCTTTCTTCAGAAAGCTAAAAGTGGCAACAATAAATAAGCTTCTGTTGTGGCATTTATTGACCTTGAATCTATGCTGTAAATTTGGATGCCCTTTCACACTGATACCAGGTATATTCTAGTCAGTGGTTAGCCACTTTATGGGTCCTAATGGTGTTTGCTTCTCAGTCTGGTCGCTTGATGAACAGCATAATGCATTTGTTCAAAGAAAAGCCTTCCATAGCATATCTTCAAAGGCCAAATTGATCCATCTGCTGCCATTGCATTACCAGTGGACAGCGTCTGCACAACTCCACGGGAACTTCTTCCACAACTTTTATGGCCTTTTTGTTGTCATTCTTGTTTTCTCTTCTCTGGCTATAGTCACTTCAGCATCCTAGGTCAAAACTGTTTTGGTATCTCTTTGTCATATTCTCTACAGACACATCTGGTTGCATAAGATGTCTTCCCCAAAACTGATATTCCATCTCTAAATTTTCTTTCAGAACCAAGCAGTTGGCCGGTGGCTCCCTGCCAACTAGGCTCTACCCTAGTATTTGGTTCTCTATTACTGGTTGGTGGTGACGACTTGTCCTTTCAGGATCATGAGGCTTGGAAACAACTCTGGCAATATCTTGCTGGGTAAAGATGGCTTTGCTGAGGTCACCTTGTCTAACTCACTAGTTGTCTTCACTTCTTCATTGGTTCATGGGCTTCTTTTCAGCGCACCTTTCCTCCTGGGTCCCATTCTAAATTCAAATGATGCCAGTCTTGGGCTTCAGTAAGCCTTTTTATCTTTAAGAATGCCTCTTCTTGAAATGGAAAACAGAATATAGGTACACTGAGAGTCAGCATACTAAATAACGTGATTTATGAAATATTCTCCATCTTTACCCACGTTCGTGCCAAACAACTTTTGTTTCACTTATTGCTCTTTTTAAAAAATATATTTTATTTATTTGAGAAAGAAAGAAAGAACAAGAGAGAGCAGAAAACATAAACAGGGAGGTGGGGAGGGAAGGGCAGAAGCAGACTCCTCACTGAGCAGGGTCCTGAACCCAGGACGCCAGGATCATGACCTGAGCCAAAGACAGACACTTAACCATCCAGGCGCCCCTTGCTTATTGCTTTAATTGGGATATACTCAGAATTTTTATTTATATATTTGTTTTTTTTTTTAAAAAAAAGATTTTATTTATGTATTTGACAGAAAGAAAGAGAGAGATCACAAGTAGGCAGAGAGGCAGGCAGAGAGAGAGGGGGAAGCAGGATCCCCACTGAGCAGAGAGCCCAACACAGGGCTGGATCCTACTACCCTGAGACCATGACCTGAGTTGAAGGCAGAGGCTTAACCCACTGAGCCACCCAGGCGCCCCATATTCGGAACTTATTAAGTCCAATTCTAGACTAATGAGTCCTCTTGAAAATAAGCCTTGCCTTTTTGCATTAATGATAATCTTTCAGTGGACTTAATTCCAGGTAGTCTAAACATTGTATTTCTTGGAAAAGCATAAGAAGTGCTATAATTTATACCAAAATATTTAAAATAATAATCATCACCTTTTAAATCATGAGCATCCATGGCCCTGGGAACTTTGCAGTCATATCTTTTCTCAGTGTTGAAGAAGGGTTATTGAATACTCTCATTTCTGGAGTAGTAAATAAAATTATATATATGAAACACTTGACATAGGGCAAGGTTACCATATAACCTTGAGTTATGGATAAACATGTCCTTATTTCTAAAATCAAAATTTTAAAAATGAGAAGTCTACTGCCAATCATATTTTTCCCCTTTGTAAAACTAGTTCTAAAGGCTTTAAGAGTTTTTGTTTGTTTGCTTACTTTTGTTTTCATTAAAGTTCAGGGGTTTTACTTCAATGTACTCCTTAGATGTAGGTCTTTTTCTTTTCAATCCAGGATAGAATTAGGTAAGCCTTCATCATCTTTAAACTATGAAAATTTACTTCTATTATGTATTTGTTTGTTTTTGCCCTTCCTTGTGCTCTGTTTGTGGAATTCCTGCTAATTAACAGAGTAGTGTTGGGTCCAAGGTCAAAGGAATGAGACTGATACAAAGCGAAGGTCAAGCAAAGCTTTATTTCCCGCCAAGCACTGAGAATCAAACTGACCAGCCAGGGCCGTTCCTTGCGAAGAGGCAACCTCTCTCTGCCTTACAGACTAGCTTTTAAGGGCAAAGGCCATATGGTTGGGCCTGGCCATGCACAGGTGGCCAATGAGATTGTAACACAGAGAAAGCTGCACAGTCATGCTAGGTCCCACACGGATGGCCAATTGAATTACAAATTACCCTATAGTAGGTATTTGAACTAGCCTATTACCTTGGTCAGAATTGGCGCCCAAAAGGCACCCAAAGGGTGGGACCCATACTCCTTGGTAACTAGGGAGACAGTATGGGCCCCCACTGATTGAATACCTCCACCTAGCCTGACCCACCCTTGTATTTGGGCTTTGGTACCTGGGACTGGGTTCCAGGCCTTGTTTTTAAGGAAGTCCCCGGGGGGGGGGGGGGGGGCAGGGTCAGTTTAAGTTTTACTGCATAAACAAAATCACTGTTTAACCGGATGGCATCACTCTGGCTAAATAGGCCCTTACAGTAGCTTTCCTGGATCTGTCCTTCATTTCTGTTTTTCCTTCATGATCTTTATCTATTCATGTACTTTTTTGGCATTTAATTTGGCATTTAATAAATCCTGAGTTCAATCACCCTCTCTCTCCTTCATGGAATGTGCTGAATTGTTATTTGGGTTTGAGTTCCCTTAGAAAAGATAGTGTGTCAAGATTAGTTACCCGATATTTATTTGGAAAGAGATGTCTCTGGGAATCCTCACAAGGGAGCGAGGAAGTAAAATAAGAAAACGGAAGAAACCTGTATAACGTGCATTCTCAAACAAGTTCAGCCTGTGAGTTTATTTCATTGAGGTACTCTGAGAAAAGAGAACCTACAGATTACCTTGTCTAAGGATAAAGCAAGCTTGATTCTTTAGAAGCCAACTCTCCTAGTCACTAGTTGAGAGCTGCTCCTAGAGGGGGTTGATTCCCTGCCATTTCTTTCCTGCTAAATACATAAGTGGGGCTATCCCTCCCATCCAGAGCAAGCCGTCTGGCAAAAATGATGAAGTTCTAGAACCTAGGTGAGGTTCCGTGGGCTGAGGTCCGGAGCCGATGACCAAGAAAGAATTCTTGAGACATCTTTGGTGCAAAATGGTGGTTTATTAAAGCATGGGGACAGGACCCGTGGGCAGGAAGAGCTGATGCTGCCTGGGGCTGTGAGGGATGGCAAGTGTAGTACCCTGCAGTTGGGGGAAGGTGAGGGAAAGGGAGGTTTCAAAGGAGTTTTCATATGCTAAAGAGGGCCTACAAGGTGCCAGGGGATTTGGAGGTCTCTGGGCTGGATCACTGTCTTTTAGCAAGCCATTAACATGAAGGTAGTTGGGAGATTCCTGTCTTGTAGGATTGTGATCTCTGCAAGTTAACTATTTGTTTCTTGTTTAGGGCAGTCAGGGGTCAGGGGTGCCTGAGGAATGTTACACATATTACCGAGGGGAGCGGGTGGAGAGGGGGTGCAAGGTGCCAGCTTTTGCTTTGTCCTCAGCCAGCCTCCTGCTCCCTCATCAAAAAGGTGAATAAATCCTGGATGAGGGAAGGTAAGAGGAGGATATGGGCAGAGTAGCCACAGCATGGGTTACTATTTCAGTGGGTGATGGGGAAATATAATTAAAGCAAAATCTTTTCCCAGCCCAGAAATCCTTTCCACATAGCAGTAAAGAAAGTACTTTCATTACTGAATAAGCATTAAGGCACAATGCAGTGGACATCACAGGCAATCCACTGAGAGATGGCAAAGACAGAAAGAAATCTCACTCTTCCATGTATCCCAGGAGACAGAAACCATTACATACTGTTCTCAACATAAACAATAACTCCTCCTCAAGTAAGAAGTCTTGAAAGGACCCTTTGTCATAGAGTTCATCCTAACTTTATGTGGTTCTTGGGGTGATTAGTGTTAGCCAGTCGGCTTCATCCCAGGGAAAAAAAAAACTTATTCCATCTTCATGATGGGAGGTGATTTTGCCCCTTGGAGCAAGGCAGCCCTGGAAGTTAGGCTTCTCAGTCCCACAGAAACTGGGAGACCATGGTGTTATCTATCCTGATGCTTACATTTCAAAGAAATGACTCCAAGTCCTTGAGAAATCAACTTCTAGGTAATAAAGTTAACAATAGGCCTATCTGGTCTTCAAAAGGATTTATGTCCATTTCAAAGAGAAGAGGATTTACAATCACAAGTTTTCTAAAGTAAGTGCTGTGAGAAAAAGGAGGGAAGGAACTCTCTTATTTTCAACAGGGAGAAGTCAGCCTCTTAAAAGCCTTTTTTAAAAGTTTTTTTTTTAAGATTTTATTTATTTATTTGACAAAGAGAGATCACAAGTAGGCTGAGAGACAGGCAGAGATGTGGGGGCGGGTGTGGGTAGGAGAGCAGAGACCCTGATGCTGGGCCCAGTCCTAGTGATGAGGGAACAGAAGGCTGGCTGAGGACAAAGCAAAAGCTGACACCCTGCAACCTTCCCCCACCCCCACTCCTGGGTGGGACATATGTGACATTCTTTGGGAATCTCCCAACTATGTTAATGTTAATAGCTTGCTAAAAAGGGAAAAAAAATGACCTTGACAATGGCAAGACCTCTGGTATCCAGATTGTTGTCCTCTTTAGCATATGAAAGTTCTATTGAAACTCTCAGAGAGAGAGAGAGAGAGAGAGAGAGAGGAGGAAACAGGCTCCCTTTTCCTTACCTCCCCAACCCCATCTTATAAAACCTTACACCCCTCACAAGACAGGGGCAGCAGCTCTTTCTGCCCACGGGTCCAGTCCCAGTTCTTTAGTAAACCACCGTTTGCACCAAAGATGTCTCAAGAATTCTTTCTTGGTCATTGGCTCCGGACTCTACCCCACCAAACCTACTTACATTCTAAAACTTCATCACTAGGACCCTGAGACCATGACCCAAGCCAAAGATAAAGGCTCAACCCACTGAGCCACCCAGGAAGCCCCAAAATCCTTTTATTTTTAATTTGCATTTGTTCTTACATTAGAAGTCATATCTTTTAAAACCATAAATTTTCTTTTTTTTAAAGATTATTTATTTATTTATTTGACAGACAGAGATCACAAGTAGGCAGAGAGGCAGGCAGAGAGAGAGAGAGAGGAGGAAACAGGCTCCTGGCTGAGCAGAGAGCTCGATGTGAGGCTTGATCCTGGGACCCTGGGATCATGATCTGAGCCGAAGGCAGAGGCTGCAACCCACTGAGCCACCCAGGCTCCCCACAGCCATAAAATTTTTGTGTCTGCATTTTTATCTCCTTCACTGCTTCCTAAAATGTGTTTATTCAAGTGTTCATCTTTCTCCTTCTGCCATTCAATTGGCATGTGTTCAAATGGCATATGTTGAGATGTTCTGCCTGATTTTCTTGTCTATGGCTGCTAGTATTGTATGCTATTTTTATTTGTCAACTTAGATGTGGTTGTTGAAATCAATTACTGCTGACATTCTTTAAATAGTGAGTGGAAGACACAGGGATTCCCACCCTAGTGGGCCTCTGATCCCAGTTTTCTTGGTTTCTCCTAGTCTCAAAGGCAGGGCAGGCTTTTTGGTTGCCTCTCAGCTCCTGAGGTCAGGGAGAACCATGACACTCCCATGTCCTTCCCCCACGAAGTGCACAGATCTCTGAGGACAGACTCTTCCCAGGATCCACTCCCTTTATCCGTTTCTCTCCACTGGGCTCCAACACTGCTTTCCAAGTGCATTCACTTCCCCTTCTCAATTCCCTCTGCTGAACCTGAGTGGAGCCCATTTACATCCAGCTGGATATGGAAAAGAAGAGGCTAGAGAAGCATATTTAGAAAATTGTGTTCCCAAATGGTTCTATTCCACAAATGTTTGTGAGGATCTTAATTACTAAGCAAGTGACTTTTTAAAAATATTTTTTAAAAAAATTTTGAAGATTTTATTTATTTATTTGACAGACAGAGATTACAAGTAGGCAGAGAGGTAAGCAGAGAGAGAGGACAAAGCAGGCTCCCCATTGAGCAGAGAGCCCCATGTGGAGCTCAATCCCAGGACCCTGGGATCATGACCTGAGATGAGCCAAAGGCAGAGGCTTTAACCCACTGAGCCACCCAGGCTCCCCTAAGCAAGTGACTTTTAAATAAAATGAGGGGATACAAGTCTTTCATATGTTAATTCAAGATGAAGACCTTGACCATTTGGTCAAGACCAATGACTTTCTTTTTCTTGAATAGTGAAGAGCCCTTTTATTGTATCTAGACACTCCATTCACTGTTTCAAACAACACACCTTCTAGTTTGAGAAGTTAGACCATTCTTGATTAATGTAGAATGTATGATTTGATGGTCTTGAATTGAGGTTTATACCCTCTAGTAAACACTCAGCTACCAAACTCAACCATAAGGAATATTCTGGCACTATCCACTAATATGGTTTTAAAATCCTGACCTACTTTAGAAAATACCATCTTTGATTCCACTATGTCTGGTACTTCACCCTTCATGAAACTAGAATGGGTGTGGTGAGAAAAGATTCCCCATAGCTGAGAGCTATAACCTGGAAGAGCTCTTGCCACTTTGAATTCGAGGGGGCAGGAATTTGCAAGTGACAAACTGACAAAAACCTGAGGTGCTCTTCAGGATCAAGCCATTGCTTCTCTACCATGTATTTATGTGCATCCATTTGTATAAAAACACTTTGTGTGGATAAATTTTTGGACCACTAATTTGTACTGTCATAAAAGAATTTCCACATATGTGTATTTAAAAATGCTTTTAAATTGACAATTCAGACAAATCCTATTCAAGCCAAGGTATAAATAATAAATGTGTGTTTATTTGAACTTCTTGATGGAGAAAGCTGTGCAGACAATAGACTTATTTATTTCTAAAGAAGATTTATGTTAAAAGAAAATTCCCTGGGGCATTAAGAAGAAAAAGCCTGCAAAAAGCACTCTAGTAAATTATAACTCTGAGGATAAAATATGACAAAAATAATTGCTAAAGCAAAAACCACAGCATAAAACTTGCATGTACTCTATATCATATGTTTTCAACTTTTTTTTTTTTTTTTTTTAATTCCTGTCACTGAAAGAACTACTCCTGGGATAATAATTGGGATTTTCCAATATGTTAACTCTCTCAATTTATATAGAATTTTGAATATTGTTTTGAATTCTGTATATTTAGCATAATGATATTTAGTGATAGTCATATTAGATTAGTGCTTATTATTTTATTACTATCTTCATTTTATAAGGAGGAATTCAAAATCTGGAATAGTAAGGTCACTTGCCCACGTTTTATGCCATTAATTGGAAGAGCTGGGATAAGCTCTTCCAATTAGGAAGAGCTCTTCCAAAATGAAGACCTGACATGAGCAGAACCTGGTCTGTTACCTATCATGATATATGGTCTTTCAATGGTATATGATCCATGTGACATACTGTAGACAATAAATTTGTGAGTCATTTGAAAGTTAAAATTCAAGGAAATACATGGGGTGATGTTAATTTTTCCTTATCTTTCTACGACATGTGAGCTCTCTGGTTTAGAGTAATTTTCAAATATACATTCTTTTAAAGTTATACATTTAAATTAACTTAATAGGTAAACCAGCATTCAACCAATGTACTCTTACATCGAACCAACAGTTAATTTGAAACTTTTATAATTATATTTTTTCAAGTGAATTTAATGTTCATTAAAAACACCCATTAACATAAGAGTGCACTTTAGAGTTAGGCCTGCTAAATTCAAATCTCTTATTCACTGAATAATTGCAACCAAGTTACTTAGCTTCTCTGAGAAAAAAACCTTTAACTTTTTCTGAGGGTTTATAATGTGCCAGACACTGTACTTGGGATTTACGTCCATTATCTCATTTCATCTTTACATGAGAGACTTAGAGTTTCCTTATTTTGTAGATGAAGAAACCCAATCTCAAAAGAATATAGTACCTTTCTATAATAAGTATCAGGGCTATTAATTCAAATTGAGGTATTTCTAACTCCAAAATCTTTTTTTTTTTTTTTTTCACTTTTCATTACCCTCAGCTTCTTCCAATACCCCCCTAAGGGTTCTATAAAATTAAATGACATAATGTGTGTAAAATACACAGTAGCAGCCTCATTGTAGGTGCTTAAAGAGTAACATGAATAGTTTCTATTTTTAATTTTTAATTTTCCAAGTAATATATCCTAGTAGATACTCTGCTTGGAAAGTGGCATATTCTACTACCAAAGTCCTCAGTAGCTGTGAAGGAGAGTCATATGGTGAGTCATGAAATGTTGAAGATGTGAGAAAGCTTAAGTATCATCATATCTAACATTGTCTATTATTTTTTGTTTAGTGAACTTGTGGAACAATATCCTCTTACCCCAAACTGTTATATATAAACAGGTTTAAGTTGAGTTGATATGGTTGAGTGGGATGGAAAAAAATCCTCGTTTTGTATCCATGTGGTCCATGAGACACACCTTTCTGGAACCCTCAGGGCTCCACAAAGCACCATTTGAAAATTCCCTCTCTGTAACTTTCTCTTTTCTTGCATATGAAGAAGGCCACAACAGCAAAATATCTGATAAAATTTGCAGTTAGTAGAGGAGCTACGGCAAGAAGAGATATTACACTTGGTGCTTTCTATGTCCTGCTCCAATGCACTTTCCTGGACTCGGAGCTACATAAAAGTGTCTGCAGAAAAGCAGTCGTTTGGGGGCAGCTGGTTGGTTCTGTTGGTGAACCATCTGACTCTTGATTTCCGGCTCAGGTCATGATCTCAGGGTTGTGAGATCAAGCCCCGACCTGGGCTTGTGAGTGAAGCATGGATGCTGCTTAAGATTCTCTCTTTCTCTCCTTCTAAAAAGAAAGAAAGAAAGCGGTGGTTGGTATTTGTAGGATTTTTGAAATATTTGTTCCTATACATAGAAAGCAATACAAAAAATTATTTCAGTCTCTAAGATTATAACAGTTGTCGATAAGGTATTACTATAAATTTTGCATCACTGGGAACTTTCTGGATGCTAAAGTTTGCTGAGATTGATTTCTGGGAGCAAAGAGTAAGCACTGTACTTATATAGAAATTGATTCTCCTGAAATCGGAATGATCTAGTAAGAACTGATCCATCTGCCAATTCCTGAGGCACCTGGCTGGCTCAGTCAGAAGAGCATGTGACTCTTGATCTCGAGGTTGTGAGTTCGAGCCTCGTGTTGGGTATAGAGATTACCAGCTGCCAATGCCATTATGCAATAAGGTATCAAGCCAAGGAAGGTCTAGAGAGGAGGGGCTATGGTAAAAAATTTGCTTATTCTAACTTGTTTAGGAGTAACACCACAATACTCTCTTGAGTTACAACCTTCTGTTCTTTTACTCACTTACACAGACTATATGCTTGTAATAACAGAACAAATACTTGATGTGGTGTAAACTGCAATTGCATAATTATTTGCTTACAAAATAAAATATCATTGAATATACATAGTTAAGACCTATACATTGTTATTCATTTAATCAGAGACATACTAAATATAATAATAATTTGGACATATTTTTCCTAAGCTCAAAATAAAGTCATACTAGTAAATATAGATCACTCCATTCCAAGGTTTTGGGACAATAAATGGTTGAGCATTTAAAGAAAACCTTAGCCTGAGGGGTACTTGGGTGGCTCAGTTGTTAAGTGCCTGCGTTCTGTTCAGTCTTCTTCCCAAGGTCCTGGGATTGAGCCCTGCATTGGGCTCCCTGCTCTCTGGGAGACCTGTTTCGCCTTCTCCCACACCCCTGGCTTCTGTTCCCTCTCTCACTGTCTCTCTCTCCCTCTCTCTCTGTCAAATAAATAAAGAAAGAAAAAATTAAAAAAAAAAAAGAAAAAGAAAAAGAAAAGAAAACTTAGCATGAGCAATAGAGTAAAGATTTCTTTTTGATAAAAGAAAACTGCAGCATGATTTTTACCCCTAAGTAATTAATTCAACAAGAATTTATTGAATATCTTCCTCATATTCTATCAGATACACTTATATATGAAGCATAATTTGGGAGATAAGAAAATGATGAAACAGATGTGTGTAAAGATAAATTATGAAATAGAATAATGATGCTGTAATCTAGGAACAAAATATTGTGCAAAAATCACAACTAATTAATGTAATTACAGAAGCAATTTTGAAACAGTAAAATCTCCCTTAACCTATATGTTTTTGGTTTGAAAGTTTTTTGATAATTTTTAAAAAGTTGAAAGGGGAATTATAAAAATATAATAAAATACAATAACAATAACAAATACAATAGGTATAAACAAGTTTGGGAACTAATGCCACTGACTCATGGTTTATAAAGTTTAGGCAGTAGGATCTTAACAATCAGATTATCATGGACATTTGGTTAACTATTTTATGGGGGAATAAATATTTGGCAATTGTGGTGAGTTGGTTAAGTGGTTCAGAGTAAAGACTACTTCTGTAATTAAATATTTAAGAGAAGAAAATATAACATATATATGATATCACATATATACATCTAGGTGAATACATAGGTGTTTAAAAAAATGATGGCTTGGGAGCGCCTGGGTGGCTCAGTTGGTTGGATGACCGCCTTCGGCTCAGGTCATGATCCTGGAGTCCCGGGATCTAGTCCCACATCGGGCTCCCAGCTCCATGTGGAGTCTGCTTCTCCCTCTGACCTTCTCCTCGCTCATGTTCTCTCTCACTGTCTCTCTCTCAAATAAATAAATAAAATTTTTAAAAACAAAACAAAAAAATGATGGCTGGGACATCAACAGAGTTACTCAGGTGTCCTCTCTGCTGGTAATGTGTGCTTTTTCCGGAGACACTGGAGAGACAAAATAACCCAAAATCTGGAGTAACACAAAGGAGGAATACATGATTTACATCATATTGAGAGCAATTTATAACATGTTTTTTTTTTTAGAAAATTGCCCAAAGCAAGTGAACACTCTTCTTAACAAAATGGAAACATTTTCTTTAACTAGAGTCCCACTTTAAAGAGCATTCTATTTGCATGTGTGTGTGAGAGATAAAAAGAGAGGTGGACAGAGACAGAGACAGATTCCATAGGGTCATCCCAAGTAGCAAATGATGATCACCACTGTGACTTTTAACTGGTATACCCTTTATTTCACTGAGCTCCAGTAAGTTGGACTTGCAAGCTTGGGAATTAGCCCTCAATAACTAAATTACTCTCTCTAATAGAGGTGAAAAGTAATTTGAAATTTCCTAGGAAATTCCAAGTGGAAGGAAAGAGTAATACAAACATTAGACACAGGAAAGAAAAAAAAAAATAGAATTGTGTAATGAAGCAGGGAAGAACTTGTGACAAGAGAATGAGAATTTTTTGAGTTGCTGTAATGAGGTTATCAATGTGACCTCTTTGCTTTGTGCCCCTCTGATATTTTAAATGAAGTCTCTGTCACCCATAAATGATTCTTAACTGTGGATATTCTAAGGTACTTTAAGACATTTTGAGTTTTACATTACAACTAAAAGTTGGCAAATCCAGGGAGCATAAGGCTGGACTCAGGCTCACAACATAAGGGAACATCTAATCCTGTGTCCTCTTTGGGGGAGTTTGCCTTGAGTCATCTGAACTAAGATGAAATACCCAGTTGTAAGCTGACTGAAGTCTTTACTCCAGAATGGAATGTGGGTTCAGAGGGTCCCAAAGACCCTGCCCCTCTGTTGGACAAACTGTGCAGGAAAATAGAGAATGACCCTTCATGAGGTACATTTGTTTGAGGAATACAGCATGAGTATCCATGAGAAATTGTGCAAACTAATCTGAGCTCCACCTTAAATACTTTGGATAAATGCCTTGTTTGGAATGATGGTCCAAACAGAGGGTTAGGCATAAACAATGTGACGTGAGATCACTAGCATTTTTAGGTAAAGTCCTTCATAAAATAGGAGACGAGTAGTGAGAACCTTGAAAATAATAGAAAATAGCACTGATAAGCATACAGCTTCCTAGGAATCAGAACCTTTTAGGAGGGGAGAAGAAATTCGTATCATATGGGCTAAGTACATAAGCACCTGTTATCTGCTCTAGGATACCCTGGACAGCTCAGGGCTACATGGGACTGAATACCAGGAAATTGCTGAGAGACCACTAGCTATGATATTCCATAAACTACGCAGATACATCTATGGGGAAATCTGGACTTAGAAAATGTTTATTTACATTTATCATACCTATATCAGTACATACCAGTGTGATTAACCACTAGACCTGGTGTGAGATTACCTGAGTTCTAACCCAACTCCATGATTTATAGTCTCTGTAATCCTGGACAATTTTCTCTCTGTGTACCAGTCCCCTCATCAGTAGAATGAAGGAAGTAACATTATGTAGAATAAAGTATAGTTGTACATACAAAATTAGATAGCCTATGGAAAGTACTTTGCATACCCATGACCTAAGAAGCAATATTAAAATTATGATTTCAATTTCATTGCTATTACTGTAAAAAGATACTTGAAGAAGATACACTGAAAATGCTAATAGTGTGTCTTAAATTGTGTGGTTGTTGATATTTTTTAAGATATTTGTAGTTTGGGGGATTTTTTTCAAGTTTTCTTCAGTGAACATGCTATTTTGAATTAAGAGGAAACTTTTCTAATTGTCAAATTATTTCCAAATCAGAAGCATTCTTTTGTGGAAGCTAAAATACAAGTGATAATTCCTAAGAGAAAGTTTTCTTTAAAATCCTTTTAACGATTTAACACACGAATGCAATTCAAATTAGACTCTCTTTCCTGTGATGCTATTCTCTGTAAAACAACCAGTAAAAAACTGATATGTTTTACTTATATTTTACCTTAGGGTACAACATGGGTGTAGAATGTTTGGGGATATGTAAAACTAGATTCAATATTTGTAATGACTTTGTTTTGAATTTCTCATGTTTAGCAGCTAATAATTGCGCTTGAAATAATTAGCTCGTGATTCCTTTGTAATAGCTGAACACCATAAATCGTGTTCTGAAGGTCAGCGGCTTAAGTAAATATCCTCAGTGGAATAAATGTACCTTTTTCATGGAAGATTAAATAATATCAACCGAATGTGCAGTCTTTTAAGCAGAATTCTAAATGACATCATGCTGATTCACCTTCTAATATGTGCATCTTACATTCTTTTGATTTAGTCCCTGTGCCCTTTTCTGTGCTTTCATTAGATGGAGAACCAGTCTTCTGTACTGGTAACTTCGGACCAGTTCATGTCAATTTATACCCAAGATTTTTCGCTACCATTTCTAATTCCTTTTTTTTTTTTTAAGATTTTATTTATTTATTTGACAGCGATCACAAGTAGGCAGAGAGGCAGGCAGGTGGGGCAGTGCGAGAAGCAGGCTTCCCACTGAGCAGAGAGCCCATGCTTCGGGGTTCCATCCCAGGACCCTGAGATCATGACCTGAGCCGAAGACAGAGACTTAACTCACTGAACCCTACCATTTCTAATTTCTTAATCTTTTTCTTTACTTTTCTTGCTGTTATGTCCTCCTTTCTATCTAGTGCAACCTGCCACAATACTATGATCTTTGTTACAAAACACACAAAAAGATAATTGGGCAGAAACATAAAAACACTACTTACTGCCTCATTCATAATCAACTTATCAAATAATGAATTTACTGCAAAGATAAACTTTTTTTTCCCTCAAAATACATTTGGAACTCTTGTTTAAGAAATACCTCATGAGATTTTATTAAATTACCTTAAATGTACTTACTGGTTTCTGGACATTGGTGCGATTTGGAATGGCTGTGGTGTCTGCCCAGAGACAGACTTGGAGGTTCATGTTACAAATCCACTGGGGGTATAGTCTTGGCTTTTTTTTGTTTGTTTGTTTGTTTGTTTTTTCTTTTTTGTTTTTTGTTTTTAAAGATTTTTTTTATTTATTTGAAAGACAAAGATCACAAGCTGGCAGAGAGAGAGGAGGAAACAGGCTCCCCGCTAAGCAGAGAACCCAATGTGGGGCTTGATCCCAGGACCCTGGGACCATGACCTGAGCCGAAAGCAGAGGCTTTAACCCACTGAGCCACCCAGGCGCCCTTGTCGTCTTGTTTTTGAAAATAAAATCTGGACGTTCTGGCAGACAATGGCTAGCTATTCACAAAATTAGATTTAATGAATAGGTATGATTTTAACTAGCCCTAAATGAAGACTGGGTGCAAAGATGGCTTGTTGTCATCCAGTCTCCATTCTCACTTGTTTCTGTCATAAATGAAACCCTCACACTGAGTCTCATGGCTGCTCAGTCTGAAACCACATTTATAGCTTCCATTGCATCGGGCCACCATGTGACTACACTTTTACCAAAGAGATGAAGAGCAGAGATGATGTATGAAACCTCTGGCATGTGTCCCTGACATAAGCTTTTTGCTGCTACATTTTCTTTCCATGGCCCCTGGAGCAGAATTTAGAAGTGATGGTAGACAGCCTCCTTCATCAACAAACATGAGAATGATGTCCTCGGGGCCGCTAGAGTTAAGAGAGGGGGAACCAGGATCCCTGGATAAGACCGCAGACAAGAACCACCTGCTCTTCCAGTTACTCACCGCTTAGACGTCTACTTCAGAAAGAAAACTCTTCTTCGCATTTGAGATACATTTATTTTGGTCTCTCTTGAAACAGCGCAGCAATATTTTAAAATACTACTTGAGAATGTAAGAAATAATACTTATTACTGTAAGAAATATGTGTAGCATTTTTAGATTATAAAATGTCCTTCACTTTTCTCAAAATCCACAAAATCCTGGGGCCTCACTATTATTATCGAAGTTTGACAGGAAGAAGCAAAGGCCTGGGAACGTTTGCTCTGTCAAAAGTTACGCCAATATGTGAGTTCCAATATAACACACCTTTGAAGATACGCAATTTAGTTTTGAGAATAACCAGTAGTAGCTCACGATTGCTTCTGCTGTGTTAACTTTTCTCCTTTGAAATCTTTATCACTGCTAACACCTACTTTACTGGGTCCTGGCTGAAATCCTGACCCACATGTGACCTCCAGGAAGTTTTTTAATAGCCAAAGACCTCAGTTTCCTCATCTGCTTATATAAAAGATGATGGGGGAGGGGAGAGGCAAATATTTTTTTAAATAGCAAGCTGCATTTTATTCATGAACATCAGCCTAGTGGCCCGACTGGAGAGTATCTAGTCAGGCTCATTATATTTGAGAACCTTTAAAATGAGTATTATTATTCATATTTGAATGCCATACCTCACGGCATGCAGACACTATAAAATCTGGCTAGCAAGAAGCCCTTGATAACCAGCGGGAAATCAGTTCAGGAAGTATGGAGAAGGAGGCAATGTGAAGACTCCTGATTTAACCACCTGAACACTTAGGTGCAAGTGAAGCCGACCCCAGAGAAAAGGACCAGCTTGCCTTGCAGCAGAACCCCAAGAGGAAAGAAATGTTTACTACACTCTGTAAGTGCATAGTCATTGAGGCAAGTGCTTCTTCTTCCTAAACTGAGAAATGGGCGTTAAGAAAACCCTTTTAAGTAAAAATCCCTACGTAGAGATGGAAAGTAGGCTTAGGGATGAAGAGTGGACTACCAGGCTAAAAGGTGTTGCTGTTGGAGACTTTTGATTAGATGGGGGATGGACAGAAAAGCAAGCACACCTTCCCATCTCTTTCATGGATCCTTCATGTATTGAAATGATGGACATTTCTTCAGCTAAGCACACTAATATGGTTCATATAGTTAAGTTGTAAGAGATCAATAGCAAATTTGCTTTCTTTTATCTAGTTAAGGTCTACTCATGTTACTTTTCTAGTCAGTCCCCACATAAAACTAAAAATTATTTTGTCATTCAGGTTTTTTTAAAAGATTTTTTATTTATTTATATGACAGAGAGAGAGATCACAAGTAGGCAGAGAGGCAGGCAGAGAGAGAGAGGAGAAAGCAGGCTCCCCGCTGAGCAGAGAGCCTGATGCAGGGCTCGATCCCAGGACCCTGAGATCATGACCTGAGCCAAAGGCAGTGGCTTAACCCACTGAGCCACCCAGGCGCCCTTTGTCCATTCAGTTTTTATCCTTTGAAATTTAGTGGAACAACTACAAGTTTACTGGGGAGGGGAGTCAGGAAGAGTAAAACATAATTAACATTATGTTACTATTTTAAATGAATTTTGCTTCCATGAATATCCTAGACAAATGCAAATCTGGTTGCAAAATGAACTGGGTTTGAATCCCAACTTTGCTGAAGCAACTTGAGGTTTTTGAAACTCAGTTTCCTAGTCTCAGTTGTGAATAATGTGCAAGGTTATTGTGAGATTAAGAGATGTTAGGCATCAACTTCCTGGCACTCATTAGCAAAGTGTATAGATCAGGTACTGATTGGCTCTGCTTCTGTGTTGAATTAATCAGGCCACAGTAGTCGCTTGGGTACAGTACTACAAAAAATCTGATCTAACAGTACCATGTTGTTGGTTAAGCTGAGGAGATATAGCTCATGCAGAATGAATGCCAACATAATGCTTAGCTGCCAGCCCTTTAATGGACTTCTGTTGACTAAAATGAGGCAGCAAATGACAGAGAAAATGCAGGTACAAAGGCAGATGACAGCCTGGGCCAGTGGGCACATAGGCTGGGAGATACGCCCTGGTTTTGCATACATTAATGGAGAACAGGTAACCTTTACACTGTTTCTCAAAAAATAGCTAGAAAGTGCTTGTTTTCTTTTCTTTTTTTTTTTTTTAAGATTTTGTTTATTTGAGAGAGATCTAGAGAGAGAAAGCATGCACAAGCTGGGGGAAAGGGACAAGGAAGAGCGTGAGAGAAGCAGACTCCCCACCGATCAGGAAGCCCAGTGGGGAACTCGATCCCAGGACCCTGGGATCATGACCTGAGCCGAAGGCAGATGCTTAACAGACTGAACCACCCAGGTGTCCCGAAAGTTCTTGTTTTCTTAAAGAAGAGTGATAATCTTTCTTTTATTATCTGCAAAATATTACTCATCAGACACAAAAACAATCCTTTTCTTCCTCAATATAGTAGTGTATACTCAAACTTTAAGGCATTTCTGTAACTTCTTTTCAGGGGTTTAGCATTTTCATTTAGCTGATTAAAATCCATTGTAGATGATAATTATGCCAGCTTTTTAGAAAAATCATTCAAACACAAAAATGATTTTAAAATCTTTAAATGGCTTGTACCAGATTTTTATTTCTCAAAGGGTTTCTACTTATGGAAAATTTGCTTAGATTATGCCCTTTTGTCACAATCTCAGTAAATGTTAAGTCAATGCAAAATGGGTGGATTTGTATTTCTAAAAATAACCTCTTTCACAGGAAGAAGAATTAAGGAAGAGTGGGGAAGCCAAATATGCCCACTTGAGTGATGAACTTCATGTATTAATTGAAGTGTTTGCTCCACCTGGGGAAGCTTATTCACGAATGAGTCACGCATTGGAAGAGATTAAAAAATTCCTGGTTCCCGTAAGTGTCTTTCATTTTTCACAAAGATGTTTCTCATAACTTTTTTTTTAAGTGCACCTTTGATCGTCACTGACTTTTTAGATAGAGAGTCATGTGGCAAACTAGTTATTTGTGGAGTTGATAAGAAGGTAAAATAAAATAGGTTACATCAAACGATTAGCACAGGACCTGGCATGTTGCCACATACCCAAGGTTTGACCGTGTCCTCCATACATCACTAGTTCACAGTCAGGAAGAAAACGACACATAAACACATTGACACATAAACACAAATATGTAATTGAAGTAGTGTGCTTTTCTCTTGTGTCTGAATCCCTTGGTAGTTGACATGTATTCTTGGTAATTATTCATTAATAGAGAAAGCATTTGCAGGTACAATGGGAGGGGGAAAGAGATTAGATATGTAATATTTGCAACAAGACAATAACGTTACTTGAAAATATCAAATGTACTGTTATGTGACATTATGCCAGGTGCAGGCTCATTATAAAACATAATGTAAAATAATCAATATTAATAGAGCCAGACAATTGTTGACATCAAACAAAAATTGGAAAAATAAACTCTTAGCACTCTATGAGAGCAACAGAGATCGTTCATTTAGTAATGCAGCAAATTCAGGGCCGCATATTGGGTAGAATTCTCTACTGATTTTCTAAGAAATAGAGGAAGGTTAAATGAATGAAGCTTTTATAACAGTTGACAATTTAGCATTCTAGGAAGAGGTCATTCAAACAGAATTGGCGCTGGGGCTTAGAGCTGGGAATAAGATAATTGGAAGAGAATGCTGAGTCTGGTTTTCTGGAGTGCCTGGGCAGAGGAGCAAGAGAGTAGCTAAGATTAATCTGTTCAATGAAGAAACACTGTAGATTTCTAAAGTAAGCAATAAACTCAGAGGAAATGGTAGGTAAGATTCATTGATTGGCAATGATTTTGAGAATGGGAAAAGGAAAAACAAAACAAAACAAAACAAAACAGAATTTCAGAACATAAAAGCATCAAAATCTAGCCACATAATGTATTGATGTGCCCAGCTTAAAAATTTCTGTCAAGACAAGGTTATGGAGCAGTCCCATACCACACTGATTATTTCCTAACTTTATATGCACACGGAATTTCTGCACAATTTATTTTTTGGTGCTTATCAGAACACCTTCCTAAATAGATCCAATATTTCATAAGCGTGAGGATGTTATATTCTCTCTTTCTTTTGCCTCCAAACTAAATGCCTCGTGCTGTTGGGTAAGCAGTTTTACTATACTTAGATCAGGCCTCTAGTGATATAGGTGGTGTAGAAAAAGACTAGGACTACCTACATTACTAATTCATTTCATGCCTGTAGACAAATAAGTTCTCAGGGCTTCAGCTTCTTTAAAAAGAAGATAATTATAACTGATTGACCTCTGTCACAGTTATTGTGAATATTAAATAGCATAATGTATATGAAAGGACATAGAAAATTATCAAGCAATACTTAAATGGATGCTTTTAATCTATTTTATTGTTATAGTAGATAGAATCTTGGAATGACTTCTTGAGGTTAAATATGTATACTATATGTACACTATATAATTGCTACATATATATTGGATCTAAGTTGTGGGCTAGGTTAATCCCGTTTTATTATAAATGCCAGTGATACATCTCCCCTATTTCTAGACCTTGTGATACGTGTAATTATTTCATGTGTAACTTCTCCACGGAACTATAGACCCCATGAGGACAGAGCTGGCAGTGCCTCTTGTATTCCCATCATTTAGCATCGTGCATGGCGCAATAATTATTTGTTTGGGAGTCTGACTGATGGAATGGTAGATTAATAGGCACCAAGAGTGATGCAGAGATATAACACAGCTACTTGGGTCAAGTTGAAAGCATAGTATCCCAAAATTAAGATGCTTTATATATACCCATCTGGCTGAGAAAGGAAAATCTCACATTGACCCATATAACCTGTTCCTGCCCACCTCTGGGAATCTTCTCTCTACCTGACCCACTACTCCCCCTCTCTGCTCCAGACATGCGGCCTTTCTGCTCATCTCACACTCCAGACTCTCCAGGCTCACTTCTCACTGAGGGTCTTTAAAGATTCTTCGCCGAAATACTGACAGCTGTCATTTAGGTTGCTGCTCATGTTAGCAACGCAGGAAATTCCTCCCTGATCACACCGTCTAAAGTCACCTCCCTACATTTGTACAAGCCTATTGTATTTTGCTCACAATATCACTGGCCCCTTAATTAACACTCCAGTTTACTGTCTTCTCATGCTTTGGCCCTCTTCACTTACTTAATTTTCCTCATAGCTTTTATAACCTGTTCTATATCTACACACATAAAATACATATTACTTATTCATTTATTGTTGGTTTTCCTGCTAAAATATAATGTCATGAGGGTGAGCATTATTGTCTAGTTTTACTGCTTGATTCCTTGTTTTGAACTATGCCAGACACATGGGAACATGTAATAAATATTTTTTATATGGGTGAATAAATGATTGAATGAATAAGTTTTTGTTCTCTTTTAAAATTTTTTTTAAAGATTTATTTATTTTGGTGAGAGAGGGAGCATACCAGTGTGGAGAGGGGCAGGGGAAAAGGGGGGAAAGAGAGAAGAAGTCCTCTCACTGAGCCTGGAGCCCAAGGCAGATCTTGATCTCACAACCCTGAGATCTCAACCTGAGCCAGAACAGAGAGTCAGACTGACTTAACCATGCAGATGCCCCTGAATAAGCTTTTTAAAAAATAAATAGGGGCACCTGGGTTGCACAGTCAGTTAAACCTCCAACTCTTAGTTTCAGCTCATGTTGTGATCTCAGGGTTGTGAGATCAAGCCCCAGGTTGGGCTAAGTGTGGAGTCCGCTTAAGAATCTCTCTCCCTGGGGCACCTGGGTGGCTCAGTGGGTTAAGCCTCTGCCTTCTGCTCAGGTCATGATCCCAGCATCCTGGGATCTAGCCCCGCATCGGGCTCTCTGCTCAGCAGGGAGCCTGCTTCCCCCTATCTCTCTGCCTGCCTCTCTGCCTACTTGTGATCTCTCTCTCTCTCTGTCAAATAAATAAAATCTTAAAAAAAAAAAAAAAAAAAGATTCTCTCTCCCTCCCCCTCTGCCCTCCCCACCCATGATCCACCCCCCAACTCATGCTTTCACTCTCAATAAATCAGTAAACAAATAATTAAAGAAATATCCTGATATCTCTCAATGTTGTATTGGCTAATTATACAATCGGTAGAAGTCCTACTTGATAAATTTTTCCCATTTGCCTTATTTGCCTCAGCACCAAGCAAAGGACTTCATCTTTCTCTGGAACCACAGGGAGCAAACATGAACTGCCAGTTCTTCTTTTATTATGAAAAATTACTTGGTGATCCAAGTTTCTTTTGACATTCAATATTAAAGTCTATAGAAACGCTAACATATCAGGACATTAAAATTTACAAATACGATAGGTGAAGAATTTATAGCCAGTAAGAGGTATGCTAGAATGATATAGAAAGCTAATGGAGAATAAGACTACCATCTAATTCCTCTACAAAACAGAGTGTCTTTCCATGGTCACAGTTTTTATCCAGCATGTATCCAACGTGCCCTATGTCTGGAGGTTGTAGTTGTTCGAGACTGCTAACTTCGGAACATACAACATGTCATGAAATGTCTGAATGCTGTAAGCTGTTGGAAAGCAACACTGTTTTAGTACTTTGAATGAATTGTTAAGGGCAAAAGAATTATTATTACCTAGGGAGAAAATTTCTAACTTGCTGGTCTCTCCATCCAGTTACTACGGTCTTATCAAAACAAGTAGGGTGGCATGTCAATAAAACATCAATACATTGAATTCTCCTAATTTTTAATCTCTAATAGTTAGAGCAGATTCTCTATTAAAGTTTTCATTTATTGCTAATTTGTCTTACAAATACAGATTAAGCCTATTAAATCATTTGACAAATAGTGACAAAAAGGATTTAAAATCCAAAACTAATATATGTTTAGATAATGGTAAAGGCTTTCACTTTCCTTTATCGTCTGTAAAGGAGTAAACAAATGTCATTATTATCATTATTATATTTTATAATACTCCTTTCTCTTATAGTTCAGGCACTAAGCATGCCATCTATGGTTGCACAGATCGCCTCCTACACAATGCTAGGGAACAACATTTACATTGTAGTTTATGAATGAGACCCCCTGGGATCCCTGAGTACAACTTCCCTTTTTCCAAACCCTTGTCAGCAGATTACTTTAAAATAATGACACTGTATTTCATATTTCTACGGGCTAACTCTCACCTTCAATTAGGTTGAGCTAGTAAATTATATGAATGCTTAATAATTAGCTCATGATCGAAGCACAATACGCTGTCTCAGAATTTATGAGTTAGTTGTTGACAGAATTAAGAGATTACAGTATTCATTTCTACCAAGCCCTGTCATGGCCCCAGAATCTTTCTCATCATAGTATGCTACACAGAACTAGAATATTATCAGAGTTGACAGAATCTGAAAAGTGCTTGTCATACCGGGATAGGTCTCTAATGATCATCGCTAGAGGCTTTAGCACTTAAAGAAAAGGCATTTTATATATATACACATAGGTAATATTCAACATAGAATACAGCATATTGTACATTAGTAAGAGAATACAATACATTAACATAACTCAACACAGAAAAAAA
The DNA here is from genome assembly GCF_030435805.1 of Mustela lutreola. NCBI lineage: Eukaryota > Metazoa > Chordata > Mammalia > Carnivora > Mustelidae > Mustela > Mustela lutreola. Next base: position 105,314,255 of record NC_081295.1, on the reverse strand, counting down.
AAGCATAATTCTATATTATTTCTTTCCTACATCAGATTGGATGTGCGTCTTGGTGACAGCAGTGATGCTTGAAATGGGGCAATTAGGGCATATTATATCATTTCAGGTTTGGGATTAGAAACCTGTTTAGGAAACCTCTCAGGAGTGTGCTATGGAAGAAAAGTAAATGCTTTTCCTCTTTAGAGTAAAAGCAAAGAGAGGACATTCTTGCCTTCTCTTTCTCAAAGACTGTCATCCTAGCTCTGAAATGGGAAAATGACATGATCATTATTAGCAATCACACAGGGAAGTAGATACAAGGAAAATAGAAAAGGAAAGCAGAGTATTTTCAGTCTAGGAGATGGAATATCTAGACTTTCATACACTGAAAAAATTTTTTATAAAGTTTTGAAAGATTATAAATATAAGAACATATTCCTGAAATTCATGTTATAATTTGATAAGAAGTAAAAATTTGGTCAGAGCATTTTTTGCAAGTGAATATGAAGGGAAAACAATGTATTAAATAAAAACCCCACCAGCCAGCAAAAGTAATGATAATTGGTGCAAGACCTATAGACAAGGTGGAAAATGCAGATACATTCTGGGGAGCAGGTGGCCGGAGTTCAGCATGTACGGCAACAGCATCTTACAGGCAAGGTAATGATCAGCAATAGCTTAAAAATAATAAAGTTCAATGTAGAGAGAGAAACAGAATCCATAACCTGGATATCATTCCCTCACTGCTGTGGTTGTTGTTAAAATGTTGCCAAGAGTTTCCTCAAATTCCTTCAAAACAATTGATTCTCTTTTCTTTCTCATAATTAACCATATTCTAATGGTGTGGTAACTAATAGCACTAAGCAAAAAGCCACATGTATTCATGTAATTATTACTTGCTCAGAAATGCTTCCTGCATTGCTATAGTTCTAGAATAATATTCTGATTGTATTTGGAGACATTTGTAATCAACTCACATTGAGTATTTCTTCTTATCTGATAAGTTGTAATAGATAATACAGACCTATGACTTAGGAAATAATTACAATTATTACTTATTCTTAGAAAATAGCTAATAATAATGATTATCATAATTAATTAGAATAACATTAATTATAATAATATATAATTAATTAGAATACCACTGTAATAATATAATTTTTATTATTGTTGTTGAGATAAAGCCACTTTAGTGACCTTAGTGACTGACTTCACCTGGAAAGCAGATAAAAAGAAGAAATGGATAACTACTGAGTTTGATTTCGTACACTCCTCACAGTACAAATAATCAAATGTTCACTTTATGAATCTAGGGCCAGGATGTGATCATCTCCTTTCTGTTTTAAGAAACAATTTATCACTAATGATTTCTGGGCTCATTTGACGTCAGGAATCCCAATTTTTCAAGGCCACTCTTTTCAGGAGTTTTTATTGCTTTTTAGTTACCCAGTATCTTTCTCCTGTTTCTTTCACCATCTGGATTTCATCTTGATGATTTACTTCTTCCCCATTAACTGGCATTAAATCACAAGAACTGCTTTTGCAATACCAAATGTAGTCATTAGCATGAAGGTTTAGCATCATTCCTAAGGTTATCTGTATTTTTAAAGATCTGTGGTTCTTAAGGATACAGGTTTGATCTTCCAGGCAAAAATCTTCACCTCTTGGAGCACCTGGCTGGCTTAGTGGAGTGTGAAATTCTTGATCTCAGGGTTGTGCTTTCAAGCTCCATGTTGGGGGTAGAGATTACTTAAAAAATAAAAATATCTTTAAAAAAATCTTCACCTCTTAATGTCTTCTGATTCAAGTATAATGGAATTCGTAGAGGATCAAATAGAAATTTTATATTGTATTCAGAACATTTACTAAATGCTAATCCTGCACTTGTACACAGGTACATAACAAACATATGCCAATACTGACCTGAAAATACTTTTATAGCTGGATGCAACTTAAGAAGACTCATGATTTGGTACATAAAAAGAATTTGGTACAAAAAAAATGAATCACAGCAGAAAAATAACTCAATGATCAGAATCTGTTAAATAAACGTATAATTTTAACCAAGTCAATAATTTAAGTAAGTAGTATCAATGGTCTAAATAATGCAAGGCAGAAGATTTGTTTATATTCAATTCAACAAATATTTCTAAACATCAAATATATGCTAGGTATGATTCTAGGAATTTGTGTTACATGCCACTGCTTGTGTATTTAATAACCTGAGAACTATCTTCAAGATTTAAAAAATAAATATTATGGAGACAGATTTAAGAGAGAAAGGGAAATGAGAGACCAGATTAGATAGTAAGGACAATATGGACAGTAGTATGACGGACCAGGCAATTTTGATCAAACGGAAAGTGTTAATTCTAGAGTCAGCAAAATCTTGTCTCCTAAGAGGGGTTCAAGGTGGCAGTGTAGGAAGATCCTGAGCTCACAACCTCCTATGGACACAAAAAATTTACCACCACATGTGGAATAATTTCCTCAGGAAAAAAAAAATCTGAAACCTGGATGACTAAGCCTTCACAGCAAAGAAGAAAAAGACTGTGTCAAAATAGACAGTAGAAGCAGAGGGAATCCTCAACAAAATATTAGCAAACCATGGTCTTCCCAGGAAAATCCCCTTCCCCTGCCTAGGCACAGCAATCCACAGTTGGGATCGCAAAAATGCAACTCTTTTCCCTGAAAAGGGAGGGGTTTATGCTCCACATCAGGTACCCAACCCTAGATTCTGATCAGGACAGATGAGCCCCCAAGAAGCCTGGCTTTGAAAATCACCAGCAATTATATCCAAGAAAACCATAGAACTGTAGGAAATGTGAGAACTCACTCTTAAAGGGCTTACACATAAACTAACTTGTCCCACAACTTAGCTTATAAACACCAGTTGGATAAGCACTTGGACCATGTGTGAAGGAGACCCACTTACTAATTTTGGGTGTCTGCTGGAGAAGCAGGAACTTGTTGGGATTCTCTCTGGGACAGAGACACTAACATTTGCCATTTTTGTGATCTCATTCTGACTTGCTAATACTAGCACTGTCAAACACTATTTTGGAAATTTCCTCTAGCCTGTTAGTGCTAAGAGACATGGTACTTTGAAATATAAACAAAATTGGCAAACTTTTAGTTAGACTCACTAAGTCACTAGATAAAATAGAGAGGACTCAAGTAAATAAAATCAGAAGTGAAAGAGGAAAATTACCACTCATATCATCATGTTGATACCAAAACTAGATGAGGGCACAACAAAAAAAAAAAAAAAAAAGAAAAGAAAAGAAAAGAAAATTATAGGCCAGTATCCCTGATGAACATAGATGTGAAAATCCTCAACAAAATATTAGCAAACCAAATTCAGTAATACATTAAAGGGATCATACACCATGATCAAATGGGATTTATTCTAGGGATGCAAGGATGTTTCAACATCTGTAAATCAATCCACATGATACACCACATTAACGACAACAAGAAAGATAAAAATCAAAATACAATTCAATGTATGCAGAAAGCACATTTATAAAATCTAACCTCCATTTACAATAAAAACTCTTAACAAAGTGGGTATAGAGGAAAAGTACGTAAACATATAATATAGGCCATATATGACAAACCCACCGCTAACATCATACTCAATGGTTGAAAAACTGAAAGATTTTCCTCTAAGATCAGGAACAAGACAAGCATACCCATTCTTGCCACTTTTATTCAACATAGTATTGGAAGCTGTACCCAGAGTAATAAGATAAGAAAGTGAAATAAGAGCTATTCAAGACAAAAAGGAAAGGTAAAACTGTTACTATTTGCAAATGACATGGTACTATATATAGAATACCCTAAAGTCTTCCCCCAAAAAAGGTGTTAGAATAAGTGAATTCAGTAAAATTGTGGGATACAAATTAAATAAACAGAAATCTGGCAGCTCTATACACTAGTAACAAACTATCAGAAAGAGAAATGAAGAAAGCAAGAAATGAAGAAATGAAGAAATCCCACTAACAGTTGCATTATAAAGAATAAATCTTAGGGTTAATTTAAACAAGAAGGTGAAAGACTATAAGACAAAGTTGAAATAAAATGAAGACACAATAAATGGAAAGATAATCTGTGCTCATGGATTAGAAGAATTAAAATGTTAAATTGTTAAAATGTCCATGCTACCTAAAGCAATATACAAATTCAGTGAAATCCCTGTCAAAATTCCAGTTGAGTTTTTCACAGAAGTAGAAAGAATTCTAAAATTTGTATGGAACCACAGAAGATTCCAATACCCAATGCAATCTTGAGAAAAAAGAACAAAGCTAGAGATATCACAGACTCCTTGATACTACAAAAGGTGTCATACTCTCTAGACTACAAAGCTAAAATAATCAAAGCAGTATGGTATTGGCATAAAAATAGATAGATCAGTGAAATAGAATTAAGAGCCCTGAAGAAAACCCACAAATGTATGGGCAATTAATTTATAACAAAAGAGCCAAGAACGTCTAATGGTGAAAAGATGATCTCTTCAACAAGTGGTACTTGGAAGACTGGACAGTCACATGCAAAAGAATGAAACTAAGTCACTGTCTTACACCATAGGCAAAAATGGATGAAAGACTTGAATATAAGACCTGCATACCTAAAATTCCTAGAAGAAAAAATAGTGATAAGCTTCTTGACATCAGTCTAAGCAATGTGGATCTGACTCCAAAGGCAAGGCTAACAAATATAAAAGTAAATGAATGGCACCGCTTCAAACTAAAAATAAAACTTACCCGCAGAAAAGGAAACCATTGTCAAAATAAAAAATCTACTAGATATTTGCAAACCATACATCTGATAAGGAGCTAATCTCCAAAGTGTGAAAGGAACTCATACAACAACAACAAAAACCCAAACAACCCTATTAAAAAACAGATGATCTGAACAGACTTTTTTCCAAAGAAGACATACTAATGGCCAGTTGACACATTAAAAGATGTCCAACATCAATAATTCTTAGGAAATTTCAAATCAAAACCATATTGAGATATGCCCTCACACCTGTTAAAATGACTATTATGAAACAGACAAGAAATAACAAATGTTGGAGAGGATGTGGAGAACAGTGAACCCTTATACACTGTTATTGGGAATGTAAATTGGTGCAGCCCCTATGGAAAACAGTAGGGAGATGTATCAAAATGTTAAGAATAGATCTACCATATGATCCAGTTACTCCACTTCTGAGTGTTTATCTAAAGAATATGAAAATACTAATTGAAAAGATATATGCACCCCCTATGTTTATTGCAACATTATTTACAATAGTGAAGGCATGGAAGTAACTTAAGTATTCATCCATGGGTGAATGGATAAAGAGAATGTGTTATATGTATATACAATGGGATATTATTCAACCATAAAGAAAAAAAAATCTTGCCTTTTGCAAAAGCATGGATAGACCTAAAGGGTATAATGCTAAGTGAAGTAAGGCAGATGGAGAAAGACAAATACCATATGATTTCACTCATGTGTGAAATCTAGAAAACAAAACAAATGAATAAATAAAATAATGCAAAAACTCACAGGTAGAACAGATTGATGGTTACCAGAGTGAAAGGACGTTGTTAGGTGGGCAAGACGTGTGAAGGAAAGAGGTCAGTTGTATGGTGATGGGTGGTAATTACACTTTGGTGGTGATCACTTTGTAACATATACAAATGTCAAATTACAGTGTTATACATCTGAAACTTACATAACATTATAGGCCAATTTTATCTCAATTAAAAAAAAAAAAAAGAAAGGAAAAATCAATTGCTGATACCACCACCATACAGATAAGAGTCAGTTATGCAGCCAGGTGGAGAAAGTTCGAAAGATAAAGGTAGAACAGGAGATCAAGGTGAAGGGGCTGTGGAGTAAAAGAGAGTGTGTTTTGATTAGTTTCTTGAAGGTGTTGATAACCCCCAGTTAAAGAGTCTACCTCATAACAATTATCTTTTAAGAAATACAAGAAAAATGTAGGGAATGGCATATTCTAAAACTGGTTATTTTTGCAAAATTATGTATTCCTGAAATATATCTTCAACTTCTGTTCTAGCAATTAGTTTTTATTTTTCAAACAGCTTATTTTGCAGCTACGTAAGATACAACGTAAGCTTATTTTTGAATTGCTCTTCTTTGATTAACTGATCTCATTTTACTTTCAGCAAGTTGCAATGGGAAATATATTGACAGTTTTCAAACCAGATATCCAAGGGACTTGGAAGGATCCCTACTCTTCTAAGAAATATATCTTCTATCTCATCTCTAATCTTTTTTCTTTTTTTTTTCCTGGGCCCTTTCTCTGTTGCACCCAGCCTCTCCACAAAGCGTGTGTAAGGATGCATATACAGGTGACCCTTGTACAATGTAGGAGTATGGACGTCAACCCCACCCTGTGTACTTGAAATTCTGTGTGTACCTTATAACTCCCCCAAAACTCAATTACTAACAGCCTACTACTATTGAAAAGAAGCCATTTCATGAGGTAGTCAATTAACACATATTTTGTATGTTTTGTATATTATATACTACATTTACAATAAAGTAAGCTAGAGAAGAGAAAAAGTTAAGAATCATAAGAAGATTAAGAATTGTTAAGAAAATCATAAAGAAGAAAAAAAATTTACAACACTGTGTCGAAAAATGCATATATAAGTGGGTTCAAACCCATGTTGCTCCAGGGTCACCTGTATAATTCCTTAAAATACAAATAGAAGTGGCTTACTGGATGGCCTGTACTGGATATGGTACAAATAGGAATTGGTTTTATTTTTCTGTCATTAGTGTTGTTCTCCCTTTCTATTCATTACCAACAGCGTGAGCAAATCACATAGCTTTCCATTCATTCTCCTATTAGAATCTTAATTTACGTAATTCAGGTTTTAAGTCCAGTTATTTCCAAATTATGATTTCAATTTCAATTCCAGTTCAAACCTCCTCCCCAAATTTACAGTTTGGGGAGTAGCAGTGGGGGAAGGAGGCACGGTCTGCTCATCCATCTCCTCCTACTTTTCCATATTCCAGCTTCTAGCGCTCCCGCTCCCAGAGCTTGTGAATGGTCTTGGCAGGTGAGTTAGGAGGTGATAAGAAATTAGAGAAATGTGGGTTCTAAAACTGGTCCTGTGGTAATCTGGTTAATTTGAAACTATTTCAGTTATTTTCCTCAGATGGGATTTATGGATAACAGACTAGAGGAATTCCTGCTGTTCCTCAAGTACCTTGTTTTCTCCCTTTCACCCGAGGGAAGTCTGGGAGGAGGTGTGTTTTCACATGCAGTCCTTTCTCTCCGTGGTGTCTTGATGGTATTCTACCATCTTCTTGCTTCCAGGGCTTCAGGTGGGCTTTGTCCTGAGTACCTAATTTCTCCTTTCTCTCTGAGAGCTAGAAGGATTATTTTACCTTGTCTTGGAGTTGAAGAATTGTACCAAAATATGCAGAGGTTGGGCCCTTTTCTTATCAACCCCGTCTGGAAATCAGTAAGCTCTTTCAATTGGCTGTGGCATTAGGTCTTCCTTTCAACAAAATGATCTCCTTGTTATTTATATATTTTCTTCTCTCTGTATTTTTCCTTTCTCTTCGTTTGAAACTCCTATGGCGCATAGCAAGTCTCCTGAATTTTTTTTTCTTCAATTGTCTTTTTCTATCAATTTGCATCCTCTCACCATTTTGCTCCTGTGTCCCAGGGGATACCTCCTCCATGGTCTTTTAAGCTACAAACGCAAAATTTAGCAGTGACGATGCTATCTTCCAGTCCCTTGAATTGTTTAGACGGAATCAAGTAGATATTGTGCTTATTTTTTTGTTTTGTTTTCCATCTTCAGAAAATACTGGAACTGTATTGTCTTAGGTATTTCTTCTGCTTTTCTGTTTAGGTTTATTTCTATCCTCTCTAACAGTTTTATTTCACTGGGCAGGTTTTCTGACTGCTCTTGCTCTCTCCAGATGTTCTTTCCATTTTTTTCTTTCTTTCTTTCTATCTTGATTAGGTAATAGCACCAGTCAGAAAGTCAACCAGTCTTCCCCACATGGACCAAAAATGTAGAACTATGCAGGCCAGAAACACTTTCCTGTTCTCCTATCTCCTTTTCACCTTCCCAGATTTGAGGGCTCAGTCATTCTGAGTCATTCTAAAGTTTTCCGTAGCTTCTCGCTGACTAGGGATTATTGGCCTCTTCAGGTGAGTCTCTGTGGCAACTTCACACTTGGATGAAGTACAGATCTTTGCAACCCATAGTCTTTCTCAAATATTCACTCTACCATTGCCCTGCTGGGGTTTTCCTGCACTGGATTTCATGTACTGTCTCAACCCACACACAGTAAAGGCCTATACCAGTTCGTCTCTTAGCTAGGTCTCTCGGAGAACTCAAAGTCTGACCTGCACATGAACTTCTGAGCATCTCCGTCTTTATTTCAGCCAAACTGCGCTACTGTGTTACAGCTGATAAAGAAGAAGAAAGCTGTATTAAGGTCACTACCTTCCTAGGATTACTAAGGTCTTCCACAATTAGTTTAATGAGTTTTCTTTATGTTCAACATATGGAGGAAAGCATCTAAAGTAACTTTATAGGTGCCAAAGATTTTAAGTTTGAACTCTGTACATCATGCGACACTTAAAAGATGAGTATTTTATTCTGTAATAAATCAGAAATTATGTATTTAAAATACAATAAAATTAAATATTTCACAAGAGAAAAAAATAATATTCCATGCATATGTACCCCTCTGAAAACTAGATAAACAGTAGTTTCCATGTTTTATATACAGATGTTGTTGAATTAATATGCACAAATATCAGTGAAGGCCTTGCCTTAATGGCAGAAATATTCAAGTAAACCTAGCTGGGAATTCAGAGCATTCATGTAAGTGATAAATGTGCCCGTAACAATTCCTATGTGCCATTAATAGCCAATCATGAGTGTAATATTAATTTTACTATGTTTTTCAATACAAACACTAAAATGCTAGTAGCATATTTCTACTCTTTTTGTTTAACTTTTGCCTGGGATTTTCTGTAAGGAAGAGATAGTGACATTTATTTAAATTCTACGACCTGCTAGGCATTCTTGTGAGTAGCTTATCGACATCATCTTTTGTTATCCTCCTAACAAGCCAGTGAATGTGTAATGCTTATTCTATAGATGAGGAGGTTGAGGTTGGGCAGGATGGCATAGCTACGTAAATAGCATGAGTAGCCTGGCGTAGCAAACCCTACCTGACTTTGAAGCCCTAGTTTTCTCACAGCAGTGCATCATTTCCACATTAGACAATAAAAGAGTGGAATGTCTAAGATTGGATCCAGTCAGACATCTGTATTTAGTTACAAAACTGTTGATAAGTGACAAACTAGATATGAATAAAACATAGAAAATATCACCTTTGTATAGCTCCATTTGGTTTTTACCATCGGATGTTTTGGGATTCTAATTCTGTATGTGTGTATGTATATACGTGTATAAAATAATCCCTTATGGTGTTTCTATGTATAGAACCAATGTGGAAATTTGTTCCTTTCCAGGGCAAACTTCTTTTGAGATTCCTGAAAATCCATTTACTCTTAGATTGCCGGCATGTTCCTGATGACCTTTGTTCCTTCACTTTCTCCTGAAGTTTGCAGTTTTAGGGCTTGGCTGCTATAATATGGAACTTTCAGTTACTCTATTAGAACAAGAATGATAGACTCTTAGAATTTTAGGAGATTCTGTTGTTTTGACTCCATCTTTGATGCAGGAGTCCACATTCTCCAACCAGTATTTATCTTTGTTTAGGTCAAAATAAATTTTGAGCACACAGATTCTTGTAATAATTTTATCCAACCTTACTGGTCCTATTGCCTGGGGCACATTGAAGGTGATACCAACCACCACCTGGTATTAGCACTCTTCTGCAAGATGAGTTACATTTTATCTTCTCTTCTCTTCCCTTCCTCGTACTAATCTACGTCTCATTTGAGAAAGTTGAAAAGCTTTAGAAAGTCATATTATAAGCAAGGGTAGATAACAGAATCAGAGTGACATTCTTCTAAAAGTGAAAAAAGGACCTCCTACAATTAGGAGGTAGATTACAATTAGCAGGTACTCTCCTTAAACCCATAAAGAAACAAGCTATAGGCAAGATGAGGTTTCAGCTAAAATTAGTCCTCATGCAAAGTACAGACATCATCTTATCCCAAACACATTTTTTATTTTTTTAAATGTATTTCTTAATTTAAATTCCAGTTAGATAACATACAGCGTAATATTAGTTTCAGTACAATATAGTAATTCGACCATTCCATACAATATGCAGTGCTCATCACAGCAAGTGCCTTCGTTAATCCCCATTACCTAATCCATCCCCCACTCACCCCCCTCCCCCAGTCACCCATCAATTTGTTCTATATAGTTAAGGGTCTGTTTCTTGGTTTTCTTCTCTTTTTTTCCCCTAGGATTGCTGTTTTGCTTCTTAAATTCCACATAAGAATGAAATCATGTAATATTTGTCTTTCTCTGACTGACTTTTTCAATTAGCATAATACTCTCTAGTCCCATCCATGTCATTGCAAATGACAAAATTTCTTTCTTTTTTATGGCTGAGTAATATTTCATTGTGTAGACCACTTCTACATCCATTCATCAGTTGGATCCTTGGTCTCTTTCCATAATTTGACTATTTTTTAAAGATTTTATTTATTTATTTGAGAGAGAGAGAGAGCACAAGCAGGGAGAGCAACAGGCAGAAGGAGAGGGAGAAGCAGTCTTCCCACTGAGCAGGGAGCCTGATGCAGGGCTTCATCCCAAGACCTTGGGATCATGACCTGAACCAACGACAGACACTTAGCTGACTGAGCCACCCAGGTGCCCCTTGACTATTGTTTTTAATGCTGCTGTAAACATTGGGGTGTATATATTCCTTCAAATTAGTATTTTTTTTTTATTCTTTGGCTAAATACCTCTTAGTACAATTCTTAGATCATAAAGTAGTTCCATTTCTAATTTTTTTTTTTTTTAACCATGGCTGGATATTTGTATTTTACTTTCTTTTCTTTTCTTTTCTTTCTTCTTCTTCTTTTTTTTTATACATTTCTAGAGCTGCAGAACAACACAAATAGTGAAACAAGTACCTATATTCCTATTACCCAGATTTAAAACTTCTAACATTTTATCTTACCTACTTACCTTTGTTTGTGTTTTTCTTTCTTTCTTTCTTTCTTTCTTTTTTTTTTTTTCTGGTAGTTATTTTTAAGAAATATAATATTACCAGCCTCCCATGGAACAACTCAAAAACACATTTAACTTTTTGAGGAATCTCCATACTGCCAAATACATTTTTAAGTATGAAACATACCTACTGTGTAAGAAATAAATAAAAGACCATGTGTAAGAAATATTCTTCACTTAGAGAAGTATACTGAATTATTAGAATTAACACTAAGCTAGTAATTGCACAAGTTTCTGATACAAGGAGAGCAACCCTTTAGAACTTAGATGCCCTAACAACAATACAACAAAACACAGGTCATACCCATACGAATGATAATGTCAATATTAAGTCAAAGAATCAACTTGAAGTTCGATGAGCAAAGATATTCTTTTTCCAAAAATTCAACCTTGTTACCCTGGAATTAAACCCAACCCATTTTGTCACAGGAAACATTTTCTGTGTTAAAGCGTTTATCCCCATGCCTATATAGACAAATTTTTTAAATTATAGATCTGTAAGGAGTTTTTAATCTCAGGGCAATTAATAAGTTTCCAAGGCAATTTAAATTTTGATGGTTATGAAGAAAATAATTGAAAATACTTCATTTTTGCCGATTCCCTAAAGCATTTTCAAAGCTGTGGGGTTCCAAAGAGGGTAGTTTGAAAATTACTGGTGTAATCCAACTCTCATTTTACCAATGAGAATACCAAAGACCAGCATGATTACCTGAGTTATCCAAGGTCAGGCAGGAAAAGATGAATAGGTCAGATGCCTCCTTATCAGGAAAATTATCAAAATAAGAAGGCCCAACTGCTAAAGATCTCTGATGTTCTGTTGAGGATGAAATAAGTCATGTACAGATGATGATCGTTGTGTGGTTAACATTAGGCTTTTCGATGTAGTGAACTCTGGACTTACTACCTTTCAGTAAGCATTTACCAACATTATTTTTAATGGCATGGCAGGCATAGTTTTCCCTTCCCATTCTTAGATACTCACTAATTCGGTAGTATCTTCATAAGTCTATTCTACTTGGGGACCTCTTCCTTGCTTTCACTTTCTTATTTTTATGGCACAAATGCATTATACTCTTAGTGAAAGAATTTGCTGTTGTTTTTAAACATAGGTAAAGAACTGTGACAGAGCTTTTATGGTAGGACTAGAAACATTAAAATAACATATTTTGAAATTATACATTGCCAGACACTCTAAGAAATATTCTTTCATCTAAGAGCAAGCTGATGCCTCCTTACATTATAATGTGGTCATTCTCACAGTTAGTAGTAATGGTTAATAAGGCAACATATTAAGATATATTTAGAAAGTACACTGCAAAAGGAAAACAAAAAAAGGACTGACACAATAATGAATATATGGTATTGGCTATTCTCAGAAATAAAAGCAAAATACCATTGGAAATTACCTCTTTGGAACTTCAGGGTCCTCTTGCTTGGGTAATGAGGTTATAGGTTTAAGTAATATTCCGTACACTGTGGAGAGAATGGTTCTACTTTAGTTAGACCCTTCTGGTTAAAGTGAAAAGTGATTTACTCAGATGAGATTTTATATATACACATAAGTGGAGGGAAGGGGTGTCATAATAAAATATCATATATATTTTTAATATTCATATTGTATTATAATAATTATTATGTTAACTAGCTATACACACACATCTCTGTGTGTCTGTTCACTTCTCAACTTCTTCCCAACTGCCGCTCTCCTTGTTTTCCTGTATATCACAACTTCTATTCAGTCGTGTCTTGTGACTCCTTCGAACTTTGTTTTGCCATCAGAGCTTCACTTCATCTTGCTCCTGGCCCTTTAGATCTCTCCTTTGGGGCATAGCTCCCAGGGCTGCCCTTTGTTCTCCTTCTTGTATCGATCTGCGATTATAGATTCAAGGTGAACAGCTTGGAAAATTGGCTTAAATATCAGAACACTCAAATAAATGTAATTCTCTGCCCCAAATCTCATTGATATAGTGTTATATTTTTATAATTTTTAAATTTTATATTTTATAAATATATTTTACATTTTTATAAATATATTTTATATTTTTAAATTTTATAATTTATATAATTTTTATATAATTTCTTCACTTTTTTCCTTCCTTCTTTCATTCCTTTCTTCCTTTGTTTTCTTTTCTTATCCTCCTTACATTTCAGTGGAGGCATTTGTCTATTTTTTGTAGACATAGGGAAAGAAATCCTACTCTAGTCTAATAATTCAAGCATAACACAATACTATAGTCATAACTTCAGATGTATTGCTACATTTGTATGACTTTAACAACTAAAATTTTTTAAATTTTAGAAGAAAATAACATGAATCCTCTTCTCCTTTAAAATGTATACCAATTAAAGTACATAATTTTTAATAGATCTTAGTTCCTAACACTATTCCATCCAATTAAAAAATACATATTAGGAATTGTTTGATAAATAGCCCTCATAAATTCTTAATGTTGCTTAAATTAGCTTGATATTTAGAAATTAGAAACATATTGATGAGTAAATGTCTGATAGTGCTACTATTTAGGGAGATGTTTTCTTTACATACAGGATAGGGAAAGGCAAAAAAAAAAAAAAAAAAAAAAAAAAGCAATGTCTGAACCAGGAACACCAGCCTTATTCCAGTAGTTTTAGGTACTCTCGGATCTCTTGAAGTCCACCTTCCAACAGATGACATCAGGGTTGGAATAGTTATGCAGTGCTCATGCAGTTGGGGACAGTATTGAGAATTTGGAGGGAAAAAAGATAAATACGTGAGATGATGGATGTGTTAATTAACTTGCTTGGGGGGATCCTTTCACAATGTGTACATATCACATAATTGACTAAATATCTTACAGTTTTGTCAAGTATACCTCAATAAAGCTGAAAAACATAAACTATATGTTATTTATAAGACAAAAAAATAGAGAGAATTGGACTGTCACATCATGTGACATCAAACGGACATTGGCTTCTTAGGATACTGTGTCATTCTTATTTTCTCCTGCCAGATAGATCCCTGATCACTCTGAGATGACTTTAAAATCAGATGAAACCTCCAGGTACTTTGCCCAGAAAAATGCACAGGCACATTAATATTTTACACAAAAGTCTGGGGGATTCACATTCACGGATCCAAGATTAAGGGGATCACACTAGAAACTGTCAAACTCTTGCTATAGGAGAAGAAAATATAAAAATGCATGACTAAAACTGTATTAAAATGCTAAACTTATTAATATTAGAAAATTAAGTGAACTATATTGAAAAACACAGGTCAAAATTGCCTCAAACTACCTGAAGATAATTATAATAGAAAAGCAGTTTTTCCTATAGTTATCTTCTTAAATGAATGAATATTTTATCGTACAATGAGGTAATTTCATCACCAAACTGTAATTCACCATCTTTCTCCCTTCCAAATTTCATTTTAAGCAGAATACGAATGTCATATCACTTACAGTGCATTAGAATATATTTCATCCAGAGGTTTCTTCCCCCTAATATCAATCAAAAGATTTTGTCTGATTGAGCAGGAATAGGATTCTGTATACACTGAATAAATATGAGGTTCTACTGCCTATTGCCAATTGACCCTAAACTTCTTATTTAAATAACAAAATCAGGAAATGTAGCTCATTATAAAAAAATAGACAAAGTGGTGAAGAAACTTGACTATAGGTTATTTATTACATTTTAGATTAATTTATTGCCGTCACTCAAACTGCCACTTCCAGTTGCAGTGATGCTCTAAACATTATCCATCAGAGTATCAGTAGTCCCATGGCTTTCTAGTCTCCCTTACAAGAAAATGCCTTTATTCTCTAATCTAGAAAAGCTTTCCCACAGTCCAGAATATCTATATCTGTAAATTGTACCTATTATTCATTTCTGATGGGGGGGATAAAAATAATTGTATAATATTATAATGGAAGAAGTGTTGCCTCGTATTGGTGACCCAGGTGATTGTTTTTAGGGTATCAGCTTTCCCACGGCCCCACATCCAGCCAGTCTGGAAAATATTAGTCCTCCTTCACTTTGTGCCCTCCATTTGCATACATTGGACCTGGGGTTATAGGGAGGAAAATACCTGAAGGGAATAATGTTAACCTGAAAACCAAGCATCTCCTCAGATCCCCCTTGACTTTTATTATCTGAATTTAAATAGTCAGAGATCGAGAAAGGGCAGGAAGCCTAATGTCCTTTCTTTCTCCCAGGTCTGGTGCTTGGCCATGACTGTAGCAGTCCAGAATCTGGGCCCTCTTGCCTCTTTGCTAGGCCTTCAAGATTTCACACCCGTAAGGGCTACGATTGGTTTTGGGGGCAGATGTTTCAAGCACCCTGAAATTGGCCACTGACACATGGCAAACCCTAAGCCCTCACAGGAGAGTAGGGAAAAACCCCATGAGCCTCTGTCATTTCATCTTAACGTTTCTTCTTTACATTTTCATCTCAATTTTAGAAAGTCAACATGAGAACCCTTTTCCAAACAGCATCAAAATTTAACTAACCCTCCTCTTCATCCAAGTGCCTAAGATTAATAAATTCTCCAAAATATACATTGAGGGACATCTGGGTGGCTCAGTTGGTTAAGCATCTGCCTTTGGCTCAGGTCATGATCCCAGGGTGCTGGGATTGAGGCCTGCATCAGGTTCCATGCTCAGCGGGGAACCTGTTTCTCCCTCTGCATCTCCCCTTGCTTATGCTGTCTCTCTCTCTGTTAAATAAATAAATAAAATATTTAAAAATATATATTTATACGTTGATATTCATAAATCATACATTTAATTCAATATACAAAATATCTAAATATTTCTGGGTATCCAGATGTTTACCCATGTGCAGAACAAAATGTACACATATTTGACTAAGGATTTTTTAATCCTGTTGACAGACTCTATTTTTGCCTAAACACCTGTGTGGAAATCTGCTTAAGTGGTTTTCTTTTGAAGCACATTTCTGCCACCGCTGTTTGGCTCATTCATCTGTTATTTATGTTACAACTCGAATGTCAGAATCACTTGAAAGCTAGACCAAGACAATGATTGCTTAATTAAATTTTTTAGATAACTCAAAGTCTTAAAACCACATTGGCTAATTAAATTCCTCAGAGTCTATTTTTTAAAAAATTCAAAAATCCAATCATGACTTGTAATAATAGGCGGTTAATTTCAGGAAGGGGAAAAAAAAGGTTAGCTTTCAGAAAGAGTCCGTCTATTTTCAGAAATTATAATTTGATTGATCAGATTGCTAGTGCAGTGCTAATATGCTGGAGAGGAGTATGAATTGACAGTGAAGGTGCTGTTTGCACACGTATCTATCCACTTTTCTCCTTGAAACCCAGCTCTCTGAAGTCAGAAATCAGAGCTGGATTATACGTTATAGGCGCATGCTGCCTGATCTGACTACATACACTGTTGGCCTCAATAAACATCGATTAGTGGAAGTAGCCTCTTACAGTGTGACAAGGTTAAAAATGTTAAACTAGATTTTTACATTTGCCAGATATTCTTCTACAATAATAAGTGTATATGATACGTGTGGGCTTTTTTTTTTAAGATTTTATTTATTTATTTGACAGACACAAGTAGGCAGAGAGGCAGGCAGAGAGAGGGGGGGAAGTAGGCTCCCCACTGAATAAAGAGCCTGATGTGGGGCTCCATCCCAGGGCCCCGAGATCATGACCTGAGCTGAAGGCAGAGGCTTAACCCACTGAGCCACCCAGGTGCCCCGTAATGTGTGGGTTTCTAAAGAGCAATGTTATCCCGCTATAGCACCAAATTTGATACAGTGAACCATAAATGATAAACCTTTAGACTCATTCTGGATTTTTTCTCTGAATGAATCCATATGGTAACGGGCTGCTGTCCAAGTGGGTCTGATACTTGGTATTGCAGTATCTACAGAGGGAAGGAGTGCATTTATGTACCTATAACCTGTCTTGAGATATCGTTACATTTCTTTTAGTCAACTGGAAAACAGAATTAAAATTGGCCATCCACAGGGCACAGTATGAGATTCGTAAAAGGTGTATTAATTTATGGAAAAGCCTATATAGTTAGGGATAAAGGAAGAAACAGAATTTCTGCAGGCTTAGTTTTTAGGATCTTGCTAAGATTATTATTCCAATATAAATCCCAGCAGTGGTTATCAAGAAGACCTTTGTCTTGGATTTATCAGGGCCCATACACAGCCTTTTACCTCGGTATGGAGGTGGAAGGGAAGACCTGTAAGATTCTGCAGGCTGTATGCTTCAAGCAGACTGAGTTAGGGAACTTCCTTAATTTAGACCTGGTTAGAACATCATTTCCCAAAATATTCTGTGGAACATTCATTCTACACAGTGGTCTGTGGGAAAAGAAGAAGTTAGAGGGTCCCTGTGGTCAAGTAAATTTAGAAAATGCTGTTGTCTTTATATCCTTTTCAGAGATTCATAGTCCAAATTACCATTTTAAAGGCTCTGAGTGGTCTGAAGTAAAGAAGTTGAACCAGCTGAGAGCAGTGTCATTTAGGGGGTGCCTGGGTGGCTCAGTCAGTTAAGCATCAGACTCTTGATTTCGACTCAGGTCATGATCTCAGGGTCCTGAGATGGAGCCCCACATCAGGCTTTGTGCTCACTGGGGAGACTGCTTGGGATTCTTTTCCTCTCCCTTCCTCTCTGCCCCAGCCCCCACTCATGCTCCCTCTTGCTCTGTCTCTCAAGTAAATAAATAAAATCTTTTTAAAAAATGGCCTTTACCTCATCCTAAATTCTCTATATTCTCAGGTGTTCTCTTAGATTACTAAAATGCCATTGTTCATTTTTTCATAACCTAACATGTAAATCTGAATGCCATAATTTATAATTACCTAAACTGTGGCTTCACTTCATGCTCCATCCATAGGTAACCAGATTGCCATGGAACTTTCTCTGCTTTTGCATGTATTTGACAGCACCAGTGCCCCGTCCAAGCATGTTTATGGCCATTTTTTATTTCACTAATAAATAATAACCAACTCAAGAGATACTTGATAACCAACAAATTGCTGTTACCTATGTGAGAAATAAGAACAGAATGATTAACATGCTTAACTCGAGTCATTTCTTTTTAATCATATCTGGTTCCAGAAGAACAGACTTAAATTCACATATGTGATATCACATTAAAAATGTAAATTAGTTTCCCTTTTGATAAGCTGGAAATTTGGCCTTCAGAGTCAGTATTCTTTTTTTTTTTTTTTAAGATTTTATTTATTTATTTGACAGAGAGAGAGAGAGAGATCATAAGTAGGCAGAGAGGCAGGCAGAGAGAGGAGGGGAAGCAGGCTCCCTGCTGAGCAGAGAGCCCGATGTGGGGCTTGATCCCAGGACCGTGAGGTTATAACCTGAGCCAAAGGCAGAGGCTTAACCCACTGAGCCACCCAGGCGCTCCCAGAGCCAGTTTTCTATATAGAGAGCAGGTGGGATATAGGTTGCATGTCTGATTTGTATAAAATGGGCATATTATCCTATTATCACAACCCAAGAGTTACCTGGCTGAGGTAACTGGGGTTGCTGTCTAATTGTCACAAAGCAGTTTAATAGTGATGGATGGTAACTAGACTTTTATTGGTGATTATTTTGTAGTGCATATAGTTGTTGAATTATAATGTTGTACACAGGAAATCTTTTCATTAAAGATTTTACTTATTTGTCAGAGAGAGAGAGTGTAAGCAGGAGGGGCAGTGCAGCAGGCAGAGGAAGAAGCAGACAGAGGAAGAAGCAGGCTCTCGGCTGAGCAAGGAGCCTGGTGCAGGACTCAATCCTAGGACCCTGGGATCATGACCTGAGCCAAAGACAGCCACTTAACCCACTGAGCCACCCAGGCATCCCCACCTGAAACTTAGATGATGTTTTATACCAAATTTATCTCAATTAAAACAAAAATGAGTCACCCTTGTAAGAAAGGAATCACTTTTTAATTAAAGGGAGATTTTAAAGCAAAAAAGAAAAAAAAATTACAATTGATGAAAACCATCATTTTGGGCATACATCCTCCAAATGTATTTATCATAATTTACCGATTGTCTTCTAACTAGAAAAAGATATAAACAAATTATAAGCATGTTCAGTGTTAGGAAGTTTAATGAATCTTCCACAACATTGTAGCTATACTTTCTATATTAATGAAAGGTAACATTCACTTGCAAAAACAGATCAATAGACAATTTTGTGAAACCTTAACACTGCCCCCCACAAATGACCCCCTAACATCTGCAGCCCCTGAATTGGGAACCAGTGCAATGGAACACAGAATTGGGGGCCACACATGTTATTTTATCTGTGTTAGAATACTAGTTTCCTGAGAATAGTCTTGGATATGCCCACAGTTACTGCCTCATCTCAAGCTGATGGTAATGTTTCCTCCTACCAAGACAGGGATCCTAGAGAGACCCTTTATTGATTTTTATTGACGTTTATCATCCCTACCCATTCTTTTGTAAATCAGCGATAACCAAAACTATCTCTGTGTCAGTCAGTCCAAAGACTAGCTCTTTTGAACTTAACCACACACTTTCAAAGCATAGAGTTACACATTTGATTGGCAACACAAGAGACCTGCCCTTCAGATCCTGCCAGAGATTACAAACTCAAATGCTCAGCTGCCCAATTCCTATCAAAGCTTGGTTGTGAGACATAATGTTTATTGCAGATTGCCTGTAAGATAGGCTTGCCTTCAGATCATAAATAAATTCATGAATTACATTTCCTAGAGTATTTTCCATGGATCAGAGGTCCTAGAGGGTTCTGGCAAAGAACACACACAAACACACACACACATTTCTGCATAATCACAGTGCCCTGCAGACTAACATTTTATTTTTTTTTTAAAAGATTTTATTTATTTATTTGACAGAGATCATAAGTAGGCAGTGAGGCAGGCAGAAAGAGAGGCGGAAGCAGTCTCCCTGCTGAGCAGAGAACCCCATGTGGGGCTTGATCCCAGGACCCTGGGATCATGACCTGAGCTGAGGCTTTAGCCCACTGAGCCACCCTGGTGCCCCCTAATATTTTATAAGATAGCCCTAGAAAATGTGCTATTGTATTTATTCCACGGCCTTCACATAGTCTTTTTACAACATGGCAGCCAGAATAATCCATTTTAAACTAAACCAGGTAATATTAATCCTGTGCTCAAAGCCCTTTGGCTCTGAGGCTCTTTCCTTCATGATGACTAAAACTTAAAGAATTTATGATGGCCTTTAAGATACTACCTGAGTTGCTCACCCATAGTTTCTCTTCAACCTCACATTTTGTGAGTCCCCTCTGCTTCTTCTGCTCTAGCCACTCTAACCTTTTCATCTCACCTAAAGCAAGTCAGGCTTGTTCCTAGTTCAGAGCCTTTGAACAGGCTTTTCCTCTGTATGAAACCCACTCCCCTTGATTCAGCATTGAAGACTTCCTCACCTTTTGCAAATCTTTGTTCAGATGTCATTTTTTCCCAATGAGTCCTTCCCCAAACCCAAAGCCCTTGAAACTTCCTCTTGCTTCCCTGACAGCACTCCTGATTTCCCTTACCCGGCCGCATTTATTGGCTTATCTTTTTACATAGTGCTCACCACGTTCTAAACCACCATGTAATTTGCTTAATTATTAGGTCTCTTGTTTGCTGTCTGTCTCTTTCTGGTACAATGTAAGATCCAGTGATCTCTATCTGGTTTATTTATTGAGAATCACCAGAACTAAGAAAAATGCCTGGCTCACAGTAAATGCTCAGTAAATTATTATTGGTTGAGTCAGTGAATGAAAGTTTATTGTAGGTTGTTGTCCCAGCATAATGTAACGCTCACCTGGTTGCAAACTCAGGGAGAATTTCTCTTAGGTTTCTCTTTATCCATGACAATGCCCACTTCCAAGTTATGAACTGATGTGAGTCCAATGGACAAAAAGCAGTGAACTCCCCACTAGGTTCAGTATTGTTTCAAATTATTGTTTTCTTCCCCTATCTGCATGATACATTTTAGAGTCCTCAAATAATAACTTCATCCATTCACGGGGAGAACAGTGTGGAGGGTGCTTATTACATCTTTCCCTGAGCTGGAGTCTCTCCAATTTCTTCTGCTTTTCTTCAGAATTTCTCCAGAATCTTTTCCAGTGTGACTCTTTACCTCATTAAGATTAAGGCTCTGGGCTCAAAATTTGGTCACAAATGTTTATAATTCCTTTCAAAAACAAATTTGTGTAGAGGAAAGAGCATTGGTTATTTTCAGAGGACACATTTCTTTGAGGTGCTTAGAGGAGTTTAGCTGTAGCTGAATTTCATTTATTTTAATGGAGACATACTGCTTCTTGTTGACGTGTTGCAAACTTGACTTTTCTTATTTATTTTATAAAACCCATCTGCGTAAGCTACTCATGTCTTTATTGATCTGAGGTTCAGTGTGTCTATTGCTTCTGAATTATCCCACTTTATTTGACCACAGTATTGTGGAAAACATCAAACCACACATAATTGTGATTATTAACAATCAGTTAGTCGAGTACAAAAACTCCCTGCTTGAGTGTATTTTTTTTCCTCCGTGTCACTTCACAGATATAAATTAGGATAGCATTTTTATTTTCTTATTTGTAAATGTTCTAAAAAAATGGTAGAAGGCGATCGATACTTATGAGATGTTTAATATCCTTTAAACATCTATGCTTTAATGTTTTTATAATACTGAACCACAGCCAACTTCCAGAGATCTACTTTTCTTTTTGTACAGTGCTCTCTCAGGACATAAAATTATCATATTGCTTCAGTTTGATTTTTCAAGAAACATTGGCTCATAAAGATCTCAAGGTTTTTTAGCAAGTGTAAATCTAAATTAAATACTTGTTTTTAAAACTACATATTCAGTGGGAGTTTATGCACATTATTTTAACTCTGAATTTGACTTATATAAAAGTTAAAATACTTTCAAAATAGGCACTCCTGATTTTGGCTCAAGCCACGATCTTAGGGTTGTGAAATCGAGCCTCACCATGTTGGGCTTACATGCTGGGTGTGGACCCTGCATAAGATTCTCTCTCTCTCTTCCTCACCCTCTGTCCTTACCTGCCCCTCAGAAATTATGAAAATAATCTCCAGGAATGCTGTCCAATATTATATATCCAATGTGTATATTAGCATATTCTTCTTCCATAAATTTTTTCAGCATGAAATAACACTTAGCAAATTAATAGAGTTATTTACTATTAATAACATTTATGTGAATATATGTATCATTTGCCTTAAGCTCTGTGTGGATTGCAATTCAAAATATGTGAAAATGTTGATTGAATCTAGATTCTATCTGTGCGATTAAAAGGGGAAGTAAAATATAGTTTTAGTATCCTGGAAATTTAATGACTTAATACAAGGAAATTGATTAAGCTAGGCTTCTACAAAACAAAAAGTGTGATTCTAAGTTACAGATTTTTTATTTTACCCTTAAGTTGTATCTCCTGATTGTTTTGGACTATAACAAAAGTATCTGGAAGGACTGCGAAGCTTTTGTTAGCTGTCTCATATCAGTAGAAAGATATGAGTCTAAAGAGACCACGGACAGAGGACCTGGAAGTTGTCCGGGGTTTATAGAGTGAAGGCCAGATTGGGAAGATTTTTAGACTAAGTGAAAGCAGATAGGTTCTCTAAACCCAGGCAGGGAAAGAGACTTCAGTATACTGGAGATCAGCTCCAGGAAAAAAATAAATAGGAGATCTAAAGGGGGACATCTCCTGAGCCCTGGGAATCACCACAGAGAGCTGTGAAGCCAAAGCTAGGTGCCTGAATATTGCAGAGAAACATTTAGCAACAAAGCTAAGTAAATTAAGACTGATTATAGTTTAGATTTTGTCCTCCAGTCTTGATTATTTCCAAGTCAAGGGATCATTACTTTTTTTAATGAAATCAGAATCAAGTTTTGAGCCAATTGAAAAGGAAAAACATTGGGGCGCCTGGGTGTCTCAGTGGGTTAAAGCCTCTGCCTTCGGCTCTGGTCATGATCCCAGGGTCCTGGGATGGAGCCCACATCGGGCTCTCTGTTCAGCAGGGAGCCTGCTTCCTCCTCTCTCTCTGCCTGCCTCTCTGCCTCCTTGTGATTTCTGTCTGTCAAATAAATAAATGAATCTTTAAAAAAAAAAAAAAAGAAAGAAAGAAAGAAAGAAAAGGAAAAACATATATGTGGCTGGTATCTAGAAGCACAGAGGCAGGGAGTCAAGAAATAACAATGGTGGCATTTAAGCATGTTTAATTTTTTTATTATAAAGCTAATGTTTACATTATTAGAATTTGTCTGCTAATATGGTTGCCATTGAATGCACACTTGACTTCCCTGTCAAATCTAAAACTGTATTTCATCTTACCTAACCCGTAACTGTCTTCATAGTTTTGCTTACACTTGGCAGAGTCTACTTTCTGTTACATTTTATATTTTATTTTTAGTCCTGTTATATAATTAAGATTAGTGGAAGCATCAAGAAACCAGACCGTATCATCTCATGAAACCCTTAACTGACTTTTCTATTAACTTTTCCAGTTTCCCTGCAGAAATGGTTTCTATCGATATTTTAATTTCATGTGAGTCAAATGACAGGAAGTAAAGTGATTTCAGCAGATGGTTGCTACAAACTACACACTACATTTCAGAATTGGTCTACAAAACTCTGCAGCTTGGCAGTGTGTGGTGGATCATTTTACTGTCTGTTAATGCCAAAAGAAATCTGGTGGAAACGTGTGTGCTTTTCCATTTAATTTATTCTCTGACTTTATTAAGAGCTACCAGACTTGATTTACTTGTGTCTGACGTATCCATAAAATTAAAATTCAAGAAGTTTCGCAAGTCAGTGTTTCCCATTTGCATTAACTGAAATTTCACGACATCTAAGATTAAATCTTTAAAGGAACTACTGATAGCTTTAAATAGAGCTTTAAATATTCTTTTCAGTGGGCATTCCTTTAATGTAGGTAATTGAAAACATTGACTGTTGATGTGGTAACTAAGAGTATGCCCTTATATTTTTAGCCCAAATCAATATTTCCATTCTTAAAAATCTCAGCCAACAACTTTCTGTGAAGTAGGAGGCAGTGTTATCTGCTAAATGTCAGGATGGAGATGCTGGTCCAAGGCTAAGGAGACATAAAAAACTTTTAAATTGTTGTGGACAATGCTAGCTTCGGCAGCATATATACTAAATTGTTGTGGACAATAAGAGAGATTAGGCGAAGTCTAAAATGTTTGAAGAACCAGATGCTGTTGAAGTGGCATCAGTTGAGGTTATAATAGTGCCATTGACATTGGAGTGCATTTTCCTGCAAAATTGTCTGTCCCTCAGCTGTCCACAGTAACGTTCATGTGGATGGATACCAAGAGACAGAAATTTCGATGGACCCACAGTTGGGTTTGGGTCATGTGGGTTTGATGTAGTGGCAAGAGTTGAGAAAATTAAAAGCATTGTCAAGGGCATAGTTTGAATTCTAGATCATGGGGTCAAAGCTAAACAGAGGAGGGAGTAAAAACAGAAGACAGGATGACTATGAAAAGAAAATTAGAAAAGAAATTAAACTACTGTATTACATTAAAAAAAGTGTTATAGAAATAAGAACACCTAAAATAGAATAGGAACAAAGTTGTAAATATGGATGGTGGTGCTTAAATGGAAAATCCAAGAGATTAAGCAATTCTAAGTAGTGCAAACTGAAGAGTATGACCAATAGAACAAGTCACGGGGGGTGCCTGGGTGGCTCAGTCGTTAAGCATCTGCCTTTGGCTCGGGTCATGATCTCAGGGTCCTGGAATTGAGCTCAGCAGGGCTCCCTGCTCGGCAGGAAGCCTGCCTTTCCCTCTCTCAGTCCCCCTGCTTATGTTCCTGTTCTCACTCTCTCCCTCTCTCTCTCTCTGTCAAATAAATAAATAAAATCTTAAAAAAAAAAAAAAAAAGAAAGAAAGAAAGAACCAATCATTAAAGTGGAATAGAAGTATAAATAACACTATGGCAAGAGCTAGGAAAATGGATAGGTCTCTATATGGCTATGTGAAATCTTTATATTAATGAATGGTTTGTTAGAAAAAAAAAAAGCATAGATTTTAAGGTCACAAATAAATAAGGGTATATGTAGATGGCTTACAGACAGCAGTGTGTGAAGAAGGGTGGCCACACGCCTTCACTTCAAGAGCACAGGTTTTTTTTTTTTTAACCTGCCAAATAGGAATTTAATCAGTGGAAGCAACACTGATGAAGATGGAAGAAATGCACTTCTCTTTGTGATCTGGACAGATGAGCGAGGGACAGAAACAGCATATGCTAACTGGATTGCAGAGAAAGGAGAGCAGGCTCTAGTTAAGAAAATGTGGACTCTGTCCACCTAGAGATGGAGAATATATAAGATATTGTGTTCTGTTGTGTCTTTTGTTATATCACAAAAGTTGAAACAGAAAACAGAATTAAATGGTTTAGGTATGAATAGAGAGGTCAGAGGTTGGCTCAGGGCCTAGAATCATGAGAACATTTATGAATGAGAGTGAGGGGATAAAGGTAGATTATAGTCATGATGATGACATCAACAGCTGATGACTGTTGAGTGCTTGCATTTATAAGGTGCTGTTTTAATTGACTAACCTCAAACTTCAGATTAATCAGATCATGTACTATTGTTTTGAACTGAGGTACAGAGAGTTCTAGAGACTTTCGGCACACAGCTGAAATGTGAAGCCAGGAAAGATTGATGGAGTGTACCTTTATCTGCAATCAAGGTATAGGGATGTGTGGAGAATGGTGAATTTTCTTGGTCCTTTAAAAAAAAAATCACTAGCCTTAGTAACCCCTCGACTTTTCTCTCTTTTCTCTGTGTGAAGAAGGTGGGAGGGGGTTGGTGGAGTTCTGAGATCTGTTCCTGGAGTGCTGCCTGTGGCTCCGGTGTGGTGGCTGTGGTGGTTAGCAGCCTGGAGAAGCAGCAGACAATACACTGTTGGAAAGTGTTTGAGGTGTCGAAGGAAGAATGCCGTGACGGTGACCCAAAAATTCAAGGAGACAGAAGAGACAGTCCGTTTTCATTGGTGAACCATAGGACGTTCAGCAGTTTACGCTGTGAAAATTAATAAAGGGAAACCTCACTAACGTAGCGTAGGGAGTCTAGGAAGGGGAGCCTACCACTCAACATCAATTATAGGAAGGAGAGCCAATTACAGACTCTAGTGAGGTTTCCCTTTATTAATTTTCACAATATCCTGTGATGGCCTCTCAGTGCACTGGTTGATACTACATGGCAAAAGTCATTAACATAGATTTATGAGAATCAGAATTACATGTAATGGAAAAATTACATATATCGGTATATTATGCTTTGAATCTATAATAAGAGCTGTGTTTGGAGCATGAACTCTAGAGCCAGACTGCCTGCGTTCAAAGCCTCACTCCTTTGTTCACAAGCAATGACTTATGGGCAGAGTTAACTGTTCTGTGCATAGTAACATCATCGGTAAATTGAGGATAATTTTAGTGCCGTTCTCTTAGGATCTTTCTGGGTATTTAGATAGGTGATTGGCACTTAAAAGTACTCAGTAAATACTAACGATTATTATTTATAGGAGTATGTCTTTATCTATCTATCATCTACCTATCAATCATCTGTCTAATCTAATCTATACGCGCATGCACATACACACAGGACCCTATGGACTCCGTTCTGGACTAAGAAAGAGTAGGTGCTGAGGACTGTGGCAGGTGCTTCCGAAAACGACATACCACTGAAGCGTGCTTCTCAGTGCTGTGCCTGGTGGCACTCTGCGATGCCGGTGGCGCATCCCTCTGCCAGAATTTCTCTGGTACTATGTGACAGTCCTTGATTTTGTGGCAACTTTGTCCTGATGCCTGTTTATTCGCTGTGGTGTTTCCATTGCCATCTGTTTCCTTTCCTGGTCCATTTTCTTTTTCCCTTTTTTTTTTTCCCCCAGTTTAGAAACTTGTCGTAGGTCTTCTTTAAGTGAGTTGCTTACAGTGTTCTCTCATCTCTGCTAGCTGCAAAGTTAACCGTGGTGTCTTGCTTGTGTTTTATTTGCTTGTGGCCCCTGCCCTTCCACTCAGTCTTTCTGAGTCAGCATCTAAATTTGTTCTGTCTCAAGCTGCCCTTGTATCTTTGGAGAAGGCAGAGAGGTCGGGGCGCTCTATCTCTCCAACAGTATCAGCAAATTGTTTCGATTTCTTGAGCATGGGTGGGTCACACACTTTTTGCTTTCCTGTAGAAGAATGGATTTCATGAACAGGACGAGAGAGGTTCATTTTTTACAATTTTATGGCTGAGAGCAGTACTTAATCGTTCGAGTACCTTGCTTTTTCAGTTGGTGGCTGAAGGGCATCATTGTCGCAGACAAGAGAGCAGCAGTGTCATAATGCCAGCAGTATTAAGTGAAGTTCTGCCCCTTTTGTCAAAGCTGAGTTGGTGTAACAAGAATTTCCCTCAGAGCGCTTTAGGAATTGTGATGATATTCCCAGATTCCAATTGACCTTTCTTTAAGTGGTTGTAATTCGGCATATGTTAATGCCTATATGGAAGAGGGATTGGGACAATTGCAAAAATACTTGTGGCTCTGGGGCACCTGGGTGGCTCATTCAGTTAAGCTTCCGACTGTGGCTTAGGTGATGATCTCAGGGTCTTGCCATCCAGCCCCCTCTGGGTCTTTGCCCTTAGTGGGGAGTCCGCTTGTCCCTCCTCCATTCCCCCTCCCCACCACTTGTGCTCACTGCGCACACTCTCTCTCTCTCACACACACTCAAATAAATGAATAAAATCTTTAAAAAAATACTTGATGTTCCAATCTTTATTTTTCTAACGCTTATCAATATGTATACTAAGGACTTAGATGGTTTTCAAAATGCATAGCATTGTTTGAAACATCATGCTGGATTGGTCAGAGTCAGAGTGTGTGGAGTCTTAAGCCATGATTCCCTCATCCTTAAAATAAGTAACAATAGCTTCCCTGCCTTTCGCTGGGCCATTGTGAGTCTCCAGGTACCTAATATATGTGAAAGTGTTTTGAATATCCTAGCTAAATTGTAAGATTTCACATTTAATGAACTATATAACACATTTTGGGAGTTTTCTAAGTTGAACCAGGTATAAACAGTTTGTTCAAAAAACTTTGAGTCAGTGTCATTATTCACAGTTTTTACAAATATAACAGAAAAAAAAAATCACCTCTAAAGTATACATTCCAGAGTAGACACGATAACCATATGGTTGCAACACAGGCCCCAGGGCAGTAGTGGCATGGAGAAGGAACATCCACACAGGTGATGTGAATTGAAATGGGGCCAAATGTTGAGTAGGGAGACTAAGCTGTTTGATGTATTTGTTTTATTTCATTTTATTAATGACAGTTGCAAGTCATGGCAACACTTTAGGAACATGTGTAATGCACTTGACACAACAGGCTGCAGTGAGCATTCTATATTCTCCAGTTCTCTTTGAAGTATACTGATAGGAAAGAATGACTGTACTTGTTTTGAGGATATTGTGTGTAGAAGAAGAGAAACAGATGTGAGTCATGGGATAATCTATGAACTTATTAAAAAACATGTTTAAATGGTAATTGTTCAGTGTGTGAATTTATGTTCAGTGCACTCAGTGAATAGTCTTAAAAGTCCAAACTGAAGAATAAAAAATTATTATGGCAAGATGATGGCAAAAAGATCAGGTGGAAGATCCAGAAATGGTTTGTGATTCCAGCCAGTCTTTAGTGTGTGGGCACCCAAGCCAGTGGTCCTAGTCGGGTCACCCTTATTGTGCTTCTTGTTTATGTATCTTCAAGTTTGTCTTCTCGATATAAAGTTTGTAACTGAAAAGCTATCTCAGTCAGTACTTTAAAGATAATTAAAGTTATCAGTCAAAGTGAAAAAATGGAGCAAAGTTCTCTGCTATGTGTTATGATCAGTTGTTCATGAAAATGAACTAGAAAATGTTTATGGAACCTTTTGAATGTTGCTGCATGATCATCAAAAACATGCAGGATCATCGATGGCAATTACATCATTATTCTCCAATACAGTGTTTTGGGTATAATTATAGAATTCTCGTAAACAGAATTGGTCTGAGGAGTGGTTTCCTTTGATTGTACAGATAATGTTTGACTTCACTTTAGCAAGGCTATTTGAATTGCAAAAACTATAATTATAGAACCTTTCTAATGTGCTTTCTGAACTTCTCTGACAGTATGCCCCTCCCCACCCACCAAAAAAATCCTCAACAAGAGAATGAGGGATTACTTATGCAGACACTGATGTGATAAACACCTTTTATTCACTTCAGGTTAAATTGTGCATTTTAAACATGGCTGGAAATAGCTCTTTCAAGGTCACTTTATGGCCACTAATCCAAGATTGGTGCATCCTGTAAAAGTATTCACTAATTTACACTGTATGCTGATTTTCTAATCCTGCCTTTGAATGTCTTCAAGTACCTCACTGTCAGGCTAATACATTTAAAGGAACTGGATGAGTGGGCAATCAAGAGGTATTAGCATGGCAGGATGTTGTACAAGTGTCCTATATTCTTGACCACGATGTTGGAAGGCAAGTTTTCAAGCCTCTTCTAAGAAAGGCTTGTGGGGGAGAAAAGTGGGGCAATACTAGACTATTTCTGGGACAGTACTGGTACAGAAAAAAAAAGTTGATTTTTTAAAAACTAAAATGTGCTGTTTTGCATGGTAGAAAAAGTAATTAGTAGATTGATAACTATAGATTATGCAGTCACTCCCCTCCTCTCCCCAATATTTTTGAAAGCCACTCCAAAGCCTTCTTTTCTAAAGGAGTTTACTCCCTATTTTCACCTGGAGCTGTTTGTCAATTTCAAGGCTACGGTTTTTCGAACAGCAAAAACACTTTGTCTACAGCAATTGTCTTTGAAAAACCTGCCTCTAGTACAGATTCATTGATATCAAAGTTTTTCTCTTATTCTTTTCCATTTTTGAATGATGATTACTGTTTTGAAGCTTCAGATGAAAGAACCATAGAACAGAGCAGAAAATAGCATGAATTTGCCATCAGTCTCCATGACACATTATGCCTCCTGCTTCTCTAGGGGAAAACTCCGGAAGTTATGGAAAGCTTACCTTTCAGTTTTTGTGTATGCCTGTGATAGTTTTGAGTTCAGTCACCCCACATTTGGGCCTGGTAAATATTCAATAATCAGGAAAATAATATTAGTGAAATTTCATCACTATCAACATCACTAGAATTAATCTGAATACACGGCATAGTTAAGCTTGTTACATACTTATTAACAACAATAAACACACACACACACACACAACCACATGAAAAAAATGGTAGTGGAACTCAAATTCCTTCCCTTCTCCAAGGGGAAGTTTGACAGTTAGCCTTACCTCAAGCAAGATCAACTTAAAGCAAATATCACTTAAAACCCTCAAGGGATATCATGTCTTACACATTTTAAGTCTTGTAAAGACAAATAATCCTACTCCAGGGAGGGCAATAAACCAAAAGCTAGCATAGCTGAAATAAGTAAGTTAAGGGAATTTCATAGAAAATACACTTTCCTAAGACTCCGTGTAGCCTATATTAACACAAAATCCAGAATTACATCAACATCACTGATTGATGGGGAAACAGACGGTAGATCTATCTACATGAAGAAAAAAAAATCTAGGATTAAGAGAGTCTTGCAACATCTGGAATGTTAACTTTTAGTGAGCATTTCAACACTCAACTCTCTTAATTCAGGAAATTCATTTCCTAGCATCTGTTTCAGAAGGAAATTGGTGATATCAGTAGTGATTACTATAAGCTCATTTACACCAGAGTAATATATTGAATTTTCAACATCAGCACTTACTGTTAAATAGCAAGCCAGTCAACTCTTGGAGATGTACTGTATCCAAGGGAAGAGCATTAAGACACAACCTAATACAATTTTCAGACTGAGAAGCTATTCCAATAGTATATCAGCTGTCATCCAGTAAGCTTGCCAAAGACAGATGTTTCGTAAGATAAAGGAATTTTCAGCCACCCACCTTCCTGTTGATTCTGTTATTAGGCCTTTCTTTCTTTCTTTCTTTCTTTCTTTCTTTCTTTTTGAGAGAGAGAGAAATGACAGCTTTCACAGCAGCTAGTGTATTTCATTCCTTTCAGAACTTTCAACTGTAATAAAACACCATATTTTTGTTTTGAATATTGTGCTGATAAACTTTCTGCCAACTAAAGAAAAACATTTCATTTTTTAACAGTTAAACTAGCTATAGATAATATTATGTCTTTCTATTTCAAATTTACAACATGAGATAATAGAATTCTAGATAAAACAAGTTGTAGGTGTTTTTGCCTTTAGGAAGTTATTTTTAAATCTGGAAAATATTTGTATCTGAGAATATAAATAAATTGTTGGGTATGGGTTATTCTTTTAAAATTTAGTCTCAATAATTTTATATAAATATACAAAACAGTCTATCGTGCCTGTAAATATAAATCTATGAATAAAATTACAATGTTAGAATAAATGGAAATAGTGCCATTTGAGTTACAGAGTACACACAGAATGCCTGAGTGTGTGTGTATGCACGTGCATATACACACACAGACACACACACACATGCACTGATAGAACATTAATGTGATTTATAATGGCAGAACATTAATGTGATTTATAATGGCAGATTTATAATGGCAGATTTATTTACCTGGATCGTGGCATTCTGTGTGCGATCTTAGTCCTTGCCTAAGTGAAAAGGCATTTCAGTATGAGTAACTAGTTACTATTATGGACCATAAATGGATTTCATGTATCCATGTAACTGTTCACAAATCCTGTCTTACAATGTTTCTTTCCTGTTTTTGCTTGGTAGTATCAATTCTTTTTATTTACACCTAATTCATTTCTTTTTATTTTGAGCTGTCTTATTTGACTTAATTTCACGTGGAAGTAATAGAAAGAAGATTAAAATAAAGGAAGGACATTCAAAACTAAATCCACAGAAATTCAGGCTACAGGGAACAGATAGTAACGCGTTACCAAAAAAATGTTTCTAAATAAATAAAACTTTACATGTAGATATCTCTGTGTGCACTTGGGTATCAAATTCAGGCAAAAATAAAGATGTGATTCAAGTGATACTTTTGTATCTTGCTACCAAAAACAAGTTTGCAGGAATGGAGAAAGAAGAAAAAAAGAAGTGGTAATACCTTGTGCCTTCTGGCTGTGCTAAACACATTTTTTTAGCACAATAAATAATTAAGTATTTTTATTTCCTTATTGTAATATTTTTACTATATTTCCTTATTGTAATATATTTCCTTATTATAATAATTCCTTTATTATAATATTTTATCTTCCAAAAATATGACAATCCTATCTTATTTTCATAAAATTTACTCATCTTAAAAATATGGTTTTAAAGTATTGAGATGTTTAGTGATAGTTTTTTATAATTAACAAAATATTAATTTTTAATAAAATGAATTTTAGCAAGACAAGTCTTCTTTTTTTTTTAAGATTTTATTTATTTATTTGACAGACAGAGATCACAAGTAAGCAGAGAGGCAGGAAGAGAGAGAGGGGGAAGCAGGCTCCCTGCTGAGGAGAGAGCCTGATGCGGGGCTCCATCCCAAGACCCTGAGATCATAACTTAAGCTGAAGGCAGTGGCTTAACTCACTGAGCCACCCAGGTGCCCCAAGACAAGTATTCTTATGTGTATTTCTAGGGTCTATATTGTTCATGTAGGTTGTTTAATAAGGGTACTATATTAAATTTTTTGGAGCATTCATTTGCCAGTACACATTATCAAAGACCTTCCTATTACATTTTTATTGATACATCAACCATTTTCATTGGTATTTGTTATCTTTACTTCTGATGAACAATGGAGTTACTATTATTTACCTCAAGACTTATAAATTAAAATAAGAATAGAGATTTTTGCCAATAATGTTGGCAAATGCTATGAATTTTTCTTTTTTTTTTTTTGACTTAATATCATTATGAATAGTATCACTTATGATTAAGAATATTGGTGGGGCGCCTGGGTGGCTCAGTGGGTTAAGCCGCTGCCTTTGGCTCAGGTCATGATCTCACGGTCCTGGGATCGAGTCCCGCATCAGGCTCTCTGCTCAGCAGGGAGCCTGCTTCCTTCTCTCTCTCTCTGCCTGCCTCTCAGTGTACTTGTAATTTCTCTCTGTCAAATAAATAAATAAAATCTTAAAAAAAAAAAAAAAGAATATTGGTTCAGGAGCTCCTGGCTAGCTAGTCAATAGAGTTTGTGACTCTTGCTCTCCGGCTTGTGAGTTCAAGCCCCATGTTGAGGGTAGAGCTTACTTAAAAAAATATAGATAGATAGATATTGAGAGAATGTGCCAAGGGAAGAAAGAGATGGACTTGACTCTGAGTTGAATGTTAGGGGAACAAAACATTTTGCTATCACATCTTTCCTAGGAAAGTACTAGAATACTTCCACATGGATAGAACATCCTCTACATAGTCTGTGACAGCTGTTGTCTTTCTTTCACTATTTAATGAACCAGTCTGTCCACTGGTTTCTTCCCAGTGTCTTACAATCAGCATGGAATTCTGTCCATCACATTGGTTCTTCAAAGAAAGGAGGGTCTTAGAGTCTAAAATCTAGATTCATTTCAAAGTATAAAGAACCAAATAGGATGTGGGGAAGATAACTTATGGTCATACCTACTCTCCTTTCTTCTAAGTATTTCAGTCTTTAAATTTCAATAGCATTGATTAAACCATTAGAAATCTGTATATTTTTAACCAGCTTCATTCAATCATTCATGAAAAAGGTGCTTATTAAGATTCTGCTCTGTACCAAGCACTGGTGATGGAAATGTCAGTGTACAAAAGCTTGTAAAGATTCCTAAATGGATGGAGCTTATGTCCAAGCGATTGCTGGAGGTTAAGCAGGTGATAAATATGAAGTAAGTAATTTTGAATTCCACAGGAAAGCAAGCGATTTTGATTTTGGTAAATACAATGGAAAGTAGAGCATTTTTAGTGGACTGCATATGATAGAACTATGGTTAACATTTCAGACTCACTGGATACCTGCATGTGTCTACACAAAAATGACCAGCTTAATCCTACTGAGTTTTAAAATCTCAGCACCACTGACATTTTGAACCAGAGAATTCTTTGTTGCAGGGGCCAGCCTGTGTGTTGGAAGTCAGTTAGCAGCGTCCTTCAGCTGTAACCACTAGATGGCAGTAGCACACCCTCCTCCTCACTCAATATGACCGTGAAAAATGTCTCCAGACCATAATAGATGTCTTTTAGGGAGCAAAATAATACCCAAATGAAAACCACTAGAAAACATGAATGAGAGGTTTTTTGTTTTTTTTGTTTTTTTCAGAAGTTGTATCTAGAAAAAAACGTCTGCCTCTCTTGAGAAGGCACATTTCCATATACGCACTGCCGGCCGGAAACCAGTGCCGTAGAGCAACGATTTTGCCTTTTTTGTCTTTATAACATCCTCCCTTATATTTCTAGTTCGTCTTTTTGTATTTTCTCAAAGAGACACTAAATCCTTTGTAGAAAATAGTGGGTGTAAATACATTAAACTGCCTTTGTCAGTTCTCCCTTTCCTTTCCACTTCCCTTACCAATCTACTCGTCTGAGCTTTTATCCTTCTACAATGGAATCACCGCACGGCCTTCCTGCCTCTGTTCCCCCATGCCCTGAGAGACAACACTGACGGATTAACCTCCTCAGAGCAACAGTTTCAAACGGAACATTCCAACTTAAAATATCTTCAGTAAAGAACATTCAAACTCTCAAAATCTCTCCTAGGTCTTCTGATCTCTCATCTAATTAGTCTGCTCAAGGGAAGGCAGCAGTGATTATTACCTCACAATATACTTGGCACATCCTCACCTCCATAGCCTATCTTATTGCTTTTGACTAGAAATACTTCCCCTAACTTTTTAAATTTTCTAAACTTGTGGTTTTTTTATGTTACTTATTTAGAACAGTCTTAGGCCCACCACAAAATTGAAAAATGGTACAGAGAATTCTCATACACTCCACACCCACACCTACCCCCAATACCAAGTATTGATATTGGATAACCTCACCCCTACCCCCAATATCAAGTATCATTCACCAGAATGGTACATCAT
Source organism: Mustela lutreola (assembly GCF_030435805.1). Taxonomy (NCBI): domain Eukaryota; kingdom Metazoa; phylum Chordata; class Mammalia; order Carnivora; family Mustelidae; genus Mustela; species Mustela lutreola. The sequence continues at coordinate 105,278,974 of NC_081295.1, read as the reverse complement.
TACCATTGACACATCATAATCAACCAAAATCTGTAGTTTACCTTAGGGTTCATTCTTGATATTGTATCTCCTTTGGGTAAATACCAAGAAGTGTGATTGCTGGATTGTATGGTAAATGTATGTTTAGTTTTGTTTAGTTAGGCAAGAAACTGCCAACTATCTCCCCAAAGTGTTTGTACCATTTTACATTCCAATTAGTAATGCATAAGAGTTCCTATTGCTTCATATCATAGTCAGTCAGTGTTCCAGATTTTCACCTAAAAGGTGTGAAGTAGTATCTCTTGTTTTAATTTGAGTTTCCCTGATGCATTATGATGTGGAGCATCTTTTCATATGCTTATTTGCCATCTGTCCATCTTTTTTTTGAGGTATTAAGATCACTGGCCTAGTTTTTTTTTCTGTATTTCACATGAGTGTCTTTTATCAGATTTGTCTTTTGCAAATGTTTTTTCCTAGTCTGTGGCTTATCTTTTATTCTCTTAAATTTGTCTTTTGCAAAACAAAAGTTTTCTTTTTATTTTATTGAAGTCCAGCTTTAATTACTTCTTTCATGGCTCAAATCTAGTGTTGTATCTAAAAAGGCATCATCATACCCAAGGTCATGTAGGTTTTCTCCAGGGTTTTCTTCTAGGAGTTCAATTGTTTCATATTTTACATTTCATCTCTGATCCATTTTGAGTTCATTTTTGCAAAGGATTAACGTCTGTATCTAGATTTAGTTGTTTGTGGGTTTTTTAGTTTGTTTTTGTTTGCTTGCATGAGGATGTCAGATTGTTCCAATACCATTTGTTGAAAAGACTGTCTTTGTTCCCTTGCTGTAATTTTAATTGAGGTTGCATTAAACTTATAAATCAAATGGGAAGAACTGACCTCTTGACAATATTGAGTCTTCCTATCCATGAAATGGACTATCTCTGCATTTATTTAATGATTCATTGACTTCTTTCATCAGTTTTGTAGTCTTCATATAACTCTTGTACAATATGTTGTTATATTTATACAGTAAGAATTTTAACTTTAGGGGATTCTAATATAAATACTACTGTGTTTTTAATTTCAAATTCCACTTGTTCATTGCTTATATACAGGAAAGCATTGACTTTTGTATATTTTTTTTAAAAGATTTTATTTATTTAACAGAAAGAGAGAGAGCATGAGTGGTGGGAGGAGCAAGGGAAGAGGAAGAAACAGACTTCCTTGCTGAGCAGGGGGCCTGATGCGGGACTCGATCCCAGGACCCAGGATCATGACCTGAGCTGAAGGCAGACACTTAACTGCCTGGGCCACCCAGGCACCCTTGACTTTTGTGTATTAATTTTATATCCTGCAACTTTGTTATAATTGCATCTAGGAAATTTTTTGTCAATTTTTTTGGATATTTTACATAGATGAATATGTCATCTGTGAATAAATAGAATTTTATTTTTTCTTTCCCAATTTGTGTATCTTTTGTTTCCTTATTGCAGTAAGTACATGTATCAATTACAGTGTTGAAAAGAAGTGGTTAGAAAACTCATGCTTGCCTTGTACCTGATTTTAGTGGAAAAGCTGTGAGTGTCTCACCATTAAGTGTGATGTTAGCTGTAGGGTTTTTTAAAGATAGTCTTTACCAAGTTCAGCATATTCCCCCTCTCTTAGTTTCTTGAGGTGTTTTGTTTTGCTTTTTTTGTTTTGTTTTGTTTTTTAATCATGAGTGGCTGTCGGATTTTATAAATTGCTTTTTCTTTTTTTTTTAAGATTTTATTTATTTATTTGACAGAGAGAGATCACAAGTAAGCAGAGAAGCAGGCAGAGAGAGAGGAGGAAGCAGGCTCCCCACTGAGCAGAGAACACGATGTGGGGCTTGATCCCAGGACCCTGGGATCATGACCTGAGCTGAAGGCAGAGGCTTTAACTCACTGAGCCACCCAGGCGCCCCTAAATTGCTTTTTCTTAATCTATTAATGTGATCATGTGATTTTTAAAAATCATCTGTTTATGTGATATGTTACATTAATTAATTGATTTTCAAATGATCAATCAGCTTTGCATAAATCCCAGTTGTTGATCCTACATAATTCTTTTTATATATTGTTGGATTCAATTTGTCTGTATTGTATGAAGGATTTTTGCATGAGAAATAATGATCTGCAGTTTTCTTTTTTTTGGTAATATCTTTTTGTGGTTTTGTATCAGGATCACTTGGCTTTATAGAATGAGTTAGGAAGTATTTCCTCTGCTTCTATCTTCTAAAAAAGGTTGTAGAGAATTGGTATAATTTCTTCCTTAAATATTTTGTAGAATTTATCAATGAACCCATAAAGCCCTGGTGCTTTCTGTTTTGGAAAGTTATTACTTATTGATTCAATTTCTTTAGTAGATACAGGCCTATTAAGAGTGCCTGTTTCCTCTTGTGGGAGTTTTGGCAGATTGTGTCTTTCAAGGAATTTGTCCATTTCATCTAGATAATCAAGTTTGGGGGCATAGAGTTGTTCACAATATACTTTTATAATCCCTTTAATGTCCATGATTTCTGATATTATATCTTATATTCTTTCTTATTTATTTATTTATTTTTAGGTAGTCGGGCTAGAGGCTTATCTGTTTTATTAATCCTTTCAAAGAACCAACTTTTGGTTTCATTGATTTTATCTGTTGATTTCATATTTTCAATTTCATGATTTCTGCACGACTTTTCAATTTTTCTTTGCTTCTGTTCACCTTAGATTTAATTTGCTCTTCTTCACTAGTTTGATAATGTGAAAACTTAGATGATTAAGTTTTTCTACTTTTCTAATATTTACTTTTCTTTCTACTTTTCTAATAATTACATTAAGTGCTATAACTTCCTCTGGAAGCACTGTTTTCCCCCAAATTTGGTAAGTTGTGTTTTTATTTTATTTATGTCTTCTGGATTTATCTGTTTTTATAGCAAGTTGAAATTTAACTCTTCCATGAAATCTTTACATGTCATTTACTCAAAGTGATGCAGGCCCTCTTTAATGAGCACTGATCTTATGTCAGTTCATTTTTTCTTTTAATTTTGTTAAAGTTTAAATATTTTCTCTTATTTAATTCAGCATTAGATTATAAACTTTTAAAAAAGAAATAATAAAACTTACTTTCACATTTGTGCAGACATAGAAAATATGTTTAAGAGAAAATAGAAAATATTTCTAAACATAGCAAATATTCAATAATGTATTAGTGATTTGAATAGTTAGTTTGGAGTCATAGAATGTGCACTGAGAGTTTCTGGCCAAGATGGTAAAAGAAGCTGACATGGAAAACATCTACTACCCTACTCATATGCAAACAGTGGATTGAAAAATTAGGGGGTAATTAAAATTAAAAGTTAAAAAAAAATTAATTCAGGTGCCAGAAGTTAAGAGGAGATTTTCAGGACTATGTAGGAGTGTGTCCTTGTAGCTGTGGGATTAAGCTGTGGTTATGGAAGACTTAAAGGATGGAGTTTAATTCTGTTTAGAGCTCAGAATAAAGGCAGTAGGCCTTATGGATCTAAAAGTTACTGAACCAGAGCTTCCTTTACAAATACAGTTACCAAGCTAAGGAAATCTCAGTAGAAAACCTCAGTCTATTGGCTGAGGCTATTAAGTCCAAATTCAAATGGAAAACCTGTGATTTCTAGCCTTATGATAGGTGTGTGGTCTCAACTCTTGCCTTACACATATATAGCAGAAATTCTCAAAGAAGAAAATAGTGAAACTACCCAATAGGTTCAAGAAACATAGAGCACATGAGAAATAAGTCAATAACAAAACATTTCAAAACATGTGAAATACGTTCAATGACATCATGCAGCAGTCAGAGTAATAATGCCTAAGGAGCCATTAATAAAAGGAGTCTGAAAGATACTTTAAGAACTTTGAAATGGTCGATGAACAAAATAAGCAACATGATTCACAATGCAAGAGAAGACATTATAAAATAGAGAGGATGTGGGATGCCTGGATGGCTCAGTCGGTTGAGCATCTGTCTTTTCACATCATGATCCCAGAGTCCTGGGATGGAGTCCCATGTTGGGCTCCTTGCTCAGCAGAGAACCTGCTTCTCCCTCTACCTGCTTCTCCCTCTGCCTGCCGCTCCCACTGCTTGTGCTCTCTCTCTCTCTCCCTGACAAACAAACTAATTAATTAAAAAGAGAATGCTTTGCAAAAGACCCAGGTATAAATTCTAGACAATAAAATAAACAGATTAAAATTAAGAAAAACTCAATGGGATGGGTAAATGGACCAAATACAACTGAAAAGAATCTGAGTGTATATAAAGGTGGATTTGAGGTGGTTATTCAGAAGGCAACGTCACAAGATGAAAAGAAAATCATGCCGGAAGGAATAAGTTCCTATCATGTTTAGTCAAAGTTCAGAATGGATCAAGAAAATGGATCAGATACACTGTTTGAAATACATTTTCTGAGAATTTTTCAAAACCCAAAATGAAATTAATTCTGAAAATATAAGCAAAAGTCCTGGAAATGATGTTAGACATATTTGTCATCTATAATGTATTAAATAAAAATTTCTAAAAAATAAAGTTTTTTAGGAAACTATCACCAAAACTAGATACAGAGCATAAAAGAATAATATTTTCAACCACTGACAGAAAATAATTATGATCAATTTTCAGTTCAATTAGAGGCTAAATTGTCATTCAAGTCAGAAGACAATAATGATATTTTCAGACATATAAACAACAAGTTTACCAGCTGCAGACCTTCACTGAAAGAACTACAAAAGGTATCCTTCAGCCCAAAGGAAAACTGACATAAAAGAAAATGATGGAATGCAAGACACAAAGATGAGTCCAATATCGAGAAAGTATAATGCTCAAATCTAGAAAATTATTGACTTGAAATGATAAGAAGAAGAATATATGGGGGAATGGGGATGGTTAAAATAACACAGACTCAAATATAGGCTAACATTAAAATGAAAACTGAAAATGAGGTGGCAGTTCACACTGAAGTACAAACATTTTCATGAGGAGGGAGAACTATGGAGGAGTGCCTGTGGAGTGGGCTACTGGTTTTGACGAATGTTCCACTGTATTGGAATATTCTGAAGTCATTTTGCATACTTAAAATGTATAATAGAAAAACATCTAGTTTTCAGATTACTACAGAGGAAATAGAAACGTGATCAATCTACCAGAAGGCAAAAAATGGGGAGGGTAGGAAGCAACAATAACAGAACAAAAAACAAAAGCAAAGAATAAATATAATAAAATATATGTGCATACTATAATTATATGTGCCCAGAGATATTTATAGGTATTTATTTATATAGATAGATACTTATTTAAAAACAATATTGACTGGAAACCAGTTGCCACAAGATTAGCAGAGTATACATCACTTTTTGTTTATGAGTGCATAGAGAGATGATAGAATAAGGAAAGTTTAAAAATTTACTACCACAAATTGGAAAGAATACACACCAAACAACTAGAAGCCATAAAATGGAATTGGGAAATTGGAAATGTTCACTTTAACATTGTTAATGTATAACCTATGCTGACGTCTATATGATAAGATTGTTATTTTCTGAAGTTCTCTGTAGTTAAATATTCAAAATATCATTCTCTGAAATTCCCTGTGGTTAAATTTTGTTTCTAAAAATAAAGATGGGGTGAGCAGTCCTGCATTCTTGCTCTATCTTTGGCCTCAAGTAAATGTTTTTTTTTTTTGTTTGTTTGTTTGTTTGTTTTACCTTACTGGCCCTCAAATTTCATTAATTTCAAAATGAGTGAGTTGCACTAAATTGTCTCATTCATTTTTTCCCCCCCTTTGGAGGGGTAGAGGAAGAGGGAGAGAAAAATCTCAAGCAGGCTCCACACGCAGTGTGGAGCACAATGCAGGGTTTGATCTCATAACCCTGAGATCACTCAAGAGTCAGATGCTTAACTGAACTGAGCCACCCAGATACCCCTCTGTCATTCAACCTTAATACATTGTGCAGAATGTGAATAATACTGAGGATTTAGCATCGTTGAGCCAAATAATTTCACTCAGGGGAATTTGCTCCCCTTTTGCAGCACAGTGTGCACAATTTCTTGTATAGTATTATAAAACCTCAGATAATATCCTCTATGACTGTAATTATCTAGGTGATAAACTATTAAGTATTCATACCTATTCTGACAGTCTCCAACACAATGTGTTGTGCGGGAATGACCTCTGAAGAACTCCCTGCTTGGATACATATATAATCTCCCTTTCTCCAGTTGCCCCTGCACTTGCATTTACTTTTTCTCTGCCTGATCCCCACGGAGTCATCCTTTTGCTGCTTCACACCTGTCATCTCCCTTTCTGCCTGTCCTATTGCTAGTCAAGGACAGCATGGACAGGGGTGACACTGACAATGGCAAAGGGAAAAAGAAGGATAAGTAAACTTTATATGCATTTTTCATTCAAAAATCCACTAACTTCTGCTAAATTCCAGGGATGATAACTCTCAGACCACATTTAGTGTCTCATGCCCTCTCTTTTTTTTTTTTTTTTTTTAAAGATTTTATTTATTTATTTGTCAGAGAGAGCGAACACAGGCAGACAGAGTGGCAGGCAGAGGCAGAGGGAGAAGCAGGCTCCCCGCTGAGCAAGGAGCCCGATGGGGGACTCGATCCCAGGACTCCAGGATCATGATTCGAGCCAAAGGCAGCTGCTTAACCAACTGAGCCACACAGGCGTCCCTCTCATGCCCTCTCTATAGAGGTCTATTCCTCAAGCCCAATCCTCAAGGTCTACCTGAATTCCTTTAATGAAATACTAAAGTCTTATGGAATAAGAAAAGAAGATATATGATAGCCCATGAGTTTACTAAATCTTCTATCCATTTCTATATCTTTTGAGTCTCTGCCCAAGTAAATCTGAGAGAATTCTTGAATTCCAAGTTTCTATCACTCAATTTGGAATTCTGATTGCACTTTCCCATTCAAAAAAAAAAAAAAAAGTAATACAACCTTTGGTAATGTTCTTAGATTTCTTTCAGTTTCTAAGACAATAAATTCTGGCATTCTCAACCAGTTTTCTGCTAAGAAAACTGATCTTTTAAAGTTAAAGGTAAATTTCAGTAAGTAGAAGCTACACAGGATTGCACAATTTGTAGAAAAAAGAGAATCTGCCTCTTTAATTAGATGGTACTTATTGGACATGTTTCTCTATGTTCTAGAGAGGAAATAGTGACCAGTGTTTACTTAATGATGCAAGAATTGCTTTGTCTGCAATGCCCTCTCAGAAGTATAAAACTATAATATTTAAAATGATTACCAAAAGTAGCAAACATATAAAGCTTCTTAAAATAACTTCTATGATTTTAGATAAACATATATATATACATATATGTATATATATGTATATGTGTATATATATATACATACTTAAAATTTCAAATAAAAATTTTTAAGTCCAATATTCAGATTTTTTTGTTTCTCTTTTGGTAATATTATTCTTTTAGCTTTTATAAACTTCCAAACTTTTATAATAGGTTCAGTTACTTGAAGGTTTCAGCAAGTATTTGACCATCAGAGGTTTACAGATCCATGATCATACACTCATAATCAACCTTCTTTACCCTTTATTATATAACAATATACAAAGGAATCAGACCATATTTTCTTGTAGTGATTTTCATATGAGTGAAAAAGCTTTTTCCTTTTTTTATTAAAATTCACTTTTGCCCATTAGACAGATGTATAGAAAATATTTTATTGTGTGTAGTCTGAATTCTTTGTTGATTCCTATTATTATGTAAAACTGGGAATGTTTATTTCAAATATACAAAAAAGTTGTTCATTTGAAACAAAAACAAATTATTTCTACTCACCTGAGTGGAAACATTGCATGTGTTAATTTTGAATGATCTTCCTTTTAGTACAGAGTATGTTGCTAGGTTTGGACGGTGAAATGAATTTAAACTCTACTGAAGTCTGGTACTTAGCTTCCTCCAGACAACTCATAAACTAACTTGCTTGAGTTAGCGCCCCCTTTACTTGCTTTAATTATGATTCTTTTTCCTTTTCTGTGTATATTCTCATTAAATTTATAGTCACTACCCTTCTGTCTTTAGGAGATTTATGGAGTCCATTGTCACCTGCCAGTTCATTTACAAAGTCTACCATTGGCACACAATGGTGCAAGTTAGTCTCCTTGAACATTTTCTGTGAGAATGCCAGTTCTAAAAGGTTAGCCATTTCTCAACCCTTCTGTTTTAATTATCTTATAAATAGACATGGCAAGCCATGGGATGGGTTTGGGAAGGAGGGGATTAAGTAATTGAATAATCCTGATCTTTTATTTACTGGATGAGAAAACCAAGTAAACCCAGAGAGAGGACATGTTTAAGTTCATGCAAAAAGTGAATACAAACAAGCTTCATCCAGCAATTTTGAAGATATTATATATTTATAGTAAATATATTTAGAGTAACTTTCCTCTGTGCAAACATTTGTTAAAGGATAGTTATATCCTTTTAGCTTGTTAGTTTTCTGCTTATCAAATTTGTATCTACAGTACAGTTTCGTCATATTTCATGATAATGTTCAAGAACTTAATAACATGAAGGAGTCTAGCTAAATTAATCCATTTTGAGTAAGCAGTTTTATCTCTCCCTGTGATACATTCCAAATTGCTTAAATCTTCTCTGTATCTGGATTTTTCTCCCCACTTCTGAGTAAGTTGAGTGTGAATGATTGAAAAGGTCATAATAACCTATAGGTATTCAGATGGTAGAAAATGGCCTTTGGGCATTTTATATTGCAGACGCATATTATATTGGTATTAAGATGACTAAGTGATGGAAACGAGATACTTTAAAAATGTTCCCTAAGTCAAATTCATGCAGGTTAAAAAGAAAAAAAAAAACAACTGATGGCAGCTTTTGACTTTGGCCTACACCCACACATGTTAAAGACAGCTATGATGAATCAATCTGAAGAATTTGCTTTTAAGGTATAACTATCAGTAAAATTAGAATCTTCTTCCAAAGTTGTTTTTCTGATAATTACCTAAAAGAAAAAGACTTACAGTCATCTGATTCAGATAGAATATGACATCAATTAGGTACATTTCTTTTCACATGTATGATTGCTTTGAAAACTTAGTTTTAACACTTTTAAAAAATACCAAACAAAATTAGGTATTGAAAAATGATCTATAAGGCCTCCAAATGGAAATGGAAACAAAATGTCACTGGCACTTAGAATTTGCATCACTTTTTGGAAGTCTGATTTTTGCCAAGATGGCCAAAATACTATTATTCTAGAATATTTTAAAAATAAATATCTTCTCGAAATAACTGAACAAATGAAAAATGTTGGCCAGTCCTTTCGGATTGAGTATTTAAGCAGAACTACTACAACATTGTATAAGAAGACATTACCTTTCACTAAGGTATAATTTGATGAAACAGGGGGATAGCTGTTACACACTCCAGCATAGAAAGGGCACGTGTTATTTTAATGAAATGATAAACTCCTGGTGGCACCTGGCTGGGTCAGTCAGTAGAGCACGAGACTCTTGATCTTGGGGTTGTAAATTAGAGCCCCACATAGGTGTAGAGATTGCTAAAAAAAAATTTTAAAAACCTTAAAAAATATGACAAAGTTCTGAATTCTAATTTCTGATCCTCCAAGATTATTTTCTTTATGGCTTCCCACATTAGCACTTCTTTCCACTCTATTTTATGGCAGCTGGACAACCACAAGGAGTATAACCACACTGTAGTCAGTGTTCCTAGAGACCTAAATTATCCTTCTTTGCTCAGTTTGGATTCTTTTTTGGCCTCCTTTAGAAGAAGAAAATTTGCTTATAGCAGTCTTAAAATTTTTGTCTAATTATATATGTAAATATGTAAATTAAAGCATGATATTTTGTAATCAGTAATAATATTTACTTTCGAATTTCACTTCCAAAGAGCCGCTATTTGTCTTTAAAAATAGTGGCAACAATGGAAAAGAGAATCAAACAAAAGATAAATTTTAAGGCCTAACACCTAGTTTTGTAATCTTTCCAAAGCATCCTGAAATCTGTTTTTCAGCTATAAATGTGATATAGATCATTAATTAATTTTGTCTTAAAAATGTAGGTGGAAAAGATATATAGTAGAAATACCAGGCATGATAAAACCTAGGAAAACATAGGTGACACATATGAATAATTGCTCTTCCTATAGCACAAAAATATAATGACCTGCATACAGTCCTCTTTTAAATCCATGTCATATAGTGCACTCCCGTAAAATGGGCATTTGTTATGTTTACATGATCTTAAAATACACTGGAAAGCATATTGAGAAAGCTTAAATAAAATGAATGAAGTAATTGCTTGAGATATTTGATCATTGTGAATAACAGTATGAATAATTTAGAACTTAAAATACTTTTGCCTCAACAGAATGGGCATTGTACAAATAGCAGACTCATATTTCCTCTTCACTAACCTGTTTCCACATAGCAGTTTTATAATTTTATCATGAAAACAGTGTTTTTCTCCTCTGGAGAGTTGAGAGTTGTAAATAAGGAGGAGGAAAAAGCAATGATTTCCTCTAGAACTCATTCAGGTTTGCTTAGCACTGTATACTAAATAAGTTCCAGGGACTACAATTACTAAAGACGTATAAATTTGAATGTAGAAGCTGGAAAGAATTGCTGTATTATACACTGAATTTGAATAGGCAATCAAGATGTGAATTGATAACAATAACATTGTTTTCTATAGGAAACTTCCATTTTTCTTCGGCAATCTTAACAGTTATATGATGAGGTAAACACAAGAACATGGTTTGCTCACCAATCAAGCAGGGAGTAGCGCTTAGCCAGTATTTCTTCTGACACCAGAAAGCATTCCAAGTGTAGGGTGTATCCAAGATTGGGCAGCACTCACCAACAACAGTCAACAGTGTCAGTCTCTTCATCTGTGAAATAAATCCCAATAATTATCTGCTCTCATAGCCTACTTTATTTGTAGATACAGAACTATCACACATTACAATTTTGTAGCTGATTGAAAAACAGCTGTAAGATTTAAAATAAGTATCTTATGCTTGTGTTTTTCCCATTTCTGTACAACAGATGTACATTATACAGTATTATGCATTGAAGCATATTTTTAACTATTTATTGTGAATTGAATCAACCAGCATTTTAAAAGTGATAGATTATGAATGTAGTCATACATTATGAATTTGGGCCACCAAATTGTTAGGGTGTTCAAGGGAGATTGGGACTTTGGACAATCAATTCTTTACCTTCAGCATTTAAGAAATTTTTTACTTTTATTTAAAAAGATGTGATAGTCCCAGAGGGTTGACTTGGAGACCTAATGGAAGATATTTTCTCTTCTCTGTAATGCTTCGAGTAATAAGCACCACTCTTGAAGTTGTCAGTACCTGAAAGAGAGTAGTTCTCAAATTTTAATGAATAATACAGATATGAGTTCCTTTATGTTTTGTAGGGCAGCTTATAATGGAGATTGTTATGTCTCTTATGGGTAAAAACGGTGACTTGCTCATAATAATAACCCTGATTTAACATACAGTAGTTATTCTAATTGTTGGTAAAATAAGTCTACAAATCTATCATATGCCAGCCTACCTCTCTACATTTATTGTCAATCATCCCATCAATAAGGTAAAAAATATTTTTACTATTTTTATTATTGTTATTTTTATTGTTATTATTGACTCTGAAAATTTAAACATTTTTTTCACTCAGCTGTTCATTGACAAAGTCAGTAGTCTAAAAAATCTAAAAAGTAAATCTAAAAAGTCTGTCCTAAGGGGCGCCTGGGTGGCTCAGTCTGTTAAGCAGCCAACTCTTGATCTGAGCACAGGTTGTGATCTTGGGGTCCTGAAATTGAGCTCCATACTTAGGGCAGAGTCTGCTTGCAACTGTCGCTCTCGCTCTCCCTCTGCCTCCCCACCGCTGTTGCTCATGTGCGCTCTCTCTCTCAACAAAACAAAACAAAACAAAAACAAAAACAAATAAACAAAAAGCCCCACAAAAAACAAACAAACAAACAAACAAAACTCTACCCTATTCCAAATTTTAGGCAGTATTTTCCTATACTGGAGCTATACTGTGTTCAGCAGACACTGCTCCTTCCCAAAGAACTAGATGGTGGATGAGTGCTAAGCGTGATGGTGGTAGGGAATGAAGTCAGAAATCCAGAGACTTATTTGTAACCCTTTATCACAGTATTCATTTCTGTGGAAATGGGAGATCATTAAAATATGTATATATTTAAGAGTCCAGGAAAATCCTGGTTAGCCTGTGGCCCATTTGTTTCTCCCAAGCTTTTGTTTCTAGATGACATGCTTCACGTTCTTAGCTTTGACCCCCTCCGCCTACTTGCTGACAACCCCAAAAAGTCCTGCTTCAGATTCTCTCCTGACTTAGTTCCCATCCTACCTGATACCAAGAACTTCCCTGATCAATGATGCCAGGGTTCCCTGCTGCCTCATGGGACACCCTCCCTTGAAGACCCAGGTCGCTCTCCGGTTTGCTGCAGCTCCTCGACCACAGTGACTTGGATTTGAGCACGGGAAGCACCACTCTTGCCTGGGTTGGTGTCCAAATCTGTCCTCTGAACTTCCACTGGCGTGCTGTCCATCTCATCTCCCAGCATGTATACAGTTAGTACATCAGGATGGGATTCTACACCTTCTTAGTCCATTGTCCTATGTAGCACTTGTACTCTACTTAAAAACAGTACAAAACAAAAAATGAGAGAACAAACAAACAAACAAAATCCTCAGGGACTCTTTTGCCTATAGGATCAACTTTATATTCCTAAGAAGGACATTTTCACAATCTATTTCCGGACTAGTTTACCAAGCTCATTCCTTGCTCCATTTAAGCCCACCCACTCCCACACCACCAATGGTGTCCAGCAATGATTAGTACATTGTTAGTCCAGCAATGATTAGTACTTCTTACACAGTTCTTTAAAAAACCATAATACATTGTACCTTCGGACAGGCAGCTCCATGATGCTCTTTGCATCTTTTCGGTCACATAGAATCCAGCCCACGTGTCACTTTCTTCCTCAGCTATAATTCCTGCATACCCTTGGACCTCACCCTATAAACCCATTGTACTTTTATGTAACACCAAACACTTTTCACAATTATTTTTACATAAATAGCTACATTTTAAGAATTATTAATAATTCCTAAGTAATTATAGACATATCATTTAATCTAAGTATCAGTTTTCTCATTTTTAAAATGTCAATAATATTATTACCTACTTTATAGGTTTGTGAAGATTGGAGATGTAATACATGCAAAACAAGTCTAGTACACAGTAAGTGCTCAGTGAATGTTCCAAGTAACATAATGTGCTTACCTCTATTAAAAATTTTATTACTCCAGGGGCACCTGGGTGGCTCACTGGGTTAAGCCTCTGCCTTTGGATCAGGTCAAGATCTTGGGGTCCTGGGATCGAGCCCTGCATCGGACTCTCTGCTCAGCAGGGAGCCTGCTTCCCCCTCTCTCTCTGTCTGCCTCTCTGCCTACTCGTGATCTCTCTGTCTAATAAATAAAATCTTAAAAAAAAAATTACTGCTCCACAAAACTGACTTTCTTGGAGAAAAGAATATTTATCTTTGTAACTGCAAGAAATATCTTCATCCTGGCATGTAGTATGTACTCAGTACATTCTTACAAATTATTAAATTATTATTCCTTAATGTTTCTATGTCATTCCTTTTAAACCTGGTGTTGTTTTCTTTTCTTTCTTTCTTTTTTTTTTTTTTAGAAAGTTTGGATTATACAAATATCAATAGTAAATTGGATGATATAATTACTAAGCACTGATTTCAAACACTTTGGACTCCACTGCACATGATGTATACCTATAAAATAGCATCCACTCAACTATTCCGCCTTTTGTTAGAAATCTTAGTGATTACTCTTCTAGCAAGTTAATTTTGCAAGTACTAATACAACCAATTCAATTAAAAGCCTACGTGTTGTTAGAGTCACCACATTACAAAAAAAGTTGCTCATTTAAGTGAAAGAATTAAATAGCCTAACATTACTAATAACAGTTTTAAACCCAATCCCGCAGTATTGCCTTTGGTTTAATTAATCAACTCTATTAATGGTTGACCACTTTACTCCCTTTACCCATACGGACTTAAGGAATGTGGTCTAATTTCAGCAACAGAAAAACAATGAGTGGTTATTAAATACATAGAAAGGGTTCTTCTCCCCCTTTATTTCTGAGCTTGATCTATCCGTCTGGATACCATGTTATTAGGCTACAATAAATGGGTTATTGCCTCATAACTGCTCTCCTACTTCTGCCATGGTTTCCATCCTCCACACGGCCTACTCTCCGTGATCCTTTTAAAGCTTCTGTCATATCGCATTTCTCCTCCATTTAAAACTTTCCAGTGATTCCTATTGCACTGGGGGTAAGGCCAAAAGCTGCTCCAGCCATACTCCATGATGTTCCATAAACATCACAGGCCTATTCCCACTGCCAGGCCTCTGTCTCCATGTTTCTGCTCCCATAAAGCTCTTCACCCAGATCTCTTCGTTTGCCACCTTGAAACTTTTTTTTTAATTAAAATTATTTATTTTTTTAAATAAACATATAATGTATTTTTATCTTCAGGGGTACAGGTCTGTGAATCGTCAGGTTTACACATTTCACAGCACTCATCATAGCACATACCCTCCCCAATGTCCATATCCCCACCACCCTCTCTCATCCCCCATCCCCCCCAGCAACCCTCAGTCTGTTTTTTTGAGATTGAATCTTTTATGGTTTGTCTCCCTCCCAATCCCACCTTCTTTCATTTTTTTCTTTTCCTATCCCCCAACCCACCCACATTGCATCTCCACTTCCTCATATCAGGGAGGTCATATGATAGTTGTCTTTCTTCGATTGACTTATTTCACGAAGCATGATACACTCCAGTTCCATCCATGTCGTCACAAATGGCAAGAATTCATTTCTTTTGATGGCTGCATAGTATTCCATTGTGTATATATACCACATCTTTATCTATTCATCTGTTGATGGACATGTAGGTTCTTTCCATAGTTTGGCTGTTGTGGACATTGCTGCTATAAACATTTGGGTGCACATGCCCCTTCGGAGCACCACATTTGTATCTTTAGGATATATACCCAGTAATGCAATCACTGGGTCATAGAGTAGCTCTATTTTCAGTTTTGAGGAACCTCCACACGGTATTCCAGAGTGGTTGCACCAGCTTGCATTCCCACCAGCAGTGTAGGAGGGTTCCCCTCTCTCCGCATCCTCACCAGCATCTGTCATTTCTTGACTTGTTAATTTTAGCCATTCTGACTGGTGTGAGGTGGTATCTCATTGTGGTTTTGATTTGTATTTCCCTGATGCCGAGTGATATGGAGCACTTTTTCATGTGTCTGTTGGCCATCTGGATGTCTTCTTTGCAGAAATGTCTGTTCATGTCCTCTGCCCATTTCTTGACTGGATTATTTGTTCTTTGGGTGTTGAGTTTGCTAAGCTCTTTATAGATTTTGGATACTAGCCCTTTATCTGATATGTTGTTTGCAAATATCTTCTCCCATTCTGTCAGTTGTCTTTGGGTTTCCTTAACTGTTTCCTTTGATGTGCAAAAGCTTTTGATCTTGTTGAAATCCCAGTAGTTCATTTTTGCCCTTGCTTCCCTTGCCTTTGGCGATGTTCCTAGGGAGAAGTTACTGCGGCTGAGGTCGAAGAGGTTGCTGCCTGTGTTCTCCTCAAGGATTTTGATGGATTCCTTTCTCACATTGAGGTCCTTAATCCATTTGGAGTCTATTTTTGTGTGTGGTGTAAGGAAATAGTCCAATTTTATTTTTCTGCATGTGGCTGTCCAATTTTCCCAGCACCATTTGTTGAAGAGTCTGTCTTTTTAACCATTGGACATTCCTTCCTGCTTTGTTGAAGATTAGTTGAACATAGAGTGGAGGGTCTATTTCTGGGCTCTCTATTCTGTTCCATTGATCTATGTGTCTGTTTTTGTGCCATCTTGAATCTTAGCTCACATGTGGCCTCATGAGGCCTTTCCTGAGTTGAGCCTATTTAAAAATTGAAATCACTACAACCTTCTTCAGAATTATCTATTTCCCTTCCCTGTTACATTTTTAAATATAGCACACATATCACATCCTTAATATTTAATATTGTACATGTCATCACACATTACTTACTTTACTTTTTTATTTGTCTATCGCTATTCCACCACAAAAATTTTAGCTCACATCAGGCAAGGATTTTTGTCAATTCAGTTCACTTCAGTACTCCTGTGCTGATAATGTTACAGGGAGTCAGTAAATACTGATGAATGATCAATCAATCAATAAATAAAATGCAAGAATAATTTTGTTTTAATTTAATTTGATTTTTTCAGTGTTCCAAGATTCACTGTTTATGCTCCACACCCAGTGATCCATGCAATAGGTGCTCTCCTTAATACTCACCACCAGGCTCACCCAACCCCTCACCTCCCTCCGCTCCAAAATCCTGTTTGTTTCTCAGAGTCCACAGTCTCTCATGGTTTATCTCCCCCTCTGATTTCCCCCAACACTCTTCTCCTCTCCTTCTCCCAGTGTCCTCCGTGTTATTCCTTATGCTCCACAAGTAAGTGAAAACATACAATGATTGACTCTCTGCTTAACTTATTTCACTCAGCATAATCTCTTCCAGTTCCATCCATGCTGCCCTCTTCTTTTCACTACATCTGTATCTTTGGGTTAAATACCCAGTAGTGCAATTGCAGGGTCATAGGGTAGCTCTACTTTTAATTTCTCAAGGAATCTCTACACTGTTTTCCAAAGTGACTGCACCAACTTGCATTTCCGCTATTGGTGGAAAAGCATTCCTCTTTCTCCACATCCTCTCCAACACTTGTTCTGTATTGTTAATTTTGGTCATTCTAACTGGTGTAACATGGTATCTCAATGTGGTTTTGATTTGAATCTCCCTGATGGCTAATGATGATGAACATTTTTTCATGTGTCTGTAAGCCATTTGTATGTCTTCTCTGGAGAAGTGTCTGTTCATGTCTTCTGCCCATTTTCTGACGTGACTGTCTGTTTTTGAGTGTTGAGTTTGAGGAGTTCTTTATAGATATTGGATACCAGTGTTTTGTCTATAGTGCCATTGTGAATATCTTCTCCCATTCTGTGGGTTGCCTCTTTGTTTCCTTTGAAAATGTTAGGATAATTAAGCTAAATTATCATGTTCCAAGTTTTAAGTTATCATCTATTTTTATTAATGTATAATAATTAACATCATTTCTACTTAGAATTGAATTAATGAATAATCAATAATAAGTTGAATGAAATCTTTGGATAGATGTAATATTAAATAGCATATTTGGGGTCCCCTGGGTGGCTCAGTGGGTTAAAACCTCTGCCTTCAGCTCAAGTCCTGATCCCAGGGTCCTGGGATCGAGCCCCACGTCGGATCTCTGCTCTGGTGGGGAGCCTGCTTCCTCCTCTCTCTCTGCTTGCCTCTCTGCCTACTGTGATCTCTGTCTGTCAAATAAATAAATAAAATATTTTTTAAAAATAGTATATTTACATAACCTTAGTTTTCATTAAATTTCTAAAAAGATTTATTTGTTTATTCATTTATTTATTTATTTGAGAAAGAGAGAAAGCAGAGTGGGAGGAATGGAAGGGCCGAGGGAGAGGGAGAGAGAATCCCAGGCAGACTCCTCCCTGAGCAAGGAGCCCAAGGAAGGCTAGATCCCAGGACCCTGACATCATGACCTGAGCCGAAATCAAGAGTTGGTTGCTTAACTGACTAAGCCATCCAGGTGCCCCAGTTTTTGTTAATATTTTAATGCAATCCAAGAGTCCCAGTTTTTATAAGTTAAAGACTTAAGAATGTTTATCTGACTAGACATATTTATCTATATAAGAAGAAAAACAAGTAGAGTAAAAGATATTAACAAAATCTTAAGATCAGTGTTAAACTTCAAAAATTCTAATGCTTGAGGGCACCTGGGTGGCTCAGTGGGTTAAACCTCTGCCTTCAGCTCAGGTCAGGATCTCAGGGTCCTGGGATCAAGCCCCACAACAGGCTCTCCACTCAGCAGAAAGCCTGCTTCCCCCTCTCTCTCTGCCTGCCTCTCTGCCTACTTGTGATCTCTGTCAAGTGAATAAATAAAATATTTTTTAAAAAAGACTCATTTAAATTAAAAAAAATAAAATTATAATGCTTATTACAGTTTAAGGGTGAACAATAAAAAGGGTTATCTAAAATTTTTATTAGATTTATTATAAGTGATAAAAACTTGAACCTATTTAAAGTAGACAGTTTGACGTTTTAGCATATGCCTACATCTATGAAACAGTCACTAACTCAAAACAGAATACCTTCAACACCCACAAAAATTTTCTTATGGCCTTTTGTAAAAATCCCTTCCTCCTATAGCTCTCTTACCAGGGATCACATTATAGATTTGATTGAATTAAATAAATAAACCAATTTGAGGAGAATTGCCTAGTTATCAATATTGAGTCTTCCAACCCATATCTTAGCATATCTCTCTATTTATTTAGGTTTTCTTTAATTTCTTTCAACAAAGTTTTATAAATTTCACATCTTTCACAAGATTATTTCTTTCATATATTTTGTTCTGTTGTAAAGGATATATTTTTATATTTTCAATTTCTAATTGCTCATTTAATACACAAAATGCAATTTTATATGTATTTTATATCTTACAGCATTGCTAACTTTACCCATTAATGGCTTCTTTAACTTTTTAGTAAATTACATTGCATTCCTTACATAGACAAATATGTCATCTTCAAACAAAAGCTCTTTAACTTTTTTTCATTCCAATTTGAATGCCTTTTCTTCTCCTTGCCCTATTCCATTAGCCAGAGCCTACAGTATAACATTGAGTAGAAGTGGTGTGAACAGACTTGCCTTTTCCCTGATCTTAAGGAGAGTAATTAATTCAGTTTTAATCATTAATATGAAATT
Source organism: Mustela lutreola (assembly GCF_030435805.1). Taxonomy (NCBI): domain Eukaryota; kingdom Metazoa; phylum Chordata; class Mammalia; order Carnivora; family Mustelidae; genus Mustela; species Mustela lutreola. The sequence continues at coordinate 105,260,002 of NC_081295.1, read as the reverse complement.
AGTTGAGGTTTTTCATATATAATTTTTACCATGTTAAGCAAGTTTTCTTCTATTCCTGTTTTGTTGAATTTTTTGTTTTATTTTATTATATTATATTTTATTTTATTTTATTGGTCTGAAAAGTGTCCCATGCTCTTCATAGTTCTGAAAGAGTTTGTGGAGAGTGAGCATTTCTTTGTAATTGGTAAATTTCATCAGTGAAGACATCTGAGCTTGAATTTTTCCTTTTGAGAAGGTTTTAAATCTATAAATTCAATGTCTTTAATAGATAAAATGATATTTGAGCTATTAAAATATGTAGTCTCCATGGAACTTTGGTAGCTTTTGTCTTTAAAAGAATTTGTCCAACCCAGCAATTGCACTATTGGGTATTTACCCTAAAGATACAAATGTAGTGATCCAAAGGGACACATGCACCCGAATGTTTATAGCAGCAATGTCCACAATAGCCAAACTATGGAAAGAACCTATATGTCCATCAACAGATGAATGGATCAAGAAGATGTGGTATATATACACAATGGAATACTATGCAGCCATCAAAAGAAATGAAATCTTGCCATTTGCGACAACATGGATGGAACTAGAGCGTATCATGCTTAGCGAAATAAGTCAAGCAGAGAAAGACAACTATCATATGATCTCCCTGATATGAGGAAGTGGTGATGCAACATGGGGGCTTAAGTGAGTAGAAGAAGAATCAATGAAACAAGATGAGATTGGGAGGGAGACAAACCATAAGTGACTCTTAATCTCACAAAACAAACTGAGGGTTGCTGGGGGGAGGGGGTTTGGGAGAACGGGGTGGGATTATGGACATTGGGGAGGGTATGTGCTTTGGTGAGTGCTGTGAAGTGTGTAAACCTGGTGATTCACAGACCTGTACCCCTGGGGATAAAAATATATGTTTATAAAAAATAAAAAATTAAAAAAAAAAGAATTTGTCCATTTCATACAAGTTGTTGGCATAGAGTTGGATATAATATATTTTATTAAACTTTCAACATCTATAGAATCTACAGTGATCTTACTTCTCTTGGTTCCAGTATTAGTAACTCATGTCTTCTCTTTTTCTCTTCATTTTATTTTTCTAATTCTTCATTATTTCTGTTCATTTTGGATAATTTCTGTTGCTGTGTCTTCAAGTTTGCCATCTTTTCTTCTGTGGTGTTTAATCTGTCCTTTCTAGTACATTTTTCATTTCACAATTTGTAATTTTCATCTCTAGAAATTCAATTTTCAGTCTTTTATTTCCTTCGTGTCTACTTAACTATTTTATTAAATGGAATATAATTCATAGCAACTATCTTAATACTTTTGTAACATTTACATAAATTCTGCATCAGTTTCAAGTCATTTTTTTTTCCTGATTATTGATCATATTTTACTGCTCCTTTGCTTGACTGGTAATTCTTAATTGATTGTTAGACATTATGAATCTCATCATAATAAATGCTGGATTTTTTTTTAATTTTTTATTTTTTATAAACATATATTTTTATCCCCAGGGGTACAGGTCTGTGAATCACCAGGTTTACACACTTCACAGCACTCACCAAAGCACATACCCTTCCCAATGTCCATAATCCCACCCCCTTCTCCCAACCTCCCTCCCCCCAGCAACCTTCAGTTTTTTTTGTGAGATTAAGAGTCACTTATGGTTTGTCTCCCTCCCAATTCCATCTTGTTTCATTGATTCTTCTTCTACCCACTTAAGCCCCCATGTAATACTGGATATTTTTAATTACTGTAAATATTCTTGAACTTTATTCTGGAATGGTCTTAAGTTACTTGTAAACTGATCCTGCTGTGTCCTGCTTTTGAAGGTTTATTAGGGAAGACCAAAACACTGTTTAATCTAGGGCTAATTATTTCCCACTACTGAAAAAAAAACCCTTTTGAGCTCCCTACCCAATATCCTGTGAACTGAGTGTTTTAGTGTGGTTTGTCAGCCTCCACTTCTGGTTCCATATGAGCAATACATACTGTTCCCAGTAGTCTTTTCTTGTGGCTGTTTTCTTGGCCCCAGATAGTTTCCATTCACACAGGCACTGTAAAGAACTCTGTTGAATACCCAAAAGGGATTCTCCTCGGATTTTCAAAGTTGTCTGTTTTTGTAGCTCTTCATTACTCTTTCCTGGGAATTCTAGACTCCTTGGTCTCCGTGAACTCTTAATAGTGTCTCTATAACTCAGGGAGTTTCTGGACTTTGCTCAGATTATTTACTCCTCTCTGTGCCTTGGCATGGATACTTTCTCAAGACAATATACTCTAGAGCTTACCCATTTGTTTCTCATCACTCAGGGATCACTATTCTAAATTACCTGAAGTCCAGTGTTTTGAAACTGTTGGGTTTTTTATATCTATCTACCTATCTATCTATTTCTACTTTTGTTTTTTTGTTTTGTTTTGTTTTCAGATGGGGAGGTAATTCTGTTTTCAGTTACCCCATCTTGGTTTGAATCAGAAGTTTCTACAAATAGATTCTTAAAAATTATAAACAATAGAATAATAAATAGGCTGTTCAGAAAAGAGGTGTTCATATAAATATTCACTGTGAGATATAATTTTTTACCCATATAGGTGGCAAATAAAAAAAAAAGATGGTAACAAGTATTATTAGTAAAGTTGCAGAAAATGAGCATTTAATATCCTGTTGCTAGATAGTTGTGTGAATAATACAAGCCATTTTGAAAAGCCTGGCTGTGTGCATTAAAATTTTCTTAAAAATAACACATAATTTGACACAATGGTTCCTTTTCAGAGAATTTAAACTAGGAATGAAAAGAAACCATGTAATAAAATGATAATCATAGCATTGTAGTGACAAAACAGTAGAAAAACTTAAACATCCATAAATAGGAGAATGATCAAATGTATTAATAAATCACATGTATGCTATGAAAACTTATGGAAGACTAATTAGCTACTCTACAAACATTGAGTTCTTTCATTGGCCCTGAGAAATTGCTATGTTCAGTTAAAAGAGAAACTTGCCAAGCAATATGAATAATAATATAATAATAGTAATAATATTTTTAAATAGAAAAAAAATTAAAGAACCATAGAAATATAAGTGAAAGGATAAACCCTATCCTATTTATTTTGACCTTCAGGAGGATGTGTTGAAGAGGTGTCATGGAAAGGTTATTAACTTTGTAAAAAAATTATTAATATTTTTATCATATTACTTGCTACACTAAATATTCCTTTAAAAAATAAAAACAACAATTTAAGAATCCCAAGAATGTTACCAACAGCTGTCCAATATAATTGCTGAAATACACAGATACAATTGAAAGAAAATCAATAAAGAAGGCCACTTTAATGTGTATGTAATGAAATGCAAGAATTTAACAGAAATATTTTATTTGTCTAAGATCACAAGAGAAGTTACCTCGTTAAATGAATGAGATAAGAACACTCGCTGAGAGGTACCATTTAACATTTATTATAAAAACAAGGCACTGGAAATGAAAGGGATATTTGATAGTACTTTAACATATCCCATAGCTTTGGCCTGTGTTGCTCATTGCCCAAGGATATTGCCATGCAGTTTAAGATGAGACTAGTGATTGGAACGAATAATCTGGTACTTTATGTCTTTCTTGTTTATTCATCTTTCCTAAATGAATCAAATTTAAAATTTTTGTCTTGAAAATTTATTTCTTTTAAACTTTTCTTTGTCATTTGAGCTTTTTTTTTTTTTTTTTTTTAATATATCTGGCTTGGAAATAGGTAATGCCACTGCCATCCTTCTCCACCCCCACACCTCCCCCCCACCACCAAAAAAAAAAAAAAACCCATTTGAATTTATGTTGACATTTTACTAATTTTTCCTTTAATGGAATAATTTGCATGAGTATCCTCTTTCGTTGTAAGTGTTTCATTTTACTTTTCTTCCAGCTTCATTTATACAAAAACTTTTTTAAAAAAGATTTTGTTATTTTAAAGAGAGAGAGAGTGTCAGCATAAGTGGAAATGGCAGGGAAAGGGAGAAAGAAGCTCAGGCAGACTCTGCACTGAGCACAGAGCCCCGATACAGGGCTGGATCGCATGACCTTGAGATGGTGACTTGAATGGAAACCAAGTCAGATGCTTAACCGACTGCACCATGCAAGGGCCCCATGCAAAACCTTTTAGTCACTTTCTGTTGTTATTTTATTGGTCTTCCTTAGACTCAATTTCATGCTGATGATATCATGTTCACCAAGTCTAAATAAACTAGCTCTGGCTGTGGACTCTTTAAGGATTGGAGCTTTTCCAGATATTCAGTTAAAAATAAGCTGCAGACTTGGTTGTTGGCTAAATGTACTTAAAAAGAAGCAGCCTGAAACTGACTCATGGCTATGAATCTTCCTGACTTTGTCAAATCTGGGTTTGCCTACATGTTCTCCCCCAAGGCCTTAACCTTCCAAGGATAAATATAGTCAAAACCAGATTTATTGTATTTCACAATTTACTGTAGTCCTAAGATTCTCTACCACTTTAGAAAAATAAAGGATAAAATGTATTCACATACAATCAACACCTGAGGATTTCTTTTTACCTAAAATTCTCCTAAGAAATAAAATGATATAACAGACTTGCCTTATCATTTCAAATACATAGTACATCAGAATAGGGCATCCTGTAACCTGCATGGGAAAAATAATAGCTAACATTTATCACATACTCAGTGTGTGCTAGACACCATCTTAAGCAATTTACATATGTTTATTTATTTAACCCTCCCAACAGCCATACTATTTTGTTTATTACTGTTATTAATCTCATTTTATAGATTGAACATTTAGGCCCCGAAAGGCTTAGCATTTACATTAAGCCACACAGATAATAAATGTTATTGCCTGAATCTGACCCAGGCAGTAGGACCACCCAGTCACATTCATAATTGCTACATGATGTTGTCTCTCCAGAGTCCAATAAAGACCATTTTATTTTTTGCTCATAGTTTTAAAACTTAATTCTTCTAAATATTGGCATGGCACCTAAAAATATCATGAAATCAAACAACTAAATGCTACCACTGTACAGTAATGCTACAATCATGTTTTTGTCTCCTTTAAGCTCTTTGGGTCTTGTATCATTTTTTTTTTAAGTAGAAATTGATTTTTGTTCCAACTCAAAATACATAAAAATATATTTTTTTTCACACCACTGTTAGAATTGTGAAAGGGGAGAGAAAGGTACTGAAGTGATATTTCACCCATACAACCCTCTGAAACACACAGTGATGGGATCCACATGGAAAATACCAGTCTTACAGCCCCCGGAGAGAGGGAAGGTCTTTTCTTATTTCTCAGGCAGGCCGTAGTTTTCAAAGTTTGGAAAGGTGTGATGGTTTAGTAGTTACTCGTTTTAGATCTTAAACCACAGTGAACAGGACCAGAAATCATTCATAACAAGGAAATTAGACCAAAAAAACAACCTTTTGGAAGAGAAGACTAAATGAAAGATCACATCGTAGTCATATTTCTACAAATAGATGTTATGCAAAAACTAACCAGTACATCAGAGCTAGGGAAAAAAAGTGTGTGTCGGGGGGTCTTATGAATTGGCTGGTTTACATGAATAATTCTGACATAACAGTTTCATCTAATCACACTGTAAATTTAGATCTCATCAAGCAGTCAATTTCCAACATACCGACAAATTACTATACTGTCATTTATTGCCCATATTGTTATAATGCAAGCTACTCAATCCCATTTCTCCATGCCCTGAGTCACACTTCTGCTGCTCTTGCTAACCCTTTCCTGACTTCTTTAGCTATCTTTTGTATTTCTAAACATTTTTGCACAATCGCATATTTTATGTAAACCTCGGGCTGCTATGTGTTCTGCTTTTCTATTTACTGGTCCTTGCCCTCGGTTTTCATTGTCTTTGTAAGTGCCTACGGTCATGTACACATAAATGCATACTGTCCAGATACACAAGCATGTAAATGAACATGTGTAAGAATAACATGTAGTTACCTAGACACTCTCAGTATCAGTTGAGTTGTCTTCACATCTGCAGAAATGGAGTCAGGTTTTAAGTCCATTTGGAGATAAGAAAATAGATAGTTGAGGGGCACCTGGGTGGCTCAGTTGTTAAGTGGCTGCCTTCGGCTCAGGTCATGATCCCAGGGTCCTGGGATCGAGCCCCACATCGGGCTTCCTGCTGAGCTCCCTGCTTCTCCCTCTCCTGCTCCTCCTGCTTGTGTTCCCTCTCTTGCTATCTCTCTCTGGCAAATAAATTTAAAAAAAAAAAAAAAAAAGAAAATAGATAGTTGAGAGAAGAAAGGTGACTTAGCCAAACTAGAGCTCAGAATTCCTATTTCCAGGCCCAGAAAGTATCCTATCCAATTTATACATTTATTTATATCACCTGCTAGCTAGTAGCAATTTATTAGTCAAACAGCTGCCGTACACGTTTTACAGAATTGTCAAACACACACGTCCTCCACCACCCGTAACACCACCACCACCAGCAGCAATAATACCAGCTTGGCAACAAGGGCAATGTCACATCCTTGGATTTCTTTTTCTGTTTTCAGAAATAACACAGGGGGGTTCCTGGGATGCCTCAATCAATTGAGCGTCTGGCTTCTGCTCAGGTCATAATCCCAGGGTGGTGGGATTGAACCCCACGTCAAGCTCTTTGCTCAAATCTCCCCACTCTGCCCATCTCGCTGTTCATTCTCTCTCTCTCTCTCTCTCTCTCAAATAACTAAATAAAATCTTAAAAAAAAAAAAAAACCCACAATGATTCAGAAGGACGGCCCCCATACACCCCATGATAATGTGGAGATCAAAGGACTTGGAGCTCTGATTCAGAAATCTATGGTCTTTTGACTGCAATGTGCTTAATTTCTAGAATAGGTCCAGGCTGACAGGTTCTCAGACCTGGAAGAAACTAAAAAAGGAATAATTTAACTGAGATAAAGATGAGGGATGTAAGGCATTTAAAATGTTTTTACCACAAAATCCTGGTTGTGATTTGCCTCACATTCATCATTTAACCTCTGAGTCTGCAAATGGGGGTAATAATCCTCCAACCCTCCATCATTCACCGAGGTGCCATAAAGATGAATTTGGTCTGCTCCTGATGCACTTACGGCTCCTGACAGATTGGCAGTGCATAACAGAGGAGCTTTCAGTAGAGTAGCCTCCTACCTCTTGTGATGAGCAAAGAAATAATTGGGTAGCACCATGATTTTTGAAGCTTGCATAAATTGTTTCACCTTGATGAATATTGTCTTTATTTCCTAGCATCATGCTATCAAAATAATACCCTGATTGGTTTTTTAATAAACTTGATTCTGAGAGCAGTTTTAGGTTCACAACAAAATTGAGCAGAAAGTGCAAAGAGTTCTCTTTTATCCCCCGGCCCCACATATGCGTAGCTTCCCCCACTGTCCACCTCCGTTACTGGAGTAGCATATTTGTCACAACTGATGAACCGACATCGACATGTTATTGTCCCCTAAAGTCTATCGTTTACATTAGGGTTCACACTTGGTGGTGTACATTCTATGGCTTCTGATACGTGTATAACAGAGTATTGCTATACATGAAATGTTTACCCTCCCCGCCCCCAAATTCATATGTTGAAAACCTAACCCCAAGATGATGGTGTTGGGAGGTGGGACCTTTGGGAGGTGATTAGATTATAGTGGTGGAAGCCGCGGGAATGGGATTAGTGTCTTTGTAGAAGAGAATCCAAGGAAAAAAGATGGTCTGTAAACTAGAGAAGGTAGGCCCTCACCAGACACTTAATCTGCTGGCACCTCGTTCTTTTCACTATTCTATAAAATAGTCTGACTGCCTTAAAAATACTCTGTGTTAGTGTCCCCTGGGTAGCTCAGTTGCTTAAGCAACTGCCTTTGGTTCAGGTCATGATCCCGGAGTCCTGGGATCGAGTCCCACATTTGGAGTCCCACATTTGGAGTCCCGGGATCAAGTCCCACATCAGGCTCCCAGCTCCATGGGGAGTCTGCTTCTCCCTCTGACCTCTCCTCTCATGCTCTCTCACTCTGTCTCTCTCTCTCTCAAATAAATAAAATCTTAAAAAAAAAAATCCTCTGTGCTCCACCCAGTCACCCCTTCCTCCCCTTTCTACCCCTGGGAACTACTGATCCTTTTATTATCTCCATAGTTTGCGTTTTCTGGAATGCCATATAGTCGGAATCAGATAGTATGTAGTCTAAAGCTGCTACAAGCATGTGTGCAGGCTTTTGGGCTGACCTAAGTTTTCAAATCCTTTTGTAAATACCAAGGAACAGGATGGCTGGATGGTATGGTAAATGTATATTTGCTTTCATAAGAAACTTCCAAACTGTCTTCCAAAGCAGCCGTACCATTAAGTATTCCCCCCAGCTATAAATACAGGTTCTTATTGCTCCACATCCTTGTCAGAATTTAGTGTTATCAGTGTTTTGAATTTTTGTCGTTTTAATAGGTACATGGCCAAAAATTGTTTAAACTAAGAATTACCTACTGGTATATGATGCTGACCCTGCTTTCATATGCTTGTTTCTAATCTGCATTGTCTATTCATATTTTTTGTTTATTTTTTAATCAAGTTGCTTATTTTCTTATGATTGAGTTTTGAAGACCCACTGTGTATTTTGGATAACAGTCCTTTATCAGATGTGCTTTTGCAAATATTTTTTCCCAACCTGACTTGTTTTCTCTTTGTCTCAAAATCCTGATTGATTTTTTAAAATTTACCCTGCATTATTTTTCAGATTATTTATTAGCTTTCAAATCAGTATTTGCATTTGATTCCGAGCACAAAACTTCTTTGTAGGGGCCCCTGGGTGGCTCAGTCAGTTAAGCGTTCTAGTCTTGATTTCAGCTCAGGTCACGATCTCGGGATCTTTGAAAAGAAGGCATCTGCTTGTCCTTTTCCCTCTGCTCCTCCACCACTCTCTCTTTCTCCCTCTCAAATAAATAAATAAATTCTTTAAAACAAAACAAAACAAAACTTTCTTTGTAAAGCTTAGTTAAGCAGGAGTTGGCAATTCTTCCAGTATTTATTTGTATATGTAAATGCAATTACATTCTAAGTAGGATAAAACAGAAGATGAGATAGCTAGGAAGTTTGCTGGCATCCCAGAACTTCAGTTGTGTTGCAAATAATTTAGAGAAATAGCAAAAGCAATTTGGTGAGAGTTGAATTCCCTGCTTTCACACGCACACCTTCACTTATACACACATCAATACTTTAGAACAATAAAGGTCTTTAAAATAATAAAGTTATACAAGTATTGTTTAAGCATTGTAGAAGAAGATTGTATGAGAATCCCTCATATCAAAGTCTAAACTTCAATATGGCTGACTTGCAAGGATCAGGCTAATTAAGTTGAGAATTAAGTGTATTTTAGAAACCCATGAAAATCAAACCTCTTGGAAGAATGTTTTTGTTCGTTATAAAATCAAGATTTGGTTATGTATTTCTAATCTATAAATTGTCTGGAGGGTGATAAAGGAAAGAGAACCATAGATCTGCTCTGTACTTACTGATGCTTTGGAAGCAATATCCGTGATAGTGCAGAAGACAGCCAATTAATGGCTTTTGTGGTTTGCTAAATGCCTGAGTAAAGTTGAGGTGTTTAATAACCACAAAAGCCCTTTACTGCCACTAGAGTCCTAAGATTCCAGTAGCAATTCATATTCTCGACCAGCATTAAAGCTGGTACAACAAACCAGAGTGTAAATCTCTTTTTAAAGCATTTTCTTTCTCCCTCCAGAGGAGTTGTTGGTACTATTTTTTAATTTCTTTTTGTTTCAATGACTTTGCAGTAAAGAGGTACATGAAATGAGAAGGTTTGCAAAGCAAAGTATCATTTGAATATGTGTTTTGTGAAGAAATTATTACATAAAGAGACAAAAATACAGCTACATTTCCTTGTGCACACAGCACCCGAATCATCTGTATTTCGATCCTGCAGTAGGAAAGTAAAAATTGAGTAGTCTGTCCTCCTTTTGAGATCCATGGCAGACTTCTTCATGAGGAAGTCTTGTGGAGATAGCTCGGGCATTATTTAACTGAATTATTTTGACCACTTTTTTATTTTCTACAGAAATAGAGCCAGAAATGACTTGTTCAAAGGCCCGAATCTAGTTTAAGAGCAAAACTTGAATTCTGCCCTTATTCCAACCTTCATTATCTCAGGTCCAGATGGCTCTAAAAGTCCCCTCCAGTAACTGAATTTCTGTAGAAGAAGTGAATGACATTCCCCTGACTTCAGTCCCTCATCCACATTCCTGAGTGATCCTTCCAAAATCTGTCCATGGGGATGCCATTCTGTGAGTACTCATTATCCTGAGACACAAACCTCCGCTCTTCCAACCTGCACTCTCCACACACCCTTCTACTGTCTACCTCAGACATGAGGCTTTAGGGAAATTGCTTTATTGACTATTCTACCCCATCACTTTTTTTCGTCACTTTTCATGACTTCATATGTTCTAATCTTCCTGGATCGTTCTTTTTCACCTCTACCAAATTTCCACCTTTCTTTCTGATCCCTAAATGACGTCATTTATGTTTCCTCTTATGAGAAACAGATCATGTCTTTTGCATTTATTTATTTATTTATTTATTTAGTAAGCAGGGTTTTTAAAGACAAGCTATCCGTATGGGATAGAATCACATCACACTTTTAAAAAAATCCCAATTTAGAAGGGCTTCTTGGGGCACCTGGGTGGTTTAGTGGGTTAAAGCCTCTGCCTTCAGCTCAGGTCATGATCCCAGGGTCCTGGAATCGAGTCCCGCTTCAGGCTTTCTGCTCAGCAGGGAGCCTGCTTCCTCCTCTCTCTCTCTGCCTGCCTCTATGCCTACTTGTGATCTCTGCCTGTCAAATAAATAAATAAAATCTTTAAATAATAATAATAATAAATGAATGAATAAATAAAAATAAAAAGTCTCCTTGTTTACAAATAACATTTGCTTTCCTTTTTTAAGAATAGAGAGAGATGAGGGAAACACATCCACTATCTTTCTCATGCTGTCTCTTTAATAAATCTTTAAAAAAAGACAAACTACCGGTTATTTCACTTCCATTTAAAAACTATTCTATTATACTAAGAATAAAGCCAAGAAGAGCCAGCATGGTCTGCCTTCCGCCTACTTACCAGACCTCTCTCATGCTCACTAAATTCTTGACATATGTGTGCCAGAATTCTGTCCAATTCCTTAAGGAGACTCAGCTTCTTCCTGGCTCATGGCCTTTGCTTTCCAGCCACCTGAGAGACTAGTGATTCAGATCCTTCTCTATAAGGCTTCTTTACACTCAGGTCTCAGTTCGTAGTATATCTCTTCAGGAAGGCTTTGCCTGACATCCCATCTAAACCAACCTTTCCAAGCAGCCCCTCGGTCATGTTGCCCTCTCCCTTTTTATCATAGCATATTACCATCTGAAATGAGCTCACATTTTCCTGGTTCATTTTTTTGTGGTCTGTTTTCCCATTTTAGAAGATAAGTTCAAGGAGGGCCATTTTGTTCACTATATTTGCAGCACTTAGAACAAATATATAAACAAATAAGCATATTTTCTATATTAATACTGTAGTGGTACTATATTTAATAATAATATACTTTTCATGGAAGAATGCAATAGTCCCAGATGCTCCCTTCCTGGCTCCTGGCCTTGTAGGTTTGTACAAGTTCCGTAGAAATCCTGCTTTCTGTCCTTACCTGTGAGAGGTATGAGTCTGTGCTGATGGTAACCGAGGCAAAGGACAGAAGCATTGTAGATAGTATGAGGATGTTGTTTGATGCTGCAATTCATAGGAAATAAAGCAAAACTGAAGTTCCTTTGGCCGGTCTCCACCTCTTGAGAGCCTATAATGTCTCCCATTGGGATGAAAACAAACCCAAGTATAACCTTCATTACAGAACATAGAACTAATGTTGTTGGATCCCAGAGCATGTTCTTTATAGAACAATTAAATGGTTGCCTTCTTTCAATCAAAGTTTGCAGAATAAATCTTAAAAGAGAGTTAGAAAGGGATGAGGGAAAGTTATTTATTTTAGGATTTTATTTATTTACTTATGAGAGAAAAAGCATGAGTGGGGGGAGAGGTGGAAGAAGATGGAGAAACAGGCTCCCTACGGAACAGGAAGCTGGACGTGGGGCTTGATCCCAGCCCCCTGGGATCACAACCTGAACCCAAGGCATACACCTAACCGACAGAACCGCCCAGGCTCCCCATGAATGCTAATTCTTAATACTACTACACCCTTGGTTTTGATGAAAGGGCTTGACAGACACGAGTAATTTGGTAGGGAAACCGAATGGTCTTGAAGTACCTGATATTGGACGTGATTCCAAGAAAGCAGGCATTACCTTTCCTCTTTCAGATGCAGGGTTAGAGATGGAAGAGATCCAAGAAATCTTCCTGAAAGGAGCCCTGGAAATGGCCCATCAGTCCCATGTTTTTTGAGAGGGTCTAGTGGCTTCCTGCAGCGAATCCTTTCTACAGAAAGATTGGTTCAGACAACCTGTGGTATATGTTCATTGTGTGGAGAAGGAGAAGGCGCTGCCTGACTTAGTGGATTCCAGTGCCCCTGAGGAGCACCATGTAGATCGCAGGTGGGATTAGGGAATCTTGGGAGAAGTTTGAGAACAGAGAGGTGTGCTGTCCCCCTTCAGAGGAGAAGCCAGCATGCTGGCTGCTCTGCACAGGCCCATGGCAACAGAGAACCCAAGTCATCGTCGCTCGACAATCTGCCCAACACAGAGAGGATGCAACTCAAGACCCATTCAGAGGCAGAACAAACCCACCCACAGATTAGTGAATACATCTTAGAGTCCATTAAAGAGCCTTAGTCAGTTGAGGAAGAGAAATCCAGCCAAACAATTCAACAGAGGTTTTTTTATTGATGCAGAAGCAGTGGAAGCAAGGAAAGGAAGAAAGGACGTGCACCTCACTCCTCTAACTCTAAACCTGTGTTCTTTTACACCTTGCAATTCTAATTTACTTCATGAGGATATGTGAGAACTTTCACATCATATTTTGATGCATCTTCCAATACTCCTTCATTGTATTGCACTCATATATCACAAGTCAATTCTTCAGATACTGACCAGGGAGCTAAAGTCTTTCATCAGGTGTGTGTTGGCTTCCTCTCCCGAGTACTTGGTAGCGGAGCTTCCAATACAGCGTTTGGAAAAGCAGCACTTTAATTATTTGTAAAGACTACTCTACTGTAATACCATTACATATTCAGGAAGGATACCATGGCAAGGATTTTTTAAAGGATTAAATGTGGAAGGAACTGGTAGCTGCAAGCCAAACAAAAGGATAACTTTAAACAAAAGAAAAAAAGGGGCATGTACAGCATATTTTATACTCAAAAAAGCTTCAAAAAAGTTGCCATGGCTGAGTAGGATGTTGTTTTCCTGGTTAAAAAACACAGAAGGAATCATTACAGTATTTTCATTTGGAGAAAAACAAAAAAATACTTCTAGGAGAGATTTTTCTCATGAGCCACCTATATACTCTTCTTAGTTAATACTTTTCTATCTAAAACAGAAATGTAAGGGCACCTGGATGGCTCAGTCAGTTAAGCGTTTGACTCTCAATTTTGGCTCAGGTCAGGATCTCAGGGTCATGGGATAGAGCCCCTTGTCGGGCTCTGTGCTCGGTACAGAGTCTGCTGGACATTCTCTCCCTCTCTCTCTGTCTGATGCTCCGCCTACTTGTGATCTCTCTGTCAAATAAATAAATCAATCTTAAAAATAAATAAGTAAATAAAACAGAAATGTAGAATTCGACATTCTACATAAAAAGGTGGCAGCTACTAAAAACATTTTTATAATATCAGGAATAAATTATTATTTAAGTCAACAAAAAGAAAAATGAATTGAGCATACACTGATTCAGAGCATATTAAGGAGGCTTCTCTCCTTGCCTAGAAAGAACGTTTCATGAACAGGTGCAGAGATCTACTCATCTGGAGGGATTTAGGCCTGTGGTTCAGGGACGTTTTTCCACTGTGTCTCCAACACCAACATCGATGTCTGGAACTTGCATGCTGCTCAGAAATACACTGAATAAATAAAATGATGATTTTTTTTTTAAGATTTTATTTATTTATTTTACAGACAGATCACAAGTAGGCAGAGAGGCAGGCAGAGAGGGGGAGGGAAGGAAGCAGGCTCCCTGCTGAGCAGAAAGCCCGATGCAGGCCTTGATCCCAGGACCCTGGGATCATGACCTGAGCTAAAGGCAGAGGCTTTAACCCACTGAGCCACCCAGGTGCCCCCAAAATGATTTATTTAGCAAAACTCCATTAAGCACTTAAAAAAATCTAGTTGGTTAGGTGCATTACTATCTTAATATGTAAATTTTCTATGTCTGGGTGAAGTCCCAGAATTACAAGGTTATTAATAAAAAATCACCCACATGTACCATAGTCTATCAACTATGCAAAGAATAATGTTTTTCATGCATGGAATTTGCACTCTTCTCTAAATGTATCCTTATCATGATGATTTCTCTGTTAAAAAGAGTTTGGATCCATTGGATTGATGGTTCCAAACAGAACATTAGTTCTGTGTTAGCCTAGAGTTTGTTTGTTTTTTGTCTTCATAAATTAAGGTAGATATATGCCAAAGTATTGAATCAATGCCTATTTCAACTTAAAATTCAGAAAGAGCTCCTGTCTCATGTGTGCAGTAAAGTTGCCAAGGAATTTTGCTGAAGAAAATAGGGTTATTTTGGCTCTATTTAAATAAATGGAACTTGGTATTTTTAGAATGACAATCCAAATCTTTCATTTGCCATTATTTAAATATTTATATCCTACCCTAAATCTGAATCCTTTAGTGCTCAATCAAAAGGTCTTGGCTCCTAGAGCTCATCTATCAGTCACCAGTGTTTGCAAATGTTTAATAAAATAAGATAGAAAATAAGTCAACTGTCCTGCAAAATAACTGCCTGAAATCTATATAGATATTGTCTTATTTGATGATTTTTATGTAGTGCACAATATGAGTTGGTTTTGGGGAAAAATGAGAAAGCTTTCTTGAGTGACAGAAATTGTCTTCACTAGCAGTTCAAGATACAAAGTGCACGTTTTTACTTTGTGATATTCTACGTCTTTTGGCGAACAAGCTTTATAAAGCCTTTATCTAGACCTTATGCAGAGTCATGCACCAAACAGATTCTTAATAAATCTGAATCGACTGTTCTTTGACCACATTTTGTTAATGAGGTTTCCTGGTACCTGGGCTGATTAAAACTCACCCCGTGTTGGCTAAGCGCTGTTATCTAATAGCCTAAGATGTTTTGCTAAATAATATCCAGCACAGC
The DNA here is from genome assembly GCF_030435805.1 of Mustela lutreola. Taxonomy (NCBI): domain Eukaryota; kingdom Metazoa; phylum Chordata; class Mammalia; order Carnivora; family Mustelidae; genus Mustela; species Mustela lutreola. The sequence continues at coordinate 105,244,691 of NC_081295.1, read as the reverse complement.
ACTAGTTGTTTTCCGAAAGAGCTTCCTACCCAGTCTAATTCAGCTACAGATTTGATATTGGCACAGGACCCATTACCTCCCAGACTTTCTTGTTTATTACTCTGGTGAAAGTGCCCTAACCTAATTGTTTGTAGGGGCTGAGGAAATTCCAGGTCTCTTTGTCATGGCCCAGCCAGGTTACAGTCTGCATTTCATTCTCCCCTGATGTCATCTGACAGTCTTGGCCTTGGTAGAGCTGAATATACGTTCACATGTTACCAGTGCTTATAATCACAGTTTTAAATGTGCAGCACCAGTGCCCATCAGGGTCTCAGAGGAGGGAATTTGGCAGGAGAATGGTCCCTCACTGTGCCCCCAGGTAGCCTATCTACACCTGGCATCACCTGGCATCTATAGGCAAGTGAAATAATCTTCCCAATTTGTATGTGGGCATCATGCCATCGTAACAGATGGACATGAGTGTATGTAACTGGGAAATTATGCATATACATTAAATATGCAGACTATGAGCATGAGTCCTTTCTAGGAACATCCAAACATCTGTCTGCTCTGAGCTTTTGTGTATATTGTTTACACCATATGCCGTCACAGTGGGAGGGCCTTGTCGGAAAGGCAAAAAGGAGCACGCATGAATTTCAGGGAAATTATTTCATAGGGCTAATTTGCCTCATCCTGAGCAAAAGGAACATGTAACAAGTATTGTGAATATCTTTTTTATTATTTCAAGGGGGCAATTTTTAAATTTTGGAGGCAAACAAGCAACATTTTTGGACATTATAGGAAAAATAAAATTAAAATTTGAATCAATCCTAAAAATGTTTTTGTATATGTGTGTGTTATTTAAGCCTTGATAGATTCATTTAAAAGTTCAATGTTTCAATCCCTTCTATCTGAAACAAAGCTGCAGATCAAACCCATCAGCATTTGTAAAGCGCCTTATAACTCATCTTCAAGGCAAAGGGTATTTTTAATGTGTGTATGATTTATTTTTAATGTGTGTATGATTTATTTATTGCTGGTATACCCAAAGCTGTAAAGCATTCTCTATTATTTGAAGTGTAAAATCCCAGTAATTTTGAATCTTATCTAAAATAATATTAACGTTCATCTGTAAGTATAACTCATTTTCTTCGAGACATTTATTTTCTTCTTTCTTTAAAATATGGGTAAGTTTTATTTAAAAAATTTTGTAATATTTCTGTTTCACATACCAGTTAAATACATAAGATTTTATTTTTATATTTATTATTTTATGAATTATAAATAATATGTTTATATCATGTTTGTTAAAATGTTGATTTTATTATTTATTTATCTCAAATGACTGGAAATTATTTTTTCCATTTTTGTTCATCCTGAATTGTCATAACTTAACCTTTCTTGGTCCCTTATGAACTTTTTCACATGCTTAGGGAATTATTTTTCTATCTCTATCTCTTTCTCTCTCAAAGGTCTTTTAATATCAAATAGGAAATAAAAAATACTAAAATAATATAAAATGCAAGTTATCATAATTACTACTTATAAACTTATATCTTTACTTTTCAGTGAATGTATGTGCTAGCTAATTGAGTGCTAACATTAAAAATGCCATAAAACTACAACCACCCATTCATAGTATAATTATTTTATGACTGCAGAACCTTAGAACTCAGTACCACTCAGATGAACTATGTGGTGATATTTTTTTTTAATAAGATAACATTTATAAGGTAAATTTGGAATATTTTGTTTACTTGTATCTTTAAGGTTCTATATAACTGAAAAAAATGATTTTATATAACTGAAGCATCAGCAAAACATGCCATAATTAAATGTTCAACTGGATATACTATTTTCAGGTAGACTCATGTTCTAGTTATGAAAGATTAATTCAAAATTAGATCTGTGCTTACTGAAGACTGGAAAAAGCGCTATAATATAAAATTACAGATTTAGGGTTTAGAAAATTATATTTATGTTATAAAAATAATCCACAGAATATATTCAGCCTAGAAAATATTTAGTATCAACTACCCTTACCTGTGGGCATTAAAAATGTTCTCTTCCATATTTATTTGCAACATGTAGATGCTTCATTACTATAAATGCAGTGGTGTATATATTTTGAGTATCTAATTAGAAGAACCTGAGTTTATTAAATGACCTTGTCTTTTAATATTTAATAATCCACATACTGTAGTTAATAAGTTAACTGACATCTTCAGTGATACAAATTTACATTAACAGTATGTTTAGAAAATTTTTATCACTGCATTATTTTACTAATCTCTTATGCAATCTTTGTGCTAATATTCTATTATCACAAATATGTGCGGATGACATTCTGATTTACTCTCCCAACCCAGATCTGAATTTCTAAGATAACCCTTAATGTCACTTTGACATTTTAAACCTTAGGTAATTGAAATCAACTACAAGGGGTGCCAGGATGGCTCAGCTGGTTAAGTGTCTACCTTCAGCTCAGGTCATGATCCCGGGGTCTGGGATTGAGTCCTGCATCTGGCTCAAGTCTGAATTACCTCTCCCCCTGCCACTTCCCCACACTGAGCATGCTCTCTCTCTCAAATAAATAAAATCTTTTTTAAAAAGACCAAATACAAATTCTCTACCTCTAAGCCTTTTTTTCCCCCTAATTTCTTCTTTTATCTGGTTAATGTTCTACTTCTAGTCATCTCTACAGTTAAAAATGTCTTTTGTCCCTACCTTTCCCAATCATATCATTCACTTACCAGTAGAAGACTCCTAAATTTTTTTGTGGTTGCCCGTATTCTCTCTCTCTTAACGCACCACACACCTGCACACACAGATTTTCATTCTTGCTGCAGTTTACCTGAGCCAACCACATTGTTCTGGTCTCCTGCCCAAGATATGGCTTGTGTCTGTCCACTCCATGACTCTTTCATATTGTCCTATTAAGTGAACTGTCAAAAAAATTGCCATTCATTGCCAATCATTGGCAATATGCCATTCATTTTCTTAAAAAATATCAATTACTACCGTTTTTGGTAATCAATAGCCAGTTTCATGTTTAATCCGTATCTTAACCATTTTTAAGTAAGAGAACAGCAAGTACTACAATTTAATCAGTTCTGTTGAACAAAATAAGCTCCACCAGCATTAACGTTAATACATTTATCAAAGCTCTCAGCTTTGTAATCTTAAGAACTTGGTTTTGTCAACACTTTGTATATCCATTGATACCAAATTGGGATTATACACATAAGGATTTTGATAGGGAAAATGTTCTTGTAACAAAAATAAATAAATAAATGAATAAATAAATAAATAAAGGAGCAAAGGAAGACTGGGAAGCCCTCACATCACAATATCTGACCTAAAGGAAAGAGAAGTGGAAAGGCCTAGTCTCTTCTAGTGCAATGACATTAAAACCAAGTTCAGGGGAGCCTGGGTAACTCAGTCAGTTGTGTTCAACTCTTGGCTTCTGCTCAGGTCATGATCTTGGGGTTGTGAGGTTGAGCCCTGTGTCAGGCCCCATGCTTGGTGGGGAGTCTGCTTGAGATTCTCTCCCCTCCTCCAGTTTTTTTCTCCCCCATCTAAAATAAATTAATTAATTAATTTAAAAAAAACCAAAAACACAGCAAGTTCGGTAAGGCAGTCAGAGAATCCTTGAGGCACAGACCGAGGCGTCCCGTGACTCCCCGGAATGGCCCTCTTTTAGCATTTTGACTATATCTGGTCATTGACTAGGAGTTGCTCGTAGGGAGCATGGCCTTGAGAGCAAGAAGATTTCAGAACAGAGCAACGGGGATTCCTAGTCAATTACATCTGTAGGTAGAGGCCTGTTCTTTTGACCACCACAACCCTGGAAGATGGTCATTTCTTTAAACAGAATATGTAGCTAGGTTCATAGAAAGATGGTCATTTCTTTAAACAGAATATGTAGCTAGGCTCATAGAAAATTTGATTGTATATCAACAATAGCTGTTTTGCTTACACAAAGAATTAACCCACAGTGTCAGATATTCATGTCAGTAAGATGAAGATTTTCTTCCTGTCAGCAGGTTTCTGTCTAGACACTAAATTCCAATCTGCAGATGGATCAGTGAACACCGACTCTGAATAAAGTATTTTAAATAGACATTTCAAACTCTAGTGACACTAGGGTATGACATTAGCTATATTTACCACCAGATGAGGGCTATACCTACCCCAAGAAATGTGTAGCTCACACCTGGACCTACACACCCTCCTTCGGACAGGAAAGGAGAAAGCCTGCTGAAGTAAGCCTCTCCGACTGGTCTCTCGTGTTCCACGCTGGTCAGCCCCCTCTAGATTTGTTAGCTTTTGCATAAAACAAACCACCAGAATGCTGGCTTAATGCACCCCTTTATTATTCCCATTCTGGGAGCAAGAAGGTGAATTGTTTTTTCAGTCTTCATCCACTTGACTCATGTTAGATGGTCTAGGATGACCTCACTCTCATGTTTGGGAACTCAGATGAGATGGTAAGAGGGAAGGGGTGGCTGGAGCCTCTCTCCACATTGTCTCTCTTTATCCAGAAAGCCAGCATGGGCTTCTTTACCTGGAGGCATATGTCTCAGTGACAAGAAAGGGCAAGTTCCAGAGTATGGAAGCACCTTTCAAGTCTTTGCTTTTGTCACCTGTCTTCTTGTCCAATTGGCTAAGACAAATCACATGGATAATACCAGAGTCAGTGTAATGGGATCTCTCTAAGGTATGGATGCAGGGAGGTCTGATCAAATTGGGAATTATTCTTTCATATTGTCTGATTAATATGTTTGTCCTCCCTGCCCCTTATTTCCTCCCCAGCCTCCTCCTCCCCCTCTTCTTTATGAGTATCTGATACATGAGACGACATCTACATTATTACATTTTCTGATTCTAGCATAAAAGTAGAATTTACATATATTGGATTCATCTCCAATGTCTTAGTTTTTCAATTTCAGGGTTGCCAACAATGAAAATCTATCTTGTTTTACAGTTAATAAGGACCCTGAGAGTTCATGGATCTTCTTCAGATAAGAAAACAAAATGATTCCCCTTACCAATTAGGACTATTACATCAGGAAATTACAGAATTAGTATTTCATTTTAATGATGGCTGGCCAGTTCACTCAGAAGTAGCAATTCGTCCCATTCCCTGATCCTAAGGAAATAATAGACATGTTTATTCTTCAGTTTGGTGGTTGCTTGAATGTGAAAATTAAGAAGTAGAAGTGGAATATATATATATTACAGTGGAAACTGTAATTTTCTACTGTATAGCTCTCTGTCAGCCAAGTGTGCTGAGCCCATTACGAGATGCTGAAGAGGATGAACATGAAAGCAACATGTTAAAAATAAGAAGATAAATACTTTGGAGTGACTAGTACTTCTGCTTGTAATCAAGGCAATTTTTGGAGCATGACGTAAAGCTGTGCATTAGAAATCCTTGTAGGCTGAATGCATCCCTGCCTTTTTCTGAACAGAAGTGGGTGGGTAAGGATACAAAGTATTTAGTTAATATTACTGTAACACATACATGCTGAGCTAAACCGACAACATTGGTAAGAGGATATATTTGTGTTTGGGGGCACACAACTGGGCTTCAAACATCATTTCTGTCAGCCTTCCCTTTACAGATATTTCTAGTGTCCACTTCTAGGCCTTTCTTCAGCACTAGCAAATCCACTACCATGATTTCACTTAAACATATATTTAGAAAAAGAATTTAATCAGTGGCCATTTGGTAAAAATAACCAATTATTCAATTTTGTACTATTCAAGCAGGGGTATTGTATGGGGGGTGTGGGGGTGTGTGTTAATAAAAGGAGAGACAAGTAAGACTGATACTTGTTTTTTAAAGAGTATTCATTGTTAGGGACTCCAATCATTTCTTTGGGCCCATTAAAATGATGGACATATTTCCACACTAATGAAAGATAAAGTGCCTTTGACTTTGACTGAATCTCTGGTTGTTGCTGTGAAATTTACCTTTCGCTGTGGCTATCTTTCCATCATCCCAATGCTAGAACGCCAGAAATCCCTTATTTTTAAGTATTGTCCGTCAGGTTGTTTGGTTGGATCACGTAGCTTCTCAGTTGTATGAAACTTTGCTCTGTGGTTTGTCTTTCTTTATAATTTTAACACAGCGTCTGCTCCGGGCCTTGAGACCACCCCTTTTTGGTTTATGCATCAGGAGGTGTTTGAGACTCATGCAGCCATCACAGTTTACACATACCATCCCAGGAGAGCTGTTTTTCAGTATTCCTTATGCTAATCACCACTTTGGTATATTCCACGATTTTGTTCTGTATTGCTGTCTTTCCTTTTCTGGCTAATACATCAAGTGATATCCCAGCACATTTCATCTGATTTCCTGCTGAGTACTTCCTTGATAAAAGAAGCAACTTCAATTTCTCTATATAAAAATAGGAATTTAAAGTATATACACTTTCTACATCACTTTAGATTTTCATATACAAGACTCCAGAAAATGGATGAAAAATGTCCTTTTGTATTGTTTTTGTTCAGCTCTAAGAACCCCCCCATTCCCCATTTTAACTCATCAGGTCCTGTTTTTTTTTTTTTGTTTTTGTTTTTGTTTCTCTAGGACTACAATGATGAGATTCGTCAGGAACAGCTACGTGAATTATCTTACTTAAATGGCTCAGAGGACTCTGGTCGTGGCAGAGGCATTAGAGGCAGAGGGATCAGAATAGCTCCCACAACCCCTTCAAGGTACATTAGCTCTTACTTGAAATAAATTAACAGCAAACACGGATGGCAAGCCTTTGCCGACCTGCCCAGTGCCATGGTCACAGGTAGGAATAAACAACAGTGGCCACCACAATAAAAACCATGACAGTGGATGCTTATATAATGCATAAGCACTTTCATAAATTAACTCACCAAGCCTTCCATACCAGGCTTAAGTATCATTCACAGGTGACAGATTGAGGTACAGAAAGGTGTAAAGAATTTGCCCAAAGTTTCATAAGTGGTCTGACTCTAAAATTTCCAGGTTGGGCTCTTAACAACTATCCCAAGAAAATAAGAGGCATAAACCTGAGACTTTCTTCTTTGTGGTTCTGTGCTCAGGATTAGAGCATGCAGATGATACAATTCTTTGCCTTTTTTGAACCAGGATGATCTTGCATGAAGAGAAAGTTAAAAATGTGTCTGTGCCTTAAGTGGCCCTTGAATTGATAGTCTTTCTGGGTAGGTAGAGAGACAGGGATGAGGAGCTAGGAAGATAGATGTTTAGATAGATAGGGAGAAAATATCTGCGCCACTAGTCCAGAAAGGCATACTTCTTATATGGCTGATGGTAAGAGTATTGAAAATTCAGGTACATTTGACTTTGGAATGCCTTTGGTCAGCAGAGAGGATTTTATTTGATATTATTCACTTCACACACACACACACACACACACACAAAATTGGGATCTTTCTGCACCAGAATTTGTTTTGTATGATTCTGAATTACTCCAGCTTTCAATAGAAAGCATTGGTTTGTGAAGAGGTAAAGCAAAAAATACTCATAGCCTTCACACTGACTGTGTAATTCAGTCATTCTCTCTACCCTGTTAGAGTTGGCCTTCAAATCTCTCAAGGATATAGATCTAGAATATTATTTCATACACTGCATAGAAATCATCATTAGAGATTTTAGGATACTTTGCTGATTCAATTTATTTAATAAATTATGCCCCAAATATTGTCAGCCACCAGTGTCAAAAATCAGTTTTAACATTTAAATCATAAACTTCTCCATTTTGCAGTTAATCAGAAAAAAAATGATAAATATCCAAGTAAAATACAAGGCAATGGCTATTTAAAAATAAAATGTGTCAATTCTGAAAATTACATTTAACTAAAGGAAAACTTCTTAAAATCTTCCAGAGATTATTACATTTTTTATCCCCAAAGATGAACATAAGTGCTCTCTAATGCTAATTAGCTAATTATTGCTAAAAATTAATGTGACATAACTTTTTTTATGGACATACTTTTATGGAATCAGTCTTTTATAAAATCTTGTACATTTCTAAGCTCATCATGATGGGTTGTGAAATGATATCGTTACAGGTAATCTTAAATTGATTAAATCATGTGCCTTAAATAATGGAACTGTCACTTTTGTAATTCCCAAAATGCCAAATTTTATATGGTGTAACCTAGTATATATTGAGATTTATATAGTGTAACCTAATATATATTTAGAAAGTCTACAGATGGGGAACAAGTTTTTTCTATTCTATATTCCTTGAAATTAGGACCATATCTTAAAAAATATATTAACTAACTTTTGAGATTATAAATTCGTATTAATATATTTTATTTTGTTATTGATGCTCCTTAATGTATCATTATGTTTCAGAATTTCAGCAGACCATATAAGATTCAATTTCAGTACAGTTTCATTCTAAAATATTAATATTTATGGTTTAATAAAGAATAGTGCATTGTGGTCTAGTTTTTTAAGTGTGCTAGAAAAAAAGTGTTTGAAAGTTTTGCTTTTTAAGAACACATATATCATACAAATCTGATACTACCTAATGTTGAAATTTAAACCTCACTTCAATGCTATATTGATATCATTAATATATTAACGTTAATGAAAGTAAATGGGCCAGAATTCTGCTGTCTTCTATTTCAAACCACATGATGGAAAGTATCTACAGTTAAAAAAGAATAAGGAAACAGCTTTACAAAACAGAAGATCATATTGATTAGGAAGCTCTTGAAAACATGAGTTAATGGAAGCTAATTTGTATATGCTTAGGAAATTATGACTTTATTAAGTCATTCAATTACACTTATATAAGAATGGTGTCTGGGATATTTGAAAACTTCTATAATAATTTATTGGAAATATATTTAATTAAAGAAATTTTCATTTCAATAAATATAGGTATAAAAACTAATCTTCCAGTAATTGTGCATACCACAGAACAAAGCATTATGTCTATATATTATAATAATTTATAGTACATAATTGAAGAATTAGGATATTTGACATCTCTGACACACATTATCACTATATATTGATTGAGAGCAAACTGAGGAAAATAAAACATTAGGGGCGGATTTTGGAGGCTTTTGTTTACTACGATGAGAATTAATACATAGCACTAATGCAGTTTGTGAAAGACGGGGAGTAGTCATACTTGTTTCTAAGGAAGACTATTCAGTCTTCACTGTAAGTGAGAGAGAAGAATTAAAGCACTCAAAGAGAGACAAACAGAAAGACACTGACTTATGGCAGGAAAGCCAGTAAGAAGACGCTATTATCCAAGACAGAAATGAACTCCTTGGACTGTAGAGATATAGGACTAGCTTAGAGATTAGAATTTATAGGAATTAGTGCCCAATTAGATGTCGGAGAAGAAAAAATATTTGGCCCACGACAAGGATAACTCTCTGATGTCTAACCTAGTTAGGGATGAATGATATCATCCACTAAGATTAGGTGGAGAACCAATTTAAACAAAGAATAAAATTATTCCTATAATTAATTCAAGGACTGTGGATTGCTCGTGTGACCTTAGCAGGTGACTTGTACCTTCTGTGTAACTTGGTACTCAACCTTTAAAGTATCTCAGGAATAGCTACATAACAACGTCATCAAGGTTTTAAAATTAGATAATACATATAAGGCAGTGGTTCCCAAACTGATCTGCACACAAATCCCTGAGAGATTCCTGCCGTTTGAGATTGTGATTTAATTGGCCTGGTCTGGAATTTAGAGTTTTTCAGTCTTCGGGAGATTCTAAATATTTCATATGCCTCAGTTTAACTTTTTTTTTTATGATTTTATTTGTTTATTTGACAGAGAGAAATCACAAGTAGATGGAGAGGCAGGCAGAGAGAGAGAGAGGGAAGCAGGCTCCCTGCTGAGCAGAGAGCCCGATGCGGGACTCAGATTCCAGGACCCTGAGATCATGACCTGAGCCGAAGGTAGCAGCTTAAACCACTGAGCCACCCAGGCGCCCCCTTCAGGAGATTCTAATAGACCCTTGAAAGAACCTCCAATATGAGACATATAATCCAGGGTATGGCATGTGTTAGAAAGGAAACAGGTAATAGTCATCATTAGTGTTAGAGAATGCAAGAGTCCAAAGAAGGTGTTTTCCAGCTAGTTATCAATGCACAGTGACATATGTAATAAGTGCAGTGGAATGGGGACTGTTTGGGTTTGGAAACAGGTAGGTTACTGGTAATCTCAGTCAAGATAATTTTCAACAAAGTGGGTAGGCAATAACTAGATTGTATTCAAAGACTTTCAAGAAATCAGAAAAATGAAGGATACTGTAGTGTAGATTCATCCAGGAATGGTATCCTAAAATAGGTGATGTGAGACTTCAGCTGAATCGGAGAAGACAGATGTGAGATTAAAATTCAAAGGAAAGGAAACAGCCTATAAGAGGTGTTGAGTCAGATTCAGGAGACAGGTTTCTAGGGTTGTGTCTGGGACATAACTGAGGGAGGAATAGGGTGAGAAATTACGTTTGTGTGAGCATCATTTTCTTTTTATTTTACTTTTATTTTTATTTATTTATTTTTTAGAATGAGAGCTTGAGTGGGGAGAGGGGCAGAAGGAGAAGGGAGAGAGAGAATCTCAAGAACACCCCCTGCTGAGCACAAAGCCCCACATGGGACTCAATCTTATGAACCTGAGATCATGATCTGAGCCAAAATTATGAGTCTGTGCTCAACTTACTGAGCCACCCGGGGGCCCTGAGCATCCTATAATTTTAAAGCAGGAAGAATTGTTACAGATTCAGAGATTCGATTTTACCCATTAGGGAAAAAAAAAAATCCACCTTAAGCCTCGGGAGTTAGTTATACGACTTACTTACCTCTGATTATTCAGTGGGATAGACAGCACTTGTGAATGTAGTGTAGATATAATTTACTACCCACACCTGGGCACTTCTGAGAGTGTTAAAATGCTCAACTGAACGGGAAGCTAGGACAACAGTTGTAAATCAGAACTGTTCTAGGCAAACCTGGACATATGCTCACCCTACTTAGGAGGAAACAGAGAGAAGCTTGGAGACCCAGTGAAGGTAAAATTGGTCTTTACATCCTTTTTCACAGATGTGTTTTATATTATCATGGTAATATAGTATAGTGTATTCTCAGCTACTGCTGTATTTGAAATGGGCACTGAGCCTTCTGGGTCCTTCGTATTTCACCTTCCCCAATCCAGGAGAACATTCTTGGTACATTAGACTTACAATAAATTGTTTGATAATTTCTCTATTCATCAGCTCTATAATCTATTTAAAACTTTTAAGGACTCTACCAGCATTCTTACCGTCCGCTCACAAAAGCTCATTTTCCGCAAGCAAGAAGGAGCCAGCTGACTGCTATTCATAGCTGAATGCAAAGCCTCCATCCCCCCGTCCGTGGGCACAGCCAAACAGTGTGATTGTTGACATCCCCAGGATCATCATTTTCCCCAAAGCTTTAGTGTTCCCGCTGAAAGCAGTGCTTTCTGGAGGCCAGCCTTTCAGACATAATAAAAAGTGAAATAACCATGCTTTTGCCCAAAGACTTCAAACACTCAACCTTTCCAAAGGCCTTGGAAAACCATAAAAGTTGGCTGCAACCATTTGATCTTAGGCTTTTAATACAAGTTACTTGTGTGTCAAGCACCGTAGTACAGAGCATTCAGTCTACTCTTTTATCTCAGAACCCTGACGTATTTCACTAACACCGCAGTTACCATAGGCAAACAAATTATATTAGTGACTGTACCAGTTCAGGGAGTCGTATGCCCGATGACAAATCAGTGACAGGGAGTTGTGGTTTTAACGACCTCAAGCTTCAGCTACTAGAATAAGCAGAATGATATCACCGTGCTTCAAGTTCCACGTTTTATTAAAGTGTGAAAGTGCAGTCAGATGTTTTTTTTTTTTTCCTTTGTAAATACAACATTGCACCTCACTGTCAATTACCTCCAGAGTGGAGGAGACATTGACATTCAGCAGTTCAGTTTCGTGGATGGTCCAGCGGGTCATGCAGGTTTCCCCTGCTATCCAGCATGCCTGTGAGACCTTTCATAAGCTGAAATGGCATAAAGCAAAGAAGCAATTACCATTAATTTATACGGAAATTTTTTTGAGTGTTCCCAGACCCCTGAAAAATAACCTCTCAGGCTTTTCTGGTACCTTAGGACACATCCTGGTAATGGATACACAAAATAAATGAAGATAAAGCACAGATGTTCACACAGTTCAAAGCTCTGAGGGCTTGGTATGGAGATGCTAAGTGTAGTTCTTGGGGAAGGAGCTTGGTGGAGACACTCTGGCTGCTTAGGGTACATGCTACCTCTGTACTGACTTGCTACAAAAAAAAATGCTCAACACTATTTTTACTTTTCACCTTTTTTCATAAAAGTGGAAATCATCTTCTGATTTCTTTCAGTTAGCGAAAACAGGTGCCAATGTACGTCTTTTGTAAAAGCAAACTTGGCATACGGTGAACTTTTAAAAAGCAGGAAATACTTTGTGGGTTAGCTGAAGCTCTGATATGGGTCTGCTTGGAAAAACTGGAATAAAATGAGAGTGGGTTGGTTTGTGTTCATTTTTTTCCCATTTTATATTAAAGCATTTTGCATGAGTTTCATTATGAGAAGTTATAGCCAACATTTACAAAATTTATTCTACCGTAGAGATCAAAATACTTTATACCCTAAAGAAACTCAATTACACACACACACACACATGCACGCACGCACACACACACACCCGGGAGCACTCATGCATACAGATAAATTTGGTTTTCTTCCTATCATATGGCGATAAGATGGGCATGCTATGTTTTAGTCTCTTTCTCTCATCCCTGATTTCTCATCTATACATGACCTGTTTCTCCTAGGGGCCGTGGGGGTGCCATTCCTCCCCCGCCACCACCTGGACGAGGTGTACTCACCCCTCGAGGGGCTACTGTGACTCGCGGAGCTCTTCCAGTGCCCCCTGTAGCAAGAGGAGTCCCAACCCCACGAGCCCGGGGGGCACCGACAGTGCCAGGATATAGGGCACCCCCTCCTCCAGCCCATGAAGCTTATGAAGAATATGTAAGTACCCTTGAGAAATCAGTGGGTGGGAAGAGTTCAGCTGGTTGGGTAATAGGTTAACCCTCAGAGACACTCAATACAGAGAGTCACAGAAAACAAAGGTCATTTGCAACAAAATTTAAGCAGCGCATTTAAAGGAGAGCATTTTGAGAAAACTTTTATTTTCCAGGTGCCATGATTGTTGGTGCCAGTTAAACAGTTTGCATTTTAAGAGTCAAACTATCCTGAGGTTTTCTTATTCTTTAGAAGATCATTTTTCAAAATGGATATAATTATGAATATAATGTAAATTGTCATATACTCAGAAGTTTCTTCTAGGACATGTTAAAGATGAGCATGAAAATCACTCAGAAGCATTTGACAGATACAATATAATTGCCTTGTAAACTTTGGTAAGAATGTAAGATCACGCGACTGGTCTTTCATTTAAATATCCTTGCTCTCTCTTTCACCATATGAAATATATGGGATTGGCAGATGTGAAGAATTCAAAAAATATAGAATGAGCAGAAGGAATGAGGTGTCTATAGGCATTCCCCTCCCTTCCCATCCACTGGGTCACGATATACACCCTTTGACCTTTCATCCAGGTTGTTAATATTCCACTGGTCACATGTATTCTAGTCCTGGTGACTAGAATATTGTGAAAATTATAAAAAGGGACAGGTTCTTAATCACTTGTGTAACCATAGTAAATCTACTGTAAATGTTAAAGTTAATTGACGCAAGCCAGTCGTCATCTTATGAAATAGATTCATTTTACCTTTAAACTTTCGAGCAAGCTCATCCCTGGTCTGGGTGTTTATTTCATTGAACCATGCACAGACATGCTGTCTTCTTAAATGTCCTCTGTGAGTGGTTACTCATTAAACATAAACTCTTAAATAATAATAAAAAAAACCAACAACATAAACTCTTCAAGGACAGTTACCATCACATGCTAGACACTCAAAACATATAAATGTTTAATGAACTGGTTAATAACAAAGTAAAATATATTCTAAAACAAAGTGAACATTATCGATAGGTGTCACTAAAAAATGTATTAGTGCTTGGAATATGTTAGTATTTAGAAATAACGTTATTGCTTAATATGGAACATTGACTCTATTTGCAAGAGTGAGAAAAATTAAGTTTAGAAATCCATTTCTACTGGAAAAGAAGAAATACATTCATCTAAAGTATGTTTTATGCCAAAAAAAAGTCTTTTATACGGTATCAGGTATCAATATTTAAAATCTTTCGACAATCTTAAAATTGCAAAATTGGAAACAAAATGTATTCTACCCTGTGAACAAGACTACAAGACAGGAAACACAGAGCCTAGTCTTGATTCTGCCATCTCTTTCCTGAGATATATAATGTATGAAATACGAACTTGTTAAATGAGTGAACTAAACATCCACAACAGGGATGATGAGGTTTGGGGGGTTTCTTTTCTTTTCTTTTTTTTTTTTTTTCAAGTCTCCAAGAAACCTTCTACCTCTGCCATCTTTATGTATATTGCTACTCTGGTGTGTTTTTATCTTCCAAATAGAAGTTTAAATAGTCAGATCTTACTTCAAAAACTTAAAGAGAGAGAAAACTTTTTCAGTTAATTGTGGTCAACACTGTTATTAACCAGAAAATGTATAGGGCATGTGAAATTTACAGGGCACTGTGAAAGAGAATAAGATTGGCAAAACATTGTAGCTTTGGTATAGCTAAGAAAACGCTGTAGCCTTCCATGTGCATTCCAATTTATAGTCAGATAAATCACTGGAATGCAGACCCAGTAAGAGTAAGCTACAAAAGCATAAAGAGTCTATAGCAACATGAATGAGAAAGTTTATATTCTCAATGGAAATCTAGGAGGAGGGTAGTTCTTAGAGTAAGGAAAGGAAACTATGTAAAGTCATATAATCTGAATTTTTTACTTAGATATTTGGGAAGTATCCAGTCCCTTTTATTTATTCACCCAATCATTGACTGAGCCTCGCTCTTATTGTAGGCACTGTCCTGAAAGTCCTGGAGATGTAGCTGTGAACAAAACAGACCAAACAGCTGCTTCCTTAAAGTTCACATTTTAGCGGGAGGAGAGCAAACACATGTCACTGAGTGAACCAAGTAATGCCAGGTAGACATAAATGCTCTGGGGTTAAGTGGGATGCCACTACTGTACCATGGGCTGTCAGGGAAGGTCTCTGTGCTGGCAAGACTTGAACAATTGCATCACGAAGCAAAGGTCCAGTCTCAGGGGCTGCCTCCATAAAAGGCATCACTGGTAAAGGAAACAAGGAGTACAGATACCCTGAAATGGAACCTGCTTGGAATATTTGGGGAACAGCAAGGAGGATGTTACAGCTGGAACAGGATGTGTGAGGCAGAGGTGGTAGATGAGATAAGGTCAGGGGATGGACAGGACTGTGGGGCAGGAGAGTGACATGATCAGATTTATGTTTGAAGAGGTTTATTCTGCGGACATCTGGAGAATAGAATATGGGGTGGGCACAGAGTAGAAACAGAGATGGGCAAGTGACTTTTTGCAGTCATTCCGCATGGACAGAATAATGGCTTGGAGGGGATGAGAAGAGATCGGAGTCTGAGAGCACTGGGAAAATGGTCTGTTAGGATTGGATGATGGGCTGGATGTAAAACTTGCGAAAAAAGAAACGAAATGAAATCTTTGTGAAGTTTCTGTGAAGTGCAGGTTACACTGAACCTTGAACTGAACAAGTGGGTTAAATCAAGGGGTCCTTTATTGAAATGAGGAGCGCCAGAGAGGGAAGGGGAAAATCTAGCCTGAGGGAACGTCAGTTGCGTTGCTGGAGGGAAGGGACCTGACCTGAGAGACACAGAGCTGCATCCCGAGGTTTGCATTCTCACCACGTCACTTGCTCTGTCATTTGTAAATACTCGGAGGCTTGGATTTCCCTTTCTACAGGAAAGGGGAAATGTGTTCATCTAACGTATGTTTTATACAGTATCAGGTATCAGTATTTAAAATCTTTAGACAATCTTAAAATTGCAAAATGAGAAACAATAAATATACTCTCCCCCATAAACAACCCTCAGGTCAGGAAACCCAGAGCCTAGTCTTCTGCCATCTCTTTCCTGAAACCTAGTAGTTATGACATAAGTACCTATTGAATGAATGAATTAAAAGTTCACAACAGTGTGTGTGGGGGGGGGAGGGGCTGGTTCATATGAATAGAGAGTCATGAAATCCAGTAATAGCAATGTCATCAGGCCTAAAGAAAGGTCTAGAACAAAGAACCAGAAAATTTTCAAGAATCTTATATCTCATGTCTGTTCTTTGCATATATGTTTCTTCTTTTAATTTAAATTCAATTAGCCAACATATAGTACACCATTAGTTACAATGTAGTGTTCAGTGATTGATCAGTTGTGTGTAACACCCAGTGCTTGTCACATCACGTGCATCTGATTTTATTCACTTAATCTACATACTGAATTTGCTGCCGTCTCTGATCAATGTTTGTCCATCCTAGGTCTGCCATATTCGTGACCAGTCCTTGTCACCTACAGATACTGACTGGTTTGTCCGTCTCTCAGTCCTAGTCTAGATCCCCAGCGAAGGAATGATGTTTACCCAGGCTTGTCAAGTGTCCAACACTAGTCAGTCAGCTATGACTAGAGAACAGTTTCTGGAAATTAAGTCTAGGATCTACTACTTCCCAGCCACCAGTGGCAAGAATAGGGTAAAGGTCAAGTTCATACAATATAAACATGTTTACTGGGAGCCCAACTCCAGGGAGAATAAGAGGAGATTCTTTCTCTAGTTTCCAGAGAAAGAGAAAGTATTATGAACTTGGCAGATATCCTGAAATATATCTCCATTATCTTAGTCTTAGTAATAGGAAAAGGTAGATAACTTTTCTTCAAAAACCCCTTTATGCCATGTTTCATTAAAACCTGTCATATGTCATATTTTAATTTTTTCCCTATAAACAGTGAGTATGTACAGAGTTTAATGCATGGCTGGTAAGCTGCTGACAGCAATCTTTAAGGTCTCAGGGCCAAGCTCAGATTAACACTCAAGAGCTGCTCCTCTCTGCTCTAATTTTAAACTATTGATTCCTCTGTAAGGGGTAGGAAAAACAAAAGTTTAAGTGTCTCAGTAACAAAATAATAGCACCATGCTGAGTTGATGGTAAAAATCTCCAAGGAGTTCTTAACTTTCAGATAAAATTTCTTAGAAAAGGTTCCCTTTATTATAAATGACACTGGGAGCCAATTCTCTTTTCAGACTTTTCTTTCTCCCCTGCTGGGTCCCAGCACTAAATTTCTGACCACACAGAATGTATAGATGTAATCAAATCCACTCCTTGCAGCTTGCCTGACAAGCAACAGCTTACAGTAAATGAGATTGCTGTTTAAAGCCACCATTCGTGTTAGTGGAGTTTTAAAAAATGTGAATTTGTGTCTCATGGTTGCACATCCTAATCCAGACTTTAAATATTTTAAAGTTTCTTTTCACTGACTTCCTACTAAGAGGTACATTTAAATTTTACAGATCCGTCATTGTGATTAAAGTAGATGTCCGGAATTGAAGAGTAGAGTTCAGAAAATCTCCTACATGACAAAATATGAAGCTGATCAGCTCTCTCAGTGGATAATACGTTAAGAGAGGGTAAACCGAAACATGAATTTTTGAGTACCTACCAGGTTCCAGGCACTATATTAGTTCACTTAATCTCTTAATAAATGACGACCAGTTGTTCATGAGCTATTTTAGTAGATGAGGAAAGTAAAGTTTGATATTGAGACTTGCGTGCCGTTTCCGGTCTCCAGATCTCTGGATCTCTGTCATCATAAGCTTGCCTCACAGAGAAGTCACATGCAGGAATACAAACCATTTGTGCTCCACACCTCCCATCCAGACCAAACATGACATCTAGTCAGTGTTTGAATCTCCTCAGCCATATTTAGGACATCCCCCATCCCTACAGGACTATCTCTGATTATGAAAAACTCAGTATCTTCAGAAACTAGGCGCTGGAAATATAAAAGCTGTGGTTAAAAAGACCTGTACTCTGAAAAGCATGCCATCTAGTGGGAGAGAGAGTTAGTTTAACGATTAACATGTCCTATGAGATTGCTATATAGGACTCTTACTTTACTCTACCTTGTACTGCAAGTAATTTTTGCTCTTCTCTCACAAGATTTAATTAAGCATCCTAAAGGAAGAAAGTATTTCTTAAATTTATTTTATGTTTGCAGTTCTAATAGTAAAGTGTTTAGTGATAGCAATTGAATTGAACCTTCTTATAATATTGTTGGAAAGATGTTATAGCTGTGCACACTTAAGTACACATGCATGTTTTATATAAATATTAAACGAATAGCATATATTAAGTGTCAAAGAGAGACCACACTTGCTTCCAGTAGAGGGAGTTATCACCATGGCATTGGATGTTTTAGAAAACTTCTAACACAGCAAGGAAGATGGCAAGAGCAGACCAAGATGAGCAAGTAGAGCTTTGACAAGTAGAGAGAAGAGGTAGGAAGCTCCATGCAGAAAAGAATGATAAGGGGGAAGGCTAGAAGAGGGACCTTTCAAATCAAGTCTGAAGAATCCGAGAGAATGGTTTGGGGAAATAGAATTCATTTAAGATAGCCATAGACATAATATAGGCTGACCTCAAAGGCTGAGGGTCTAGCGTTACCCACTGTAATTAAAGGCTACCTAAAGATTTATGAGCAGAAGATAAAGATTTGGGGGAGTTTTATAATTCTCAATTGTTCCTAATTCTCAATTATTATGGTGGGTTGGAGAACAGTTAAGAAAGAGGAGATATTTAGGCAATCAACAACAATGAGGCTTAATGAGATGTGACCTTGACTTATGTAAGCATAAGAACGGGATTGGAAGTATCCAGGCCAAACACTGAAAATGGAAACAGTAGGGTTTAAGACAAGAACCATGAGAGACTATGGACTCTAAAAAACAATCTGAGGGGTTTGAATTGGCAGGGTGGGGGGGTGGGGAGGAGGTTGGGGTACCAGGTGGTGGGTATTATAGAGGGCACGGATTGCATGGAGCACTGGGTGTGGTGCAAAAATAATGAATACTGTTATGCCAAAATTAAATAAAAAATAAATTAATTAAAAAAAAAAAAGAAGTTATGAAAGGAATTGGAAGGACCAGGCAAGGCTCACACCAAGGTTTGCTGTAGGAGGGATGTGGGTGGGACAGAAGGGAGGGCTGGAGTGGGGAGGGGCCAGGCAGTGAACATGGACTTTGAAGCTGAAGAAACTCCTTTCCAAGGCTTACCCAGGTGCTCACAGGGTCGTGTCTCTGAGTTCCAGAAATAAATACTTTCACCTGCTGTAAGTTGAGATCACTTCCTGACCTGTCACACTTGCCTTCGGTTGAGGTGATGTTAGCAGACAAGGCCATTTGTGAAATCATGGTACGTGGAGTTCATTTACTTTCAGTGTAGTTGGATATTTTATTTGTGTGATTAGGTATGGCTAGCGCTCTGTTACAGAAATGATTCCAGGAATACTCTTCCCGTCTTCCCTGGTGTCATGATACACAAGTCTTCATGGACACAGTTCTCACTGTTATTTAAACTGGGGACTCAGACACTGGTGCTGAAAATACGTGCTTAGTGGTAGAGAAACATGGTTCGAATTGTATGGGGCCAGAAATATTCTGTCAAAAACTCTTCCATATCATGACGACAGATCTGAGGGAAACTTGATAGAGGCTTCCCCTAACTTGACAGTAATCCTCATAGTCTAGAATGTAACCACTAATGAGTTGTGAAACCAAAAGAAACTTTCCAAACTATCGATTATAACAAAGATTTTGTCAACCAGGCTAGAGGAAAAAAACTGAATTTCCTCTTCTCTCTACAGAAAATATGATAAAGTCATTGTCATAGTAAAGGTGATAAAAAATTATGCCTTCAAAAAATAGGAAAAATAATCTAGGGGTAGGTATATTAGGCAACTAGTTAATAAAAATACTGGACCATTTTCTGGATTTTGTGATGTTTGTATTTTCAGTTTTTAAAAATTTTCTAATTAGTTGTGATTGCTTTTGTCATTCAAAATATTCACTTTCATGCCAAATACATATTCATAATTTTGTAACCTTTTTTTAAAGATAGAATGCAAAATTGTATATCTTTAGGACCCACAAACTCTTGGTCTGGTCCCCATAGAAGAAAATAATGGCAACATTTATTAGGAAAGTGGATGATAAATGTAGGGCTGGAGGGGTGGGGTGGGGTATTGTTTAAAGAAAAAAACGGGACTGTGTAACCTTAGTTTCTTTCTAGGACTGAAAGTCTGTTTGGCTGCACTTTGCCGTGGCTGTGTTGGTAGTGTTGATAAGGATGTTGCTCCTTTATTATTATTATTTTTAAAGATTTTATTCATTTATTTGACAGAGAGGGAGACAGCAGGAGAGGGGAACACAGCAGGGGGAGTGGAAGAGGGATAAACAGGCTTCCCTCTGAGCAGGGAGCCCGATGTAGGACTAAATCCCAGGACCCCGGGATCATGACCTGAGCTGAAGGCAGATGCTTAACAACTGAGCCGCCCAGGTGCCGTGAGATACTCTCTTTTTAACAAAGATTTCATAGGAGAATTAAATGTGCAGATAAATGCACACAATTTCCAGAAGTGTCCATCAGACCATCACTCCCTATAAAAATATACTGACAACACAAATATTTGCTTAAACACTCTTTTGTAGCCTCTATGTTGGTGTAGCATAAAGACCAAAAACAAAACCCTCAGGTACACAAAATGATTCCCTGTTTCCAAAGATGTAAGTCCAGTTAATTTTTAAATTACCTTGAATTTTTTCCAACAGTTAATACCCAGATACCAAAATGGTGTATGGGGATACAACAAAGCAAGAAGCAATGTCAGTTCAGTGCTACATGAGAAATTTGTCTGCGTATAATCAATCATGTTAACCTAATTTATAAAATTCATTTTGACAAACTTTTGAAAAGCTTTTCTTTCCATCAGTCTTAACTAAGCCTATCAGCATGCAAGCCCGTCCTATCATCTGATTACAACTCTGAGGCATCCTTCCATTAACAATGAGAGAACTAGAAAATTCACTGGTAAATCAATAGTCCTTAAAATTTCCATAAATGAGTTCAGGCTGCCAACCTCCAATTTCATGTGTATGGAACATTTTTTGACAGGAGAGGGAAATAAGTATTAAATGATAATTGAAATCAATTCTTGTGCCATTTTTGTGGAAAGAAAGATTATGAGCCTGATCTATAATGCATTTTGAGGGAACCACGTGTGGTGGTTTTCTGTATAAAAGCCAAGAGCCTTCATCCAATGAAAGGAGATTTTTATTAGCGTTTCTAGATTAGACATTTGTATTCCATTAAACATTCTTGTTTGAGTTTCATGCTCTAGTCTCCTCTTAGTAGAGACTAATTTGCTGGAATACAGTGTAGGATTATTATTTTTTTTTGAAATGTAACTAATATTTAAACTAACCAAAACATGTGAAGGTAATGAAATTTTTTTTAACTAGGATGGACATAATGCTACTGTGGTTTAAACCTCCAGAGAAAGGTAGGGATATTTAAGGACTATTAAAATACTCAATTATTGCCCATTAATATAAGGCAACATCCTCTGAAATTGTGTGCATTTTCCTTCTGAAGTTGAAACTTGAACAAACCATCCTTCTTCTAGCATTAAGTTTTAGATTTTAAGTCATTTTAGAACAGATGCAGTTTCTCCTATTGGCCACTTAGGATTGTATGCAATTGTATCCAAACCTGTACCTTATAATTACCACGATGACTAATGGCTTTTGTAACACTTACAAAGATGAAAATAAGTTTCCTCCATGTGCCTTTTTCAGTCAACTGTTAGCTGATGGAAAATGTTATAAAGTATTTTAAAGTTTTCTCTCAGCTCTGCTCCTACGATCTTTTTGCAGGGTCTGCTATAGACATAAGGAGGAGAGCCATGGCAAAAATGTCCCCAAAACTGCCTCTTCAGCCTTCACAAGTTCTACTGCTTTTTTTTTTTCCACATTACTTAGGTCATCTTATTTTCTATCTTTGCTTCATACACATGGCCCAAGGATTCATAACAAAAGTGAATTGAGCCTTAATTTCTTTCTATAGATATGTTGAGAGGCAGTGTTGAGTACAAATTAATCATTTTTATATCCTTTTTTTCTTCTGAGTTGATTATGATTTTGATGATTATGTCCGCACCAAAAAAAAAATAAATAATAATAATAATAATAATAATAAATAAGACTTACACAGGGTGACCGTCAGACATAAGAATCCTAAAATCACTTTTCTTTTGCTGGCCAAAAAGCAATGTTCTATGTGTTTTGTTAATACCACCCTTAAGGTTTTGTAGCAAACAGAACTTAGTTAAATATAACTTGCCTAGCTACTTAGATTGCCAGGGGCTTCTGCAGAAAAACCAAATAGGAGTGGCCACATAGGATTGAGTCCCTATCCATATTTTGGCTCTCTTTCCTTATGGATCCCCCCTGTAACTTGAAAATAGTAGCTGCTGAATCTTCCCATCCATCACGGATCTTTGTGATTATTTTCTGTATATCTTGTGAGTTAAAGGCGCTGCTGGGGAAGCTGCAAATATTCTTTGCAATAACTTTTAATAATCTCCACATTTGAATTAAGGCAATTTCTCTTCATTATTGGAGATAGGAAACTGTACTTTCCCTTTATATGAAACCATGTTGTGGCTGAATTCTGCCTTATATTTCTTAGAAACAAAGTAAAGAGTATGCCACTAGTGGGTTTGTTTTTTTTTTTTTTTTTTAAATATCCCTTAATGTATTATATTCATTACATTCACCTATGACCTATAAACATCCATGTAAAGTGATCTGGTCCCTATTTTCCACAGCCATGGTACTAACAGAGCTAGAGACCATTGGGGGCAGCCGGTGTGAGGGCTAGAGAGAAGGTTTGGAGGCAGAGAATGAGCAATTTGTCCTCTCAGGTGGTCTTTTCTTTCTGCTTCTCAACCCCCACACATAAGTCCAAAATCCCCCTCCCCTTTTTTTTTCTATTCTTGGTGTAAAAAAAAATTAAATTAACAAGCTCATTTGATGTGAGTCATGAGGATGTGTGTCATAGGGAAGGAAAGAAATTTCGCTTTTAATATTCTTGCTGTTCTTCCCCTCCTAGCAGTACTAGATGTAACTACTTGAAAAGAAAAACCAATGTCTTTTGCTGTAATGTCAGCCCATGTTGTAATTTCTGTTACATGACAATATTTTTTATTAAATAATATGGATGAAATTTATACCTTTGCAAAATAATAAATAACTCGCCAGAATAGTAACTGGTACCCACCACTGATATGTTCATCTGCTCCACACAAGTACAGAGCACCAGCTGGTGTTCATTCTGGCTGTTAAATGTTGTATGACTTCCACACTGGTGAAATTCTAGTAGAAATATAACGTAACAGACTTTTGCAAATAGACAAATTAACTCAACTAAGCTTAGAGATCAGGAGGATTCCTTAGCCAAACCATCAGGCCATTTGTCTGAGCCAGATGGCTGAACCGCACCACGACCTCTTCTGACCACAGCTGTAGCTGATGGCCCTTGTGACTGCAGAATTCCCAGCGCTCTGCCTGTCATCCTGCTGAAATCCATCACGGTCTCTTTCCTGGACAATGTGTCCCACATCTGTAGAGAGAATGGGATATGATCTGATGTATCTCTCCTACCTCACTTCATTTATATAGGGTCTCCTGAATGCAAAAGACCATCATACACTGTTGGATGTTACAAAGGGTCTTATCTAGTCCACTACTTTATGTTGAAGAAACTAAGTTTCAGAAAAGGGATGACTGATCTAAAGTCACAGCCCTAGTTTCCTGACTTGTCTTACAATACTTTTTCTAAAAGATGTTACCAAAAGAGCAGGAAAATCACAAATACACTCTCTCATGTATCTCCCAATTAACTAGACTCATCATCCAGCCCCATCTGAGGTTCAAGCTTTTCTAAAACTTGCAAGGAATACATCAAGAAGATGACATAGGAAAATGTTTGAGGGGCACTTGGGTGGCTCAGTGGGTTATGCCTTTGCCTTCGGCTCAGGTCATGGTCTCAGGGTCCTGGGATCAAGACCCGCTCTCTGCTGAGCAGGGAGCCTGCTTCCCTCTCTCTCTCTCTGTCTGCCTGCCTACTTGTGATCTCTGTCTCTCTCTGTGTCAAATAAATAAATAAAAGCGGGGGGGAATGTTTGAGACCTCACCCTAAGTAAATCCACCAGTGAGGTTTATAGGGTCCAATGTTATTATGTCTTCCCTCATCAGATACCTGAAAACCTTCTAGAAGTCACACACATAATACATACGCATACACATACACACATGGGCAGACATACACGGGTACATATCCTCTGTATTTTTTTATTACTTTTGTTAGCCTCTTGACACTCCCAAAGAAACCAAGAGCAAAATATAAACAAAAGGGGAAGGCTCTAGTCTTCCTTTATTTATCAAAGTAGCTCCATCTTGGAAACAGTATTTCTCGAAACCATGTGAGAGTATCCATTTCTCATGATCTCCCTTCCTTCCAAAACCCTACCCAGCGCTACAGAGTTAATAGTTGTGGAGACAAGAGTCTAGTTTACTGTCACATAGAAAACATACCCAGGAGGTAGGAAAAGGTTTGAGGAGATATCTCTGTGGATTTAGTAGATTAAAAAGTGCTTACTCATTAAGCCAAAACTGACTCCTGCTTGAAACCAGATTTTTACCAAACATGTCTAATCTGTTTTAGCTGCCAAAAGTGAATTAAAGCATTTTAAGCAATAAACTACAGAATGGAATTACACACATAAAGCATTAACTATAAGGAAACAAAACATATATTTCATTTCATACCTAGATCACATTTAAGATTTTCTTTTACATAAGAAAATACAGTCTTAAAATTTGATACAGGATATATGATCATTTTCTTAGTGGCAAATAATGAGCCCAAATAAATCTACCAAATCCTCTTCATCCCAGAAAACAATCTCCGTTAAAATTTCTTCCCAAACAAACAGGTTTTATCCAGATGTATTCTCCTTTTTTTTCTATTGTAAGCTCCTTACAGGGCTTATAACCCATATTTTCTCCTAATACCACATTTTCAGCTTTCATTTCTAAAGCTGTCTTAAACCTTGACTCTCCCTATTGACCTATATGTTCGAGAGTCTTCAGTTATTTCCATTCTAACTGTACCTCTCTTCCTACACCCATGCATCTAAACCATTCTGCAACATCTCCCAAGTTAGGATTCCTCCCCAGTTGTCTACTTCTGTTTAGTTGAACCCCCACAACATAAAAGTCCTTTTTTGATTCTTTCTTTGTTTTTGTTTCAAATGCTAGACTCAGATGAGTTTTCCTAAAATTCTAACTTTATCTTGTCACTCCTTTGTAAAGAAACATCAAACTCTTCCTATTGCCTAAAATACAAAACCCCAAGTTCTTAACTTTACATACATAACATTATGAGGATATAAAGTAAGTGACCTCACAGGCTTGCTGTGTTAACTGTGTTTCATTTCCAAATGAGATTTTGACCAAGAATAAAAATAAAAATAAATCACAAAGCAAGAGAGAAAAATGTTAAATTTATATAGTGGTAAATTAGCAGCAACTTTAATATATATCAAATATATTCTTAATATATTAAAATATACTCTGCTGTTTATTCTTAATTGTATAATTCTTGATATATTAAATTCATATATATATTTAAAATATCAAAATGTATTGTGCTATTTGATTCAATTCAACTTAATGTTTATTGAATGCCCATTCTATAAGATGTTAATTTCCACAAGAAGAGGGATGAGGGATTAAAAAAGGTGGTCACTTTAAGGGGGTGTCTATTGTATTTTAGGGATTTTACATGCATAATCTCACAACAATGATGAAAAGTAAGCAGTATAATCCCTGTTTTTCCGTTAACGAGGTTTGGGTTCAAAGATTAGGTAAATCTGTCATAGATTGAAAGGTAGATAGCAGAGCCAGGCAGGTCTATCTTCAAAACTAACACCATGTTGGATATACAGATGTAATGGCAAAGCTCCTGGCTTTAAAAGGACGATAGGTGGGGCACCTGGGTGGCTCAGTGGGTTAAACCTCTGCCTTCGGCTCAGGTCATGATCTCAGGGTCCTGGGATCGAGCCCTGCATCGGGCTCTCTGCTCAACAGGGAGCCTACTTCCTCCTCTCTGCCTGCCTCTCTGCCTACTTGTGATCTCTGTCAAATAAATGAATAAAATCTTTAAAAAAGAAAAAAAAAAAAGGATGACAGGTAACACACTTGGACCAAAATCAAAGCTTACAGGTGCAGGGCAGAATGTAATTTGTGAGAGGACTCAAGACTTCATTGTTAGATACATACTGGTATTTTCCTGACCTACCTCACAAACTCAGTATAAAGTAGTTATGACACCTGCTGGAAATCCTATTAAACTAAATGTATCTGTAATATTTTTTTATTTGCTTTGCTTCCACTCAGGTCAAAGAACTAATCAGTTCTAATGCTATTTGATACAGTGCAAATACAGGCATTTAGGGGAAAAGCAACCAATAATCTTCAACTTTATAGTAGTCAGGATAGAAAAGACTGGAGCACTGTTGACAAATTGTCAAAGGAATGAAATGGACAGGAAAGGAACTATGAAAGTAATGGGAAAATAATCATGTGGCTACTTGCATGAAAGATGGACTGACTTGAAATTCCAGGCACAGGAATGGTTTCTTGTGATTATGCTATTCTCTGAATGATTTAGGTGAAAGGGAGACCTCACTTAGTAATTAGATATACTTTATATCAAAATACAACACTAATGAATATAGGAGAATGGTTTTTATGCATTTGTAGTTATATTTTGGAATTTGGAAATAACATTGCCACTATTATTTGGATTGCCTGTTGTTTGGTTCTTAATTTTTTCCCCTTAGGAAATTGTATTTTGTATGTTTTTTAATTATTATGAAACAAATTATCATAAAATTAAATGTAGACTGATTAAATATAGACAAGATGTGAAATTTAATTTTCATACAAATTATTAGACTATCCCCAAATGTACTGATGCATAAGATACTATATATTATTTTAAAACATATGAATTATAGCTGGGGAAAGAAGTTTGAAAGGAGATGATCATGCACATAGACGAAAAATCTCCATCCAGGGAAGAAAATGTTTGTAACAGTTATCATCCAATACATTTATTTGTACATAACTTGAAACTTTTTTTCATGTGGATAAAAACTATAGGTTGTTCCAAATATAGCAGTCTTAATCTGAGTGATCTGTTGATCTGTTGATCTGTTGATCTGAGTGATCTGTCTCACTCACTGAGACTTTGTAGCTTGGGCACAGATCCTACCTAAGAGGCTTCTGATCAGCTGCTATGTGCTGCAGAATAAATCTTTTATTTTTAAATCCTCAAAAACTCATACCAGTGAAGACAGGCATTTCTCCAGTCTCATTATCATTAGTCATTTTAATAAAACCAACACCTTAAAAAAAAAAAAGGATTGTGTTGTAAAATAATTGTTCTTTTTTTTTCTTTATGAATTTAGGTGGTCTTAGCTGCTGGTAAATGTTTTACTTAAATGCTAGTGTTTACTTCTTTGTATTTTTAACTATGAAGAAAAGAAATTAATTTAAAATAAGTGTATTTTAAATTAAAAATAGTTTGACAGTTTAGAAAAAAAAAAAAAAAAAAAGAAAAGACTGGAGCAGTTAATATGCATACATAAAATTCTTCGGAAATCTAGAATATTAAAAGTAGCCAGAAAATCCAACAAAGATAATAATTATTATTTTAATAATGATAATGAAAACAATTACTATAATTAAGAACTCACTGTGAGTCTATATAGTTATTATATAGAGACACTATGCAAAGTTATTTACCTTTAGCATTTAATATTTACCACAGCATTATTATGTTAGTATTATTCCCATTTTACACTTGAAGAAACTGAACTTTAAAGAGGTTAAGTAGTATGCCCACAGTGAGCTAGCCAGGAAGTGGCAGGGCTGGTATATATAAGTAAGATTCCAAGGATAGTGCCCTTAGTCTCCAACCTTTCACAGTATGGTAGTTAACACATGGCAGGTGCTTGCGGAAGTGCTTCACACACGTACACTCAAGTTACCTTCCCCGCAGTTCTGTGAGCTAAGCACGATTACTTTCTTAGATAGGAAAAATTACGTGTCAGGAGGTGTGCGGAAGCTGAGCCCACGTGATCCAGGTAAGGAGTGGCAGAGCTGAGATTTCACACCAAACAGACTGGCTCCAGCCCACCCTGCTCTGCTGTCTGTGGGGAAGCTTAGCAAAAATATCTTTTGGACAGTTAGTTACAGATGATTCCAATAGAAAAGAAATGAGCGGGATTTTAAAGGAACCATCTGGTAAATCTTCCTGGTCTATAGTGAACCAATAAAAACAAGGACTTTGCAGGGGTGTGGGGGAAACTTGAAAGATGAGTTGGGGCAAAGTAAATGAGTTGTGGGAAATAATTACTGGAAGAGAATTTAATCATATGTTGTTAGGACTGACTGAAAGTTACTGAGGCATCTCGGGATCAAGGTAGCTGTGCTTATCAGCAGGGACTGTGGCAAGTAGCTGCCAAAGACAAGAATCACCATTGAGAGCCTATGTAATAATCTCAGTAGAAGTGCGGTAGATGAGAAAACAATGGGAAACATTATGGACGATAGAGGAAATTAATTAGACCAAACTAATTCCCGAATTCTCGTCATTGTTCAAAGGACTTCAGGTAATCTAAACATAGAATTCTATTCAATATTATTTACTTTTAGGCTTAAAAGTCATTTATTCCAGAAAATACTTGTTCTGTTTAAAAATATATATATGGCAATTAGTTTCTTTTTCCATCTTTACTGAGTTATATCGTATAACACATATAACATATTTGTGACATACAACACGTAAGCACAAAGTATACAATGTCATGGTTACATACATGTATATATTACAGAACTGTTACAATAACATGAGTTAATGCGTAACTACTTTTGTGTGTGTGGTGGTAACATTGAAGATCTACTCTGTATATAACAAGTATTATCGATTATAGTCAAAATGCTGTACATTAGATCCCCAGATCTTATTTATCTTATAGGTGGGAGTTTGTCCTCTTTGACCAACATCTTCCCATTTCCCCTACCATCTCAATTCAATATTAGTTTTTAAATCCACCTCTTTTCCTTTTCCAGTTTATCTATATTGTGATAAAAGCTTCAGTTAGGAAACATCTTTGACGATTGTTTATGAAAACTACAATTTTTAATCAGATTTTAAAAAGATCTAGAAAAGAAAAATGATTTTTCTTTTAACTCTAAGTAAGAATATAATATAGTCATATCATGACTGCGGATTTTTTTCAGCCAAATGCTCTGAGCCACTCTCTGAAGAAATGTTTTAAGCATAATATCATAACACAGTGGTTTTTACACTATTTTTTTTAGAAACATCCATCTGTCAAAGGCAATTTTAGCCCTTGCCCCAGTTACATAATAGTGAGGAACAAGTGTTTTATTTTGTTTTGCCTGGTAGTTTTACATATTATCTCAGAAGTTGGTTCTCTGTTGGCAGGACCTCTGCAGCCCCTCAGGGGAATGGTGTAGGGCTGGGTGAGCTGGAAACCCCAAGGGAGCTAACCAGGCCGAGTCAAAGAGGGAAGCACAAAACCCAAAAGCATTGCAGGTGAGACAGAGGGAAGAAAAACTAGAGCTTTTCAATTGCTGGAAAGATTCTTTTCCTCTTCCATATAGCCTCCATTGAATTTTCTACTTGTACTCCTAGGAGAGTATTTAGATGTTGTTCTATAGGAATTGTGGAACTGTCATTACCCATTATATTTTCTGGTCATTTCCAACTCTCTGGCCTCCTACCTTTTGTCCTGTTCCTTCCGGTTCTTCACACAAACCAGAATCAAGATATCTAGAGAGTCCACGGCGCTGCTGGTCCAGCGCAGGGGTCAGCAAACCTTTCCTGTAGAGACCCTGAAGGTAAACATTTTTGGCTTTGTGGGAAATACAGTCTGTGTCACAACTACCCAACTTCACCATTTTAGCACAAAAGCACTCTACACGGCGTGCAGGTGAGTGGGAGCCACAGCGTTTCTGCGAAACTACCACCATTGGTCCATGGGCCTTAATTAGCCTTAAATAGCTTCATTAGTCTACTGTATTTTGTATTTAATTAGCCAACCTCTAGTCTACTGTATTTTGTATTTAATTAGCCAACCTCTAGCCTCCACTGTATTTTGTATTTATCTCATGACGGACATCAGAATCAAATTTATAAGGAACATATTTGTGCAATGACCGCAGAAAGAAGACCCTGGAATCTGAGCCTCTGTGAATTACCTGAGGCGTCTCCTTTTCTCGCAGGAGCTGAATGTTAAAGAGGAGGGATAAAACATCCCCTAAAACCATATCAAATTCACTGCATCAGTCACCATCAGAGATGGAAGTTTGCATAGAATTATTTCCAATCTGAGCCTCTCCCGCCCTTTTCATTTAAAGATACATATGTGATGCGGCACACTGCCAGATTGCTCACTAAAATAGCTGAATACCATTAAAGAAAAAAAAAATCTCATTTTCAGCGGAGCTTCCGAAGGCTGGGTGATGGAGGCACTGTGCAGGGACATGTCTTACTAAGTGATAAATGAGCTTGGCTCCTCATAATTTTTAGAAGAATGTAGGTACAGTAATACCAATATTCTATAAAGCTACCTACTTCTGATGATAAATTCTCCTGTGTCACCTCACTGGTCGTGCTATGTCCCTGCCATTTGTAATAATCTAGTATTGTAAGCTACTGTCAGATAAATATTCACACAACCACACCACTTGTTTTCTCCTGAAAGAACCTGTTAGCCATCGTGCTTTGGACAGACTCAAATTTAATGCATCCTTTAAAAAATGTATTTGGCAGTAAAAATGTTGTGAAAATTGATCTTGTTATAAAATTTAGCACCTTAGATTTGACATTAAGGCCACTTAGAGACTTCAGCAATCAGTAAGGCAGAGAGGGAACAACTGAATTTCAAGGTAATGGTTCGGAGGCCATAAAGTGAGAAATTGGAACAGGTTACAAAACCCCATCTTTCAAGTTGGTCATTTATTTGTCAACTACTCTAGCTCTAGGACACTCCACATATACAAACAAATAAATAAATAATGCTCGCTTGCTGACATTTTTCTTAAATCCCAGGGGAGCAAACCTGAGTCTTTTCAGATTGCCCCAACATGAGAGAGAATCAGCAGAAAAAAATCAAAGCCATGTAGCCAGTGACAAAAAGAAAAAAAGAATGTAATAATCTAATAAATAAGTACAGATGATGACAGTTCATTTTAAATTCGAGGAGTCGTAGCCAAATGCTAATTTGACTTCCGAAATAAAGGAATATAAAATTAACCATTACGGGCATGGAGCTTAAAGCATCAAGTTGACAAGAGAAGGTGAAAAGTCATATTTGTCCTTGATAACTGTTAGCAGCTTGATTTTAATCACATACGTCACAGTCATGACACAATTCAGTGGAAGGATAGATGTATTCTTGCATGGAAATGTGGAAAGTTTCCTGGTCAAGGCTCCCTCCAGTCTGTGAAGGACAGGTAGCTCCGGAGAGATAATTGCAATCCATTTTCCAGAGTTTCGGCTGGATCAGTCCTAACAAAGTCTGAATTGTACCCTCTATGAAGAGTCCCACCTTCAGGGAAGAGTGGAAACTGAGTAAAAGAGATTAGAAAGACTTTCATTTATTAGCACCTATGACATGCGTATATTATGAAGTGTTCTCGTTTACCCTGAAACTTGATTTTTATGGACAAGCTTGACTTCCTGCTTTATTTTCCTGCATATCCTGATTTTATAAACCCTATCTTCAGCCTGACCTATTTACTATGCCAGAACATTATATGCATTTTCTCACCTTCCCGGTTTTACTCTATACGTAATTCTTTAAACTTTTCAAACACACACACACACACACACAAACTCTTATATTTGACGGGTGTACCTACCCTTCAGGTCCCCAACCCCGAATTCATACCACCGTTCCTTTCACACCTTAAAAAGTGATGTTTTGTTCAGTCCACCTTTAATGTAGTTAATTACATACTTGCTGCCTCTTCCCCTAGATTGTGTGCCCTCCGGAGGGCAGTTGTATTCTTGTTTATTTCCTACATTATTTTGAAAGCAGAAGTGGTCCATAAAAAATCAATGAAAGGAATGACTTTTATCAGTCTAGCCAGACAGCTGAAAAGAGATGTGGAGCCCCTGCCAGGGGAAGGAAGGATATAAGAAATCCCAGGAGGCTTTTAAATCATGGCATCGGTTCTGATTAGACTCCCAGACTAACACACGATGGGGGTAGGATGGGGAAGGCTGTGCCATATTCATCTAGGCTAACCTCCGCCTAACGTCCTTGTTCGTTCACATGTGCTCGTTCAGATCTGTTTGACTCTCATGGTTGAGATCTTTCAGATGGATTTAGATGAAGTGCTCTTCTTGTCACCTGTGTTGAGTTGTATATTCGTGTAACACACAGCTTTCTCTACCAGGGCCAGCGTTGTGGTGAAGACATTAAAAAAAGGCATCTTAGCAAATATTGACTAGTTACTGATTAGGTAAATAAAGTATTTGCTTAGCAGTAATTACCAGTTTTGGTGGAGAAGTGGGGTTGGGGGGACAGTACACACATTCAGGTAGGAAGGGGCTCAGTGACATCAATTCTTGATCTAAATTGGGAAATTACTTTTGTACTTGTTCTGCCAGCTATTTTGTTTCATCCATATGAATTCTTACACAATATTGACAAATATTCTAAATGAGGCATTTTGTGAGAAAAAGGTGTCAATGATTAGATTTCTTAGGAAAAAATTACTTCTCAGTATTTATTTTTGATGAAGACATTTATTACTGAAGTTATT
This sequence comes from Mustela lutreola, assembly GCF_030435805.1. Taxonomy (NCBI): domain Eukaryota; kingdom Metazoa; phylum Chordata; class Mammalia; order Carnivora; family Mustelidae; genus Mustela; species Mustela lutreola. The sequence continues at coordinate 105,211,644 of NC_081295.1, read as the reverse complement.
TTTATCCATGTGTGTAATGAATGTTGGTTACTATTTCTTATGTGAAAATTGTCCTATAAATGAATCAATTCCTCTAGTATTTAATGTAGAAACAGTATTATATAATCAAAGGCAATTTTCAAAAATTAAAAATTCAATAATCCCATTATCCTAATAGTTTCATTCATTATTCTTTATTGCCATGACAAGTTGCATGCCTATGAGATTTTATATCATTAATGTGTACAGTTGAAATAATAATATTCATAAAATAAATATGCATAAAACACACAGATTAAAAACTAAAGTGTTACCTGTCTCAAGTCTCCCATGCATCTTTTTTCAATCATATGCCCACAAAGCCTCTCAGATATAATATGCTGAGCTGAATAATAATCATCTCCTTGCTTTGTCACTTAAAAATGTAGCTCAAAAACACTTATATATGTATTGTTTAGTTTTGTTTCTTTTAAACTTTATAAAAAGGACTCAGACAATGCATAATCTTAATTTTAAGGTTTATTCATATTCATATAAGTACCTGTAGCTCGTGCATTTTCACCAATATACAAACCAGAATTTTTTTAAAAATCCATTTTATTGTGTATGAACATTTGGGTTCTCTCTCTCTCTCTCTCTCTCTCTTTTATTTTGCTTTTGTGAACAATACTGCCGTGAATGTTCTTGTGCCTGCTTCCTGGTGCTGGGCCACAGGGAATGAGAATGTTCAGTTTTTTTTAGATAAATTGCCATTCTAGGCAGAAACTACATAAATTATCTAGTATGTTATTATAGTCCTTATTACTCCACATTCTTACCAAATAACCAAATATGAAATCAGATTTTATTGTGGTTTTGATTTGCATTTTTATGATTGCTAATGAGATTTCTTATATTTTCATAAATTTATTGCCTGTTGCTCTTCTCTCTTTTGGGAAATGCATGCTTGACTTATTCCTGTATTTCTACCGGGTTGTCTTTTGCATTTATTTGTAAGGGTTCTTTATATATTCTAAATACCAACCCTTTGTCACTTCTATTTATTTCTTTTTTTTTTTTTTTTTTTTTATAATTTTTTTATTTTATATAAACATATATTTTTATCCCCAGGGGTACAGGTCTGTGAACTTCTATTTATTTCTTAAATCATCCCCGGGCTTGTGGGTCATCATTCATTCTTTTTTGATGTCTAGTGAATATAGGTGATTCTTTGAATGTGGCAGAATGTATCAATTTTCCTTTTATAGAATGTGATTTTTGTGTTTTTAACTAAGAAATCCTTTCCTATTCTGAGATAATAAGAATCTTTCCATAAGGTGCCTGGGTGGCTCAGTCGCTTAAGCGTCTGTCTGCCTTCAGCTCAAGTCATCATCGTGGGGTCCTGAGATCTAGCCCCACATCCAGCTCTCTGCCGGATGGGAAGCCTGCTTCTTCCTCTCACTCTGCCCCTTACCTCTCCCCTCAACCCCGTTCCTTGTGCTCTCTTCCTCTCTCTCTCTCTCTCCCTGTCAAATAAACAAATAAAATCTATTTAAAAACTCTTGGGGCGCCTGGGTGGCTCAGTGGATTAAGCCGCTGCCTTCGGCTCAGGTCATGATCTCAGGGTCCTGGGATCGAGTCCCGCATCGGGCTCTCTGCTCGGCAGGGAGCCTGCTTTCTCCTCTCTCTCTCTCTGCCTGACTCTCCGCCTACTTGTGATCTTTCTCTCTGTCAAATAAATTAATAAAAAAAAAAAAAAAAAACTCTTAAGAAAAATCTTTCCATAAGTTTTCTTTTTATTTTTTTTTTAAGATTTTATTTATTTATTTGACAGAGAGAGATTACAAGTAGGCAGAGAGGCAGGCAGAGAGAGAGAGAGGAGAAAGCAGGCTCCCTGCCGAGCAGAGAGCCCGATGCGGGACTCGATCCCAGGACCCTGAGATCATGACCTGAGCCGAAGGCAGCGGCTTAACCCACTGAGCCACCCAGGCGCCCCCATAAGTTTTCTTTTTAAAAGAGTTTATTTATTTATTTGAGAGAGAGAGCGCGCACAAGAGTGGGGTGATGGGCAGAGGGAGAAGTAGACTCCCCACTGAGCAGGGAGCCCAATGAGGGGCTCCATCCAGAAACTCTGGGATCATGAACTGAGCTGAAGGCAGACACAACCCACTGAGCCACCCAGGCGCCCCTAAAAAGGCATTGCTTTTCCTTCCACATCACTTGTCCAGGAACAGACTTTATGTATGGTAAGTGAGGAGATTTAGGTTTTGTTTTGTTTTGTTTTTTCCCCTCTTCATGGATCACCCATTAAATCAGTGCAATGTATTGAGGAGCCTAGTCCTGTCCACAATGTGTGATACAAGTTCTTTTACATATCAGGCTTTTATGTGTGTGTAAATAAATTTTCAAGCTCTGGTTTCCAGTTTTTCTTTTTGCAAAAGCTTAATTTTCATTGCCTGTAAATTAAATTCTGATGTATATGCATCAAAGACCTCTGTTTCTTCTTCTTCCTCACGACCATCTTAGATTCCTTTGGTCCTGTTCTTCTTCATAGAAATTGAATTGATATATTATGTGGGACGGAATTAAAATCTTTATGAGATTGAGTACCCTATCCTGTAGATGGCATATCTTTCTATTTAACTCCTCCTTAATTATTTTCAAAAAGTTTCATCCTTTTCTCTCTCTCTCTCTCTTTTTTTTTTAAAGATTTATTTGTTCATTTTAGGGAGAGAGAGCACAAGGCATAGGGGCAGTGGGAGAGAGAGAGAGTCTCAAGCAGACTCCACACTGTGTGCACAGCCCAACAAAGGGCTCAATCTCATGACCCATGAGATCATGACCTGAACCAAAACCAAGAATTTGACGCTTAACTGACCATGCCATCCAGGTGCCTCTCCTGCTTTTCTCTGTAAGTTTTCCATATCTTTTAGATTTAGGTGTCTTATATTTCTTTATTGCTTTAATACATGATGCACTTTTTAAAAATTATTAATATAATATATACATGTTATACATATATATGTATATATACATATAATACATGTTTCCTTACTATAAAATGTCTAATTATAGATTTATTTTTCTTTATTCTACTCTGAATTTTTAAGATTTACTAAACATGTGGCTTAGCATTTTTCATCAGTTCTGGAAAGTTTGTAATTTCAAAAATTTCTTCTCATCCACATCTCCTGTCCCAGACATGTGTACAGCCTATCAAAAATCAAGCATTAGGCAGCATGCATGTAAGGAGATATTCTAAGGAAAAGTTTGGTCTCATAGTTTTTTAACTTTTCTGGAATCACACTTTTGAATCATTTGAGGATCCTAAGAATTACTTTATTTTATACCTGTGCATCTATAAAATTAAGTATTTAGATATATATTTTAAAATAAATTTTGGGGACGCCTGGGTGGCTCAGTTGGTTAAGCAGCTGCCTTCGGCTCAGGTCATGATCCCAGCGTCCTGGGATCGAGTCCCACATCGGGCTCCTTGCTTGGCAGGGAGCCTGCTTCTCCCTCTGCCTCTGCCTGCCACTCTGTCTGCCTGTGCTTGCTCTCGCTTCTCTCTCTATGACAAATAAATAAAATAAAAAATCTTTAAAAAAATATATATATATTTTGTCCTTCTCGCTGAGGTCTAAAAAGCTTTCACTGAATTTCTCACCCATGGTCTTTCTGGAAATAACTTTTGTTTTTTTCCCTTTTCTTTATAAGTCTTTATCCACCTGTAGACATAATTTTAAACTTACAGTATCTATGCAACTATACAGTAAGTTGAATATACACCATATAGATGATATAAGTTGTATGAGTTCCTACGGAATGTGGCAAATATACAACTCTTATGTAGAAACTGCTATTATATATTACATTATAAAGTTAGTAATTTAGAGAAGATACAAATGAGTTCATACAATATATTTCTTTCTATATCTGACATTTCACTTAACATAATGCCTTCAAGATCCATCCATGTTGTCACAAATGGTAGGACTTCCTCATTTTTTATGCTGAATAATATTCTATTATATATCTGTATCTAGATATCAGCTACTTTATCCACTCATCCATCAGTTGACACATAGTTGTTTCTATGTCTTGGCTAATTGTAAATAATCCTTCTGTGAACATGGGGATGCAGATATTTTTTTCAAGTTGGTGTTTTCATTTCCTTTGGATATATTGGAAGTAGAATTGCTGGATCATATGGTAGGTTTTATTTTTAATTTTTTAAGGATCCTCCGCACTGTTTTCCATTGTGGCTGTACCAATTTATAATCCCATCAATAATGCACAAGGGTTATCCTTTCTCCACATACATGCCAGTATTTGTTATCTCTTACCTTTGGGATGTTGGCTATTCCAACAGGTGAAAGGTGATATCCCATTTTGGTTTTAATTTGCTTTTCCCTAAGACTAGTGATGTTAAGCATCTTTTTATGTATCTGTTTGCCTTTTGTGTACCTTATTTAGAAAATGTCTATTCAGGTCCTTTGCCCATTTTTATTTACTTATTTATAACTTTTTTTTCATTTTTTAAAGATTTTATTTATTTATTTGAGAGAGAGAATGAGAGAGACAACATGAGAAGGGGGAGGGCCAGAGGGAGAAGCAGACTCCCCTCCAAGCAGGGAGCCGGATGTGGGACTTGATCCCAGGACTCCAGGATCAGGACCTGAGCCCAAGGCAGTTGCTTAACCAACTGAGCCACCCAGGCACCCCCTTTGCCTATTTTTAATTGGATTATTATTATTGCTTTTATTATTGAGTATATTATTATGATTATTATATTATTAATATTACATTACTAATATTGTTATAATCATATTATTATTGTTACATTAATAATATTATTACTGCTATTGCCATGAGTCGTATGAGTTCTTTATATATTTTGGGTATTAACCCCCAATCAGTTCTAGTGTGCAAATATTTTTTTCCCCAGGAAGCTAATAGGTGTTTGTAAGGTAAGAGATAGTCTTGATATAATGTAGCTCAATAAATAAAACATTGTAAGTGCATATTTTCCATAAAATTTCAAGTCGTTATATCTTTATAAGGGTCAAGAGTCAAAATTTGAACTAAAATTCAGTTATAGGGTAGGTGTGAAGACAGAATATAGAAAAAACCTAATATTTAAAAATAACTATATTATCTCAGATTCTAAATTACTTGGCTGATAAAAATAGAAAATTAAATTTAAAAATTCAATATTGAGTAAGATATACCTTTATGAGTAAGTTTAGCCCTTTCAGATCATAAAGAAACAAAATGTTGGATTACATTATGTTGTTTTTTGTTGTCATATTAATTGCAGGGAAGGTTCTTTGAAATACAGTATTAAGCCTGTCAGATACAAATGGGTGTTAAAAGGATTGTAGAATAGAGAGTAGGAATACAAACTTCTGAAATCCTCATTACGCTGTGTTAGAAATAGAAAAACCAACCCAATAGGTCTGGTTATTTAACAGTATGGCTAATTTAAACTCATGCCATTATGCCAATCTTGAATGCATTTAATTCTTCATGGTGAGTCCCTGTTACTTGACTTTTGAGAATTTGTTGGCTCTGGCATTTTTCAGGGATTATACGATTATAACATAACATGATAAAATTATAACATAACATGATGTAATATGAGATGTATCATAATATAATAAATTGAATAGATTTGTCATATACACAGAAGTATACCGTCAATGAAAAATCCACATAATGTTGCATTTTATTCTTTAATGAAAGGAAGATTATTAGACACAAAGAATTTCAAAGGTTTACGGAGAGCAGGAATTGCACAAAATGATTTATAATCTCATTGCCATTACCCTGTTTGAGGTATATGAGATCATACTGATCATACTGTTCCATCAATTCCAAAAACTTCAAGGGAAGCTCTGTGTATATAAGTTGCTGGGGTTCACTCTGGCAACAATACCTGTATCTTACTGTTCCTTAAAAATGTTGTGACAATTCCCATGGTTGTTTTTTAATTATGTAATAAATAGTTATAGCTTTTATTATCCATGGAAAGATTGATTATAGATTCTTTCAGAACCCAGAGAAGATTATTTTGAAGAGACATGGAAAGAAAATAAGGTGTAATGCCAGCCTTTTTTTTTTTAATTTTTTATTTCTTCACAATACTTGCCTGTTCTTTACCATGAATGCTATTGATTATTTGTGACAATTTTTAATCTACCGGTATAGTTAAGTTGATGGCCATACAAAAAAATACCATAAAAAGTCATGTAAATTTAAGAGAAAGGTTTAATCATTTCTTGTAACATATATAGTGAAAGTTAGATCTTAAAATCCTTTTTACTCAATTTATGTAGTCACTTCAATATATATATATATATAGTTTTACAAGACACCATACCGACTCAAATAACCTGGGAAGAAACCTTCTAAATCTGTTTTCTGCCAAAAATGTAAGAAGCACAAGAAATTCTCCAAGTAACGCTTCCCACTAAAGAAATAATCTTTCAAAAGAAAACAACTCTAATACAAGCTTTTCATCTCACCCAACAATATTATTCTTTTTTTTTTTTTCAGATGAATTAAAACCATGAAATTTAAATAGGTTTATAAAGATTTGGGGAGCTTCCTTCAAACTCAGTCATCTGTACCTAGTAAAAATAAGTAAGTGACTATTGCAAAGAAATAAAAATGGAGGAGGCTTTGTTTCTGTTATTAGCAGGAAAATACAGTAGCCAGCAGGTTTCAGATGAATCAGTTACCTATTGTCTCCCTCACTAGCAGTGAAAATTAGGAGAAGAAAATGAATAAAATTCTAAAAGAATTAGGAAATTCAAATCAAGATGATTTAAGCCAGAGGAGACGCTGATAGAATAAGGAGGCAGAAGAAAAATTTAGAGTATATTGTAAAAGTGCCAAGGAGAGAACAAAATTTCATAGTTTGACTTTGACAACTGCATTTTGAAATTTGCAGATTTCTTGACACTGTGACCAAAATGGTGAGTTTTATCTTTAATAATTCTTCTTTATATCTGTGACCATGGAAATTCTGAATAGAGACTAGCTTGTTCAATCTTATTTTCCCTAGCTGGGTGGAGACATGTGAATGGGTTCTGGCCAATGTAAAATGTTCTATGAAGTTTCTAAAAATAATTCTAAAGACAGTGTAAAAGATCCTCTTCCTGGATTCTCCATTCATTCAGCCAGTTGTCAGAAAAGAAGATGCTACCACATCGACCTTGAGGTCAAAGTTGTGCAGGATAGAGCAACAATAATAGAAGGAGCTGACATTTAGAAAACCACATTGATCCTAAACCATCCACCTTGATTTTTAGGCAAAAAGCAATGAAATTTCATCTTGGTTAAACTAACTCTATTTGGGGGTTTATGTTTCCTGGCCCGCATCCTACTGGATACAGAGATAAAATTCAGCAAACATAAAATATTGCTTTTCTTCCTGCAGATGTGTATCAGTTAGCAATTTTATATACAGATAGATCCATAAACTTGTATATTTGATATACTACATTTGCTATATATGTTAGTATATATACACTTGACATATATATGATGTATATATTGTATACATTTGATGTATTTTTGACATATATTCGATGTATATCAAACTGTTTAAGTAAGCTTTGCTTTTTTTTTTAATTTAAAGATTGTATTTATTTATTTGAGAGAGAGAGACAGAGATAGCAACAGAGATAACAAGAGACCGCTTGACTGGGGGGGACAAACAGGTTTCCCACTGAGCAGGAAGCCCGATGTGGGGCTTGATCCCAGGACACCAGGATCATGACCTGAGCTGAAGGTAGATGCTTAACTGACTGAGCCCCCAGACGCCCCTAACCTTTGCTTTTCATTACATTTCTCCATTCAGTAGATTCCAGAAAGTCAGCAGGATGAAAGAAGAGAAGAGACAAAGGACTTGGTTAATATTTTAGCTCATTTCCTTCTAGTCCTTCTTCCAGTGTCTAGGCTTTTGGTGGCATAAATACAAGTATGTATATGCAATTTGTTACTTTTCTTCAATATGACGTAGTGTTAATACATAATTTTAATAGCTGTAAGTTGTTAAGGTTTATGACAAATACATTTAATAGTTATAAACTAAGAATAGCTTTGTTAGACAACAAACTCAATGATTAGATTTGGAGGTAGGCACTAAAAAGCTGTCATTTAAGCAAAAACTCACTGAAATAATGTAAGGCCCAAGGAACAGAGAAAAGCTCTGCTGAGTCCATAGAAAAGGGCTGAATCCAAGACTAAGGAAAGTAAAGATACCCAATACCAGCTCTGTAAAGGCCAAAGGCAGGACAGACAGTCTGGTCACAGCTTAGACCCCACTGGTCAAAGGCAACATCCTAATAGCACAGTATTCAAAAGTGTGTGTGTGTGTGTGTGTGTGTGTGTACAATGGTAAAGAGAACGGGGCCTTGACATTTCAGTAAGTTGTTCCTATTTAATTTGGTGTGGTGGCAGAGTTAATTAAAGTGATCCATAATAAACCACGGTCATAGTTGTAGGAGGTTTTTAATTTTCTATTATAAATAACAGACGTAAACACAATGCTGCCCACACACACACACACACACACACACTCAATTTATAGACTACTTCCATAAATCACTTAAGAGAACTAGAATTGCTGGCCCACATTCCATTTTATGTTTTTGTTATATCTCTTTATAAATTTTTCTTTAATCAAAGGCAGGATTTACACTGTATTAAAGCAAATAGGGGATTTTTTTCGCTCAGTTTTCCAGGAGAGATTTTTAGATAAGGAAATAAAATAATCATATTTGTTTGGAGTTTGTTAATCCTAACAACACTGCAGAGGGTAGACGTGATTAGAGAAAAAATGGAAATGCGTGACGAGCAGGAAGGCTGCCAGGACAGCTGAGGATGGAAGACCTGAGGTCCTCAACCATGTTGTGGCCAGGGTACTGGTTCAAAGGACCATTCAAGAGGCATTTTCTCTTTCTCAGACAAATTATTTACAACCTTTGGGGTGCCTGGGTAGCTCAGTGGGTTAAAGCCTCTGCCTTTAACCTGGGATCAAGCCCCGCATCAGGCTCTCTGCTCAGCAGGGAGCCTGCTTCCTCCACCTCTCTCTCTCTGCCTGCCTCTCTGCCTACTTGTGATCTCTGTCTGTCAAATAAATAAATTTAAAAAAATTATTTATAACCTTCTTCAACAAGAACAGACCTGGAGCATATAATAAAATCCCTTTGGTAATGGCTTGTGATGTAGGTAGGAGAAGGGAGGTCAGTGTTCTAAAACATCCTTGTTGCCCTGGGTTCTCTTAGACCCACCCCTGGGGACTAGGTCTAAGAGACCCACTACCGCTCCCTTCAGAAACATTGCCTCCACCTCCTCTCAGCAACTGTCTGAGCTAAACTGAGAGGAGCAATTCAATATTTGAAATTAGACTAGGGCTTGAAATTATAATAATTCAATTTTAATAGAAAACATTTTTGGGTGTTTTACATAAATTTTAGGCCAAATGACCCTGATGATTGACTCTGAACTTTTCAAAGAGCAGGTGCCTAAAATCCTTTGTGGAAGTGTGATTAGTATAGGTTATAAGCATCCACATGGCTAGAGAAAGCTGGAAATATTTACAGAAGTCTTCAAACTGAAATAGATGAATTTTTCAGAAATATAAATGTATTTCCCAATAGTATAATAAAGATGACTATTCTTTTCCTAAAATATTAAGTATTCACACTTAGTGAAGCATGTAATAATAGTGATAGGGCTGGTCAAAAAGCAGGTGCCAGGGGAGTTTATTAAAGCTGAGCTATATTGGAAGTCTGACTTGTGGGTACGAGATTTTGCACTCGGTATTGGTATTAGTGTTCCCACAGACATTAAGATGGTCCATGGATATTGGTTCATTTCCATCCCAGTCAGTGAGCCATGGATCTTCCCACAGTGACAGCTGAGCAGCATGCAATTCTCTGTGTCCACCATAAGGTGAAGATTGGTTCTACCAAACCTTTAAGCACAAGGGAGCTCTTAAAAGATCTTTCTCTGCTATAAAATTGTAAAGGGGCTTAATTGTGGTCTTGTGATTCGTATTAATAGCATTTTATGAATCTCATTGAAAACTCCTTCTGTGTCATTGGGAAAGATTTAGTTTAAAAAAAAAGCCTCTTTTCTCTGAGGGGCATTACTTGTCAGGCCATTGAAATCCAAAGTCGGTGCTAAGGACAGCTACATTTTCTTAGACTTAGCAGGTTAATGGTTAAAACTAGCCTATTATTAATAATCCGCAAAAAGATGCTAATTTCTCTACTTTAGAGCTGATTAAGGAGATTTTTTAGTTGAATAAACCTTAAGGTTTTGTACTTTGTAAGTTATTTCTTTTATAAGGGAAATGTTTCAAAGTAGCATACTGTTTATTAACATGTAAGCAATTTCTAAGTGATGTTTGAAAACAGAAATAATTCTTTTAATAAAGCAGTGTATTACTGTTAAAGTTTAATTTTCAAAGAGGCAAAATCATTACTGCCATCCAAATATGGGAATCTGTGCCAACGATTCTGTTTAACTCATAAATTAATGAGGGGGGAGCAGTGATACTGTGATCAGTTCAGGGAGCATTTGAGAAGTAAAGGTATTTATAGGCAGTTTAACAAAGAAATGTCAAGGCAGCTTAGAAACTGGTTAATTAGATACAAACTGGTTAGTATCTAACAGGCCATCAATCTTTATGGCTATCTGTTCCACCAGACAGAAATTATTTGCATCTCTACTGGAGAAAATCCATAAGTTAGCAAGCAAAATCTAGGACCTTTAATGAAGAGTAAACAGTGAGCTGAGCCAAATTCATCCCTAGATAGTCCTTGGGTAGCTGTTGCTTCTGTGTGATATTTGAAGAGTGTGCTGTTCATCTTTTTGCTTTTCTTCAAAGTTTTGAATAATTTCTCTGGCAACGAGGTGCATAAATGCAAATGTATACGGAGATACATTTATTTGACTATTCAAAATTATACATTGTGTGTCTGCTTTTCAACTCAATGTAGGTTGAAAATATAAATAAGAAATTTATCCTATCTTCAACTAGTTCACAGTGTGAAAGGGAGATACAGACATCTTGGGATATATTTTGATAAACACAGTAAAAGAGATATGAATGAGTGATGGCCAGAGATTCTGAGGTGGGCCAGGCATGTCAGGTTTCAGTGATTGGGGAAGCTCCTTAAAGGGATGACATGAGCTATCATGCATTGAAGAACAGATACAATATATCAAACTCCTGGAATCCAATAAAGAGAAAATAGACCTCCATCTCTCTTAACATACAGTTTCTGGAGCATTTCCTTCTGCCTTTATTTGTAGACGGAGAATTTTCTACCTATTAGCACAGTGCATACAACCTTGCCACCTGCTCGTTCTCTTGGATGTATGTTAAGCAGTTTTCTGTAGATTTGTTAAGCTTTAGGAGTTTGGATGTAGAAGGAAATAGAACAGTATGTTTCATAAATGGAGTTTCATAAAATGTGGGCTGCAGACCACCTGCATCAGAATTAGGAGACTTGTTTAAAAAGCAGGTTCCTGAAAGCACTTGCCCATGAATACCTTGCCATGTCTTGCACCTGTAACTCCTGTAGAGAGCCCCGCACATGATGCTACTCAAGCAGTTGCTTACGAAACTGAACTTGAGCAGCCAGTGCAGGAACAGATGGTTGGCTAGAGATGAGGAGTTAGAGATTACCAAAAGTGTGCCAGTAAACCAAGGAGAAGAGGAAGCAAAAGTTTCAAACAAATCCCCGTTGTGAGAGGGCAGTGATTTCTCAGTGTAACAACAATAAAATCAGTTCATAACATTAAGCAGAAGCAATCATTTAAAAAGACTTTACTAAATGTTTTCTAACCTGTGGAATACAATTAAACAATTACATTTATTGCTCCAAATAGCATACGTCTCTCTATTAATAACTTCCAAATTGTTGGGGGAAATATAATTAAAAGCAAAATCTTCTCCCAATACAGAAATCCTTTCCACAAACATAGTACAGAAAAAACAAGCCAGGTCTATTATTGAACAAGCATTACACCAGAACATGCTGCACACCACAGGCAATCCACTAGAAGAATGCAAAAACAGAAAGAAATCTCCCCTTTTTATATAGCCAAATAGATACAACCCTTCCCATGTATGTTTCCAAGATAAACAATACCTAGTCATGGAGTGAGAGGAATTGACAGCACCATTAGTCACTCATAGTTTATCCGAATTTTATCTGGCTACCGGGGTGATCATCCCTGTTGCCTAATTGGCCTTATCCAGAGGAAAAACAAACTTCTCATGAGGATAAAACAAAACACTCATAAGGATGAGTGTAGGTAGTTTTGCAACTTGGAGCAAGACAGCCACCAAAGTTACAATCCTGCCTTCCCACAGAAACTGGCATACAGGGTGGTGTTCTCTCTCTTGATGTTTACATTTCACGGAGATGACTGCTGGGTCTTTGAGAAAGACATCCCTGGGTCAGAAGGCTGACAAAAGCCCTATCGGGTCTTCAGAAGGATTTATACACATTTCAAAGAGAGGAGGAAGTATTTAGAATCACAAGTTTTCACAGTAAATACCCTGAGAAAAAGAGGGGAAGGAAATCCCTTATTTTCACCAGGAAGAAGCTACCTCTCATTTTTAAGTTGTGTTTGTCCTTAACACCATAGAAGGTCAACACTGGGAGAAACACTGTGTGACCTTATAAGACAAAAGAAAAGTAGAACCACTTTTTTCATCTAGGTGAGTTCCTATGGTTTGTATTAAATGACCATAATATACTTGATATAAAATGAAATCTTCACTCAGTAAATGTTGAAATGAAGGTACCTTTCTCAGGAAAACTTTGTTAGTTATAATTTATTTACTCTCTGTCTCTACTGCACTAAAAACCATCATACATGAATTGCCATAACTGTCATTTCACTGGAACAAAATAACACTTTTATTCTATTTTTAAAAGACACCAAAGGGAAAATTATTGTAAATGTAATTTTTTCAATGTTTTGCTCTTTTCATGCTACAAATTACTCGATAATGGCCTGTGTTTATCAGGTATATTTCTTTTGCAAGGCCTTTATCTTACAGTATTAGAACCACCAGTTTTTGTGGTGTTTATTTTTGGAGTTCCTGCCTTATACAGGTGTTTAAGGCTTATAAACAGTATCTTCTAGTTTTGAGAATTGAATTATAAATCTCTGTAATTACTGCAGGACTTCTTAGTAGACAGAGAAAACTGTATTTGCAAGTAGTATTTTTAAGTGCTAACTCCAGTTTCTGAGATGGGAACATATTTAAATGGAGAACTATTCAAAATAGAGCAAAACTCAGCTCAGGCAGACTTTTTCACCTCATTGGCAACAGGTAGACACCAACCGGGCACTGTGTCACCCGGCAAGAAGGCAGCGACATGTATGGGACATGGCAATACGATTCATTATACAGGAATTGTCACTTTGGTTGGGCTAAGTAAGGGTAGCAACTGTGGTTTAGGTTCCCTGTTAGATGAAAAATTGACATATAAGGTATTATCCATGCAAAATATAGTTTGATCAGTAGTCTAGAACTTGGTCTATGTTACCTTGCCTAGCAATGGTTATCACAGTGATATTAAAATACATGAAGGATGTACAGCTTCTGTGAAACTCTACTAGTGTTCCTTTGAAAGAATGGTGGAAAGAGATTGAGATCTTAGACTTAGCTTTCTCACATTCACAACCAATAGCAGTTAGTAAGGCGTATTCTAAAATTCCATTGGCATCAACTCTGATCCCAAAGGTGAGTCAGAACTGGGAAGTGATACATCCTGTGCCATCACATGCTACTGGAAAATAGGAAAATGCCTTAATATACATGTTTGCATCAAAAGCCACAAGTTTTTTTTTTTTTTAATAATTTTTATTTGTGTGGGCTCGTGTCAATCATACTTATCTTAAACAGATTCTATAAAATTCAAAATTCCCAAAGGAAGTATATCATGACATATATCATACCAAATAAACACTAAATAATTAAAATTCGTAGGGTTTACCTTGCTCTCTGTTCAGCACATTTTCTGTCTCTAAGCATGTAATATTTATGTAAACCAGCCTGTAGGGGAAACAAATGCAAAGTAGATACAATTTCTAAAGTAGGGATATTGAGCTGTGTTGATTAATTTAACGAACAAAAATTGACTGAACAGAGACCACGTTCAAGGCAGGGTGAAATAAAATGCTGGAAATAAGACATGAACGAGAGACAAGGAAGGTAAAGATAAATACTCCAGGAAAACATATAGCAGAGCATTTAGTACAATGAAAACGTAGTTTTGCATGAGTTCAGGAGGAGAGAGAATTGGAATATCAGGAAGGATATACAGAAGCTGTAAGTTCCTTCATTTAGCCATAGATTAGTTTTATCCATGACTTATTTACTTCTTTCATGTTTGAATTTCTCCTTCGTCTCAGGCACTCTTCTAGTCACTGGGGTTACAGCAGGGAACAAGACAAAGCTTTTGCTTTCGTGAAATTTCCGTGTTACCTATGACGGACGCGAGCCCCGGGAAAAGGATATAGTATCAACGGGCGCGGGCGGCGTGAAATGAATGTAGGCGGCCCGAGATCCCAAGGATCATGACAAGAATGTGCAAGAAAATAGGAAAGAGGAAGGAACAGATCCGGCGCCTGCACTATAAAGCACATACAGGAATTAGTGGAATGTGTGGTAGGAAGAAAAGTCAAAATACCGTCTTGGAAGTTATACCAAGATCAAAAAGAAAGTGGTGGTGAAGGTTTTTGAAGAGAGGAACACTGGAACAGAATGTGCTTTGAAGATTCAGTGTGTGGGGAAGTCAAAGAGGTGGAGCGAAAGGACCCACACCGGTTACGCGATCATTTTTACAGTCCCAGTGAAAGGTAGTAAAGTAGCTGAAATCATAGAAGAGATTTTGAGAAATATGGTATCTGAGGCTTTAAAATGTAGTTATTCTTGTCTGAAAGATAGAACTCTATCTTCACTGGACTTCCAGGACAGAATCAACACGTAAAAATAGCGTGATCCCATTCCTTCTTCCCCTACCCAAAGGCGACAGAAGAACCCCCCCCCCCCAAAAAAAAAAACAACAGCAGCAACAAAAAAGCTTAGATTTTTAAACAAGTGTGAATGTTAGCGATAATTTAATTCTCATTATCTTAAACAGAAAAGATTGCCATATTAAGCGCATTAAAGAAATTCAAGCAAAGAGAATTAGGGGTTCATTCAATAAAAAGAGAGGTAAAAAAATAATAAGTGATAATTGGGGGCATTAACAATTATATTTTTAAGGGGCACCTGGGTAGCTCAGCAGTCTGGGGGAACTAGGTTGGTTGGTAGATAGGTCTCCGTCCTCAACATGGAATCTGCTTGAGATTCTTCTCTCCTTTGTCCCTCTCCAGCTCTCGAGTGCTGTCTCTGAAATAAATAAATCTTTTTAAAAATTATATTTTTAAACGGAATCCTGGGATTTTTAAATAAAAATGCAGTTGAAATGTTTATGCTTGAAATACTTCTCAAAAGAAATTAGTCCAAATAAGCTTTCTATGAGCATGTGGAAAAATAATGGCCTAACAACATCTAATACGAAGATGCTTATCACTTCATGAAGGCATCAATAATGTGTATTTTTAAAGATATAGTTCATGTACCATAACCTAAACCTTTTTAAAATGTAAATTCAGTGATTTTTAGTATATTGATAGTTGTGCAGCCAACACCACAAACTAACTCTAGAACATTTTTATCATTCCAAAAAGAAACAGTGCCCATTATTGGTCGCTCACAGACCATTCTACTCTCCCTCCAGACCCTGGCCAGTGCTGGTCTACTTTCAGTCTCTGTGGATTTGCTTATTCTGGATAGTTCCTAAAAATGGAGTCCTACCTGTGGCCTTTCGTGTCTGGCTTCTTTCACTTAGCCTAATATCTCAAAGTTCATCTATGTTGCAGCACCTGTGAGTACGTTGCTTCTTTTTAGGGCTGAATAATATTCCCTCTTGTGAGTATGCTACATTTTGTTTATCCATTCATCAGTTGATGGCAATTTGGGTGGTTTCCACTTTTTGGCTGTTATGAGTAGTGCTACACTGAACACTTGTGCACAAGCTTTTGGGTGGGTATATTTTCAATTCTCTGGGTATATACCCAGGAGGGGAGTCGCCAGGTCATACAATCACTGTGTTTAACTCTTTGTGGAGCTGCCAGACAGTTTTCCAAAGCCACCGCACCACTGTCTCTTCCCGCCAGCAACGCGCGAGGGTTCCAATTATTCCGTCCTCTCGCCGGCACTTATCATCGTCCATGTGATGTGTGTGTTTTGTCAGCAGATACAGAAGCTCCGTATGCCGTGGCTCACTGGTACCTTCTCCGCTTTTTTGACACATGGGCCAAGCTACTCAGTCGGGACTAGGAAGCAGGCAGAATCTCTCCCCTCTTCACTGTGAAATTTGGGTCACACACGCAAAGGGAATATAAACTGTCATTATTCACAACAAGTTTTGAATGTGAACGTGTGCGTCTCATTGAATAATGAAAACACGTCTCGCACAGCCAGGATGCCAGGCCCTGTCAGCCTACACAGCGGTAACCAAATTTGCTCTTCAGTATGTATGTCACTCTAATACTGCATAAGTAATAGCTATTAGATTCACATGCTCAACCGGCGCTCTGACCTTGTTTTGTCAGAGGTGGCAGCGCGAAGAACCTTAGCAGCTTTCAGATTGGGTGGCTAGGTAAACATTGCTTTCGGTTAAGATCCAGCGGGAAAGCAAGAAGGCAGCAATTTCCGATGTCACAGAAGCCAAGAACACATGGGGCGAGGTGCATTTTCTTTACACAGCTCAGGATATAAAGGACAGACATTCTTCATCTGCCAGTGCCAAGGCGGAAGGAACAAAAATGGGTTAGCATTGTTTAAAGCTCATAAACTGCAACCATAAATCAGCAAATTAGCTAATGATGGCCTCTGGGTAGTGATACATGATGGAAAACAAATGAGGAAAGGTACTCGAGCATTGCACTTGGTAGCTGCTGGAAAAATTAAAGTTCCATCTTCATAAAAAAACTGTTTAAGGGATGTTATAAAGGGTTGTGCCCTGGTAGCAGAACAATTACTGCTTCAAATGAGTATGTTTTATAATAAATGCTACCCCATCAACTGTGCTTTTCAATGCTAACTCTTGTAAATGATTCATACTGTTCCCAGGAAGAGGCAAGTGTGGGGCTCATTTGGGAAGACGCAGTCAGTCCTGTCTCGGCAGAGTGCATGGAAATAATGAGTGTTTAACCCATACTACCAAGACCAGGGCCCTGTCACCAGGAAGGACCCAATAAATATTTATTAATGAGGTTGCTTATAAAATCAGAGAGTGCCATTAATCTTTGTAAAACTAAATTAATCTTCTGGATCTTGTTTACTTTCTCTATCTATTTTGCTGCTTTATTTTAAATGTAATGATGAAATTTTAAGAGACTGAATTCTGTAATATTGCAAATATCATCAGGAAGTATTTGCTGATGATGTAAAGCACCTTTGTAGGAGAGGAGGAAAATTTAAAGACATGGAGCCAGCCCTTAGAAGGGCTGACAGTCTAGTAACCATGCAAAATCATGCCTAGTACTATATTTTATTATATATTTTCAGAGGACTTAAATGGCAGTAAGGGAGAGTAAGCTGTAAAGAAAGCTTAAATGGAGACTGGTAAGTTCCAGCTAGACTTTATTAGATGCTTGCTTTTCCTTAAAACTAAGGAAACTATTCTTTTCTTTTCTATTTTTTTTTTTAAGATTTTATTTATTTATTTGACAGACAGATATCTCAAGTAGGGGGAGAGGCAGGCAGAGAGAGAGAGAGGAGGAGGAAGCAGGCTCCCTGCTGAGCAGAGAACACCATGCGGGGCTCAATCCAGGACGCTGGGATCATGACCGAGCCAAAGGCAGAGGCTTTAACCCACTGAGACATCCAGGCACCCAGAAAATACCCTTTCTTTTGATTAGTACAGCTAGAGCTGAAATGCCCTGAGATTTTAGGACCATAAGTTGTTTTAAGGGCTACTCCAAGGCTACAAATTCGGATTTATTTTGATTAAAAAATTTAGCTGTCATGTTTATTTCCAGGATTTAATAAATGCATGTGAAACAGGTGGCCCCCAGCAGTCACTGAGGCCTGTTGTTTGGGCTCCCGTGTCTTCGAGTAAGTTCATAGGGATCCTTTACTGTGTTATCAGGTGATTAAAGGTGGGGAGGTTGGAGTTAGGGAACTACTTTCTCCTCCCACAGAGCAGCAGGATGGGAATCACAGTTCTCCTCCATTCAAACCTCAGCTTAATGAGCTCAGTGGGATGCCGACATGGGTGGACTTGCTACGGAATGCAGCCAGCACAGAAGTCACCAGTGGGTCCAGCATCACCGTGTGCCGTCACATATGTTGTTTTGGATGAGCAGGGGACTTCTCCCCCTGTCTCAGAGGGCACCCATAGCTGTTTTTATCTCTTTCATTGCCCAAACTCCTACGAGAAAGCCAGCTTAGCATTAACTAGTTAGAAGCAATTAGTATGATCTATTATCATCTTTTCTTCTTGTTGCAGAGAATTGTAACCTTCAAATTGTTCCTCCCTTTCCTTTTTTTGTTTTTTGTTTTTTGTTTGTTTTTAGCAAGCCCCGGTCCAAAGATCTGAATGTAGCCTTAACCTCTTATGTGTTACATCAGTTATTAAGAAAATATGCTATTATTAAAAGTACTGGGTTATGTGTTACCATTGGAATATATGGATTGAGATGTTGCCAGCAGCCAAACAAAATTATATTTAGGTTATCTACTTTTATAATGTCAAAAGTCATTATTTTTGATGATGTAAAAATAAAAAAAGAAAGATCCCTTGCTGCTAGTAGGACACGGGCAAACATATATTTTTAAATATATACAACTTTAATATCATTTTTAAGTAAATCCTGGGGTTTTTTGTTCAAGTTTCTACCCATTTAAATTGAAAACATTGTAAAAGTCATTTGAAAGTTCTTGGAAAATGGCCCTTCCTTTTCACTCACACAATTTTTTGGTTTTGTTTTCTTGCCCTCATAGTAATTGAGAACAAATATTATTATATAAAAGTAAGAAAAAAGACTAGATAGATAATTTCACTGAAAAACATTTTGCTTAAAATTAAGGCACAGACATTATGTGGATATTTTCATTACAAAATATTTGCTCCAACGGGAGAAGAGACGCATTGGTCATGAACTTCTACACTCCTTTTCTCCTCCGTCTGTCTTTATCACCTGTTCTTACTTCCTTCTTTCTACACCCATATGCTATTCGTGCTCCTCCTTTTAGGCCGTCTTTTTGTTTCTTTCCAATCTGAGTGTCCAAACACCTGTGGTCTTGACCTTTCACCAACTTTCAATAACTGATTAACACGGCAGTTCTTCATTTTTACATTTTTGCTAACTTTCTTATTCTACAAGTCATTTCAATTTTACTATTCTAGGAAGACCAAAACCATAAAACTTTTTAAAAAGCTTAGAAAGTTTATTGACTTGTCCAATCTCACAGAGAAAATAAGTAACCAATCTGGGATTTTTTTTTTTTTAAAGATTTTATTTATTTATTTGACAGAGAGAAATCACAAGTAGATGGAGAGGCAGGCAGAGAGAGAGAGAGGGAAGCAGGCTCCCCGCCGAGCAGAGAGCCCGATGCGGGACTCGATCCCAGGACCCTGAGATCATGACCTGAGCCGAAGGCAGCGGCTTAACCCACTGAGCCACCCAGGCGCCCCCAACCTGGGATTTTAACCTAGCCACAATGGACCCTATACACTTGACTGTTAAGCACTTTCACCTCTTGGAGATTAGCCTTGTGTGCTACCCTTCACCCACCTATCCGTCTCCTTTATCATTTATTCAGTCTTTCACAAATGTTTATTATTTAGTGGTTTTCTACTAGCTATGCCCTTGCTAGGTGCAGGATATTCAAAGCAAAACAACTAGAAACAGTTGTGAAGTAGGGTAGGGTGATAGAGAAATTACATAGTAAAAAGTTCATAACTACAAATTATAATCTAATTGGAGTAAGAAAAGTAGATACTTGAGACAGTATAAGTGACTACTTTAGACCGGAGGCTCAGAGAACCTTTGTTTTTACTGTGGAAAAGGCTTTACTATGAGATCTGGAGGATGTGAATAATAAGTCAGTCATAGCAAAGGGAACAATGTTCCAGCCGAAGGAAAAGCATCAGAAAATCCCTCAGGTGAGCAAAGGGTTGGCCTATTAAGGAAATCTAGAGTTACTGGAACACTGTAGGAGGGTGGTGAGAAAGAACTCCGGAGAGGGAGGCATGGCTAGATGAGTCACAACTTTTACTCATGCTGAATATTTTTTTAACCTTATGCAAGAAGAAATCTTCGAACTTTTAAACAAGAGAATATATGTACATATTTGGATTTTTTTTAAAGATCACCCAACTTCAGCATAGGAAGTGAAACAAAGAGGGGAAGAAATAAGAACCAGTTATTAATCCATTATTTGGTCTCAAGTGAAAGATGATACTGTCTTGGCTTGCTGTGGTGATGATGGGGACCAAGAAATGTAGATGGGCTCAGGTATATTTCTATTTACAAACAATTCCAGAGCCTGGATAAATCACAGATAATTCTGGGCTTTTTTTTTTTTAAGTTTTTATTTATTTATTTGCGAGAGAGAAAGAAAGTGCTCCTGAAATAAAGGAGGGGGGAGGGGCAGAGAGAAAGACAGAATCTCAAGCAGACTCCCCACTAAGCTTGGATCCCAACTCATGGCTCCATCGCATAGCCCTGAGATCATGACCTGAGCCAAAATTGAGAGTCTAAAATCAAGGGTCAGACACCCAATAGACTGAGCCACTCAGGCGCCCCACAAATCTTCCTGGGCTTTAGTGTCTCCTTTATATCTTTCTTGGATTTTATACTGCATACAAGTTGAAGAAGGAAATAGAAATTAAGGAGTTTGGGTTTTTTAGAAGAGACAGTAAGATGCTTTCATTAAGGTATTATGACAATGGTGTATGTAATTATTTTGAGGTAAATTAAAAATAGAAATATTTCCAAGATATATGAAATAATATTGAGAATAATGTTCTTCGTTTATGAGAAGGTTAGTGGTATGATATCCTTTCCTTAATTTTTTATTTTTTTGATTTAATCATTACTCAAATATATATGTAACTTAAGAACTGTTTTAGTTTGAACATCTCAGAAATTAAGTTTGACAACATAAGCATCTCAAAACAAAGTTAGTCATGTATTTCCAAATTTTTACATCACAACACTTGTAACCTATGTGGGGGAAGTATTCCATGTCAACACTGAACTGAGACCATTTGTCATTAATTCTTTTGGAAAAATCCACATGTGGGCAGAAAGAATCTGATCAGTGTGCTTCTTTCATGCCTTTCCCAAACTGGTCGTTCTCTTCCTTAGATCTTTAAAAAAAAAAAAAAAAGTGTGTTGTGTTTAAATTCTCTCTGACTCATACTTGTACCGGAAGAGGATCTTTTTTCATTATCTAGGACTCAGATATGTATTTCCCTCCATGGCTGGCTGAAGGAGCAGCTCTTCATACTACTCCTGCAGATGTCCAAGTTCTTCACCTCCATTTCTGGTTCCAATGCTCTAGGTTCCTGAGTTGCTGAGTGAGGGTTGATCACAGAAATTGGTGAGGAAGAATGTTCCTATACACTAGTCAGTGGTCTGTTGCAAGGTATTAATTAGTTATTCCTTCTAGAAAAACAAGACAAGACAAAACAAACAAACAGACAAAAAACAAACAAACAAAAAAACAAGGGACACCTGGGTGGCTCAGTTGTTAAGCGTCTGCCTTCAGCTCAGGTTATGATCCGAGGATTCTGGGATCAAGTCCCTCATCAGGCTCCTTGCTCAGACAGAAGCCTGCTTCTCCCTCTCCCACTCCCCCTGCTTGTATTCCCTCTCTCACTGTGTCTCACTCTGTCAAATAAATTAAAAACAAAAACAAAAACAACAAAAAAAGAAACAACAACCCACAAGTGGTTTTGGAAACGGTATCCATATCCTCCTGCTGCCATAAAATGGCAGTTGGTCTTTTGAACCTTGTAAGTTTTGAATCAGGAGCCATCCTAACTGATGTAATCTTTCCTTATCTCTACCCACCAATCATATAATCGTTACATTGAAGAGAAGGAAAAAGAGGACAGGAATATTCATTCTAAAGGAAATGTCTGAATGTTCCTAACTTACTCAAAAGCTGGCTGTCATGAATCCGTTGTTTGATTGTGACCTCTGCCAAAACAGTCAGTGTCTCATGCCCAGCCGTTGGTGCCTAAGGAAGGGATTATCTCCAGAGTAAAATGTTTAGTGTATGACAGGTGCAGAAAAGCATGCAGGATCCTGTGTTAAAATTATATCCCACATATTCCCATTATTTCAGTAGTTTCTAAAATGTGGAACAATAATGTACACTTTGATTGTGACACTCAAATACTAATGCTTTGTCTTGAGTGAGTGATAGGACAAAACACCTGCTGATTTGTGAATTATATTTTGTGGTTGCTTTTTAAAAAATTATAGTTAGCATTAGCATATCTACTTGGGTATGCAAGTTTTAAAAATAGGAAATTTGCCTTACATGGAGTCTGTGCACAAGGGAAATCTGAGGATGTGTACGGAATACATGAAAAAGCTTCCTGCATTTAAGGTTAATCCAGAATGGCACTCTACATTTAGTTTATGTACTGTACCTTATTACACATTTAAGATCTTTTTTTAAAAAAGTCCTTATATCCCTGATCTAGAAGGACTGTGTCATGGATGAATGAATTCTGCTCTACTGCTCAATAGATAAATTCTTGAACTTTAAATAACTTGTTTTCTAATATATAAATGTTTTTAAAAATAGCATTCTATCTGCATATTAATGGCGGGAAAAAGGATTTTAAGTCTCTTGTCAACACCAACTAATTAAAGTGTAAATACTTTAGTGTCCCAAGAGTCATGGTGATTAAAGGTTGCTTAACCTTCACTGCTATTAGTCTATTGTCTGTATGCCTGTATATGTGCATATTCCATCTTGAATTTCTATCTAATAGGTCTAACACCATAGGTGTAACACTATCTAATAAGTGTAACACTATATATAGCCACAGCATCATTACTTTTAGCCACTTGACACTTCATCCTTACTAAATAATTGAAGAGAGGTCATAGACATCCATTTTATTTCTCTAGTTAGTTATAGCACTGATGTCTGAATACAAATTAGATTCATCTGTTGCAAATAACACAAGGCAGTCACAGGATTTTTCATGCTGCAGGCACATTTTTCTTATTTATTGGAAGCATTAAAAATGTGTCCCACCTAATTTTATCTGAGTAGATAGATAATAAAACATGAAAAATTTCATAAAGTTAAAAAAAAAGGCAGATGGCTTGATCTTCCTGTCATTTGTCAGCTTTTCAGATTCATCCAATGATGCATGTATCTTTTATATGGAAAAATTATGAAACTTGCCTTATGTAAAGTCTGTGTATAAGGGAAATCTAGAATATATGGGATACACGAATAAGATTTTTGCCTTCACTACCAAAACTGCCACGCAGAGAGAAGAGGGTCCCAGAGTAGCTTGAATAACCACTTTGTGTCAAACAAAATGGTGGCAAAGAAGAGATCATGCTAGTTGATATTATTCATCAGACATATAAATGCCCTACTCAGTTCTTGTTCTATGTGGTAGATAGATAGTAAAAAGAAAACCTCGACTGAGAATCAGAAGACATTATTACTATTTCAGCTCCAGTCCTGAGTTGGGTGACTTGTGTGTAACAATTAAACCTTTATGAACCTCAGGATTATGACTTAAAATCTAAGGAGTGCAGTTTAACTTAGATAGTTTATTTAATTGCTCACAGTGTTTGTCTTTCCTGGGAAACTTTTCCAAGTTTAAAAATAATAACACATTCTCAGTATATGCGTGGAAGGCTGAGGAAATAAATAATGGTCATTAGATTCCAAAGTGGATTCATTCATTCATAATGCTGCAGGATAGTCTTCATTTTCTTAGTATCTTAACTGTTCCGATTGGAGTTTGTCTTAGAAGTGTTGCATGTGTTACATGCAGTGACGACGCAGTACATTTATGTCTGTATTTTTGGAATCCAGAAATGATGTCAATACCGTATGCTTTTATTGTCGGAAAGTAAACCAAAAACTTTTTCAAGGGTTTGGGAAAACATCACATACATTCTATGTTAAAAATAGTAAGTCCTTGGGCGCCTGGGTGGCTCAGTGGGTTAAGCCGCTGCCTTCAGCTCAGGTCATGATCTCGGGGTCCTGGGATCGAGTCCCGCATCGGGCTCTCTGCTCAGCAGGGAGCCTGCTTCCCTCTCTCTCTCTCTGCCTGCCTCTCCATCTACTTGTGATTTCTCTCTGTCAAATAAATAAATAAAATCTTTAAAAAAAAAATAGTAAGTCCTTGTCTTTCTACAGTACCCTGTTCTGTTCAAAGCTTTTTCATATTCATTATCTCAGTAGATCCTGGCAGTGGCAGTGCAAGATGGCTCTAGCTGATGGCACTATCTCTGTGCCGCGGGAGAGAGAAATGCAACACTATGATTAATGAGCTGTGTCTGAGGTTCACACACAACTGATTAGTAAAGGACCCTTGACACTGACTCAATGATTTTTCTTACACCTCACTGCTACTGCAATTAAAACACATTAATAAGAAATATTTAAGAGAATGACTGTGTAGGCATAAGAAGAGTGTTTTTAAGGAACTTTCTGCAAGGGATACAGTCTGCAGTTGTCACCTCCATCTGCGTGAGCCAGAACGTCAGCGGTAGATGTTGGCTGCATCTCTACAGACTTAAAAGCTCCAAAATTCAAATGATGAACCTCAGCTCTTCTCACTTTCCTAATCAAATTGGCAAATTAAAAAATCTGACAAGAGTAAAATCTGTGATAGGGAAGGCATCATTCTGGCAGGAAAGAATTCCGGGAAACACCGATCAACGTACTCTCATCCCTTTGCTTTTGCTCAGTGTGGTTGCTTGATGTTTGGAAAAAAGTAAGGAAGAAAGAGAGAGTAAGAGATAAAGGAAGGAAGGGGGAAAGGAGGAGGAAATGAATTAAATAGCATTCCTATCAACAATTCATATATTTATTATTTTAAAAATTTACAATGGCAAGTTTTAATAAATCTTATAGTAAATATGACTCTAATTTATAACTAAACATAAAGTAGAATTGTATTTTCCTATTAGCCTTTTAAACATAAAAGACACCTGCTCATTAAGATTTAACCAACGTGACTTATCGTCTATATACTCTTCCTAATGAGAATTGGATGGTAAACTCTACCAACTATGAGAAGGCAAGCAAGTCTCTACCTCATGATTCTCTGCTGCTAAACATGATGGCACAGTGCATCTTTGCATTTGCTTCTAGAGTAACGCACATAAAAAATGTAACTACAATAGATGCCCTTAAACCAAATTAACTTTTGAGAATATTCTTTACTGTAATTATGATAAAGAAAATTAAAACAGAATCAGAACTACCAAAGGTGAAAAAACTCATCCTCTCTGCTGTTAATTAGTTTTATGATGCTAAGTGATTACATTTACATGTTCACTTCATTATGAAGTTTCATTGCGTCTTATATTTCATATGCTGATTAAACACATATTTTTGTTTTTAAACAACAATACTGAGAAAACTTTTGCATTCCAAAAATGAAGAAAATACACTTGGCCACACGAAATTGTTCTCATTATGTGATTCACTCTGTCTTAAGAGCTCTTCTTCTTTTTTATGCTATTAATGTTTAGTAATACGTACAGAAATGGTATGAATGGTTCAATAAAAGCAAAATAGAAATACTCCTGAGGCTAACGGAAATACAGGTGAAGTCTTGTTTGCATGGAAAATGAAAATAAAATGATTTTCCATTTAGAAAATCCACCCATCTATATAGATCAAGTTATCACTATTGATCAGATGTTTGTCCATTTCTATGTTATGTCTGTGTGTAGACTTCAGCCAATCTCTGGTTTTAACAGTCATTTGAAAAAGGTTCAGATGAAGGGTAGAGGGCAACAGGGAGGTGAGAGAGACAGAAAAATGGCCAGAGGAAAGGAGGAATGGAGGAAAAGAGAGAGAGAGGAGAGAGACAGAGTTTTTCTTTTTTCTTAATTTTAAAGAAATTGAGAGTTGCTCAGGGATATTATGTTCTTTCAATAGGTTTTCTCAAAAAGTCCCAGAAATATATTTTGCTGGAGAGAAACTGGGCACAAGTTCAGTGTAACCGTAGTATTTTTCACACCAAAATGTCTGGAGCAGCACTTGCCCTTGGAAGAGCTTTTCAAGTCATTAAAGCCTGTCTTGTCCAACTACCTCAAATGATGAATGATGGAGAACTATATGCTGGGGTTTCATTTAATTTGTATCTGGAAGGAATGTTACAGCTCACGACCAAATGTCTTCCAAATAAACACCTTGTTGATTGATGTGACGCATCATAAGACAGAAGGTTTTTTGAATTGGGAATATATGATAGGAGCTGAACATATGGTTTTATAAAGGAAAAGAAGCTCTTCCAGAATGTGTGAATGAAATAGCATTTTCAAAGCTATTTCAAAAATATTATATTTTAGAGATGTTAGCAATTGCCTGGCCTAGAATTTAATCAACAGCAAAGCTTTGAAAACACTCCAGGACAAAGAACGTAGATAATGTGAAAAATGTCACTCAGGCAAGAAAGCACTGCTAATACATTGTGATTCTGTGCCATAGAAATCATTCATACCAATGTCAATAATAGCTCCACAAACTGTAATTTCATAGATACTGAGATATCTAAACAGCCTGCCTATTTTGTCTTTTAAGTTCTCTTCTGGGAAACCCTTGAAATAATTAAAAAGAGGTGGTGCTTTTTAGGAAAGTTGTAACCAAATGAAGTTGTCAAATTATGACTCGTGTGTATCAGTCTACTCTAGTTATCATTTATTAAGATATTTATAAAATTTACTTTCAACTTATTATTTGCTAAGATTAAATTAGTATTAATTTCAATTTACTATTTTAAACATAAAAATATGAAACCTAAGTCTGATCTTCAGCAACATTTAGGAGTTACATTCTTTGCTATGACTTAAAACAGAAATAGTTCTGATTCAATCATACAAACCCATTTAGATGCAAAGGGCTTTGAGACCCCCCCCCCCCCCCCCCCGCCCACAGGTCTTTTAGATTCCAAATACACCAAGCGTCAGCAGCAGCCAGATCATGACTGGATACCATCATCTATCTTTGTCCTTCTGGACCATTCTTAAGTAGTTTGGTTATTATCAGCTGCCCTAATCCCTTACAACGTGCTAGTTGCTGAACATGATACTTAATGGCTTAAAACAGGCTCTTAACAAATATTGCCTCATGTGATTCTCCTAGCAATCCTTGGAGAGAAGTATTCTAATAACCTGGTTTGAGGAAAACAAAACCAGGGCTTTCCCAAGGCAAAAATGGCAGCTGAATTCAGTTTTCTTGCTGTGTTTGCAGCCTTTATTTACTTTATTATATTATTAACACTTTTGAAGGTAGCTGAGGATTTTTCACACACACACACACACACACACACACACAAAAGAGGGAAGAGACTTTTAAATTAGAAGGTATGCAAACCATACTCCAAATCATAATTCATAATTTAAGTGGCCTTTTTTCTAAGGCCAGGCTTGAGTGAAATATCCATTCATTATATTTTTTATCCATTCATTATAATATTTAGAAATAACTTAGAACATTTACTACTTTTTCATTTTATTAGTATACAAATATATTCACTTCATATAATGACTTATTATCCCTAATTATGGTTAGAGTATGTTTATTATGATTAAGATTGCCCTTGGAAATTGTTATGGAAAATTATTGTGTAATCAAGTTATTTCTTAAGTTATTCTTTACTGGCATATTTTGAATAGCTAGATAATTTCATCTGTTTGCCAATAAGGAATTTTTAAAAAATATGTTATCTCTATAAGATTTAAGATATTTGAGAAATTCCAGATAAATCTATTGACCATATTATGTGCATTTAATGTGCACTGAACATATAAATTATGTTCCTAAAAATACTAGAAGCTTCCCTCCGCCACCCCCCCAAAAAATACAGGACGCTTCCAAGCTTTGAGTTATACCATAAGGTTTCTTATGTTAATCAGTTGCTTGGAATTCTTCTCTGGAAAAAAAAATTATAAATATTAACTACAATCTCAAGACATCCTTCAAAAGTTCCTTTTAATCATAGGGAAGCAAATGGTAGGAATATTTGGTAGAAACCTATAATATTTTATAAATTAAAACTAAGGGTATAGTTGCTATGAACGTTAGGGTGCATATGGCTCTTCTTTTCACTATATAACAGAGAAATGATTGAATAAATTGAAGTTACCACAAAAGCCAATCAATCAATCAATCAATCAAAGGGTACTTTATAAATCCTAGTGTACACAAACACACATACACGTGTCCTTTTGTCTTCAGAAATTGTGCAGTTGGTGATACATTAAGTATAAATAGATATGTTACTGTTTTATTATTTGAGTTTTTTTATAGTATAATGTAATAGGATATTAATAACAAGTGAGCCATTTGATAATCTTCCAGAATTTAAACAGCAAAAAGATATTGCTAGAGGTTCTTTAGGCTAAGAATTCCTTTGGTATAGAAACTACTGAACAAGTCATAAAAAGGCTTACGGAGCCTTAATGCTAATAACAAAGATTTACCAGATTTATAAAGAAGGAAATCACTGAGCCTCTGACCTGTCATTGTATTCAGTGCACTTTTAAGTATGGCAAGAAAAAACGTATTTGATCTAACTACATCGTTTCTCAAATTGTCAGATGTAAATTTTCCACATTCAAACATCCCTGAAAAAGAGGTACATCTTAGAGTCAAGAATTTAGTTGGGAGCATTTTATCCTTCCTTAGGATATGAAATGATGGCCTACCTTATAACCATCTTAGATTTGATGAAATAAAGTGTTATCAAATCTACAACTTATACACATCTCTCATATTTTTGAAATTGTATTATCATGACTAGTAATAAGCCTTTAGAGTGTATTACTACCCATAAGCATGCATATATTTATTTCAACTTCTCCTCTACCCTTGGCTCAGAGGTAGAATGGCGGGCTAGCTTTAATTGGGACCTAGGCCATGACATTAAACCTACACTGGGAAGCCAGGGATAGAGCTGCCAAGTTAAAGCAGACAGACTAATGAGAAGAGGTTGGACTGCCAGCTTCTTTGTCAATGAGAAAAGAAAGGAAGAGGAATCAAAAGCTTCAAAAAATAAATTCTATACAGGATGTAGAAATGCAGAATTCAAGAATAAATGGAGATTTCAACATCCTTCTCTCTCCATCACTTTAGGGAAAATTGCAGATAGGCTGCCAAAATTTTCTCTCACCAGTTATCCCTTCCAATTTCTTTTCATAGGCAGTGACTTTGGAAAGGATAAATTTGGAGGAGGCTTATTTAGGTATTAGAGAAGATCTATAACAATAACTCCTGAATTTACAGCTCTCAATACATCATTCCTGCACTTCCCTCCAGACTTGCCCTGAACTAGAAAAAACAACACTAACCACTCAAAAGCCAACTAAGCTGAAGTGAATCCACATTGGCTCCACCCCCATCAGTATGCCCTTGACCTTCTTATATTATCTACTTCAGAAATTTAATTAAAGAGGACATGGAAAGTGTGGATTCACATTGCAAAAACCCCATATTTCTTTTCTTTCAAGGTTCTCGATATGTTATATGTAAAGCAAAAACTTGTCTATTTTTTTCAACTTCTTTCAAAATAGATTCAGAAAAGTAAAATCCCAGTTGGTCTCATCTAGTCACGCACCTCTGTTCTCTCACTCTAGCTGAACTCTAAAGTCCCTTATGGTGAGTCCAATCTTTGCCCTTACTGCACTCAAGATTGAATATCATGTATGATTCCCCTTTTAAATTGATGCATTGTTGTTGACTCTCATGAAAATGATTCAGTACATAAGTTTATAGAGATGATTTTTTACTTTACTCCTGGCCTTGCTTACAATGAAACTATGTTTCCCACTATGCTTAATAGATCTCCAGATACATATTTTAATAAATAGGATTACTATATTCTTTTATTAGATCCTTTTGATTTCTAAGCTGCTTGGTTTATCTTTCCCTGACACATTTTATTTACTTTTACTTACGTAAAGTCAATAAAAAAAGAGAACTACTTAGGATCCTCAGTTTCAGCTACACATACACACACACACACACACACACACACACACACACACACGATCTCAATAGCATTCTCTCTCTTCTCTCAGTGTTATATGAGTGTTAATTTAAAAGGGAATAGAGAATACTATAGACCAGTCTGGAGGCAAAGACTTAATTTTTCAACAGTTTACTTGCAGTTAGTGGTTTCCAGGATATACATTAATAATCCTAACCCATTGCATACTAACAAAAATGTTTTCAAATGCTTTCAGTTACAACCCAAGATTCATTCATTTATTAGGAAGACCTTCATGGAGTGACACTTACATGCCAGATATACAGTGGTATACAAATACAAATTAAAAACATAAGGACAAATGAAAGATAGGAAAAACATACAGAGATAAATAAAAGATTGCAGCTGATCTCAAGGGTCTCTCATAGGTGGACAAGGATGATCAGTGCAATAAATACTGTAACAGAGCTACAAGGAAGTGCAGGTGAGGAACAGAGCAGAATGGAGAGACCCGCGAAAATGTAGAAATAGTTACCTCCCAGCTGCCTGGGGCATACAGACAAGATGCACAGAAGAGAGGACCTTTGAGCTAGGATGGAGAATGAATAATACTTGTAGTGACTTAATCATGTTATGATGAGCTCTAGATATTTTATCAAATGCTAGGTTAACATTGAAATGGAAGAAAATAGATAACAATTAACCATACAAAGAATAATTAAAAGGCATTTACAACCCCCCCCCCCCCCACTCAGCCTGTAACCCTTTTTGCTAATCTGAACCTAACATTCAGGTGTTAACCCTGAAGTCACCTCCTCACAGAAACCGTAGTTGACACACAGATCTAGATCCGGTGCTCTCTTTATAGTCTCTTAAGATACCCCACACTTTTCCTTTACAGCCTTTATCCAAATTTGTAATTATATGCTGTCTGTTTATCTGTGCCCTGCTTCCTCATTAGATGAGGATAAGATGGCTAAATTCGATCCCTGGATCGAAGATTATATCCAGCCTTAAGGATACAGGCACTCCCGACGCTCTGGCAAAGGACAGAGTTCTGGACCATCAGAAACTTCTTCCAGGTCCTCCTTCACAAATCAGACTTGTCCCAGAATAATCAGTGATGTCTCTAGGTGGGTCCTCAGGATTACCTTACAGAATAGGGAGCATTTAAATGGCAATATCTCCATTTTATATCAGCTATGAACTGAATTGTGTCCCCTCAAGATTCATTTATTTAAGCCTTAGCCCTGAGTGTGATAGTATTTAGAGATGGGGTCTTTGGGAGTTAATTAAGTTTAGATGAAGTCCTAAGTGTGGGTTCCTCATGACAGGATTAGTGCCTTCTAAGTGGAGAAACCAGAGAGGCTGCCCTCTCTGTCTCTGCTGTGAGGACACAGTGAGAAGGCACCATCCTTGGGGATCTCATATCGTGCTGGTACTCTGATCTTGAACCTGCAGCCTCCAGAACTGTGAGAAAATATGTTTCTGTTGTGTAAGCCACCCAGTTAAGGGTGTTTTGTTATGGCACCCTGAGCAGATGAGCACAATACTCAAGAGAGCTGTGTAAGTTGTGTGCATTCTCCAGGGAACTATGCCTCATAAATCCATAGATTCTGGATTTGTTGACCATATATGGAATTTTTTAACCAGGGTCATCCTACCTAGCTCTTTCAATAGAGAAAGATCCCATCCTCCTAGCAAGTGGGATGTGTCTTACTTGATCTGGTAGATCAAGAAAACAAATTGGGTTTTCTGTCTTCTTTTTTCCTCCGGAGCAACACCCATACTCCCCTTCCACAAAGGAGGTGAAGGGATCACAGGCAGGGTGCTGTAACACCTCCGTGCCACGTGGGCACTTGAGGACAGGGGCTCTGCCTGTTTTGTTCACCACTGTTTATCTAGCACTTTGCACACTGCTTAGCATCTAGCTATTAAAAGAATGAATAAATTAATGATGCTGATCAACTGCTG
The DNA here is from genome assembly GCF_030435805.1 of Mustela lutreola. Classification (NCBI taxonomy): domain Eukaryota; kingdom Metazoa; phylum Chordata; class Mammalia; order Carnivora; family Mustelidae; genus Mustela; species Mustela lutreola. The sequence continues at coordinate 105,179,392 of NC_081295.1, read as the reverse complement.
TGTAAAATTATGACTTAAAATTGTTTGTTCTAAATATGCTTCTGTGAAGCTCCAAGAAGTATATTCTCCTTCTCGTACTCGATTATTTGATTCATTGTTGAACTGACTGTACTCTATTTTCTAATGAAGTAAACAGTTGGCTTACTTTTATGTAGTCCAGACTACTTCCTTGCTAAAATTATGTTCTCACAGATTTAGGGTCATTGAAGGAAAGAACACAGGCTTTTCAAAAAAAAGCAGCAAATATCTCTCCAGAGAACCACAGATTCTTTAGCAAATAAGCATTTTCAACCAGCTAGGAAACAATGAATTGCCCTATTATTTTGAAAATTCAACATGAGTTTCTTGAGAGGCCAGAAAGATCAAATTTATAATTAATTAATGAATCCTACCTGTATGGGCCAGGTTGCCAGCGTTGACCAGATGGAACACTCTCACATGTAATTCAAGAGAGTCAATGAAGGGACTGTTTCACGTAGGAATGGTAAAGCAGCCAGAGCTTACTGTCAGCAGGAAGCCTTTAAAACTCTGCCCTGAGGGCACAAGCACAAGGCAGTACTATGGACTATGTATCTAGTACTAGGGACCATGTTCCACTACTATGGAATAAAGCAGCCACGCAGTGGGGAAGGGGATGTCTCACAGGAGTCACTGTCAAAGCGGAGGAGAGCGGACATGGTTGTGGAGGATAAAACTCATCCCTTTCTCTTTCTCTCCTCCAATTTCTTGCAGTGCCTTCCATTGGCCTAATTAAAGAAAATGCTAGGAGGTGGCAGAGACCTTATGTGACACAATCTGTAGAGGTTAGCCTCCAAGGCACAGAGCAGAGTAGGTGAGGCAAAATAATAGGTATAGGAAAGCAAACAGAAAATAACCATCAGAACTCCTGAAAATGCCCCAGTCCTCTCTCTGAAGATCAGGGACACATCTGAACCTAAGTTAGGGGAAAAAGAGAACATTTGGAAAAGTCCCTTCCATCATTTGCAACCCACAGGTCTTCTTACATCTGTTTTGTCAGGGTAAGGAAGCCCCATCTCTTATTTTTGGAAGGGAGAGAAATCTTTCAAGTGGTGGCATCCTAATCTGGCAGTGTTTCTTTAAAATGTTACTTAATAATTGATTTTATAGCGCTTACTGTGTGGCAGGTGCGGCTTTAAAAGTTTCGGCAAATACTAATTTAATTTTATCCTCACACAGTGATATGAAGTGGACTCTATTCTCTTCATCCTCATTCAGTGTGTGAGGAAACCAAAAGCAAAGAAAGCAAAGTGGTTTGCCCCCTAGTTCACACATCTGAACTGAGGCTCTTGGGCTCCATGTCCATCCTCTGAGCTTCTAGTCTTTTGTGGGAGACTTGTTGCGAGACCACATTCCCAGTAGAGATAAATTGTAAATGGTGACCATGTCAACAGATCAGAGGTGGTGATTTTTTTGCCCGTGAATTCTCACAACCCACTCAACCCTCTTAACTTGTTCGGAAGACCTTTAGAGAAAATGCATTTTCTACTCATAGTCAAAGCTACTGCAAACACCCTTCGAGATAATTTGGGTGTAAGTGTCCACAGACCAGGGTGCTACTGATCAGAGCCAAAGATTTAGAGGATTAAGTGAGATCAGAGGCAGAATTATGGCAGCCATTAACGTAACCAAATCTAACATGTATATTGTCAATCCCAAAGGCTCCGAGTGTGTTTCCCAGGATGGAAACACTATTTTAAGTTGATAATTCACTTACTTTCCTAAGAAAGAAAATGCACAAACTGTCAGATGATAATTCTTAGACAAATATAGTTTTTAAAGACCTCAATAACTTTTATAAAAATAGCCTTTTCACATAAATGAATTCCATTTTCAGAACGTAAATTATATCCTTTTCCAAATGCTTTTGGCTAATGAAATAATTTATCCCCTGATTTCAACTAAAATAAAATGAATATTAAAGTGAATACTGAATTAAATTTGTAATAAAAAGATGAGTCTCTGTGAAAATTTTCCAGAGAAGAGCTGTGAAATTATAGAATTTAAACACCCCAGCACAATAAATCTACCTAGTTTTAATACTGGTAAAGTGGACAGTCAGCCATTTGAATGACAGGACTATAATTATGCATTACTCTCATTTGGAAAATATATAGCAAATTTTATTTTTAGGGAGCTGAGGTTTCCAGTAAAGGTCTGGCAGTCATTTGCAGACAATCTAACAACTGAACCCAGACCACATCATAGTATCACCTAAAACAAGCAAATGATTTGATGTCTTACTGAAAGTTAAACTCCTAGTTATGTGTGTTGTATGAATTTTTAGGGTACCTTAATTTTCCTGATGTATTTGAAAGTGGCATTTCTACAATGTATGTCTTCCTGTGCTCAGATCCTTGTACAAAGTAGAGTTTGTGCTTTCAGTAGATGTTGACTAGACAAGCCATATGAAATAGGAGCACAAGTTTTATTCAGCCCAGAGCTTTCTTGGCCATAAACATAGGTGCTTAATGCTCTCAAAATATTCTTTGAATTTTTAAAGTCATGCATCTCTTGTATTATCAAAACAAGGGGGAAAACAACTGTCTTCTAGGGATATGCTGAAGATAAAACTAAATGCATTTTCTTATCACCAAATTAAGAAAGGGTCAGTAATAGTCAACATTTTTACATGATTTAACATGGATTAAAGATCCAGTATTTTGGAGTGTGTTATTTCAGGCACTATTTCTTCATTAAGAAACCCATATACATGTTTTAGTGGTCCCTAGTTTCCCAGTTTTTATTTTGTTATCCCCAGATTTTGTGGAAGCCACACAGTTTTGAAAACCATAAATTTGAGCAGCCTTTACTTCCAACACAAAGTCATCCAAAACACACATAAATACTCCAAAGGCAAACTATGCTATAAGGAAGTAACTATTTCTAGGTACCTCCTGATAGTGAGGAAAATAAATAATAGGCAGCCACTTTGATGTTGTTATACCATTGAAACCATTAAACTAGTCTGCTTGCAATGTGATCACATTCTGAGAGAAATAACCTCTGTCAGGATGGCATTGTAGAAGATATTTTGTTTCTGAATTTGCTCACTTGGGGCACTGGGCTATCTTCTATAAGTTCCATCCAATCTCCATATCTAGAAAGGGCTTCTTTAAATGAGAATTTTAGGAAGAATAGCAGTGATATGTTGTGAAAGACTGAACTCACATGCTTTATCAGGACAGAACATATTTAAAATACTTTAACTTAATAAAAAAAATTATATAGACTTTTATGAAAGATTCCAATATTCATTCCTAATTTCTTCTCCCTAAAGAGCTGGAGAGAACCCTTAGGAAGAGCAATGTTGAATAGCAATGTAGAGTGTATGGCACTTCTTGACTGTAGCAGACATGGCTAATCCATCCTCGTGGTTCTTTTCTTATTGAGTCCTTAGGGGCTTGGAATCTACCTCAACTTGTAAACTGGGCAGACAACATCTATCAGAATTACCACATCATTCATTATTTAGCATTTATATGTTAATCTAGGCATTGTGTAAGGTACTAGAGATTCAACAGTGAAAAATACATACATACATACATACATACATACATACGAATGGCATCTCTGCTCCAGGAGCTAATCAACTGGTGGAACACAGTTTTAAAAGCAGCTAATTATAGTAAATTGTTTTAGGGATTCCATTGGAAATAATACAGGCTATCATGGATACCAGAGAAAAGAAAAACAGATTTCTCTTTAAAGGGATGGGAAACACAGGATATTGTTGGTTAGGATTCAAGCCCAAGTAACAGCTTAGAGAAGGAAGATTAGAGTCTGAGAGGAGAGAGCTCCTCTGTGAGACCACATTGCTGACCTGGTACACTCGCAGAGTTGAACAGAAAAGCAAGATTACGGAGCAGAAATAGGTTAGACTAGAGAGTTAACCTGATGCTATGTAAATAATAAATTTGGGGGGTATTTTAGGAAGTTAGACATCTATCCTGAGAGAAATGTAAAACCATTAAAGGGTTGTAAAGATTTTGGAGAGACTTCTGACTTCGTAAGGAGAATTAGTGAAAGGAAGAGAAGATGGGGGTGGGGGAGGGAGAGGACCACATTAAGAGCCTGACATACTGACCAAAGTGAGAGAAAATGCTGATCTACTATAAGGCAATTGGTACTGGGGATGAAGATAAGTGGAGACATTCAAGAGACATTTAGAGGATAAATTTGACGGAATTCAAAGTCAACCAGATATGGGAAAGGAGGAGGACAGATAGTTCAAGGATGATGCCTAGCTTTCTGACTTTAGAAACCGGATAAACATTGGTATCATTTATTGACATAGGCTTGACAGAATGAAGAACAAATATGGCAGAAGAAGATGAACTCAGTTTTAGGTAGACTGACTTGGAGGAGCTGGTGAATCAGCCAAAAAAAGGTAACTAATGGGCAGTGGGGAATACAGGTCCAAAGTGCATCAGAAAAATCTGGTTTGGGATCATACAATTAAAATTTATCCATAGAAATAGTTACTGAAGCCTTGTAACTTAATAAAGTCATTCTATTTAGGTTTAGGGATATTTTAAGAAAAGAGAAAATAAGAAAGCACCTCAAATAATAAAAGCATTAAAGGGAATTCCTGAAAATTCTTTGAGAAGTTTCACACAATGGACCAACTTGTCTTCTAGTTATATAAATGAAGAAAGTTTTATCTGGGGTGAGCATCCTAGCAGGTTCAAACCTTAGACTGCTCTAGATACCTGTCAATTCTGGACTTTATTGAATTCTTACTGTACCAGAAATCCCCTTTCTTGGTCACTAGGAGTGGCACAGTATGATTCTAGAGTTATATAAAGATGAAGATAGAAAGAGAAAAAAACAGTAATATGATATCTGCCAGTAATGGAAGCAGTCTAGGACACCCAACATCTCACTAAAAGGAATTTATTTTGTAAAGCTTTTAAGTGGGAAAATAAACTCATTGCAGTAGTAAAATGAGCTTCTACCTCTCATCATCATACCAACCTGTAGAAGTATAGAAGGAACATATAACAAGGAGAGATGAAAAGAGGAAGCTGTGAATAAAAGTTTCACATTCAACACAGATAAGCAATCTTAGAAGTGCAATCTTACCTTTTGTACTGCTTTCAGTATTTTAGTTCATGGAGGCCTGCCTGTTAGCACTGATAAGTTTCCAGATGGATCCCAGATTTTTATGCTGTTTAAATAGTGTCTCAGTACATTATGACAAATGTGGTCCACAAAAGACATTTTCAAAAACTCTGAAGTCAGGGAGAACTGAAAGCCAAATATTGTAAGACAGAAATGATTTGAGTTCCTGAGGGGTGAACTTGTTTAACTGATAAGGAAATATAGAGGTCTCTGATAGTGCTTAATCTTAGGAAACTAAGGGAAAAGAAATAATATTACCAGGTTTAACCCAGATTTAATCAGCTCAAGTAGTCAGTGTATATAGATATCCCAACCCTTACTCAAATTCTCCTTACACAATAACGAGGAATCTCTTTGGTCCCATCAAGGGATATATTGCAAACTTGAGAAGAAGGACAGCAGATAAACATGGCGGCGCAGGTGCAGGCTTTGCTTCCCTCCAGCTACGGAGTGTTTAATTCCATTTAACTTGTCTCCAAAAACTGTTATGAAAAACCACAGCCCTAGTAAACACTCATTAAATGTGTTGCACATGCACAGAAGAGGCCATAAGAAATGAGATCTTTTCTGCAAAAGTGGGTTGTAAAAGTTTGTGATATACAAATTTCCATCAGAACAGTTACTGATACGGATGTGACTGCCAGAGAGTCCCTAAGGGCAAAATTATTTCAGACAGGAAGCATGGATTCGTTTTACTCTCTAAATACTTCATGTCTCAACAAACCTAAATTGATTTTCCAGAATTAAACTCCCCAAGATAGAGTTATGTTAATCTAACTTTCTGCTTAAAATAGTTCTAAAGCAGAGTTTCTGTTCTATTACCTCAGGCCCTGTCAAACCCATCCTGTATCTAGCATTCGTCATCTTCCTTACAGTACCTCCATTCACCCATTGCTCAAGCAAAAAATGTAGTCATCCTGTATTTCCCTTTTTTTTCACTTTCCATATCAAATCTCTCAGAAAGTTCTGTTGATTATACTTAAAAACACATCCTCAACCTCCCATCCGCAGTATGGCCTGAGCTGAGTCTTAATCATCTCTTGCCTAGAATCATTAGGAGAATGGAAGTCTCCTAATGGCTTACACTCCTGACCTTCTCCAGTCAGCTGTGGATAACCCATTCTTCCCCCAGCAGCAGGAATTCTCAAGTATAAATTGAATGGCACTCAGCTGCTCACAACTCTTCAACCCATTGTCACTTGACAAACAAGTGAACCAATGCAAGTACTATTCACAGGAAACCAAGGCCTCTTGCTACTTTTCCTAGCACACCTTCATTAATCGTCTTGTTTGTTCAGCCAATTAGCTGTGTGTGTGTGTTGAGAACAAATTTTTGGAAACAGATTATCTAGGTTTGCATCTAAGCTTTACTGCTTTCTAGCTTGGACAAGTTAGTGTACTTTCCTGTGCTTCACCTGAAAATAAATGATAAAATGAGATGTACTTAGGAGAGAGTTTGGAGATGCATTATGTTTGCTGAAATTCTTACATTAGTTCATTCTTCAGGACTTTGCTACCTGCTGTTTCCTTAAGCAGGATTGCTAAATCTCAGGTCTTGGTATAGCCATCTCCTCCTCATCAGTTGGGCTATTGAAAGATAGGTCCTTAGGATATCTTGCCTCATATCTCCTAACTTCATACAATTTTCATGTTCCTTTTTTTAAAGTTTGTTTATTATTATTTTTATTAACATATAATGTATTATTTGACCCAGGGGTACAGGTCTGTGAATCCTCATGCTTACACACTTCACAGAAATCACCACAGCATATAACCTCCCCAGTGTCCATAACCCAACCACCCTTTCCATGCTTCCCTCACCCCCCAGCAACTCTCAGTTTGTTTTCTGAGATTAAGATATGTATTGTCTCCCTCCTGATCCCATCTTGTTTCGTTTTTTCCTTCCCTACCCCCCAAAACCCCCACTCTGCCTCTCAAATTGCTCATATCAGGGAGATCATATAATAATTGTCTTTCTCTGACTGACTTATTTCACTCACCATAATACCCTCTAGTTCCATCCACCTCATCACAAATGCAAGATTTCATTTCTTTTGATGCTACATAGTATTCCATTGTGTGTACATACCACATCTTCTTGATCCATTCATCTATTAAGGGACATCTACATTCTTTCAACAGTTTGGCTATTGCGGACATTGCTGCTATAAAAATTCAGGTGCACGTGCCCCTTCAGACCACTACATTTGTATATTTAGGGTAAATACCCCAGTAGTGTGATTGATAAGGTAGCTCTATTTTCAACTTTTTGAGGAACCTCCATGCTGTTTTTCAGAGTGGCTGTACCAGCTTTCATTCCTACCAACAGTGTAGGAGGGTTCTCTTTTCTCCACATTCTCTCCAACATCTGTCGTTTCCTGACTTGTTAATTTTAGCCATTCTGACTGGTGTGAGGAAGTATCTCATTGTGGTTTTGATTTGATTTGTATTTCCCTGATGCCGAGTGATGTGGAGCACTTTTTCATGTATCTGTTGGCCATCTGGCTGTCTTCTTTGCTGAAATATCTGTTCCTGTCCTCTGCTCATTTCTTGATTGGATTCTTTGTTCTTTGGGTGTTGAGTTTGATAAGTTCTTTATAGATTTTGGATACTAGCCCTTTATCTGATATGTTGTTTGCAAATATCTTCTCCCATTCTGTCAGTTGTCTTTTGGTTTTATTGATTGCGCCCTTTGCTGTGCAAAAGCATTTGATCTTGATGAAGTCCCAATAGTTCATTTTTGCCCTTGCTTCCCTTGCCTTTGGTGATGTTTCTAGGAAGAAGTTGCTGTGGCTGAGGTCGAAGAGGTTGCTGCCTATGTTCTCCTCAAGGATTTTGATAGATTGCTGTCTCACATTGAGGTCTTTCATTGATTTTGAGTCTGTTTTTAAGTGTGGTGTAAGGAAATGGTTCAGTTTCATTCTTCTGCATGTTGCTGTCCAATTTTCCCGACACCATTTGTTGAAGAGACTGTCTTTTTTCCATTGGATATTCTTTCCTGTTCTGTCGAAGATTAGTTCACTATAGAGTTGAGGGTCTATTTCTGGGCTCTCTATTCTGCTCCATTGATCTATGTGTCTGTTTTTGTGCCAGTACCATGCTGTCTTGATGATGACAGCTTTGTAATAGAGCTTGAAGTCTGGAATTGTGATGCCACCAACTTTGGCTTTCTTTTTCAACATTCCTCTGGCTATTCAAGATCTTATCTGGTTCCATATAAATTTTAGGATTATTTATTCCATTTCCTTGAAAAAAAATGGATGGGATTTTGATAGGGATTGCATTAAATGTATGGATTGCTTTAGGTAGCATAGACATTTTCACAATATTTGTTCTTCCAATCCATGAGCATGGAACGTTTTTCCATTTCTTTGTGTCTTTTGCAGTTTTTTTCATGAGTACTTTATAGTTTTCTGAGTACAGATTCTTTGCCTCTTTGGTTAGGTTTATTCCTAGATATCTTATGGTTTTGGATGCAATTGTAAATAGGATTGACTCCTTAATTTCTCTTTCTTCTATCTTGCTGTTGGTGTATAGAAATGCAACTGGTTTCTGTGCATTGGTTTTATATCCTGAACTTAACTGAATTCCTGTAGGAGTTCTAGCAGTTTTTGAGTGGAGTCTTTCGGGTTTTCCACATAAAGTATCATATCTGCAAAGAATGAGAGTTTGACTTCTTCTTTGCTGATTTGGATGCCTTTAATTTCTTTTTGTTGCCTGATTGCTGAGGCTAGGACTTTTAGTACTATGTTGAATAGCCATGGTGATAGTGGACATCTCTGCTGTGTTCCTGACCTTAGGGGAAAAGCTCTCAGTTTTTACCCATTGAGAATGATATTGGCTGTGGGTTGTTCATAGATGGCTTTGATATTGAGGTATGTACCCTCTATCCCTACACTTTGAAGAGTTTTGATCAAGAAAGGATGCTGTTCTTTGTCAAAAGCTTTCTCAGCATCTATTGAGAGTATCAAATGGTTCTTGTTCTTTCTTTTATTAATGTATTATATCACATTGATTGATTTGTAGATATTAAACCAAACTTGCAGTCCAGGAATAAATCCCACTTGGTCGGGGTGAATAGTCCTTTCGATGTACTGTTGGATCCTATTGGCTAGTATTTTGGTGAGACTTTTCACATCTGTGATCATCAAGGATATTGGTCTGTAATTCTCCTTTTTGGTGGGGCCTTTGTCAGGTTTTAGGATCAATGTAATGCTGGCCTCATAAAATGAGTTTAGAAGTTTTCCTTCCATTTCTAATTTTTTGAAAAGTTTCAGGGGAATAGGAATTAATTCTTCTTTAAATGTTTGGTAGAATTCCTCTGGGGAGCCGTCTGGCCCTAGGTACTTGTTTGTTGGGAGATTTTTGATGACTGCTTTAATCTCATTACTGGTTATAGGTCTGTTGAGGTTTTCTATTTCTTCCTGGTTCAGTTTTGGTAATTTATATGTCTCTAGAAATGCATCCATTTCTCCCAGATTGTCAAATTTGCTTGCATATAGTAACTTATAATATGTTCTTATGATTGTGTTTCTTTGGTGTTGGTTGTGATCTCTCCTTTTTAATTCAAGATTTTATTTATTTCGGTCCTTTTCTTTTTGATAAGTCTGGCCAGGGGTTTATCAATTTTACTAATTCTGTCAAAGAATGAGCTCCTAGTTTTGTTGATTTGTTCTATTATTATTATTATTATTATTATTTGTTTGTTTGTTTCTACTTCATTGATTTCTGCTCTGATCTTTATGATTTCTCTTCTCCTGCTGGGTTTAGGCTTTCTTTGTTGTTCTTTCTCCAGCTCCTTTAGGTTTAGGGTTAGGTTGTATTTTTGAGACCTTTCTTATTTCTTGAGAAAGGCTTGTACCGGTCTATATTTTCCTCTCAGGACTGCCTTTGTTGTGTCCCACAGATTTTGAACCGTTGTGTTTTCATTTTCATTTGTTTCCATTAATTTTTTCAATTATTCTTTAATTTCCTTGGTTACCCATTCATTTCTTAGAAGGATGCTGTTTAGTCTCCATGTATTTGGGTTCTTTCCAACTTTCCTCTTGTGATTGAGTTCTAGCTTCAGAGCATTGTGGTCTGAAAATATGCAGGGAATGATCCCAATCTTTCAATACCAGATTGAGATCTGATTTATGACCCAGGATGTGATCTATTCTGGAGAATGTTCCATGTGCACTAGAGAAGAATATACATTCTCTTGCTTTGGGATGGAATGTTGTGAATATATCTATGATGTTCATCTGGTCCAGTGTGTCATTTAAGGCCTTTATTTCCTTGTGGATCTTTTGCTTGGTTGATCTGTCCATTTCAGTGAGGGACTGTTAAAGTCCTCTACTTTATTGTATTATTGTCAATGTGTTTCTTTGATTTTGTTATCAATTGGTTTATATAGTTGGTTTATATATATCAATTGGTATATATAGTTGTTCCCATGTTAGGAGCATGATATTTAAAATTGTTAGATCTTGTTGTTGGACAGACCCTTTTAGTATGATATAGTGTCCTTCCTCATCTCTTACTATGGACTTTGGCTTAAAATCTAATTTATCTGATATAAGGATTGCCATCCCAGCTTTATTTTGATGTCCATTAGCATTGTAAATTGTTTTCCACTCCCTAACTTTAAATCTGGAGTTGTCTTTGGGTCTAAAATGAGTTTCTTGTAGGCAACATATTGATGGGTTTTATTTTTTTATCCATTCCGATACCCTGTGTCTTTTGATTGGGGCATTTAGCCCATTTACATTCAGGGTAACTATTAAGAGATATGAATTTAGTGCCATTGTAGGTGACTGTTACTGTATATTGTCTCTGTTCCTTTCTGGTCTACTATTTTTAGGCTCTCTCTTTGCTTAGAGAGAGACCCCTTTCAATATTTCCTATAGGGCTGGCTTGGCATTTGCAAATTCTCTTAATTTTTGTTTGTCCTGGAAGCTTTTTATCTCTCCTTCTATTTTCAATGATAACCTAACTGGATATAGTATTCTTGGCTGCATATTTTTCTCATTTAGTGCTCTGAACATATCATGCCAATTCTTTCTGGCCTGCCAGGTCTCTGTGGATACGTCTGCTGCCAATCTAATATTTCTACCATTGTATGTTACAGACTTGTCCTGAGGTACTTTCTGAATTTTCTCTTTGTCCCTGAGACTTGTCACATTTACTATTAGAGGATGGGGTGTGGAACTATTTTTATTGATTTTGAGGGGGGTTCTCTGTGCCTCCTGGATTTTGATGCTTGCTCCCTTTGCCATATTAGGGAAATTCTCTACTATAATTCACTCCAATATACCTTCTGCCCCCCTCTCTTTCTTCTTCTTCTGGAATCCCAATTATTCTAATATTGTTTCGTCTTATGTTATCACTTATCTCTCGAATTCTACCCTCGTGGTCCAGTAGTTCTTTGTCTCTCTTTTGCTCAGCTTCTTTATTCTCTGTCATTTGGTCTTCTATATCACTAATTCTCTCTTCTGCCTCATTTATCCTAGCAGTAAGAGCCTCCATTTTTTATTGCACCTCATTAATAGCTTTTTAAAACTTCAACTTGGTTAGATTTTAATTATTTTATTTCTACAGAAAGGGAGTTTATTTCTCTAGAAAGGTTTCTCTAATATTTTCCATGCTTTTTTCGAGCCCCGCTAGCACTCTGAGAATTGTCGTTCTGAACTCTAGATCTGACTTATTACCAATGTCCGTATTGATTAGATTCCTGGTCGTCCATATTGCCTTTTGTTCTATTTTTGTGGTGAGTTTTTCTGCCTTGTCATTTTATCCAGATAAGAATATATGAACAAGAGAATAAAATACTAAAAGGGTGGCAAAGACCTCGGAAAAATGTAAGCTAACCAAATCAGAAGAGATCCAAAACCAGGGGGAGAAGAAAGGGGGAAAAAAGAAATAAAAATAAATAAATAAAATATTATATATATTAGACTGGTGAATAGAATAGAGCCACCCACTTGATTTGGGGTATATTTTGGTCTCTTAGAAGAAACTACCTCTCAAAATTTTACAGAGAGAAAAATGTATATATTTACAAAAATAAGGGTAAACACAATGAAGGGATATAATATGATTGTAATGATGAAAATTTTTTAAAAATTCTAAAAAAGGAATTGATAGGATCGCCTGGGTGGCTCAGTAGGTTAAACCCTCTGCCTTCAGCTCAGATCATGATCCCAGGGTCTTGGGATCAAGCTGCACATCGGGCTCTCTGATCAGCAGGGAGCCTGCTTCTCTTCCTCTCTCTGCCTGCCTCTCTGTCTACTTGTAATCTCTGTCTTCAAATAAATAAATAAAATCTTCCCCCCAAAATTTGATAAGTTGGTTGGAAAAAGAAAAAAAAAAGGGAATGTGCTTAGGCTGGAGACTAAAGCGAAGCTATGTGCTAGATGAGGGTATGTTTTGATGTATTAGAAGAAATTGTATCCCAAAATCTTTCAGGAAAAAAAAACCTATATGTATACAAAATATAAGTTTAAATACAATGAAGGGATAAAATATGACTATAACAATGAGGGCTTAAAAATATGTTTTTTAGAAAGGTATTGTTAAAATAAACTAGTTAAAGAACATTAACATAAGAAAGAGGAAAAGTTAAAAAAATTGAATAAGAAAACAATAAAATGAAAAAAAAAATCAACTTTGCAAGACTAGAGGATCATGTGGGAAAAGCCATGAACTCTGTGCATTGCTTTCCCCTAGCTCTTGAGTTCCGCTGTTCTCCTTGATTGGTGTGTTTGGTCTTGGCTTGATGTTCTTGGGTGATCTGTGGGAGGGGCCTGTTGCTGTGATTCTCACATGTGTTTGCACAAGGTCAAACTGTACCACCCTTGCCAGTGAACAGGCTAAGTAACCTGCTCAGGTTTGCTCTCAGAGGTTTTGTTCTCTGAACACTTTCTTTACCACTTTGGAGGATGGGAATGAAAATGGCAGCTTCCCAATCTCCAGCCTGGAGGAGCCAAGAGGTCAGGGCCCCCCACCTCAGTATGCCCTCAGAGAAAAGGGATCAATTACTCCTGTCTCCCTGGTCTCCAGCTGCACTCCAAGCTCCCCCATGCCTGTGACCGAGCATTTCTATGACTGGCACACAGCCCGGTTTGGAGTTTCCAAACTCAGCAGATCTCTGCTGTGTTACTCCTCTCAGAAGAGGATGGTGAATCTCCCCGGATCTGCCACTTATGGGGTTCCTGCTCAAAGAGCACTGGTCCAACTGTGCCTTGGATCATGGTTTAAGGTAACCTGATCTGAAAGCTCACTCTTTGGTTCTCTGTAGCTGGCTTTTCCACTCCAACACCTGGCAGTTCTGCCACATTCAGACACCCCTAATTTTTTCTGTGATCCCCCATAGGACCTGAGACCACACTGTCCCCACGAGGGCTCCACCCCCACTTAGCCTCTAGAGTAATGTTCCTCAGGAGAGCAGACTTCCAGAAGTTCTGATTTTGTGCTCCACTGCTCTGCCACTTGCCAGGAGCTGGCCCCTCCCTCCGCAGTCTATCTTCCCATTGCTTCAGATTCACTTCTCCATATGTCTTACCTTTCAGAAAGTGGTCAATTTTCTCATTTCATTTTTTTAAATTTTCCTGTATTTCTTCACCTAAGTTCTAGAAGAGTAGATACTTGCTTTCCCTAATAACAAAAGCACTATCTGTAAGTAGGAATCAAATTTATTGTAAAGTCCTGTTTGGAAGACAGAAAAATGTTTGTATCTCATTTAATCTCAGGAAAAGCAGTGCCTTCAGTTACTAATCAATAAAACAAGAAACAAAATGTTGAAAACACAATGCAGCTATTATTTATAGATATCTCTGTATCTAGCATAAAAACATGGGCAGAGAAAAACTTACAAAGCCCAGCATTTGGGTTATATCTCTCAGAAAGAAGAGGGAGGGTGGGAATCCCAGCAGGGCTAAGTGAGCTACATAATTTTGTTTTATTTCCTTAAGTTACATTGTATTATACAATATTTTGATGAAATTGATAAAATTTTAAATTTAAATTATCCATTAAAAGTGGTGAGAAAATACTCTGCCCTCAATCCCTCATTACTTCATGCTCTTTTGGACTCATTGGTCACATTTGTTGCCCTAAGAGCATTTGTATGATGAAATGATAATTTTATATTTTCCAAATTAAATACTGACTGCTTAAAAAAGGGCTAAAGGTTTCTCAAATGTTAAAATACTACACCTAAAATAAACATGTTTAAAAGAAAAAGATGTGAGGAAAATTGAGAGAGAAGAAAGTTAGAGGATGTAGTTAATTCAATTATGTACTAAAGTTACTATTGAGGATATTATTGATTTTCCGAAATCAGTAAAGCAATTCACAGTAACATATATAAGTTTGTGCATTTTCCTACTGGGACATTATCCTAGACAACAGTTGCATTAACAACAAATTGTTGGATGGAGACAAGTCTGGGTGGTGTAATCCTTTGCTTTTTTTTCACTTTGTGGGTCTAGATACTTAATTTTAATGTCTTTCTACACTTAGCAGGTTCTGGAAGATTGGTGTACTAACCAAACCCAAAAGAAATAGATGAGTTTAATACGAACCATCAATTTAGCAATTTACAAAAGGAGGCACACATTTCCAATGAACTTTGTACCATTTCCATTGTCCATTATCCAAAACTGTCTGGTGATCATGGAAGAACAGCAAAGTAAAGCAGATAAGGTATATTTCATCTAGACCCCCTCCCAAAACATATAAAATCTCTCCGCCCAAATCAAATCCAGAGTGGGTCTTCTATCCACTAGGTCCTGCAGGGTTCCTTGGTCTTTCAGGAACTGCACACAGCTTCACATTCCCAGGTTTGAACTGTTGGAGCTTCCACTTCTCTTTCTAGTCACTCCCTCTTTTCATCAGCTTATACTATTGTAACAACTTTTCATAACCTCCTAAGTGTCCCTAACATCCTTGTTTCTTTCATCCTTTCCTCCTCCCTGATGCCTGCTGTTCCTTTCTTTTACTTCATCATGCCTCCCCAGCCCAATATCCTAATTTTAACAATGGGGAGGTCTTTTTTTAAAAATCTGACAGTAAAATGTCTTTTCTGAATTGGAAATGATGTGAAGAACTATAGAGCTGCATGCGTGTTATTTATCGCAGTAGATAGTGTCTTGGCAAGATGAACATGAAATAGCAGGTGATATTGCCATTGTAAATTGTGTGGTGTTCTCGGGAATTCTCCCTGTGATTCAGGTTTCTGGGTTTTGAGATGGGGGATAGGGGCAAATATGTTAAAAATAATAATAATAATGCCATTAATATGTGGAAGTTTTCAAAGTAGAGAGCTACACATAGATAGCTCTGAGCATATCAGCACCATAATTATAGTAACTCTGGCTCATCACCAATGTTTTAACACTTGATTTATTTCCTGTTCAATTTGTTCAATAGAGCCAGAGTTAATTGGTTTTCCAAATGAGTGTTAAAAATATAAAGATCTAGCTTCATTAAGTGGAGGCTATACTTATTATGCACCAGTGACTTGTAAGTCTATGTAAAGGTTACTAGGGTGAGCTGTTGGGGCATTGTATACAAAGCCGCAGCCTTGACTTGGTACTAATCTGTCTAATAACTAATACATATTGAAAGCCACAGTTGCTGGTAAAAACAGAGAGAGATTTTAGGAATTGAAATTTCCCCCAAACCAAATATATATTATTAAACAGATTGTCTAAAAACTTAGCATTCTTTTTCAAATATAATGTATTTTGTTTTTCTTCCAGGAGAGACATTTAGAATTTCCTACCGCAAAAGAGAGAGAGACAGAGAGAGAGAGAGAGAGGGAGAGGAAGTCTTTGTACCAGTAGAGATTTAGCACTGTGACTTTTTAATCTACTTCTTAGCATTTCTATAATTGTCATTTTTTCCATAGCACAGCAATGCATTTAATGTGATATTTGGACACAAGTGACAGAGGATTAAACAAAAAGAAAGGCAATATGTATTTGGGATAGTTTTGAACTTCTACACATGCACAAGAAAATCAAAAAGCAGTGATTTGATTTTCCAAAATAAGAGCCTTTTAAAAAAATAAGTTGAACACCATCATCAGTAATGCTATTTTCATTACTGTTAAACATAATTCTTAAGAAATGTCATCATCCTTTTGCAACAGAGTCATTATTTAGGGGACAGCATCTATATTCGCTGTAGAGAAACAAGAGAACTCAGGTTGTGTTTAGGAAAAACTTTCAGAAAAGCTGTATGGGAATAAATACTGATTTCATACCTTTGTTCTGCTGCCTAGTGTTTGGGCAACCACCTCCTTGTTTCTGGAGACCATGATAGAAGTATCAGGTAAACTGCCTTCATTAGAAACACCAAAATTGAAATCTACTTAACTTCTAGCCATGATATCAGTTGTGGAAAATACATGGTTTAAACCTGGACAACCCCGTAGGTTTAGAGGAATATTTTGAACATAAAAATATTAGTTTAAAGAAAATTCATGTAGGAGGATTCTAAATGCCACCTCATATGAATATGGTGAGTTAATTTGGTTTCATTACATAACATCTTGGCATTCTACATTTTAATAGATTTAGTCTTTAAGAGTAAACTAATCTTTCTTTGGCAAATTTAATTGTAAAAGTAGCCAACAATGTTATACTCATTTCCTAGGGCTGTGGTCACAAAGTACCACCAACTGGGTGGTTTAAAACAATAGAAATTTATTCCTTCATCGTTCTGGAAGCTAGAAGTCTGAAATGAAAGGGGCAGCAGGGCTGTGCTCACTTTGAGAATCTAGGTAGAATCTTTCTTACTTCTCCATCAGTGGTGATGGCCGGAAATCTTCATATAAGATCACTTTTACAGGTTATACAATGTATATTTTGAAGAACCCAATTCAGTCTGTAACTGTTTTGTGGAAGTACTTTCTCAATCAGAAGCATTGTGCATAATTATTTAACTCAAATTCATTTATTATTTTGGCAAGTGGGTAAGTTTGAGAAGTGCGTTATTCCATCATCTTAGATTTTGTGGGAGGTGGTGAAGGTGAGGTCTGGTTCACTAAGGACGTTTTGATATTTGTGAGAGCTCTTTTTAGTTAAGGAGCATAGCTGAAAAATCCTTTCTTATAATAAAATCTGCTTTGTTTATTGATTCTGCTCTATTATTAACAAATATTCTAGTAGAACATATTTAATAATACATTCAGCAAGGTTTTTAATGTATTAGTTATTATCCACATAGGGTTTTAAGGTGGGTATCCAGGGATAGGCTATACAAAGCCTAGAGTTTATGTAACCTAGGTTGGAAGGCAGAAGTCCTCCAAAATGAAAGTGGAGTCCAGAACTCATTTGCTTGGTTGAGCAAATTAATTACACATTTTTTACTAAAAGCAAGGGCAAGAAAATTTTTCCCCTTAATAATTACTTCAGTGATAGAAATGTCCATGGAGATTAAGTCTGTACCAGGTTTCTAATAACACCAAGGTCATGGAATTGAAAACCTTGGGAAAAGTTACTTTCTCTCAAGCCTATGCCAACATCTTGCAAATGTAGAGTATGTCCAGGTCACTCTAAATATATGGGCAAGAACACATAACCTTTACTGAAACTTCAAGTTAAAATGTGCACTTAGCTACTTATGGGTAAGTAATGGCATTTGGAGGAAGACAACATTATTATTTTCATCATGTCATTTATGCTCATTCCCTACCACCTGCTCTTAAACACAAACAAATGCTTATGATTCCAAATTTTAGGTAAAACTAAAATTTATTAGCTTCATGTACGCAGTTTTTAATAGTACTTATTTACTTTGGCCCACGAACTAGATTGTAGTCATTGATTTTAATTTCAGTCATGGTGGATTGTTACATTATATTATTATAGAAGGCAACAGTAGCTCAAAACTCTGATTTTTTGTTGACTAGGTAAACAACTGTTTTGCCTTGAAGAATCCATCTGACATATTTTTGCCACTTCAAAGAATCACAGAAACTCTCAACTGAATGGAGCTTGAAGGCCAGCTAGTGTAAATTTTTAGGCACATCTCCAAAAATGAATAAATAAATTCAATGCTCTCTTTCATTAATTTTGCTAGAGTTCAAGTAGACTAAACCCAAGGTGGAGCCGTTTGTTTAGCATGGGGTAGGAGTCGGGTAGGGCAGTCTAGCAGGCTCTGGACAGCAGTGGGAGGTAAGGAAAAGCAAGCAATAATGGTGGGATTGTGCCAAGTGAGTGTGATAGAACTACCTCTGTGAGCTGGGAGGTCACCAAGGAGAAAAAAAATATTTCATTGTTATAATTAGTTATAGTTTAGTTCAGTCCAGAACATGAATTAATTCCATTGAACCCTTCTAGGATTTGACTGCATTGATATTGATGAAATAAAAGCAATTCTGCTAGTAGCTAGATGATGAGCAGGGAACTGAGCATTCAAATAGAAACCATACCTTGCAAGAGTGCACTAAGATTTACAAAACAGATAAGCTGTACCAAGTAATGATGTGCAAGACAGATATCTAATCTCAAACTCTTTTAGTGTTAGTTCATTCAGACCTATCAGATCCAAAACCTACAGCAAACAGTAACTCCTCACAGATTCATGTGGTTCCAGCAATTCCTTAGTTTACAAATTCTGACAATCCCTGCCAGTCCAATGTATGCCTAGTTATGTGGTGTTCTTACAACAAACAAACAAACAAACAAACAAAAAACAATTTTGTTTGTCTGTAATTTGGTTCCTGGTGGTCAGTTGGCTTTAATGATGTAATAGCAAGAATAATTCTTTTTTTTTTAAAGGTTTTATTTATTCACTTGATAGAGATCACAAGTAGGCAGAGAGGCTGGCAGAGAGAGAGGAAGGGAAGCAGGCTCTCCGCTAAGTAGAGAACCCAATGCAGGGCTCGATCTCAGGGCCCTGGGATCAGGGCCTGAGCCAAAGGCAGAGGCTTTAACCCACTGAGCCACCCAGGCGCCCCTAGCAAGAATAATTCTTAATGCAATATTATCCTGTCTTCCATCTGAGTAGTATCTGACTCATTAACTTAACTAACTTTTCATCTTGGATCATCCTTTCTTTTTTCAAAATACCACAAAGCTTTTTCCACTCTAACTTCTATAATTAGTCTTAGATTTTATTTTTTTGAAACTTGTATTTCCTTCTCATTTCCTTATCCATTAAATTTTTATTTTAAAACAGAATTCACCTAAATACATTTATATGAACACATGATATTTGATGGTAGACTAAAAATTTTTCACTGGGGACATAAATCCTATTGATTCCAAACTAGGTTAGATTTTGAGGGGTTCTCAAAATCAAATAGTAGATGACTGGTAACAAACTATGATGATTATAACATACATGTGAAAAATACACAAGAATATATGTATAAACGTGAAAATATGCTATTGTCAAGGGGGACTAAATTAGAAAAACATAAATGCTCGTATGTCAACAGTAAAGCTAAGGTTTTGTAACAATATACTTTTTAATCTTTTTTTTTTTTTTTTACTAACATACAGTGTATTATTTATTTCAGGGGTACAGGTCTGTGAATCATCAGTCTTATACAATTCACAGCACTCACCGCAGCATATAACCTCCCCAATGTCCATCATCCAGCCACCCATCCCTCCCCATATTTTTTAAACTGTTGTTTCTTTGTAAGGAGAATTTACATTACATGTGTATTTATTCTGCTTTCCAAAGTAGTGATTTGTCTTGTATTTTATCTTTTCATTTATTAGGTTGACTATTAAAATATGTTATGGATCTTTGTGATGTTAACGGTTCCCTTAGTAAAAAATATCCAAGTACATTAGCCATTAAATTATAAACTAGCTGATGGGCATTATTTTGCATTACTTTAATACATTTATGGTAATTCTGCTACTAACTGTTGACTTTGGATGACTTATTTGGTTTATTGGCTTTTTTTTAAAGATCTTATTTATTTATTTGACAAACAGAGATCCCAAGTAGGCAGAGAGAGAGAGAGGAGAGAGGAGGAAGCAGGCTCCCTGCTGTGCAGAGAGCCCGATGCAGGGCTCAATCCCAGGACCCTGGGATCATGACCTGAGCCGAGGCTTTAACCCACTGAGCCACCCAGGCACCCCATTGGCTTTTGTTTTCTCTTAAATTACAAGATTAAATCGGCTGACTTAATGTAAAACTCCCATAAGGGGTCTGGCATTTAGCAAGCGCTGTCTTTGGGGTTTGTATTTATCACACATTTTCGAGGCCCTACCATGTAACAAGCACAGTATACAGTACCGGGAAGGCAAAGTAGATAGGATACTTTTAATGAACAATTCGTGGACTAACAATCTGGAGGACATAAATTCCCATGGGTTCTTTTAGACTGATGTATCTTCATGGTTAGAAAGATGTAAGAGATCAAATGCCTTCTTTGCAGAATTTTAAGTTGAATTAGAATTGCAGTCTAAATTTCTGTACTTCAGTTACTGTAACTGTAACTAAGAAATGTAAGACATTTAGGATTTGAAATGAGGTAAGAGATTACAGGAATGTGAAAAAATATTCAGACTGACATTTCATACATTTTAAGCTATTTTTTTAAAAATTACATTCCATTTTTTCCCTCTCTTAGTGATATGTATTTGGACTGAAGCAACATACAAATTCCTCTCCTCTGAAAGGAAGAAAGGAAGCCAGAAGTAGAAAATGTAATGATATTTAATAAAATTGGGCATAAAAATGTGTTTAAAGTTAGGCAAGAGAAATTTGTCACTGTGGTTATAAGGGAGACGAGCCATGAGAGACTGTGGACTCTGAGAAACAAACTGAGGGTCTTGGAGGGGAGGGAGGAGGGGGTGGGGGATTGGGTGATCCTGGTGGTGGGTATTAAGGAGCGCACGTATTGCATGGAACACTGGTGTGGTGCATAAACAATGAATCTTGGAACACTGAAAAAATTTTAAAAAATAATAATAAAATAAATAAATAAATATTTTAAAAAGAAAGTAAAGTCTCTAGCATTATCATGATATCCAGCAGTACAAAGGAGAATGAGAAACTAATTCATACAGAATCATGAAAGACACAAAGATTTTTTTTCCCATACTCTAAGACACAAAGTTACAAATTTTATCACTTCAGAACAATGCTTTAAAGGAGACAACTTTTTTTCTCTATGTAAAAGACATAAAGGCTATGATATAGGCATTTTAATTCAGGAGCTAGAAGACTATTGATTCAATGATATTGGAACTAGAAAATGAAAATGTGACCAAAGTTGTACATGAAGAAACTTCACATTTGATCATGACCTGAGTATCATTCTCAAAGAAGTGAAAGTTGGAATTTTGTGACATTTTGGTAACTGGAACTGATAGAAATATAAAAAGCAGTGAGAAAAATGGCCAGTGGATTTAAGCCTGGGAATAAATAAATCATCCAAGGGAAGAAGAACCAGCTTGAGCAAACCGTAATGAAACTGAGGTATCAGGAAGCATGTTGGTTCTAGATGTCCTTCCCCTGAGTCTATAAAGAGCCTTCATTTCGTGCTCTTTAGGTCATACTGCATTGTTTTACTCTATTCTGACTTATAAGGAGTAGCTTATTGCGTTAATTTTCAGAAACTCTCTAAATGTTTTCAAACGTTTTTGGTGCTGAGTCAGTATTTCTGTTGTATCTTTATGTTCTTTTAAAAAATGGTATCTATTTAATAATCTCTCCAAAAATCTCTTCTATATATAAATATTGGCATTCTTTTTAACATGAATTTTCTTGAGATCTTGTGACATAAGCCATAGATTTTTTTCTCCTGGGATATATTACAAAATTTCCTTTACATCACAAATCTTTCTTTACAATGATGCAACTAAAAATCTTCACTCACCGATGCACTAGGATTTCCCCCATGAAAATCCTAGTTACAGAATAAAAATTGCTGCAGTATTTATTCATAGCCTTGAAGTGATTGAAAGGAAGAGGGTACCAGAGTAGGGTCTTGATGAGAATGTGTCAAAGAAGCTCCATCACATTTGTCAGACAATTTTTTGAGGCTGACATTTTCTGGGCACAATAGTTCAACCTGACATTGGTTTGCAAAGCTTAATAAAAAATTTTTTGCAAACCACATTAGTTCAGATATCAATAAAACATTGGCTTTGGGTTTCTTTATTGATCTGACATCAACTGAGAAGAAAGCAGGAATTTGAAGGTCAATGTTTTCTTGAGATATTTTGCAGGTGCCTATTCTGTTAACTGGCTCAGCATTAGAAGAGCTAAGTATTTCAGGCTTATGTATAGTAATATCCTTTTACATGAAAAGTTGCCCAAGTTTTTAGCTAACCAAATGTCAAAGCATATACTTGGGCAGTAAACTAATTGGTAGCAAACCTCATTAAGAATTCTGGATGCAGTAATAGCTTTTCTTCAATTGCCACTGCATTTAATGAGAAGCAGAACAACAGAAGCCACATTACTGGTCTGACAATTTGTTCTATTGATTTATTATGCCTGCTCTGCCACCATCTACATGAAGAGACTATAAAACATTAGTCTCATAGTGGTACATTCTGACTTCCGTGAATATAGTAAAAGGAGTCTAGTACTTAAAAGTGACACCATTGTTTGGTAGTTTACCTTTTTTCCAGTGTAGCCACTGGCTAAACCTCAGATAAGAAACTTGTGCTCAGGAAATCATTACAGATTATTTTAATCTCAATCCTAGAAGTTCAGAAATGGATGTTACATTTAACAAATTGCTTTAAACATATTTTATGACAAATTGAATTCAATTTCCTTTAGTTTTTCTACTTTTTTTCTCCCTTCATTCATTTCAGAGGAGAGGAATTTGTATATTGCTTCAAATATATAGGTATCACCAAAAGAAAGGGAAAAACAGATACCGAGGCACCTGGGAGGCTCAGTGGGTTAAAGCCTTTGCCTTCAGCTCGGGTCATGATCTCAGGGTCGTGGGATCGAGCCCCATAATGGGCTCTCTGCTCAGAGGGGAGCCTGCTTCTCCCCTCTCTCTCTTTCTGCCTGCCTCACTGCCTACTTGTGACCTCTGTCTATAAATAAACAAATAAAATCTTAAAAAAAAAAAAAAGAAAAAGAAAAACAGATACAAATATATGAGATGGCAATCTGAATATTCTTTCACACACTTACAATGTCTTCCCTCATTTCAAATCCCAGAATGTCCTATTTTTCCTTTAGTTATAATTACAGCAATTTAAATCCAAAAATCTGGACTGTAAGTCATATCTAACCCAAGAAATCCTGCAAAGAATGCACTTCTCATTTATCTGCTTTCAGTGTTTTATCTTTAATGAGAACACACTCTAAAGATATGACTCCACTAATGACTCCTTTGGTGCCATTTTACAGAGTTATATTTAGACGAAAATAGATCATGTCACTGGGAGAAATCACATTTGCCCTTTGGTCAATACTTCTTCAGAAATCTAATGCTGAAGCTCAGTTTCATTGTAATTACACTGACTTCTAGTAAAAAACTTGTTTAATGGAACTAGAACTAGAATTCTGGATCTAGTTTCATGTTTATAACCTCACTTCATGTTGAATCTTAGTTTTATATTTTTTAGGCCCCATTTGAATGCTCAAGTTCCTACATAATAGATTAATTTCTGTATCCTTTTAGCGGACACACACAGAAAGTAGCTTCTTAATGTGATTGTTCTCTGGAAATAATTCTACCCGTTAATATTTAAGATGAATCAGTTTTATAGATTTAAACTGCTAATGGTAGTTGAGCTAATGCTCTCACATTTTCTTTGACGTATATATATTTAAAATCATGAAGTAAATAAGCTTGCCAGTGGGAATATTCCTCCTCAAATAAGATGCCGACCGAGTGATGAGATGATGCCCACTGAGTGAGCATTCAAGCAGTTGCTTTATTTGAATGCTTGAATGGGAATTTAATTTGTTCTTCAAATCCCACCCCCACAACATGACAGTTGATTTAATATTATTATCCGGTAGGGGTCTTCTGGCTGGTTTTTTAACAGTGATGTGTGGTACCTTATTCACAAATGAAAAATGTTTCACCAAAATAGGATATTTTTCAGGAAGGTAGAGTACTTTCATCCTAAAGGAATTATTTCACATTGAAAAGACAGTAAGCAAATCACAGTAATTTAAGAAGTAGAATCTAGTTACTCTAATTTCTATAGAAATTAACCCATCCCTTGAAATAATAGAAGACAGAACAAAACTGGTAACTGGATGAAGCCAACTTTTGAGATTCAAACAGTGTTATCGTAGTAAGAAAATTTCTACTTGGGAAACCAGGGCATATACCAAAATAGAAACTTATAATTAAAACACATTTTTAGGGTGCCTGGGTGGCTCAGTGGGTTAAGCCTCTGCCTTCAGCTCAGGTCATGATCTCTTAGTTCTGGGATCGAGTCCTGCATCAGGCTCTCTGCTCAGCAGGGATCCTGCTTCCCCCTCTCTCTCTGCCTGTCTCTGTGCCTACTTGTGATCTCTCTCTCTCTCAAATAAATAAGTAACCCACATTTTTAATTAGTAGATATAATAATTGTATGTACTTCATTTTAACTGAATCCACTTTTCTATAGAAATATCTCTATATGTTTCCATTGCTGTATAACAAATTGCCCCCAAACACTGTGGTTTAAAACAATAACAACTGGTGATTCACAGACCTGGGGATAAAAATATATGTTTATAAAAAATATATGTTTATAAAAAATAAAAAATTAAAAAAAAAAAAAAAAAAACAATAACAACTGTTTTGTCTCTCAGAGGTTTTAGGGGCCAGGAATTTGGGAGTGGCCTTTGGTGTTCTGACTCAGGTCTGTTCTACTTGTGAAGTCAGATGGTGGCTGCAGGCGGGTCGGTGGGGATGTAAAGCAGCTGCGGGCTTCTTGGGCATCTCCTGTTTTCATGTGGACTCAGCGCCTCTCCAGGTGGTCCCTTCTTAGGGATTAATTTGGGTTTCCTCAAACCATGGTGGCCACAGGGGTTAGACTGCTTACTTGGCGGCTCTCAGGGCTCCCAAGGCAAGTGGCCCCACAGAGCCTCAGCAGACTGCTCTACCACTTTTTATGACCTCACTTTGAAAGTTCCCTAATGTCAGTTCTAACTTGGACCAAAGCCCTGCTCTGATTTTAGAAAAAGAAGCCTAGATTTCACTTCTTGGAGGAAGTACACCAGTATGACATTGTAAGAAAAGCAGGTGGATAAGAAATATTGTTGTATGTGGCTTTGGAAAACAAATTGTGTTACAGAATCGGTGGGTAGACATAGTGTCTGAAGTCTGACTGCTTAGGGTCATGTCCCAGCTCTACCACCCCCACCTACCATACACATGTGGTTTCTCGTCTGCCTCAATGTTCTTATCTCTAAAATAGGGACAATGGTTGTGCCTGCCCTAAAGTGTTGTCACAAAGATTAAATGCGATAATATGTGTAAAATGCCATGAGCATGCCTGACATGTAGTAAGTATGATTAAGTGTCTGCTATGACCATTATTCAGTTGTATTTGTTCAAATAAGATTGAAAGTATGGGAACATATATGAGTGTGTGGGATTGATAACAAGTGGCGTGTCTAAGTCAACACTTCAGTTCGACAATCAGTAGGCTTTTAATATTTTTCTTTGCAAAGATGCCCCTGTGCATTCAGTCCCTCTCCAGAAGAGGTGCTAGGAAAGACCTTGATTTTTAGACTTCTTAATAAGCATTGTTTCCATAGGCAACAGGGCTGCCTAGAATTCTGTCTTTGGGTCTGAAAACAATTGGCAAATTGTCTTGTTTCCAATTCCCACTCACATCTAACAACGAAAGAATTGATTATGAGAGGAGGAGGGCAGCATGATTGAGTCCGTGATTCAGAAAATACATTTTGAATCTGGGAAAACAAAGTCAAAATTTAAATTAAGTCAGTTTTACAGTCAAATATGCTCACACCAAGGAACTTCTCTAATTTCCTTTCTTTTATCCCCACAAGCTTTTAAGATAATTGCTTTCAGTTTTTACATCTGTTCTTGATCAGGATGTAGAGATCCATAACTTTCTGTCTCTTTACCTTATCTCTCTTCTCTTCCTCTCTCTCTCTCTCTCTCTCTTTCTCTCTCTCTCACACACACACACACACACACATACTTGATTTACCCTGCCATCCTTCCACCATTCCAAGATAGGGAGGGTAGAGGCATGGATGTAGCTGTCTTTAGGCTTCTCCTCCATGACCCATCCAGGCTTTAACTGAAGAGAAAGATCTGCCAATGAATAGGTGACAAAAAGGCTTTTCTGAAGCCCATGGCTACAAATTGTACCCAGATAAAATGTATAAATTAGAGATAAAACACTGAAGAAAGGACATTTACAACTCCCCACCTCACCTCAAATAAAATCTGAAGCATTTTCTAAATCTTGCTCTTGGCTCTTAGGGATTTAAGAGTTCTTTGAAGTTCAGACCTCTTTGTCCATGTTTGGAATTAGAGTTAGGGTGAAAATATTGTAATTTCTTGTGCACAAACTTAATTGGCAATAAGTCCTTAGTCATAGCATCAAAAATTAAATTAGTGTAATATGAAAGTGTTATTTGCACAATATTGAAGAAGTTCTGTTTCACATTATCAACTGTTGTGATACACAGAAAAGATGAGCAAAAGTCCTTACACTTCACTTCCCTCACCTTGAAATGGGTTAATGAAGTGACCAGTTTATTGACTAGGAGAATTATATCAATGTCCTATTTTTGAATGGTATACTTAGTAGATCAAAACAATACTCATTTATTATTTCATAGTTCTGTAGGGCAGAATTCTTGGTGGGCTCAACTGGGTTTTCTGTTTGGGGTCTCACAAGTTTAAAACCATGGTGTCAGCCTGGCTCTGATCTCATCTGGAGCTTGGAGTCCTCTTTCAAGCTCATGTAGTCATAGAAGAATAAATTTTCTCAGCTGAGTAGATTCTGCTTATCAGTCAGAACTCACTCTCAGATCCTGGCCATGTGGCTTCTTCAAAGCCAGGGTGATACAATGAATCCTCATGCTTTGGATGTGCTTTGGGTCTCTTGACTCCCTCTGTCTCTGACCTCAATCTATTACTAAACTTAAAGGACTCATATGATTAATTCAGGCTCACCAGGATAATGCCCCATCTTAAGATCCACTGATTCAAGACTTTAATGACATCTGTAAAATCTCTTCAGAGCAGTATTTAGGTTAGCATTTCATTGAATACCAGGAGAAATTGTGTATACACCAGCAGCCAGGAATCTAAGGGGCCATCTTAAAATTCTACCTATTGTAAGGATCAAATGGAATCAAGCATATAAAGGTATAAATCCATTTTAGCAAATTTCCCAGAATATATAAACACTCAAGTGGTATTTATTATCATCACCATCACCATTCTTGCTATATGGTTATCATCATCTGCAGAAGAGGGAAGAGCACACACAGTGACACATCAATTTTGGCTAAATGCAGCTAAACTGAATTGGGCCTACAGAGAGTTGCTCATTGGTCTTCTTTCTTTATCTGATATGCCTATGAATTATCAATTTAAGTAAATAAATGTAGAAACAGATATAATTCCATTAGACACCATCTTAAATAATACTGAATCACTGATGGTCAGCATGACTACTGTCACCTCCTCTGGAAAGCTCTGACTAATGTCATTTCCTTCTATCTTCCATCCAAGCTTAATTAGAATCATCTGTCTTCTCTTTTTATACTCTTTTAAAATCTTCTGCTTTTATCATATTCTTTTCTCCAAGTAGTATTTGGACTCTTTAGGGATTAAAAAAAAAATAATGTCTATCTTCTTCAGGAAATGTCCCAGCACAACAAAGATGCTCTGAGATTATCTGTTAAATAAAAAAAATAACCAATGGAAATTTGAGGAAAGATTGCTCTCCTATATTACATGCTATCCAAAATGAAAGCCAGGAAAAAATAATTGATTCAGTGTAATATACAGAATATGTAAAAGAATTAGATTATGTTAGAAATGGGAATAACTGCTGTTACTGGTTTTATTTACATAGATGCACTCATGAAACAAGTAGTAGACATGAAGGATATCTAGCATATCCACCCAGGATGTCCTAATAGGCAGGTGAGTGGGCTACAGCAACCCAGAATCTAGGAGCTGATGATATTTTGATATCCACAAAAGCAGTCTGCATTAGGAAGTAAGGTCACAGTCAGGTATTTAGAAGCAAGAGTACTATCCGAGTATGAAGGACTGACAAGAACAAGATGGTATCCCATTTCTAAAGAAGTAGACATTATAGGTAGAAACTAAAAAAGGAACTCTGGCAAAGGTGAACCAAAAAAATGAATTTCCATACCAAAGTATGAGATGGAGATGCCTGGGTCAGAAACAAGGGTTGACTGCCTACAGAAACAAGGATGGTCCTCATTCTGAGGAAATAGATACAGCCATTAGGTTGAGAAAGGTCCAGAATTGGGAGGATGCTGAAAAACAGCACATCAGAGTAAGACTTTTTTTCAAATGAGTTTGTGTTAAATTAGGTAATGTACTACTGACCACATTGCTATGCGACTACCCACCACTGTGGAAATAGATTATTATAGAAATTCCTTTTTTTTTTTTTTTTGATTATAGCAATTCTGAGACACAAGTAGCATTTGCTTTGCTGCTCATGGGGAAGGAACTAAGGGAGCCAAGGCACAGGAAAAAGTAGCAGTTGTGATCCCCTAAAACTCCTTATATTCATGGTGAAAGAATCTAGTTTAAAATACATTTTTTAGATAGGATCACCTGACTAT
The DNA here is from genome assembly GCF_030435805.1 of Mustela lutreola. Lineage (NCBI taxonomy): Eukaryota > Metazoa > Chordata > Mammalia > Carnivora > Mustelidae > Mustela > Mustela lutreola. Next base: position 105,150,508 of record NC_081295.1, on the reverse strand, counting down.
TCTAAAAATATAATATGTAGCAACATATAATTCATCTGTATAGGATTTGAATCACAAAAACATGAAATTAGCTTCTTAATAATTTTCTTTGTAAAAGTTTTATGCCAAGATTAACCAGGGACCAAGAATTTTGATTTTATCTCAAAAGATAAAGAACCTACAGACACTAGCACAAGTCCAAGCAGCATCATTGCAATTCTAAACTTGAAGTTAGGATGTAAAAACAATGCCTTTCTCAGTCATTTTTTTAGGCATATTATAGAGAAATTCTTATCACTGAGGGATGTGTGTGCATTTACACTAGCATGCATGTAACTTAGATACTGATATGTTCTCTTTATTACAAATAACTTACTATTTTATAACTTTCACATGCAATAACCAGTACTCATAAATTACATTTTCATAGTGCTACTGAACCACTGTGGAATTATGAAGTGTTGAAAATAGGAGGGGGTTGATGTAGAGGGACACACAAAGTAAAGATTAGACCTCAAACTTCTTACTGCCCATTCACCTATTTTGTTTCTTCTAAATATTATATTAGTACATTCCATGCCTCAGTGGGTATAATACAGTGGAGAAATTCAGAGTCATGGTAGTGTTAATGAAGGTTTTAGTTTTATATGTCAGGAGCATTCTTTTGAGAAATTCTTAATTGGAAGGGAACTAACTAAAAATAATCTACCAAAAGAAGTTTTGTGAGTTCTGTGCTTTATTATTTTTTTAAATTTCAAAGTAGAAATTCTAAGTCAATACTTTGTTTCATTAAGGTGTCATGATGCTGGCAATATCTCTTGATTATCTTATTGAACATATACATTATTCACAAAACCATGAACTATGTAAAAGAAAGACCCAGTAAGCTTATAAATAAGAGTACTTCTCCTTTTTTAGGTTAGAGCAGTAGGACTTGCAGTGAAAAGCCCTCGAGATGTTCAAAATGATGAAATGAAAGGGGAAAAAAGGACACTTATATAGCTTGTGTCTCTGACTGCTTATGTATCTCTGACCACCTATTTGTTTTTAATAATGATTTTTATAACGTTTTTAAAAAATGTATAATGTCTTGGAACAGATACCTTGGGGACAAAACACTGCAGCATTTAAAACTTACTGTACTGTAATTCATGACTGATGCTGCAAAGCTGAGTGAAAGAATATGTGGCCTCATAGATGTATCAAGTGCAGAATAGTTTGTCACTTGGTCCTTTGACTCTGTATTTGACGGCTGCTAAATATGCCACAAAAACGAAGGGTACCAGTCTTCATCAATTCTTTAATTTCTTTTTTATTTTTAGTGAAATTTAACAACTTTAACTTTGTAGCTATAAAATTACTTACTTAAATAATTAAATAAATGGAACTTTTTTTTCTCTTATGCATACATTAGCATATGTCTATCTATATACACCATGGACATAAACTACTATAAAAATGTATAGGGTTTTTTGTTTGTTTAAGAGAGAACTATAGAGTAACAACTGAAAAACATAAAAAGCATAGGTCCAATTTCATGTTTTAAATATTAAATAAGTTAAAATGCCTCATTACCCAAGGCATTAACATAATAAGAAAGAAAAGATAATTATTTGCTTTTATGATGATTGTTGTGGCCAAGTAGAATAACCATAAAATTTATAATTTAGAAGTCATTCTAATATCATAAAATTCTATAGTTTCTTAGATTACCTTAGCAGATAGTATAAAAAGCATTTATACTAAAAACCATTTATGTTTTATACTTATGAACTAACTATAGTATTCTTTAACCAAACTAACCATAACTAATCACTCTTTTCTAATGATGTTTCATGGTTTTAAACAAATTTCACTGGTATAAAATGTTATCTTGCATTTTCTTTGCTGCTTTGGCACCTTCATGCCCAAGAACATTAAGATGAAATAATTGACATTGCAGAGGGCTTTTTGTTTCTCCATTTCAGTGTTTCTACTCATATGCAGAATGAGCTATGCGTGTAGTCTGATAATAACGTGATGGATGCATCAAAATGAAAATGAAACAGATACTCATCCACAAACAAAAGTGCTTTTGTGGGTGTTGTGGGATCTAGCACCAGACACCAAAGGTCCTAGGATGAGTCTCACCCACCTATGCATCCAATAATAGGCAGACAGACATTTGTCTGTAGAACCAAAGGGTACAGTCAACATGTCAGATCTCTCCTGCCCCTGTTGGGAAAAAAATACCTGGAGAGTGTTGACCTAGGCACATACCCACGCACAAGAGAGAATTTTCTGAAGCCTAGCATTCCCTAGGAGAGATTCCAGCACAGCACTAAAGTGGGGAGGGGGGTGGATGGGATACATACTTATGTATATATATAAGCTTGGTCCCAGAGGAGACAGTTATATGAGAAACTTTCCTAATGCCACCCTGCCCACCAATAAAACATTGCATGGGGCTGCTCTATCCAGTAGCAGTGACCTCTTCTCTGTGTGTGGTGGGGCTAGAGGTGGGGGTGTTGATTACCTGGACATCTCAGTTATGTGGGACATGGACATAGAAACCCATTTCTCTCCAGCAATACCCAGAGTGCTGAGGTGGGCCCTTCAGGACTTGAAGGGAGAGAGGAGATTAGGAAAGAGGTAAGAGACTTGAATTTTGCAGACTACTCAATAGAAAGTCCACCCTCTAGCCCCTGGGAGTAACATACCCTGGGAACTCTGTACTGGGTCCAGGGGTCTGCAGGCACCTTCCCGAGGGGCTAATGTCACACCTCCCCCCACTCTGTGGCTGGTTCTTTGTGTGCACTCCTGAGTGCTGTGGCAAGAGAGCTCTTAAACAGATAGACACTCAGAAAATAGGCCAGGGTCTTCCGAGTAAGGAAGAAACCTCAGATTTGAGAGATAGTGTCATCTTCTAAAACAAAAGAGAGGTTTCCAGTAGCCTGCCTGGTGACTTGAAAGAACCAGAGAGGACACAAAATGCTGCCACAAGAGGGAGCAAGTACAGTGGAACAGGTAGGGGCACACAAAGATAAAAGCTCATCAAACAGAATTCCCAATCAGAAGGCAATTAACAAAGACTTAAGGGGTGTCTTCCAACTTCAAGTGTGAAAGCAGCAGCACAAAACTAAAAGAATATGGAAAATCAAGGCAACAGGCCATCAAGATGCAAATGAGCTATTTTGGAGAAATTCAGTGAGCTACAAGAAAACTCCGATGGTTCAAAAAAATCTTGAAAGAAAATATGATGAAAATGAGATTTTTGTTTTTCTGAAGAGATAGAAATCATAAAGAAAGGACCAGAGATTCTGGAGCTAAAGACCTCACTAAAATGAAAGGGAAAAAATGTAGTAAAACGGCATCTGCAGCACAGTAGAGCAAATGGAAGATAGAATAAGTCAGTTAGAGGATAAGAATTTTGAAATAAACCAGTTGGAAGAGACCAAAGGAAAAACAATAAAAAGTGTTGAAGAAAACCTACATGACCTATAGGATTTCGTCAAAAGAACAAATATTGGGATAACTGGGATTCCAGAAGGAGAAGAAAGGAAGAAGAGACAAGAAAATTTATTTGAAACGTAGCTGAGAAATTTCCAAACCTGGGGAGAAAATTAGACATCTAAGTTTACAAAGCTAAGAGATCATTATTACTACTATCTCAGTGCAAAAAGACCTATCCAAGACACATTATAATGAAACCATCCAAAGATCAAGGATAGGTAAAAAATAATTCTTTTTTTTTTAAAGATTTTATTTATTTATTTGACAGAGATCACAGGTAGGCAAAGAGGCAGGCAGAGAGAGAGGAGGAAGCAGACTGCCTGCCCAGCAGAGAGCCCGATGCGGGACACAATCCCAGGACCCTGGGATCATGACCTAAGCCAAAGGCGAGGCTTCAACCCACTGAGCCACCTAGCCCCCCCCCCCAAAATTCTTAAGGCAGCAGGGCACAGGTGGTGGAGGGGAAGACTGTAACCTTCAAAGTAACCCCCATTAGTCTATCAATGGATTTCTCATCTGAGAGAGTAGAATGATATACTCAGATTATGCAAATAAAAATAAATGCCAGTCAAGAATACTCTAATCAGCAAAGTTATCTTTCAGATATGAAGGGGAAATAAAGACTTTCCTAGACAAAAGCTGAGTGAGCTCATCACCACGAGACCCACATTCGAGAAATTTTAAGAGGAGTTCTTCAAGCTGAAATCAAGACACTAACCAGTGAATGAAAACTTAAGAAAGTTTATAGCACACTGGGAAAGGTAATTATATAGTCCATCTTGGAAAATTCTAAATCTGTAATAGGATGGTGAGTTAACTAAACTATAGTATAAAGATCACAAGGAAAAGAGTACCAAGCATTTATAGCTACTATGATGTGTTAACAAATACACAAAACAAAAGAGGTTAATAATGACTCAAAAATATGAAAGGGTAGGAGTAAAAGGGTGAAGCTTTTATGGAGAATCAGCTTAAAATGGACCATTTTATCTATGAGATACCTTATGTAAGCCTCATGGTAACCACAAAGCAAAAAGCTAGCACAGAAGATAAAGAAAGGGGAAATAGAACATACCATCACATAAAATCACCAATTTACAAAGGTAAGCAAAAACAAAAGAAAAAGGAAACAATGGAAATACGAAACAATTAAGAAGATGGCATTTATAAGTCTTTATGTATCAATAACTCTAAATGAAAATGGATTGAGCAATCAAAATGCACAGAGCGGCTGGATGGATAAAAAAACAACATCCAACTATATGCTGTCTATAAGACTCACTTCAGCTTTAAAGACACACATTGGCTCAAAGAGAATGGATGGAAAAAGATACTTCATTTTAGCGGAAACCAAAAGAAACCAGGGATAACTATATTTATATCAGACAAAGTAAACTTTAAACCAAAAATGATAACAAAAGAAAGTCATTATATTGATAAGAAGGTCAATCCATCTAGAAAATACAACAATCAAAAATAAACATTGGGACGCCTGGGTGGCTCAGTGGGTTAAAACCTCTGCCTTCAGCTCAGGTCATGATCCCAGGGTCCTGGGATCAAGCCCCGCATCAGGCTCTCTGCAGAGAGCCTGTTTCCTTCTCTCTCTCTGCCTGCTTCTCTGCCTGCTTCTCTGCCTACTTGTGATCTCTGTCTGTCAAATAAATAAATAAAATCTTAAAAATATATATATACATATATATATATATGCTTGCACTGGACACTGGAGCACCTAAATATATTAAGCATCTACTTACAGATTTGAAGAGAGAAAAAACAATTCAATAATTATAGAAGAATTAAGTATCCCACTGAGAGCAATGGTTAGGTCATTTTCCAGACCAAAAATCAACATGGAAATGATGGACGTGAACCATACTTTGGACCAAATTAATCCAGAAGACATTTTTAGAACACTATCCAACAGAAGTAGAATGTAGGTTTTTCTCTGGTGCATATGCAACATTCTCCAGTTAGACCATATGAAGGACAAAATCAAGTCTTACCAAATTTAAGGAGACTGAATTCATACCAGGTGTCTTCTCCAGTCACAATGGTATGAAGCTAAAAGTAAACAAGAGGAAAGCTGCAAAATCTGCAAATGTGGAAATTAAACATTAAAATGGTTTCCTGGAAAGCCAGGGGATCAAAGAAAAAATTAAAAGCAAAATTTAAAAAAATATATTTCAAAACAAATGAAAATGGAAACACAATATGCCAAAACCCATAGATGCTGCAAAAGCAGTTTTGAGAAGGCAGTTTATACTGACAAATGCATGTTAGAAAATAGAAAAATCTTAAATAAACCACCTTACTTTACACCTCCAGAAAAAAGAAAAAGAACAAAATAAGCCCAAAATTAGCAGAAGAAAGGAAATAACAAAGACCAGAGTAGAAATAAATTAGATAGAGCAGAAAAGAAAAAAGAAAAGTCAGTTAGGATCTAGTTGTTTGAAGAGATAAACAAAATTGACAAACCTTTAGCTAGACTAAGAAAGACTCAAGTCACAAATGAAAGAGGGGGCATTACAACTGCCTATGTATAGAAATACATAGGATTATAAGAAACTATTATGAAAATTTATATGGCAACAAACCAGATAACCTAGAAGATATGAGTATATTCCTAGAAATATACAATCCATCAAGACTGAATCAGTAAGAAACAAAATTGGAATAACCCAGTAACAAGTGAAGAGATTGAATCAGTAATCAAAAACCTCCCAACACAGAAAAGCCCAAACCCAGAGGGCTTAAATGAATTTTAGCAAACATTTAAAGAAGAATTAATGCCAGTCCTTCTCAACTCCTACTAAAAAATTGAGGAGAAACAAATGTTTCCAAACTCATTAAGACTAAATACCAAAGACAGATAAGGAAACTATAGACCAATATCTCTGATGTATATAAGTGCAAAAATGCTCAAGAAAATATTAGCAGACCAAATTCAACAACACGTTAAAAAGATTATACATCATGACCACGTGGGATTTATCCCTGGGATATAATGGTGGTTCAGTATGTGCAAATCAATCAGTGTAATAAACCACATTAACAAAATGAAGGATGGAAATCATATGATCATCTCAACAGATGAAGAGAAAACATTTGACCAAAACAGCATGCTTTTATGATTAAGAGCCTCAACAAACTGTGTATAGAAGGATCATACCTCAACATAAGAAATGTCATATATGACACATTCATAACTAGTATCACACTCAGTAGTGAAAAATTAAAAACTTTTTCTCTAAGATCGGGAACAAGACAAGAATACCCACTTTCACCACTCCTACTCAACATGGTATAGGAAGTCCTCGCTAGAGCAATTAGTAAGAAAAAAAAATACAAATTGAAAAAAAAAAGTAAAATTGTCATTATTTGCAGATGATATGATCTTACATATAGAAAATCCTAAGACTCAACCAAAGACTTATAAATAATCAATGAATTCAATGAAGTTGCTGGATATAAAATTAATATACAGAAATCAGTGCTGTTTCTACACCCTAGCAAGGAAACCTGAAAAAGAAATAAAAGTATCTCACTGACAGTAGCATCACAAACAATAAAATAACTTCAGAATAAATTTAATCAATGAAGTAAAAAATCAATACAATGAAAACTATAAGACCTTGATGAAATAATTTGAATTTCAGGGGAAAAAAAATGAACATGGGGTGTGAGGGAGAGAGATGCAAACCAAGAAACAGACTCATAAAGAACAAACTAAGGGTTACTGGAGGGAAGGCGTGAAATCCTGGTGGGGGATGGGTGAAATAGGTGATGAGGATTAAGGAAGGCACTTTTGATGAGCCCCCGGGATTGCATGGAAGTGATGAATCACTAAACTCTACAACTGAAACTAATAATATGTTGTATGTTAACTAACTGGAACTTGAATAATTACTTGCAATGGAAAAAATAATTTTAAAAAGACACAAATGGAAAGATACAGTGTTCATGGATCATAAGAATGAATATTGTTAAACATGTCCGCACTACCCAAAGCCATCGTTTGACCAATGTAATCCCTTTCAAAATTACAATGGGACGAATATCCAACTTTTGTAGCAACATGGACGGGACTGGAAGAGATTATGCTGAGTGAAATAAGTCAAGCAGAGAGAGTCAATTATCATATGGTTTCACTTATTTGTGGAGCATAACAAATAGCATGGAGGACATGGGGAGATAGAGAGGAGAAGAGAGTTGGGGGAAATTGGAAGGGGAGGTGAACCATGAGAGACTATGGACTCTGAAAAACAATCTGAGTGTTTTGAAGGAGCGGGGGGGTGGGAGGTCGGGGTACCAGGTGGTGGGTATTATAGAGGACACGGATTGCATGGAGCACTGAGTGTGGTGCAAAAATAATGAATACTATTATGCTGAAAATAAATAAAAAATAAATTAAAAAATAAAAAAATATTTAAAAAATTACAATGGCATTTTTAAAAAGATTTTATTTTTTTATTTGACAGATAGAAATCACAGGTAGGTAGAGAGGCAGGCAGAGAGAGAAGGGGAGGCAGACTCCCTGCTGAGCAGAGAGCGTCATGCAGGGCTGGATCCCAGAACCCTGGGATCATGACCTGAGCCGAAGACAGAGGCGTTAACCCACTGAGCCACCGAGGCACCCCTACAATGGCATTTTTCACAGATACAGAAAACACAATCTGGAACTGTGGAAACACAAAAGACCCTGAAAAGAGCAAGCAATCCTTAGAAAGAACAAGGCCAGAAACATCACACTTCCTGATTACAAATTATATTACAAGTTACAATAATTAAAACAATATGGTCCTGGATAAAAATAGACCCACAGACAAATGGAACAGAATAGAGAGCCCAGAATTAAATCCCCACATATATAGTTGACTAATACTAGACAAGGGAAGAAAGAACACTCAATGGGCAAAGATAGTCTCTTCAACAAATGGTGTTGGGAAAACTGGTCAACCACGTGCAGGAAAGTGAAATTGGGCTCCTATGTTAAACCACTCACAAAAATTAACACAAATGGACTCGAGATTTAAACATAAGGCCTGATACCTTTAAACTCCTACAAGAAAACATGGGGAAGAAAATTCTTGACACTGGATTGGGCAATGATTTTGTGGATATGACCCCAAAAGCCACAAGCAACAAAAGCAAAAATAGGACTACATCAAACTAAAAAGATTATGTGTGGCAAAAGACACAACCAACAAAATGAAAAGACAACTTACAGAATGGGACAAAATATTTGCTAAATATATACCTGTCAGATAAGATACAAATTATATCAAGAATTCATACAATATACAACAACAGCAACAATCTAATTTTTTAAAATTGGCAGAGGAATTAAATAGATATTTTTCCTAAGACATCCAAATGGCCAACAAGTACATGAAAAGATGCTCAACATCACTAATCATCAGGGAAATGCAAATCAAAACCACAATGGCATATCACCTCACACCAGTTAGAATGGGGATCATCAAGAAGAGATAGCAAGTGTAGGCTAGAATGTGGAGAAAAAAGAACTCCAGTATACTGTTGGTTGGAATGTAAATTGGTTCAGCCACTGTGGAAAACAGCATGGAGACTCCATAAAAAATTAAAAATAGAACTATCACATGATCCAGCAGTTCCACTTCTAACTATATATCTAAAGGAAATAAAAACAGGAGTTTGAAGATATGTATACACTCCCTTGTTTATTGCAGCATTATACACAATGGTTAAGATACAGAAACAACTTAAGTGTCCATCCATGGATTTTTAAGTAGATTAAAAATTTGTGGTACATAAACACAATGGAGTATCATTCATCCATAGAAAGAAAGAAATCCTGCTATTTGCAACAACACATAAGGATCTTGATGGCATTATGTTATGTGATACAAGTTAGAGAAAGACATACTGTTTGATATTACTTAAATGTAAAATCTAAAACAAAAAAAATGTAAAAGCTTATAAACAGAGAGTAGGATGGTGGTTATTTAGTTTAGGTTAGGTGTTTTGTTTTGTTTTGTTTTTAACCAGGGGCTGTCAGGGGCTGGGAGAGAATTGGGGATGTGTTGTTTAAGAGTACAAATTGGGAACTAGTAAATAAGTAAGTCCTGGAGAGCCAATACACACACAGCATTGTGCTTATACTCAACAAAGCTGTGCTATAAACTTCAAGGTTGCTAGGAGACTAGATAGTAACTGTTCCTACAACAAAAAGGAAATGATAATTATGTGAAGATATGGGGTGTTAGCTAAGGCTAAAGCGATAATCATATTACAATGTACAAATGTATCAAATCAATACATTGTACACATTAAAGCTATACAATGTTATGTCAATTATATTTCAATTTTCAAATAAACGACCACTGTGCCTGGAGATTGTGTCACTAACCAAATCAAGAAATATTTTTTCAGTCAAAAGACTAAGATTGTTTCTACCAATGCATGCATTTTTGCCTGAAGTGTGTGTGTGTGTGTGTGTGTGCGCGCGCGCACTTCCACGTGTAAAATATTGACATGCTATTATCAAGCTATTTTGTGAGATCAGTGAGTTGTTCTTACTTAGGAGACTATTATAATGGGACACTGTAATAATGCATGTGAGATATAGCCAGTGAGAGTAGAACCTGGCATTTCCAAGAAAGGACCTGATAGCCCAGAGGTTGGCAGTGGAAAAGAAAACACACTAAAATATTTGGAAGAGTGCCAGTATTTGCTAAGTGCTTACAAAGATATTTGTGGAACGAACACGATGAATTCTTGAAGATTGGTTACTATTTTTCTTTGTAGCAGGTCATGCTCATGTTTCTCTCATCTCTTCCAAGTTTAAGACTCTGATCCTATGTGTCCTTTTGATAAAGATGGAGAGATTAATACCTATCTAACTGGGTTGTGATGAAAAAATTAATGAAATATATCTCAGATGCAACTAATGAGGTATTAGGATGCTATTACACATGGACTAGAAACCATGTAGCCCTGTGTTTGGCAATAGTATGTCATCTCATGGTGGACAGACATTTTCCTCTTTACTCAATTTCTTACTTCCCCTAACTGCAGCATAAAACAGAACTCCCATCACTCCTCCTCTTTTTGGTAAAAAATGTATGTTCAGCTGGGTATCTTCAGTGCTATTTAGTTGTTATTATTGTTGTTTTTTAATTGTAAATTTACAAAGAAATTGCTTAAAAACACATCCAGATTTTTTTGTTTTGTTTGTTTGTTTTAAGGGAGAGAGCATATTAGCAGGGTGGTGGGGGATGGTGGGAGCAGGGAGCAGAGGGAGAGGGAGAGGGAGAAGGAGAATCTTAAGCAGGCGCCATGCCCAACTCAGAGCCTGACACAGGGCTTGATCTCATGAACCTTAGCTGAAATCAAGAGTAGAGGGTTAACAGACTGAGCCCCCTAGGCACCCCCAGAGATGTTCTATTAAAGCAGAATCTTCTTCTCATAAAAGACTTCTTTTTATTCTCTATCATCACTTACATAATTTAGAAAACAGTGGTGATATTCATTCTGCACATTTTGTTTTGCTTATATACTATATGACTATAAAATACAGGTAGTTTGGAAACTCAAGTTCATTATCAGCATTTTATAGAGTAATAAAGAATTCTCATTAAGTAATATACAGTTGTCATCCACCATGACTTCAGCTGAAAACTGAAACCATCTGTTCTTATAAACATTGCTATAGCATACAATATATGGTGTTAAATTATATCCTTTTAGGGGCACCTGGGTGGCTCAGTGGGTTAAGGCCTCTGCCTTTGGCTCAAGTCATGATCCCAGGGTCCTGGGATTGAGCCCCACATCGGGCTCTCTGCTCAGCAGGGAGCCTGCTTCCCCCTCTTTCTCTGCCTGCCTCTCTGCCTACTTCTGATCTCTGTCAAATAAATAAAAAATAAAATCTTTTTAAAAAATTACATCCTTAACTGAGGGTTGCTGGGGGGAGGGGGGTTTGGAGAAGGGGGTGGGATTATGGACATTGGGGAGGGTATGTGCTTTGGTGGGTGCTGTGAAGTGTGTAAACCTGGTGATTCACAGACCTGTACCCCTGGGGATAAAAATACATGTTTATAAAAAAAACACTATTTCTAAAAAATGTTTGATTTAGTAGTTTGTTCTCATCCAGTCAAATATAAAAACTATCACATTTAACTGACTCACTTTAAGTTTGATGCTAGATAAAAATTGTCTACCACTAAAATGTACAGATGCTTCAACAGTCCGAGTCATGCTAGTTAACATGCCATATGAAAAACATCCTCCTTCTTTCTGGAGAAATCAATTTATTTGACAATTATGAAGTTATCATTAATGACCAGGAGGTCATTCTGGGCTGCAGTTGCTGAGCTCTGCCACTTACTCTGATCTCAGACACATTGTTGGATTACTAAGCTTCAGTTTCCCCACCAGGGAAATGGGTAATAACTGTACCTCCCAGGGTTATGGCGATCATCAAACAAAATAATAGATAAAATTTTTGATTCTCTGCTCAGCACATAGTGAGAGGTCAGTAAATTGAACTATTAATGTAGTATACAACGATTTCATTGTCTGGGTGCTGGCTAAGTTACCTTGGCCTAAGCGCCAGGCTTAATTACGCCTCCAACTCTTGGTTTCCACTCAGGATTATGATCTCTAGGTTGTGAGGTCAAACCTTTGTCCAGTTCTGTGCTCAGTGAGGAGTCTGCTTAAAACCCTCTATCCCTGTCCATCTGCTTCTCCCGTCTTCCCCTCTCTCTCTCTCTCTAAAATAAACAAATAAATCTTAAAAATAAAAAAGATTTCCATTGTCTTAGTACCATGCAACCAAAACTCTCTAAGACCTTGATTATTCTTATTTTGTAAGTTGATTTAAGCATTTAATATATCTAATGCTTTTTTTGACCAAAGGCATACTGTATGTGTGTTACTATCTTGGCAGCATGCTGAATTTAAATTAAAAGCAGTGTGTAATCATCACTTAGGTCAATTGTCGTTGCCCACTGCCATGTGAACTGTTCTTAATATAACATATGATATTAACACCTGGATAAATCAAAGGTAATGCTACAGTTGATGATTTTCATCTTTTTACAAGGTAATAGCTGGGAAGATCAGAGTGTACTAGGAATACATATAATATATGCATGTAACGATTAAAAAATAATTGTTTGATTTGGTTTGTGACAGCTATTGTAATTTTCAAAGAGGGTTGGTATCTCTGAATCAATTTTTTAAAAATTATTCAATAATTATAAATTACTTTAAAAAACTCTGACCATACACAACAACATACACATATTATCCCATATTCATTTCTATTTTTTACATTTCACTTTTTAGATTTAGATCTTTATCTGAAACCTATTTTGAAAGTGTGGTGAGGTAGATTCATCATCATTTCATTACTGATTTATAATGTCTACATTGTCATATACCAAGTTTACATATATGCATGATCTATTTCTCAGCTTTCTCTCAGCTTTTGTTTTTATCCCTATATAAATACAAAGGTGCCAGTCACCAAAGCTTTGTAGTAAGTCTTGAAATTAAGTAGAGAAAACCCCACACTACTCTTCTTAATCTTCAAACTTGCCTTGGCTATTATTGGCTGCTTTTACTTCCATATGAATTTCAGGATGTACACACATATGCATAAACATTTTAGGATTTTTTTTTGGAAGCCACATTTGTATTTGTAGATTACTTTAGGGAGGACTAAATATGATATGGAGTCTTTTTATTCAGGAACACAATATACTTCTCCATTCAGAATATTTGATACTAAATTCATACTTCTAGGGAACTTATTCATTTGGAGAGAGTATTTTAAAAATCTTATTACGTTTTGTAATCACTTGTCATTCTGACTTTTCATGAGCAACAATGGAAGTAAGGTGACAGGAATGATATTTTCAAAGTGCCAAAACTAAAACATTGCCAGTCCACCAACAGATCCTCATTAAAGAAAATTTTGAAATGATACAGAAAAAAATGATTCTGGATGGAAATTATAAATTTCAAGAATGAATAACAATATTAAAATGTGTTTTTAAAAGTGGACAAATATTAAGATAAAATAATGACATGATTACAATAATATAGAGCTTAAATATCTAAAACAGATTTATTTATAAATGAGTAGCATATGCATCAGGGCAGAGGGCAGTGGATGGGATTAAAGTGTTCTTAATATCCTATTTTTTAAGGTGTTCACACAGATATTAATCTTAGACTGTACCTTGATAAGTTAAGTATGCTAAATATGGCAAAATAAAGACTTCAATAAGTTAGGGAAATGCATCGAGTGGAAACCGAGGGTTCAACTTCCAAACTAGCAGACAGCAAAACATGAAATAAGGAAAAAAAATTCAACAGATAAGATAGAAGGAAAAAAGAACATATGAAAGACAAATCAAGAAATAAGATAGAAAGGTAGGAATGAAATCCAGACATACCAGTAATTACAACACTTCTAAATGTACTAAGTCAAAAAAGATAAATATTATAAAGTAAAAGGATGGAAATACATATGTAATTGTTAAAAAGAAAAAAAAACATTTAGTTATGTTAATATGTAAGCAGAATGATAGGTAGAAAAAAATATGCTAGGAAGAGGGTAACTTTGTAATGCTAAAAGCTTTATATATATCCGTAACTTGTAATGATTTTAAATTGCTTGCGGTGCACTCAAGAACATAAGAAGCACATTCTTTTCAGGCACATAAGATGATTTAGGAAGACTTATCATAAAAAGACTCCAAAGCAAATCCATCCTACTTCAAAGAACTCAGAGCATACAGAGATTTTTCTCTGACATCAATGTATTTAAAGCAATAAGAAACATTTTATATAACCAGTGCTTTGAGGAAAATATCCTAATGGATATTAGAAAATATTTTAATCCAATAATAATATTAATAAAAAGGCTACAAATTAAAACTTGGGAATGTAATTAAAGCAGTATTTAGAAATAAATTAAAAGCCTTAAATACACATTAGTAAAGTATACAGGCTTAAATTTAATGAACCAAGCAAGCATTTTAAGAAACAAAAACAAAGAGAAAGAAAATTAAAACAGTTCCAAAGAAAAAAAGTATAAGAATAACAAAAGTTGACCAAATAGAAATATTTGCAAGCGAGGTTAAAAATACAAGGCAGAAGTTGATTTTTTTAAAAAGATTTATTTATCTATTTATTTTGGGGAAGAAGCAGAAGGAGAGGGACAAGCAAACTCCCCACTGAGAGGGGAGGCCAATGTGTGGATCAACCTCATGACCAGAGATCATGACCTGAGTCTGTATCGAGATGCAGCCAATTAACCAATTGAGCCACCGAGGCGCTCTGATTCTTTGTTTTAAGAAGGAAAAAATAAACTGGGCAAACCTCTGATTTAAATAATCAAAAAAAGAGATAATTCACAAATCACCAAAATTCACAGTGGAGACCCAACTATGCGCAGTCAAATAATAAAAGTGTACTATAAATAACTTTATGGTAATAAATGGGAAATTTTTTATTAAATTTACAAGTTCCCAAAAAAATATATAACATGATAAAATTGTTTCATAATGAACACAGATGCAAAAAATCTAAACAAAGTATTAGTAAACCGTATCCAGCAATGATCATGATAATTTGACAAAAGAAAATATACCATGGGAAAATTAGGTTTATCCCATAACACAAGATAGTTTAATTTAAAAATCAATGAATGAACTCATCAGAAGAATGGATTAAAAGAAAAAATTCAAATGATTGATTTAGAGTTATTTTGAGGACCAGGTGGGAACAGTGCAAGGGAGGAGGGGTTTTTGTTTGGTTTGGGGGGGGAGGGTTGCGTCCCCCCTGCCCCGAGCTGAACTGCTGTTAAAGAATTATTCTTGCTGGTTCAGGCTGGCTGCTGTTGTATGCCTCTGCTTTTTTTTATTTATTTATTTATTTATTTTGCCTCTGCTTTTATTTAAAAGAAAAAAATCGCAACTAAGGTGTATTGTGAGAGCCTTGATTAATTTCTTTAGCAATTGCTGCTTTATATTGCACTCGTTTGCGCATCTTTCAAGTCTAATGGATTAGAAATCTTGATGAAACTGAAGAGGAAATACTTCAAAATAGGAGGGAAAGGTAGAAGCGTACCTAATGAGGAAATCCTGGTAGTATTTTACTTTTACAAGGATCTCTGTTTTATTTCTAATAAAAACATCTTTTGACAAGCACCCTTAATATGGAAAGTGCATTACTCATTTTGGTCAGTACGATGTCTAGTCTAGTTCTGGATATAAAATGCCATTGATTTTATGAGGGGTTATATGTTTAAATCAACACAGCCGTACCCAAACCAACATGAATAATAGGTAATTATACTTCATCTTTCTAAAATATCATTTTCCAAGAATTTCAAGAAAGTGTATAATAATAATCTCATGGAAGGGTACAATTCCTAATTAACAATGCGACTTACCCTTCTGTTTCATGAAAGCAGGTGATTATTAAAGTGCTCTGTTGGCTACCTTGTTTGTTTGAGCCCCCTCTTCAGAGTCTGAAAACAAATGGGCCTCCATCACCTGCTTCTTTTTCTTGCTTTTGTTTCAAAGGAACTATGTTTTTAAGATCTTCAGTATTTTTCCTTACTCATTACTTTTGAGTCCTCTATGATTTCTGTCCTATCTAATGTCTCTCTTTGAGTTTTATCAAAACAGTGTGATTTCCAGAGAACAAGACTTCAGATCGTTTTCTTTCTTTCTTTCTTTCTTTCTTTCTTTCTTTGCCACTTTTGAGTTGTAGGGCTTTGGGCACATGGAGAAAATAAGATTAATTTTTAAGAATAAAGCAAGCATAATAGCACATTTATTAGATAGCTGTGACATGAATGTTCTTAGGCAGGCTTTCACTGGTTACCAGTGTAAATGTGATCATGCATCCATCAAAGGTACTCCATTTACTAACTAAATTATGAAATTCTAACCCTAAAAATTATCTTGAAAATTATTCTCTTGGTCATAAGACATATAGTAGTAAAGAAATTATGGCAAACCGGCACCATTATTCTAAGAGCAGCCCCAAAGTCTGGACTTTGTGCATTAAAATAAAATTTTAGAAACATAATTTACAGTGGTCCCTAATTTATTGGATTCTTTGCAGTTCACTTTTGGCTAATCAGCATAAAGACATCTTTAAAACATGTGTTACCTGCCCGCTGTACAGACAGTTCCTTTCCAAATACTAATGCTACATTTTCCTTCTTTCTGTACTTGTGTGCTTAGTGATTTCACTTTTTAAATATTTCTTTATTCTTTCATATTTAATAATAAACCTGTTTATGTAATTTTGACTTTTGCTTTCCCTGCCAGTTACCCCGGTAACTCTGTGGACTTCTTGCCATGTCCATGTTTTTCCTCCTATGCCTTTTTCAATCTTAAATCCTCAAGATTTGCCTTTTCAATTTACTGCCGCAAATTGCTAGTATCTACACATACTCTGCATCCATTGCATTTTCAGTAAATGCTAATGACTGAATATGTAACTTTTAAAAATAATTACTACTAACAGGATGTTAGTATTTATTGAGGATGATTAGATGCCAGCACTGCTGGGCTTACATAAATTACAAGATAACTACTCTTATCACAACCACTTTGCAGATGAGAAAACAGCCATACAGAGGTTAAAAACTTGCCTATGTAGGTGGAGAATCTGTGATTCGAGCCCAAGAATTTTGAGTTTAGAAACCCTATATCACAATTAGATGTCAAATGTATAACAACAAATTGTTCTCACACTGATATTTTACACGATAAAGCAACATTTGAATTCCACATGGGGGAAAAGCTGTTCTTCCACTCTCATTACAAATGATTTGTTTGAACTGACAATAAGTCTAGAAATAATAACCACTCAAATCTCATCTAATAGCTATAAGTAATGGGATTTTTCAGTAATTTGTGTTCCCCCATACTTCTTTCTTTGGCCACAGATAACATAGGCCAGAATTAAAAACAACCAATATTTCAGAGCATAAAATAGCTGCATAGGATTTTCTTTCCCAACAACATCTAACTGTGGACTTTGTTTTCTATAACTTATGCAATCATTATTTTGCCTATATCTGTAAATAGAAACTACCCAAATTATTGATCACTGAATTAGAACACATGTAGAAAAATTTATCTGCAACAGAGGTATTAATGCAAGTTCACTAAAATACAGCATTTAGACAGTAGAGTGTCTCTAACAATGATATATATCTTGATGCACTGTGGACACCAGTGTGCTGTTACCCAGAGTTATGAATAAAGCAACTTTTTAAAAGCATGCAGGTTTAGGGAGAAGACTGACTGCAGGATTCCTGAGCTGAGTTGAGATTATGGTAAACCTTTAGTGGTTAAGATCCAGTCTGCTTTTAAAAACATAGTTTTACAAAAGTAAAAGCAACATTACATTGCCATTTCCAAGGAAGAAGAGAATAACTTTCCTAAATGAATCTGATTGTAAGAAATCCAGAAATATACAATGATTCCAGTTGGCACTGGGTCAGAAGACAGTTTTAGGCCTTAATATTAGTGAAAAATACCAGAACTTTGGATTGATAATAAGTCAGGCCAATTTACCAAGTAAATAAAACAAACAGTAAACCAAAATCTTAGTAAGAGGAAGGATGAAGTACTTAGTGTGATAACTTTGACATCTTTTTTAAATGAGAGGCATTGATAAAGCAGAGTCTTCACTTTCTAAAGAAAATAACTCCATGGTTTTCATCTGTAATGAATAGCCATAGGAGTTCAAATGTGTAAATTACTCGCTGTCTATAATAGCATCTGTCATATAATATTCTCAAAAGTTATAGGAAGATAGAAACTATGATCGTGGTAAAGTCATAAATCATTTCACTCACAATTTTATACTGAATAGAGATGGACACTCTTTGGCAATTAATTTTATTTCTAGAAATCTGTCCTAAGGAGATAATGAGAGAGGAGGTCAAAGATTTATATGCACAGATGTTCATTATGGCAGTATTTATAATAGCCAAATGTTGAAAACAAACTCAAAGTCTAATAATAGGGAGCTGGTAAAATAATTCCTAACTACCCCATAATTTTGTGTACCAAAATAGTATTCTTTCAGGAATATTTAAAAATAAGGAAAATAGCTTATTTTATATAATGTTATTATAAATACACTTATATATAATAACTATTATATACATATTTATTATTGATAATTATATAAAAATATATATGGATTTATGTAAAGGAAATGTGAGTCGTGAAATTTATGTAACATTTTGTATTGGATTATTTTTGGGTTACTCTGTTAAGAGAAAACCAAAATAATTTCCTATTCCTATGCCAAACAATTCTGTGACAAATTCTGTCTTGGGGAATGGGGTGGTGTGGGTGTGTATGTGTGTGTGCACACGCATGTGTGTGTGTAGGGGGGTGTGGGTGTGTGTCTGTGTTTGCTAAGCAATACAGAGAACAAGTGAAAATATCTAAGCTACTGTTCCTACTCCTAGAAATTAAGACTGAACCAACCTAATACATTATATGTTTATAAAAAAATAATAATAGGTAAAATTTTTTAAAAAGATAAAAAGGCAAGCTAACGACTGAGAGAAAATATTTACAAACCATATTTACTACAAAACACACATATCTAGAGTGTTCAAAAAAAAAAAACCTCAAAATGCAAGATAAAAAAAAAAAAAAAAGGCAATCCTGTTTTTGGACGAAAGACGTGATGTAGGAGAGCTGACAGTACCAACTCCATCTTTGCGCCTCCATTTGGTTCCTGTTCGCGCAATGACTTCTCTCAGGACTATTTGTTCTGGGCCCCTGGGAGATTAATGCACATGCCTCAGAAATGACCACCAAGGTGAGGATGGGGGAGGCTTGGCCTCCCAGGAAGCTGTTAGAGATAGCATAGTTTTCCCTTCCTGATGCATAGCAACTCCACGAGGTCTCATTAAAGGCTAGCCATCACTTGAGTGTATGCCAACCCTTTCAGGTCACTGCGGTCCCCCTTCCTCTCCACCCCTTATTCTATAAAATCTGTGGACTAGAATTTGTAAAAAAAAATAGCTCTGCAGCTACATAGTTACCCTGAATAAAACACTGTGTAAGCTTAAAAAAAAAGAAAAAATAAGACTGAACCAACCTACCAAGACTAACTGCTTAAGCATAAAGACAGAATTCGGAAACTCTGCTTTGTTATTCCCACTCACCAATCTGGAGTCAGGTCATAAATTCTGCCTGATCCCAAATACTTCCTTTACTTGCAAGACCCACCTCGAAATCCCTCAGCCTGTGTGTGAAGACTATACATAGTCTGTTCTAATTCCCGTTTAAAAGCACTCATAAGCTTAGCTTTGCTTGACCCATCGGGTTACTTGATCTTCATTTTTTTAGCCGTTTTTTTATATAATCATGAATGATTTTATTTTCAAAATAATTTGGAAATTTCTCCAGTGAACATGTGTTCTAATTGACTTTATAGCAAATTTTTCCTCTCCACATCCATTTTATTTTCTTCCTTTCTTCCACTCACTCTTCCTTTCCTCCTCCTTTTCATCATTTTGATTATAAGAATTAAATAAATGAATGTAATTTAAAGCCTAGCAGTGTTTATACTTTTCAAACTGTCTTAAAGGAGTACGTGGGGATGTGTGGGTGACTCAGTCACTTAAGCATCTGACCCTTGATTTTGGAGCAGGTCAGGATTACAGGGTTGTGAGATTGAGCCCCTGTCTGGCCCTGCGGTCAGTGGGGAATCTGCTTGAAAGCTTGCCCCTTTCCCTCTCCTTCTGACCTTCCCACACCCCTGCACACGGGCACTCGCTCTCCCTTACATAAATAAGTAATTTTTTTTTTTTAAAGTAGAGTACTTGCTACCTACTACAGGAGAGATCAGGGGGCTGTGTGTGTGTGTGTGTGTGAAAGAGAGAGAGAGACAGAGTCCTGCCTGTATGTGTATAGTGTGGCTCGGTCTGACTTTAGCCAAAGATCTAGTGAACAGGAGAACAGATACAAGTAATTAGTGGCTGAGTAAGTTCAACTGAGTAAAACTGAGAGGAGAAAGAGAAAAAGAGGTTCACAACATTGGACAATGGAAGCTCATTCCTGAATACTATTACTATTACTATATAGTCACAAAATGTGTGCATTTTTTTCCTTCGTTGACTGTGGAGGTGAGGGAAGGGT
This sequence comes from Mustela lutreola, assembly GCF_030435805.1. NCBI lineage: Eukaryota > Metazoa > Chordata > Mammalia > Carnivora > Mustelidae > Mustela > Mustela lutreola. Next base: position 105,129,854 of record NC_081295.1, on the reverse strand, counting down.
AACATTTCTTTTTTTATGTTCTAAAGCAATTTTAATGTAGACAGTGTTTTTTAAACATTCACAAAAGTAAGAAGCTAAATGATCCTGATGCTTGCTTCATCTTGTAGTTGGAAAATATAATTTGAAAAAGAAAACCTCCTCCCTGTACCAATCCCATAGAAAATTATTTTTATAGTTTATAAGTCTTTATGATTTTTGTATGTTTATCCATATACCTATTTCATTTCTCAAAAAGGGTCCAGTTGCACTTTCACCCTACTGTATCTGTGGGATAAAGTTTGATACATATATTGCTGGATTCTAGAGTATATACAGCATTAAATTTTTATAAGTGCTATCCAATTATTCTTCGACATGCTTATACAAATTTGAACTGCCGCAATCAAACAACAAGGAATATTACTTTTCCTGCATTGTGAATAATAATAGCTATTTGCAATTTTTGTTGAGGTGAGAGATGGAAAAAATAGCTTTTCATTTTTAAAACTTTGTCTTTGAGCATTAGATTCTGAGTAGCATGTCTTACATTCTATTTTTTTTTATTTCACTGCCTGTTAATGCCTATTTTTAAAAATTTAAAAAATTTATGCTAACTTAAAAATCCTAATATTGGTAATAATTAAAATGAATAACTAACATTACTGTATGGACACATATGCATGTGTAGTATTCTGTTAATAAACATTTTTATTAGATTAAACCATGTGCAATTACCATTTTCGTAGGTAAAAACAAAAAATCAACAGATATTGTCAACTTCATGATTCAACCTCATAATTCACCTAATAGTTCATATTTATGCAATTAATTATATTAAATACACCCATGTGTTACTTGGAGAATGTGCCAAATGTCAGGCTAATTTCTAGACTAAATTGATTTATGACACAAAATTGGTATGTGTTGAATCATATTCTGGGGAAAAACAAGCACTTTTACCCACAGCTTGAGCAATTTCTCACACAAACTACTAGTATAGATTTTTGATTTTACTATTTCAAAATGATTAAAATGAATCTATATAGAACAACTGAATGACAAAGTCCATTTCTTGACAAAAGTCATTAAATGAAGCAAATTATTTTAAAACGTTATCAGTAGATTACTGTAATGATTAAAGTAATAAATACTTTTCAGGTTTTTTTTTTTAAGATTTTATTTATTTATTTGACAGACAGAGATCACAAGTAGGCAGAGAAGCAGGCAGTGGTGGGTGGGAAGCAGGCTCCCCGCTGAGCAGAGAGGTCTATGTGAGGCTCAGTCCCAGGACCCTGTGATCATGACCCCAGCGGAAGAGAGGCTTTACCCCACTGAGCCACCCAGATGCCCCACTTTTAATGAGAAGCTGTACCCAGAACATGAGGCTAAGATTGTTGAAACACTAAAAATACTTAGGGATATCTGTGTGTTTTCAATTTGAGTAATTTATAATTAAATAAATATCTAAGACTAAATATTAAGGTAGTTCTGGTTTAGATAAGTATTTTTAAAAGTCATGATTAGCTGGGAAGTCTATACCTATTGCGAGATTTAATTTCAGGTTTCTCTTCTTTAACTGAATAGAAGAAACATACTTGATAGAGCCGTTATAAGATTTGTTTTCGTACTCTTTAATGAGATTTGAGTGCTGTGATTTAATTGCTTCAATGATTCACATTTTATAATCTAAAAGGGTGATGCCTGATATTATCAAGTATATCTTAACAACCATTCATAATAATTAAATGTTTTATTTTCCTTCTAATATAGCAGTTCAGTAGTTTACATATGATTAATAACCAAGCTCCAGCTTGTATAGGTAATGATATACTTATTAATCTCCTACTCATAATTCTACATAAAATAAAAATGCAATTAGTTTTAGGGCATAAATACATGTTACATTGTTTTAAAGAAGATAACGGAGTACTAATTTTTTTAGTGAATAATATACTTATGTGACTTTGGTAAGGAAATATGATTTTATAATTTAAATTCACTTGTATAAAATTATTAGGAAAATATGTACTTTTAGAGCATAGGACTTGAGTTTTGAAGGCAGAAACTGTGTCTTTTTTTTTTTTTTTAATTTTTTAATTTTTTTTTTAATTTTTTATAAACATATATTTTTATCCCCAGGGGTACAGGTCTGTGAATCACCAGGTTTACACACTTCACAGCATTCACCAAATCACATACCCTCCCCAATGTACATAATCCCACCCCCTTCTCCCAAACCCCCTCCCCCCGGCAACCCTCAGTTTGTTTCGTGAGATTAAGAGTCACTTATGGTTTGTCTCCCTCCCAATCCCATCTTGTTTCATTTATTCTTCTTCTACCCACTTAAGCCTCCATGTTGTATCACCACTTCCTCATATCAGGGAGATCATATGATAGTTGTCTTTCTCTGCTTGACTTATTTCGCTAAGCATGATACGCTCTAGTTCCATCCATGTTGTTGCAAATGGCAAGATTTCATTTCTTTTGATGGCTGCATTATATTCCATTGTGTATATATACCACATCTTCTTGATCCATTCATCTGTTGATGGACATCTAGGTTCTTTCCATAGTTTGGCTATTGTGGACATTGCTGCTATAAACATTCGGGTGCACGTGCCCCTCTGGATCACTACATTTGTATCTTTAGGGTAAATACCCAATAGTGCAATTGCTGGGTCATAGGGCAGTTCTATTTTCAACATTTTGAGGAACCTCCATGCTGTTTTCCAGAGTGGCTGCACCAGCTTGCATTCCCACCAACAGTGTAGGAGGGTTCCCCTTTCTCCGCATCCTCGCCAGCATCTGTCATTTCCTGACTTGTTGATTTTAGCCATTCTGACTGGTGTGAGGTGATATCTCACTGTGGTTTTGATTTGTATTTCCCTGATGCCGAGTGATATGGAGCACTTTTTCATGTGTCTGTTCGCCATCTGGATGTCTTCTTTGCAGAAATGTCTGTTCATGTCCTCTGCCCATTTCTTGATTGGATTATTTGTTCTTTGGGTGTTGAGTTTGCTAAGTTCTTTATAGATTCTGGACACTAGTCCTTTATCTGATATGTCGTTGGCAAATATCTTCTCCCATTCTGTCAGTTGTCTTTTGATTTTGTTAACTGTTTCCTTTGCTGTACAAAAGCTTTTGATCTTGATGAAATCCCAGTAGTTCATTTTTTCCCTTGCTTCCCTTGCCTTTTGCGTTGTTCCTAGGAAGATGTTGCTGCGGCAGAGGTCGAAGAGGTTGCTGCCCGTGTTCTCCTCAAGGATTTTGATGGATTCCTTTCGTACATTGAGGTCCTTCATCCATTTTGAGTCTATTTTTGTGTGTGGTGTAAGGAAATGGTCCAATTTCATTTTTCTGCATGTGGCTGTCCAATTTTCCCAGCACCATTTATTGAAAAGGCTGTCTTTTTTCCATTGGACATTCTTTCCTGCTTTGTCGAAGATTAGTTGACCATAGATTTGAGGGTCTATTTCTGGGCTCTCTATTCTGTTCCATTGATCTATGTGTCTGTTTTTGTGCCAGTACCATGCTGTCTTGATGATGACAGCTTTGTAATAGAGCTTGAAGTCCGGAATTGTGATGCCACCAACGTTGGCTTTCTTTTTCAATATCCCTTTGGCTATTCGAGGTCTTTTCTGGTTCCATATAAATTTTAGCATTATTTGTTCCATTTCTTTGAAAAAGATGGATGGTACTTTGATAGGAATTGCATTAAATGTGTAGATTGCTTTAGGTAGCATAGACATTTTCACAATATTTATTCTTCCAATCCAGGAGCATGGAACATTTTTCCATTTCTTTGTGTCTTCCTCAATTTCTTTCATGAGTACTTTATAGTTTTCTGAGTATAAATTCTGTGTCTCTTTGGTTAGGTTTATTCCTAGGTATCTTATGGTTTTGGATGCAATTGTAAATGGGATTGACTCCTTAATATCTCTTTCTTCTGTCTTGCTGTTGGTGTAGAGAAATGCAACTGATTTCTGTGCATTGATTTTATATCCTGACACTTTACTGAATTCCTGTATAAGTTCTAGCAGTTTTGGAGTGGAGTCTTTTGGGTTTTCCACATATAGTATCATATCATCTGCGAAGAGTGATAATTTGACTTCTTCTTTGCCGATTTGGATGCCTTTAATTTCCTTTTGTTGTCTGATTGCTGAGGCTAGGACCTCTAGTACGATGTTGAATAGCAGTGGTGATAATGGACATCCCTGCCGTGTTCCTGACCTTAGCGGAAAAGTTTTCAGTTTTTCTCCATTGAGAATGATATTTGCGGTGGGTTTTTCATAGATGGCTTTGATGATATTGAGGTATGTGCCCTCTATCCCTACACTTTGAAGAGTTTTGATCAGGAAGGGATGTTGTACTTTGTCAAATGCTTTTTCAGCATCTATTGAGAGTATCATATGGTTCTTGTTCTTTCTTTTATTGATGTGTTGTATCACATTGACTGATTTGCGGATGTTGAACCAACCTTGCAGCCCTGGAATAAATCCCACTTGGTCGTGGTGAATAATCTTTTTAATGTACTGTTGAATCCTATTGGCTAGTATTTTGTTGAGTATTTTCGCATCTGTGTTCATCAAGGATATCGGTCTATAGCTCTCTTTTTTGGTGGGATCCTTGTCTGGTTTTGGGATCAAGGTGATGCTGGCTTCATAAAATGAGTTTGGAAGTTTTCCTTCCATTTCTATTTTTTGGAACAGTTTCAGGAGAATAGGAATTAGTTCTTCTTTAAATGTTTGGTAGAATTCCCCCGGGAAGCCGTCTGGCCCTGGGCTTTTGTTTGTTTGGAGATTTTTAATGACTGTTTCAATCTCCTTACTGGTTATGGGTCTGTTCAGGCTTTCTATTTCTTCCTGGTTCAGTTGTGGTAGTTTATATGTTTCTAGGAATGCATCCATTTCTTCCAGATTGTCAAATTTATTGCCATAGAGTTGCTCATAGTATGTTCTTATAATAGTTTGTATTTCTTTGGTGTTAGTTGTGATCTCTCCTCTTTCATTCATGATTTTATTTATTTGGGTCCTTTCTCTTTTCTTTTTGATAAGTCGGGCCAGGGGTTTATCAATTTTATTAATTCTTTCAAAGAACCAGCTCCTAGTTTCGTTGATTTGTTCTATTGTTTTTTTGGTTTCTATTTCATTGATTTCTGCTCTGATCTTTATGATTTCTCTTCTCCTGCTGGGCTTAGGGTTTCTTTCTTGTTCTTTCTCCAGCTCCTTTAGGTGTAGGGTTAGGTTGTGTACCTGAGACCTTTCTTGTTTCTTGAGAAAGGCTTGTATCGCTATATATTTTCCTCTCAGGACTGCCTTTGTTGTGTCCCACAGATTTTGAACCGTTGTATTTTCATTATCATTTGTTTCCATGATTTTTTTCAATTCTTCTTTAATTTCCCGGTTGACCCATTCATTCTTTAGAAGGATACTGTTTAGTCTCCATGTATTTGGGTTCTTCCAAACTTCCTTTTGTGGTTGAGTTCTAGCTTTAGAGCATTGTGGTCTGAAAATATGCAGGGAATGATCCCAATCTTTTGATACCGGTTGAGTCCTGATTTAGGACCGAGGATGTGATCTATTCTGGAGAATGTTCCATGTGCACTAGAGAAGAATGTGTATTCTGTTGCTTTGGGATGAAATGCTCTGAATATATCTGTGATGTCCATCTGGTCCAGTGTGTCGTTTAAGGCCTTTATTTCCTTGCTGATCTTTTGCTTGGATGACCTGTCCATTTCAGTGAGGGGAGTGTTAAAGTCCCCTACTATTATTGTATTATTGTTGATGTGTTTCTTTGATTTTGTTATTAATTGGTTTATATAGTTGGCTGCTCCCACATTAGGGGCATAGATATTTAAAATTGTTAAATCTTCTTGTTGGACAGACCCTTTGAGTATGATATAGTGTCCTTCCTCATCTCTTATTATAGTCTTTGGCTTAAAATCTAATTGATCTGATATAAGGATTGCCACTCCTGCTTTCTTCTGATGTCCATTAGCATGGTAAATTCTTTTCCACCCCCTCACTTTAAATCTGGAGGTGTCTTCGGGCTTAAAATGTGTTTCTTGGAGGCAACATATAGATGGGTTTTGTTTTTTTATCCATTCTGATACCCTGTGTCTTTTGACAGGGGCATTTAGCCCATTCACATTCAGGGTAAGTATTGAGAGATATGAATTTAGTGCCATTGTATTGCCTGTAAGGTGACTGTTACTGTATATGGTCTCTGTTCCTTTCTGATCTACCACTTGTAGGCTCTCTCTTTGCTTAGAGGACCCCTTTCAATATTTCCTGTAGAGCTGGTTTGGTATTTGCAAATTCTTTCAGTTGTTGTTTGTCCTGGAAGCTTTTAATCTCTCCTTCTATTTTCAATGATAGCCTAGCTGGATATAGTATTCTTGGCTGCATGTTTTTCTCGTTTAGTGCTCTGAAAATATCATGCCAGCTCTTTCTGGCCTGCCAGGTCTCTGTGGATAAGTCAGCTGCCAATCTAATATTTTTGTCTTTTTATCTTCTTCTGTTTCATTTATTGTTTTCCTTCAGTAAATATAAATGAGCACTGACTACATTCAGTGTTAGAAACAAAAGATTCAAAGGCTTTCTCCTCCTTCTGGAGAGACTGACATGTAGATCATTACAATGCAACATGGAAAGTGCTGGGCTAGTGGGACATGCAAGTGTTTCTGCCTTAAACGACGAATGTCAGAATTTACTTTCTATAAAGGGTGGTGTATGTGCTGGCTGGAAGGGTGAATAAATATGGATCAGGTTAAGAAAGAGAAGGAAGACATTCTAGGAGAAGGAGCCAGTTGTAGGAATGAACAGGAAATGAGTGATAGGAAGAAGCTGATTACAAATAAATTGTGTGATACTTTAGGCTGAGGGCTTTTATTCTTTCCAACAAAGTGATTTCATTTTGTAAAAATTACATTTTCTCTCCCACACTGTGGTACTTTTAAGTATTGTGCTCAATTATCACTCCCATGTAGTACCATTACACATCCATGTAATGGCCAGAGTCTGACCATGGACAGAGACTGCCCATGTGATTTGCTTTGGCCAACGTGATACAGTGAAACAGCGTAAGAAAAGACATAAAACGTGCTTGAGTCCTCTTTTGCTTCTGCCACTACCTCAGAAGGATATAGCCTGAGTATCCCTCTACGCCAAGAAAGATGAGAGACATGTGGATGCAGCCCTCAGCGTGGGTAAGTTCACCATGCCAAGCCTAGATCACCCCAACTACAGACAACTCATAGACACATGAGTGAAAAATATGTGCTCATCCTCGTGTGCTGTTGAAATTTTGTGTGGTTGTTATGCAGTAATAGCTAGCTAATACACAAATTTGAGCATAAATGCTGCCAACATAGTGGTCATTGTGAATTTTCTGAATTGAAAGACATAACTTTATCAGTTACAGCTTTTTGAGAATTATATTTACCCAAATTTTTAAAAATCATATCAAACCCTCACACAGGGGCATCTGGGTGGCTCAGTCAGTTAAGTGTCTGCCTTCAGCTCAGGCCATGATCCCAGGGTCCTAGGATGGAGGCCTGCCTCATGCTCCCTGCTCAGTGGGGAGTTAGCTTCTCCTTTTGCCTCTGTCCCTCCCTCCTGCTCTTGCTTGTGCTCTTGCTCGCTTGCTCTCTCTCTGTCAAATAAAAAAAATCTTTAAAAGACAAAAAATAAAAATAAATAAATCCTCACACAGTTCCCCTGGAACTGAAAAACAAACCAAAAGACTATAGCACAGAAAGGACTATCTATATTTGGGCCCTTCAGAAATGGCCTTTTATGGTCTATAATAGGAGAATAACACTAGCAACTAAGACCAATTTATTGATCTTCAACTCATGGGGTGGCAAATCCTGGCATGGCCACCCAATCTGCTCACTGGGGTACAAAACGAAATCCTGCAGATATAATGAATAAAATGACAGATGCATTGTTTTTTTTTTAATAATTTTTTATTTTTTATAAACATATATTTTTATCCCCAGGGGTACAGGTCTGTGAATCACCAGGTTTACACACTTCACAGCACTCACCAAAGCACATACCCTCCCCAATGTCCATAATCCCACCCCCTTCTCCCAAACCCCCTCCCCCCAGCAACCCTCAGTTTGTTTTGTGAGATTAAGAGTCACTTATGGTTTGTCTCCCCCCCAATCAGATGCATTGTTTATAGAGGAAGATCATGTCCTCGAAAAAACAAGCAGGTATAGCTCATTGTCCACACAACAGCTAACCCAACGTGGCCCAGGTCCTGCCAGCCAAACACAGCACAACAGTAGTAACCAGAGACTTTGATCTTCTAGAATGTGATAGAAACTGGGTTTCCCAGGCACTTGGGTGGCTCAGCTGCTTAAGCATTGCCTTTGGCTCATGTCATGATCCAGGGGTCCTGGGATGGAGTCCTGCACTTCCTGCTCAGTGGGGAGCCTGCTTCTGTCTCTGCCCCTCCCCCCTGCTCATGCTCTTTCTCGCTCAAATAAATAAAATCTTAAAAAAAAAAAAAAAACCTCTGGATTTTCAATTCTAAAAAATAAAATGGACAAAGCAAAACCTAAATAAATAAATAAATAAACAAAAGGGCAAACCAACAAGCCAACCAAGCAAAATACACTTCTCAGTTTCCCTTCCTGGAGACGTATACTTAGATACGCCCCTGCCCAACATTTATTCGAGATTCTTAATTTGGCACACAGGAATCATCAGTGCTCAGTAGCATGTTTATATTCCCTGGATAAAATTCACTTCTCTTCCTGTTGTGTAAAAGTTTTCAGAGTGTCTCTAAAGAGGATTTAAAGCTGCTCATAACAAGGCTTCTTCTCTCTCCTTGGAACACCAACAGCAGCATTTGCTTTCCATTTTTAAAGGCTTGAGAAAAGTAAAGAGCTTGGAAATATCTAATCTGGAAGTTTCCAGTTATGCTCATTTTATTTATTTTTTTACTTATTTGTCTGTTTTGAAGGATAGGACTTACTGATGGCATTGAGGTGTCTACACTTAGTGCTATTTTGTGAAAAAGAAATTTGTAGAAAACATTTCTACAAAAATTTCTAGCCTGAGTTTAGAAGCTTAGATTTCTTAAGATTGATTTTATTAAAAGGGAGATTAAGTTTATATTGGGAATCTTATCCACATTGCATCAGTTTTTACTTTATTCTTTGTTTGCAAAATCATTCTATGTAAACATGGACTTGAGAGTTACTATAGGAATAAACTGTACACACATCTGTCTTAAAATGCTTAATGTCATTCCACTATCTACAGATAGAATAAAAGGGAAGTTAGGTGATTCACATAAATAAAATTAAATTCCTGCCTTTGTGTCATTATGTCATATAAAAATAATTGGGCATATTTTCCTTGAATATGGGCCATATCTTTGGGATGGTCTGTTATAAATATTGGCTATGGCTCACATGATGGTCACTTTAGGAACTTTACCATGTACCTCAAAACAAAGGCCATGGTTTTCTGTAATAAATGAATCTGAGTTACAGGGAGAGGCATAGATGCCTCATATGCAGGAAGATGCCACTGAGAGAATACAGAATGGTTTCACACAGGAGCCCTCAAGTGAAACTCAGAAGGGCAACTGACTGTAGACAGTTGGCTTCTCATATAGGCAACAGTGGGTAGTGACAGGTATATATTTATTATAAACAGCTTATTCTTTTCCCAAACAGCTAAATTACAGATTTCAGAAAGAAGATCCATATTTAGGTTTAAATGAATGTTGTTTGTTAAAAGGAAATTACTAGAATAAAAAGCTGGATTTTTTTTTGCAGGGGATGAAAATGATCCTGAATAGATTCAGTAAACTTGAGAAGTATTAATCACTTGTGGTAAACTATAATGTTACATATTTTCCAAGGCCAACAGGTGTTTTGTATTTGGTACTCAAGAAATATATTTTTTCCAATTTTGTTCTGAAAAAAACAATGTGTTTTAAGTTTAACTAAATTAAAGTACTCAGACCACAACTCCAACCATTGATTAAATAAAGCTGTCTCTTTATTTCATGGATTAAAATGTGCTGAGGATACATGATGTGTTTAAAAACACCTCTACTGTGTTTTTATAAGATGCAAAGGGTTAGTCTACTGAAATGCCACCCAGGAAGGAAATAAAGTACTCTAATTTGGTGAGTCTCTTCTACTTTTATGATTGGCTTCTGTCTATGAATGCTAAGCAATCAGCTTTAATGTTGGACAGATGTGGGTTTCATTCCCAGCCTGGAAACATTCTAGCTATGTGATTTTGGACTTTATGCCCTAGTTTTATGAGGAGTAAAATGGGGATGGATGGTACATACCTCTTGGGAGTATAGCAGAACAAATTATGACATTTAATATAAAAAATGTGCCTAGAATATCATATCCATTGGATGTTAGCTATTATTGGTATTCATATAAATTTTAAGTCTAACTCGCTTATCATTTTGTTGATATGTTTTCAAACTGGGCTGTTTTCTCATTGGGTGGTTTAAGAAATATAGCATATTACATACTATCTAGTCAAAAAGTCTCAATTACTCTTTCATTTATTTTTCATTATGATCCACTCGAGAGAAGTGTATTATTTGTCACTATCCCCTACAGATTATCCCACTTTTCTTCTTCTTGTGATGCTACATACACTGATCTAGAAATCAATGTTTTTTTTTAATTCCATGTTCCCATGCAGTCTACATCCTTATATTATTGCTATCTTTATTTAGATAAACATCCACCTTTACTATCATATTATCCCATACCATAGCAACTCTAAGAGCTGTATTTCTTATGGTTCCCATGGGAGAAGAGTTCTGAGATGGTGTATTTCAGATATTAGTAGGTCTCTAAGAAGTGAATCCAAGAAACATTATATAAATGTTTTGGGTATCAATAAAATAAACATTCTTATGTTACATTTGCATATTTAAATTAGTATTATTAAAGAGAAAAAATGTTCTACTATTGTTGATGGGTGGCAAGATAGGAAGATACTTAGTTTAGAAGCTGGGGTTATGATTGAGAAAATGTCTCCTAATATCCCAAATTGTCTAGTTAATTAAGTGCCCACTTTCCCCTCCTGAAAACAATTAGCAACTGCCCACATTGGGTAATAAGCTCACTGGAGGGGAAGGACATATTAGGGCGGAAAGAGTCTGACACACTACAAACAACACTAGTTGGGCAGGAATTGAGTGGTAGATTGTCTGTGAGCAAAGCACTGAGAAATAAGGCTGCAGAAGTAAGCGGAACCAAATTGCTAAGGGTCTGAAATCAAGGCAGAAGGGTTTGGCTTTCAGTCAATAGTCAATCTATTCTTTCTGACATCTCGTCCTTTAAACCGATGGAACAAAGAGATCAAAAATAAAATCTAATGCCTCTTGACATTAGAGGATGGGGTATGTCATTTAGGATTGACAGTGGAGTGAAGGAATGAAAGAAGACACACACAAAAAAGCAACTGTGGCTGGTGGCACCAGATCCTGGCAAAGAGCAGACGGTCATCTGCGCTGTCTTTAGAAAAGTGTCCTTTATTCTGTGACACCTCTATCCACAGAATCTGTATTTTTATCTTTTAATTTAACTGCCTATTTTATTTTATAATATTCTCCTCTATAAGTCATGTTTATTATGCCCTCTGTTTGGAGAGGCACATGGTACTTGAATTTGCTGTCAGATGAACCAGCTGTGTGGTCTCAGGTAAATTATCATCACCTTTTTAAATTTCTTCAGCTGTAATTTGAGGGAAGAAATACTTGTTTCATTGAATTGTGATAGTGGGTTTACACATGGGATTGAGGATGAGAAAGAATCTTGCACATTCCTGGGCGTAATAGGCAATGTCAACTCGATTCAAATGCCTTATTGCCAAATAGTGTGTCCGTGCATGGAATTTAATAAATCCTTGAAATTCTGACTTTTAGAGCTGGTATTAATATATTTTAGTAGTAGTTCATTATCTCAAAGACATATTCTGGTAAATATTTTTTAAACTATATGATGAATGATATAAAATTAAAATCTTAGAGTCATTCTTCTTACAACTAGGTCTTGCTCTATTTTATACCCTTAATATGAGTGCTGAAATTCTGGAAGGATACCAAACATATGTTGTTATGTTCTTTCCCAAATTAAAGAGGGTATTTCCTTTGAGGTTTCTATCACCAGAGAACATAGACATCCTAGGTAATTTTTTCCCCTCTCCACACTGATCTCTGGACGCTTTCATTGTGTGTCATCGTATAATTCCATTCTGTTCTTTCCCAAATGAGTAAGTAATAGTTAGAATGAATTTTTTCATTGGTTTGCCATGGTTTCTCAGCATTCTCTGCTTCAGTGTTTATTTGCAAATGAGAAGCAAAATAACATCATTACTCTTTTCCTATATTGGAAACAGCTTCTACTGTAACTCTTTGTCAATGGGTTAATAGCACAACATGGCAAAATACACTTTTTCCTTTTTTATTCAGGTCCTCTTCTCAATATAAAATTACAAATTTTTATTTTATCAAATCCAGAACAATTTTTAAACCATAAATACTTTCCGGTGGCCTCTACTTAATATCAGCCTAAAATGCAACATATCATAGCTGTAAAAATGGTCACATACAGCATGCCCTTAATAGGAAAATGCATTTTTGATATAAAAAAATCATGAAAGACACTGAAGAAAGGCTAGAAGTCAGAGACAGTCCACAATGATTCTTTCGCTTTCAGAGGAAAATGATACAGGTACACTTTGAATTAAAAGTAAAGAAATAGGTTGCTTCCAAATTCTCTGTAAATTGAATCAAATTTTAAAATCAGTGAGTTCACCATTTTAAGTTCTCTGTACTTTCATTGACAGCTGAGAAATAGCTTTTGTATTTTAATCACCTCCAGTAGTTCTATTTTATTAATCTAGTTTTAATCTAGTTTTTTAAAAATTTAATCTAAGTTTTAAGTTTTTGAAATTCTTAGTTGAAGTAAATCAAGAACGTGGAATGTGAAGTCGACATATGAACCAAAAGATAGTCCCTATCCACCCAAATTGTGCATAGAAATTCACAATCTGCACTTTCCTTGGAAGGATAATCATAAAATGATGTGTGGTTTCCACGTAAGTCTAAAAGGTGGTGAGTAAGGCTCCCCATATGCATTTTAAAAGTTGTGATACTCTATTGTTACTGGTTTTATTTCAATACTGTATGAATCCTATGTGTTTTCATTGTGTAAGAAAAATATTTCCCTATAATTTTCGTTTTAGAAACTGCTCCATTTTCAAGTATGAAGGGGCTTCTTAATGATCTCATACCTGAAGCTGGTCAGAAATGCATGTCCAGAACAAACCTTCCAGGAACTCTTGGTTTTTCCATTATACTCCCCTCTTCCACCTCTGTTCAGACACTGTTCCAAATTCTCCACAATAATCTAAGAGATCTACATAGAATGCCTCTGTAGTCTAGCATTTAGAGTTACAAGAGGATTAGGAGTCAACATATTAAGGTTTAAATATTCATTTATTCGTATATTTCTTTATCCAACCAATATTTTTCAAGCCCTTTCAGTGTGCCAGGTGTGGAAGAAGACACGAGTGAGCTAAATTAGCACCCCTGCTGTTGTGGGTCTCCTTTCGCAATTCCTGCTCCCTGATTTTAGGAGGTCTCTAATTTCTCTGCTCAACTTGGGGCTTTTTCTTCTTCTAACTGAGTCCACAGGTGAGGAGGGACATTGAGAGGAGTTTATGCTAATATATATTTAGAAAGAACTTGGAACTCTTAGTGAAAGAGGAGATAGAATAGACCCCAAAGACAGAACATAGAAGGAGGAGTGAGATTTACAAAAACCAAGGGAGAAGAGGCAGAAGGACTGCCTTGCCCCGGACCTCACCCCTGCATCCAGGAACGTTTAAGGAGTTTGGAACTGGAAGAAATGTCAGGCTGGCTTACTATGAGAGGGCTTTGAGAAAACAGGCAGGAAAGATTTGGAAGGACCCTTTTCTGTTATAGCCCTCTCTGTGTTATTGCTACCTGTTTTAGAGGCCTTAAATGTCGATTGTTTTTAGGACCGTTGGCCCTGGATTTGAGCTTCTTTCTCTGTTGACACTACACTGAGACTCACTAAGAGGCTACCCTATTTTGCTGGGATACAGGAGCCCAAAAAGGATTCTTTTCAAGACAGAGAAAAAAAATGCAGAGTAAAAGTGACCAGTTTCTCCACAGAAAAACCTGAGAAATCATTATGGAGAGATTGCATAGGATTTCATTTTTCTAAGGCATTTCCCCAAGTTGCTCAACTCCTATTATTCTTATGGATTATGTCCTTGATATATGCTAGGCTAGTCACTGAAGTGTATGAAACATAACCAGTGAAAATTAACCCTTTCCCAATCATTCTCTTTTTTTTTCTTTTTTTAAAGATTTTTTATTTATTTATTTGACAGAGAGAGATCACAAGCAGGCAGAGAGGCAGGCAGAGAGAGAGGAGGAAGCAGGCTCCCTGCCGAGCAGAGAGTCTGATGCGGGGCTCGATCCCAGGACCCTGAGATCATGACCTGAGCCGAAGGCAGCGGCTTAACCCACTGAGCCACCCAGGCGCCCCTCCCAATCATTTTCTATTGACATCTACAAGTTACTCATTTGCAGAGAAAAGTACCAAGAGTTTTCCTTCTTGTCCCCCCCCCTTAGACTTTATCTTTGATATTATATTTACATCATTGGATATTATAACTGATCTCTTATTTTTGTTAGTAATGACAGGTATCACAGAAGTTTTTTTGTCTGTTTGTTTGTTTAAGTCTAATGGAACAAACCAAATGTAGGACCAATTAGGTCTTGTCTAATTTTATGGTACCAAGGCACCCAGGTTTATTTGTGCAGATTAAATCAAATCTTCCAACTCCCAAATACAATGTATATATTAGTATTACCATTTTACAAAATGGAGATGCATTAAAGCCAAGATTCAAATTAACAGTTAATCTGATTTCAAATTTCATAATTTTCTACTCCATCATACTAATTTCCCAAACTTTTATAACCTGCATATGTAATGATCATTTCATTTAATATATATGTATTTATTTTATAGAATTTCCATCAGCAGGCTTCACTTGATCTTAGCCAAAAGGCCGAGAAGCGATCCATCAGCAGGCTTTAAAGAATCTATGCTAGGTTATCTTTATTTGACATAAAGTCCAGATAAATAGTACCAAATACCTTAATGTAATGATTTGCAATTCTGTTTTATAAATATCCAGAGACATATTAGTTGGTGCGTACAAAATCTTTCAGATTAAAACGAACCATTAGAATTTTATAAATTGATACACCAGCATATTATTATTGTAATAAAAAACTTAAAGACTGTGTCACTGGCACAAAATCAAATAGGTGTTTATAGGAATTGCTAAGCAGACATGTATTTGTCTTCTAAAATATGTAACAGTCAAAAGTGTCAGTTAAATTTAAACCCAGCCACCTTGATTAATTCCAAAGGAGGCCAACAACTGTGATTGACAACATCTTTCTCTAATCTGCATCCTTATTTGCATCATACAAGCATTATATCTCTTCACTGACCACACATTTTGAAGCTTAAAACAGTTTCTCTGGAAAGCCTTGCCTTAAAGGCAACAGAAAAAGCTATTCCTTATAGCATATGAAACTGGTCCACTAAAAATACAGTTAGGGAGAATATTTTAAAAGCAGAGATACTACAAATTTCATTTCCAGCATCTTTCAATCTTGACTATTTGCCTGAATCTTACAACTAAAAATATATTAATATTAATAACAAACAATACATAATACAAAAAAATCTTTGCCACTCAATTATTGAAGAAATTCTCAAAACTACTCAAGCATTTCTCCATGGCATTTCCCAGAGTGTCACTTACTGTCCATTTGTGTTGTATCTGTCAACATATTTAGATTTTATATTTAATTTGAAGGCGCTCTATCAAAATATTGGTTTTCTATAAGTTTTCCATGATTACTTATTTCCATTTCAAATAAGTTAAAACAAGGAGTGTCATAAAATATTCAAAAATGTATCATTTTCTATTGTGTTGGTAATGGTTTTTCTTTTAAAAATCTTCCTCACACTGAAAAGAAATAAAATGGAAAAAAAATCATCCTCTCCAGGGTGCTGTTGGCCTACTAGTACCAAGGACAGCTGGGGCCTTGTTTTTTTGTCATTTCCACACTTGCTTGCAAACCTTCTGTAAGAGAACAATATAAAAGCTTTTAGAAAAACAATTAGAAATCTATTGAATTTCTCTCACCTATAATAACTTCAGAATATTTAGGTAGATCATGTATAATTGAATTTTCCAATTAAGAACAGTACAACATTCATTTTCAATAGCTCATCTTTTTTTGATGTAGTTCAACATCACCACATTTTTAAAAAAATTTAAGTGTATGTTATTTTTTCAAGTCATTTTATGAATAAGTAAATAAGTATAAGCTAACTGAAGTCTTCTCCCATAAATTGAGTTTGCCATTTAGTACCTGCCCACAGGCTCAGACCTTTAAAAAAGTCTGGCCAGGCTTAAAAAACAGCATGTTCTGGGAGAAGACAAAATTAATCAAAGCTGAAACGACAATCCTTTGCACACATTCTGGTTCCTTTAGGCTGCTAGTGTTCATTTAATTTTTGCTGATTAGCCAAATCCTACCATTATGATGGTCATCAGTTGTATCAGGCAGCTTAGCCTGCCTGTTCACCATAACTAGAGGCTGAAATGTGCTACCAAGGGAAATGAAAGACAGCTTATATTTTCCAAAATAGTTTGGTGTTTTACAAATGCCAAGGCATGAATTATCTACCAGGAGCAAGTGACTTAGTGAGCTTGACTTCATCTGTACTTAGAAGGAGAGCTGTTTAACTTTTAGTGTAACCCTAAAACCTAGAAGATAAAACACAGTTCTTAAATGTCAAAAAAAACAAAACAAAAAAACAAAAACAAAAACAAAAACAAAAAAACAAGAAAAAGAAAATTAAGAATGATAATCCATTTTAATTATATTTTCATAATGTATTAAATTATGAGATGCAAAGAGGTTCAGAATTACTATTAAAACTGCTTTTTGTGATACATTTAGAGAAGTGCTATATGAGAGGAATGGACCGACCATTTTAACTTTTGTGTTTTTAAGAAACACATAAAGGACAGAGTCATGCAGAAAAATGAATACAGCAATGTGAGAGCTCAGTTCTTTTGGTGTGGCAGTGTTCGATAAGGGATGTGTTAGTATCCATCATAGTTACCAGCATTGCTAACCTGTATATATGATCAGATGCCTAGTTAAGAAGGTTTTGCTTTCTTTTTTGAATAGAGGCATAGTGACTATTCTTTTGTGCTTTATTCCACTGAATTCTTTGAAAACATTGGAATCCTTTGAACATTAAACTAGCTATATGCAAAATCACTGTTTTCATTAATATTTTAGGTAGCTGCTGACAGAATACTGTTGACTACACACAAACTGAGCTTTCATTTCAGCCACATTACAATCATTTATTTAGAGCCAGTATTACTATATATATTTTATAAATGGCTGGAACTCATCCACCACAAGTTGATTAAGTAATTTGCTTAACATCATCTAACAGAACTGAATTTTATATTGGACTCTAACTAGTTTGGGAAAAGATATTTAATCCTTATGGACCATATTTGATACAGTTATAAAATGAAGCTTACAGCCTTGTGAGAGTTTCTAGGCTGTGATATAGGGAGGAGGGTCTCAGGTGGAGCTCAGCAAACTCCCTGAATTGAGCTGAGAGTCCAGGAAAGCTAAGGCAGAGAGAGATTCTAAGAGTACTGGACAGGACAGAAAGGCACAGTGAAATCTAGAATCTGCAGAATATTGATTAGCACACATATGTGAATAGATATGAGTTTGGGAAAAAGATTACTGCTTAAAACATCAACAGTAACAGTGTCCAGCACTTACACAGGACTAGGAATAGTACCTGCTTGTTCCCAATTTTCATACTATTCTTTATTATGAATGGGACATTGAGTAGAGGACATACGAAAGTCTCAATAGTGGGAAATAATAAGACCTAAACTGAGCACTGCTTTAGTCCACCTAACAAATATTAGAAGCAATGCTGAAAAGAAAAATTGGTTTCCATAATTAAACTGCATCCCAGAATGAAGCTCTAGAATATTTATATGAAACAAAATATCCAGCACTGAAAAGGTAAAACTCACAAGGCATGGCACTGAGTAGAAAATATCAGGTATGCAAAGAAGTAGGAAAACCACAACACATCACAAAGAGTAGAGCCAATAAAAACTCACACAGGGGGACACATGGGTGGTTCAGTGGGTTAAGCCTCTGCCTTCAGCTCAGGTCATGATCTCAAAGTCCTAGGAATGAGCCCCACATCAAGCTCTCTGCTCAGCAGGGAGCCTGCTTCCCCCTCTTTCTCTGCCTGCCTCTCTGCCTTCTTGTGATATCTCTCTCTCTCTCTCTATCAAATAAATAAAAATCTTAATAAAAACCCAATAACAACAACAAACTTACCCAGAATTTGGCACAGATGTTATAATTAGTAAACTAGGACACTAAAACAGTTGTTATAAGTATATACCGGTTGTTCAAAATGGTAAGTAGAGACATGGAAAGTATTTTAAAAAGACACAGGTCAAACTTCTCATTATGAGATGGAAAAGAAACTGGGTGGGATTAATAACAAATAAGACATTGAAGAAAAAAGGACAAGACACTGAAGAAAAGATTAATGAACTTGAAGACTGATAATATTACAGCAACTATTCACAAGGAAGCACAGAGAACAAAAAAATAAAAAGAGCACAGTGGATTATGGAGTAATTTCAAGAAGCCAAATACAAAGAAGTAGAAAAAAGAAATGAATAGAAAATTCTTTGAAAAAGACTTTAGCTGAAACTTCTCCATTTTCATGAAAACTATGTAAGCCCATACCTCTAGGAAGCACAATGCACCCTTAAGCACAAAAAATGTAGAGAAAACTGTTTTAAGCACATCCTAATCAAACTGATCAACCAGTACTAAAGAGAAAATTGAAAACAAAGCCAAAGAAAAAGGACACACTATGCACAGAGGTACAAAGATCAGGGGAAGAGCAGATTTCTCTAAGGAATGACTATTCTTTAAGGAATAGTCATGTGAAAAGACAGTGGAGCAACTTTGAAAGTATTGGGGGAAATAAGGGGGAAAAGTCTGTAAGCTTAGAATTCTATACCCAGAAAAAAAGATCTTTCAAAAATGAAGGTGAAATAAACACTTTTTCAGACATACAAAAGCTGAAATAATTCACCAACAATACACTCAAACCACAAAACACTATTAAGATAGTTCATTAGGCAGAAGGAAAATGGTAATAGTGGATGGAAATCTGGATCTACGTATGGAATGAAGAGCACTAGGTAAGTATAAATACACAAGATGAGCAAATATATAAGATGTTTCTCAAGATTTATATTGCTTAAAAACAAAATTGACTGAGATATACGAAAATAAATTGTATGATGATAGCATAACAGCATAGGGGAGAAATGGAAGTAGACTAATAGAAGATTCTTATACAATAATGAAGTAAGTATCACATGAAAGTAGACTGTGATAATTTAAATTATATACTATATAAAGACACAACCAAAATGACAATAGTAATAAGGTAACAAAGGAAATTAAATTGGATGATTAAAAAATACTGAATTAATTCAAGAGATGTCAGAAAAGAGTTTAAATGAGAAGAACAAATGGGACATATTGAAAACAAAAATAGTAGTTGTTCCATAGTAGTCCCATAGACTACTACTTAGGAATAAAAAAGAATGAACTTTGATGAAAGCCAAAGCATGAATGGATCTCCAAATAATTATGCTAAGTGAAAGGTAAATGAAAGGTAACTGAATGAATCCATTTATATAAAATTCTAGAAAATGTAAACTAATCTATAGGAACAAAAAACAGACTGGGGTTGCCTGGGGACAGGGCTTATCATCTTGATTATACATCCTTGTGTCAAATTGTATACCTGGAAAATGTTCTGTAGAGTGTACCCTGTGTTACTTACAGCTGAATAAAGCTATTAAAAATTCAGATGACAAGATCTAGAAGTGACAGGAAGGAGGAGGGATAACTATTTAAGAGGTATTTTTTTAGGTTCTCACATTGCAATAAAATGGATTGCTGTCTGTCTCCTGATCAGCATTCCCAGATCTGAATTATTTGCTGATTGATGCTATTAATTGTGCATTAAAGTAAATTTTTCAAAAGAATCTACTAATTTTTATGCATGAGCTCAAGTTGACGGCCTTGGGCACTGTCTAAGTTCCCAGGGCAGATATTTTCTTATAGGCTCTGGTTTGGGGAATATTTTTTGTTTGTTCTGCTTTTTTATTTGTTTGTGTGAATGTTTTTCTGTAGACTAGTTTTGATGACCCATCAGCCTCAATAGGGACTTTTATCCATAGTCTAGGGCTAATAAGACTCCAAAACAGTGGTTCTCAAATCTCTCTATTCATTACTGTAATCTGGAGAACCTTAAGAATTTCCCAATGCTCAGGCCCCTAGTACAGAACGATTAAATTAGAATCTCGGGATGAGGCCCAGGAAAAATACCAAGAGATTTTATTAATTTACTTTGATATCTAGCTTCTAAAGCATTTCTTTAGAAAGCACATTATACCTAACCCCTTGGTGTTCTATTTTCATACATTGCTGAACATAAAAATAATCTCTTATACATAGGATAACATAAATCTATACATGTCAAACAACTTCAGAGAAGAGAGTGCCTGGAAAAATTCCATGAAATATTAACTTGTTAGATGTAAAATATCATTTGGGCTCAAAGAGATAATGTTATACTAAATTCTACTATAAACTTGGTATTGAAGTCAAAATTGTAATGGAAATATCTGAAGGAAAAACTTCACGTTGAAAATGTACATTCATTAACTCTGTGGGTTGAAAAACACTGCTATCATTACAATACTTTATACTGGCCTTCAAAGTTACAGTTTAAGAAACACTTCCACAGGGAACCTGGGTGGCTCAGTGGGTTAAGCCTCTGCCTTCGGCTCAGGTCATGATCCCGCATTGGGCTCTCTGCTCAGCAGGGATCCTGCTTCCTCCTCCTCTCTCTCTCTCTCTCTCTGCCTGCCTCTCTGCATGCTTGTGATCTCTGTCTGTCAAATAAATAAATCTTTAAAAAAAAAATTTCCATGGCCAATACAGCGTTTTCTCCCAATAATCAATTACAAAAATTTATAAAAACCATGAGCAAGGTCTATGTAAGATCATGTTTCAAGTGGGAAGAATCAAAGGAGCAAAGAAGTCTAAGACACAGTTACTTCTATGAGTTCCTAAAATCCTGCCCTTGTTGTGTCTTTAAACATAGTCTGGGTTTATAACTCTTGATTCTCCGACTTGTACCTAAATTTAGAGAAAGAGGAGGTCTGAGAAGTAATCACAGGCTCACCTGCTCACTTAGGGAACATGAAGTCCACAGCACACATAGGACTTCTACTTGGTGAGCTCGTGATACTGAAATGCTCTCTTGACCCACTCATGAATAATGGGACAGGTCCACATTTAGCATTTGAGCTGCTAAAAAATATGACTACAGAGCAGCGAGTGCCTATGTTCCCTGTCAAGTAGAGATGCCCAAAAGACAGAGAGATAGAAACTAAAAGACTAGGAGAGAGAGGGAAAGAGGGGAGAGAGTGAGGAGCATTCCTAGGGCTGCCTTTCCTTCTGGTCTGTGAACTACTGAATTCAGTATAGTTCTAGTTGGTTTGCAGATGCATACACGACCATGAATAAAATAGCTAATGAAAGGGAACTAAGAGCTTAAGTCCCAGTGAATTCTGCAAGTCTTCTTTTTAAGTTACTGTTATTACTATTTTTGCAGTCCAAAACACATCTTATTCAAACAGTATGATAAATCTGTCTCAGGAAAGCCTGCCCTGACTATCCTATTAAAATTTCCTCACCCATTGCCTGTCCCAAAAACTTGGACCTATTTTTTTTCCAGCTATCTATCTCCATATAGCATAATATATATTCAGTTTAATTACTTTGTTTATTCTTTCTCTCCACTATAAGCCAGCAACTAGACTATCATCTCAATTTATGGAGAGATTTTTGTTTTATTTACTTGTGTATCACAATTACTGAAATTGTGCCTGGCACCTTACAGACACTCCAAATACACTTGTCAAATGAAATAATTAGGTTCTCAGATTGTTAAAGTTTGTAATATTAGAGACAAATATTGGAGAAAGCTAATGGAATGAAAGTTTAAAAATAATGCAGTTGAGTAACTTATCTTCTTATATTTCAGTTACAATTGTGTTGGATATTTGACTTATAGAACAGCAGATTTGGCACCCTGATTTAATGGAAAAAGATTTGGGTTTAGAATCAGCTAAAGTTGGGTTGAGTCTTGTCTGCTGTCTACTGATCTGTGAGGTCTTGAGCAAGTTATTTACTCTTCTCAGCTGCAAAATGGGAAAAGTAACCCTTATCTTGCAGCTGGGCAAACTGAGGAGACTGGGCCCACATGCCAGTCCCAGACCTGCGATGTCTTAAGACCTTCCCGCCTGCCTGTTAGGGCCTGTATTGTGTCTCACCCACCTCAAATTCATATGTTGAGGCCCTAACAACCAGTACCTAAGAATGTAACTAGATCTGGAGAAAGGGGCTTGAAAGAGGTAATTAAATTAAGATGGTATTGTTAGAGTGGGCTCTAATCCAGTATACCTTGTGCCCTTATGAGGAAGGAGATTGGGACACAGAAAGACACCAGGAATGCACACACATAGGAAAGGCCAGCATGAAGACACACGGGAAGGCAGCCATGTGCAAGCTAAGGGGAAAGACTTCAGAAAAAACTAAACCTCTGACACCCTGATCTTGGGCCTCTAGCCTCCAGAGCTATGAGAAAACCAATTTCTGTTAAACCACCCAGTCAGTGGTATTTTGTTAGAGCAGCTCTCGCTAACTAATACCCTTTGCTCAAGTATTTTTCTGCCAGCCGAGTGGCAGAAAAAGTATTTTTCTTCCATCAGAGTGTGCCAATTTGCTTAATCCCTAGAATTGAATTAACAGTTCCTTACTCCTCTTTCTAGGTAAAATCCAGCACCATTCACCATTTAATTGTTATGTTTATTTAGCAAAAATGTGATGGATTGCATCAGGGACAGTTTAGCTGTGTGCTATTTAGCTGATGGTTCTGTCCCCTTTTCTCTGAACATCTTTCCCACCTTTGTGTCAAATTTGGGCTCTTGCAATAGGACACATATATTATCCCTAATGTAGAAATCAATATATAGAAACTATTAGTAGTGGCAGGAGTTTGGAAATTGAGTATAAATTTTGAAAAAGCAGGTTATTCAAGAACTTCAGAAGTTGAGTCACTGGTCCTTTAGGTAACTAGTACTTTTTTTTTTTAAGATTTTATTTATTTATTTGAGAGAGCACCCACATGCATGAGCACAAGCGGGGAAGTGGGGAAGAAAGAGGGAGAGGGAGAAGCAGACTCCTAGCTGAGCAGGGAACCCAATATGGGGTTCCATCCCAGGACCCTGAGATCATGACCTGAGCCCAAGGCAGAGGCTTAATGACTGAGCCACCCAGGCACTGCCACTTAGAGCTTTACTTTAGAAATTATATAAGGATATTCTCAGTTCTAAAATGAGTATGCATAAAAGTAGTAGCCTCCTAACAGTAAACAGAGTAAGAGTAATCTATGTAAAGTGTTTACCACAGATCCCAAAATATGTCACTCAAAATTCTTTACTGTACTATGACATATTATAACATAAAATTTTATGTTTGTATATTTCTGTTTGCTTTGCTAATAATAGCAATAACATTACGATCACTACCATAGTTTACCTTGTTTTTACTACAGACTTAACACCATTTATATGCAAGGCTACTCAAGATAAAATCAGAAACATGGGAATTTGACCTTGGAAAGAACTATAAAATTTGTCAAATTTGACTATCTCTGGGATGATTTACTCTTTCCTAGTTCTTTTTTTTTTTCCTTGTTCCTCTTTGGTCATAAATGAGAAGAGAGAGGCAGTTACTCCCTGGTAATAGAGAGAAATAAAGAAATGTTAAAAAGCTTAGAAAGGAAATATAGAGGCATAGAATCAGAAGATGGATTTGTCTGGGATCACCTGATTGCTTTCCAAAGAAATGAACCAGAGCTGGTAAGCAGAGCATCCTGCTGGATTAGCGAGGTGAATGGGAATAACCAACAGAGCTGGTACCTAGCCATCACCATCACATGAAAAGAACAGTAGAAGTTCAGAAAAGCCCACAATGTGCTTTGTGGCTAGAGGAGTCTTTCTTTCTTTCTTTCTTTTTTTTTTTTTTTTTTTTTTGGAAGCGCTTTAATCAAGGAGATTTAACAGAAATATAGGCAGTAGAATGGTCTGGCTTGTTCCCTTTGTTGTTCTCTATATTTACCAATCTTTTTACAAGCCTCACTACCATGATTCTGCTTCTTTCATTTCTGTTACCATTTACTCAAACAAAAGTAGCCTTTATTCACTGGTCTCAGATTTAAGCATGACACAGATTTTTAAAAACTGACCTTTCATCTCTTATGACGCTGTAATCAATCCCGACTTTCTTCTGCCTGTGTGTATATTCTCCTTGTGGCAAGAGTGTTGTTTTCTTGTTCTTGTTCTTTTAAAAAAATGGATACTATCACACATAACATGTTTCTGGTGACTTCTATCCTTTTCCACACAGTAATCTTATTTATTCTTAAAATAACTCTTCACTAACATTATTAACTGGAATTTAAGTAAAAACATGAAAAATTAATTAAAAAAACATGAAACTACAAAAAAAAATAATGAAGTTCATTTTGGAAAAAAAACTCTTCATTATCAATTTCATGAATGTTGAAAGCCTCCTCAAGCACAAAATTCAGAGGTCACTCTATTAGTTTATAAGCAGTAAGGAATGTAGCAGAACTGACAACAGAAGAGCTGCTTTAAAATAACCGTCTTTTAAGAAGGGCACATATAAAATATACATATTTTATATGTGAGCACTGGGTGTTATAAGCAACTGTGGATCATTGAACACTATGTCAAAAACCAATAATGTACTATATGTTGGCTAATTGAACTTAATTAAAAAATAAAGAAACATAAAGATAAAAAAAAAAAACCGTCTTTTAAATCATTGAAGATTCAGACATATGGGTCTATTTGTCTCCTCTTTGGTTAATTCTTTAAAATGACTATAAGAAGGGCTTGCCTGGGTGACCCAGTCAGTTAGGCATCCAAATCCTGATTTGGCTCAGGTCATGATCTCAGGATTGTGAAATCGTGCCCAG
Organism: Mustela lutreola; assembly: GCF_030435805.1. Lineage (NCBI taxonomy): Eukaryota > Metazoa > Chordata > Mammalia > Carnivora > Mustelidae > Mustela > Mustela lutreola. The sequence continues at coordinate 105,104,518 of NC_081295.1, read as the reverse complement.
CATTGGGCTCAGCACTCAGCAGGGAATCTGCTTGGGATTCTCTCTCTTTGTTTCTCTGCCCCTCCCCCTGCTCGCATGCTCTCGCTCTTCCTCTCAAATAAATAAATAAACCTTTAAAAAAATGATTATAAGAAGGATAAGTGCAGACTCAGAAAGTGTCTTACATTTCCCCTAACCTCATGGCTCTTTGTTATTGTTTGGATATTTGCATATTGAAATTTTCTCAGAACTATCAAAGATTATTATGTCACTAATGGTATCTTCATTTTAGTTGTGAATGCTCCCTAAAAAGTCAGTTTTTTGAACATGCCTCCAAGTTCTCAGTCCATTTCATTCATTAGAAAGCGAAATCACTCAAATTCAAAAGAGAAAATCAAGGATAATTTATACAATGAGATAGAAAAGATGAAGGCAGAGTGGATGGCAGATTCAAAAATCCATCATTTTTGCTATCAAAATGAAATCACTTATAAAGCCTAAATCCTTTGGTTTTTTTTTCTCCTTCTTTGGTTAAGTTTGAACTGAAAAGGAAAGCAGACATTAAAAAAATACTGGCAGCTTAGTATTTCATATATATTTATTCACTAAGTGCTTCAGTGTTCAGTATGGCACCCAGTAGGCACATATGGCCACTTAATTTTAAAATCAAAATTAAATTAAAAATTCAGTTCTTCAGTCACACCAGCCACATTTATACACTCAACAGTTACATCTTACTATGACTACCATATTGGACAGCACAAGCACAGAAAATTTCTATTATCACAGAAAGATCTATTGGAAAGTCCTGCACTAGGATACATAAAATTGCCAAGTATGAAATACAATAGGAATTTTAGCATTATAAGCCAATGCAATGTTAAATTTGGAAAGAAATTAATTACCACAGAGTAAATGAATAGTTAATAGAATAATACAGCAATCTGAATGATCCTTTTATAGAAATTTGTGTATTTGATGATCCTTTGATATAAATGTGTATATGGCAAACTGATATTTTTAGCCCTAATAGCTAATGTTTGGGAGTTGAAATAGAACACATGAAAATGGTCAGTAAAGCAGAATGCTCTCTACCATGGTTTATGAAACCGTTTAGATTAAAGTTGCTCTCATGTAAAACTTAAAACACAGCTAATCTGGTTGCAATGAAGCTACGGGGTTCCTGCCTGGTCAGACAGTTTGGCGCACTGCAGGTTTCCAACATACCTTGAGTCATGAATCCCAAGGAAAGCCTGAGCTTTAAGGGAAAAAAAAAAAAAAAAAAGCAAATTCTGACCACAGTAGGTGAGAGTGGTTTAAAAAGTAGACTAGTAAAGCTCAGAACTAAAGCTAATTCAGAAGTGAGACCCCTCCCTACTCTATGTCAAAGTAAATATTTTATTATTAACTTAATGTGAATGTTTATATCTTCTCATGAAAATAAGTACAGCTGAAAGAGAAAAAAAATCCAGGAAAATAAAATTGGTAAATGCTGTCATGATTAAGAACAGGACGAAGTTTCAGATCAGAAGGTTAAGGATGAAAAGAAAGGCATTGTTACATCTCGCTATATTTCTAACCATAGTAATCTGTAAAGATTAGAAATGCTGGGACGCCTGGGTGGCTCAGTTGGTTGGGCAGCTGCCTTCGGCTCAGGTCATGATCCCAGCGTCCTGGGATCGAGTCCCACATCGGGCTCCTTGCTCTGCAGGGAGCCTGCTTCTCCCTCTGACTCTTCCTGCCCTTCTGTCTGCCTGTGTTCGCTCTCACTCTCTCTCTCTTACAAATAAATAAATAAAATCTTAAAAAAAAAAAAAAAAAAAAAAAAGGAACAAGCTGTATAGCTAAAACATTAAAAAAAAAAAAAAAAAAAAAAAGAAATGCTTTCACCTTTGGATAATAAAAGAATTTTTGTTATATACAGTGCCATATAACAGGAAAAAAAAACACCACAAAAATGAAAATTACTTAACTGGCTTATATGAAATCATTATTTCATTTTGATATGCATTTGCCTGATGAATAATTTATTAGAAAGTGATAATTGTATAAAACTAAATACCAAAATTGCTTTATTTATGAATGTAAATGATAGGTTCTTAAATTGTTTTTTAATTGGAAAAAAATGTTACTAAAGATCAGAGCTCAAATAGTTTTGGGGAAGATGTACTGAAAAATATTAAACAGATACATCATGCCATCATACTCTCGTACTGCAAGCTATTAAAATCCCTGCTCCACAACCAAAATCATATTGCCAAGAAGTGTGGCAAGAGTCATTATGGGATGCTAAAATTTTAGATTCTGTTTTGTTTTGTTTTCTAATTTATCCCCTGCCGTCCACAGGTTGAATCAGATAATTTGAATCATATCAGCTCCAATGACGTTAACAACTTTTTAGGCCTCCATTTCTTAGATCCTGGAACAGCATCAACCTCAAGGCACTATGTAGATTATTGAAGGTAAAAAGACATTAAAAAAAAGAAAAGAAAGGAAAAGAAACTCTCCCCTTGTGTGGCCAGCCCACTGGATACCTATGATTAGAAATATATTAAGCTATGACAGTGCTCTGCTATTCATCTTTAACCTTTTGGTACTTATGAATGAAAAACATGAATTGTCTTCTAAAACTTGATCCTGTTCTTAATCATGAAGTGTTTACCAATTTTATCTTTTTTTTTCTGTTTGGTGAGTTAGAAGGTCTTAGAGACTTATAACACTGATTTTAAAGCATCTGCTTTGGGTTCTATTCTGAAGCAGGATTGATGCTTATGATGCAAAGTACATAAAGCATCCATTTAAAATGGATCCCTTAGCAAACTAACATTCATTAGTACATTACTGTAAACTTCCAGTTTCATTAGTCATAGTGCTGTTCATTAATTAGATTGAACATAGTGCTGCCCGATCTGTAAAGTGTTAAAAGGCATTTATAAAAATGGGGTAGGGAAACCTTACTGACAAAAGAATCTTCTCAAGAAACACAAAGTTAATAATCTTTCATGGCATGTTAAGGGAAAATAACTAAAATATTACAGGATATCCAACCTAGGTTACACCATGGAAGCATTTTATAAATAGCTACTACTTCCCTCTCTCTTCACCAAGCACCAAGTTGTATTATTTTTTATTATTCTGGGTTTGTGACATACTTTGTTTTATTATACAATTTTTTAACAGAAAATTAAAAAAACATGTTCATGAATAATACTCGATAGAGAAGGTCTTACAGTTCCTTTGGAGCCTTTAATTTCCAAAGAAATTAGGTCTCAGAAATATGCTATTTCTTTACCCTTCATGTAAAGTATACATATATATATATATGGAAAAGCTGATTAATAGCTACAATCTACACAGAAGATGAAGGTAGTATAGAATACTCCTTATTAGGGACTTATTCACTGATTTCCATAGAAAACTTTCTGAAAATTCAACTTTTGCCTCGTTGCAGAGTTAGGCTGTTAGGTGCAGTGAATCCCCACCAATTACGTGGACCCTTCTGTTGCAGGATGGTTTTGAAGAGATAATGACTTCCCGCAGCGAGTCAGTGAACTGACCTCCTGCATCAGTAACAAAAGCTACACATTGAGGGGTGTCCGTAGCCATGCGGCTCCAAACCAGCAATCTGTAATAGGCAGCCCTACTTGCAGTGAGAAAAAAAGAAATGGAAGTTACTATTAAAATCTCCTCTACATTGTAAGAAATGCATCTTTACAGCACTAAATAGGGAATGCATGATTTTAAAAAAAAATAGGGAGATAATCACATCAAAATAAAACTTTTAAGAAAAGAAACATGGGAAAGCATAAATAATCCATAATTTAGGAGATACTTGTCATAAGCATTGATCATTACATCTTATGGGAATACTGACTATTAAAACATAGACATTCTGTGTTTAGTTTTTTGTTCTAATAATATTTTATGTTTTTTAATTTGTATTATTACCAGGAAGTGTTATTATAATAACAAAAGATCATATATGAAGTGGATCTTATGCATTTTATGATATAACTCATTAAGTTAAGGAGGGAACATATGTTATAAGAATTAACCACACTTCATAAAGAAAGTTAAATGTCAAGTTCTGTTTGACCTGTTAATTATATTCAATACCATTAAAGGGCAGCATTTGCAAATTGCTTCTGTGCGTAATATTTTAGTGTTTAGTGACAAATTTATAATCTTGACCCTCATAATTAAATTACTTAATTCCGGAATGTTTAATGGTTCTTGATTTCATGCTTGTCTTTATTTTCTTCTTCTCTCGATTATTTTTGAAAATTCCATGTTATTTCCTTTTATTTTTACTTTCTTTTAATACCCACTGACCTTTTACAGAAAATAAAACCTGTAATGAGAATAATGACCAAACGTTAAACGTGCCTGTTAAGTTTAAGAATCTTCGATGAAAGTATAGGTATATACCAGAGTGAGGATGGTGTTTCATATCATTTAAATCCAAATGATTTTCTTCTGGAAGCCACAATAATTTACTAGCATCATAACACATTTTTACTTCTCTTTAGTCGATAAAAACATGTTAGTTATTATAGCTTCTAATACTAGTATTAGGTTGGACTACAGAAAATTGACTTTATGGCAATGTCATACGATCCAACTCAACTTTTTAAATATGTAAAATCATTACAACAATCATTAACAAAGTGTCAGTAACATAATTTAGTATTTTGAAAACATATGTATGCATGTCTACATTGCAGTCAGAGATGTTCTAAACTATTATGAGTGATAACTCCCTTTTTGAGGTACAAGAAATCTTCTGAAATTCCATAAATGAGCACTGATTAGCAAACCTCTATATACTGAGGAAATTTAATACCTAATCTATTTATGTTTCCATTTTTGCCAAGATGTTTTGGTTTGTTGTCTGTGGGTGGTAGAGAGCACACAGAGACAGCCAAGGATTCTCACGGTACAGGTCAATGTTAAGAAATACATTAGCATGGGTACTTTTACAATAGGCTTTCCAAGAAATAACATCTTCTTTATGAATTCAAGAATGATTTTCTTTTTGGAGTGAGTTCTTCTTATAGAAAACATGATTCTGTTTATTATAGTGGATGCTTGTACCTTCCATTTCCTAGTGAGATAAAGATCAATTAAAGAGGGGAGTGGGACTTCAAACATTGTGTTCACATAGAGCCTGCTGTAGCCTAAGCTTCTCATCTCCATAGACCGTCTGAACAGTGGTTGTTATTTCAACTGTCATCTATGTGCTGATGACTTCCAGAGCTCTATTTGTAGCCCAGACTATCTAAGCCTGAAACACCTATGTCCAGTTGCCTCAGACTAAGTCTCCAGGACATTGAGGTCATCTGCTGCTTTCTCAACTGCCTATCGGGAGAACATTTAATCGTCTTTGGAAGAAAATACCATCAGCCAAAGTTTTCACAAATTTCAATACACAACACTGAGGAGAGGGTTCACTGAAAAATTATAAGGCATGTTAAGATCAATATCAATTCAACCAAAAGCAAGAGGGAAAAAAATGAAGGCACTGATGACTCAGATGTTAGAGTTATCATCCAGAGGTTTTACAATAACTATGATTAACATATTCAAGAAAGTAGAGGGGGAAAATGGAGCCTCATCCCAAAAGACTTGGAATTTTTAAGAATTAAAGACAGTTGCAAAATGCAGATGTATATTTCGTCATTCCTCCGCTTGAAAGTTTTCCATGGCTCCCTTGCCTACAGGATACATACAGATAAGCTCCTTACCATGTCACAGGAAGAACTTCAAAACTTCCTTTTATCTGTTTCTTGAGCCTGACTGCCTACCCTTTCATAGACATTTTGTGCTTTAGTTACATTCAACTGCTAACAGTTCCCTAACACCGGATTTCCTTTGATGTTGCCCGGCATTCACCCTTGATGTTCTTGGAAAGTGGAATGTTCCCACACCACCTGCTGGTCCATCTAGAAACAGAGATTTATCCACAAATAACCATCTCAATTAAGACCTTTCCTAAGAAATTCTTGCACTCATAGCACCTATTACATACTCTATTAAATGCTTTCCATAGGTATTTCAGTGTCTCAGACATCTACTGGTCTCATGTATATAGTAAGCTGAGAGTAGTGGTGTGCTACAACTGACTTTTGCTGGCTCACCAGACCCCTTGTAAAATGTTCAGAAATTTTGTGATTGGCTATTTGATCCAGCTATTATTAAAGATTAAATTAAAATTAAATAAATTATATGAAAGAGATAGTTAATATTTTCAGGTTCATCATATCTGATTATTTTATTACAATCCATGCTCTAGGTTATTTATGTCTGTTGCTTTTGTATGGTGAAAATAATTTATAATAGTGTGCTACTGTTTATCTCTTCCCAAATTTGTTGCTTTTCCATGTTGATATCCTGAAATCAGCCGTGATAAGACTATTTACACCACAGATACCAGCAAATGCCAAAAGCTAGGACTTGATCTTTTGTTATTGATTATGTAGATTTAAGAACACTATGGAGAAAATATTAATAATGCAGATTTACCTTAAAATGGTATCATCCTATAGCCTGTAACAGTGTGAACAGAACACAAAATTTAGAGACCATTCTCCTAGTATGTAAAAGCCATTGTCCAACTCAGAACAACGTTGCTCACATAACTGAGAAATGAATAAAGCTGACATATGTATTTAAGATTTCCCTTTCATTTTACTTGCCAACCAACATGAATGAAAATTTCAAATGGCATTCAAGTCAGATTTAGAATGTTCATCAATACAAGGCTGTCTTATTTGCTGAATAAGATAGCCATCCCACAGGAGATAGCATTCCATTGTCTTCTTGCTTCCATCATTTCTGTTGAAAAATTTGGCTTTGTCTCTTTTTGTTCACTTTTAAGATAATGTACCAATTTTTCCTGGATGCCTTTAAATTTTGATTTTCAGCAGTTTCATTGGGATATTCCTAGGTGTATTTTCTTTGTATTTATGCTAATTAAAATTCATAGAGTGCCTTTAAAAAAAGATGATAGTCATGTTTTATCTGTTTTGTGATTTATTATGGTATCATTGTAATATCAGAATTATAAAAACTGATTTTACAAGAGATAGCAAGTCACAATGAAATTGTATGTGTATAAAACAAAATAAATTAGATATTTTATCTGTACGTTGTATGCTATAAATTTAATTTTAATATAAATTAAATATACAGTTTATTATAAGTATAAATTAAATTTATATATATTTATATATTTGATTTTTATTTGCAAATTGTGTGGTTATGTCAGTCAAATTTATAGTGAAAATATATATACGTACATACCACACACATGCACATACTTTTTTGAAGAGGCATTTGTTAAACAGTTATCAGATCACACAGGCTGAGAACCTCTCAAAGACAGGAATTAAGTCTTATTCTTCTTTTATCTCTGTTGCTTGGATAATAAATTCAGTGATTAATATACAGTCTGGTGAAATTACTATTATTTTAAGCCTACATATAGAGAGAGCCAATATTATTTAGATTTGAAACCCAAAATTGGTGCAGAAATCATAGTTCAAGAAGGAGTGCTTAAACTAAATTGAAAAATTAGTAGGCATATGAAGGCAGAGAAAAAAATCTAAAGCAGATTTGAAAAGGGTGGCTTTGTATAATTATGTATTTATAGTAATGCACATCTCCCCTATAAGCTGCCTTGCCCAATATTCATAAAGTATATGTATAAAGTGACCTATATAGAATTCATAGGGAACTACAAAGAAATCATTCTCTTCTTTCACACTACTCAGGCCTTCACATCTGACTCCACTTCAAATTATAACTTTAGCAAATTGTAGAGGACTTGGTGAAGATCTGGAAAATAGCCAAGACTGCATTTCTTAAGGATCTTGTAAGGATCTTTTATTTGGTTCAAAGAATAGAAAACTAAAGAATTTATAACTTCACAAATATGAAGGAATTCAAGATAGAAGAGATGTTCTCCATAACCATGTTCCAGAAAACAATGAATCTTTTCCTCCTTGGATATTTTGTTGTTTTTTTTTTGTGAAAGATGCCAAATCATCTGGCTTCAGCTGGGAGGAAATAACATTAAAACTTTTAATTGCAGAAGGTGTTTTTCTCTTTCACTGGGACATCGGATATAGAAAATTCTATTCTGAGACCCTGATAATTTAATTAGCATCTAAAACGGTCTTGGACCATCAGCTGTGGCTGGGCAGGCCGGGTTCAGGCTTGGGGGCCAGCTGCTGGCATAATCCTGCTGGAGGTGAGCAATGACATCATTGAGGTCACACGCAAGTTAAAAAATGTGGCCGCTGGTCACAAACCAGAAGCAGTAGAAGTAAAACTTGCAGATTTTGATGGGAGTCCTCTATCATATTTCAAATCCCAATGGAGAAAAAAAAAAAAAGTGATGGTCAGTGTTTCTTTGAAATTCTACAAGGAACTTCAGGCACGGGATACTGATGAGTTAATAAAGAGGATGTACAGAGTTTTCTTGGTAAATCACAAACCAGGATACAATGTCTCTTTGCTATATGACCTTGATAATATTGCCGGCATGCAAGGATTCCATTGGGCATCAGGCTGGCATGTTGACATTAAATTGTTTTGCCTCTGTCTTTGAGAAATGCTTCTAATCCCAAGATGAGGGCAGAGAAGGAGAGAACGGTGCATTTATCTGTTAGAGGGATGGTGAGACCATGTATGTTTAGTCTAAAAAGGATAGCGTCACAGTAGTCTTCAGTACAGTGTTTAAGGATAACGATGATGTAGTGATTGGAAAAGTGTCCATGCAAGAGTTCAAACAAGGACACACAGCCCCCATAGTTCCCCCTTAGCCACCGGGAACCTCCTCTGGAGCTGAAAGACACAGATGCTGCAGCAGGTGACAACACTGGCTCTATAACCTTCATTCATTCCCTCACCACACCGAGGCCAGGGCTCGAGAAAGCACCAACAACCCGATCCACATGTCCTGGGACCACCTTCACTACCACCTCAAGGGCTCTAAGGCCTAGATTCACATATGATGTGGGCAAAACCAGCAACTTCCTCGAGGTGCTGAAATGTGCAGACACTGAGAAAACTGAAAACAGTCACAGGGAAGACCATTTTCATACCGCTAGAATTGGGAGCAGGAGGAGGAGGTGGCCGGCAACAGAAGGCTACTGGCTAATCATAGCTTTTCATATGGTGCGGCTTCAGGTTCTTAAGGGGTTCTCCATTTTGGTTCCATTTTGTACATGTTTGGAAAATAATCTGGAGAAATGAGCAGTGCTGGCAAGGACATAATAGTTCTCAAGATTTTTTTAAAAAAAGGAAAAAAAAAAGAATTCCATTTGATCGACTTAATTCCTTTTCTTTATCTTCCCCCATTCCCCTTGCCTTCTTCCTCCTTTTCCAAGCTGTTGCACCTTGCAGTATGTCACTGGTAATAAATTGCAGGACAAAGCAATCTTAACTTGTTTTCTCCTAAGTATTTGAGTTCAAAACCCCTATATCTAAGAAATACACTTGGAGTCATTAATAAAGAAAATCTTTCTATTGTCAAAAAAAAGTCATAATTTTTAGTACAATTGTGTGAATAGGCAGAGACATAAGATAGTAATTTTCTTCAGGAGCACCTGACTGGCTCAATCAGAAGAGCATATGACTCCTAATCTCAGGGGGTGAGTTCGAGCCCCTCCTTGGGCATAGAAATTTCTTTAAAAAAAAAAAAAAGTAATTTCTTCAAAGGAAACAGCAGAAACAATGGAGCAAAAATGGGAAGAATATGTTTTGATTTCTTAGTTGATTATTCATATCTAAGTTGAATCTCATACAGATACTGACTGGCTTTGTAGGGAGCATTTCTATTTTACTGATTTATGTTAGAACATTACCAGTATGATTCATAATTTTACTTGTCCTAAGAAAACTATATAAACTTATGTCAAATGTAAGAAAACAAAAATAAACTATGTATAAGTATCCACATTTACTTTCCCTTTTACAGTAAGGACGATTACTTGGGGACCACTGCACTATATACCTTATGAAACTGTGCATTGCCAGGAAAGATTTCTGTATGTTTTACGGATTTTCTGTGTAAGACTTAAAAAAATAAAAGTGTAAGTGAGGAGGGAAGATGTAATAGCCTTCCACAAGCTAGATGGTAAAGCTATCCTTCATAAATGGAGATAAAACTACTACTTGATAAAATCATCATTTAAAATATTTCTCTTTCAGTGGTGACTGATTTGAGTCAATCCATATCTGCTCTGGGTGAGAATACTCTCCTTCATGCTAATTTAGCAATCTGATACATATTTATTAAGAAAATACTCTATGGAATAAACTATACTAAACACCATAAGGCATCTAAAAAAAAAAGGTGATTAAGTATGACATAGTCCATGTGTCTCAGGAGCTTCAATTTTAAAAAGTGAAAAAATTGTAAAAAAAAAAAAATACAGTACATATTTGGTACTGTTCTAAGTACTGGTGATAAAAACAACAGTCTTTTAGAATTCAGAAGACAAGGGTTACCATAAACTTGAAAGAAGCAGGAAAATTTTCCTGAAGATTGTGTAATATAAAATAACCTTTAGATATCAGTAGCATTTCAACAGAAAAAACAAGGAAAACATAGGAAATTTAGGGATTTGAAGACTCTGAAAATATGTACCTGAGTCCCACCTTGGCTCTTCTAGTGTGGGCCCACAAACACAAAAACAAAACAAAAGCAAAACTTGGCTTGCTTTCTGTTAGAAGCTAGAGCTTTGAGTCCAGAGTAACAACTGGGGGTCAATGAAGCCATATTTTTAGAATTTTGTTGGAGAACAATAGTATGGATGCTAGAAAAGATGTGTGCAGCCCCTGAGACACCTGTGCCAAATACAATTAATGCCCTAGTTACTGACCCAGTAATCCCCAAGATAGAGAACCAGACTGCCTGTCTTGTTCAGCTATGGGAAATTCCAGCTGTCGTGTTAACTGTTGTTCTACCAGAGGGGAGATGAAGCCTTGAGTTGAGAACTAGGAAGCCTAAATTTCACCTGAGAACACAGGAGCCTCCCATATACACTCTAATGGTTGTTAATGTGTGTGTTGGAGGGGTACAGGTGGGCAAATAAAGTTATATATCTTATACTATGGCTGAAAGATTGATTTCATTAAGTAAAACAAAAGAATAAGAGATATCACATAAGACATAAAGGAAAGATTAATGCAGCAATGCAGAAGATCCAATATCTCATTAGTAAGAGTACTACAAAGAGAGAAGAAAAGTACAATGACATTTGCCAGAACTGGAGAACACAAGCTCCCACAGTTGAAAGAGCTCCCTGAGTACCCAGCGTTCTGAATGAAAAGACACACACACACACACACACAGGCAGAGCATTATAAAATTTCAGAAAACCAAAGATAAAATTTGTAAAAGCATCCAGAAAGAAAAAAAAGTGAAATGAAATAAAATAAAACTAGGTCACATACAAGTAGCAGGAATTCTCAGCACCAATATATAGTAATGAAAACATTCAATCAAAGCCCTCAAAAATTCTGATCGAAAACCATTTTTCAGCCTAAACTTCTATACTCAGTTAATCAATCTAGTGTGGGGTTAGAATTTTAAAATTTGCAATCAGATAAATGTTCAACACAGTATCACAGGTGCAGTATCCTTTCAAAAACATTGAAACAAAAGGTAATTATGAGAATAATCAAATTCAGAATATAGGAAAGTCTACAAAACAACTGGTTTAGACTACTCAAAAATGCAGAGTTATAGAAACCAATAAAAACCTGGAGGACTTTGATAGGGATTGCATTCATGTGTAGATTGCATTGGGTAATATAAACATTTTAATATTATTTGTTCTTTCAACCCATAAGCATGGAATGTCTTTCCGTTTCTTTGTCTCATCTTCAGTTTCTTTCATCAGTGTTTTACACTTTTCAGAGGTCTTTTATCTCTTTGGTTGCATGTATTCATAGGCATCTTATTGTTTTTGGTGTAATTGTAAATGGGATTGATTCCTTAATTTCTCTTCCTGCTGCTTCATTATTGTTGTGCAGAAATGCAATAGATTTCTATACATTGGTCTTCTGTCCGCGGATTATAGCATTTTTCACAGTGCTAGGACAAACAATCCTTAAGTTTTATGGAACCATAAAAGACCCCAAATAGCCAAAGCACTGTTGAAAAAGGAAAGCAAGGCTGGAGGCATCACAAGTTATATTACAAAGCTGTAGTGATCAAAACAGTATGGCACTGGCACAAAGATAGACACAGACACATAGATCAAGACAATATAATAAACCAAGAAATAAACCATAAGCATATGGTCAGTTAATCTTTGGCAAAGCAGGAAAGAATATCCATTGGGAAAAAGACAGTCTCTTCAACAAATGGTGCTGGGAATACTGGGCAGCCACATGTAAAAGAATGAAACCTGACCACATTCTTACACCATACACAAATATAGATTCAAAATGGATGAAAGACCTAAATGTGAAAGTTAAAATCCTAGAGGATTTTAGAAATTTAGTTAAAATCCTCACCGAGAACACAGGCAGTAACCTCTTTGACATTGGACATAGCAACAAAAAAATCTATTGGGACTATGTCAAAATACAAAGTTTGTGCACAGTGAAGGAAACACTCAACAAAACTAAGAGGCAACCTGTAAAATGGGAGGAGATATTTGCAAATTTCACATTCCATAAAGGGTTAGTATCCAAAATATATAAAGACCTTATAAAACTCAACACATAAAAACCAAATAATCCAGTTTAAAAATGGGCAGAAGGCATGAATAGACATTTTTCCAAGGAAGACATCCAGACGGCTAACAGACACAGAAAAAAAGTTAAAAATAGAACTACACTATATAATCCATAAATCACACTACTAGGTATTTACCCAAGGGATACAAAAATACTAGTTTAAAGGGATACATTGATACTGATGTTTATAGCAGCACTGTGTACAATAGCCAAATTGTGGAAACAGCCAAGTACCCAATGACTGATGAATAAAGAGGTGTGTGTGTGTGTGTGTGTGTGTATATGTATACATATATATGTGTGTGTATATATATATATATATATATATATATATATATATATGATGGAATATTACTCAGCCATAAAAATGAGTGAAATCCTGCCATTTGCAATGATATGGATGGAGCCAGAAAGTATTATGGTAAATGAAATAAGTCAGAGAAAGACAAATACCATATGATTTCACTCATGTCAATTTAAGAAACAAAACAAATAAGCAAAGGGAAAAAAAGAGGGAAGCAAACCAAGAAACATTGTGTTAACTACAGAGAGAGCAAAAGTGATAGTTACAAGAGCAGGGGGGGTGTGGGTAAAACAGGTGATGGGGATTAAGGGGGCACTTGCTATAATGGATAGTGGGTGTTGTATGGAAGTGCTGCTGCGATATATTATACACCTGAAACTAATATTACATTGTATGTTAACTAGACTCTTTTGAGAGAGAACGAGTACATGAGTGAAGGGGAGAAGGGGAGGGGTAACAAGAGAGAGAATCCTGGGTGTGGAGCCCAACATAGGGGGATAATTACAAAGAAATAATTCAAAATATATAGGAAGCCAAGAAAATAATAAAATGATTGAGCAATTATTAACTTTAGAAGAAACAAAAAGTATATGAACATAAAAAAAGAATTGTATTAACCTACTTGGACTCTTAGTGAATAATATTTATTATTGAATGACAGTGTAGATATTGGCTATTTAACAAAAGTAATGATGAAACTATATTAAAGTGTAGGGAAAAATGTAGAGAAGACTCTAAAAAACAATCCTTAGTAACCTGAATGGCTAGTCAATAGAAAATAATCAAAATTCATAAATCAGCAACATTAACCATATTACTTAATACAAAAAATTAATGGTAGAATAACAGATGAAAAGACTTAAAGAGAATTGAGGTTTATAGAGGGACAAAGAAATAAAGTGCTGTTTTTTGTGCATAAATCCTTTAGTACTATTTTAAAAAATAATCTTATATGTTAAAATTAACTTTAGAATATTTAATTTTTTAATTCAACACGAACTGAATTCGAATAGTCAAAGATCAAATAGAGAAACGATCCCATAGTGCAGAGCAAAAATATGAGGAAAACCATAAGCAGTATAAAAGAAATTAAAGTCAGACTCAGCAAAACTCATATATAAATAATAGCATTATATAAGTGGTAAGCCAGATGGAGAAGTCATAAATAATATTTTAAAAACGTTCTTGGGTTGATGAAAAAAAAATAGTTTTCAGATTAAATGAACTCAAGATCTTAGTCAAAAATGATATGGAAACTTTCATGTCTACATATTTTTTGTTTAAATTTTTGAACATAATAGAGAGATTTATAAGCCTCCAGACTGAAGTGAAATTATGAATTGGTGGGATAGGATGGAAGTGCATTCCAGGGAAAGATACACACCAGCAAAGGCCCAGAGGCAGAAAAATCAAAGGCTTTTTTCAGAGGTAGGGAGTAGGTGAGGTGGATGGCTAGGGTTTAGAGTATAGTCAGTGACTACAAAGGGAAATAAAAGGAAATTTCTCACACAGTGATTGGTAACTGGATTGTATGCTGCTAGTTTGCTTTCACCGTCTGCAGTGACAAATCTGCATTAGTTTGGGTAGCATTAATTTAGTTAGGTAATCAAACTCACCACCCACATTATCTTACTTAGGAGATTTAAAAACTGTAGAATGGACAACAAAATAAAGGCTCTTTGTGGGGTTTCTGTCTTTTTTTTCTCTTCCCTTCCTTCCTGCCTCCTATCCCCCCTCCCCAGTCCTTCCCTCTGTCACTTCCTTCCCGCCCCTCCTCCAGTCCTTCCCTCTGTCACTTCCTTCCCTCCCCTCCCCCAGTCCTTCCCTCTGTCACTTCCTTCCCTCCCCTCCCCCAGTCCTTCCCTCTGTCACTTCCTTCCCTCCCCTCCCCCAGTCCTTCCCTCTGTCACTTCCTTCCCGCCCCTCCCCCAGTCCTTCCCTCTATCACTTCCTTCCCGCCCCTCCCCCAGTCCTTCCCTCTGTCACTTCCTTCCCTCCCCTCCCCCAGTCCTTCCCTCTGTCACTTCCTTCCCTCCCCTCCCCCAGTCCTTCCCTCTGTCACTTCCTTCCCTCCTCTCTCATATTTTCTTCCTTCCTTCCCTCCTACTCTTTCTTCTTTCCCTTTTTCTTTTTTCTCCTTTCTTGTTTGTTTGTTTTGCAATGGTGACTGTATCTTTTTTATTGAAAGTTGGTAACAATTTAAGGATCCTGAATTTTATAGTTTCAGTCATAATTGTGATTATTATCAGGGGGGAAAAAAATCCCAGTGGGGCTGTAACCAGCATGTTAACACCACCATGATATTAGCACACTATCTAACCATAATATTTTCAAAAATATTATTTTTAACTTCTTATATAGTCTTATAGTCTTCTTTAATATTGATTAAAATTCCAGATAAATTATAGGGTAGGTATTGCTATTTTAATGACATGCTGAGTTTAATTATTAAGCATTAATATCTGGTCCATGAAATATTAGTCAAGGTTATGAGGAAATTATTAGTCTAGTAAAATCTGATGCAGAGTAACTAACCAAACATAAAAACTAAATTAAGGTCACATCATTTAAAATCTCATTAAGCCAAACCAGATCTAAGTTAATCAAGTTGGTTGCTAATAGGTCTTTCTACCATTTTCTGCCTCAGGGTTATGATGATGGCTACGGGGGTGAATATGATGACCAGACCTATGAGACTTATGATAACAGCTATGCCACCCAAACGCAAAGGTAAGGCATTTGCTGTCTAAAGCATCCTTCTCAGGATTATTTCTAATCCTGCTATTTTGTCTCTTGTATCTGAGTTCCTGTTCTGTTATATGAGAGTTTCTAGCAGTGGTTTTTCTCCATTGTCTTCCTGAATTATTAAGTTATTTACTAGACTGAGAGATAAAAGATAATAATCTTAAAATTGTTAATAATAGCAGTGCATTATTTTAAAACTAGATGATTATCATAACTAATAAACTCATTAAGTAAGCTTGTATTTAACAAAATATTGTTACTTTTGGAGATTATTTTAGTAAATTCATAATTAACACAACAGTGAAACATAAGGCATTTGTTCAATGAAGTTTTTTTTTCCCAAAATGTAATTTTTATTTGTAAAATAAAAGATACATGAATGTTATTTGTACTCCTGAAAAGGGAATTTTATAAAACAGCCTATGGAACGAATAATTCCTTTCTGTTCTTGATGGACCTCTAAATGATTGTTGACTATATCTTTTCAGATTGATCACATTTTGAGATATCAATTTATTTTTACTTTTTTAAAGTCACATTTTTTGAGGTAGTATTTATATATAGTAAATTTTGCCCATTTAAGTTACAGAGTTTGTATGAGTTTGACAAATGCAAACAATCATGTGCCCACTATCAAAATTAACCTTTAGGGCAGTTAAGTCAACCCAAAATGTTTCCTTATGGCCCTCTATGGACAATTTTTCTCCCTCCCAGGGCTTGGAAACAGCAATCAGTTTTTTGCCATTACAATTTTGACTTTTCTAGCATGCCATATAAGTAGAAATGATATGATATGTAACCTTTTGAGTCTGGCTTCTCTACATATCATGATATATTTGATATTTATTTATTCATATCATTATGTGTATCAATGTTTTCTTCCTTTTTATTACTATGCAGTGTTTGTAAGGATGTGCCATAGTTACTACATTCACCATCTGAAGGACAAATACATTGTTTCTTTTTTTTGGCAATTATGAATAAAATTGTCATTAAACAAATGCATTCTTAGAAAAATCTATCTCCCAAATATTTTTTTCTGAAAAAAAGTTACAGTCTTCATGGGAAAGTAGGAAAAGTTCCTATGATAGTTAAGTGATTCTCCCCTATATGTGATTGACAGAAACTATAGAACTAATTGTCACAAAATCATTACAGCATTGACCATTTATTGACCAACTTTAATGGGACCCAAAGAGATCTGGATGCTTCATTAAGTAATATCTGGGGGGGGGGGAGTGACAAAGAAAGAAACAACTTTAAGGTCATTATGGAGTGGAGGAAAAATACATGTAATGCATAAGTATGCATGTTGCGTGACTAGAAGGATAGCTTAGTGAAAGAAGTGAAAGGAAATTCTACTTAGAGAGAATACTATAGGCAATTAGGAAAAAGATGAGTGTGAATTGATACTTTTAAAGCTAAGCATAACATTTTATATATATATATATATAATATATATATATATTATATATATATATATATAACATATCATTAGGAAAATGACCATCTTCAACTTTGAGTAATTGCTTTATTTGTAGTATGTTACATAGAAAAGCCATCATGAGCTAAGAATTTATACCATAGATGATATCTTAATAATCCCAGTTACATATCAAAACAGCACAATTATTTAGGATGGTGGAAATTTTGCATCATGTCACAGACACTGAATATTGTATGTGAATTGGCTACATATTTAAAGCATCTGCTAATATTTTCAAACAAATTGTAATTTAATCTTTGTATATTAGTGCATAAAAATGGTGATAATAAAGTATTATATCTTTTTTAGAAACTATTTGGTAGAAAAAAAAATTACCACACACTAAAAACACAACTAGGAGAGAGTAAAACAATTTCTTGATTTAGCTTTGTAGAGCTACATTCAGCTGATAGAGATTTTGGAATAATTTTCTGAAAGTGAGTGACTTTCAGCATCTTTCTTCTGCTAATACTTAAATGGGCTTAGCTAACCCTAAGAGACAAGGAAGAAGAAAAAATGGGAGATTAGGATAATTTATTTTTGAATATTTCAAAGGTGAATATTACAATAATTGAAGATAATTATGCATAAAAAGTAATAGAATAATTTCAGAAAAAATTGGTCTTGTTTTAATGAATCATAATTTATATGTAAAAAGATACTTTCTATGCACTTCTGCTACCTTTTCTTTTTCCTTTCTTATCTATTCCATTTTCTATGGCTAAATTCATCCCATTCTCCTAGGTCCAGCTCAAAGCCAACTCTTCCAAAAAGTTTTTCCTTAATCCTTTATTTGGGAATAACCTGGTTTTGCTCTGAATTTCAATAGCACCATATCTTTATTTCTCTATGGCTCTTTCTCTCTCTGTCCTACATGGGATCAATTGTGTACACATTACATATCACTCTTACTACCTTCCTAGGATCCTTGTCTGATACCCTCACAGTATCCAGTGTTGAGCCTTTTATAGGGTGTGTACTGAATAATGATTATTGAATACATGAATGTCAGACTTAATGTATACCTACACTATGAAGCTGTAAAATAAGAGCCTCTTCCCTCAAGAAGAATACAATATGCAAAATTCTATGTATTATATTCATTGACAAAATATTTATGTGTTTCTCAGATATCTTAGTCCTAAACCAGAATAGATAAAGAAATCAGGTCATGAAATTAATTAAAATGAATCTAATATTCTCAAAAAGTGATACTAATGTTCTCTTTTGCAATAATTATAAAATATCTATTTTGGTCAAAACATGGCCTTAATACTCATAGAGTTTCTGGCACACTAGAGGTTCTCAGTAAAGATTTGTTGAATAAATGAACAAAAGATAAATGAACGCATTAACAAATGAATGAAATTAACAACAGTATTTCAGAAAACTATGAGGATTTTTAAATATAGTACCAATTTGTAATAGAAATAGATAAACGCTGAGAAAATTCATGACATATGTATTAAATTCCTATATCTCGATTATTTCTCTTGATCCAACTATGCCAGGAGAAGGTAATATTAACAATTTAGTTAAATAAGCACTTATTAAATGATTATATGTGTCAGAAAGCATACTCACCATACGGTGACAATACTTATCTAAAATAATTTTTAAATATATTTTAGTATTTGCCCCTAACAATTTGTTTGAGGAATCATTTGCAAGCTGCATATATATTTAAATAAATATAAGTGAAACAACTATAGAGTGACCAAGTATTAGAAGTTATAAGTGAGAGAAAGTTCATTTTTTACAAGAATCAGTCTAGAACTGTTTTGTTTTGTTTTTTTTAAATCAAGTGGTGTCTCTTTAATAGGGTTTTTTAAAGTATGATTTGGATTTATGGAGGAAAATGGAGAAAGTTTCTAAAGTGGAATAAAGAGAAATGTATGAGCATAAAACATCTCCATCATTTACAAACAATATGAATATTATTTTGGCACTGTCATGGTCAAAATCAGAAGAAATTCCAATTTAGAAGCTGAAGGTAAAGCAGTAAATTATGTGTGACTTAGCAGAACTGATAGAAAAAAATAAAAATCTTCAGAGAAAATGGTCTTTAAATGACTAGTTAGTCAGCATAGGTGAGGACAGAATTTGTGGAAATTATAAAGTAGAATCTGGCAGACACCTAAATGGAATAATTATATAATCTTCAATAAAGAGTCTAAGGGAGGTTCACAAGGTAACAACCCTAAAAAGGTTCACCTGGAGTTCAGAAGCTCTAACAACTTTAATTAATCCCCAGTTGTCTTGTAAGGTGTCATTAGTTCTGGAAATTTTCAGATGGATCTGAAGAGGGACTTCTCTAAAGATTCCTTAGGAGGCAGCTCAATGTAATGACATTATTAAAACTGGTAAAGATGATGATGATATGAGGGGTCTCAGACCATCTTTTTTCTCTTGCGCTGTGTCAATGAGGATAAAAAGTGGAAAAAAAAATGGATTGATGAGCTTATTATGCAACCTTCGAATTGCAGGACTAGCATTGCAATTTCCAGGGGAACTCAATTATTTGAAGTCTTTGGCTTAAGACAAGTTCCAGCTGGTGATTAACAACTTTAATTGGACTCAATATTAAATTCTGTCCATGTTCTGATACCCAATATTTTATGTACTCCTCAAAGTCATTAACATTTTCAGAGATCAATCTTCTGAAAGTATGTAAATTCACATATGTTTTACATATGTATTTGTTGATTTTTTTATTACTGACGGTTAATTTTGATAGCTAAACTACTTGTCTAAGTAGTCAGTTCGTATTTTAAAATATGCAATAAAATAGCTTTTGTAATACTTCAATAAGAAAACATATTTTACATATTTACATATGTCACATCATTTTACCAATGAGTTGGTTTTTCCCAGTGCCCAAATTTTCAGGAAGAATCTATACCAAACCAAAGCCATACATGTTAAAAAAAAAAAAAAAGTTACTAACATTTACCTAGACTGAAACAGTGATACTGCAAATGAAAATCAAGAGGGATTTTGATCATTGATTCTAATGACAATTTAATTTGGATGTGAAATGTTAAGAAACTATAATTTTTCAGTGTAAAATTTTAACTGAAAATTGGTATAATAGGCAAAATATCATAATGGAAGACTTTGCTTTTTTTAATCATGAATCAGGTGAGGAATTCACTAGGAAAAGAATCTTCTGTAAATTACAAAGGAATGAGCTAGGAGAGCGAATATACTTATCTTTCTGATATGTAAGTTCCCAATGTTTTTCTAGAATGAAGATCACATTTTGAATATCTTTACCAGTCAAGGTCTACACATTAGGGGAAAAAAAAAAAAAAGACACTCTTAAATTAGGATAATTTGAGGAGAATTTAATACAGGAACTATCTTCAGTGGCAGAATACAAGGGAAACCACAAGGAACAGTGTAATACTCTAGCACTAGGATCCCCAGGGCAAGGTGTTTGATTCAGAATGGGAGCCATGGTCATTCCACAAAGAGAAAGTTCAGGGAGTTAATACCCTGACCTCATTCTCCTCCCTCTTTCAGTTTCCCATCTTTGCTTCCATTGGCTGAACCCATTAAGAGGCAGAAGACAAGAAACCTACTAGGTGGTGTTGCTGTTAGTCATCCCCAGAACAGGCTGGAGGGAAGAGTGGAAGTGGGAAGGCAAATGGAAGAGAGGCAGCACAGCATCCAAAAATTGTATCAGACTCCCAACAACTAGTAATTGTATATATTAGTGTCAGTTGCTTATAGATATAAATAATGAATTTATTGAATTGTCATGGAAACAGTAATGCCTTTAAATGAATTTGTATTTTATTAATGAGAAAGCATCTAGGAACTAAAGAAGAAAAGTCAGAATACACAGTGAGCACACAAATACACATTTGGTGAACAAATTGCATTCTTGGACTCCCTTGCACAACTTTTTAGCTCCTCAAGGGTCAGAGCCCACACAATGGGAACGACTGGTCTGTTGTTCAGAGGCTTGAAACTTGAAACTAATGATTCATGCTAACTAACATTAGTTTTATGCTGGCTGCTGTGCTAATTGTTGAGGCCACTTTGTCTCATTCAATCCTTGCAGTAACATTTGAGGCAGAAAAAACTGAAATTTAAAAATGTCAGGTGATTTTCCCAAGTTTATTCAAGTAGTAAATGTTGACTTCCAAATCATCTCTGTTAACTCCACAGGCCTTAGACATAGAGACTAATAAACAGTGTCTGAAAATGTAAATCGATTCATTGAGTCAACAGATTTCTGCTATTATTTGAACAAGCCACAGAGAATATGCACTTAATATAATAAAAATCTAGTAATTTATTTGCATGCTTTTGAAAAGTTTGGACCAAAGGAAAAAAATGCAATTTATTTATTTACTATTGTTTTTAAGCTATAAATGTAGTGCAAGTCCTTATATTTGATACTAAGAATCTACAGAAACCCTTCTAATGTAAACTTAAGTATAAGTCACTGCAGTTATCCAGTAATTTAATAAAAGTTATCATATTAAGTATGTAACAGTTTGTTCTATTCATTTAAGTGGTACTATTCAGTATAAAATGACTCACCCTCATTTTGTAATTCAATTCTCTAAATGTTTCAAACTATAGCCAATGATGAGATTGAATTTACAGAAGTTTATTGGATTTGAGATATTTTTCCACAGTTATTCTACAAGTTAGTTGTATTTTTCATACCATCTAGATATCTCTGCATACATGAACAATGGATTGGGTATTGCCTGGATTTACTGCCTCTAGATCGCCTAAAGACCTCTGCATACATGAACAATGGATTGGGTATTGCCAAGATTCCAGCTCTTGATACACAGTTTTTTTAGTCCTCATCTGGAATACTTATTTTAGGCATCTAGAATACTTGCTGTTAGTTTTAGGAAAGGAACAATGTGTTTTCTCAAATTATTCATTACATATTTATTGTATTTTTTTTTATCATCGAGGGTTAATTTTGATAACCAAACTACTTACCTAAGTAGTCAATTTGTATTTAAAAATAGCAATAAAATATCTTTTATAAGTCTCCAATAAGAAAAGCTAGGAAAAACATTTTCCCTAGTCACTTGAATGACGAGTCTCCCAGGAAAACGTAAGGAAGTGTCCCAGTTAGTAACTGAAACCTGTTTAATCATTTACTGAGATCAGGATATGTCAGTAGTCAGTCATTTCTTCTCAGCAGATTACTTTAGAACTAGAGATACCCCTCAAAAGGAACAGGAAAGTACTGAGCAAACCATATGCAATCAGAGCTTCAGAAATGGGAACTGTTAGATCATCTTAGATTCTTGAAGAACATGATGTGTTGCAAAAAGCCTAGTATTAAAGCCAGTCAAAGAGCCCAAGGTGAAATTCTAGCTTCAATGGTCACTAAAGATACTTAGCTCCACTAAAAAAAAAAAAAAAAAAAAAGTAACAAATAGTTATCAACATATTTAGGGATCATAAATGTTCACAAGCATATATAACTGCCAAGGTATAAAGACATGGAGTAGTGGAGACTGTGGCAAACTGGAAACTCTGTGCTCTGTTGAAAGCAACTATCTTCTGTTCAAGTTTAGGATACTATGGCCATATAGTTCATGTAGACTAAAGGGCCCAGGGGAGCTTAGATCCCCCCCCACAAAGAAAACCCGTTTTCCAGTTACTATTGCTGCAAAACAAACCATCTCCAAACCAAGTGGTATAAAATAACCCTCTTTGGGGCACCTGGCTGGCTCAGTCAGTTAAGCATCTGCCTTCAGCTCAGGGCATGATCTCAGGATCCTGCGATCAAGCCCCTCACTGGGTTTCCTGCTCAGCAGGAAGCCTGCTTCTCCTTCTCCCACTCCCCCTGCTTGTGTTCCCTCTCTCACTGTCTCTCTCTCTCTGTCAAATACATAAAAACATTATTTTAATTTTTTTTAAATTACCATCTTTATAATGCTCTTTCATACTTGAGGATTTTGTATATCAGGAATTCTAACAAAGGACAGCAGGGGTGTTTGTTTCTTCTTCCCTTTGTCTGGAGCCTCAGCAAGAAGACTCAAATGGTAGGGATGACTCAGTGGCTGGAGTGTGGAATCATCTGGAGATTCTTCTCTCATATATCTGGCAGATGATGCTAGATGTCAGCTGATAACCTAAACTGGGGCTACTGCTTGGGATGCTCATGTAGTACTCGATGTTGCTTAGGCTTCCTCACAGCATGGCAGCTGAGAGTGCCACATATGAGTATCCCAAAGAACAAAAGAGAAACTGTATTGCCTTCCACAACTTGGGCTCAGTCTGTTACAAGCAAGTTACAAGTCCAGCCAGATTCAAGAGAAAGGATATTAGACCTCACCCCTCTCTGGGGAACTGGCACGGTTCAAGCATGGAAAATTGTATTGGGGCTGTTTGGGGAAACTATAACTAGCCACATCAGTTTTTCAGTGCATATTAGCAACTAATTTTTGAAAGTTAAACCCTCTATAGGTTAAACCAAATATATCTGTAGGTAGCCACAGTCACTGTTTTCTAAATTCTGTTCTATACATAAGCAAGAAGTCAGTATCCAGAAAATGTGTCCAAGGACATGGAATTAAGGAGTCCTTCCAAATGGCTATTTGAGGGCACTCAAATAGTGGTCTGTTAAAGACGTCCTGAAATCCACGAGTGGGCTGTTTGGAGACAATTAGAGAAGAAGACAGATATGCAAATAAACGTGTAACATGCAATGAGTACTGTGCTAGAAGGATGTGCCAGAGGTTATGAGAGAACATAGGCGGCCATCGAGTAGAGGGTGATGAGAAAGTACCAGAAGCTTTCTGAAACAGAGCTGATGCCCAGCTGTGATTTAATTGGGTTAAAAAAAAAAAAAAAAAAAAAAACTTAACCAGGCAAAGATAATGTACAAAGACAAAGAAATGAGAATATGATTCATTACTAAATAACTACATGTCCTTCAGGTGAATCAAATTATAAGATAACTTAGGAGTAGTAGGGCAGTTATTACCTGAAATGATAGGAAAAGAACAGGAAGGCCTGGATTATAGCATTCCAGTGTAAGAAAAGAATGATTTTGGGGTAGAGTTTGAGGTTGTCATCATATCTAGAAGCTGGTAAAGCTGAATTTGTCTTTGGTGAAAATTATGAATTATGATCATCTTTTTTTTTTTTTTTTTTTTTTTTTTGCATCAGCCTGATTTGCTCATTTGAGCCCAGCAAGTTCTCTATTAGTTGTTATTTCATCCTTTCTCTGAATGATCTGTCTGCACTTCCATTGCTTTCTTTGGTTTCTAAATCAATTTGCACTTAAAACAAAAACGAAACCAAAACAAAACAAAACCTCCAGGTCTTACTTTTTTGTAGTTAAACACTAGTAATGAGAGAAGGGAGGTATTTTTCTTGAAACACCTGTGGTTGAGATGGAAAATACGGACTTTGTGATCATTAAATTATAGAGTGGGAAAAAAACAAAAACAAAAACAAAAACAAAACATGACACTTTAACTCCTGGGGGTACCTCAGAAAAGGGAACAGAATTTATTTCAGATGCATATGGAATAGAGCCAAAATAAGATATAGATATTAGTAAGTCTCCATAACTAGATTTCTTTTAATAATAATCTCAACATCCTATTTTACTGTTTCATTAAGGTTATTATGTATTAAGGACCTTCTATTTTCTAGGTGGTAGAAGGAGAATAATGAACTCTATGATATATTTAAGCACAGGATAACAATTCTATAGTTATAATACTGTGGACCAGATATTTCATATTCAGAATAGTTTACATTTTATAAGGGAAGTACAATGCATATATTATTATTGCATCTGTGCCACAAATATATATTAATATTATTGCATTGAAATAAATGAGTAACTATAGTAGGCAGGACATAAATAGCTATACATAATTTATCACTTTAGGTAAGAATTTTGTTGCCTGATAATTTCAGACACCCTATTTAAGAAGAAAAAAATTTGATTTCAGAGTTTTTGAATTTAGAATTCAAGTATAAATAATTGTAGATTTGTATTATATAATATTCAGTAAGACTGAATTATAGAAGATGTGTGAAAGAAGCAAAGAGAGGAGTCGGAAGGACTAGTCAGCAAACACTTGACCATTTCTTGACCAAAGAAGTAAGTTGCTAATAAAAATAATACCATAACACAGAGCAGCTTGTATATTAGGCACTTTATAACATGATCATATGAGGTAGACAGTTTTATCCGTACTACAAATAAAGAAACTAGGTTTAGAATGTTTACTTTGCCCAGGACTAGACAAGGTTTGAACTGCTTCCTGTCCAATTCCAAATACTGAGCACTTTGTACTAATACCATATTGCTTCCCAAACACTTCATTTTGTTTTTTAACACCTCAGCTTATTAAGAAATTCTCAAGCTGAAGTAATATCTTCTTCCCTGTAATCTCCATTTATATACATTGATCAGTAAGCAGCTTGTGAAGCTACACATAGTAAATCTAATTTTGATATACCTATCAGCTTTTCTTTATAAAGATAATGTCCCTCTATCAATATCCACAGTGTGATAGAGTGTGTTTTTTTTATTATTGTGTTATGTTAGTCAGCACACAGTACATCATTACTTTTTGATGTAGTGTTCCACGCTCCATTGTTTACGTGTAACACCCAGTGCTCCATGCGTTCTTGGCTACAATTCTTCATCCACTGCCCCCATGTGTGATTGTTCAGTATCTCTCACAAAAGACGTAGATTGTTTTCCTAACTCCTCACTATTCCATATCTTGCTTTGACTAATACAATAATGTCACATCTTAAGCCTATACATTAAGAGGACTAGGCATTTCCCATTTGCTCTCTTCCTATTGCCATGAGAAGAGCTTCTCTAGGTAGCTATTGTGCCCTTAGTCGGAGTTCTGTAATAAACACATGGGCAGTCCAAACCTCAAGGCCAATCCCAATTCCACCCAAGCTTGGTACAGAGCCCCCAGTGAGCCTAGATTAGCAAACCTCTAGCCTAACAAAAACACGTGAATTGTCTCATGTATGATAATAATATTTTGCGATTGTTTGTTAAGCAACATTATTTTACCAGTAACAAGCCAGTGTCCAGGATCAGGGCCCACATAAACATGGTTTTCCTCAACTGTTCTTGGTTCATCATGATTCCCATTTCACTATTTACTCTAGTTGTTCTCTCATAAAACCACTCCAGTTGTCCAAGCACCCATCTGAAGTGTGGCACAATGATCTTGAGGCGCATTATATCAGATGAAAGTTGACCGGTGCAAAGATACAGCATTATTATATCATTTGTAATAACACTTCTTACTTTACTTCTACATCATCCTACCATGTGATTTTTTTTTTTTTAAAGATTTGATTTATTTGAGAGAGAGGGAGAGACAGAGATGGTGAGAGAGAACATGAATAGGGAGGAACAGGGAAAGCAGGCTCCCTGCTGAATGGGGAGCCCAGTGGTGCAGGGTTCCATCAAGGACCCTGGGATGATGACCTTAGCCCAAGGCAGAGGCTTAACCAACTGAAGCACCCAGAAGCCCATACCATGTGGTTTTATTAAGTGGCTATGTCACATTATTGGGTTTTATTGAATTTGTTTTCTACTGGAAACCTAGGTTCTCCCTAAATGAACTTCTGTCAAGCCAGTTCTAACACCATCCTGCATTGTTGCAATTGATTTTTTTAACCTAAATGCAGACATGTACATTTATCTCTGTGACATTTCACCTTGTTGTTTAGGCCTTCTTTTGTTGATTTGGAACTACTTTTTTGAATACTAATTTTTAAAATCAGAATAGTAGCTATACATCTTAGCATATCTTGTATTTCTTTATCAAGTACCTTTCAAAAAAATTTTTTTTAGAAAACAGAGTACCAAGGACACAGCTCAGCAGCAACCTTTAAATTGACATTGACCACTAATTAAAATTCTGTGAGAATAGTTATAAACAGTCACAAATCTACTTGGCAGGATTGTCAGGCAGCTTAGAAACTATTCACAAAGAAATTATGTAGTATTTTAAAACTACTCATTCATTTACTCAACAAGCATTCATTGAATGTTACTATTCTGTACCTACGTATTCAAAGCAAATAAGGCAGAGCCTGGATATCTATTTAATCACAATTAATGCAGTTTCGTGTGTGTGTGTGTTGTTGTTGTTGTTTTGTTTTTGGGTTTTTGCTTTGTTTTTTTACAAAACATGATCCTGGACTTCTGTATAAGAATCACCTGCAAATGAAATAGATCTTGGGGCCCCTGCTGAGGACAGCTGATTTAGAATCTGAAGAGTGGGGGCTCAGGAATCTGTATGTTTGGTACAGAATCCTTCTGATCTTATGCACATTAGCTACTGAGAGCACTGTGCTAAAGGAAGAGACAGATTTTAAAGAACATTCTGGAACAATCACAGCTGATCTACATGAAAATGTCCACAAGGTCTTACAGAGGGCAAGTGAGAACAGGTAACATCTTAACTGGTAACACTTTAATAAGAAGTCAACTGCTGAGCTGGATCCCAAAAGGACAGTGGATACCTTCTTAGGTGAAGAAGTGGAGGAAGTCCATTTAAACAGAAGGATGCCATGGTTGGAGGCATGGGACCATGAATGGAGACATGAAGTGGGAGACTCCACTTCATGGAGTCATGAATTGTATACACTCCATGTATGTTGGAGTGTGGGGTTTGGTAATTACAATGTGATAGAAAAGGGATTTTACGGCATACTAAAGAATTAGCATTCACTCTCTCGGGACGCCTGGGTGGCTCAGTGGGTTAAGCCACTGCCTTCGGCTCAGGTCATGATCCCAGCGTCCTGGGATCGAGTCCCACATCGGGCTCCTTGCTTGGCAGGGAGCCTGCTTCTCCCTCTGCCTCTGTCTGCCATTCTGTCCGCCTGTGCTCACTCTCTCTCCCTCTCTCTCTGACAAATTAAAAAAAAAAAAAAAAAAAAAAGAATTAGCATTCACAGTCAGGATTAGAGAAAAGAGAAACATGAAAATACACAATTACAATTCAGTTCATAGCATGCCACTATGGTGGTATACAGAGACACAGCCTCACCTGATTTAAGTTATATTTTGAGAGTTTTTGGAAGAATGTGGCTTTGTTTCCTCACATAAAAAAAATTATCAAAACAGAATCAGTTATTAATTCATATATTCTTTACCCATACTTTGTTTTATTTATTTAAATTTCCAAAGTCTGGTGCATGAAAGCAATACTTTAATAAGTAAAACCTTCTTCTGGAACATTATACAACAGAGGTGAGATTCCATTTATGTTTGAGTGGGGAAGAACAAAAATCAGCATTAACACACAGCCATAGTGCAGCTTGCACCAATGAATTCAGTCTCAAAGTCAACTAGATTAGAGTATTGAAATAATTAGAAATTATGCTGATGTTTATAGCACTAAAATCTTACTGATACTCATAAATTATGATCCAGCCAAAAAGATAATGTGTATACAGTTGGAATTATGTCATTTCAAACTAGGGTTCAGTAGCTTCTGTGTACTTAAACCAAGAGCATGTAACAGTTCATTTAATAATGTCATGTATCACGGAGCCTAATTAATCAGTCAGTTGAAGGTCTTATTTATAGAAAATAATTGCTATGTTCTAATGATAATTCCATGAAATAAAAGAGAAGATTAATGTTTTTGTTATAAAATTGCTCACCCTTCACTTATGTAATAAAGGGTCAAAGTAAGCAAAAAAATACAAGCCGAATTGGAAACAAATAATTAAAGGGTGTCTATAAAAAGAGGCCATTTTCAGACATGTATGTGCAGTGTTGAATCTAGATCAGCAAAAATATATTTAATGAATTTCTCTCTCATTTGGAACATAAGCTTGCACTCCTACAACACCTATTTTCTATACAGTAGATCATTGCAAAGCTGATCATAATTCTATACTAGATGTCTTATATAGATCATCTGCCTTGATCATTAACCTATGAGCAGAACAAATATGTCACTCCCCTCAAGAATAATCAGCCTGTTTTTCATCCTGTGGACATTAAATTCCATCAGCTGAAACTTAAGAGGGCATGTATGGTTATTTCCTGTTTCAGAGTATTTCAAGAAGATGGAATCTCCTTCAGCATTGCAACCATTATGAATATGAAAAAGAAAATCTTTATGTCTATGACTTTATTGATTGGACAATTACCCATTATTAATATTTAACAAGTGCCTGCTATGTACTAGGCAATTATCATGGGGCTGTCACAGGTTTTCTCATTAATACTTGAGGTAAATATTATCATTTCCATATTAAAGGTGAAGAAATTGAAGTTCAGAGAGATTAAATGATTTGTCCAAGATGACACACTCTATAAAAATGGAAAATAGCGATTTTCAATGTTAAGTTCAAATACTTCTCTTTCTATATTCTGTGTTATCATTTTTAGAAGAAATCCTTGTTTTCCTCCAAATGGATTAGGGAATGGACTGTGAGCTTTTTCTGACTCAAAATGAGCTACCTTTGAGTGAGAGACTTATATCTTTTACTTCTCAAAACAAATTGGCCAAGATAACTGCAGATGGCTATTATGTTATCTCTCTCCATCCATCCATCCATGTTTAATGTAGTTTACTAGTTATTTTTGGAAGACACAAATTTATATTCTATTTATACTAGTATATATTTACACTATATATTCTGTGTATACGCAAAACAGCTGCCTATAACACAATGCTATTGACTGAACAGAATGAATGAATGAAGAAATGAATGAATGAATGAATTTCTAAAATATTTTAAAACTATTGATCCAATCTTGATGGAATTCCAAAGATACTTTAAAAATATATATGTATCTAAAGCATTGATCTTTTCCCTTGTTAGAACTCTGAAAACTGTTGATATTAGAGCAGGGAAAAGGGTGT
This sequence comes from Mustela lutreola, assembly GCF_030435805.1. Classification (NCBI taxonomy): domain Eukaryota; kingdom Metazoa; phylum Chordata; class Mammalia; order Carnivora; family Mustelidae; genus Mustela; species Mustela lutreola. Next base: position 105,074,373 of record NC_081295.1, on the reverse strand, counting down.
TTGCATTTTAGTTGAACAGGTACACATAAAAAGGAATGTATTTCATGTAATATTTTTGAGCACACACACACACAGAATGATCAACATATTTCAAATTTTAAAATATTTTAGGGTCACCTGGGTGGCTTAGTTGGTTAAGCATCTGACTCTTGATCCCAGTCAGGTCTTGATCTCAGGATCATCAGTTCAAGCCCTGTATTGGGCTCCATGCTGAACATGGAGCTTAGTTTAAAATATATATTTATGACATATATAGTTTTAAGAGAATTTTATTTCTTTAATATTTGTTTTGATTATTTATGTATTAGTAATGTATAAGTTTGTCTCATATGGTTTCTTTTTACACAAGTTTTTATTTACTAATGAATGCAATGATAGTGATTTCCCAACAAAGCAAATGATCCTATACGTGAGCACTAATTTCTAGTATCAGAAAGATTAGCTTGTATGTTTTAATTCTCCAGTTTCCTTCAGAATAAAGTCCAATTTCTAAATGGAAAAATTCTTGAATGGAAAATGAAATGTATAAGATATGAACACATAATGGTGCTTAAGTAATGTAAGCTATACCTTTTTCATATTTAAATCTATTAATCCCAATGTTATTGCTATTTGTGATTTTAATCTCCAAGCATGAAATTAAGAATTTTAAACTATGCATAGAAGGATTCACTCATGATTAGCAGTTATAGTATATGTTTTCTTTCCTATGTTTTTTCCTTATGACTTGATATATCATAATTGAGTTTTATATTTACCTATTCTAATAATAATTCAGAGTATTTCATTTCTAAACCCTTGAAATTAATTGGTAGCAGCCCAGTTAATATTATGAGTCTTCATTTCTAACTACTGTAGTATTAATCACGACAATGGATTCAGAGACCACCAGTCATTTGTGCAATTTAGTAATAAAATTCAAGTACATTTGGTTGCTTTTCAAAATGTACCAGTATGCTGTGATCATAATCTACTTGCTAGGTTTACAAGTTGCTTTGTAAGTAGCACTTTCATGGAACTTTATGAAATTTAACAGAAGGCTTTGATCACCATGTAAGTGGATATAAAAATAAGGAACTACCAATTTGCAATTTGAGGATGGGAGCTGGGCTGAAAACTTACCTTTACTTGACAAATATTTCTGGAACTACAGCATAAACGCACCATAACTTATCTCAGCGTAAATGCTTAGGAGAGCAAATTTAAAGAGAGTTTACTTGCATGCTAAAAATAGTTGGAGGAGCATGATCTCAGGGTAATGAGATCCAGCCCCATGTCCGGCTCTATGCTGGGTATAGAGACTGCTTAAGATTCTCTCTATCCCTCTGCCCTTTGCCGCCCTGCTCACACGCTCATCCTAAAAAATTGGAAGTTATAAAATAATAATTCCTATTAATACATTAATCAAGTCCTTTATCCCTTTTTCTAAAATATTAGTTTGTAGTTTTTACTTTTCTTCAATTGAGAAAATAATGAATGAAGCTTTAGTTAAAATTCATCTTCATCTAGTTGTACAGCTTCATAGACACAAACCTTCAGTCTACTCAAGCGTCAAAAAGAAGTTGAGATGAAAGACCACACAGCATAAACTAAGTGCAGCCCGAACTCACGAATGCGGGCGCTTTCATCTTCGGACGACCACAATAAACCGTGGTGTATTCTTAAAATGCTTAATTACCTCTCGTGATTTTTTTTAAAGATTCTATTTATTTATTTGACAGAGATTACACGCAGACAGAGAGGCAGGAAGGGGCGTGGGGAAACAGACTCCCCGCTGAGCAGAGCACAGGATGTGGGGCTCCATCCCAGGACCCTGGGATCATGACCTGAGCTGAAGGCAGAGTCTTTAACCCACTGAGCCACCCAGGTGCCCCTCTCTGGTGATTTTTATGTCTTACCAAAAGATCAGGCAAAAATTAAACAAAGTGTGGATCTTTTATTAAGTGCATCCTCTATTTTTCCCTCACTTGTACCAGTCTGGTTTGGTTACTTGAACAACCCTTATACAGCAGTGTTCTCATTTATATTATGGCCAGTGTCTGTCTTTGTAACAACTGAAGGTCCAAGTATTTCCTTGACAAGCTTGGTTAGTCTCAGTGAGTCCCAGTTAGGCAGCTCCACCATCCGTGTGGCTTCTCCTGCCACAGGGCCATGAACACCAACTGCTAGATTGTGAAGCCCTAGAGAAACTAAGGGTTGTTACGTAACAGGTGCTGGGGAAACAGCTAGATTATGGTGATGATATTATTTGGTTTCCTGGACTCCACTTTTCATCCTAACTTTTTCTGTTGTGTTCACTGCTGTTTCATTAGTTGTCTGAGGGAATCGCTATTGGTCTGTTTGGGATAAAATACTCTTCTATCCATCAAAAAAGAACTGGAATTTTCCATCTCTGATTTTTTTCTATTTTTACAAATGACCATTAATAAATTAATCAGATATTTCCCTGCCTCCTTTTACTCCGCTTATGTATATGTTATTTTTCCCAAATATTTATTAATGCCTATGGGTCTTGATATCAAAAAGCCAAAATTTGTGGAGAATTTTACTAACAACTAGATATTGTTTAATGAGTCATTGCAGCTAACATGATTTTATATATATGTGCCAGTTCTTAGGAAAATTTCATCTGCTATAACCACCAGAGTAATTAAGTTCCAAATCACCAATAATTATCATTTTAATTAACACTTCCACAATTGTCACAATGTATTTAGATACCTTGATAGCTATATATTTTCTAAATATAAATAGAAGAATCACAGTGAACCAAAAATTAAATAACCAGGTTGTGTTTATACTAAATTTATTTGTCTGCTTTTACTCACATTATTACACAACAGAAAAATGAAACTAATGTAATGAAACAGTAGCTTTCTGAAATAATGGCATGAAAAGCTTAGAGCCAACACTACAGTTTACTTTCTCTAGCCAAATCATATATGTTTTAAGTTGAAAAATAATGTAACAATATATTAAAATCACAGATGAACTGTCAGTTACACTACTTTTAAACTTTTAATCTGAATTTCATTCATATCAGAAAATAAACGTGTTTCATTTTTCACTGCTCCCATTGCTGTCAATATAAATAGACATCCCTTCTGAAGCATATACAAAGTTTTATAAAGATTTTTATAGCAAAATGTTCTAAATTATTCATGTTCAAACACAATCATGTCTTCTTGAATTCTTTTGCTCAATCACTTATTCATTCAACAAATATTTACTGGATGTCTGTTCATTTTTAAGGTTTGCTTTAATTGCCAACTATATTATCGGTTATAGCTTATTAGTAAAGAGATCCACAATTCAGTGGCCCAAATAAGAGAAAAGTTTATGTCCCTCACACATAATAAAAATGGGTAAGTAGGTGGGTTCTGCTCCATGACACCATTTAGGGATCTAGGCTAGTGGAATGCTATCTTATTTTAGACTGCTGTCACAGAATATCATACATGGTGTGGCTTATAAAACAAAGACTTATTTCCTGCAATCCTGGAGGCTGGAAGTCCGAGGTCAGAGTACCAGCATGGCTGGATTCTGATGAGAAGTCTCTTACAGATTGCAGACCTCCATCCTCTTGTATCTGCACATGGTAGTAAGAGAACAAGAGAGCTCTCTGGTGTCCCCTTTTTAAGGGCACTAATCTTATTCATAAGGGTTCCACACAGTCATGATCTAATTACTTCCTAAAGTCCCCACCTCCTAATACAATAACATGGGGGTTAAGATTTCGACGTATAAATCTGGGGAGACAAAAAGATTTAGTTCACCACACCATCACTGGCTCTAATCATTCACACTTCCAGTCAGTTACATAAAGGTTGAAAAGAAGTAGAGGACAAAGGACTTTACTTTTATGCAAATCATTAAAAAATTTTTACATATCATTCTGTACCTGCCCACCTTCCAATATAAGGGAGACTTATAAGGGAGTCTAGGAAATGTAGTCCTGAAGTGGTCAGTCTCTCTTACGGAAGAAAAGACAAATGGATTTCGGAGGGGAACAACTAGAAGTCTTCTATGTCCAGCCCTCTAGTCTTACAAATACGAGTGAATACCCTTCTTCTCATTAAAACAAAGATGCCTACTTTCTACCCAACAGAAGAAATCCAAGTTCAATTCCAATTACTGCAACCGCTGAAAATCCAGGATCTCTGGGAAATATACAGACTTAACTATTAGGTCCTGATTCTTTGAAGTCTGGCAACCTGTAAATGACAAAGAGATTAACGTTCCTGCTCTCAACTTTCTTCCCCAATATAAAGTGTCGGTAAAGGAACAGAATCATCACAATAGAAAATTCTGTTGGGAAACACTGATGGTCCATAGACAATAAAAATGATAAAATCTTGACAAGCTAAGACACCTAAACAACAACATTGAAATAATATTTTCGTTAGTGCATCTGGCAGCCTTGGTTTTCTTTTATGGAGGTTGTACTAGATTTCCTAGAAGGTTCTTCTTTATCCTAATTGATAAGTGGTCTTATCCATAGCCACACCTGAATTGAGCCAAATATAGCATGTCCTTTTTAGGGAATTCAAATTTTATGGCATGCTTCCTGATTGTACATGTTCAGGGAAGTGAGGATTGTTTTAGGGATCATATATGAGAGTAAAATCTAATGGGATGAGATGAGGGCATTTTTGAGCAGCATTCATTATCTCCTCCTATTGGAATACAGGAACAGCTGACTTCTCTAAACCTGTTAAGCCCCAAATTTCTGAACATTCTCTCATTTTAAATTACAGAATTGACACATAAATCAGGCAGAGATCATTTCTCTTAGCAAAAGTTCTATTCACTTTTGTTTCTCCTGGAAAAATGGCCCATTCTTCTTTAAGTTCATGACTTTTGTAAACCTTTCTAAAGGCAGCAGGATTCTGAACAACTGAGCTTTGTTCAGCTTTTTTCCTGTAGTCAAAATATACGCAGACCTGCAGTCTACTGCTCCAAGTTTTTACAGGCAATGGCGTAACAAAGCTTATTTGCTCTCTACCTGGCTGTATTTTTTTCCTTGCACTCTCCACCCTACCTCTAAGATTATGCCCAATATTGGGGGATTTTAATGGCATTTCTACACTTCTATGTACTCCTTTCTTTGTTAGACTCAACTGTTGTAACAGAAAGAGTCAAGTTCAATGGCTCAAACAAGATTAAAAAAAAAAAAATTTCTCCCAACAATCCCTGAGATCGGCAGTGGTTTACAGTAAATCTACCCCAACGGGAACATTTAGAGACAAAAGCTCCTCCCATGTCGCAGACCACCACTTCCTAAGGCAGTCTTTCTTTGCGTGGTAGCTGCTAGATCATCACTTGGACTGCATGCTGAGCAGGTGAGAGTGCACAGGTCCAAGATGAAGAGGTTGTCATAAAACTGGAAGTAACCCTCACATCTGTGCACCTTCCATGTTTCCTGGCTTAGTCACAGGGCACATCTAGTTGTAAGCATAGCTGAGGAATGTATTCATTCACCATTCAGCTTTTTGTCCATGCAACGTGTTTTCCTATGGAAGAAGTGAGAAGTCATATTTAGATGAGCAAAGGTATGGACTCTGGCAGAGTCCGCTATGATTATCATCTATTATTTTGCATCACCCATTATTTTACAAATGTCTTATATGTCCTACTTTCTCCTTTTCAGAGTAGCTGAAAGTTAAAACTCCTTCTTGGTGTGTATGTACCATTGATGACCCATAATAATTAGAGTTCTTTTCTCATGGTCTCTCTCACTATTTTCTTCTTCCTGTTGCTTATCTTCATCAATTAAAATTAAAATTGAAATACAGTGAGACACATAGTTGCACCACTAGATAGTGGAGCTAGTGGTCTTTATACAGCATGCTGGGAAACGTAAGCACGGGTTTTCAGGGGAAAATTATTGATTGGGACGAAGGGAGAGAGAAGCTGCTGTCGATGTCTTCATTTTCTCTTCATCCCTCTAAATGGGAACGAGGCTTCTTAAATCACATTCTCATGACTGCCATTTCTTGATCACCTGGGAATTAATGTAACACCTCTCAGGAATTTGCTACATATTAATGAGGGTTCTCAATTAGGTTATATCACTTCTATTAAGCGAAGGATGCGTAAGAAGGGATAAACATCCAGCCGATAGTCAATGACCTTAGACTTATACAGTCCCAGAGATGGGAAGAAAAACATATTGCCATGCTTTTTTCCTAGACAGTTTGTGTATAAACATTCTGGGCAATGAGGTTTAGGTTCAGTAGCCTTCTTCTTTTATTTTTTCTCACTATTTTACACTAAAAATTGAATTAATGCATTATGAGTTGCCTCCCAGAAAGATAAAGAGGGCCAAACTTCTCTTTATTTCTCTTTTTCACCTCTAATACATAGACCTGTATTATCTGTTTTGCTTCTTTTTCCTTACTGTCAGTGAAATCTGAATTGTTTAATATAATGAGACCTATGGGATTTCCCTGAGGGATAATGACAACCACAGAATTTTAGGCTTTTGTGTCTTTCTTTCAACCTAACCCTTTGGTATCTGTGGCTTACCCTCAGTCCTTATACAATTTAGTATTTGATATTAAGCCATTTTTCTCACCACACTTTATATAATTAAGAGAAATTAGTAATCTTGACATAACTTACAAATTTATTATGTATATAATATAAATCAGAAATTAAGATTCAAGCTGTAGATGTAAAATGAAGGAGCTTATTTGCAGGAAAAATACAGGGTCTCATAAATTATCAATGTGAGTATATTAATATAAGTAGCTACTGTTTATTCTGAGGACATCTCAGAAGCAAGTGGAATGGTCCCAGGAGCAGGAAGTGGTCAACGGTGTTAAACGGTGCTAATGTAAACCAAGGACCACCTCTCCACCACTAGATTTGAAATGTCAAGGTACTGACAAGAGCTACGTTATTGGAGACAACAGATTGGTTGGACTGTCTTCAAAAACATATGTATAAAAGGAGAGGCAGCGAAAAGAATAAGCACTCGTCTCTTTTCAAGAAATTTTACCAGAAAGGGGCAGAGTAAGGGGTAGTCATATCCCTGTGTGGGGAAGTGAGGGTTGAGAGAGGACTTTTGGGGGATGAAATGCATGAATGCTAATAAGAATGGTGCCTTAAAGGGGAAAACGGTGCAGGACAGAGTGATGAGATCCGTAGTGAGGGAAGACTTGAAGCAACTTGAGTAAGATATGGAGGAAGGACACCTTCTTGTCAGTTATTGAAACAGGGAAGCATCTAGTAAAATATTAAAGATAAATCACTTATCTATTTGAGAAGGGCATGGACAGGCTGTGGAAGGGCTAGAGGGGCGTATAAATATAATTTCAGTGTTAGGAAGTGAAGATGAAGGGGATGCATATTTCTTAGGGTAACAGGGTTAAGAGCCATACACAACTGGGCAAATTGTCATCTTCTATAGCACTTTTTCTTGGAAATAGATCTTTATAACTTCCCTCTTGACAAATTTTTAAGTATTATACTTGTGTTTTAAGCAAAATTTGATTTATAAAATTGGAGGTTAGAGATAAAGAAGTTCTGAGGTGCCATGAGAAAATCATAGCACTCTTTGACAATAACCTGTATTTTTCTTCCTGAATTTTTTTTTCTTTTTTTTTTTTTTAGGATTGTGTTTGATACCTAGAAGGTTCTCAGGATATTACTTTAGCACACATTTTGCTTTCAAATTCCATATGAGTTTCTGGGTTGATTCCTCCTGATTACAGTAGCATTGATTGCTGTCTAAATCTGTTGCAGTGTCCCTGAATACTATGACTACGGTCATGGAGTAAGTGAGGATGCCTATGACAGCTACGGTAAGACCTTTTCTTTACTAAATCTGTGAAATCAGAACATCCATCAGTCACTGACAACTCAGAAATTACTTCTTTCTACCCCCAGTTTTTACAGAAGTCCAGGCTAAACTGATTTATGTAATTCCAGGGTGAGGTCTGACATACAAGAGCCAGTACCAGAAACCTGGACAGATCAATTTTGATCGAAATTTCAAAAGCAATTAATCAAAATCATAGATCATTTTTAACAGCAACAGTGAGCATTTTGAACAGTGTCTTATATGTTCCACTGTGTCCACTGTCTGACTCATTGATTTGCCAACAATGCTGTGTCTTTCCTGCTGTCACAAAGATCATTGAGGAGTAATATAGTCAAAATTTTCAAAACATTTAAGGGCTGAAACTGCAGCTTTCAGGTTATTTTCTTGTAGCTCTTAGAAGTGCCGTATAACACTTGGCATAAGTATTAATAGTCAAAAACCATAAGAGACTCTTAACGTCACAAAACAAACTGAGGGTTGCTGGGGGGAGGGGGTTTGGGAGAAGGGGGTGGGATTATGGACATTGGGGAGGGTATGTGCTATGGTGAGTGCTGTGAAGTGTGTAAACCTGGCGATTCACAGACCTGTACCCCTGGGGCTAATAATAGATTATATGTTTATAAAAATTAAAAAAATTTAAAAAAAAGAATAGTCAAGTAGCATGTCAGTCTATAAAATTAATTTCAAAAATACACTCTTTAATTAAAATACTACTTAATATTAATTTTAATTCGATTCAATAAGATGTATTGAGTATCCATGACATAACCCTATAGCATATCACTTTTGAAAGGTAGTCTCTTGCTCCTTAAAATACATATGCAATGTCACTGCTTGTCCATCTTGAAAAAGGACACTGATTTAAATGTTTTGGGCCCCAATTTTTATTGAAGTAATACCAAAGCCACTCCGTTCCTCTTTATGGGGAGCAGTAGAAGACATCACGAATGCTGTCTCTGGGTCCGCGGCTCCACGGTATGCAGGTGCGGCGCTATGCAGGTGCGGCGCTATGCAGGTGCGGGCGCCTCCTGAGGGTGAAGGAAAGGTCCAGACCTCGGGAGGAAAGGAGGAAGTGCGCCCTCCTTGAAACTAGTTACCTAACTGACTCGCTTCTCCGGGTGGAGTATCACGAGGCCAAGCTCAGAAACAGGAGTAGACAAAATAGACAAATAACCCGTTCCCACGGTGACTGCCATCCATAAGCTGCTTACTTACATATATCTTCTCATTTATCTTTTATGATAAATTGAACTATTAACTGTTTTAACTCCATTTTGTAACGAGGAAACTAAACAACAGCGGTTAAGTCAATATGAGGGTACAGCTGTGGGACGCAGCTTCTGTTTTTAGAGTCTCATCGGTGTTTGGAATGCGATTAGTTGCTGCTACCACACACAAAGCGCCTACCTATTAGGGCTCCATACTAAGCAATTTATAATGAGGATTAGGGATGATGGAAATAATCCTCATTAAGCACTCTGTGTATATCTACATAATCGAATCCCCACCAGAATCATACAAGGTACACGCTCATATCGTCATCGGAGCTTCACAAATAAGGAGCTGAGGCTCAGAGCTGGAAGTAACCTGCCTGAGTTAAACAATTCACAAAGGACAGCAAGAATGTGAATTCAAGCGTGTCTGATTTTGTTGTTGGGAGTGGGGGCAGAGTTCAGTGGACCTAGCAAGAAAGAACAGGATCTGGTACTTAAAACCTAAGTTTATTCTAAAGGAAGGATGTTGAGCTTGGTGAGATTTCTCTGAATCCTGCCAGCTGCTCTCCCACTAATCTAAGGGGATGAAGGTCTTCAAGAGTATTTTACAGGAAAAAATAAAGAATTAACCCAAAATGAGCACTAGGCTCACTCTCTCTCAGACTCCAGCTTCTCCAGCACCAATCAAATGAACATAATTTCCCTGCTGTGAGAGACGGGGATATTCTCCAAAATAATGGAAACGTATTTTCAGAAGTTATTTCACAGAAAAAATAAGCGATGGACAAGTTCGCACAGGTCTGCCTTAGTTGCTGCAGCATTCCCTTAGTTCAAAGGCGCAATGAGTAAGACTGCATTGTTGCAAGGATATTCCTAATTAAATAGGAATCAAGAGGTGCCTCGGTGGCTCAGTAGGTTAAGCATCTGACTTCAGCTCAGGTCATGATCTCAGGGTCCTGGGTGGAGCCCTGAATTGGGTTCCCTGCTTCTCCCTCTGCCCCTCCCCCTGTTCTCTCTCTCTCTCTCTTTCTCAAATAAATAAATGCAATTAAAAAAAAAAAAGAAATAGGAATGAAGCCACATGCCTTGTATGACTACTTAGGATGACAAGTAAATAAAACACAACATGGGCCTTTCTTTAATTTATTCAACTGTGTGCATATAGGTATTTATAGGCTATGGAATATGGAATATGATGGCATACATAATAGACATGTTCCCTCCCCGGTTCCTACTGTCTGTTGTTGAGAAACCTATGGCTACATATTAAAAAAAAAAAGACCTGTGCCAGATTATAAGCCATGTGATAGAAGAGAAGGTCAGAGAACATTACTCATGTAACAAATATTTATTTAATGGCTAATATGTGCAAGCTATTATACTCAATCCTGGAGATACTGTGGTGAACAACCTCTTGAAACTCCCATTACTCTTTATAAATCACTTTATAAAAATTGGGATTTTTATTTGCAAAATACGGTCATTGCTTTTTACACTTGCCACAATTTGAGGAAAAATCACCGCCATGAGCTTTACTTTATGGAATTACATGTACTAAAATCAATGGATAATATCTGACAGTGTAGCTCATAGTAAGAGATGAGTTTTCTGTTTCTAAGTATTTTTTAAAAGTTATTGCCATATAAGGTAATAGAGAAAAGTGTGTGAATGTAAACTATTATCTTTTCGGATCTTTTAACGGACATCCTGGGACCATGGTCAGGAGGGTGGGGTCCACCTCTCTGATCTATATGGGTCTTACATGATTCTATCTTGTTTCTTTGATTCTTCTCCTGCAGCAAAGTGTATAGACAAACAACAACCCCTTTTATTTTAAAAGCTGCACCTGCCTATAAGCACAAGATTTCCTTCTGGGTCAAATTACAATTTACCAATAAGTACTTCTCAACATCCAGAAAGAGTTGACAAATTATTTTTAATAAGTAATGAGGAAAATGTCTGGTCAGAGAAAAAAAGATATTAAGTAGGAATTTTTAAATAATAACTTCTTTTATTTTACCTATTTTACTAACTATAAGCTGCTTACTTACATATATCTTCTCATTTATCTTTTATGATAAATTGTCAGCCAAATTGGCCATATTCTTATTGTGGAAAGATTAGATACATGTACGTGGCTAAAAATAGATTGGTCTTTAGGGTCATGATCTTTTCTTTGGCCATTCAGATCTGTTGCCATTTTTTGACATTATTGAGCAAGCATCAATTCAAGAATGCACTTCACATTCAAGGTGTTTTTATTCTTTATTTGAAAATATTGATATGTCAACACTCTATGCGTTCTAATTTAGGAGGCCCTTCTTGATTTTCCTGTCAGAAGGATAATTGTTCAGGACAGAATTTATTAAGTCATTCTATTGGGGTCAGAATGATATTCCAGGGGCTGAAGCAAGGAAATCTAACTAATGTGTTGCAAGATTTTTTTCATGGTGTAGATCTCAAAGGAAATGATATGTGTGCAGCACAATGGGTTGAGAAAGAAGCTGCTCATGAGGCAGGATTTCAACAGCCCAAGGTCACCCCACTGCCCCAGAGCCCTCTCAGCTCACTATGAATCATCTGTGGTACACATTTGACCATAAAATAGGGACCAGAGACTCTGAACAAAGGCAACTATGTTTTGAATGATGCATATGTGAAATAGTTTTTAGAATATTTTTTTGACACAGTGTTTCAAAATCAAAGCAGATACATAGTTCTGATTCACCTAAAAAAATTTTTTTTTCTTAGGCTAAAAATAGTACACATCTACTATAGAAAATTTGTTTTGCAAAAAAAGGAATTTAAATCATCCTTAATTATGCTATTATATGTATTCATTCTTTACTTTTTGTTATATATTTTGCCAATTTTTTAATCCATCATGTACACGTTTTATTTTAAAAGAGAACACAATGTAGACTGCTTTATAAAAATTCCTTTAAGATTTTCCTATCACTAAGTAAAGGTTTTCTTTTTCAGCTCTTAATCATTACAATTGACAAATGCAGAATTTAATATATTTTTCACATGTGCTATCAGAATTAACCACTAATATGATCAGTTGAAAAGGGATACTCCTTTTGTATAACCAAGAAATAACAACAATACTTGCAGTCAATCCACATAGTAATGAGATTTAAATTTTAAGAATTCTCATCCTCTCGTATATCTACAGACAATAGAAAAAGGGCCAAGTCAAAAGCTGAGAAACAGTGAGTGCCCAGCATCATCATCTTGAAATCTAATTAACAAATTAATATGCATTGTATACACTCAGATATTGGTATCAGGTTATTATGTGGAGGCAGCTTGAAGTACAGGCTTCATGCTGATAGGTTGCTCATCCTATCCTATGCAAAAGGACAGATGATGAAATTTAAATGTGCATGTGGAGCAGTTATTTGGGGACTTACTCATCTCAAATACAGATGGATTTTTTTCATTAATTTTCCATACCTCACATAGTAGCTAATGTATTAACTAGCATCCACTTATAGCTTACCTTTAAAGAACCGTTGTACAACCTTTCAAATCAGTAACATTTAAACCTTGCATCTCCACTTATTCATTCATTTCCATTCTAAATCAATAATTCCTCTCTTACATTTTGGTTGTATCCTGGGCGCAGATACTAAGTCTCAGTGGGATGACTATATTATTTTTTAAAACAAATAGCCCCAATCCTCAGTTTCCTGGCCACAACCCAGATTTGGACAGTAAGTGAAGAGTGTTACAATAAGTTGCCTCTCCTGCTCCAGTTGGTGGAAAGAACTGTGGGGCTAACAGGTATCGGGAAAAGGAAGAAGGAATGCTCTTCAGGATAATCGGGTCTCGCGTTTGAAAGACTCATGGATGGACTCTTTCTTTTAGGATTCCTTTAGAAATGGTTTGAAATAAACCACCAGAAGTAAAAATCCAGTCATTCAGTGTGATTCCTCACTCTGAATCTTCACACATTGTGTTTTGTGTTTCACTAGATTAAAATTGTATTTGTCTCTTTCAGGCCCATAAGTCATGTTGAAGTGACAGATAATGTTGACCTCAATGAAAATCCTGCATCCTTTTGGTTGTAATCACAATTGGATTATTCAAGATATTTCCATACAATTTGATATTAAGGATTAAACTGTTCTTTCTTGAAGCATTATAAATATAAAATTTTAAACATTAAATCCTTTATATAGATGCTAGTACTAAAATACAACATAAATAATTTATATTCAATACTTAATGTATTAATATTTATTAAATACTTCATTGATCTTTAATTTTATTAAGATTTAAATTTTATGTTTCTGATAACTTGAATTTATTTTTGGAACACAAATATTGGACTCACAGAAATCCAAATCAGTTTCTTCATTTTAAAAATATTTCTTAATTTATCAGAGTCATTATAATTGTTTTGGGTAAATCTAAATAGCTCATAATTCAATAAGCGTGCATTTTAAATATAGTTCCTAGATCAGCTTGGCTAAGCAATACTTCACATAGGAAACACCCTCTGAATTCTCTCTGAGACTGACAGCTAAGAATGGACGGCAATATTCTCTTCTCAGAGAAAAGAACTGTTTATTAAAATGTATTTAATGTACGAACTGAAGAGCTAATTACGCATCCATTCTTTAGTGGCATTTAAGATGACAGCTGTGTGGAAGCAAGGAGGATAATATTAATACACTGTCTTGAAATGAATGAAAGCAAAAAGAATTTTGTCCCATATTCCAGGGCATTTGAGTGCTTCACTTCAAGACGATTGCAAAACACAAAGCTCATTTTGTTTTCAGAGGCAGGAATGATTATTATCCCAGTATGAAAATAAGCCCTGCATTGATTAATCTGTGAAAACAGCAAAAAGAAAAGAAAGCTAACTGACAGTCATGCCATCCATGTGATTCAAGAACAAATTCTGTCTATTTTTAATAGTATGTAGAAATATCAATTTGAGGAAATTGATTTTAATAAATGAAGGTAATCTTAACATGGGAAAGAATTTACCAGACATTTAAAAAACTCATGTATCCTAGGACTTATTTTTATTTTTCCTAGAACTTATTAATATTAAAGTTGTTACATGATAGGCTATTGAGAAAAATATCACTATGATTTATTCTATTTAACTTTTAATACAGATTTTTAAACTTTATTTTTAAAGTTATTAGATTTAAATTATTAGACTTTATTAGTCCTTTCTTTTGAAGGGCTAATGAAATGGTGCTTCTAAAGTATTTTAAAATTCACTTTTTAAATAAAGAATTTATTTATTTATTTGAGAGGGAGAAAGCACAAGTGAGGGGGAGAGACAGAAAGAGAAGCAGACTCCCCGCTGAGGAGGGAGCTCCTTGCAGGACTTGATTTCAGGACCCAGAGATCAGGACCTGAACTGAAGGCAGATGCTTAACCAGCCGAGCCACCCAGGTGCCACTAAAACTCACTTGTAAAATTAACTTAAGGCATAGTTAACTTTTTGGACTTTCCTAATTCAGAGGTTGCAGTGAGATGGATATCTAATTCAACCAGTCTGGATAATAAATGTAGATTATGTTGTCTAGACAGACAATCAAAAGATCAGTGTCTTGCTACTCTATCTCTTCCAGTGTAACAGATGTATTAAAGTTTCCATTCAGTTTTAGGCAAAACTGGAACTTGCTTTACAATATTTCAGATCAGAGATTGTTAACCTTAATGACACATTTTAGAGCCACTTAGTTAATCTTGAAAGAAATATTAATGTCCTGTTACCACCCAAGATCAGCTTCATCACAGTCTTTGGAGATGAGAACTGGAGGCATCAGTTGAATAGCTTTCTAGGTGGTTGTTCTGTAAGCTAAAGTTGAGAACAAGTTTTAGATACATATCTGGGAGTATATGAAAAGTGGCCTGTGATTTTAATATGAATGATCAAAACTGTGCCAAGCACCTGCATTCTTAAAGGCACCACACAGAGTTCTGCAAAGGCTATCTTTTGGAACACTGGGTACTTTATAAACAAATGTTATTGTAAGACCTGGCATTTTAAATTCATTTTTTTAAAAAACTGTAAGTTTACATAATGGAAAATAGGATTTTTTCCCCTTTTTGAACAATTGTGTGCTGAACATTTAAATCTCAAGTTTGACTTTCTAAAATTCACCCAACAGAGAGTTCACAAAAAATTACAGCTCACATGCACCTATCATTTCTCTTGTTTAGGCAATAAAACAAGCCATAGGAAAGTCCTTTTATCACTTTCTTTTCTGCTGAGTTAATGGTGCAATCATTTTAACTGATGGGGAGGGAAGAGTTCAGTGATTTACTGTCAGAATCTTGGGGTGTACAGATCATGTACAAAAAAGTAAATTCAGTATAATGATTTATATTTAGAATATACAAAAATGAGCTGTTTTTAAAACACAAAGTACAGAAAAAAAAAAAACAGAATATAAAATATAAAGCCAGAAAAACATTTTCTTGGCTACCTGGAAATAGACTAGGTAAGAAAAAATATATCCTGAAGGCATACAACCTTAGGGGGTCTTTATAAAATTTCCACAGTTCGGGTAGATTTTTATTTCTATTAATAGAGAGCATGAATTTTTAAAAGACAAAGATACATCGTTCTGAAATAAATGTGCAACATATTTATCAAATATGTCATAATTTATTGAATGATCCAATGGGAACTGATATATATGGATTGCTGGAAAAAAATGCCAGTTGAAAATGTAATTATGATTACTGATGACTAATATCAGTGTCTTTTTATAGATTACCTAGCTCTGCTGGTAACAAGATAGGCTGGGGGAGGGGGAGGATGGATCTAGAATACTTAGGTCAGTCTCTCTGGAGCCTGGCAACTGTGTAGGAACATTCCAGGAGACGTCCCCTCAGGATC
The DNA here is from genome assembly GCF_030435805.1 of Mustela lutreola. Classification (NCBI taxonomy): domain Eukaryota; kingdom Metazoa; phylum Chordata; class Mammalia; order Carnivora; family Mustelidae; genus Mustela; species Mustela lutreola. Next base: position 105,058,454 of record NC_081295.1, on the reverse strand, counting down.
AGGAGAGTGCAGCAGCAGGCGACAGCTCCCCTGGAAGCTGTTGGCATTTGAAAATTCTACCAGGATTTTGTCCAGTCATGGGCAAAAGAGCTAATTTCAGGCTGATAAGAAGGATGGGAGAGCGAACAGACTAGGGTGAGTGCCCAGAGTTCGCCTAAATGTTGCAAGTCAGGGCTACAACTCTCCACAAAACTGCCCTCACTTCACACTCCAGTCACAAATTTGGAAGACTCTAGGCCATCCTTTCTTCTGACCAGCTGGCTACAACTTTGGAGTTCCCACTACCCACTCTGGTTTAATAACTTGCCAGAATGACTCACATAACTAAGGAAATGGCTCTAACTTAATAATTACTTATTAGAGCAAAAGGAAAGAATGCAGAATTAGGCAGAGACAGATACATAGAGCAAGGTCTGGGAGAGCCCCAAACATGAAGCTCTCAAAATCTTCAGGGTGGCACTATCCTCCTGGCGTACTGATGTGTAACCAAATCCAAGGTGTTGCCAAGCTCATGCAAACCTCAGTGCCCAGAGTTTTTATTACAGCTTCTTTATGCAGCATGAACGACTGAATCATTTCCATCTCCAGACTCCTTTCTCTCTTCTCCAGATTGGGCTGGTATCATGTGGTTAATGCCCAAACCTTCTAATCTCCTGGTTGGCCTCTCAGGCATGACCAGGCCCCATCCTGAGTTGTCTCGTTGGCATGAGCTACCAGGTGTGGTCAGAGGAGCCCATCATGAATAACAAAACTTTCCCATTACTCCAGGAAATGCCTGGAGTTTAGAGGTTACTTCACAGTAACTGGGGACAAAGGGTAGCCCAAATTTTTATTACACAGAGGCTGAGGTAAGAGTGCCTACTCGGGAAAGCCAGCAGAGACATGTTGAGGCAAAAAGCACAAGAGTCAGAGCCAGTCAAACAGCCAGGTTAACATTTTGCTACACTTAAAACCTGGTTTTCTGTAACTCCTATAACTTGGTGTTGGTCTAAGAATACACTCTGGGCTCATTTCTGGTCTCAAGTACAGAAATGACAGGTGTGGGGTGGAGTAAGGCAATCAAATTGCTACAAATTCAGTCTCTTCGTCTATGAAGCTACGTCACCATGCCTACCTCCTTCACTGACTTGAAGGCATTATTGGAATTCTTAGAGAAGAGAATTATAAAATATCATTTTATATCATCATTCTTATTCTTCCATTTTTCTCATAAAGTCCACATGTATATTTTAAAAAGTCTATAGCTGAATTCTGCAGGTTTTTGATTGACTCCAGATTTTATTTGACAATTGTAGAAGAATTTTTTCAATTCAAGTCAGAAAACCTCTTATATTGTGTTCAGTTATCATTCACCATTTTTTCCCTATACCTTCCATTTTGGAAATCCTTTCTCTAACTAGATTCTTTATCTCCTTTTTACTTAGACAAGATCTTAACTCTAAAGTAAGACGATAGAAACACATTTATTTTAAAATATTGAGAACCACTGGCCTTTATTATTCTATAGGTGTAAGATATTACTCAGTAGAGTCAAGAATAAAATATAAGGTTAAATTTTAGTTATGTGTATAATAGGTGATAATTAGAAATGAAATGGTACAGAGTCATTATTAAATATGAATGTGTAAAATGTGTAAGGTAGGGGCTAAAACAGAGTAGACAATATAAAAATAGTACCACCTGCAAGGTATGGGTAATATACTAATCACAGCATATTTGAATTACAGTGATTCTTCCTCACATTGCCAATCATGGTAGCTGCATCTTGGAATACAGAAGCTAGTAAAAATCACTCGTTGCAAGCTAAACTATTTGGCATGCAATTCATGTAATTCTCAAGTTTGTTGGTCATTTAAAAAAAAATCTTCCTGGAGCTCACAATAGAAATAGCAATAATTCCAATAACTTAAGCTTAGCCACACAAGATAAAATTGTGAAATCGTGTAATGATTTGGAAATTAGGTATATAAATGATGTAAATTTGGAGATACTAAACAAGAGTATGTATAAGAATGGAGAAAGGTTAAGAAAAATGGCCCTAGAATTTTCATACCTAGACTGAAAAATAGAAACTGGAAGATGATTTAATTCTCAGGTTATAAAACCCAGCCATGGCTACAGACCCACATTTTATGAAGGTGAATTAAAGTTAATAGAGAGATGTCAAGTATTAACTAGTTAAGCCACAGATGTACTTCAGAATTTTACCCTCAAAAGTTTCTACAGCTTTCCTCATTATAGGTGACTCATATATTTATTGAATTGTCTTCCTGAATTTACCCATGAATATTTTCAATATGGAACACATTTTAAACAGTCATATTTGTTTCTTATGTCAACAAATGCACTTTGGAGTCAGTTGTTATTTATCTGTTTCATGGTCCAGGCAGCCAATGGGAAATACCTACTTTTGAAAACCTCTTCAGGACTTAACCTAAGAACTTCTTCAAAGACTAAAATGAATCTCACTGGTTTTCAGGAAGATGTTGGTATTTAGGACAAGTTCCCCAGGAGCCAAGAGAAGCTCTTAAGAAGTCCCAAAAGACCCAGCTCATCTCTGGCTTTTGGGATCACTACCAGAAGTCATCATTATCTTTCTTAAGATGAATCAAAATAAATGATCCAAAAAACTAATCCATAAACTAATCCATAAGCTAGTTAAGGAAAATGTAAGCTTCTCTTCAATATATCAAGAAAAATGAAATCATTCACTTGCCAAAATATAACAGGTATCTAAAATTTGGATCTTTTGTACTTGAAACCTTTAAGTGGTTTGTTCTACTGATTTCTTCTACTAACGGGTCCATTTCCATGCAAAAACAGAGGACCTTCCTTTTGAGAAAAAGATTTTAAAATCTGAACTATACTAACACTCCTCTTATTCCAAGACCTAAGAAATTTTTTTCAACGAGTATTGTAGAATACTTGTGCTTCAGATGATCACCAAAGTCATCAATTCTAAAATGAAGGTAGGGGTCAGATCATGTTAGGCTCTGGGTGGAATTTCTTACTAAGGAATTTGGACTTGAGCTTGAGTGTGCTACCAGAGCAACTGAACAGACCTAATCAACCGTATTTAGAAAAGTCCCTCTGGCTAGAAGCTGGAGTAGAGTAGTATACACACACACATACACAAACACACAAACTAGGGAATACATACATGTTTATATACATATATATGTATATACACACAGATACACATATTTTATAATGTATATAACATACATATTACAGCATATAAATATTTGATATACAATCATGGGAAGTCACACACACACACAAAAGAACTGGGTAGTCTGGGCAAAGATGAGAATGGCTTGCCATGGAATAGGGTTGGTGATGGATGGAAAGAAATAATGAGTTAAATACACATTAAGGAAGAAAAAGCAAAGCTTAATGACTGGTTAGAGTGACTGGGCAAAGGTGAGAGGAAGCCGAGGGTTTTAGATGAGTAACGATGCAGTTTCTATGTAGTAGCTTCAGTCTCTGCAATAGGAAACTTGGGAAGAGCATTAAGTAATATGGAGAAAAAGATGAGTTTAGTTTTGGAAAAAGTTAACTTTGAAACACCTGAGGAGATGCCCCACAGGCAGCTAGATGCACGTCAGAAGCTGAGAATGGTCTGTGACAATTAAAATTTGCCATCAGCATGTAGATGAAGAAACTTGCCACTTGCCAAAGAAGTCTTTCAGTAAAAAAAAGAGGAAGAACCAGAATTCAAATGCAAGCCTAGCTACAAGACCCCTGGGAGTCCTATTTGAAGTGAAGAGATCCGAGGGAGGGCTGTGGCTTCTTCAATGGGTACAAAATGAAGATGTAAAATATTTAAATTGAATTAATGCATTCAATAAATAATTACAAGTTCTGCCATGTGCATCACAAAATTCTAGAGTTGAGAAAAGCATGCTTAGAAAGGCCTAGTCCTCTGTTATTCTCTAGATGGATTATTCCAAGTGTTACTTTTTTCTAACAGGGAATATCTAATTAAAAATTTGAAGCAGTGACAAAAGCTGTAAGTGCTTTCCAGAAGGTGACTGAATTTCCTGAAAGCATAACTGTGGTGAACTCAAAGTTAACTCTTCTTGGAACAGAATTCACTAGGTTCATCTGTGGAAACAGATGCTGGTCATCCATATTTCCCCTTCAGTACTATAATGTTTTATCCTGTGTATCTTAAAACAATAAACTCTGCAATTACAACATAGTGGCAATACAAACTGTGTAGATAAAATTGTTGAACCATTAGGTTTCGATATCCCATTAATATTTTTAAATGTTCAGAACAGAGCAGACGATCTTTCTTTCTACCTTAGATGAACGAACACGTACATTTGCACCTTAACAAATTCAGTTCAAGCAGCCCACACTCTTGTTAACAAAATTAAAGCTACATTCTCACTCATTTAGCTAATTAACTGTTGTTGGAATCACCAGTTATTATATAATTCAAGGGAATTAGAATAAATGAAGTCTTATTTTCCAGGCAAGAAAAGAAAAAAGAGAGTGGGAGTCAGGATCTTCTTTCAGATGAAGGGAGTGATGGAAAATGGTAAGACAATTACAGATAAAAATTTTGGGTCTTCTGGGGCACCCGGGTGGCTCAGTTGGTTGAGAAAAGACTCTTGATTTTGGCTCAGATCATGATCTCAAGGTTGTGAGACAGAGCCCTGCATAGGGCTCCGTGCTCAGTGGGGAGTCTGCTTGAAAGTCTCCCTTTCTGCCCCTCCTCACCTTCTAAAAGAAATAAATAAATATATATATTTTTAATTCTCAGTCTTCCAAATTCTGAGCTATAATTGTCTTATCTTTAAAAGGAAGATGACATTGGTACCTATCTTGCAGGAAAATTTTAAGTATTTGCTAATAACAGCATTGTGTTTGACCCTTGGAAGATGTGATAAGAATATTGATTCTCAGAAAAGATGGTTCTCATATAAGATGAGAATCTTATTTTCTTAATAGGATAGGTATTTAAAAATTAAATAAAGAAAACAGACATTGTCATCGTGAGTTACAACAACAGAACACCTAACCTAACCTATTCTCTTTGGGAACAAATAACAATAAAACAACATAGAAGTATTGAAGGGTGTTTTTAAATAGAATGCTATTCCTTAGAGAGAAATCAGAAATTTAACCGAGACCAGCAAACAGAGCGGATGAGAGTCAGGTGAATTCTAATCAACCTTGTAAATGCTCTTATATGAGACACTACTTGTTTGTAATAATAGAGCTTAAATTGCGCTTCCTGCTTTAGTTGTGGTTTCTGCATATTGGCTTACAGTATACCAAAAATAAATAGCATGAGTTCTCCCTTTTTGTTGTGGTAAATTAAAAAACAATTTTTTAGACTCTTTTTCAGATCTCAGATATATAAACAACTAGCTGTGTAGGTCTCGCAAATTGGACATAAGAGCTGTGCCCTCAGTCATCCGCATGACATCCTATATCCTTTCAGAACTGATTCCTAAAATGAATGTACTCTGAAGGTGGCATTCTAAACCTACTTCTGGAAAAATAAAACACTGAAAGTTTACTTTGCATGTGTTTAAATAATGCTGATGTGTCCCAAATTTGTGCCTTGTTCCTATTTTTCAATTTCCCCACCAAGAACCCTAATGTTTATAGTATCTCTGGAAGAATCAGAAAACACAGTTTTGCAACTTTAAATATCATCCAGATTTTTCTTCCCCACTCTGAATGCCTCCCCCACAAAGTAGCTGGTTCTAGGGCAGGAGGGGGAGCACACTGAAAAATGCACACCACTAAATACATCTGACTGCCCTGAAAGCAGAGTACTTGAGATACAGAAGCTTTTGAAGTCACTACAGTAACATCGAATGCACAAGAGTTACCTGGGTAATTTACAAGCCTTCATCAAAGTAAGATGTTCCACAGTGATGCCTATCAGCATGTAATGGAGATACACTCTATGGAATTCTGTAAACTTGACTGAACTGGGAACAAAATAAGTCTAAGTAGAAAAACAAAACAAAACAAAACAAAAACCTAAAGGTGGAGTCATGTTTTTAAAAGAAATATTAATATATTTCAAATGCATGAAACACTATAATCTAATTACAAACAATGTGTCTCTGAATAAGAATTCTGTTGTACTTATTTCTCAGAACTGATTTCAAGATTCCTTTTAGTTAGTAACATCATCTATTTATATGTAGCTTACAAATATTTGTGGTGTTCTTCCTATGTGTCTGTCACCAAAGGGCTCTCTTTTTATAGGTCTTGGAATCCAGTTTAACAAGCCTGGGTGATACAAAATAATTAACATAAGAAAGTCTTCAAAGAAAGTGAGTTCTCTTAAGTAGGTTAAACAGTACCTGAATTTTTAGTTACACTCTATATTTGCTCAGAAAATTACTTCCTTGAGATGATTAGATATTAGAGCTCAATCCAAGTTCTGTTGAATGATAGAAATTAGTACTTCCCTCCTCTAGGCTTTCCCCAGCATTTTCTTCAAATATCAATTATAAATATGTGCAATCTATGCAATTTCATAGTAGTTTTGTCCTGTGATCTCTAAAAATCCCTTAGTATCCTCATACTCAGGGCTTAGTACAATGACTAGCATATAGGAGATCTTTAGTAAAGGAAAAAAAAATATTTAATGAATGCTTTATTTTCCTTCTTCCCTCCTTGTTTCATTAAAATGGTACATTAAAATCTGAATTGGGAAACCTAGAAATGGTGGGAATTTGATCAAGTCACTGAAGCTATTTCTCATATCCTCATTTTTTATTTCCAGATCCCCAATTTTACAAACCATCCCAGTAATTTCAACTTGGCAATTATTTTGCACATTCTCTGTGGGATAATTTGTTATCTAATTTGCTATTTCACATCCATAGTCTAGCTGGTGCTTCTCATATGACATAATGATACTGACAGCATCTTACATCCTTTATTATTTTCCAAGAAGACGAAGAAAGATTACTTCTAAATTTCATGGTTTGTAATGATTTTTAAAATGACATCCTATTACCATACCATGGGAATAGAAACCACTGTCAGGGACTCCAAAATTTGTATGAATCCCTAAAATATTTTATTCTATTTTATGTTATCTAATTTTATTTTATTTATTTTATCTTTTTAGAGAGAGAGAGTAAGGCGGGGGTATACAGAAGGAGAGGGAAAAAGAGAATCAAGCAGGTTCCACACCCAGTGTGGAGCACAGTTTAGGGCTCCATCTCACAATCTAAAGACCATGACCTGAGCCAAAATGGAGAGTCAGTTGCTTAACAGACTGAGGTGCCTCTCCCTAAATATTTTAAATTCATCTTATCTGCTGAATAGTAGAGCTCAAAGAAGACAGGCAATTTCCTAATCTATTCTGGGGGCTTTATACTTCAAATTTTAGGGAATTCCCATCATAAGGACCTGATAATGATTTTTCTCTTCCTATGCTTAAGTTGTTCCAATGTGCTAGGTTCTACGATGGACTTACATTAGAACTTCTTTGGATTTCTAAGAATCACTTCTATCTCTAATACCATGGTGGAGAAATCCAATGACAGGCACTGAGGGGACTGGCTGACCATATAAGTAAGGCTCAATGACATTAGAAGATGATGAAGGAAAAAATTCCATTGAGTCAGTACTCTCCAGTCTAGATCCAAAGAAAATAACTTCACTGAAAGAAGTTGGCTTGTATTATCATGTGGTAATTGTAAACATGTGACTATTTATAAATATTCTGATATTAGAAAAAATATAGACCAAGGAAATGTGGCACAAAAAGAAATTAATACCTTTCCTGATCTCAATTCGCTATTATTATTGAGAATATGAATTAAGTGAAATAAATTCTTGATTCCTCTGTTAATGGTAAGGAATCTTAGAAAAATCTACAGTTTTCACCTGGGTAGGAATTCATTTTGGCTGCCTTTCTGGTTACAGTTATAGATTAGCAGTATTTCCCATTTCTAGCCTTCAGCAAGGAAGAAAGAACACAGTATGAATTTACATACAGAGAATTATAAGAGCACATTTTTGTGCAATGAGACTTGCTTTTGCACATTTTTGTAATTGGATTCCACTATGATTGTTTCATGAAATCCAGTTGAGAAATACTTTTGTTATTTAGCTAACTAACCTCTTGAGTAAGAAGTCTGACTTTAAAATATATAATATTTCTAGTTATAAAGCATCTAAAACTAATGTCAAATGTCTTCAGCTCAAATATTACTGTTTTGTCAGTAATGACCAAACAATTCAATGACTGGTTGTCATTGAAAGCTCTTTCTGTCTCACAATTCCGTCCGTCTGTCCTTCCTTCCTTCCTTCATCCTTTATACATGCATACTTTGTGTTCAACCTTTTCTAGGCACTGCATTTTTTCCAGGCACCGAGAATACAGCAGAAAATAGTGACCATCTCCTTTTTAATGCTAGCCAAAAGTTAGGAAATGAAAGGTTTTAGCCCATAAATTAGCTGCCCTAGAGCTTTAGATAAAGTCTAGTAAAGCTAAACCAGTGGGTTCTTATCAAACAATGCGGTCTAGGGCAAGTCCCCAAGACTATGCCACTTTAAAAATTCATTTTTTTTTTAAGTGTCTTGTCCCCCCTAAGATTGACTGATTGATTGATTTAAGATTTATTTATTTATTTGGGAGAGAAAGAGCATACAGAAGGAGAGGGAGAACCAGACTCCCCACTGAGGAGGGAGCCTGACATGGGGCCCGACTCAGGACCCCATGATCATGACAAGAGCCAAAGGCACCCACTTAACCAACTGAGCCACTCAGGTACCCCCCCCCCCAGTTTAAAAAATCTGATGAAACTGGGGTAGCTGTGACAGCTCCTGCTGTCATTCTGTTCATATTGTTGCACTATATTACAGAAACCAAGAACATTAAGCTTCTGAGAAAGGATCCAAGACTTCCATTCCCTGGGAAAACTTGAAACTTCTATTATCCCAGTTTCTAAATCCCATAGACTACAACCGGGTATCTCTAATACTCTAGAACAGAATAAAGCAAAAAGTATTACATTCCTTTTGTTAAAAACATGAATAAAATGGGGTAGATTTTACCACCAGAAGACAGGGGACATTGGCATATTCTTGATCATTCATAGTTAAAGTGTAAAATTCGTATTATATAAGGCTGAGAAGGCATTTGCTAGTTTTGCAAGCAGAATCCATTTTCTCTTCCAGTACATTTTTTTTTTATAAAGTTTTATTTAATTCCAACAAGTAAATACAAAGAATTCTTTTCCACAATCTGTCTGCTAAGAAAGTCTAACAGCTTAGGGGTAAACTCCCATCCTTAAGAGATCACATCAGAAAGACCAACATCCACAATCTCCAGCCAAAAAAGACAGCAAGATCTAGAGCAGGGGTCTGTAAATCTTTTCTGTAAAAGCCCAGACTATATATCTTAGGCTTTGCAGACGTATGGTCTCTGTCACAGTTACTCAACTCTCTCTTTATAGAGTGCAAACAGCCATAGACAATATGCAGATAAATAAGCATGCCTGCATTTCCTAAAACTTTATTTTAAAAAAACAGACAGCTTGCCAGTGTGGTTCGCTGGCCATAGTTTCCCAGCCCCTGATCTAAGTCGATCAGTATTCTAAGAAAAGGCAGTATTTCCTACTTTTATTTAAGTTTTCATTTCTATTTTATGTCCTATCAAATACTGAAATAAACTTAAGCACATACCTTAAATAGCAAAGAGAAATTTTTCACTTATCAGATAATAATAATAAAGAAGTTCTGATGAAGAATTTCCCCCCAAAATATTTAAATGCATTTTTTTCCTATTTGATGGGCTTTTATTATTTTTCTATATTGCACATCACTATCCTCTGCCTTATGTATAGCATAGTGAGTGCCGCATAAATTTTAATTATTGTTCTTCCTTAATCTCCCTGAACTGTGTACAAAATATGCTTAGGGGCACTTGAACTCTTCAGGGACATATGCCCCATCTACATCAATTGGCCTCAGTCTGCAGTTTTATGTCCATTACTATCACTATCCTTTATATCGGTTATCAGTGTCAGTGCATTTCTTTCTATCAATCTCTTTTTCTATGTCCGTACTTCCTCTCACCATAGTTCCATGAATGAAATCTGCTCTCAAATGAAAACTGAATTTGGATTGGAAGACCCAAATAACTTAGCTTCAGGAGTTACATAAGAAACCAACATAAACCCCATATTAAGTCCCTGACCCTTTCAAGGAGGGCTACATTCCTTTTCTGGGGTCATAAACTTAATAAAGGCTATTTTCCACAACACTCAAAAGCTTGTTGGCTTGTTTCTTCTGTATGTTTTTTTGTTTGTTTGTTTGGTTGGTTTGTGTTTTTTTTTTTTTTGTTGTTGTTGTTATTTTGTTTTTGGCTAGGTTCTAGAACATTCAGGTTACTGGAAATCTGATTAACAAGTGAGTGAGTTTTCTTAATGTACAAATACCCCTTTATTTTCAAGGTATTTGTAAAAACTGATGTGAGCATACTCTTTTGTTGATTTTACTGCGTAAATTTACTCTGTTCCATATCCTGTCTATCTCTTACTAACTTTGTCTAAGAAAAGGACCTCACCCTGTCCCATTTACAAACCATCGAGGGGAGCACTGGAAAATAGCAAGCCCCAGGTCTCTTTTCTAATCATTTGGTTTGGGAGACAGAGAACAGGCATTAGTCATTTTTGGTTTTGTTTTATATTATTTTAAGATTTCCAGGCGATTCTCAAGTTACTCAAAGACTAGGAACCACTGGGTTATTTTCGAACTCTGTATAAAGGATAAAATGAGGAGCAGTTTACACTGATACCCTCTTTCTTTTCTGTGGAACAAAAATTTTACACAGAATAAATGTAGACTTATCCAGGGACTTTAACTTTCTCTTCTGTGAAGAATGCCTCACAAGTTTAATTCCACGTGGCTATATTTCAAAATATATACTTTTTTGATGATCTCACCATGTGGAAAAGGTAGTAAGGCTTTAGCCATCAGTGTTGAGATCTTTTATTCTATTTTCCTTGGTCAACACTTACGTCTTAAATGACTGTTTTTGGTAACTGTGAAGCCACGTGAATGTTACTGTCTTTCTCTTGTTCATAGCACCAGAAGAATGGGCCACAACCCGCTCCAGCCTGAAGGCACCACCGCCAAGGTCAGCCAGAGGGGGATACAGGGAGCACCCCTATGGTAGATATTGAAGGTCCTTCTCACCCGTGACCTCACCTCAAAGACAATTCATAGCCTGTGGTCTCCACATAAACAGCAACAAGACAAGTAATAGTCCTTTTTTTTTTCTATTCTAGGGATAACTGCTCATGATTTCTCCTATATATTTCTTGTATTTCCCCCTATACTGTTGGTGTGACATTGACCCTAGTATTATTTTACAAAACAGACTAAAAAAGACATTGGCAAGCATTGTCTATAAACCATTCAGTAGGATGATATTCTCTTGGTTGTTTTTCATTGTTGTGTGTAAACTTTTTTTTTCTTTTTTCTTTTTTCTTTTCTTTCTTTCTTTCTTTTTTTTTTTTCTTAAGAAAGAGCATGAATCTGTTAACAGATTTTGAGTCTCAATCATCTAGCAAAAACTTTGTTTAGGGTTGCTAAAAGGCTGTAATATGATTTTTGAACTAGCTGATAATAAAGTTGTAGATAAGATGTTTTAATCTGTCTTTTAATATCTGTCAGTTAGATGAAGATGTTCGATATTAAGTTTGTAAATTTAATTTTAAATGCTGCTTTAATGGAGTTGAAAACAAGCAGCTACTGTATGTATGTAGCTAACTGAATTTGTTCAGTGTTTTAACCTGTATTTGTTAAAAAAGAAAAAAAAACACACATAAAGTTCCATGTGTAAGCTACTCTAAATAGGAAACCAATTTGTCAAATATGTTTGCCATAACTTGTCAATAAAGCTGAAAACTTTTGTAAAAACTAAATTTGGAATTACTTGTTTTCTAGCTTTAAATGCCTGCTTTATTTCTTCTTCAAGAGATGCCTAAAATGTTTTCTATTTAAAAATTACAAAAATGAACCCAAGCTTGTTTTAAGATATTTGTGTAATACTTAAAAAATGTATTAATAACTTATGGTTGTTAAATAATTTAAAAGTTAACAAACTAAACTGTTACATGAATCATGGTTAGTAAACACTAATGTATAACATGTTAATGGAAAAAAATGGATTTAGAATAATAAATGGATTTTAAACTATCCTCTAAGCTTTATCTTGCTAAACACAAATTCTGATTGACTTGTTTGCATTAGCATGTCTCTCGTGAGAAAGAGTAATGGAGTATAAAGAGGTAAGATTACCACTTACCACTGTCTAAATGCCTAGTTCTTCAACCTTTGAGTTTCCCCGCACATTAAATATCCCATCCAACATGTTAAGCATTGCGTAGATTCACTTTATTGTTTTCACTCAAAGGAGTGCGTGGACTTCATTTGCGTAGTTTATAACAATTTGTTTTGACAAACAAATCATCAGTGTCACTGGCCAGTTGTTGCTATTCAACCTCAAAAACTTTATTTGTAATTTTCAGTGCTAAATATCACCGCCCTTGAAGGCAGTTTAGAGGGCTGATATTTCTTTTGAGACTATCAGACTTGATGGCTGATGATTATTAAGGAAATATGTCGCAGGACTCAAAGGATGACTAAACGTTAAACAGGTAACACTAATAGTGACTCTGTAATTTTGCCTATGCAACAGTAATGTTAAATATTCTCAGTTATTAAGTTCCTGATAGTTAAAAAAGTAAACCTACAAAAACATAACAAATAGGTCTATAGGTTATTAAAACAACTAATTAACATTAACTAGAGGCACCAAAATTATTTTACAATATATAACCCTCAAGGCAATAAACAGAACTAAAATTAACAATAATAGTAATGCAACTCTTGCTAACATCAAACGTAAGCTAAATTTTGATGGAAAAAGAAAGCGAAAGACTTGATGGTAGGGATGAATGCCAAAACTGTTAATCTTTTAAATACAGTTTTTTTGTTTATGGTGGCTTTTGTCGATGTGATTGGTTTACTTTTTTGCTGCTAACCAGCTTAGGCATACTGCTGTTCAGTTTTTGCAGCTGGAGTTGCATGCTATAGTTTTATGAAGTGTGTGTCTGTCCTCAATTAAAATTGTAAATGTCTGCCTTGCAAAAATGCTGTCGAGTTATATTTAATTTTCTTTTTTTATTCTTTCTCACTATTTCAGGTATCCACAAGCAAAGAGCACATAAGTGAATAGCAGACGTGGTGGCTAACAAGGATAGAGGTAAGCTTATTTGTTATGCCCTCCAAGAAAGATAATCTGTTTACCCACATACAGCTGTGGCAGTGTGCGAAAACACCGAATGCCGCTTATTGAAACATCGCAAAGGTTTAGACTGTTGTCAAGGAACCGGAGGTATTTTTTTTTATCTTCTTCGAAATAAAGTGACGAACTTGGTGTTTATTTGGTGGGGCTTTCTGAGCTGACTCAGAAGCTTATCAAATGAAACGTGAATTACTAGTTAATCTTCAGCCTTTTTTCTTTGCTACGGATTACTCTATATTAACTTTCCCTAATAGTACAAAAGAAGAGTATTCAAACTTTTACTCTGCAGTTTTAGGGAAAGAAATCACAATTGTTGGCAGAGATGGAGGAAGGGGAAAAGGGAAGCCCGTAACTAACTGCTCACCTACCCTTTGTCAATGAGGGTTTATTAACATTAACATTTATTTAGTCAATAAAAAAAATAACTAAACTTACCATTATTTTCCCCGGTTATGCCACCGGACTTAGTGATAAACTTCTTGTTTCTCATCTGCCGTTCTATTTGATTCAGCAAATATTTACTGAATTCAAAGCACTACTGAAAATTGAGACTTGATTTCTGTACACAAAGAGTAGAAAACTTGAGCCAGTACACTTCAGACTGAAAACAATGCAAGGGCATTTATGAAGTCCACAGACTGAGCTGAAGCTCAGAAAATTTCAGTGGCTTTGCCATGACATTTGAAATATGGCTGAAGCCCCAAAGTTCTTCTTATGAACATGGTCCTTTTTCTTTTTACTATGCAATTATCTGTAATACCGCGTAGCCTTCAACTAGCCCTGTAAGAACAGTATGAGAAAGCTTGGAGAGGTCCTAGCACCAGATGAGGAAGAGAGTGCCACCTAGCGAAGGGAATAGGTTGTGTCACTTCACGGAGTCCAAAAAGTTCCCCACGTATTTCAGAGGAAAGCAGATCCATGGGCCCTGTGGTCCAGCTTCCAGAAGGCACAGAGTGAAAGCAAAGCCTAGAGAGGAATGGTCAAGTCAAGTGGTTGTCCTTGAGTGCTATGTTAAATTGTTCAGACTTTATGTGAAAAATTAAAGGAAGGCACTCTAGGTTTGAAGTAAACAGAGCTAAGGCAAGTATCCCAGAGAACCATGGCAATCTACACATTTAGTCAATCTTGTAATTACGAACTTCGTCTGGGAGAACTTTTCTAAAATTCAAACTGTTAAAATAACTATCTAAAGCTATATGAGCTTCAACTAATCAAGTCCCTTTGTGAAGCCACAGAATCAAAGTCAAAAGTTACAGAGAATACGGTTCGGAATTTTATTTATCAGTAACATTGCACATCTGATTTGACTCTTTAAAAATATTACCGTTTTTATAAACCAGGGGGAGAAAGAATCTCTAACCCAGAAGTCCTGTATATTATTCTTCTTTGAGACTTTTTTAAACAATAGGCTTGATCTTGTAAAGCAATGAAAGAGAAACCAGTCACTGTTACTTTTTTAATATATTAATCAGTGTGTTTTTGTGGCTGCTGAAACTATTTTATTGTTGCTGTTGTTTTATCACCTGTGGCTTTCTCACCATTCAGACTACATCTTTGAACGCATTAACTCAGGGCGGGGCTATCACAGCAAAAACACCAGTGCTGAGCAGAGAACAGAACATTCTTGGCTATTGAGATAAAAATTTAAGAGTTTTTAAGCTCAAAAATATTGGTTTATGAGAAAGGGGATTTTGAGTTTCAGAGCTTGGATTTTTAGTAGATTTTAACCAGGACATAAACTTATGTGTTAACAGTAGATTTAGAAGTCTCCAAACAATCAACCAGTCAATGACTCATCCACCTTCTTCCATATATATTCTACAAGATAAATACTGTCCAAGTTGAGAAGAAAGCTCAAAAGGCAGCAATATCTAAGATATTAGTATAAGATATTTGTATGGCCTAGAAAACGGGTTCTGTATATTGTATCAATTGTCCAACAAAAGCCTCAGGTAGGTTTGGAACACAGAAGGGACCGTTATCTAAAGTAGAGCCTAGGGAGGCATCAGGCTTCACAGAGTTCCCCCACACCAGTGTATACTTGGTGCTAGCCTGCAGAAGAACGTTTCTACAGAACGATTCTCCATGCTGGTAAGAGTGAAGCAGGTGTGGCAGGGACAGCCACACACACCACCACCTCCGCAGGAAGAATGGGCAGGTGCAGTGGCGTCAGCACGGACCAGCGCTGACCCAGATGTGCATGTAGCATAGATACGATGGGGAAGGGGACAGGATCCACTGCACCCCCACCCCCCCGACAAACTCCAAAACTAAAATCCAACCCTGGGAAAAAGAGATGGGGCAAAAATCGATCTCTGAGTTGATAAAGCAACTCCTGACCAAAATTAATTCATATTCAGCTGAGATTGTTTTTCTCCAACTGGCAGTCCAGAGACATAAGATTGAAATGAAGCTGAGATATAGAAAAATATAATTAAACATACACTGCAGTCGTTTATTGCATAACTTTGTTTGACTCTCAAGATAGTCCTAAGTGAATATAGTAGGTTTCTCTGGCAATGGGGAATGAGAGTTTGCCTAAGTTACTGGCCTTTCAGCAGAAACCTTTGATAAAATGCAGACTGTTCAGAGCGGCCCTAGCTAACAGACATTGATTCGCCCAGGCAAAGGTTGCCTTCTTCTCTTGTCCATATCAGACTATGACGCCGGGTCCCAACATCTTCGCTTCATGACATCATGTCTGCTCTCACTAGTCCTGAAGTGCCGACTCCCAAAGATGGCAGCCAGGAGGCTAGACCCACTGATCTGCAAATGTCCTCAAGTGGGACATTCACCTCTGCAAGTCATACAAACTTGCATGGCAAATCAAGGTTCCTAAATTACAGCGCATTCCATGCAACGGCAGCTTGAAGTTATTCGGGTGTATGGTCTATGCATTTATTCAGATAATGCTGTAATTCTTGGTACACTGATGATTCTGTGACAACTGGGAACTGTTGTTCACCAAGATACAAAAGGCAGCTGGTCTGGACACTAAACAAAGTATTGTAAATAGTACTAATAACATTAATATGTAAGAAAGTCTTTGCGCCTGCTATTTGTCCAATAAAAAGTTTTACTACACTCAAGTATGATTAAATTAGAATCAATCTGATGCCACCTAAGGACCAAATAGTGATTTTAGGAGTTATTTGTAACATTTAGATCTTTTCACTTTCAGTATATTAATGGAATTGAAGCCATTTAACTTAGTAACAAATGAAAGCACTAATAGTTTTTAAGTAAATATGGCACAAAATAACATATTAAAGGTTCCCATGAATTCTTCTAAGGGAAATAGTTTTTTCCCAAGCTGCATCATTAAGACATTAATCTTGTGCCTTTATTTCTTCACTTAAAAATAAATAGTCTGGTATTCCGAAAACCACAAATGTCCCTTAAAAATGTAACCCTTTAACCATACAGACTTCTCTCCCATTATTTCTACATCTCTTGGTTAACATCACATAGAAGTTTTTAGATCTGTTTATTTTTTTAAGGGAATAAAGAATGGTGATCAGTAATCCAAGTTGGCTGAGTATCAAGTATCAGTTTCAGTAGCAAGAGACCACCTGTTAACGGAAAACTCCATCCACTTGCCACTCTTGCAGGTTCCATAGGAAGGTTTAATTTTTTACTCCAAAATGTTCTGTAATACACAACTGAAAATATCCAATTGTATAATTTGTAAAATTTATTCATGTTTAGTGTGAGATTAGAGTATTAATAGTAACAATAATAATATTGGGCCATGTATTTTCTTTTTTTTTTTAATATTTTATTTATTCATTGGACAGACAGAGATCACAAGTAGGCAGAGAAGCAGGCAGAGAGAGGAGGAAGCAGGCTCCCTGCTGAGCAGAGAGCCCAATGCGGGGCTCGATCCCAGGACCCTGGGATCATGACCTGAGCCGAAGGCAGAGGCTTAACCCACTGAGCCACCCAGGTGCCCCGGGCCATGTATTTTCTGAGCATACCTTCCAGGCAAGGAACTGTTATTGTCACATTTAAAAAAAAAAAAAAAAAAAAAAAAAAAACCTTACATGAAACATCTGTAATGCCTAACCCTATTTTATAGAACAGGAGGTTAAAGCCCAGAGGTTTAACAATGTCACACTACTAATACATAGGAAAGTCAATATTTAAAACAAAGTTTGATAACCCACACATTTCCCAAAATGTTATGGTGATCCCCAACTTTGAATGAGTTTAACTGAAAAGAGATTCTAAAATCTCAGAAAGCTTTAATATAATTTCTGTTCTTTAGCAATATGTGAATATTGACTAAAAAAGATTATGATAAAATATTTTAACTTAAATTACATCTTTATTTTGATCTTTGCTCAAATTTGTCATTCTTCCAAAAGTTCTGAGTCCATCATAGAAAAATGCAGATGAAAAGTATCCCACATTTGTTGTAAAGCATGACTATTGTCTTTTGTAGAACAAATGAATTCACTGATAATCTAAATTCCATTTTGACGTTAAAAAAAAATTCACATGATTAAATAAGCAAGAAAGCAATTTCAGGCTTTTATTCTTCAATCTGTAAATCAGAACACAGCTTTAAATACTGAGAGTCAATTTCAAATCAGAAATAATCTTTTTGTAGTTCTTCACTACACAGTCATGTGTTAAGAACACAGGTGAAGTTATCACCCAATGTTAACTATTTTAAAAAGAATTACTTCCTATTATGTGTAGCATTTATCTGGACATTCTAGTTTCCTACTAAAATATCTGAGCTAACAGTAAAATCACAGTTCTTGTTGACAATCAGGCCCTGGCCTTCCATATTCAGCACAAAGATGAATTTCCTATCTCTTTACATGGAATTTATTAATTGGTACTAGAAAGATCATTTACAGTGGGAGAAAAAGGTCACTCTACTTGATATGCTGTTTCACATCTCAATCTCTTATACTTTATTGTCAGACAAATTGAGAAACCAGGAGAGGAAACTGTCTGATTCATATACCACCGGATACCTTAACAACAGGCAGCTTATCTGCTTTTATTTAAAAAAAAAAAAAAAAAAGTGCAGAGTGAGCCATCTTAAAAATTGGTAGTGAGCTTCTAAACACTAATTTAGTTCAAATTTCTGTACCATCACGTTTCATACTTCGCAGAAGAATACAGTGAATGATCTACTTATAAGAGAAATTTGGAGACTCTTAGATAATCTTGGTAGAGCCTCTGCAAGCAAATGTCAGAACTGGGGACATAGGTTTCCTGTCACCTGATGCCTCTCAGGATGACTTCTATCAGTAGGAAAATGTTCCTCCCCTTGTCTCATTCTGCCCTAACACACACATAGCATATTTCCCATATTCTAGCCTCTTAGCCTGCCTTTTTTGACATTAGGACATCTTTCAACTTCTCTGATACCACCTTGCCCCTCCCTTCCCAATGCCTTTTGTCATTTTCCCAACTGCACACAGGTATCTGAGAAGCCAAAAGAAAGGCAACTGATTATTACTAGGGAAAGAGCACTGTCCAAGCATTCAACAGAGTACCATGTTAAGAAATGTTTATTGTCTCCATTTTGAAACCAGTACATGCCCACTGTAAGCCAAAAAGGATGCCAAGAAAAAAAAAATCACATTGAATTAAAACAAATACAATATATATATATATCATTATATATAAATTAACATTTATATACAACCTTCTATTTACCAAATCTTGAATTCTTACTTATAAAGGGATTCAATGGGTGAGAAAATGTCTTTAATTAGTCTAAGCATTCTATTTCAAAATATAAACTTTAATAAAATAAAGTTTAATAAACTTTAAAAATAAAAAATAAACATTAATAAACATACTTAAGGTATTCACCAAGATATAATATCTGTGCTGGAGTAAACTGATTTTATTTATTTATTTATTTTTAAGATTTTATTTATCTGAGAGAAAGCATGAGCAGGGGGAGGGTTAAAAAGAGGAAGGGGAGGGGCAAAAAAGAGAGAGAGAAGCAGACACCCCACTGAACAGGGAGTCTGCTGAAAGTCTTGATCCTAGAACCCTGGAGTCATGACCTGAGCCAAAGGCAGACATTTAACCAACTGAGCCACCCAAGTGCGCCTGGAATAACACTAGTTATAAACATCTTTAAACAGAGAAGATTATATTTACATGTTGCATAAAGATCTTCTTAATGGATTAATGCTGAATTTTTAAACTGTTTCTTTCAACTTGCCTGTTGGAGGTTTAAGAATATAAATTAATTTATTGATTAGAACATAATTATTTAGAACTAACATTTGAACAGATCTGCTGCTTTAGGCTTTCTTATAAAGCAGTAATTTTTAAAATAAATAATACCACATTCCATCAGAGAAACTTCTCTGAATCCTTTTTATCATTGATAATCCCAAATAAAGTACAAATTGGCTTAACTTAGAGAATTTTTTTTTTCTAATAAGCAAGTCATTCAGGTACAAATAATGGTGTTTCAGGATATGGCAGAATTGCCATGAATTGGGTTTTTTTTTTTAAGAATATATATATGTATGTGTGTGTGTGTATATATATATTTTTTTTTCTTACCAAAAGTAACTCACACTCATGGTTGAAAAACTTAGAATGTACAATACAAATATGTAATGTAATTATCCCAAATCCATAATCCTAATCCTCAGAGACAGCTCTGTTAATAGCTTGGTTGGTATTCCTTCTGATTTTCTTTCTCTTCCTTTCATTCTTCCTCCATTCTTCAGCTGCTTGTTACTTATTTATTCATTTGAAATGGGATTCTGTTGTATACATACATGCAATTTTAATTTTCAGCAGTGAGCTGAATTTGTTTCTTTGTGAAAAAGCAAGCTAATACCTATTCCCATAAGGTTGATTTGTAAGTGGAGGATTAAAGATGCATTATTCATACTATGAAACTTTAACCCACAATAGATGCTCTACATTGTAAGCAAAATTACTTGAACTTGTGAAGCTTCAGTTTTCTTATAGGTAAGAGGGGGATAATAATACCACCTCCTCATAAAATTGTGAGATGTACAGGTGTGAGTATATCCTCCTCAAATTTAGTTAATACTCTCCCCCAAATTATTTTTCCTTAACTAAAAATTTTAACTTTGTGACACCTTCATGCTGTGTATCAAATGTATAAATAAAAGCTAATTTAATAAAAAAACATTTCATTATCCAAATCAATTTGTAGCTTAGATGTTTTTAAAATAATCTTTACCAAAATACTCAGCTAATGTAGGCCTTAGACTACAGATGTAAAAATGCTCACCATTATATTCATAAGCAAACATATCCTGGGTATCTTCTTAACAGGTAATAAAAGATATGTTTATACACAAGAATCTTATAGTAATGCTGCACATCTATAGCTTACACTGAAATAGAGGTAAAAATGAAAGTAAGACAAGTGATAATTTGGTACGTTGTTTCAGTAATGACAATAATATGAAGAAAGAGATCTTGGCACTAATGGCATGCATAAGACATATCAAGCACAGTCTTAACTATTTTTAGGAATTATTTCATCTATTTTCTCAATAACCCTATGATGCAAGTTCTAGGGTAACCCCATTCTCTAAATGAGCAATTCGGGCCCTAGACAGAATAAACTCCCCAAGGTGACATCACTGGGCAGTGGAGTGACATCACTGGCAGTTTAGAAGCAGTGACATCACTGCTTCTAAACCGAAGCAGTCACAATCAGAAACCTCTTCCTTAACCCTGCACATGACTGCTGTCCCCTCTGATTTTGATTGACAAATTTTGTAGTGGACGAAGTTTGAGAGGAAACCAAAATGCAAATGTATAATTGATTCTTCAAGCCAGTAAAAAGGAATTAGAGGAGAGAATCTCTTATTATGGATGTTGCCAAGATTAAAGTCTGATGATAAATTTCTAAACACTTCTATACACATAAACCAAAATATTTGGAATAGCTCTTTTCCCTGGATTATCTAGAAAATGGGTCATGCATAATAACCCTAAAATCCATATATGTTGTCCCTGACTGTATTCATTTGCCCGTCTTACTTAAATAGAAACCATGTGTCTTTAAGTATAGAAGTTAGCCTTCATGTGAGGTTGAGATATCCTAAATAAGATAAAACTTCAATGAAAAGTGAAAATGAACTGGAAAAATATATTTCTGGAAGAATAGTAATGGTTACTTATTTGTTTACTAATGGCATGTTCTGTTGTATTGATTTGCCCCAATCTGTACAATTACAAAAATAAAATGGAGTTTTCCTTTGTTTAGAGATCAGTGACAAACACTATTGAAATGTATTTTATATTTTATTATACTTAACAATAGGACACCAGATGAAGGTGAACATGAGAGCAAGGAAAAAGAAAGATTCGGCAAGAACGTGAGGGCAGCTAGAAGGCTGATAGAGAGCCATTAGAAGTGCTGAGATGAAACAGGTAGCAAAACGAAAAAGGAGATAGACAACCTTTATGTCCTTCAGGGAATGTAATGTCCTGAGATCTAAAAATATTCAAAAAACACCAACATGTGCAACTTATCACATAAGTCAGTAACTTCAAAAAGTAAAAATATGCCATCCCTTTAGAACAAACACAGAACACCCCTCGACTGAATGTATCTGGAATTTCTGTTATCTTCTGTATCTGATTTGCATAAGACATTGCCATTTCCCCTCACTTTCACCAGCAGATTTTTTTTTTTTTTTAACCACTCTGGAAAATTTCTATGTGTCCAATGTTGAATAAAGAACAAACATTTGCACCAGACTCCTACAGTGTATGTTAATTCAAATTTGTGTTTTTAGAAAGTTACGGATTACTACACATCATTTAACTTCAGAATCATTCAGAGATATTATAAAACAAGACCACTAAATCTATGAATTCCAAGGATATGCCAAAGTAATATTTATTATACTGCTTTGTAATACTGATGTTTGAGAGACTGTCCTCCAATCTATTAAAAGTTTTATAGTTTCATATACTATAGATTGGAGTAAAAAATAGACCCTGTTGGAAGAATTAACTCCATAAATGTTCTCAAAAAGAATTTATTATTTGTTCTATTTAGATTATTAAGAAGATGTCTAATGTAGGATTTTATAAGTGTAGTAATTAATTCTCTCAGGATTTATTTCTAAGGTGTTTATTTTCTTTTGAAGTAACAATCAAGTGACTTTCTGAATCCACATAGTTTTCCATCACTTATTCTATTATTCACTATATCACTCAAGGAAGCACTTTAACTAGAAATAATAGCCTGTGATTAAATGAAATAGGTTTAAAAGAAAGCGGTCTTATAACAACGTGCAGCTAACAAGTATTCAGGGGATGCAAACAGTCGGCTGAGCTAAATACATTGGTAGATGTCACAGAAGAAAAAATTTCATCAAGCACAGCAACTTCGTTGGAAGATACTCAAGGTATTTTTGGGAAAGAATACCTAGGCTTTACCTTTCTCAGGGCAAAAATCTGAGCCCCCTTGGAAAAAGGCATCATGTTTGTTTTTTTTTTAACTTAGCTAGTATCCTAGACCAGACTGATGGGAGACATCTATTAAATATAATGAAATGAATAAATATCTATCAATTAGCTTTCATCTACTTTTGATCTTATATTTCATATGTGCTACTAGGATTATGTAAATTATTTTTATACGTAAAATGTTAATACTGTATATGACATTGTAAGTTCACACATTTGTATTTTTAAACATACCTATTTATTATGCCTTGAAACTTTTGAAAACATTTACAATTATATTATGTTTATCACAACAGCTCCAAGAAGAAAGCAAGTCAAATTTTCTTATCCTCATTTTAAAGATACGAAAGCAAAATTTCACAGCGTTAAGAGGTTTGTCCAAAATTACATGAAGTCTAAATGGTGGGAGTTGGGCTGAGACATTAACCTCTCCAAAATAACAATCTTGTTTTTGTAAATGATAGTGGCCAATAGTGGAAGAAAGAACAATCAAGGCTGTATGGGAAAGAACACTTTTCATTTATTAAATACTGTTCAGTTATTAAACATCTTACAATAAAACACATTCCCAAAGTATCGACACTTACTTTTACCTATATCTAAACATTTATGCATAACTTTAATAATTAATACTTAAATGTTTCCTTAACACATGGCATAATGAAGACTTTTTAAAAATAGCCTATTGGTGTCAGATGCATATGAAATTACTCAAAATCAAGAGCCTAATGATTACAGAACTACTCAATTTTTATAAAATTTTATACAGATTTTTGTAAAATCTAAATTAATAATTTTTCTGAATTTAGTTAGGACAGAATGGAATTGAAATTAATTAAGTGTAAAACACTAAGTAGGAAATTCATGGAAACATTCTAACTTGATTTATAACATATCAAAACTGCAACTCCCATTTCTTTAACATCTACGATTAAAAGAACTTCAAAAGAAAACAAAATGGGTTATCATTCTACCACTAGACAACAATTCGCATAACTTCGGCCATCCTTTCACTATTACTTACATTAGTCCTTCCATCTTAAAAAATAAAAAGGACTATATGACTATTGGATAATTGAGATTTTAAATGCCCTGTGAGTTTCAAAATCTAATCTTGGCTCAATTTGCAAAGGCAAAAAAAAGTCACTGCAATTTCCTAATTTTAAACCAAGCACCCTGTTTTTGAGAAAAAGATGCTGGAAGGTTTGAGTCTACATTATCCAGATCATCAGTTGGTCTTGATTTAATTTACTAAACAATTTCATTTAGCAGTGCAGAGATTTGGGCTAGTCCTCTGAAAGGATTCTGCTATTTGGTCCAACTTATCTCTGTCCAGCTTTGTTGCTAAAGTACATCACAAGCACCCAGGAATACCTATTTGTGCGAACCCACTGTTGAGTGAGTACATCAGATCAACAGGATTTACTGCTTTACAACTAAGCTGCTGTTGACACGGTACAGAAAATATATAAAGCATACTTAAAAGAGTCTTAGGCTTGCTCATTTCCAGGTCAACCTCATCCCTGAATTTGACACGAGTTCCTGAATTCCTGTTCATGTGGTGCGAGAGCTGGACTGTACTAGAACGCTTCAGGTGCTGGGGTGCTCCAAACCTCACAGATTTCTAGCTGACTGCTGAGATTGATAAATGCACTTTTATTAAACATATGTGACTAATGAAAATATTAGAGCTTATTATATAAATAAGATAACAGCACCTTAAGTTGCAAATAGTAAAATAAATACATGTATTGGATGATGAGATGATCCTACCTGCCTCACTTCCCCAGTGTAGGAGATGGAAGGGTCTAGGAAGGTAACATAAAATGTAGACTTTAACTATACCTATGACGCCCACACACAAAGTAAGATACTGACATGCTACAGAGTATTTCTAGAGCATGCATTTAACTATAAAGAGAGTTTATTTGATTATGCTATTTGGTAAATATCTAAATGGACATTTCTACCCTTCTTAGGCTGGATTTGTTTTTAGCAATGTTAAAATATACTATATGGGCTTTATTTCATTGATTTCCTAATTAGAATTCATTATTATTGCAGTAGAATTATACCTGTTTCCCAAAATAAACTTGGCTGTTAACATTGATATATTGCAGTTGCATTCAGTCAATTTTATAGAGAGGACACATACCAAACTTCTCAAATAATTTACGTATTTAACTAATAATAACTAATATTTTTATTCTTAAAAGGGCCATAGACCTCAAAATATAATTATTTAGCTTATCAGACTATTGATTCATAAATATGGTAGTTGTTTTATTTATCTTTGATTATGTTTAATGTAGAAACAGATTAAAAAAACAAAACAAAACAGAATTTAGTAGGGGGCCTGGGTGGCTCAGTTGGCTGAGTCTTGATTTGGCTCAGGTCATGATCTCAGGGTTGTGGGATCGAGCCCTGCCTCAGGCTCCATGCTTAGTGGTGAGTCTGCTTGAGATTCTCTCTCTCCTTCACCCTTTGCCCTTGTTCCCTCTTTCTCCCTCTCTCTAAATTAAATAAAGAAATCTTAAAAAAAAAAAAAAAAGAAAAGAAAAGAAAACAGGATTTGGCAACAGAAATTTTAGGACAAGTCATAGTCTGTTAATTTGTAAATGACTATGTATTATGATGGAATTAAATTTCAAAATCAAATCACTGGCATGCAAAATAAGCTATGAATGATCTTTATAATTAAAAATATAAAAACAAAACCAAGTCTTGCTTATTTGTATAGAATATCGATTTCACAATCTTTAATTCTAGGTATACTAGTTCCTTCAGAAGATATTCCGACTTCACCAGAACTTAAGTAAACGAATAAGATTCTTATTTCAAACTGTAATGGAGTTTGTTTAGTATTCTATTTTCTATGTCATATATTTCCCAGCATCTAATTGTACTGACTAGGCAGTTTTGAAAGTTTATTTTCTTTCTATTTTAAAACATGAAGTTTAGAAATAAGTTTTATTTATTAAAGTGATAATCAATCCAAAATAGGACACTTGCCAAAATTACCCAACAAACTGCCAACTACTCGTTCCACTTTGCATTTGTGGAGAATCTAAGCATTACTTATAAGTGATGTAATTCCTTTCACATTTCAAAACATGCCCTTATAATGGACTCAACAGAAAAAAAGTGTACAACATAAAACACTGAAGTATCATCCAATAGCCTGATTACTTTTAACACCAATGATTTATGTATTATTTTAACACAATGACACCCACAGTTTATTCCCATTATTCTATTTCCCTTAGTTTCCTCTACTCTAATTTTGACATATAAAAATCAGCTATAAGATAACTAGGGAGGAGCGCCTAGGTGGCTCAGCTGGTTAAGCTACTGCCTTTGGCTCAGATCATGATCCCAGGGTCCTAGGATCAAGTCCCACATCAGGCTTTCCCTGCTCTGCAGGGAGCCTGCCTCTCAGTTTTTCTGCCATTCCCCTTGCTTGTGCTCTCTCTCTCTCTCTCTCTCTCTCTCTGTCAAATAAATAAATGAAATCTTTAAAAAAAAAAAAACTAGGGAAACATATTATATAGATTTTTATTAGAATATTGAGGATTTATTATTTCATTCCTAATCAGTTATTCTACCAAATGCCTATGCAGCACATTCAAATTTTTGTTACATGTTACTTGCTCAGTAGTTTCAAAATCTACTAGAAATGAATTTGGATATTAGTTAGTATCTAACAAAATATAGAATTGGAAAAGGTATATCCAGTTAAGTTGTAATGATTGGTTTTAATATCAAGTAATGATACATTTAAAAATCATAATAAAAGTCAATTGCTCTACTAAAATGTTTCTTAATGTGCTGTAACACCACACAGCCAACTTTGTTTATAACAAATAATGAAACTGTAGTGCTAAGCTAATCAAATTCTAATCAATTCAATTACATATGTTTCACTGAAATCCTGTTTAAGAAACCCAAAATGAACTAAAAATTCAAAGGTTCATTGCTTTATAATCAATTTATTGAGATTTAAACTTCAACCAACTAGGTGATCAATTCATTTCTCAGTTGTGGTCTTAGTGGGGAGTTGTCAAGAACATTTGACATCTCTTTAACTTGCTATCTCGTTTGTCCTTGTTCATGAACCTCTTGTTGAGACATTAAACCACAAGACAAGAAGGACAGCCACCATTCTGTTAAAATATACACATCAGTATTTGCAAATACCATGTGTATTGTTAAAGAGTCTGTAATTTCCAAAGGAAATATGCAGTATCTCTCATTTCCTCAGTTCTTGGGGTTTTCTTTTTCTTTCTTTCTTTCTTTTTCCTGTATCTAATGGTGCCCAACTAATTTGGAACAATAAGAAATACCATTAATTGACCTAGTGGTGGAGACATCAGGACTCTTATCAGAAAGAAAAAATGGTAAATGAAAAAAACACTACTTTATCCAAATATAGTAAAAATATTTTTTGTGACAAATATTTTTTGTGACAAAAGTCACAAAACATTTTTTCTCACAAATTCAAAAGTGGCTATCTTTTACTGAAAATACACTTTTAGCAATTTCACAAAGCTTCTAGCAAAAGAAGGTGTTGAATTAACACATTTTTAATCAACTAGTGCTTTCAGCGAAGTCTTTATATCAGGAAAGTAGAAATATTAGCAGGTAAATAGTTACAAGTTAAGAAAGTACTTGAAACACAAAAGCAGAGCCTTTTTTAATATCATAAACTAAGTCTCCCATTTGCCTTAGTCTGACCTGGTCACTTGTAATTCTAACCCTATTTTGATCTTCAGTTTGAAGGCAGGAAGGCTCAAGATACATAGACCATTTCCTTCTAGAACTTTGATTTTTCTGTCATTCTTACAGGAAGGGAAAAAGTTTCTGAATATCAATGTATGTTCTCTATTCCCTAGCTGATAGTTGGAGTTACTGTAAGAATCCTGGAAACTTTTTTTTATAATAGTTGAGGTTCCATTAAACTTAGTTCTCAAATAGCTTTTTAGAGTTTATTCATCAAATAATTCAGGGTGTAAAAGTAGCACATAAACATTAATTGAACAGCCATTAAGCAGTATGACTGTTTGTTTTTGGTTGATGGAGGACATAAAGGTCCATACCCTGTGGTGGAAAACAATTAGGTCTTCCGATGAGCACGCCATTAAATATAGTACTACCAGACTTAGACCCGTTTCACTTTACTGAATAGCAGTCAGCCATAGTCGACGCCTGCCCAAGTTCTAGGAAGTCATATTTTTACTGTCATGACTTAGCTGCTTATAAATATTGTAGTCTGCCTCATGCCTTATGCTAATGGCAATGACAAATGGTTGTCATTATCTTCATTCAATCTCATAAAATACTTCCTCAGGAGAGACTGATCATAGCTAGAATGCTGCTTAAAGTTAAACTGTTTTTCTAAAACACAGAATATAAAAAGCACTTAAGTACAAGAGTTTGGATGGATAATTTATTTTGTTTTGAGTATGTGTGACAACCGCTACTGTTGTTAAATTTGCCATGAACTGAATTGATACACCATATGGGAATGCCTTAGAGGGGCCTATAGGTGTGATTGCACAATGCTCTAAATTGTTCCACTCATCTGGGACTATAGGTGAAGATGTGTGACTGAGAAGCCAGAAGATGGAATAAATCTGACACTGACTGGAGGTTCAGCGTTTGGAACGATGGAGGTGAGCCCAGTCATCTATTTGATTTCCTTAATGCACTCTGCTTACGGGACAGGTGCAGAACACTTCATTATGGCCCCAAAAGAAATGCTTAAATGGATCAAGCAGATCTTTCATCTGATAGAGGCTAAGTGAGACCCTCGGTGAATGTCAAACAAGTGAGAGACTTTTAGTTCTATTCTACATCATAGCAGCACAGCAGTTACGCGCTGATTCTCTATGTGCACGATTTTCCTATGTCTTGCATCTTCAGAACTTGAGGTTATGAATTTCTGTATTACAGAATAAAATCAAAACAAATATCAACTAATAAGGAAATATATTTTGTCGAGGGATTGTGATGCTATTCACTTGATTTTTATTAAAAGGCAGATGGGGGACAGAAAGTTCCTGAGGAGGGGAAAGGTCATCCACTACATATGATACATCTTTATGGAGCTTGTGTCTAAAGAGTTATCTTTGTCAGCCTTCTCAACGTCACTTTTTTGTCTCAGAGGGAGAGTTCAGTGTAGTGGGCAGGAAGGACACTATATGGTGGGCGTCCAGTAAATGTCTGTCGAATGAAATGGGGTGGAAGGTGGAATGGGGCAGAGTGGGACAGAACACAATAGACCGGGGACATGATTATTTGTTCCCTCCAAAAATTCTACTTTGTTTTAAAACAAAAGGAGAAATAAATGTATAGGATGGATGGGTGGGCAGTGATCTATTTGCTTCAAAATAGAAGCTTGTTTTCTTCTTCATGCAAACTTTTATTTAAAAAAAAAAATTGTGGGGCTCCTGATTGACTCCCTTGGAAGAGCGTGCAACTCTTGATCTCAGGATTGTGAGTTCAAACCCCATCCATGTGGGGTGTAGAGATTACTGACATAAATATAAACTTAAAAGATACAAAAATAAAAAATAATCTGTTTCAAGAGTATAAATTACCATGTATTTATTTGTTTTAATGAGACATGAAATGGGATAAGGGATTTCAGAAAAGTTTCTCTTGCAGGTAATTAAAATATTTTTTTTTTAATTAAAGTGCACTTTCTGGGACCTAGTCAGAGAGACGTTAGGGACTTTAACCTTCAGCTAAGTTACAAATACTATAAAAACACCATGCCTCCTATTTTGTCTCAGAGGAGCTTGAATCTGACCTATACATATCATCTTTCCAAAGAGTTCCATGGACATTTTTCTGCACAGTCTAACACTCCCTTAGGGATTTGTTTTTAGCTAGAGTATACATTGTAGATAAGGTGGCTGTGCGTCCTGGTTTATGCCTGTTGTCCCAGTGTAATCACTAAGAGTCCCGCCTTTCACTCTCAGACATGTCCCAGTATGGATAACAAATTATGGTAACCTTATCTATAAATAATAATAAAATGTTAATAATAATAAACTAACCGTTTTTGGAAGCTTGCTATTCGCCTGAGACTTTGAAATACTTTCCTGCATAATGAATTCTTCAGTAACCCAATGAGGGAGATACTTTATTTCCCTTGTTCTACAATTAAAGAAACAGGGATGGAGAGATTGACTAGCACGGCTCCTCTCATAGTGGGCAAACTGAAACCGGACTAAGATCTGACTCCTTAACAGCATAGGTCGGAAGATGGTTACACGATCTTCCTATTTGCTGGCTGAAATGAGTAGCAGGGTTTTACTGAATATATTCACAGACTATCAATAGTTTTAATTTGTTATTCTTATTAGCTATTATAAGACTGTATTTTTATAAGGCAACATACATTTTAAGATGCAAGAAAAGAGCACTAACTGAGCTAGGTTGTGGTTCAGGTATCACTGTTACTATACTAATGATAATAATGATATATTAAGTGACTAGTTTTTCTACACAGGGCTTTCCCTGTGTTCTTCTGACTCTTAAAATAGGTCTGTGGGGCAGAACATTCCAATCCCACGAATGTGTACAGATTGCTTTAGCTACTAGCCCTAAATTGCCTCTAAGGTTAAAAGGAAGATCGAGGATCATTTCATTTCAGCAGCCCTCCCAGCTCTGACATTCTCTGCCTAGACAGATGTCTCTGGGAGTAACTGGTTATCAGGATATAAGGCATGAAATCTGGACACTGAGGAAAATTCTTATATTATGGAAATATAAATATATGTGAGAATTCTTATATTCTTATATTATGAGATATATATATTTATATATATACACACACATATATATCATATATATGTTAGCTATTATAAATGTTTACTAAGGGCCTGTACTTTTTATACTTTTTTCTTTCATTTTTCTCCTCACCATAGGCCATCTGAGAAGATCACTTGGATTTGAACCAATGTAAGTTTAACTCCACTATGCTAGAAGTAGCATCTTTCTCTGAAACTCTCTACGGATTGCCCTAATTCAGGAACCTTTCTGAAAAGCAATATTAAATAAAGATGAATAAATGACATTTGCTTATAATCAATTTTGTTCCACCACTGTGTAAGAAATATAGATAGAAAAACAGATATGATAGTATTACATAGAGGTTGTTGAGAAGAAATTCCTTTTTCAAAAAAGAAGTGTAGAAATTCTTACCAGTGCAGAGTAGGTTCTGTGTGCTACGGAGAACAAAGTAAATAGAAGTCCGTGCCTATACCCGAAAGATGCTTAAGGTTCACTTGGGGGTAGAAGAATATAAATGTACAAATATGGATTATAAGCTATTATAAAATGCCAAATTCTATAGTGTAACGTGAACAGTGGTTCTTTTTTTTTTTTTTTAAAGATTTTATTTATTTATTTGACAGAGAGAGATCACAGTAGACAGAGAGGCAGGCAGAGAGAGAGAGAGGGAAGCAGGCTCCCTGCTGAGCAGAGAGTCCGATGCGGGACTCGATCCCAGGACCCTGAGATCATGACCTGAGCCGAAGGCAGCGGCTTAACCCACTGAGCCACCCAGGTGCCCCTGAACAGTGGTTCTTAACTGGGAATACAATGTGTGTGGTGTGCTTTAAAAATACGAATGTTGGGACCGTATTTGCATTGACTTAATAAGTGTCTGAGGTTAGAGCCTGGAAATGTGTATTTTCTAAACTCCACAGGTGATTCTGAAGTGACTATGAAAAACAACCACTGATTAAAATATATGTGGACCATATTAATACGTTAATTATGCGGCTTTAAAAAGAAGTGGTTACTATGGGCTGGGATTTTAAAAGAAGGCTTCCCAGAAGAGGTGAGATTTGGATGAAAAGTCAGAGATGGACAGAAGGTAGGTGAAAGAGTTTCTTTTTTTTTTCTTTTACTCTTTTTAGCGCCCCACAAAATCTTGCCTTTAAAGGTTTTTGCCTGCATTTCAGATTCCTAGTAGGTTAACTGGATGATAAAATTTATAACAATAAACACTTAGAAATGTTCCATTCTCTTCTAATAGGAAACTCAGTTTTAAAGTCTTACTTGAAAGCTTGTGTATTATTGCTGGAAAGCTCGTATGTTATTATGGATTATATATTGATTATATATATGGGGGAAGATATATCTATATGTGGATATATAGGTAGATAGAGATGATAGATTTTACTACTTATAACAAAGAATTTTTGTCATAATTAGTAAATGCAGTTTAGACTATAAACTGCCAAGGACAAAATCTATACTTTATTCAAATTTGAATTTTTAAATCTTTATCATAGGGATTGGCACCCAAAATGTGCCGGACATATATTTGTTTGTTGAATGAATGAAACATTTAGATTTATTCCATCCCACCTTCTGTGTAGGGAAGTTTCCAGTGGTCTCTGCCTGAAGGATCGAGTATTTGATCTATGAAGGTTTTGTTTAGTTAATTTGTTTCCTGACCCAGAACCAATAATCTGGCAAAGATTTTCAACAATTGTTACTTTTCTTTCCCAATAAAAAGATTTTCCCAATAAAAAGATGGAAAAGGCAAAAGAGTCGCAAGCTGCAAGCTTCAAGGAGGGGCATTTCCCATCCATGTGTGTGTGTCCAGAACAGCTGGTAAACCCCTCTTCTTAGACCAGTCTCTCTGTGGAGGGCGACGTCACTAAATCTGTCAGTGGGAAGGAAAAAGTCTTTATAAATAAGCTTTCCCAAGCTTTCTGCAGATCTGCTTTTTTTTTTTTTTTTAGAACAGGATTATTTTGCCATTGTTTTGGTTTGGGTTGTTAACAGTTTTGAAGGAGTGACTGTCAGAAAGATCACTGAGAATCTTTATGTTGCTGGATTACATCTTCCCAGCACCAAACAAGCTGAGCTTCCTTAGCATTTTGTGGTTGTGGTTGTGGTTGTTGCTGTTGTAAAAAAAAAAAAAAAAAAAGTCAGGGGATATTCATATTCTCCCTGTAGAATTTTTATAATACTTTTGGGAACAGTTTCATTGACAAGAAAAATAATAGGAAGAACAAAGAATAAACAGAAAATAAGAGACAGATGAGAAAAGAACACGATAACATGATGACAGAAAGCTCTGAATTTATTATTTATATATGTGTTTCGGAGAATAAAAGGTAAAATAGAGGCATCACATGGTGTTTAGTTGTGGACATGTATTTTTAATGTGAGACAGCAGTGACAGTAAAGGCAGATACTTATTTTTGGCATTAGAGAAGGGTCAGGTAGGATCCAGAAGAGGGAGCTTGGGCAGAGGCAGCAGAGGCAACTGTCACAGAACAGGACACCTGTCAGCTCAGCCTCAGTGGCACTCAAGGAAGTCCGCACTGCCCATCCCCATTGTTTCTGGTTCAATTGATGTGGCTCTGGGCTAGAGGGGTTTAAACAAATGTCCACTCTTGCTTAGAGGACTATTGGATGAACTCTTCACATGACTATACTCTGTAACACACAAATGGAATTCTTAGGTGGACCCAAATGCAAGACTACCAGATGGCTAATTGGAATCTTAGTAACTGTATTGGCTACAAAATAACCCAAGGAACTTTGGTTTGAGAAAAGACTGGCACCGGGCTCAAGGTTTGTATCTACTGATCATCATGAATAGCTGCACTTTTTCCCACCTCCCCTCTCCTCTCTCCATATGCTCCAGTAGCTCCTCAACCCAGACAAGCTTGATTATCATCAGCGAAAAACATCCCAACATAAACATGATTACAAAATTCATTCTAAGTAGTGACTGAACACTGAACATATCTACAACGGTTTAATTCAAATTGAGTTGCATAAAACATCTGAAAATAAAATGAACTTGCGTTTTAAGACTATTTCAAGAGTAGATCATCATATCCATGGCATACGTGTCATCCGGAGTACAACAGTAATTTTAATCAGCCACTGGTGTGCTAAAGCCGTAAGCCAGTGAGATCCAAATATCCACATCTCTTCTAACTAAGCATTCAGTGACTTCACTTTGGTATCTTGAAGTAGACCCTGCAGGGGCTACTCATACCATGGAAATTATCAAGGGTTTTGTCTGTCCCATCCATTCAGGCTGGATGGATGGATACCACAGAGCCGGTAGCTTCTAAACAAGAGAAATTAATTCCTCACAGTTCCGTAGGGTGGGAGTGTGAGATGAGAGGGCGGCACTGTCCTGTGAGGGCTTCCAGCCTTCTCCTTCTATCTAAGGAACTCCGAGGAATCTTGTTTATAAGATCTCTAATCCCACTCATGAGGGCTCCACCTTCATGACCTAATGATCTCCCAATGGCCCCACCTTCTAACACCATCACCTGGGCATGAGGACGCCAACATGAATTCTCCGGGGAGAGAGGCAGACCATTCAGACCATAGCATGCTACAAATTCGAGTTTTGTTTTTTTCTTTTTCTTGCTCTCTCTTTTACAGAAAGGAAGTGAGCCGGTTTACCAGCACATGACCGAGTTACATGCACATTTTGGAAGAAGAAGAAACCTAATATAAATATATGTCTGTAATTAAGAACACTGCTTGTTAAGAACATATTTAAAGAAGACACTGCTTAAGATGGATAGTATTTTGTTTGCCTGCTAGGGCTCATTTCTCTTATTATGCCAGTTAGCCACCCTGCCTCTCTTAGCTCCTCTCTCCTGAAAATAAGAATATAATAATACCTACATCAAAGAATCGTCCTGATGATTAAATGAGTTAACATGTGATACGCTTTCAAGGTGCCTGGCACAGGGGAGGTGCTTGATAAGTATTTTCTATTACTATCAGCAGGAGATCCAACTATATGGCATTTTATAGTCTTCTCCTAAAAGACTGCTTATTTTCAATGTTATTTTCCTTGTTGCGTTGTCCTATCTTTTAGAAGTCCATACCTAACTTCCACAAGTTCTGTGAAGATCCGTTAAATGAAAGCATATCAAATCATTTTGAAATGCATAAAGTACTATGTAAATGAAAGGTGGAATAATTATGTTAAAGGCATCATCTTGAATTTTGTTTATACTGCATCTTTGAAATGAGCATCAGATTTTTCTCCAGGCAGTTACGGCTCCTACAGAAACAAACACAGATGGTGCCCAAACCTCCTACTGAATAGTTGTAGGCAATGGCATTTATCAAAATACCGCAGGTCACTAAATGTGCAAAGACTCAAAACAAACCCCACATCTCAGTGTCAGGCCAGCATGGTAATTTAGGCAAATAAGCCTTTGTTTGATAATTCAAGGATCTTCTGATTTGTCAAATATACTAGCACAACAAACAGAAAATCCTACATGTAGGCTAAGTTTTACAAAATAGGACATTAAAATGCAATTTCTTTTAGAGAAAAAAAAATCAGGTTTCTTTACTGATGAGAGTTTCTAGCCAAATTAGAATGTATTTTGGGGATGTGCATGCAGATGTTCTGATTTTACATTGACCTTCTAGCCAAGCAAAGCAAAGAAAGAGAGGAAACATGACTTAAAGATAGGTCTTCTTCTACTCAAACCTTCTAAGATCCCAGTTTTTGGAGTGCAGGCTTCCTTTTGTCAGCCCCTAGTCCTGGGTTTCTATAACATAACTCTCTTGATGGGGTCATGGGCTTGTTTGCCCCTGGATCCATTCCTTGCCCTCCCTCTGGCTGACTGGGGGACAGGAAATTCTGATCTCTGAGGCTTCCTTTCCTAGAGCGCTGTCTCAGGGGAACTGTCGCTGGCTTCTGCCACTGGCACTTGGGAGTGGTGACATTGGGAGGTGACAAGAGATGGGGAAGAAGGGAGCAGTCAGGGCACTCTTCTCAACACTGTTTGCCTCCGGCACCTTCTCAGGCAGAAGCTGTGTCTCTTCCGTGCCCACCTCCTGCTGCTAAAGCCTGCCACGTTCCAGTTCTTACCATGGCTCCTAGGTTTTGGTACCCTCTTTTCACCCTGTGTCCCTCCAGCTAGGGTGGGTTATACCTTGCTCCTGTGGCTAAGTCTCCTGTCACCTCACTTTTCTCTGGTTGGCTTTCATCACCTGTTTTGTGCTTTAATCAATTCCCTGCCTTTGAATCCTCCGTTTAACGAATATTCAAAGTGAATCCCGTTTTTCCTGACTAGACTTTGACTCACCTAAGATCTGGCATAGGCTACCCGCTCCACTGAACTCTTACGCAAGAAACACTGCGCTCTTGGTAAGGATCTCACAGGTTCTTCCGGAGCGTGAACTCCTGCAGTCACTGTACCCTTTCAGCTCTTCTCCTTTCCTTAAAGCTTGAGTCTGTCTCAAGTCTGAGCTGCGCCAAATCCTGAGCTGGAGGCAGAGAAAAAGTGTTCTTCTTTGTTTCTGCGAAGCTTAGTGTCACCAGACTGTATTACACTGCTCATCCTAGTCTGACCCCTTCTTCAGACCACACCCTTCAAATTCGCCTCCAGGTGCTGATTCTCACAAATGGTAATACCCTTCCTAGCAAGTTGCAAAGGATGCCAGAATTCCCAGATTATTTCCATGCACATGAATGACGTGGAATGCAAGCAGTGAGCTGTTGCCCTTCTAAAATTCTGTCCCTCTGCTTTCTTTTCATGAAAGGAAGATTGGGCCCCAAACAATTCCGTGTCTTAAAATGGTTTTAGGGAGTTTAAATTAGTTCTGTGAACATCATCTCAACCCTGAAGTATCAAACTAGGGTTGTACGTCCCACGTATTTTTCAAACTTAGTTTGGACTCTGACATTAAAACACACTTTGATGCCGAGTTTCTAAAAAGACTATCCTAGGAGGGTTTTTCACATTTTCTCCTATACCTCACCCTATTCCATTGCTCATGCTGCTCCCCCTTCCTGAAATGGCCCTTTTCCCATCAATTCTCAATCAAATAACCATCTTTCTAGGAGTGTTCTCTACACTTTCCTACTCATCGTCTGGCGATGCCGCCTGTCCCCCGTTTGTGCCCCCATGCTGCATTCTATGAAATAGCTGCATGTCTCTCTCTGTCTTGACTTAACCTATAAGCTCCGAAATGACAGAACTACGTTTACTTTTTGTAGTCCTGCTGCTCCGTGACATCCTTGGCACTGAGGGATTATTCCAAAAATATTTGTTGGACTGTGGCTGAACACCCTGAAAGGTCTAAGGCCTCTCATGCCAGACAAAAATTAATTTTCAGATAATGGAATGATCGTGGAATGGTGTGTTTTGTTTAGTATGAGAGATATTTTAGTCACAAACACATAAGAGACACTTGCCATTTCACAAAATGCTTGTGACCCACATACAGAAGTACCAATTTTTAAAAATTTTTTTAAAAGATTATTTATTTATTTATTTATTTGACAGAGATCACAAGTAGACAGAGCAGCAGGCAGAGAGAGAGAGGAGGAAGCAGGCTCCCTGCTGAGCAGAGAGCCTGATGCGGGGCTTGATCCCAGGACCCTGGGATCATGACCCGAGCTGAAGGCAGAGGCTTTAGACCACTGAGTCACCCAGGTGCCCCAGTACCAATTTTTATTAAGCAACATGGATAAAGAGGGAAATGGACACACAAGAGGAACAGTAGCTCCATAACGAGTTTAGAACAAAGCTTCTCAAATCTCTGCCTTGTTTATCATCCTTCAGTAGAAGTTGCATCTTCTGTGTTTGGGTTCCCAAATCTAAGCTCTTATTTTCAGTGTCCATCTAAATAGATTCCCACTGCCTTCACCACCAATTAAGTAAATGTCATAGCTCTAACTCATTTCCTTTGAAAAGGATGAGCTCAGCCATGCTCTGTTTATTCCATTTATAATGGATCTGCTTGCACAGTTTGGTCCATTGCCTCCGGTGTCATTCCTCATGCATCTGTTTATTCTACCCAATTAGACTCAGATTTTTTTTTTAAGATTTTATTTATTTATTTGACAGAGAGAGATCACAAGTAGGCAGAGAGGCAGGAAGAGAGAGAGAGAGGAGGAAGCAGGCTCCCTGCTGAGCAGAGAGCCCGATGCAGGACTCGATCCCAGGACCCTGAGATCATGACCTGAGCTGAAGGCAGCGGCTTAACCCACTGAGCCACCCAGGCACCCTAGACTCAGATCTTTGTGGTCAGAGGTACTTTAATATCTCCTCACAGCATGGTCACAACATAGGCTTGTGAATTAAATGTCTTCTACATTTCACCAATATCTGTGCTAATCTTTTTAGTTCTCTGTCAAATGACCATGTTGGTGTGTTCCCTCTGTGGTAGCCACCATGGGCATTTGGTGATCCACACAGAACACATCTCTGAGCTCTCCCATTATTCTAGATCAGAGAGTCTGTGTATGAGGCTGGGCAGCACAGGGACTTCAAGCCTCCCTCTACCACTTTCCTTTAGAGCCAGGACTATCCTTAAGGTACCTCCCCCCAGAGACTCACTGTGGCTCTTGTAGTACCACCATCGATAAGTGATTCTCTGTCACTGAACCTGTTTGTTTCTGTCATAGCACTTAGGATAATTTATACATATACATATGCACAATATATGTAGAATAAGCACATGAGGTAAATGAACAAGTTAAATGTATACAAATATGTAAAATATATAGTAGATATAAAGTATATGCATGTATATGTATAAGTAATATTAGCGAAAAAAAAACCCATATGTGTGAGTGTACGTATATGTGTGTTTTATGTTTTCATTTTCTCTTCCCCTCCACAGACTTCCTTCACCATGACTTGCTTCACCACTTAACGCCCAAGCCTAATACAGAGTCTGGCACAAAGTACATACTCAGAAATATTTGTTGAATAAATAACACGTGAATGAATGAAGCTATGAGAGGAGAGAATTCTTTCCAACCTTCATCACATCAGATCTTAAGTTGTACTGACCCAAAAGTGAAATGGGGAGAGAAACAGATGCATAGAAAAGTGAAGAAGTCAATGTTCTTTTCTCTACTCCGAAGTTTCATAAGACTTATAATGTCTCCTCCCAGAAGGAGGGTCCCAGACTTCTCCGTTTGTTTTTATCTGGAGGGAAGACAGAAGAAGACAAGAAAGTGTTTTCTGTTCACTATTGTTGGTGCTACCCACTAATAAAAACTACAAACATTTCAGCAAAAAGTTAACAATTTCCAAATAGTGTAGCCAAAAAAAAAAAAAAAAAAAAAAAAAGAATTGGACATTCCTACATTTACTGCTGCAACCTTCCGTTTCTTCTCTATGAGCACAATCCTAATATCATTAGGATACATCCATAGCAGGTACACCCACTAAAGAAAGAGCAGGACAGCATTACAGCCCCGAGCAACAGAGTATGAAAGCTGATGACAAGGACAGTGAGCCAGACCACCTGATTTCAAGTCCCCCATCCACTGTTTCCTAACGGTGAGATCACAGGCAGGTTGGCAACCTTGCTTTCTTTCTTAAAATGAAGACAATACTAATACCTAACTCACAGGGCTTCTTACTGGATTGAAGAAGATAGAACATGTAAAGCCCTTAGAATAATGCCTGGCACATAGTAAACACTCAGTAAATGCTCACTAATCATATTCTTTGTATTACTATTTTTGTGACAAATTCCAAATTAAGGCAGGTGTACATCTATTGCAGAATGGATAAATTCTCACTAAGACAGAGCAAGGGGAAAAGGAGAATATATACATATGTATAAGTATCCCTTAGGATAGAAGGGAGTATAGCCATAGATGCATTGGAAATATAAAATGGTATGATAGAAAGTGAGAATTTTAAAATTTTTTATTATGTCCTCTTGAGCAGTGTTTCTTTCATTCTTACTCCTGGTAGAAAGTGTTCCTTCATATACCTTGTACATACCAAATAATGAAGATTACTCTTCTTTTACCTTTCTTGGTCTAAAAGTTTGGAGATGAGCTGATCACAATCTACTTTTTAATAACCTTCAGCCAAAGCAAAACAAACAAAACAAAACACCCCAGCCTTGCTAAGGAATCACAAGTGATTTACTTCAATGATTTCAAACTTGTTCATTTAAAGTCTATTTATATCCCCCATAGTTGTTTGAATTCCTTTACCTCATCAAGAAAGGAATTAAAATTTCCATGCTAAACTATGTAACATAAATAATTAACACTAACACCTTTAGTTTTTTTTAAAAGAGGAACAAAAATCCTTTTCCGCTTGACGGCACCTTTCCCTGCATATTTGTTCTTTATGAAAGTATGAAATGTATTTCATTTAACAAATATTTATTTAGTTTCTATTATGTTCTAGGCACTATATTAGAAACTCAATTAAAAAAAAAAAAAAGGAGCAGTGAACAAAATGAAGTCCCTGTTTTCATGAAGTCTAGAGTCTACTGGGTGATAGACATTAAGGAAGGCCCGTGATGTAATGAGCACTGAGTATTACATAAGACTGATGAATCACTCACCTCTACTTCTGAAACCAATGATACATTCTATGTTAATTAGTTGAATTTAAATTTTAAAAATGGGGGGAAAAAAAAAACCCTAGAGAATAGAGAGGGTTTGAAGCAATAAACAAAATACATACATCTCAATTTATAATTGAGATCATTGTAGCTCCCGAAACAAATGGAGAGCTTGAGATAGGACAGTGAGGGTGGGTGGAGGGCAGGGTGACAGCTACAGAAGGCCTAGCTGAGGAAGTATCATTTAAGCAACACCTAAAAGAAGAAAAGAAAAGAGCCATTCATTGCTGGGAGAGGAACACATTTCCTGCAGAAAGAACAGCAGTACAGAGGTGGTGGTGTGAAAACAAATATGCACAAGTCACTGGGTCTGTAAGCGGACACTGGTGAGGAACGGGAGTATGTGTTGTGAGAAGAGCTAGGAAGGTGAGATCACGCAGGGTTTTGAGACTGGGATGTTCTCAGTGTGAACCGGACACTGCTAAAAGGTATATAAACAAAGAGCTAGTGTAAACAGGATCTATGTTTCAGAAGATAACCCTGGTGGCTGTGTGGAGAATTCATGGAAAGGAGACATCAGTAAAATAAGAAGATAACCTAGCAGAGTATTACAGGAATTCAAGCACTCTAGAGCCGAGTGCTTACTTACTCTACTAGAGTAATTATTTATTAGAGTAATTACTTGAGTAATTAATTATAGAGTAAGCCAGCTTAGACTGGAGAGTCGGCAATGGAGATGTAGAGAACTAAATATGAGAGATGCTTAGGAAGCAGAAATGACAAAATTTGATTAATCAGAGGCATCAAATCTGGATGATAGCTCCATTTACTGAAAACTGTGGAAGTACTAGGAGTTCTGTCTTGACTGGGTCAATTTTATGATACTTACGTGACACCCCAATGTAGATGTTAAATAAGCATTTGATTATAATGATGTGAGGCTGTCATATAAATGAGCCAAAGATGGCCCCTGGGTCATTTCTTTTCTCACTGCAGGCTGAGACCATTCACTCAAAAGCCTGCCAGAGACAAAATCAAATTTTTACACATCCATTTATTTTTAAAATAGGCCAAACAAGCAGATTTTTATAGCCATTTAGAGCCTACTTATTTTGCATTTCCCTCAATCCTAGCCCTATCTAGGCCTAGCACTAGATAAGCCCCGGGGCCATGGAGACTCCAAACCCACGCCTCCCTTCTGAACTCTCTGACCCCAAAGACTGTCGAGTCACCAAGCAGCCACAGTGACACTGCCCACACAGAAGCTTCTCGCCAACCCCTAGCGCTGCCCCAGCCCCCAGGAGATCCTTTGTCCTCCCCTTCTGAGTAGCAGCCCTGGGCCCTTGTCTGTGGACAGCCTCCTATTGGGTGGGACTTTCCCGGGGAACCGATCAGTGCCCAATAAAGTTTGTGTGTGCTACTGCCACCTTGTGGTCATATCTTGAACTCCCCACTAAGCTCAGAAGTCTACCTGGAAATAATTAACACAGACATGGCCCTGAGGCCCCAAGAGGCAATGACACTACTTCCAGAGGAGTCTATAGAAATAAGGCAGGAAGGCCTAGGACTAAATCTGAAATATCAGAATGTGAGATCTAGCAAAGAGGAAAAACATGCAAACATAGCTACTTGGTTAATTCCTACTCATATGCTATCGCTGAGGCCAGACACTAGCTCTTTTAAGACAAAACCCTCTCTCTTCCCTATTAGGTCAAGCTGTGTTAGAATGACTGTCCTCTTCTCTGCTTCGATGGTTTTTCTGTTATTGCTATCCCACATATTATTTGTTATTATTTGTCTGTCTCCCCGTGAGGCTGACCTTGAGGCAGAACATGCTTCACCTCTAAATTCCAGGAATTTACCACATCATGGATGGAAAGTGCAAAATAAGGGTATTCTTATTTCTCAACAAATGAATGAATTGCACAGTCTGTACTAGAATGGGTATAGGAAAAGCTAGAGCTGATAGTGTGGTGGCAGAGAGCTTCAGGTGCTTAGGGAATACTTGGGACATCTTTTGTTTCATGAGCATAGTATGGTATGGCCACTCCTCTTTCTCATTATGAAATCAGATTCCACTCTTACCTACCTAAAGACGCTGGGACACCGGGCTCACATGTGTTGTACCTCTATACATACTCATATGTATATGTGTGTATCTCTATAAGTAGAGATAATGGAATATATGAAAATATTTCAAATAGTTAGGCAGCTAATTTCATAAAAACTCAAGATGGCATAATACTGAGGATCTTTTTAAAGTATACTTTAAAATATTATTATACTAGTTTGGTTTTGCTTCTTTATATGAAATTTAAAATGAAGGGGAAAGGGGGCATGTTAGGTCAATTTGTGTAAGATCTAATATGAGTCATATCTGAGACCATTTTCTATTCTTAATTGGAACGCCTTTTTGTGATTTCAGTGCTGTATCTTCTGATTTTCATTCAGAAAAGCAAGGCTGGTCCAAGAATGCTATGGATGCATTAGACCATTGCTTCCATATATTTTTTTACTAAGACACATGTTCATCATTCACAATTTGGCTTTTGAAAACAAAATGTAGTATTAGAGAAGGACTGTGACCTCTACAACATGGCACTTAATGACTAAGGTAGAATAAGCATTCACAAATACTTCATAGCAAAAAATAAATAAATG
Source organism: Mustela lutreola (assembly GCF_030435805.1). NCBI lineage: Eukaryota > Metazoa > Chordata > Mammalia > Carnivora > Mustelidae > Mustela > Mustela lutreola. The sequence goes on along the minus strand of NC_081295.1, from coordinate 105,015,673 downwards.
TATAGATGATGATGGAGGCTAATTAAGTATTAGGCATTTATATCCACAAAATATCCACAAAAAGTCTCTAGACGCATGGAGTACAATATATTCTGGTTCCTTAACTATGAAACAGAATTAGTTGTAAGACATAATTAATGAAAGTTTTGCAGTATAAAAGATAACTAACCAGCAATTTTTTGGATATTGATTATAAGAAGTACACTAATTTCCAAATTTAAAAAGTGTGGCTTATGTTTTTAAATTTAATTTAATTTAATTTAATTTTTAAAGATTTTATTTATTTATTTGGCAGAGAGAAAAATCACAAGTAGGCAGAGAGGGAGGAAGAAATAGAGGAGGAAGCAGGCTCCCTGATGAGCAGAGAGCCCAATGCGGGCCTCGATTCCAGGACCCTGAGATCATGACCTGAGCCGAAGGCAGAGGCTTAACCCACTGAGCCACCCAGGCACCCTATAATGTTGTTTAAAAACCCTGTGTGTCACAACTAAACTGAACTGAATTAATTTCTATGTCAGGGAGAAATAGCAAATGTTTTAGAATTCTGTATTTAAGTTATGTAATTATCTATGATTATATGTAACTATAGATAATTATATATTAACTTACATAAACATTATGTTTTATTGACTTATTGGTATCTGTTGGTGAAAATATTGACTGGGATTGGTCCCTCCTTGGAGACATAAAATAAGTAAAATTATAGACCTAAGTATGAATATCCCACACACCAATTTATTATCATTTCTACTAGCAAACATATTTTCATGTGTTTCAGCATTTATAGAATGCTTTCACAATCATTTCTCTGTGATCTTATTTTATCTTTAGACCTGTAACAGTAGAGTTTCTACAGATGATAGAGTTGTACATTTGAATACGTACTATATATATATATATATATATATATACACACACATACTCATTTTCTATTTGTTTTTTCCTGATAAAAGTTGGGTACAAAAGAGTACAATACCTAACAAATCTTTCTGTTTGCATAGGTGATGAAGTGTGTTTTTTGGAAGGTGAGGATGGAAGGTGAGGACTATGCTTGCCAAGAAACTTCAGGGAATTTTCGGAGCATATGCAAAAGCAAAATTACAAAGACCATATTCTTCACAACTTTGTAAGTTCAAGAAATCAGAATAACTATCTTCTTAATAATGCACAGATCAATATGTTTTGAGGCATCTTTTTATAATTCCCAAGTGTGTTACATTTGCATACCAAGAATAATGTCCATATAAATTTTTTTCTTATATAATAAGTGGTCCTCCAGAGATGAGGAGTTTGTGTGTGTGTATATATATTATATATACAAATACATATATATATATACGTATATATATATATACACATATATATATATACGTATATATATATATATACATGGATATATATATATTTAACCCATGAAAAACAACACAGAAGCAAAAAGGTAGTTGTCCTCCGGGGGACAGACATATATTATGTATTTTTTTTTTTTTTTGGCCCTGCCTACTTTTTTAAATCTAGAAGGGCTCTCTAAACACAAACTATTGGGGTTTTAGTTTGGTTGGGTTTTTTTAAAGTTAATTTTGCAGCCAATTTTTTAAAACATTTATTTATTTGAGAGAGCAAATGAGAGAACACGTGTGAGGGCAGGGGAAGAGGGAGAGAAAGAATGTCAGGCAGACTCGCCACTGAGCCTGGAGCCCCACACATGACCTTCCCAAGACCAGGACCCTGAGATCACAACCTGAGCTGAAACCAAGAGTCAGAACCTCAACCTACTGAGCCGCCCTGGTGCCCTAAACACAAGCTACTGTAATGCACGTGGTGTTCTGAGACTTTATTTAGTGTTCATCGTAGAAAAACATACCTCTGTTTACAGCACTGTGTGCTCTTTCATATTCCTGTAACTGGGAACTTCCAAAAGGAAAGGTTGCCTCTATTGGAAATATCAATACTTTCTCACAGGCCTAGGGGATTGCCCAAATCATGCTATTACTGAGCAACTGAGCATGGTTTCAAGCACTTCGCAGGGGCTGACTTATTTAATCCTCTCGGCAACCTTAACTATCTCTGTTTTACAAAAAAGGAGATTGAGGCTCCAAGATTTTAAATAACTTTCCATAATTATACAACTTATAGATGTGAAACCAAATAAAAAACAAGAAACTGTTCAAAGCACACACATACCAAAATATGAGGGATGCTACCATCATCATAATCATCAGCCTAAATAGCAGTTTTATTTACATGGGAAATGGGAGTATTATCAGAGGTTATATAGAGAAAATAAGGTTGAGCCATTATCAAATGAGTTGGAAATGTAAAGTAAACATCTATTTTTTTTTTCCTGACAAATATTTTCCCAACACATTTGACTACCCAACTCACCTCAGCTGCTTTCCACATCCAATGCTTTCAAGGAAATGCTGTGCTATATCCTAAGGCTATCCACCTCCCAGGTTAAAGCCCCATGGACTACTCGAATACATTTCCTTCCAGAATTCTTTCCTGTCTCCCTCATCCCCAGAATAAATTTCTTTTTTAAAATATTGAAATTTCTGGGGCGCCTGGGTGGCTCAGTGGGTTAAGCCTCTGCCTTCAGCTCCGGTCATGATCTCAGGGTCCTGGGATCGAGCCCCGCGTAGGGCTCTCTGCTCAGCAGTTGACCTGCTTCCTCCTCTCTCTGCCTGCCTCTCTGCCTACTTGTGATCTCTCTCTTTCTGTCAAATAAATAAATAAAATCTTAAAAAAATATTGAAATTTCTGACATACAGTAGTAATTAGTTGACATTTATGATATACTCTCTAACTAGGGAATTTTAAAAAACTATATATATATGCACACACACACACACACACACACACATATATATATATATGCAGATCAGAACACAAACACACACACACACACACACACACACCAGATTTTCCACGTTCAAATGAGCTCTCTTTTAAGTGGCCCCCATGGGGAGCTATGCATCACCCAAATAATTTTTAAAATTCCTTTTGGGAGTTGGCTTTTAAGAACTACATCTAAAGGGACACCTGGGTGGCTCAGTCAGTTAAGCATCTGCCTTCGGCTCAGATCATGATCCTGGGGTCCCGGGATCCCAGGATCAAACCCCACATCAAACTCCCTGCTCACCTGGGAGTCTGTTTCTTCCTCTCTCTGAAGCTCCCCACTGCTTGTGTTGCTCTCTTTCCTGTCAAATGAATAAATTTTTTAAAATCTTAAAAAAACAAAAAGAACTACATAAGTATCCACATGAAATTCTCATCCTTTCAGAATTGAAGAATTTCTAGAAAGAATCAAAACTATTCGGAACCAATTAAAATTGAGACTATCAAGTAATGAAATTGATTTTCTTGCAAGACTTAGAAATTGGTTCTGAAAACAACTGCAAAAGTAGATTAGAACATATATGTTAGAATATGACAGTATTGTTTAAATAGTTGCACAGGCTGATGACATGCCTGCTCTGGGGAAGTAAAGGCAACTCATTACAGTATGTGAGAGGCTGTACATTTAAATGCCTTCAAACAAATTAAAAATATGAAATCCTTGGGTATATAAGACAACAGGTAATAAAGAGAATAATGAAAATAAATGAGTGTCCCACCTTACAGACAAAAATAGAAAATAAAAAAGTTCACTAAAAAAAGAAAGAAGAAAAGCTTCTGTTATTGAAGTAAAAGATGGGTAAAGGAAATTATCTTCTGTTTGAGTTTTTTTTTTTTTTTCAATCTCTTGAGGTGTCTTTTGGGTTATATCTGCTAAACCCCAGGGCTTCCCAGGCATGATAATAGAAAAATGACTAGGTCTGATTACAAGCAGACCTGGTTTTGAATCAGATAGACCATGTACAGAGAAGTTACCCAATCTCTCCAAGTCTCAATTTTCTCATCTAGACAGTTATTAAACTGAGAGGATTAAATGTGACAATGCGAAGATGCACTTAGCCTAACGCCTGGGATAGCCTCAAGTAAACGGTGATAATTTATTTGATAATTAGAATTTAAACACCATCAAGTTTAAATGTGTGAAAACACTGCTTTGCCTTGACTTCTACTTTTGCATAGAATTTTTAGTATTCCTTCTACCAGCTTTTTAACCAATATTTACTACACATATCCTAAACACAGACCACTGTGCCAGAGACTAGGGATACAAAGGTGAAATCAGTAAGTTGTGTTCTCAAAAGCTTATGATTGGAGAACTAAAGCTTATACCAGGTTATAATACCAGTGAGAGGAAATGGTCCGTGGAAGATATACATGAAGAGCTGTAGAATCTTAGGGAGAAAGTGGTGGATTCTGACAAAGACAGGAAAGACTGTCTTCATATGATGAAAGAAGAATTGGAAGGTCTCAAGTAGATATGTATGGAAAGAGAGGCTGTAAGTAATTAGAACATTAATAAACCAAAGAATGGAGACCCAACAGTGTATTTTCAGGGAAGTACAATTAGTTCTGTTGATTTACAGGTTCAAGTGCTTAAAAGAAGTTACACTGAGAATGTAAACTAGACAGATTGGTGAAGCCTGGAATGCTGAGTGAACAAAATGGGCTTTTATGTAATAGGCAATGGCCTATTGCAAGTTTTTGAACATGGGATTCGTATGGTAAGTGCCATATTTTAGGAAGCTTAATCTGGAACTATCCGATAGTGTGTGTTGAGGAGGAAAAGATTCGAGCAAAAAGACCACCAGGAAAGATGCTGAAGTAACCCACAGGGAAAGGGAGGTACACTGCTGTCAGTAGAGAGAAGGACATAGGGGCATCTGGGCGGCTCAGTCCATTAAGCATCTGCCTTCAGCTCAGGTCATAATCCCACGGTCCTGGGATCAAGTCCCACATCATGGTCCCTGCTCAGTGGGGATTTTGCTTCTCCCTCTCCCTCTGCCCCTGCTCATGTGTTCTCTCTTTCGCTCACTCTCTCTCTCATAAGAGACTCTTAATCTCACAAAACAAACTAAGGGTTGCTGGGGGGTGGGGGGGTAGGGAGAGGGTGGTTGAGTTATGGACATTGGGAAGGATATGTGCTATGGTGAGTGCTATGAAGTGTGTAAGTTCCCAGAACTGTAGCCCTAGGGCAAATAATGCATTATATGTTAATAAAAATAATTTTTAAAATAATTCAAAAAAATTAAAAAGAAAGAAAAGAAGGAAGGAAGGAAGAGAGAGAGAGATGGAGAGACAGGTGGGCATAACAGTGACTGAAAGCTGGGAAGGTAAAGGGCTCTTTTGGAAGTCGTGTTTCTTTATCAAGCACAAGACTATAATTTAGAGTTTATGCTTTGGGGGTTGGTTGGGGGCATGCTTTTGGAGATAACCAAGGTTGACAGCTTTTGGAGCTTCATTTGAGGAGCTGTGCAGAGGAAGTTGTCTAGGAAAGTGGCAACAAAGATGGAAAGATAGTAATGAGTATGAGGGAAAGACTTGACAATACCAAGTCTACTATTGAAGTCACAAATTCATCTGTCTTCTCTCTTCACCATCTTTCTTTAGCATTTACTGTTTGGTAATGTCCTCAGCTTCTGTATCAACTCATCTGATCCCTGGTGTGTCTATTAAAGTTTTCCTCATATCATTTCTCTTCCATGGCATTAATGATGAGTGGATGCAGTTCAGCTAGCAAAGATAAAAAATTATTCTTTGCTTTTTACAGAGCTGTTGGTCATTCTTGGGATAAGAGAGTAAGTCATTTGGGGTCAGTGACTGGCTACTAGGTTGACACTAATCTCCTTCAAGCCAGACAGTTATGAATAATAAAAAGAGGGTCCTTAGAGAAGAGCAAATAGCCAGACTGACTCACTAAGCACCCAGTCCTCTGTACCATACAGAGGAGTAGGGCATTATACAACTAATGCAGTGTTCTCACATGGTGAGTCGGCTCATAAGTGTTGGGCTAAACATTTATAATGAAATTTTATCCAAGGCACTGGAGTCCCATAGAGTAAATATGTAAAATGACTGAAAGATTACTCTCTTACCATGAGGATGACTTAAAGGTGATTCTTCCAAAGCAATTTATGTATCTACCTGAACTTTCAGGGGAAATATTTAAACTTAAACTGAGCTAGAGTGAAACAGTTTAATGAACACTATGTAACTTTCACTCTGCTTCAGTGATTATCAATATTTTGCCAATTGTTGCCAAGTTTTTTTTTATTATACTTAGTACTTTTAAATTGGAATATTTTAAATCAAATATCAAACATGTTGTTTGTAAATAATTCAGTATGCATCTCTAACTTGTAAAAAACTATTTCTGACATAATGAACATACTCCTGTCATACCACAAATCCTTAATATCATCCATTACCCATTCTATCACATATTTCTCCAATTATGTCACAGATGTTCCTTTACATTAGTATGTTAAAATCAATTTTCAAACAAGAGTCACACATCACTTTTGGATATTATGTCCATAACAGTCCTCCTTTCATTTACTCTTGATGTTTATTTGTTGGAAAAACCAATTTCATTTCATATTTTATAGCCAGGTTGCCACATTATTTTCTACTCCTAAAGCAAAACTGTAATCCATTCAACATGTATTCAACTATTGTATAATAAACAATTACTACATACAGGACAGTATACTGGTGCTGAGTATACCCAAAGTTGTCTGTAAATCATTGTCCCTATTGCTAGGACTTTACAATTTGGATGAAAATGAAAAATAATAATGCGTAAATATAATGACAACAACGTGTCAGTAGTAGTTAACTGAGTTGTAGAAGATGCTATGTTTTAAAGGCAAAGGCATGATTTAGAAGATAAAGGGATTCTTTTTAGGGAAGCTGGCATGTGACACGGATGGTTTAGAACGGCCAGCAATTCAGAGACATAAGAGAACTGCATCCTATGATTGAGAAACTTGAGGGTGGAAAAAAAAAAAAAAAGGAAGAACAAACCTTAGAGGTAAAGGAAGTAAGAGATACATTCAAGAGATTATAAATGAAGTGATTCAGCTGAAGCAGGACATTTCTGAAAGAAACACAGGTAAGTAGGGGGCAGATCTGGGAAGACTTTGAATGGCAGGCACATTGCTTAAACTTGTTCTTTAAAGCAGGGAACCACCACCTCCATTCATTTTTTCATATATCAGAGACTGTGGGACATGATGTAAACATGGATATTCCATTAGTAAGCAAAATGCATCAGCTCATTTCATAAGGAAGCTTAAAAAACTGCTTATGTATTCCAATACCAATCATTTTCAAATATTCATAGCAAGTTGGCAAGGTAATTTAATGTTTTATTTTGCCCAACAGCTAGATGCTCCACTTAGAGGAATACAAACAAATTGAAGCTGATTTAACCAGCACATACTACCCAGCAGCTGAGAAACCTTCATGAAACAAGGATTAATTGTTTGTGGCACAGTATATGACAATAACAACAACAACTCAACAAATCTACTATAGGAGAAATAGAAGGTATCTATTAAGGATAGGTATACCAGCCCTGAAAACCTCAGCCTCATTTTTCATTACAATGAACATAAAGTGAAGTTTGTAATATGTCTCTTATCAACAATAGATACATACTGACCCACACGTTCTCTCTTTACCAGCCATAATGCCAGGTGATTTTCATCATTAAGAGATCTTCAAATGATAGATGAATTTTCAAAGCCTTCAAAGAAAGTGTATATTGAACTTAATGTAGCTTGATGGTAAGTGTTTTCTTCTTGCATGCTTATTCCAGGTATCCATTTTACATAGATTTTAAAATGTTTTTGAGTGCCTGCATATACCAGAGTTTGTGCTAGACTTTTGTGGAAATAAAATTCTGCATAAAGTGTGGTCCCGCTATTCTAGAGGCTTATATCCTAATACCTATGACCAAAGATAAACATATTCAAGTAAAATTATGGGAAGGATTGAGATAAAGGTGTCAAATTGGATTAAATTAGGTTTTTGTTTTTGTTTTTGTTTTTTTTACTGCAGCACTATTGACGTTTTGGATCAGATCATTCTTAGTGGTGGGGAGCTGTCTTGTATATTGTAGCATGTTTAGCACCATCCTTAACTTCTAGCCAGGAGATGCCAATAGCACCTTCTCACTAGCGACAATCAAAAATATCTCTAGACATTGCCCATATCTATAGACTGAGTGAAAAATCACCTGTTTTTAACCACTGTAGTAGATGAAAAGTGTGTTTTTTTTAAAAAAGACTTTATTTATTTGACAGAAATCACAAGTAGTCAGAGAAGCAGGCAGAGAGAGAGAGAGAAGGAAGCAGGCTCCCTGCTGAGCAGAGAGCCTGATGTGGGGCTTGATCCCAGGACCCTGGGATCATGACCCGAGCTGAAGGCAGAGGCTTTAACCCACTGAGCCACCCAGGTGCCCCGAAAAGTGCATTTTGTAAATGAAGAGAACTCATGGTTGGGGAAATCAAGGAAAGTCCACGGCGGGGGGGGGGGGGGGGGGGCGGCTGGTAGAAGTAGGCTGAGAAGAGTATTTTAGGAGTGGAGAAGATAGTGAGATAGTGGCCAAACTGGAGATTGGAAGCCAAGTGGAGAAGCATAAATTATGTTTGAGAGTCATGTGTAGCATTCAGTGTTCAAAAGGTAGTTAATAGAGAAAAACTGAGCAAGTAAAAAGCAATCGCATCATGGAGGTCCTTGATAGTATAAAATAGTTTTTCATTTTGTAGGGATGCCAATGGAAATACAAATGAAATGAATAAAGCCTCATTTGGAAATGTTAAAATGGCAGTTCTGGGCAGAATGATCTGGGTTAATGAGAAAGTCCATTTTAGGTGTGGGACTCAGTTAAGGACGTAATTTGGGAGAAATTGGAGAATCTATTTGTGGGAGATGTATTTCCCAACACAGGATGAGAGGAAAAACAAGTGAAGAAGTAAATTCAATAGCTTGCTTCTACATTTGATCTTCCAAATTGTTGTTGAAATTGTTTTCTCATAATAGAGTTGACACTTCATGACAAAGCTGATTGGCAGATGTGCCAAGATTCTCTGGGATTCCATGAAGTGGAAAGTTCTAACTGATGTTGCAGAGTTATAAAGGCAAAGATGATATTATTCTCAAAAATAACTCCCCAGTGACATAGAAACTATGAATCCAAGCATTTAAATAATCTTGCTGATAAAAAGTATTCAATTAAAATTCCAAGGCCTGGCCCAGAAATTTGTCTGCTAAAATTAATATTTATGCACATTAAGCTCTGCACCATTCAACCAGACTTTTGAAAGTCTCCTCATTTTTCTCATGCCTTTAGAGAGTTTCGATCTAAGTTTATCTTCATGATACATAAAATATGAGGACAAGATTTGTGAAGACAAGACATAATTCAATTCTATGTGATATGCAACTATTGTACTTGAACTTCAGAAAACCCCATCTAAAGGGTTAAAATACATACTTTGTAAACTTACTCCTGATTCATACTGAACTGCTCATTTGCTCTGAAAACAGTTACTACATCTTTGAACATCAAAACCTCTCATATTGTGTACACACAATATGGTCTTACAAATAGGGAGACAAGGAAGCAACAAAGAGAAAGGCCCAGAAAATCATCACTCCCCTCCCCACCCCTATAGCTCTTTCCATCCTTGACCAAGTCATCTCTGACTTACATCCAAGAAAGGGGCATTTTCTGAAATCACAGAGACTTTCTAGTCTTTGTTTGCCAACAGGCTAGTATTTTTATTTTAGAAATTCTTAAACTTACATATTAGAAATTATGACACCAGAAAATTAAAATGCACTTTTTTGAAGAATATGGATGCATTGAAGTCCTAAGAGATTAACTGATAGGAAGAAATGAAGATCTTGGGAAATCAGTGAAAAAAAAAAATCAATCTCAAGCACAAGAGTTTTGAATAAGCAAACTCTAGTTTCATAATAAGCAGGGAATTAAATATTGGTGGAAATTCAAGAGAGAGCTTTTCTTCCTGGCAGTTAGATATAAAGTAGGTAATAATTGGAAGAAACTTGAATAAGTGAGACAAGTTAAGAGACTGATGCAATAATCCAGATGTTGTTCATTTATCCAAAGCAATTTATAAGGATCCTCAGTATTAATGGCACTTTATTAGATACAAATTAATGCTTACTTGAACTAGGGCAGTGACTACAGAAATGGAAATGATCCTACTGAATATTAATAAAATGATTAAACCAGCTCAGTGCCCATTTTTTCTTGAGGCCTTTATTCCTACATTTACTAGACTTTACCTATTTGAAATGCATCCACAGTTTTGGGATTCTTTCCTAAAATAAACTGCATTAAGAATCATGGGGAGAATTTTGCTAATAGCTGCCGATCAACTGCTTGTCAGTCTGTACCAAGATGACATATTTTTCTGAGTGAAACAGGACTGTGTTGTAAAAATGAGGGGAAGGAAGGAATGGTGGGGCGCAGTGCTACTCCCTCTAGGTTTTTATCAAAGGCTCTATTTCTGTCAGTCACCAGAGAATTGAAATCCATCCCAGTCCTATAAGAATGCTTTTAGTGAGTTGTGAGTGTGTTCATTAAAAGAAATGAATGAGCCAAATGGCCACCATTATTGATCATTTCTGCCCTGTAGCTTTAGACTAGAAATGGTTTTCAAGGGTCCCAAAAGGGATTTCGAATTTTTTTTTTTTTTTTTTAATTTCATCTATAGCACTGTGGACTCAACTCATTCCAGCCACATCTGATCTGTTCCATCAGGCCATTGGGAGTAATTGTAATGAATAAAGGAACTGCATTTAAAATAAAAGACTCTCCCCCAACACACCAAAAGACTTTTTTAATCCTTCTGTATCTTTTAAAATTTACCCACACTGTTAGAAAGCTCAGTTGCAGGGGCACCTGAGTGGCTCAGTCATTAAGCCACAACCTTTGGCTCAGATCATGATCCCAGAACCCTGGGATTGAGCCCTGCATCAGGCTCCCTGCTGGGCAGGAAGCTGCTTCTCCCTCTCCTGCTCCCCCTGCTTGTGTTCCCTTTCTCTCTGTGTCTCTGTCAAATAAATTTAAAAAAATATATTTTTTTAATTAAAAAAAAAAAAAGAAAATTCACTTGTAGTCCCACTTCTGACTTTGGCTTAAAGTATCAATCTTAAAAAAAAAAAAAGCTAAATGGTCCAAAAGTCTAGAAATAAGGCTGAGAAGTGAAATCTCTGTCAGTCTCCTAGCTTATCAACATAACATTCATTACTTTGAGTTGTTAAAGGAATATTAATTACAATTACATGCTTTTTCAGTATTTCATAAAATTGTTAAGTGATATAAATGAAATGAGTTTTCTTTTATGTTCTTTTTGGAAGAAGAAAATATTTAAACACAATCAGTCGTTGTATTTGTCTATTTTAAATTCTTGTTTAATACAAAAATATCTCAATCTACATGTTCATATATACTCTTTTTTTATGAAGAAATATCCATGGACTCTCATTTTTATTTCCTCGATCTTACAGTTGACAAACATTTGTTGATACAGCTGCTTTGTGTTAAATGCAGTACAAGGGACAGGCTATGTGAGGGTGTGTAAGACGAAACTCCCCATTGTCAAGGAATCGACAATTAAACTGGTGCATGCAGAGGAAAGACAATTAAACTAGTAATACAGAAAATGTAAAAACTGCTATCACTAAGATGAATATTTAGGAGACTAATTAAGTCAGAGTAAGGTTTTGTATCCTTTTTCCAGTATATTTAAAATCCTGACAAAAACCTCAGAAATTTCCTGTGAAAAATGGTAACATGAACATGTGGCTTCTGTAAACAGTTCAATATCCTCACGGAATCTGCAGGGCTTCAAGGAAGCTGCAATAACTATTATCTTTTTACATAAATTCATTAACTATTTCCCCATTTTGAAATTCCTATGAAACCTTTAAAACCTACCATATTTTATTTGGGGAGTATCTTCTGAGTCAAAATTCTTGTTTTTTTCTCCCTCTATTTCTTTCCCAATTTTCTCCTAAGTAAGTAAATCTAGAAGCAGTTCTTTTATTTCACTGATAAATATGATTTATCTGCTTTTGAAAAAAAAAAAAGAAACATTGAAAAACCTGTGGTGCATTTTCTGCTTCAGTAAATGGGTCATGCTTTGTCAAATTCTGAATATATTAAGCTTTTGTGAAGTTCTGTTTTTCTCAAATACTAGGTTGCTACACTCAATATCAAAGGGTAATTTATTTTGTTCTAAGTAGGCTTTTACTCAGTTCAATTTTCTTTTTTACCTCAAATCATGAATACTTCAAAAAAGATAACTCAGATAAATTAGAATGTTTAAAGAAGGAGAATATTGGCTTTCATTTATATTTTCACAAATATAAATTTGTGAAACTCCTTCACATATGGAGATGATTATTTCAAATTGAGATCTGTAAGATACCTACTTTTTAAATTTTTTAGTGGCAGTGATGATTTTGACGCAATCCATACTGAAGGACAGTGGCCCTGTCAGAAAGTAACTTCTACCAATGGGGCGATCAGCGTTTGCCAGCCTCATAGGGACTGACCCTAAAGCATAGGTGCCAACAAATATAGCTACATATAAACGGAGGTAGAAAATATATATATAATCAAGAATATACCATTCACAATCATTTGCCTGAATGTTTTTAAATGGATCTTAACATTTACATTTTGTATCCAAACTATTTTTCAAAATTGTCTATGCTATAATCTTCTTAGGAGGACTAATATCATTCCATCAAACTGTCCAACTAAAATGATAAAAGGAAATATATACACATTCTAATTTGAGAAACATTTTGTTCTAATAAAGCACCTAGCACAGTATCTGGAATATCACAAGCACTCATTAAGTATTTCCTTCCCCTATTTCTCCATGATATTTATCATGATAAATTATTTTGAGTGGGCTTCCTTCTCATAGTAGGACCATTCCAAGTACCATATGACACATTTTTTTTCTAAAGATCATTTGGTATTAAAATAATAGTTACCAATTACCAGGTATATTAAACTTCACCTCAACACGCAAATTTCTGGTGGCTAAACTCATGTTGCTTGGTGCAAGTCTTTTCATACACTTTAGCCATTCCCATTTTCTTCCAGAGTATTTTCATCATGCTGAAAAAAACAACAGCAGCCCTGTGAAAGAAATAAATGGGCATATAAGTGGACATTGATAGCTGCATCTGGGAACCAACTTCGACCCTCTCCATTTCATCTATTTCAATGTCTCTTTCAAATTTTGTATTTACATCTTCAGAGAGTTTCAGTCTTCAAACCAGTTATCAGTTGGGTTGTCTTGTTGATTGATTTATGGCTTTCTTCTCTCCTCCAGTTTCAATCAAATGCCCATTCTTGAGGAAAAAACATTTGAAATACACTCAGAATGCAGACTCACATGCTGACGATTTGTGTTTTCCCCACAACAATCATCTGAGATTCAGATCTCCGCTGTTTCACATGGAAGTGGTTGACACTGCTTCCCTCTCTTCCCCCAATCCCCTTTCACCTAATTGCCCTACTGCCTGAGAGCCTGCGAAGTATTTCTGCCATATTGTTCCTCCCAACTTAAAAACTTAACTGATCTCCCATTTCTATCAAATCAAAATTCCCCAGTTTGCATTTCAGGTCTAATACTAACTCATATTTGAAGGCCACTGATATATTTATTGTCACAACTCAGTAGATAGCCTTGTACACAAATTCCTGAGCACATATATTTAATGGTTAAATTTGGTTCAGCCCCTACTGTCTTGAAAATATTTTCTGACCCTTTTCCTTTGTCCCTGGTGTGGGTTAGGTACAACTCTCCTCTCAGAGTACTTCCAGCAAATCCGTCAGAAAATGGAACATACTGTATGGTCATCTTTTGCTTATATGTCTGTATCCCCCATTAGGATATAAGTTTCTAATGAGCAGAAACACGTCCTATTCATCTTTATAACTCTAAACCTACCAAAGGAAATGCTGAAAAATGATTACAGAAAGAAAGACATTTCTTAAGTGAGGGACTATATTTCTCATTCCAAAAACTTACTGATGTATCTCTTCTAAGTAAAATGCTGCCTTTATCTCCATCTCTTTCTTTGTCTTTCTCTTACCTTCTAAACTTAGATCAAATTGAACTTCTTGGGAAATAGTGAGATGTTCATCAAAGAAAGGGAGAGATAAACTTTAGCTTCCAACTCAAAATAATTTGTTTCTAAAACATTAGAGTCTAAAAATCACTCTGGAGTCTAAAAAGTCACCAAACCAAAAAAGACAAATAGGTAACATATGCAGAATCCTGACATAAGCCTCTAACACTCAACTCAGCCCTAGATATATGCCCTGAACTCCAATATGCCATTCTTTGCAGCAGTTTCTATCCCTCATACATAGAGCCTTGCTCTTCCCTTTTATTTATTTATTTATTTATTTAAAGATTTTATTAATTTATTTGTCAGAGAGAGAGAGAGAACAGAGGGGGATAGGCAGAAGGAGAAGCAGGCTCCCTGTTAAGCAGGGAGCCTGATGTGGGGCTCGATCCCAGGACCCTGGGATCATGACCGACACTGAAGGCAGACACTTAACTGACTAAGCCACCCAGATGTCCCCAGATCTTCCCTTTTAGTGATATGATGTAATCTTTCCTTGCTTATCACTGTTGTCATTGTCTCCTGGTCAGTCTCCTCTTGCCCAAAGTCCAAGGACCCCTAAAACAGAAAACCTGCTCCACTGGTACCCAGTCTGCACTTCTTCATTGCAGACATCCGTTCAGAATTTACTCTGCTCTGTAAGCAGACACTGTATTGTTGCCATAATACAACCCTTTATTGTATGTGACAAATTCCCCAAGAAAGCTTTCCTCAATCATAAACCTCTGGTTTGGTTCTAGGTACTTTCCTCGAGAGACCGTCCTGCTCACTGCAGAAGACACTGGAACCTTCAATAGTTGGAGCTGCGGGCCCTCACCAGGAAGCAGTCTTTCATCTACAGTTTTGCTCTGCCTTTCACCCTTGAAATCAACTTTGGTACAAGCATGATCTTCAGCTATCAGACTCCATCGTACATCTGTAAAATTTGAAAATAAACAAGTGTCTAAAATATGTGCATACCTGTTTCTTTCTACTAGTCTGAATTCTTACCAGCTCAGTATAATGCTTAACAAAGAATTCAAAAAAGGCAGGAGTAAGAAATTTTCAGCCACTGTCTCATTTCATAGACCCGTCATGAGCACGTATGAAGGCACACACAAATTGTGTCTTTCCACAATGTCAGCTTCATTCAGTCATAAAACAAAGTTAATGTAATTACAAAGCAGGTTCGGGATTCCAAACTCATTGACATTTCACCATGTGATTAACTTGGGCTTCTTACATGGCACGCAGAGCAGAACACAGGACAACTCACACAACAAATAAGATACACAGGGGGAAGGAGGTTAACAGACCAAACCCTGCTCATTGGGCACACAGTTGAAATAAGGCCTCACTCCAGTCTGGGTCAGCTCTCGGCACTTACTGCTTGTTATGTTCAAGCAGTGAAGGATCTCGGTTCTATTCAGAGATCAGTCGGGCAGAGCCTTTGGTGGCAGCTGCCTTTTCAAAGTGGTCATACATAGAAATGTCATGTCTGAAGAGTCTGACAGTTTGCTATAAAAATCCTCCGCTTTTAAAGGGGATTTAATCAGTCTTGGGCCCCTGTGAACCTCCTCTACCTTTCTGTTTGCTATTGGTTCTGGGGTGTCATCAGCTGAGGCTGGTCTTGGGGATAATTCGTAGCTGCAGTATCCTTTACTACCTACATTATCACCTGACACGGGCCCTGTTGACATGAGTGACTCCATCTTGCTCTCTACAAGACCATTATATCAGTACATAATTCTGCTATCCCTTTGAGTTGATAGGAGTTAATTTGCAAATTCCCCACTGAGTGTTTTTAAATGTGTACTGACCCCTTAATGTGTAAATTGTTGAAAGAACTATCTGAGAGAAACCATTAAGTCAGGTGTAAGAATATGGAATCACTACAAGATTATATTTGACCAAGCAAGATCTGTAAAAAATGTACTTCTACCGACAGTAAGTAAACATAATGTGGAATCTTATTAGGAAATTTGAAATTTATCTAATAAATTTAGATCTAATACATCTAACATTAACATTTTTCAGAGAAGTAAGCTTTCACTACTCCCTTTATCTTTATTTCCAAACACATTCATCTCTATTTACAGATTAGATGTGCTGTACTTTAAAATTCAGCTTTATAATACCCAAGTTTTTCAATATTATTATTGATCTGTCTGTTTCAGAATATATAAACCTCTATAAAACAAATGCAGACCCCAGGACCCATTTGCCCAAAAGTAAACTTAGTCAACTCCCTGTAGTCAACTTCAGGTTTGATTTTTTTCTAAAAAGTTGTGTTTTGCTGACCAAAGACCATTTCTTCCTAAGGCAGGTCTCTACTGAATGAATGCTGAATTGTGCATCCTTTTCGATTAGTGAGAACTGAATCTTGTTTTTCTTCCCGTTGCCACAAAATAACAAAGATTGTCAATATTTAGTCTTTAATTATATATGGACATGCAGGTGATTTAAGAAGATATGCTAAAGTAAGGACTGCAAAACTCCCTAAAAAGACTATATTATTTAAATACAGTTTAAGGCTTAGTTTCTTCCCTGTTTGGAACCTGTGAGGGATGCCCTATTATGCTTCTAAGTGCATTTTTTGCTTCATTCCATGGTGGAAAATGTGAGCTTTTGTTGACTTTGAAGATTCAGGTGAGAAAAATTCAGATTAGAACAAATAATGAAAAATCACACGTGCCCTACTGAGGGACAATAAATTCTCCATAATTCCGGCTACAAAGAGCACAGTATGGAACAATACTACCTCTAAAGTTTCAGATATGAAAATACTGGGTTGATTAGAATAGCTGCAGAATTAGTAGCTAAGGTATTTTCCCTACCTTCATTGTTTTTATAAATCAGGCTTGACTGCTTACACTAATTAGACAGAATAAAAGAAAAGTTATCAACAAATTGGAAATCTGATGCACCTTTTACATGTGTTAGTCCTCATGATCACAAGAAATTATATTACATTTGCCTGTTTTCAAAAGATCATGGTATGGTTTTTATTTTTGTTTTATTTTATTTATTTATTTTTTAAAGATTTTATTTATTTGACACAGAGAGAGCGAGTGAACAAGAGCCAGAGAGCAAGCATAAGCAGGGGGAATAGTAGGCAGAGGAGAAGCAGACGTCCTGCTGAGCAAAGAGCTGATGTGGGGCTCCATCCCAGGACCCTGGGATCACTACCTGAGCCTAAGGCAGCCCCTTGACTGACTGAGCCACCCAGGCACCCCAAGACTGTTGGTTTTTAAAAGAACCTGGAATAATGTAAAATCCTAGGTGGTCCAGCCTAAGAGCTAAATGAGAACTGCATACAATAGACACAATAGGCCTACAGGGTGTACTAAGAGAACTCAGAGGTGAGAGCCATCCCTGAGGAATGGAGACCATGAAGGCTCCTGGAGGTGGTGCTTAGACAAGTGGTGAAGGAAAAGGAGCATTTCAGACAGGCAGGTGGCTCAGTGGAATGGAGAAGGGCCCATATTATTTGGGAGCAAAGAACTGGGTTGGAACAAGGGATTAATTTATGGAAGTAAAAAAAACAGAACTGAGGAGATGTGTCAGAACCAAGTTGTAGGGTTCCTTGGAGCAGTAGAGTTTGAACAGCCAGGAGATATTTATTAAACAAATAAATGATTGCCTGCCATGTGAGGGGTTTTTGCAGTGGGCACTAAACAGATTATCTCTGAAAAAGTTGTTGGATCTTGAAGAGAGGGGAAGAGAGATACATTCAACTAACAATACAGTAAAGAATGCAACAAGGATAGACCAGCTTACCTTGTAGTGAACTAGCCCAAAAGCAAAAAGGGATACAAGTGTGACAGCAAAACACAAAGTAAAGGAGATGCCTCTGAAAAACGTTACAAAGAAAGAAGAAACAGGGCTGAATGGTGGAAAATGTGGGAAGAGAAACAGAAAGTTCCACATTCATACATTGGTTGGCTATTAAAGGAGATTGTGCTTCAGGCTTTAAAGAATGTGCAATGCAGTTCTGATGCTAACAATCCAAATTCAGTCAAACTTCAAAGGTTAAGGGCACAGTCTCCCACAAGACTGCTCTCCCTTCAGCCATAAGCTCTAGGGTTCCCAGGCCACCCATCCTTGGGGCCGAGTGGCTCAATTTGGAGCTGCGCACTCTTCCTTCAGGTTTGATAATTCATTAGAAATCATTCTAGTGAATTCTGGAAAGCACTAGATGTAAAGGATAAAAATCAGAATGAGCTCTATGAAGAAACATGCAGGAAGATGTGGGAGCTTCCCACTCGTAAAGCTTCTGTGTCCTCAAGATGTATCACCCTCTCAGGATATCGATGAGTGTCAGCCCCTCAGGAGGCTGAACTGAGCATCATTGTACATGATTTTTTATTGACGTTTCATTACAGAGGCATGACTGGCAGAATCACTGGCTATAAAATTGAACTTAATCTCAAACCTCCTTCCCCTCCCCGGAGATCAGGCTGATGTCACAGGACTGAAACTTCTACTTATATGGTTGGTCTTTCCTGCATGGCCAGCCCCCATTCTGGCTCATTGGGTTGGCATAAACTATCTAAAGGTACTCCAGGGGTTATCTTATTAGCATAAACCCAGTTGCGGCTCAAAAGGCCCCCCAGAAGGAACAAAGACACACCTATCACTTGGACAATCCAAGGAGTTTAAAGGATTCCTCTAAAGAGCTCGGGACAAAGTCCAACCACAGTCTTTACTCCAGAACACAATGAATTTGAAATTAACTCCAGGCTCTCTTAGCTGGAACCTCAAGCAGACTGCTGAAGTTAGGAAGCAAACTAGAAAGAGAAAAGAGGACTAGTGATGCGACTTTGGCCACAAAGAAAGGTCACATGATATAGTTCAGGGTTCGGAGCTACTTAGCAAGGTCTACAGTCCTTGTCAAGAGTATATGCATGGGAAAAGCAACCCAAACATACATCAGAAATCAACCCTGGGTCTGATAACAAACATTAGCATGAAGAGAAACAGTCCTTGCACCTTCTTTCTTGACCAGATGTCTAAAATACATACCTTTTATACACATGTAAAACAAATCCCTAAAGAAAATGTAATCTAAAAAAAAATACACAAATCCAAAATTGATATAGTGGCAACTTAAAATACTTCATTCTTGTTAGACAAATGCAAAAGTGATGAGGTCAGCATTATTAATGCCCTTTTATTTTGCACACTGGCTACCAGTAAAATAAACTTAGCTGTAATTACTCTATTTTTTAAAAAAGATTTTATTTATTTATTTGAGAAAGAGAGAAAGAGTGAGAGAGAGCATGAGATGGGAGAAGGTCAGAGGGAGAAGCAGACTCCCCAGAGAGCTGGGAGCCGGATGCGGGACTTGATCCCGGTACTCTGGGATCATGACCCGAGCTGAAGGCAGTCGCCCAACCAACTGAGCCACCCAGGTGCCCTGTAATTACTCTATTTTTGACATGTTTTCAGTTCAACTCACTGCAACAGATTACTGCCACTATCAGCTAAGTAGTAGATCAACCAACCTACTCCCTATACCTGCAATAATAACTACATGTATTTGCCTTTGAGGATGATTGTATCCAAATGAAAAACATTATCTTTTTAATTTTATTCAGTGACAGTGACTCAAGTGAAAACTATGTAAAAGATTTTTTTCTATTTCAAGTATTTATTATTCAACTTTTGAATGATCAGAAATGGATTCCAGAAAGAACACGCCTTAGTTAAAAATAAGGTATCTATAAGCAGAAATGAGTTATATTATAAAATACACTATATTTGGATGTTGCTTCTTTATACTTCTATAATAGATTATGGATTTGGCAAATAATATAAATGAATATTTGTTATTTCAAATAAATAAGTACAGTATAATATATTTTTTATATAATCAGACCTTATAGGTATGCAAAATATTCATAGCTCCATGGTTAGGAGGTATCAGAAAATGGCTTAAGACATAAGCAATTTCTATAATGTATTAGAAACATATACTAACAGATAAGGACTTAAAAACAACATTTTTGAGTGCTTAGTTTGAATCACAATGATTAGAACTTATATAGGAAGCATTATCTAATGTCTCAGTTTTATTCCTGTGAGAAGTAGATGCCAAGAATTAGATGTGCAAATGATTTGCTGGAAGAAATGCCTGCAGAGGATAAAAAGAAGAAGTGAGATCAGGAAAAGCCTTCAGATGCTGCTGCTGATATCTGTGAAAGGAGAGAAGGAAGGAAGGAAGAAAGGTTGGGTAGTGGAGCAGTGCAGTGCCAAAGGAAAAATTGCACATAAGCAGAGTGTTAGATCAGGCCAGAATTACCTGGCTCTATATAGCACCTCTGTTGTCCTCCATTATGGGATGGGGGAAGCCCAGGAGAGCATGGGCTTTACAGGAATGCTACAGTGGATACTAAAAGTATAGCAACAATGGGCACCTGGGTGGCTCAGTGGGTTAAAGCCTCTGCCTTCGGCTCAGGTCATGATCCCAGGGTCCTGGGATCGAGCCCCAAATTGGGCTCTCTGCTCAGCAAGGAGTCTGCTTCCCTTCCAACCACCCCCTCACCCCCCGCACCTCTCTCTGCTTTCCTCTCTGCCTGCTTGCGGTCTCTGTCTGTCAAATAAATAAATTTTTAAAAATTTTTATTAAAAATAAATAAATAAATAAATAAAAGTATAGCAACTAGAGGTCATTTGCCAACTACTTCCTAGAAGGGAAATCCGCGTGGTACACTTCCATGACCACCACAGTCCACCCCTTGTATGTCTCATAAAATCTCTCCTTCACAGATTTCCAGAAAGTATCCATTCATTCCTGTGGATCTCTCTTCCTGAGAGAGATTTTAATGGCAGTATGTTAGGAGGACAAATCATAGACCTGTCTCTGTGGTTAGTCTTTGAACAAGAATTGTAGGTCCTGCTGGTTTCCCTGGTGTTAGAACCCAAAAGCTTATTCTTGATGATTCTGAGCCATACTCAATCCTACCTTTTTCAAACTAGGATTGCTGCATATGTCCACTCACTATTTTTTTAAAAGATTTATTTATTTATTTTAAAGAGAAAGAGAGAGAGAGCATATAAACAGGGGGAAGGGCAGACGGAGAGGGAAAGTGAGGCAGAGAAACAGACTCCCCACTGAGTGCAGAGCCCAACCCAGGGCTCCATCCCAGGATCCTGAGATCATGACCTGAGCTGAAAACCAAAAGTTGGAGGCTTAACTGACTAAGCCAATCAGGCACCCCTGTCCACTCACTATTAAAACTGAATAAGGAATATCACAGGTTGTCAAAGTGAATCACCTGGAATCCACACATATTGCCTCCCTCATGAAAAATGTGGCCTTATATAATTCTGGAAAGTGGATTCATTATTGCAGCAGAGATGGTGACTCCCTCCTTACCTGGTATTTTCTGGACACAAACTGTCTGAACTGCCTAAGTGGCAGTTGTAGCTTTTAGTTTTATGGTACCTCTGCTTTATTCCTTGGCAAGAGTTTGCCCCTTTGCAGCCTCGAACCACTAATGGAAAGTTCCACAGTGGAGTTAGGAGTAGACGGTAAATGGCTCCATTCCTTTCCTACCTCTTGGTACTTGAGTCCACATATTCTTCCTATTTAGACTTCTGACTTAGTATCTACTATGTCCTAAAGTATGGCAATGCCTCTTCACACAGTATTGCCCTCAAGCTGGCTCTCCAAAAGAAGGCCATTCCAGTATTCGGTGAGAAGAGGTGCCTCTGGATGGTGTGGTATATGATTCAGTCAGTGGATCCTGTAGTATCTGTCCATTCCTATACCACATTTATTGTCGTTTCTCTGTTGGGTGGTGGTGTGAGGAATTCAATGCCTATGGATCAGACTTTTAGTAAACCTCCAGATAATGGTGCTGTCTAAATATTTATTGGAAGGAAAGTCAGACCCATAAGTAAATGCATGTTTATAATAGATATCTATCCCTGTGGGAGTGAATTCCTGGACCTTTTGGAACAGAGCATCCCTAGGGTAACTGAATTGTTAACAAGCATTCACTTGGTATCTTTTGCTGGAAAATTGGACATCCAGATGTGGCAATAGCTGGATCAGCTTTGGTATAAGTGGGAATCCATGCAACGGGGCCAATGTGTAGACTCCATCTCTGCCACGGTGACTACTTTGTTCATATGTCCATTACACCAGTTCTGGGGGCGGGTCGTTGATGACAAAGCTGGCTAAAGTCGTTAGCCAAATCATTTTGTGTACTTAGGTATGCAGTACCTCTGCAGTGGAAAATGATTTGTTGTTGGCATTGATTTAGGATACAAAAATCTCCAGATTCTTTGTCTCCTTCCATATGACTTTCCACATATTTCTACTCCAGACTGCCTTATCTCGACTAATCTAATCCTTTTATTTTCCAGTCCTAGGTCATTGCCACTGCCCAAGAATCTGTGTATGTTTTCACCTCAGATCACTCTTCTTTCCCTATAAAGTAGAAAACCATGTCAATTTCTTGCATTTCCACCCACGAGGAAAGATTATCCTCATCACTCAATTTCTAAGCCACCCCTGAATATTACTATAATGTAGCCAACATCAATTTTCAGCTTATATCCACATACAAACTGAACTGTCCATAAGCTGAGCTTAGGACTTTTTCCCTCTTTCAGGTGATCATATGGAATCCCAACCCCACACCCTGTCCTCCACAAATCAGGCCTCAGGTGCAAACTGGGGAAGGTGCACTGGTGCAATTGTGATGAGTGACATGGTGGTTTGGGATACCGGCTTATGCCTTATACTCACGTCCTCTAGTCATTCTCAGGCTCAACCAGGATGTACTATTTCCATCTTGTGATGGAATACTGATGGGCCTGTTAACTTTATGACTTGGTGTGTCCAACAGCGCCCAGTTAAAATGAATAGTTCTGAATGCATGGTCCCTTGTTACATCACGGACAAGGGTTCTGTCTCTACCAGGGCTCAGTAACATAGCAGGGGTGGTTTCTCAGGAGGTTGCTTTGTTGCAAATGGCATTGCCTTGCTCCCAAACCCCAGGGGCCCATATTGTAATTTTTCCACTAGGTCTTTTTATAAATCCCACACTGCATCATTATGTCCTACTCCATGGGATCTGCCACAAAGCCTGAAGGAAACTTCACAGTCTACACTTGCTGCATTGATGTGATATCATTCCTCATTTTTACCTTCTACTGTGTGTACATATTAAGCAGTTCCCATTTTGATTGTCCATCCATTCTGTCCCTAAAGATCCCACTAAACATTCCCACAACTCCTTGCAAGTCAAGGTCCTGTGGTTGTCAGTCATCCTTGCCCATCATTATAGAAATTGCAAAGACCTAGCTTCGGGCAATCAAGCACTTCCAAATGGGCTCTATTTCTTCAAGACCCATTATTCGTTCTGCTCTTACTGAGCCCCATTCTGTGAGTACTTCTCCTGCCATCATCTCTGGCCTGCAGAGGAGAGTCAGCACTGAAGTTCTTAGCGATGCTGATACTCCTACTATGGACACAAATTTTTTTTTTTTTTTTTTGGTAAAGATTTTAGTTTTTAGAATAGTTTTGGGTTCACAACAAAAGAGAGGAAGGCACAGAGATTTTCCAAATAGTATCTGCCCCTTCACATGCGTATCCTCCCCCATTATCAACATCCCTCACCAGACTAGTACATTTATCACCAAGGATGAACCTATATTGACAGGTCATAATCACCCACCACTGATGCATTTTTTAGATTTTATTTATTTGAGAGAGAGAGAGCATGCGAGGAGAAAGGTGAGAGGGAGAAGCAGACTCCCTGCCGAGCAGGCAGCCTACTGGGGGACTCAATCCTGGGATTCCAGGATCATGACCTGAGCGGAAGGCAGTTGCTTAACATCCTGCATTCTTGATGGTCTTAATGATGTGTCCTCGAGCCTCTGCTTGGTTTTCTGGTCTTACATTTCGGCATGCTCATTTCTCTGAGCTTTTTTTTTTTTTTTTTTTTTTTTTTTTACTTCTTTCTCCACTACCAGAGAAATGGGTAGATCCACTCTGGCATGGGCTCTCACTTTCTCCAGGCTTCTAAGAGCCACTCTAACACTGACTTCACCATATCTCTGAGGGTCCTTGCTATAGTGTTAAATCCTAAAATTCTAAGAAAGACACCCAAGTCAGTGGATTCTTACATATTTACACTTACATTCTGGCCACTTGATCAAGCTTCCTCAAAATCCAGCTTATTCTTTGGATCCATCTTTACAGCTCCTTTGGATGTAAAATCTTTCATCCATTATCAGGCTTAGCTCATCACCACTCAGATTATGCTGAGATTTAACCCGAATTTTTGGTCTAGAAGTCAGGAGAGGAGATGGGCTACTCTTCAAGGAACATCTGTTGCCTTATAGGGGAGAGACCCTTATAGTGTCTTTACTGATCCAGATGTGCTCTCCCTTAATAGAAAGGGACAGTTTCAGTGCACCTGGTTGGCTCAGTTAAGGATGCTACCTCTGATCTCAGGGTCATGAGTTCAAGTCTCATACTGGGTGCAGAGATTACAGAAGAAGGAGGACAAGGAGAAGAGGGAGAGGAAGAAGAAAAAGAAGAATAAGAAGAAAAAAACAGGGGACCGTCATAGATCCATGGCTACCACATTTCTTTTAATCTTTAAGAGGTAAATGTTATTATTTCTCCTTTGTAATGACGAAATTTAGCTCAGAGTCACTGACTGAATTTACAGAGCCATACATCTTGTAAAGCAGAACTGGAATGATAATTCAAAGCATCTGGTTCCAGAGCCATTGCCCCTCCAATAACAGACTATAATGACTAACACTCCGGTTCATTACAAAAACTCGAAAAGAAGAGATATTGTCTTAAATGTATAACATATATGAAATCTCAACAAAAATAATCACTAATATTACTAATGAATTAGGTCTTCTGAGCCTATTTATATAAAGAATAAGTGAGAAATTTAAAAGAATAATTACCAAAGTAGGTGAGAAGCACCTCAAAGCACAAATTTTTATACAATTTTGATGTTTGATACACATAACTATAGTGTATAGTTTTTTAAATTAAGCAGTTTTTAAAAACAAAATGAATCCCACAAATCAAAAACTACACTACACACAAAGTTGGGGGTGGGGCGAGAAGCCAACAGCAATGAATGATTGTGGCAAGAATTTTTCTAAGAGATTCATAATCACTATATTTTTTATCTTTATAACCAAACCTATACTAATAAACTCATATTAAAGAGACTATAAGTCTTACTGCAAAATGACTGACTTTGATTAAAATTTCAATATTTTTAAAATTGCAAATTGACAAAATTTAGCTCACTTACTCTTCAGCATTATGAAGGAAAATAACTGAATTTCTTAAGGACAGAGAAAATGTTTACTTAATGTGCAGCTGAAAATGAAACAGTGTAAAACAAAACAGGCAAACCCTCTGCCCTTATAGAGCTTATATTTTGGAGAAACCAACAAATAAACAAACAGACATATAAACAAATACTTAAGGCATTAAAGAAAAAGCTGTTTGTGTAAGAACTGGAATCAGTGATATAGATGCCAGCAGAAGATCACTGAAGAACTGCGACTTCCTGAGGGTTGAGGTACTTCCTAAAAAGTTTATCCACATTAGGACCAATCATTGTCTAACAGAAAAATGTCATGTGAAAATTAAAGTATTTAAAAAAAATTTTTTTTTAAAGATTTTATTTGACAGAGAGAGAGAGATCACAAGTAGGCAGAGAGGCAGGCAGAGAGAGAGGGGGGGCGGGGGAAGCAGGATTCCCGCTGAGCAGAGAGCCGGATGCGGGGCTCGATCCCAGGACTCTGGGATCATGACCTGAGCTGAAGGCAGAGGCTTAACCCACTGAGCCACCCAAGTGCCCCGCATTTAAAAAAAATTTTAAAAACCATCTTCTTCCTGAAAATTGCCCATGTTATACATATGGCCCAAAGAACAGCCCATGTGTAATGGTAGACTGAATTCTAAAATTTCTAAGTAACTAGCAGACCACCGTGTGAGAAAACTACTTCCCAAAGGCACAGCCCCTGGTACCATGGGGCTCAAAATAGTACCTCACTGGGGCACTGGGTGACTCAGAGGGTTGAGCCCCAGCCTTTGGCTCAGGTCATGATCTCAGGGTCCTGGGATCCAGCCCCGTATCCACAGGGGGCTCTTTGTTCTGTTCTGCGGGGAGCCTGCTTCTCCTCTGTCTGCCTGCCTCTCTGCCTAATTGTGATCTCTCTATATGAAATAAATGAATAAAATCTCAAAAAAAACAAAAACAAAAACAAAACAGTATCTCACCAATGATAGAATCAACATTTGTTAATGATTGATTCAGGAGCATCTATAGGAAATATGTGCCTTCAAAATGTAATAATTGCTAAAAAAATATCATTAGTTATTATGACTAATAATGACTTTCTCCTTAGGTTCAAATTCCTTCCTAATTTTAAGAACTCATTCCGTACTGATGTGGAGAATAATCTGATATGAAACTTTATGAAAATCATGGAAAGAATAAGGAAATAAATGGCAAGTTGATTTGAGGTAGTGTTAAATTTTCTTGGAAAAGATAACAATTGGGGGAAAAGTTAAGATTTATTGCATATTTTTTGTCTTTAATTTTATATGGTATTCTTGAAAATCCAAAGTTGAGCAAAACAATGAAATTTTCTAATTATTTCTAGGGAATATGTGGAAATTAATGATTACTTAGTGTCTAGACATAGGCAAACACTTCTTCATACAAATTCAATTTTATTTGTGCTTTTGTAGGTTATTAGCATTCATTTGGATACAGTTTTTGTTAAATTACTTTACTTAATGAGGTGTAGTATGAACATGATATTGCTGACACAAGATACTCAAAATAGATAGAAAATCAGAGTTTTCTTCAGTTAATAAGCTTTCAGAACAAAATAAATTAACAGTCTTCTTAATTTGTATTTTTAATATTTAACTCTAATCACATACTCTAGTTTCCTAACATATCAAAGTAAATGTGGTTTGTAAGATACCAGAATGCTATAAAGCACTGCTGCAAGAAAATATTCAGAGGTAATTACTTTAATAATAGGTAGTATTTTAGAAAGAAGATCATCAAAATAAGATGATGGTTGAGACAATGAAATAGATAATCTGGATGAAAGCATAGCTATCCTTCAAAATCGATAACCAGAATATATGCAGACAGCCACCCTGATCACTGAGAAGGCTGAAATAAATCAATCTTTCATGCATCAGTCTTTAAATTCCAGGTGTAAAGTCCTGTAGGGAGACTAAAGTTTAAAATGTGGTATGAAATTAGTTTTACTGTTTCTAAGTTCTAAGACAAAACTTAACAATTACATATATCTAAATAGATAAGCTATATATATTTTTTTAATTTTTTATTTTTTATAAACATATATTTTTATCCCCAGGGATAAGCTATATTTTTAAGTGTGTTTTTGAATTCCCAAAGTCCAATTATTTCTGGTGAAAATATTTAATTGCTTCACATCTGCATCTAAATTCTCATGTCTCTTGTTTTGAAATTGGCTTCAACCAGGCTGTTTTGGCTGTAATCTCTTTCTTCTTTTCAGCATACATAAATTGGAAAAACAAACAGCTTCTCAATAAAATAACTCGTCCCTGAGAATTAAAATAGTCATTGAAACATTGATGGCTTTAGTAACTTCAGATCTAGCCTAACAAGATATTTTTCCTGAATGTTTTAAAGTTTTCTCCACTTCAGTTGTAAAGTCAGGGAGAATGCTGGTAGTTGGTCTACTCTGTGCCTGGTACTAACTACGCTAGCTAAGCAGACTCTGTAAGACTGTTGATTCTTTAGACTTCAGTCTTCTTTATTAATATGTCCTTCAGCAGGGTCGTTAGGATTAAACAAAAGGAAATAAGGTAACATTGTACAAGTTTGATATATAGAAGTTTATCATTCATATTTGGCCTTAGCAAATGCCAAGGATCCATTCTAGGGTTTTTTTGTTTGTTTGTTTGTTTGTTTGTTGTTTGTTTGTTTTTTTAAGATTTTTTTTATTTGTTTTTCAGACAGAGAGGGCAGGTACAAGCAGGGGGTGCAGCAGGCAGAAGGAGAAGCAGATTCCCCGCTGAGCAATGAGCCCAACATGGGACCTGGTCCCAGGACCCTGGGATCATGACCTGAGCTGAAGGCAGACACTTAACCGACTGAGCCACCCAGGTGTCCCTCCTTTCTAGTTTATTAGTCAAATTAATTATGTTACTTGATCAACTACAAATATTTAAAAAATAGTTTAGGCTATGGATGTTTTAGAATACAATAATATTTCATATATATTCTATCACCTTGTAACTAAAATGTTATAATGTTCTTACTAAAGGATCATCATATTCTATTCTTCTAGCTAACTGCTCCCCAATAATCCTTTCCTCAACCTCACACACATAGCCATTGAGGTCAAGATGAAATATTTCAGTAGCTTTAAAATATAATGTGTCTTAGTCTTCCAGAAAGGGATTCAAACAGGGGAAGCTTTAGTGTATTTCAAAACAAACAGTAAGCGGGCTCATATTTTCAAGTCGTCCTTTTTTTGCATCTAAAGTTCTCGCCCTCATTCTACCCACTGGTGCTCAATGTTTCTGCTGATGGTTCAGAGAACATAGGAACATAAACACTTGTCTATAGTTAACTTCTTTCAGAAAGAAAATGCCATTTTGAGACAGAACTGTAATCTATGACTCAGGACTCTCTCTCAAATTCTGTCTCTTAAGAAATAAAAAGTAACATTTGGAGGAAAAATGACTGCTATTCTTTATAATACATCTGGAAAAATCTTGTATGTACTTTTCATAGACTTTTATGGATTGGTTAACTTTGAACTTGTCCAACTGACATTATAAATACTGTAAAAAACGGAACAACAAAGCTAAACAGATTCCAACTATTTCTCTGATTTCTTTCTTTGGCAGTTAATGTGTATAGAATATTATCTATCAATAACATCCAGTGATTCAGTGATTCCCACAGAAAAAGAAGAAGGTATTTGACTTTAGAAATGGGAATGGACAGACTATGATGAGAAAGCAGCATTGTTGCTTGTTTCTTTTTTTTTAAATTGTGTTATGTTAGTCACTATATAATACATCATTAGTTTTTGATGTAGTGCTCCTTCATTTGTTTTTAGTTCTAATTTTTCATATTTTTAAATAGTAAATGACATTCACCTATAATAACTCAAATAATATGAGCAAAGGAGAAGGCTCAGCAGAGTCCTGGTTAAGTTTATCAAATAATAATACATACTTAATGATTACTATGAGCTAGGAACTGTTATCTGCAGTAACTTATTTAATCCTGATATAAAGCATATGAAACATACTATTGTTGTTGATGTCATTCCAATTTTGAAGATGAGAAAACTGGGTTTTTTTCCAAGCCAAAGTTCACAGAGCTAGGCTGTCACAGAGCTAATATCCAAACGAAAGTCATGCTGTCTCTGGAGCCTAAACTCTTAACCCTGGTAAAAATCCCAAGTTCATGATTTTAAAACAAAACAAAACAAAAACTTCATTATACTCTTTGAAGACAATAAAGGAATCTGATGCTCACGACGATGCCTCTATCTAGAATGAAAAGTTGGCAGACCAAGTGATCTCCCCCATCTCACCATTCCTTTTGTCTGTATGTAACCTAGAATGTCTTTATTGGTCAAGACAATTTAAGCCCTACCCTGAAAGACTGAACAGGAAGGCACTGAAAAGATGAAACTGTTATCATCCCACATATTAAGGCATTATATTTAATCAGAGGAAATGAAGATAAAAGTCCTTAATCTTGTAGTGAATTGAGATTGTCAGACCAGGAAATCTTCAGAAGCATTATTATCCTTAGCAAGGACATTGAGAAAAAAGCAGATGTGGATCTATTCTGATAATCACCGTGTCAGGTGAATTAACAGCTGAGTCAGCCCAGTTACTTATGTTATCCCTAGAATCAATAGTCACTATTATTGTCTGTCTGCTTCCCACTCACCACCCCCACAATTACGGCAGATTACAATAAAGAGGCCACAACATGTTCAGTAAACAAACACAGAAAAGTTGCTTCAAATCCTGACTTTATTCTTAGTATGTGATTATAAGCAAGTTATCATTTGGGACCCTCAGTCTCTCAGGTCTAAAATGGGGCTACGGTACGACTGAAGAAGTGAATGAAATAATGGATCTTAAAGTGTCAAGCACTGTTTCTGGGTTAAAATCCGTCTGAAACAAACTAATTGGAGTGTAAATCCCCTTTATTATTTTTGGTCAAGTTGATGAATTAGCCCTGAAATAGACCAGTTAATCTAGGCGATAAAAAGATGACCCAAAACATCATGCGGTAAATTGCTTGAGTAGAAAAAGCCCAAATATTGCTGCCTGCTTGTTTGTTTGCAAGTTCAAAGGAAGAGTGTATACTTATACCATGGGTCTCTGTGGAATGCCAGACACCTTCTGGTGGCATTCATTTGGTATTCATAGAAATAGCTTTCTTCTAGTTCTTTGTGACACTAATTTACATTATCCAGTAAAATTAATACTGACCAAAGTCAAAGAACAGCTTTATTTAGAGTTACAAACATTAAAAAATAAACACATTGAGGGTTTCTTACAGCTAAAGAAAGCAAGATTATAGTGACTATACAAAAATAATTGTAAGGAGTGGATATAAGAAAAACAGGAAGAAATGTGGATTAGTGTGAAATCCATCAGTCTGACAGATGTGAAACCCGATTTCTGATCTAAGTGCTGTAATGACTGGAATGTGATTTTGCACAACTAATGTAATCTCTCTGAAACACAGCTGCCTTATCTGAAAAGTGAGGGAAATAAACTCTCCAGGTTGAGTCCCAAAGTCTCAAGCATCCTGTGATTATATTAAGGGTTGACAAAGAGCTCTTGTAAAATTAAATGTTATCAAACAGGAACATTGACTCACTTAAGCATCCAGAAAACATTTGCTGAGCACCTACTAAGTGTCAGACATTATTTTAGGAAAGTTGGTTACAGCAGGAAATATAGGCATACATTGGAGGTTTCATGGTTATGATTCCAGATCCCACAATAAAGCGAATATGACAATAAAGCAAGACAAATAAATTCTTTGGTTTCCCAGAGCACATAAAAGTTATATTTACCCTATACTGTAATCTATAAAGGGCACAACAGCATTATGTTTAAATATATATATACTTATTTGAAAAATACTTCATTACTAAAAAATATTAACCATCATCTGAGCTCTCAGTGAGTGATCACTGATCCCAGATAACCATAACATATGTAACATAATGAAAAAGTTTGAAATATGGCAAGAATTTCCAAAATGTAACACAGAGACACAAAGTGAGCTAATGGAAAAAGGGTACCAGGAGCCTTGTTCAATGCAGAGTTACCTCAAACCCTCAATTTATATAAAAAAAAAAGGACATTATCTGTGAAGGGCAATAAAGCAAAACACAGTAAGTTAAAGTTCCCAACTTCATAAAAAGAAACAAGAAACAAATTGGCAAAAACCTACATCTTAGATTGCTTTAGACTACTTTACCTATGGGAATGAGATAATGTGGTGGTGGTAACTGTAATATTTAGGTCCATAAAAACAGAAAGGATGGGAAATCTTGAGCCCTGGAGGGCGATAGGAGCATGTGACTTTTCCATTTGGAAGTAGTGTGCTGGTACACAGGTCTTCCTAGTCCTGCTTTGCAATCCACAGTGATATTGAGTGATTTCTTCACTCTAAGAGCTCGTAACAAGTAAGCTGAGAGATATTAATGCATTTCTAGGAAAGACAGAACTCATGACTAGTGTCACAATCATCTCTCAACCTCATGCTCATCCCCCTACCCTTCTTCCCATCCATCCTTTCTTTATTCATTTATCCGTCCATTCATCCGATCACCTAGTCAATCAAATGACACTCACTGAGCCCCAATCTGTAGCAAATACTGTGCTGTGTCCTATATTATTTGGCAGTGTCCTCAAAGTGTTCATGAAACATCAGTGGTAGATCAGAAAGTGCAGAGATAAATGACTTCTGGGAGGTGATAGCCATAAAAAGATCTCCAAGAGATTAGTAAGGGAACAGAGCAAACAATACCCTCTTTCCCTTTCTCCGTTAATTGGAACTCTCCTTGGAGCTTGGCTGGGATGCTGACAACAGGAATGTGAACCATTTTTCCTGATTATCATAGCTAGATATGATTTTTTTAAAAAGGATATGACTCCATTTGACAAACTTCTACATCCAAGATAATTTTGAAAGACTGGTCGTTTTATCAAGACATTTTATCAATATAACAGAGGGGGAAAAAGTACATGTAATGGGTATGATACTCTCATTTAAGTGCTGGAAAAGACACCTGGGTCTGAATACTGGCCAATGACCTGGGGCAAGGTCTTGAGTTTTTCTCAGTCTCAGTTCCCTTTTCTGTAAATTAACAGGGTTTTTAAAATGTGTATAAAGTGCTTCACACATTCCCATTATAAGGTAAGCGCTCAATAAATAATAGATATTATGATTATTTATTAACTCTTTTTTTTTTTAAAGATTTAATTTATTTGACAGAGAGAGAGAGAGAGATCACAAGTAGGCAGAGAGGCAGGCAGAGAGAGAGGGGGAAGCAGGCTCTCCACCGAGCAGAGAGCCTGACGTGATGGTGGTGCTCCATCCTGGGACCCCGGGATCATGACCTGAGCTGAAGGCAGAGGCTTAACCCCCTGAGCCACCCAGGTGCCCCTAATGAGTAACTCTTTAATGCCAGGCACTATGACACGAATGTAAAGGCATTATTTCATTTATCCTCCCACCACAATGCGGGATGTAAATGTGACTATGCCCATTTTACAGCTGAGGAAACTGATTTACAGAGTTTAAATAACTTAGACCACACCACCCAGCAATACTGAGCTGATTAGGAAATTATGCTAAAGCCCATATTTATCCTAACAGACTCCATAGCCTCCCAAAAAGCCATCACTTAGTCTGTGTGTCTGTATGCTCTTCTTTCAACTCCAGTCTTACA
Source organism: Mustela lutreola (assembly GCF_030435805.1). Taxonomy (NCBI): domain Eukaryota; kingdom Metazoa; phylum Chordata; class Mammalia; order Carnivora; family Mustelidae; genus Mustela; species Mustela lutreola. The sequence goes on along the minus strand of NC_081295.1, from coordinate 104,982,586 downwards.
ACAAGACCTGTGGTCAGTGCTAAAAAATAAGAAATAATGTACAAAAAAAAAAGTAATGTACAATTTGAGGGTCTAGGTAAAAGTGTCCTCATTAGCTTAATAAGGAGAGCAACTGAGAGATTTTGTATAGAGAGTGAGCATATACCAAGTATTCCTCTCTAGCAAATTATGAAAAACAAAACATGTAGAAAATCTTTTAAGATTTTTTTTTAGCTTTTTTTTCTAATCCTTTACTTTTACATATGACCCGAACAGGATAGATGCTATATATACTATCTAATTTATATACACACACATATATATGCACATATATTTATGATCTGATTTTATTAGCGTTCTCCCTTATGGTTGATGTAGTAAATTGTTCCTAAATGAAGCATGGTGCCAATATGCTTTAAAAAATAGAATCTATTGAGTGTGTCTAGGATTCACTGGTTGAATAAATTCCACAATGTATGCAGACTAGTCACACATTGAATTGCTACTTCTTTTCTTTCTTTAAAGATTTTATTATTTGAAAGAAAGAGATCTCAGAGAGCATGAGGAGGAAGAGGGGTAGATAGCAGGGTGAAAGGAGGGATGAAGGTTGGGGTAGAGAAAGCCAGACAAGCAGACATCCCGGGGAGCTGGGAGTCTGACATTGGGCTCCATCCCAGAACCCTGGGATCGTGACATAAGCAGAAGCCAGATGCTTAAGGACTGAGCCACCCAGACGCCCTCGATTGCTACTTCTTTTTTAAAAGATTTGTTTATTTATTTATTTGACAGACAGAGATCACAAGTAGGCAGAGAGGCAGGCAGAGAGAGAGGCAGGAAGCAGGCTCCTTGCTGAGCAGAGAGCCCGATGCGGGGATCCAGGACCCTGGACCCCAGGATCCCAGGACCCTGGGATCATGACCTGAACTGAAGGCAGAGGCTTTAACCCACTGGGCTACCCAAGCACCCCCGATTGCTACTTCTAAAAAAAGGTTTACAATGCTAGGATTCACAACAAATTAAAAGGAAACTAACAATAGAGAGGAAAATGTAAGGTTTTGTCCTAGATTTTTCCCAGGGATAATTAGTAATCCCATCTCTTTGCTCTAAGACCCCCCATCGTATCTCTGTGAGGATATTTACTTTAGCCTTTTTCTTGACAATTGGTTTCTTGACAATTGTGTTCCCTTTCACAAGACCGATTTTTTTTTTAAAGACTGATTTTTTTTTAAAGGTTAAGTGGAGGCTTCTTCTGTTCACTAGAATTTCTATACAGTATATAGTGTAGTTCTGATGAACATTAAGCTGTCAAGATGGGTTGACAAATGGAAGAGTGGTTGTAAGAATGAGTAAATATGAGAGAGAAGTTCAAGATACAAAACCCATGCCCTGTCCCTGCTGCTTGATTTTTATACAGGATTTACATGTTGTGGTTTTGATTTGCACTTAAACACATACCTATTTATCATATACCTATTTATCTATTATTTAAAAGATGCAAAATGCAATTACCATATAGATACTGAATACAGAATTAGTTCCTACTACTCTCCACTGAAGAGATAAAATAAGGAGCCCCCTTCAGTGTGAAGGCCTTATTGCCAAGTGTTCCCACTGTGATCATTACAATGTTGCTAGGTATTATCGACAAAAAGAACAGCTCCTGACACTGTGATGGTTTCAAACTATGCCCACAAATTCTTTGATATTCTTCTCTTCAAAAGGTAGAACTTAAGTACCTTCCCCTTGAGTGTGGGTTGTAATTTCTGACTTGTTTTTAACAACGTATAACTTAAGGAACAATGTCATTAAAGGCATTAGGAAGAAAAAAAGAAGGGAGGCACATTGTGTTCCTTCTTACTCTTGGAACATTTGCTCTGGGAGAAGCCAGTTGCCATGTTATGGGGACATTTTAGCAGCCTTCCGGAGAGGTCTACTTTATGAGGAACTGACCATGACCAGCAAAGGGTTGAGCCACCTTAAAAATAGATCCTCTGGGGCTAGTTAAGCCTTCAGGCGATTGTATCCTCAGCCAACATCTTGACTGCAAATTCGGGAGAGACTCTGAACCAGAAACAATATAGCTAAACTCCTGACCTAAAGAAATTATGAAATAATATAGTTTTGTTGATTTAAGCTGCTAAATTTTGGGATTGTTTGTTACAAAGTAATTGAAAACTAATAACATTGTTAAATATATTTTTAAAAACTTTTTAAAGCCATGCCATATATATATATATATATATATATATATATATATATATATATATTTTTTTTTTTTTTTTTTCCCCCTCCTAGAACTTCAATGTCATTTATGGAATACTTGGCAATAATCTAATGGGAAAAGATAGTATCTGTTTTTTTCCCAAATTTCTTTTCAAAATCTTTCAAATGGAATGCCTTGAAGTCTGGTGTTCCTTAAAACATATTCTGAGAAAGCATATTTAAAGCAAGTTTTCTCTGTTCTCACTGTTACTGACTGCTTTCACAAGCTTTCTTCTGACTTTTAAGGGTTATTTACATGTCTCTTGCCTAGAAGGGCCAAAGCAAACTCAACAAATAATTCATTAGTTATTTTCTACTTCCACTGATTAAGTTTCAAAACCTGCCTAAAACAACTGACTAGCTTGTTTTAGAAGATACTGAAATAACAAGCAACTTTTACAAACGATAATTATGAAGACTTTAGCGAACATAATGTAAAATTTTTAAGAATTTAAAATCAAATAGAATTGTGACAGCATGAAAATTGTATGCTCACACACACACTTAACGATACAAATAATGCATGGCATTATTCTTGTTTTAGCATATGGAAATATACAGAGAAGAGTTGCTAAATCTTCTTTCAACTTCTGTCATCTACCCAGAGGTAACCACTTATAGAAGTTTGGTGTGTACCCAACCTATCAGTCCTCTTCCTATAGTTATAGGCTTTTTAATTTTATATTTATACAAAAGAGATATTATATATTATATATATTATATGTATTATAATATATATGATATATTATACATTATTATATATTATACATTATTATATAAAAGAGATATTATATATTATATATTATTTATATAACTATTTAAAGTTTAACTATATAACTTCTAGATCTTTCTAGATTAATTCAAATATACCTACATCATATGGATTGACAGATTTATTTCCAGTTTTTTACTATTATAAACAATGCTGCAGTAACACATGCTTGCTCACATAGCTTGTACATGTATGCAAGTACTTCTTAGAACTTGTTTGCAGAAGCAAAAATTTTGTGGTTAAAGAAGTTATGCATTTTAAATGCTAATAATTCATCTCAAATTGGTTTCTAAACTTGCCTTTTAACCTAAAATTGCACAAAGAAAACTTACTTTTCCATATCCTTTCTAATACATTAAAATTATTCTCCTTTATTTGCCTACATGACTGACAAAACATTTAGAACTTGTTTTAATTTGCTGTCCCCCAATTCTTGCAGAGTGCCATCATATGATTATTGGTGATTTGTATTTTGCTTCTATGAATTCTCCATGAATCCTTGTGATATCCTTTGGTCAGTACAGAATTGACCACAACAGGAAAAAAAAAATGCAGTCTTAAAATTTACATTTTGACAGAGAGAAGAGAGGTACTATAATGCAAATGAGTAATATATATAAGTATGTCAGGCACTATGGAAAAAAATAACATAGGAAAGGGGACTTGGCAGGGTTGTTTTGTTTCCAATAAGATGATTATCTTCTGATAAGTTTTTGGTAGTGTTTGACATATCATGATAATAAATATTTGCCTACTAATAAAGGAACTAAGGATATCTTTTCTCTGTCAGTTTTTTGAAACCATGTTTGTGAGGCATATCATCACCATTTTTAAATTTATATGAGGTCAATGCTGTCTCTCTAAACTTTATGAATTCTGAATTTTGTGTATTGTTTAAGAAAAGTCTTCCATGTCACAAGATCATTATTAAAAGAAAAACTTTTCAGCAAATTTTAACTCTCCTGGAAAGCTGTCCATTTTTGTCTATATTTTCAAACTCATTAGCATAAAATTGTACAGAATTTCTCACACATTTTAATCTCCCCTGAATCTGTATTCATGTCCTCTTTTTCATGTTTAATATAATCTATTTCCATATTCCCTCTTTTTCTTGATGCTTTATTCCAGAGGCTTGCCTATTTCATTATTTTTTCAGAAACCAGCTGGTTTTTCCTCTTGGCTTTTACATTTCATTATTTTTTAATCTGAATTAATTTCTCTCTTATTTTTATGAACTTATTTTATTGTGCTATATGTTCCATCCCTTATTTTTGTTGAAATTTGGGGGGAAATTCCTAGGTTAACCCCTAGCTCACAATTACACTCTGTAGTTATGCCTATTTTACATCCAGTCCCTCTGTTATTTTTTTTTTTTTATTTCAACAAACTTTGAATGTCCCAAATCTCTTCATTATTATTTTTCATGGCCATAATATTCTGCTGGAACTCCCCTCAAATATGATCTTGCTTATCCTCAGGTTTTCTACTATTTTTGCTATTTCTTAATCTATTTTGTCAGGTGTTATTTACTTAATGTTTCTTTTAGTCACTCTTTCATAATGTGAATTTCCTTTAGATGCTTGGTGATTCTCAGCAATTTGATCGTATTTCGATTAGACCCCTCTTCACTGCTTTGATGACCACATTTTGCCTCCGATGGGAGAGAAAGAGGGAAGGGCTGTGGTAAATGTGGGATGTGAGTTAAATAGTCTAATGAATAGAGACAACCCTGTCTTTCTTGAAAACCAACAGCTCCCTGTCATCTTGCCTTGATTTTATAATCACTTATGCTCTGGCTTTCAGCTTTATTTGTAAGCAAATAATGCCCAGACCACTGCTTGGTGAAATAGAGGAGAAGGAGGAAATTAGTTGCCCTAGGTGCACAAGATACAGCTCAGCAATGATCAACCTGTCATCCCAAGTTTCACCCAACAGTTTGTGTTCATTGCATTGGGCCTGGCTCAATCAGGACATTATCACTACTACTTCAGGAATATTTAGATCATGATTTATGTTTTTGTTTTCTTATGGTTATACTCCAGTAATCTACTCACCCTGGGAGTATCATCGGGAACCTTATGATAATCCTGATTGTCTAATGACATTCTGTGTAGTTTCTCCATATTCAGGGGTTCATTCACTGAATAAATGAATCTTCTCTTTTCCTTGGCTTTTAGAAGGGAGGATGAGTAGGCACAAGTTCTCAGTCTTTCATTTTGGTGCAGTCTCCCTATAATGATAGTTTTGGTGGAAAAGTGTAAACTTCACTATACCAATAATGAAGAACTTCAAATGCTCCCCCTCAATTTTAAGTCTCTGAAGCACAGAATGAGAAACAGCGATTTAATTAACTCCCCTCATTCTGATTTCATTCTCATCCAGAAACATTTTGTATGTGGCCTGGTTTTCCACATAGGTCTTCCTAGAAGAGAAAAATGCATAAGTGATGTACTTTGAATACTCCAATCTTTATGGTGGCAATTTCTTATTATAAATTATAAAGTAGACATTTTGGTTTGAAACATCAGTGTCTGGATTTTGTCTAGTGTGTCTCTTGCCCTACAGGATAGAACATTCCAGGTCTTGCGAGTAAAATCAAGTTTCTAAAAATTAAAGTTTAAGTTCAAACCATGGATGTATAGTGATCAAATGCCTAGATTTTGGTACCAAGCTATCTGAGCCTGAATTCTGGCTCCACCACTTAATCATCACAAGATCTTGTTATCTCAGCTTCCTTATCTAAGAGAGACATAGAGACAGAAATTTGTAAGTATTAACAAAAAACATCAGAAAGAAAATTCACATAAGTTCCTATTATCCAAAGAAAACCTACACGATATAACTTGTTTCAAAGAAGCAAGATTCTACTACATGGAACAAAGTTAAACAAGTATACTTAATATATAGCTTCTCAGATTTCTTAATGTGTTAAGTGCAACATGCTTGAGTCTTTAATAATGGGATATGATGTAGAGATAAACTCAGTTGACTCCAAAATTATTTTATTTTAGCACATCTCACAGAACTTATTTCCTCAGAAAATACTTTGGGGAAAGGTGCACCAAAAGGAAATGTAATCCTGTCTCTTGGGAGCCCATGGTCTGTCATGTGTCCAAGAGATAATACTGAGGCATCTCCATGGTAATAATGAGTTTGTAGTAGACAGAGCTGTCTAGAGTATACTCTATACTAAGAAATTCTGCATAGCATAAGCACCCCATACTTCTAAGAGTCACCATCTTTTCCCACCACCAAAACTTATTTTTTAAAATCTTAGTCTCCCAGGCCCTGTGGTGTTGAGAATAATCCAGGAACATTTAAAAGTGGATTTTTAAAATATTAGTAGGTCACCCAGGCGTCTGCCTTCGGCTCAGGTCATGATCCCAGCGTCCTGGGATTGAGTCCCACATCGGGCTCCTTGCTTAGCAGGGAGCCTGCTTCTCCCTCTGCCTCTGCCTGCCATTCTGTCTGCCTGTGCTCGCTCTCTCCCCCCCCCTCTCTCTCTGATAAATAAATAAAATCTTTAAAAAAAAAATTAGTAGGTCACACTGTTGGGTTTACTCAAGAAATATTTGTCTCTATTGTGGTCGCTATTCTGTGTTTCAGCACATGCTTCTTGGATACACAATACCTTGCCCATATCCAGAAGGAGGCACTTTCCAGGGTAGGTTTTTCTGTTACCATGGGGGGGCTATTTTTGAACAGTTGAACATTTGGCAATTTGACAGGATAACATATCGTTGCCTCTTTCTACGGTTTATGGTTGGGACTGACTATAAGCTCTGTAAGGGATGTGAGAGGGATTATTTAGAGTCCTCTGTGGGGAAAAGAAAACTCCAAGCAAAACCTAACTAAAAGGATTATTTCTCAACATGTATAAATCTTTCTTTTGGGTAAACAACTTTTTCCTCTTCCATTACTAAATACCTACTACGAGGAAGACACAAGGTCAGCGCATCATCTACCTTGGGGGCTGAGAGGCCTTGTTTCCTTAACTCCTACTCAGCTTAGAGCTTGTTGTCAAATTATATCCAAAAAATTTAAAAAGGCACTTTTGCATAAACTTGAGTGATACAGCTAGTTAAGAGGGTTTTTTCGGGTTGCATTATCCTAAAAAACTTGCTAACTAAGAGAAGAAAATGTTATTATTGATGAGAAAATTAAGAGAAAATTAGTAGAACTAGATGCTGGAAGACACATTGATTCTCAACTACAGTAGGGTCTTTTGGTGTGGCTCCAAGAGAGGCGAGCTTAACCCACTGAGCCACCCAGGTGCCCTGAGCAAGATGTTTTTGACTACAAGTAAATAACACACAAACCAAATTAGTTAGAGAATAAAGGAATTTAAACCACTAAAAAAACCCCAAGATTTTGGTTTATCTGACAGGCTTGATTTGAAAACTTAAAAGTGATTATGCCTTTCATTCTCATTCATTTCTCAGCTCTTTCTCAGTACTGGCTACATTATCAACAAGCTTCACCTCTGTGGTCCTGAGATGCTGCAAGGAGCTGCCAGAGCATCATGCTTTTTCACTCATGATAAGCAGAGAAATAAATCTTTCTGTAATTCCTAAATAAGAGGGTTAGGGTAGAGTTTGATTTAATCAATTAGTTGTGGGGTTTTCTTGTTTGTTTGTTTGTTTTTTACCATACCCAAAGAACCACTGAAATTAAGGGAATGGGATCATACCAGTCATTGAAGCTTGAAGTACTTGCATCATTCGTGAAGCAATGAACTATCTGGGGAAGAAAAAAATATCACAGCATTTTGAGTGCTGTTCCCACAAGAAGAAAGAATAGATGCTGGGTGAACAAAAGCAGCAAGTGTCTATAAAATAAATTTCAACATAATTTCTTTGAGGACTCAAAAGCATTTCAAGACTTCATAATGTTCCAGAGTCAATCTCGTGATTATTAATTATAATAAGGTGTGGTAGCATACATGAGGTCTGAAAAAGATCTTGCAAACCATATTATATTTTCTAAGCCTCTCATCTTAGAGAACAGGGAAGAGATTCAGAAAGGTAAATGACTACTCCAAAGCTACAGTTAGTGGACACTAGAATTCTAATTTTAGTCAGTTTTCTTGCATTTCCTCAAATCATGATGAACTACTATTCAGTAGTAGCCAGTACTACTGAATTATTATTATATGAATTTTGTGAACACTATAAAATGCTTTCGTCACTGGGTGAAGGCTTATAAATGATGGAATACCATTTTCCTCTGTTTTATGATTTTTAGAAGCCTTTTTAAAACCCACGGTTCTATCTGATGATTTCTCTAGTTCTGACGGACCACTTTTTTTGAATCATTCTTTTATGCATTGAATTAAAATTGGCCCCAGGAACAAATCCACAATGACTTTTAAGTAAAAGTGATTAGTTATATGTAGAATAATACTGCTTTCGTGTTGCTTTGCTGCAATACCCTTGTATGCTCCATAAAATCACATGAATTATAATTTCTATATTACTTAGTTTCCAATCAAAAGAATGCAAGAATAGTTTCAAAGAAAATTGATAATCTCGGTAAAAATTTACAGAGGAGGGGCGCCTGGGTGGCTCAGTGGGTTAAGGCCTCTGCCTTCGGCTCAGGTCATGATCCCAGTGTCCTGGGTTCAAGCCCTGCATTGGGCTCTCTGCTTAGTGGGGAGCCTGCTTTCTCCTCTCTCTCTGCCTGCCTCTCTGCCTACTTGTGATCTGTCAAGTAAATAAATAAAATCTTAAAAAAAAATATTTACAGAGGAAAAATCCCAAACATAAATGTAATATGAAGAGAAAATTTTCAGCAGAATTAAAAAATTTGCTTTAAAGTTTTCATAAAAAGAAACCACAACTCAGAGCAAATGTTTATTGTGATCTCTGGCTCAAATACCATTTCCCAGTACTCTATTTTCATTTCTTTCCCAAGGAGTCATCAAATAAGCCTGGAGAGCTTCTTTTACTTGAGATGGCCAAACAAGAAGTATACACTGACACTGATTTCATACCCTTATTTTAATATCATAATAGTCTTATTTACTTAGCATGTTTGTAAATCACCCACTATCCCAAATATCACTGAAATTATAGATGTAAAATCCTCACCAAATGCTAGCAAATCATTCCAACAATACACAAAAATAATAAACTTCGTACTAAATGGGGTTGATCCCACAAACGCAAGTTTAGTTTAGCATGTGTTAGTCAATACACTTTATCACATCAGCAGGTTGAGACTGAAAAGTCAACAATTATTTCAGTGCAAACTTTTAGTAAATTCCCATCTATATTTAAAACTCTCAGCAAACTAGTAGTAGAAGAAAACTTCATTAAACTATAAAGGGCATCCATGAAAAATTTGGAGGTAATATGATATAAAATAATGAAATATTGAATGCTTTCTCCCTTAAGTTAGTAACAACACAAGGATGTCTTTTCTCATCACATCTATTCAACATTATACTAGAGTACTAGCTAATGTAATTGAACAACTAAAGATCATAACAAACACGAGGACTGGAAAATATGCAGTAAAATTATCTGTCTTTGTCATGCAGACAACATTACCATGTTATTTAGAAAGTCCTAAGGAATCTACCAGAAGAGTACCAGAATTAATAAGTAAATTTAGCAATGTCACAGGATACAAAATCAATATACAAAAATCAGCATATATATATATATATATATATATATATATATATATGCAATGAAACATTTGAAGATGAAATTAAAAGTACCCTGTATTGGGTGCTGGTGTGGCTCAGTGGGTTAAGCCTCTGCCTTCAGTTCAGGTCATGATCTCAGGGTCCTGGTATCCAGCCCTGCATCAGGCTCTCTGCTCGGCGGGGAGCCTGCTTCCCTCTCTTTCCCTGCCTACCTGTGATCTTTCTCTCTATTAAATAAATAAATAAAATCTTTAAAAAAAAAAAGTACCCTACAACAGCATTTAAAATATTAAGTATTATGCATAAATTTAATAAAAGATGTATAATATATTTACATTGAAAACTATACAACATTTCTGAGTTAAAGGGGCCTTAAGTAAATGAGAAATACACTATATTGGGACACATGGCTGGCTCTGAGAGTGGAGCATGCTACTCTTGATGCCTGGATTGTGAGTTCAAGCCCCATGTTAGGTGTAGAGATTACTTAAAAAAAAAATAAATTTTAAAAAAAAGAAGACATACACTATGTTTCTGGATCGAAAGACTTGATATTGTTAAGACATTAATTCTCCCTAATTTGATCCATATACTCAGTACAATCTCAAAAAACTTTGAGGATTCTTTCTAGAAAATTAAAAGTTTATTTTAAACTTTATTTTAAAAGACAAAGGAACTCAAATAACCAAAACAATTAGATAAAGAAGAACAAAATTGAAGGATTTATTCTACCTGAATCTAGACTTACTGTAAACCATTAGTAATCAGTAAGTGTGGAAAAGGATAGACGAAATAGGCCAGTGGAACAAAACAGAGAAAGAACTACACATACCTGGTCAAATGATTTTTAAACAATGCTGTCAAAGTAATCCAATAGGGCAAATGAAGATCTCTTAAATGATACTGAAGCCAACATATCCATTTTTTTAAATCTAATTTCATTCATAATATCCATGTTTTAATTCTTAATAGTTAAAAACTAGAAGTAGCAATGTCTAAATGTCTACTAAAGGAAGAGTGGGTAATTAGTTGTCATTCAATGGAATATTATCCCACACTACAAAAGAAATGAATAAATTATACATACAACAACATAGATGGATCTCAAAAATATTCTGCTGAGTGAAAGAAGCCAGACACAAAGTACATACATGAAGTGCCAGAATAGGTCAAATTACTCATTAGTGATACAAATCAGATCAGTGATTATTTCCCAAGGATAGGGGTTCACTGAAAAAGGGATGAAGGACTTCTGTGAGATAATGGAAAATTTCTGATTCTTGATATGCAACCTACTCCCAGAGCAAGAGTAAGACAGTATAAAATGTGGCTAAATATTAACAATGAGTGAATCTAGATAAAGAACATAAAAAGCTCATATTACTATGCTCACAACTTTTCTGTGGACTTGAAATTTAAGTAAAAATGTTTTTTTAAATAAAGTAATTAATTTTATCCAATCTTCATCTTAAAGGATTTAGAAAGACTTATAGTAAGAATATGTGCAAACTTATAATGGTATAGCAAGAATACATAAAATAAATTATAAATTAAAGTGGAACAATGTGGCCTAGAGAGAAACAGGACCAGTAAAGATGATTACAAATATATAGCCATATGTATATTTGAACTTTGAATGTACCTTGGTGCTTCTAAAAAAAACAGTAAGGGACACCTGAGTGGCCCAGGGTCTTGGGATTGAGTCCTGTAGTCAGCAGAGAGCCCTGTGCTCTCCCTGTCTCTGTCTCTGTCTCTCTCTCTCTCACACACACACAAGTGAATAAATAAAAACCGTTGAAAAAATTTAAAAATTTAAAAAATAAAAAGCCCAATAAAATACTGAGTTTTTCATAAGTATATCAATTATCATAAGGAATATGAAGAATTTATCTTCATCAGATTGTAAAAATTACACTAGCCTTACAAAGTTGGAAAAGAGAAGAGGTTTCCTCTCCTTTCCTAGGTTCCAGAATCGTTTACATGATACAGAATTTCTGTTCTTTAAGGTTTGAAGGAATTGCCTATTAAACCACCTCTTTTGTGAATCATTTTATTACTGGTACTTTGAACACTATTCTAGGTAATTGTGTGCTTAAAGGCCTATTCAAGCATTATACTTTACTCTGAGTAAATTTAGGTCATTAATATTTTCCCAAAAGTATATGATTTACTTTTGATATTTGCTGCATCTATTTGTATATCACTGTTTTTTTTTCTTTCTTTTCCTGCATTAGCTTTCAGATCTTTTCTTCATGCATTATTTCTTTAAATTAAATTAAATTAAATTAAATTTTTAAAAATCTCTTGGATTTGTTCATCCTATTGCATTGTCCATACGAAATCATTATTTTCTGCTTTTATGCTTATTTCCTTCTCTATACTGTTCCTACATTTGCTTTTTTTGGTCTAACTGAAGCTGAATGACTAGCTCACTTATTTTCATGTTTTCTTTTTTAATGTAAAACTGTTTAGGTAAAGACTTTATCACTGATTCATTAAATGCTTCAATGTGGTTTTTATTTGTATGATTATAAGTTGCGTTATTATATTTTTTAATTTAACATACAGTGTTATATTAGTTTTAGTCATAAAATATCATAATTCAACAATTCTATACATTACTCAGGGTTCATCACAATAAGTATATTATCTTTTAAAAAAATTAAGATCCCATTTTTAGTGAGTTTTAAGATGTTTTCTTTTTTTAATTTTTTATAAGAATTTATTTATTTATTTATTTTTAAGAATTTATTTATTTATTTGAGAGAGAGAGAGTGAGAGCAAGAGAGAGCGCATGGTGGGGTGGGGAATGGGAGTATGGGAAGGGGAGAAGGCTTAGAGGAAGAGGGAGGAGCAGACTCCTGCTGAGCAGGGAGCCAAATGCAGGACTCAATCCCTGGACCCTGGGATCATGAGCAGAGCTGAAGGCAGACACTTAACCAACTGAGTCACCCAGGTGTCCCCAAGTTTTAGGACATTTTCTGGATCATGTCTAGATTCTGAATTGGAAGATGTGGTCACTACAATTTTTAATTTCCTTTCATTTTCAGTTTTTAAAAGATAAGTTTTTGAAGATGTTCCATGGACATTTTAAAATAATGTATACTCTTTGATTCTTGTGTTTAAAGCTTTCCATATATCTCTTTAAATAACCTTTTTAATGTTATTCAGATTTTCCACTTCAATATATTTTGATTTAGTTCGGTTGCCATATAAAGAGAGTGATGTTTTCAGATTTCTGTTAATTTTTCCTTATAGTTCTATGTTCACTTTATATTTTTTGTTTTGTTCTATTTCATCCATTAAATTTCATAGATTTTATGTCTTTACTACTTGGCTTCAAAATGCTTTTGGTCTTTAATTCCAACCTTACATTAATTTTGCCACTACTGCTATCTTTTATATATTTGGCTATATACATTATTTTTAAATTATAGTTGCTGGTATCAGAAACATAGGCTGAGTGAGATAAATCAGTAAAGAAAGTCTGTTATGGAACCAGAAAAGACCTTGAATAGCTAAAGGAAGGTTGAAAAGAAAACCAAAGTTGGTGGCATCACAATTCCAGACTTCAAGCTCTATTACAAAGCTGTAATCAGCAAGACAGTATGATACTGGCACAAAAACAGACACATAGATCGATGGAACAGAATAGAGAATCCAGAAATGGACCCTCAACTCTAGAGTGAACTAATCTTCGACAAAGCAGGAAAGAGTGTTCAATGGAAAAAAGGCAGTCTCTTCAACAAATGGTGTTGGGAAAACTGGACAGCCACATGCAGAAGAATGAAACTGGACGACTTTCTTATACCGCACACAAAAATAAAATGGATGAAAGACCTCAATGTGAGACAGGAATCCATCAAAATCCTAGAAGAGAACACAGGCAGCAACCTCTGTGACCTCAGCCACAGCAACTTCTTGCTAGACACTGTTTCCAAAGGCAGAAAAGCAAGGGCAAAAATGAACTATTGGGACTTCATCAAGATCAAAAGCTTCTACACAGTGAAGGAAATAGTCAACAAAACTAAAAGGCAACCTACAGAATGGGAGAAGGTATCTGCAAATGACACATTGTATAAAGTGTTAGTACCCAAAATCTATAAAGAATTTATCAAACTCAATACATACCCAAAAAATAAACAATCAAGTGAAGAAATGGGCAGAAGACATGAACAGACATTTCCCCAAGAAGACATACAAATGGCTAACAGAGAAAACATGTTCAACATGACTCACCATAGGGAACCACAAATCAAAACCACAATGATATATTGGGAGCTCTCTGCCGCTCACGGAGCTCCCAGGGGAGTGAGCCGGTCCGATGGTGGAAGCAAACGGGTCACACACAATAACTGAAAGCGAAAGCTGTTTATTAGCGCGTACCACACAATAGCTAATACAAGACAGACAACTCTAGCTGCGTGGGTTAGGGAGAGGGCCCAGGGCACTCCCGCTCGATCCCCTTTTCTGGAGCACACCGTTTGGGTGCATCGACCGAGAAGGTGACTGATCCCCTCCCTGGAGCACACCTTTTGGGTGCATTGACCGGGAGGATGATCTGAGCGAGAGTGTCCCAAGAGCACACTCTGACAAGTAGAGGGCCAGTGCTGCTTATATTCAGTTCAGTCACTACGTCAAAGGCGCTTGTGGTTAATCTGCTGTCTGCTGCAGATGCGATGCTAACACTTCCTGGTTGCTTGTAGCACGTACAACACGTCCTGGTGGTCAATCTATGGTCTGCTATAACATTTCCTGTATAACACTTCCTGGTTCATAACAGTTCCTGGTTGCCTGCTTGGAAGCTCTACAACAGTGGGGTTCATGCTCACAGGACTCCCTCAGATATCACATCACAGCAGTCAGAATGGCTAAAATTAATCACTCAGGAAATGACAGATGTTGGCAAGGAGGCAGAGAAAGGGGAACCCTCTTACACATTTGGTGGGAATGCAAGCTGGTGTAACCACTCTGGAAAACAGTGTGGAGATTCTGCAAAAATTTAAAAATAGAAGTACCTTATGACCCAACAATTGCATTACTAGGTATTTATCCAAAGGATACAAAAATACTGATTCAAAGGGACACACGTACCCCAATGTTTATAGCAGCACTACCAACAATAGCCAAATTATGGAAAGAGCACAAAAGTCCATCAACTGATGAATGAACAAAGAAGATGTGGTATATTGGGTTCTGGCTCAGTTGTTTAAGCACTGGACTTCTGATTTCAGCTCAGGTCATGATCTCAGGGTCATGAAACTGAACCCTATGTTTGACTCCCCACTCAGCAGGGAGTCTGCTTGTCCCTCTCCCTCTGCTCTCCCCCCAACTCTGTCTCTCTGTCTCAAATAAATATAATATATATATATATATATATATATACACACTTATATACTTAAAAGACATGATACACACATATACACACAGTGAAATATTACTCAGCCATCTAAAAGAACAAAATCTTGCCATTTGCAATGACGTGGGTGGAACTAGAGTGTATTATGCTAAGCAAAATGAGTCAGGTAGAGAAAGACAAACACCATATGATTTCACTCCTATGTGGAATTTAAGAAACAAAACAGATGATCATAGGGGAAGGGAAGAAAAATAAAGTAAGACAAAAACAGAGAGAGAGGTAAATCATAAGAGACTCTTGACTACAGAAAACAAACTGAGGGTCACTGGAGAGGAGGTAGGTGGGGGGATGGGCTAAATGGATGATTGGAATTAAGGAGGGCACTTGTGTTGAGCACCACGTGTTATAGGTAAATGATGAATCATTAAATTCTATTCTGAAACTAAATACTACACTCTACATTAACTAACTTGAATTTAAATAAAATCTTGTTAGATAATTAATTAATTAATTAAAAAGAAGAATGTTAGGTGATATTGAGGTTTCTCATAGAAGAATTGAACTCCCAATCCACAGGAATGAAGGAAGGCAAACACCTCATTTTGAGGTCACAGAACAAGGACAGACATAGAGAGAAGAATACAGCATGTGATTTGGAAAGTATATGCTCACTAGCTTGCCTGAGGTGGAGAGTTTGAGTTGGGAATGAGTGGACAATGGGGATCATGAGGTCAGTATGATTCTCGGGCTGAGACTCATGTTTCAGGTCTGTGGCTGCCTTCCAAGAAAAGGTTTGCTTTGGTGCCCCACCATCTCTAACCTTAAGAATACATGCTTGCTAAGGGCCTGAGGAGGCATTTACAACTTGTCTAAGAAGAAGATCCAACATTTTCAAACATTGGGTCCAAAGAGTCTATCCTTCACTACCAAGGAGGATCAGCTGTGGTCAGAGTTCCACGAACCCAACACAGAGTTAAGAGCCTAAGAGGAAGTTCTGAAGAAGGGGAAGTGAAGGACTGAGGTCCTCAGTCATGACAGAAACAGTTCTCTCCACCACTGCCAGGGCAGAGCCTGTGCTTGCTCTTGCCCAGTCTCATTCCCACACTCGTCCTTATTCTACATTTAAATCTGGCACGGGCAGCCTACCGCCTCCTCTCCCTGCTTCAGGGACTGACTAGAGCTAATATCTTGTGGCGTGCTGTCACACTGCATGCGTGTTTAAACAGGGATAAAACCATTACCGACCTTCTTCTTGGGCTGAGAGGAAATTACTAGTAACATGTAAATCACATGAAAAGTATAAGGTATTCGATGCAAATGGAAAGTACTAGCTAAATGTTGAAAAGGACAATGAGGCAAAGAAAAAGAAAGTCCTTTTCTCTTGCCTTCAATAAACTGGAATCTCCTTTATTTAATTGGTAAGGATAGTGTCATTGTTCCAGCATCTGACTGTAATAGCTTTACTACCCACAAATCTGTAAAAAGATAATTTTATCACATTAAAATATCTTATCACTACAACTATAATACAGATGCAATGGAGCAGCCACACTCCTCATTTGATGAATCCAATTTGGTTTTTATAAGGCAAATTTTTATTGGCAAATAAAAGCACTTTCAGATGAATTGTAGAATGCAGGGGCATTGGTATCTGGAACGCTTTATCTGACTGAAAGCTTTACACCTCTGAAGATACAAGCAGCTGACCTAATAAACCAGAGACTTCCAAAACTCATTCTATAAAAGTCAAAGCTTTTACAGCCACACTGTCTTCTCAATTCTAAATGCAATGATGACATGTAATTGTCACTATTATCTCTCACACACATATTTTTAACCACTGTACTGTTTTCCAGAATGGTCACTCTGAATTCTTCGGTGAAAATAAGCAACTAAAATACTCTTGACAAAATGATGATGCAGTGTGCCATTAATGAACTCAAAAGATACACTGCTTTTCCCCTGTGACCTGACCCTGTGACCCCACCTCCACCATCTTCCTCTGTTTTCATTGCTTTAACCCAGCTGAGGACATGTCACGTTCAGCCTTTTTTTTCTAGGAGTCCAGTATCTTCTACCCTCATGACTTTATGACTTAAAGGTCAAAGTATAGAGTTGTTCAGTAAAATATTAAGAGTGAAGTTTTAGTAAAGAAGACGGACTTTACTTCTTAAGTAGTTCTCAAATGTCTGCCTATTATTTTGGAGGTTATTAACTTTGCTGTCAAGTTTAACTTTTGTGAAATAATCATTGAATTAAAAATTATGAAGGAAATACCCTCATTCCCTAGGATTTTTAACTTCCATGTTTGTCATGTTGAGATTATTTAAGCAAAAAAATTTAGTATTTTGGCACCCATAATTAATGTTAATTAAAACATTAATGTTTTAAAAGATATTTTACTATAAGAATACTATTTCTACGGCACCTGCGTGGTTCAGTCATTTAAGTGTCTGCCCTCAGCTCAGGTCAAGATCCCAGGGTCCTGGAATCAAGTCCCACATAGGGAGCTTGCTTCTCCCTCTCCCTTTGCCTTCCCCCTGCTGTGTGCACGCTCTCTCTCACTCTGTCAAATAAATAAATAAATAAAATCTTTAAAAATTACTATTTCTGTATTCTTAATTCTATGAGAAACACATATTGTATAAAGAACATTTTGGTTATTAGTATAATTCTGATGTTAGTATTATTAATCAGTATAGTCTAGTTAAATGGTTTTACCTTCAGACAGTAAGTCTCTATTTGATTTCTGGAAAGAATGTTCATATCAATCATATATATATTATATAACATATAATATATATATATATATACACACACACACATATCAATCATATATAATCTCATATATAATCCAAAGTCCTATAAGAAGCTTTTAGCTTTTGTTTTCATGTTTCTTCAAAATCCAAAGTCTAGAATTGAGCAGGGGAATACAGTTTGCTGGTGTTGGATGTGACTTCACAATAGCGTGCTAATGTCTCTGACATTCTCTAGGCTTTTCCTTCATGGACACAACGTGGCCACTATGCATCAATGTTTATTCCTCCAGCACTTCCTCCTGAAGTACTTACTTTGTACAACTTTTAACATTCAGGCAGGCAAAGAAGGTGGTTTGGGTGAAGTAGCTGGTGCTGTGTGCACAGGCCTGCAATGTTTACACTAGTAATAAATCAAATCACTACTTTAAACTAATCAGAAGAAGTGTTTGCACAGAATGGTACAACAACTTACAGATATCAATTCTTCCAAAGATAATCTATGAATCTAACTTGATTCTAACCAGATTTTTTTAGTAATTAACAACCTGTTTCTAAATTGTACATAGAAAATTGAAAGCTAAATTAAATAAAGAATTTTTGAAGAATTATAAACAAAGTAGGACTAATTCTATCCAACATCATAAGGTCATAGAAATTAAAACAATGTGGAACTGGTCATGAATAGACAGCAATTGAATAATAGGGAGCCAAGAAATAAACTCAAATGCAGGCTGGAATTTAGGACATGACAGGCACCTTTCTGCCTAGTAAATGATATTAGGACATTTAGAGAGCTGTGAGTGTTTGTGTGGGGTTGGTGATGGTAGCAACACTGGTTCTACACTCAATATTGTACTCCAAAATACATTCTATAAAAACAAACAAACAAACAAACAAACAAAAAACCCTGATGTTTTAAAAGAAGCCTGAGTAGCAGAGGCCATTTGAAGTGGAATACAAGTATCAGATGCCACAAGAAAAAATATTGTTAAACTTGATTGCATAGGATTCTACCCAAGTTAGAGTAGCAGGGACCAGATTCATCTTTTAATCTAAAAAGTTAGACATAATATATAAAACATTAGTTTTCAGGACACTAGAATCAGGCCACAAATCACTACTTTCAACAAAGAATGATGCCTATGAAATGGGAAGCAAACTAGGCAAGCCTTAGTTTCTTCAAAGGTAAAGTTAGAAAGTATTTTAATTGAATGAAAATCAATATATAACCAATCAAATTTCATGTGAAGCTGCTAAAAAAGTACTTAGATTATAAGGTACATGAGGAAATTTGGGGGCAATGAATATGTTCACTATCTTGTCTGAAGTTATGGTATCACATGTGTATTCATATGTTAAAACTTAGAAATTGTATACTTTAATATGTACACTTTATTGAATGTCAATTATATCTCAAAAGAGCTATGGAAAAAACACATTTTTTAAAATTATGCAAGTATAAAAAAATGACCTTAGAAAAACTTGCCACAAACTACTTTAGAGAAACTCCAAGTTTCAAAAAATGTGAGCAATTCATATCACAATCATGGTTAATTTGCTTAATGTATAAAGAGCTACTATAAATTAATAAACAATAGAAAATGGCAAAAATATATGAACAGATTAGTGCAAAAAAAAGAAATAAATATGTGTGTTAAACAAATGAAAATGTGCTCAATTTCCTTCACAAGAGAAAAATACTAATTAAGACTAAAAAGCAGTAACAAGAAGATAGTTTGATAGTGTTAGATTGTGCTGATGAGGATGTAAGGGAATAGGGATCTTTATATATTGCTGATTCATTGTAGCAGTCTGACTGATACAACTCCTTGGAAAACAACTTGCCAATAATGAACAAATTTTGAATTTTGCTGATATATGTATCTGTACATACATATGTGTGTATATGTGTTTATGTATTTGCATATATTATACAGGTCCTATATATGTTTAGAATATGGCTGTGATGATAATCTGTGGATTACTAAGACATAGGACTCTATGCTATTTAAAACCTGAATTTTTTTAATAATTTGTATGTATTAATTGTTCCAAAAACATGTTAAAGAATTGTTTTTGAAAAACTTTGGGCTTTATAAAGTAAATTTAAACTATGTGAGACCATTTTTTTACTTTATATACAATTAGTATTTTATCTGGTACATTCCCAAATTATGTAAGATCCTAAATACTAATAAATGTTACAATGATATAAAGGAAGGGGCACCTGGGTGGCTCAGTTGGTTAGGCGTCTGACTCTTGATTTTGGGTTGGGTCATGATCTCAGGGTTGTGGAATCAAAACCCCTGTTGAGCTTCTCATTGGGCATGGAGCCTTCTTGAGATTCTCTCTCTCCCTCTTCTTCTACGCCTCCCCTTGGTGCACATACTTTCTCTCCCTCTCTCTCAAATAAATAAGAGAATCTTCTTTTTTTTTTTTTAAAGGAAAACCATAAACCAGTATAAAATGGAACTTAAGCAATCATTAGCCCAACTCATATTATGTTGGAAAAAAGAGAGTTGTTTTATTTCACAAAGAAAAGTAATTCTCTTGTTGTATTAAGATGAATGTAACCACAGGTATTTACAAATATGATTGGAAATAAAGAGAACAATCTATGAAGATGCTTCAGAAATGGACAGAGAATTCATATAAACTTGCCGTAAACTTGTAATCAAAGATATAAGAGTCACATAGAAATTAATTCTAAAAATGTCACTAAGTACCAATGTGAGGTCTTTTACCTTGGTGGCTTAATTGCCATCTAAAGTGGCAGAAATATGGTAAGAGATTTTTGTTCTAGGGCCAATTTAGTAAGAATGTGTGAAAGAACTTCTATAAAATGTATAGAGCCAGTGTCAAATTTTTTTCCTAGGTACATTAAGCCACTATTAGCTTCTGAAGACATCTTTTATTTATTTATTTCTTTTTTTTTTTTTTTATTTAAAACTACATCTTTCCCTCAAATCTCCTATCACTTTGCCACTGGAAGTCAGGCACATCCATCTTCTATGTTTTTACATACATCTCCTGAAATGCCTTCCCCACTACCAGAGTCCTATATGCCTACAAGGATCACCTTTAAGCATTTATTTTTTTCCTTTACATTGAAGGGTGTATTGATTCATCTAGCAAATTAAGACCATAGGATCACATGGGGCTTGAGCTCACCACGCTGAGATCAAGCCCTGAGCTGAGATCAAGAGCCAGATGTTTCACTGACTGAGCCACCCAGGTGCCCCCCCCACATATTTGTAATTTTTTCAGCCTTTTGTCCCATAATGTGGGATCACAGATGTGAGATTTTAATAGTTACAAATATTAATAGTTCTTTATACTGGTTAGTAAGACATGAAAAGTGAATAAAATTTTTCTTACTACAGTATTCACATCCTCATCAATGAAATATAGCTTATAACACTCATTATTTAATAAGCTCTTAAAAATAATCATGATACATTTTCTAGGAGTTGAGAGGGGAGAAACTAATTGTTAGTTGTGTTAACATTGTCCTACAGCCAATGGGGAGCCACTCTTCTTCAGCCAGACCAAAATGTAAAGAAATCTGAATTTTAAAAGGATATGGAAGCACTAATACCAAATGTTCAGACTTCCCATAGATCCTCTGAAGACCAAATTGCATATTTAGGTGGCTTAGAATTGAAGAAATCCCATTTAACATCTGTAGGCTAAGGGCAAAACATCTTTATTTTGTTGCAACAGCTATCTTGACAAAATGCAGTTAAAGAAAAGATGTGCCGGAAAATATGCTGGTGCAATCTACCTAGCCAGTATGTTCAGCACAAAACTCTGGTGAAGGCAGATATCAGAACCAAATGGGGTCCTGGATTTTCTTTCTATAACATTCAGGTTATTATATAAAATAAAAAGTTCTATGTAAAGCATTTGTAGAACTAAGTCTCATATGGAAGAAACAATCAAAAAGAACTTAGTATTTGTGTATGTATAAATATGCTATGTGTTCATTCCTTCATTCCACAAATACTTATTAAATCTCTTACATTCTAGGCACTATACTAAGAACAAAGAAGGTTTCAGCAAAGTCCCTATGTTGAGATGATTCTTTTATATTGCTACATGTGCTACATGTTAGCCTGCAAGCTGCCTGAACCCATCTAGACTCGGACCACCACTTTCTACAAGATGAAGCTTCCAAGAGCCACCAGTGAACAGAAATCAGTCAGAGAACAACATCCATTTCCTTGGGACACAGAAATAAATGAGTAAATAACATTTTGTATGCCTGTCTCCCCATGCTGTTAGGGGGTGGAGGCTGCACTATCTTGTTTATGGAGTTTAAAGAGAATTACATCTTTTATCCAAGCTCTATTTTCTCCACTCGCTCTATACAAAATGCTAATTTTTTTTAAACAGATTTTATTTATTTATTTGACAGAGATCACAAGTAGGCAGAGAGGCAGGCAGAGAGAGAGGAGGAAGCAGGTTCCCTGCTGAGCAGAGAGCCTGATGCGGGACTAGATCCCAGGACCCTGAGATCACGACCTGAGCCAAAGGCAGAGGCTTTAAGCCACTGAGCCACCCAGGTGCCCCACAAAATGCTAATTTTATGATGAGAATGAAGAAAGCATCTATCCGGCCTTGAGATTTGGGCACTAGTGTTGTGCCTAAATTTCGAGACAAAGGGCTCAGTTCCTCAAGGCCTAAAGTCGCACCATAAAACAGAAGGAGGCTGAGGCAGAAGGAAATGTAAATAAAGTTAAATTTCCTCTAAACCTAAATCTTGCTTAACCGCCAGGATGACGCCAGGGTGACGCCGGCGTGGCAAAAGGTTAAACAAAGTTAAACTGTCAAAGTGGGGTGCATGATATGTATGTAGCTATGAAAAAGTGCCTTGAAAATGCTATATAAACCCTTGGCTTTGAGTGCTCAGGGTCCTTGTTAAAACCCGCGGCGCCGGGCAGATACTTGGACCCCAGCTAGCTGGAAATAAACCTCGCTGTGTGACTTGCATTATCGAGAGTGTTCTCTAATTGAGGGATGGTTACCTCTGTACCCTAACACTAGCTTTAAATCTGAGCTGTTAAGAGGAACCAATGAAGAAACAATTGAGAGGTGGCTCCCAACGCCTGCTTTGGGACTGCACTGGGAGGAAGAAGGGAAAGAGGGAGGAATAAGGAAGAAAGATTTCCTTCTAACTGCCTAGACCCTTTCCTTGAGTAATTTAAGCAGAATTCTGGGCAGTGGTCCTGTTCATCCAATTAGGTTGTACATTTGGACTAATCATGCCTTTTATTATTTCTTTCAGAACACAGCTGGGTCAAGGTCACAGATAATCAAGGACTAGCCCTGGATTTCCACTACTCATCTCTTTTCCCCCAGGCTCCATATTGTGGTTCACTGTTTCCATACATAGGTATTTATCTGAAAGTTAGTTGTACAATTTAAAAGTTTCATGTGGAGCACAGTAAGATCTTAGGAGGAGAGGTGTTATATCAATTCAATAATGAGTAAATATTTGATGATCCACATGTAGTTTGTCAGCAGTGCTCCTGTCAGCATGAATAAAATAAACAGGCTCAGGAACCAACTGACCCAAAGGGATCACTACCGGTCACATTATTAATATGTAGGACTCAAGTCAGCAATAATTACATCATCCTCTATCATAGCCTTAGTTCTGTGCTTTCTCCATTTCGTTTTATTACAGCAGTTTCTTTGAGCAAGAGACACGTACACTTTGATTATCAGTGTGTGTGCTCTAAATTCTGTTTCCAGTGCAATCACTGTATAGCAATTCACACAAGGGGAAGGAACATCCATCTTCTCTTCCTTCTGATGGAAGAAGAGTTTTATTATACTCCATGTTTCCATTGAAAGTCAAGACTACAATTTATATGCTTTGTGCCTCCAAATCTTGTGCCCTTCTCCCTCCCTGTTGGCATATTAAATTCTCCACAATGGAAAAAAAAAAGTAAGTTATAGCTGAATTTCTATTAACACAAGGGATTTTCCTTTACTTCCTGGTTTTGGGGTTATATTTGTGGAAAGATAAGCACAAACACAATGTAGAACAATAGAGATGTTCAGGTATAGAAAAGTATACCCCAATACTTTTTTATTCACCTGTGCCAGGACTGGGTTACTGTAACAGGAAAGGGGCCTCAAAAGATGAAATTTAACTAAATAAGTGAACAGTTCTGAAGGGAGGAAGAATTTCACACTACTGTAAGATTCAAGTGCCTGCCCGTCAGGGCTGCAGGCAGGAGCAGCTGCAACACTCTGGGAGCACAAGAAGGGCCACTACAGTGGGATCTAGGTCAGAGGCTAGAACCCCCACACATGCTGGAATTGATGAAAGATGAGAGTAAATCAACAAAAAGCTCAGAAATACCTCAACACTCGATATTAAAGTCTACTATGAATTAGAAATTAGTTTGGCAGGCAGAAACCATGATGATACAAGAGAATTAGGCAGAGTGAGACTTCAGAACTTCAAATAAATAATCAATGGCCAAGATACTTACCAAAAAACCCAAAAAACAAGGCAAAGAAGTCTGGAAACCAAATATAAAGATCTTTAAAAATGGGGGCAATACTTGAAATTGACAAAGGAGCTTTAATGCCCTTGCATGCAAAAGTTGAAACAAATTCCCAGACAGGCGAGTGTTAGGGGTCCAGGCAGAAATCTGAAAGTAGAATCATTAAAATAACATATAACAAAATGAAATAACAAACACAGGCCTTCACATTAATTGAATGCTTCTTATGGGTCAGCCACATTTCTAACTGCTTTACATCTGTAATATGTGTATTGAACAAGCTTAACTCCTGGGAGACAATCAGAATGCAGCTCTATTTTTTGTTTCCTCTCTCCAGTGAAATGTACTCAATTAGGGAATTTCTTCATGTCCTCTGGAAGAAAACTCGAGTAAACCCTATGCGTTTCCTGTCACTGACAATATAAAGCCCTGCTATCTCTTTATGTCATAAACCTATTCTCAGTTTAGTAGATTTTAAAATTCTGCTTTCCATGTAAAAAATCAAATTTTTCCATGTAATAATCAACTTAATAGGGAAGGGAGATGCACAGAATGGTAAGGAGGGCAGGAAAATTCTTATATGAACAGAGGTCTCATAAAATGACATCCTGTTCTCTGTGCCTACTAGACCACCCTGTCTGACCCTTGTCTCATAGACCTGCCAGCAGCTGCTCCCTCCAGGAAAATGGACTTCCTAACATCATTTCCTGTCTAATTAGCTCCTAGAAATCCTATGGTCCATATTCAGCTTCTCAACCATGTTGAGGCCTGATGGTCCTCCAAGAGTCCCCTTTGGACACATCTCTCAACACACATCTACTCCACATCTGGTCCACAGGAAACATTCATGTACTTTTTTCTAGAATAAGGCTCAGTAATGCAATGCCAAGGAGTTCAATTTGACTCCACTCTGAGACCCAACTTCACCAGATTTCTAGGGTAGGAATAAGATACCAGTCTGCTCCTATGCCCCAAATCAGAGCACATATGTGAAGCTCTCTGAATGTTACGATTGAAGCCCTCTCCCCTGACCTGAGAGAGCTGTGGAAGCATCCATACTTACACACTGTTGACATGGTGTTGGAAGGCAAATAAAGAATGGCAGCTGCTCTCTGGAAGAGAATTCTGCTCATATATATCCTAATCTTCAATATCTGACTCTCTTCAATGATGTCATCATCTCACCTACTTCAAAATGCGTACAGAACATTCTATCTTACAAAATCACTTTAGCATCTCTTTTCTCTCTTGGTGTCTAAGATGAGATTTCCAAAATGACATCCTCTTAACACAGTTATTGTTTCATTTAGTTTTCATACACACTCTGTCCTCTGGGTACGCTTACCTCCATCTTGAAGGATCAGGAAACTGAGGTTAAGTAACTTGCCCAGGTCATGAAGGTAGTGAGTAGGAGTAGGGCTAAAAATTCAGACTTTGGAAGACTGACTCCAAAGCTTGTGCTCATATACACCATATTATATTGTCTCCCTAATATCCAACGGAGAGGCAAAATCGGGACATGAAAAGTATCAGAGCCTACCCTGATGTGATTTTTTAAAAAAGAAAGGTGTATGACATTATTCATATTGGCCCAAGACACTGACCATTTTAAGAAGGGATTGGTTGAGATCCAGAGGACAGGCCATGCCACATTCTATCAGCTAGCAGATTATAGAAGTGAATTCTGGCCTGCAAACATAGTGTTCATTACACCAGCAGTTCTACTGCTCCAGAACCTTGGCCTTTTTCTTTTTTTTTTTTTTTTTTTTTTGTCCTTCTGCAACTGTTGCATTGACTATGGCAACTATTTGTTTGGATTCCTTCTGATTAAAACATTACTAAATAGGCAGTAAGTAACACATTGCGGGCCCCCTAAGAAACAAAGACAACTATAGGCAATCAGCTTATCTCTGGCAACTCTGGAAAACTAGAGTGGGTTAATAATCATCCAGGTCTTGGCCGATTATGGATTATCACATTTTCTGATTATGATGATCAGCAGAAGCAGAAATTATTCTAAAAGGGAAAAGCCATCTTCTTTCAGAATGTGAACCTGGATTGGAATGAGCACATGAAACAATAAAATGAATTGAAGTCAGGGTATATAATGAATATCTTTGGAATATAATTTATAGAAGTATTACTTTAATATTAAATCTTTTGGAATCTCAATCACATTTTTATGCTTTACAATTATTTTAGCTTATTAACCCTAACAAAGAAAATGTCAAATATTCTATATAATATTTAGGAAAATAGGCCTATTTTCATATCATTAGCTTTCGCAAACTGTATTACCAAAGTAAAAATCATTTTGCACATTCTATCCCAAATCATTACCATTATAAGATAACAAAAATTAGTTTAGGGCATTTAAAAACTATACAGTTAATGGTGATTGTATGTAAAACGCTTCAAGCATCTCATACATGATAGGTTCAAAAATATTTTGTATTGTGATAAATACATCTCATCACACTTGAACTGAATATTGCTATAGTTCATCACACTCTGATGATTGCTAAATCCATGATTAATTATTATAACTTGTTCTTGGTCTAAATGTCCACTATCAGATCAGGCTCAAAAATAAAGGCTGATGTACATTACTGTGTCTTCACAGACTGAAAAGAAGGAAGAGAGAGAGAATATGTATATGATGAGTGAGACAGAAGAGGGAAGGAAGAGTGAAGGAAGGAGTGAAAAAGTAAAAGAGGAAGGGAGGGAAAGAAAGAGAGGAAAAATCTTAGCCATTCGTCTCAGCCCCATTTACCTTTGTAACCAAGGGAGCCTGGCCATTCCCCAGAGCTTGACTGAAATTTAGTGGGGTTTCTTCCTCTCTATAATAATTTCCTGACCTCCCTTTTCTTAGAGCATTTATTTTAGAAAACTTGCAATTCTAATTCTTCTCTGCCCCCTTTGAGATGTAAATCTTCTGCAACCTAGAATTGTCTTTCTCAAGAACCTGGGAGTCCTCTTTTTGAAATGTAATCTGGGTAGGAGATAGTGCTGCGGTCTCCCGGTCTCTGTGGAAAGGGAGGAGATTAATCTCAATAAGCAACAATTAGCAAACACAGATGGGGCTAATCCCATCCACAAACCTTACCCTCACTTTAAAATCTTCCCGTCTTTTGTTTCAGAGGAATTGAGTTCAGTTTCTCTCCTCTTTGCCATAGTCTTGAATAAAGTCTTCCTTTCTTATTTAACTGATGAGGTGCAATTTTTCGTTTACATTTGCCATTATTCTAACTTAAGCACATTTTTAATGAAGTCTCATTCTCTCCCCTCAACACAGGTGTGGCACCTTAGATCTCTAAGTAATTTACCATAGACCTAGTTTGATTGGCTCAAAGAATGAGGATATTGGCTCAGTGTATGCCTTCCGCTCAGGTCATGATCCTAGAGTCCTGGGATGGAGCCCCACATCAGGCTCCTTGCTCAGGGGGAGGCCTGCTGCTCCCTCTCCTACTCACCCTGCTTCTGATCCCTCTCTGGCAGTCTCTCTTCTCTGTCAAATAAATAAATAAAATATTTTTTTTAAAAATCAGGATATGTTTTGACTACCTGGTGTCCACCAGAGATAAGCCTGACTTAAAAAGGAAAAATGACATGTTCATTGAAAGAGCCCCTATTCAATATTAAAACATTATATAGAGTCATCTCCTGGAGTTGTTCGGTTTATCTCCATCTCCACAGCCTCCTTTTTCCTTAATAAACAGAACAAAAGACATACTGGTGGACATTTCTTGATCTGGTCTTGCACTTTTCCTCTTCCATGTATTCCAGAGGTGTGATACCATTCTCAACTTTCAGGTATCTATGTCAGCTCTCTGCTTTGGAAAAAACCAGATCATTTATATTTTTCATAAAGGAGGGAGGTACTCATTAGAGAGCCATAAAATGCTATAGGCAAGCAATTACTTGGGACAACAGAAGGAACAAAAGGGAAGCCATTATGCAAATGTAAGCCATTTAAAGATGGTCCCACCCAGAGGAGATGATGTAAATCACTACTTTGTATACCAAGAAAGGTTCGAAAATCATTTCTGGACTTCTGCTCAGTTCATTCCAGTGCTGTTTGAATACTGTACTCTTAAGGGCAGAACTCTGTCTGATACTTTATAGTTTTCAGAGCACTCGGCAAAAAGACACAGTACATACTTAATAAAATGCCCATTAAACTGAATTTAAATGAATTGTCATGTTTATTAAAGTTAGGCATGTGAAAGTGCTGATGAGCGCTTTTTAGCGTTTTGACAAAGATTTGTTTTGTGCTTGGCCAGGGTATTTAACACAAACAACTACTTGTTTTCTCCAAGCTGATGATTTCATAGCAGTAATCACAGAGGTAGAGAAAATCTTTTTACTTGAACTGACTTTAATGAACACCACATGGAAAATAAAATGGACTGCAGGCTCTAACGGACTGTCCAAGGGCATAATCAGACTGCCATTCCTCTACTGCTGCAAGTTTCAAAGTTTAACAGACAGTAGTGGAGAAGCAAGCTCTTCATTTATGTGCAAATGACCTTCAAAATGCAGTTTCACGTGCTGCACTGAGCTCCTTTAGTTCAACTATCCCAGTCCCTCGCAGGCTCTAACAGGCACTCTGTGAAATATTTTCTATGACTGAGCCTCAGTAATAATAGCTTTAAAATCTGTTTTAATAGACATTTTTTTCTGTACCTATTTTGTCTGAAAAGTACAGCTGCAAGTCTGTTTAGAAGGACGCCTATTTTGGAGGTAAAAAGGGCTGTAGCTTAGATTACCCTTGATTCCTATAGCCATATTCTTATTGACCGTGACTCTTATTTGAAACGCCTGTTCCTTCCTTCCATTTGTTAGTAAGTTAAATTGATTCTATCAGTGTGAATATTAATAGAATAAAAGTCAGCGATCTTAGTTAAAATTCAATCCAAGATTAGCAATTAACATTTACCCCTTAAAATTGAAATCGGAGAACTTTGGAAGTCATTTTCTACCTAAAATTAAGGAGGTTTAAAAAATACCTTCCAGTTGAGGAACATAGGGAGATAGGATTTCATAGATAGCATTTGCAAAACAAATTCCAAATGAAAATATTTGCACCAGCTTTTTTTTTTTTTTAAGATTGTATTTATTTATTTGACAGAGAGGGAGAGAGGGATAGAGAGAGAGAGAACAAGTAGGGGGAATAGCAGAGGGAGAGGGAGAAGCGAACTCTCTCCACTGAGCAGAGAGCCTGATGTGGGTTAAATCCCAAGACCCTGGGACCATGACCTGAGCCAAAGGCAGAGGCTCAAGGGACTGAGCCACCCAGGTGCCCCTGCACCAGTCTTTTAACAACAAAGTCAATGTGAAAAGAACAATAAAATGCAGCTGAGAAAGTGGTAACTTTTAAGACTGTCTTTTGAGCAATTCCACACAGAACCTAAGAATAGCTATTATTGACAAGAAAGCGACCATGCCATCAACTGGTCAACTGACCAGCTAGTTAATCAACTAGCACAGGAGTAAGCTTTCTGGGGAACCAGTGTTGCAGAGACATAATTAAAAGCAAAACCTTCTTCCAACCCAGAAATCCTCTTCACAAAGGCAGTAGAGAAAGAAAAACACTTTTATTAGTGAAAAGTACCTGTCTGATCTACCGAAACCCAAAGGAGGTGGGTTTGAGTTCTCTCCCTGTTTTTGCTTCTCAGTCTAACGTAGTCCCTGATCTTGCTTGAAGTCAGGATAAACCTGACACATCCTCCCAAGCTGGAGATTTGACTAGAAAATTTGAGGAAAAAAAGTTAAATTTTGCATTTTTTGACTCTACACATGTGTAAGAAAAATGATCTGAATAAACCACATCAGATGATGTTATGGGAATTTTATATTGGATGAGGTCTACTATTTCAAGATTTCTTTATAGTTGGCTAAAACGTGGTGAATTTGGCCATTCTGTTTGATTTATAATGATTATATCTGTTAAGACATTATGTAAATTGTTTGACCATGAAATAATTGGGAGTATTTTATTGGCCAGAGAAGTGAGTTTTTACCCATGTTGCTTGGTATGTAAGGGGCTGAGGGCAGGGGGTGAGGCAACATGCAGATGTGCATACAGCAAGGACCAAATCTCTGGGAGGCAAAATTGCAGACTGGTAGCTTGAATCAACACCATCATTTTAACTAGATCAACCAGTAACTTCAATAGTGCCTATAATTAGCACCTCAATTCCATAGAATGTTCATCATTCTTATGTGTATCTCCTAAGCAGAAGTTGGATTGCTTTGGAATTTTAAAATCTTTCTTTAATCATTTACCAATTTTATTAATCACTTATTGTTTTTTCAAGTAAAAATCACTTTGCCTCAAGGTGAAAATAGTAATGATATAAATAGTAATGATATAAATAGTATATTTATATATAATATACTATTATATTATATATTATATATATATTGTATTATATAGTATATTTATAGTATAAATACTATGAAAATAGTAATGTTTAAGGGGCGCCTGGGTTGCTCAGTGCGTTAAGTCTCTGCCTTCAGCTCAGGTCATGATCTGTGGGTTCTGGGATCCAGCCCCACATGGGAATCTCTGCTCAGCAGGGAGCCTGCTTCCCCCTCTCTCTTTGTCTGCCTCTCTGCCTACTTGTGATCTCTGTCAAATAAATAAATAAATCTTAAAAAAAAAGAAAGAAAGAAAGAAAGAAAAAGAAAAAAACTTTAAGCAAGACAGTCTCTTGTTTAAAATGCTTATTTATCTCCCCAGTGTTTATTTAGGGGAAAATGATAGGGTGAAGGTCTTGAAATATTCTTCTGACTCCCGACTCTCCAGGCATGGTGGCATGATTGACACCCCAGAAGATTTCCTAGACACTCCATTAGATAAGAAGCTAAGTAATGAGTTTCTCATAGAAATCTGAGGTGAAAGCTGTTCAATGGCTGGCTCAATGTTTTTAGCTCTTCAGCAGAAACATAAGTCAAGCTTATAAAGTGATAGCCAGGAGCTAGACCATCATTCCCAGCTGCTTTATCCTTTCCCAGGGTGGGTTTACTCTTGTCAGTTTTCTTGAAGGAGCTTCCTAAACCTCATTCTTGATATTACAGAGCCTCTGCTTCAACATGGGTTTTTGACATAGTATATCATGTCATTGGGAAAGGTGAGAGGGCAGGGTATACAGGGGATTATGTCAACTCATAAGTAATATGTATTGTTTGTAGTTAGTACCTCTCTCTCTCTCCCTCTCCCCATCCCCATGTCTCCCTTCTGCTCGGTATAAATTTACTGCTAATTTTCATACATATACATTAAACCATACTCAAAAACAGTATTTCTAGCATATTATAAACATTGTATGAGAAAAAAAGTGGTATGTGCTGAGTCAAGTCTGTTATGGACTGGAGGCGTCCTACTCAAATTTATGTGTTGAACTACTAACTTCCATGTGGCCGTATTTGGAGACCCGGCTTCTAAAAAAGTAATTATGATCAAATAAGGTCATAAGGTGGAGCTCTAATCTAATAGGATTAGTGACCTTAGAAGAGAGACACCAGAGAGCTCACTCTCTGCTGCACACACTCACCAAGGAAATGCCACATGGGTGCACAGAGAGAAGGCAGCAGCCTTCAGCAACCCAAGTAGGAAACTGACCAGAAACCGACCAGGCTGCCACCCTGAGCTCAGACTTTCAGCCTCCAGAACTGTGAGATTATAGATTTCTGTTATTTAAGTCATCCAGTCTGTGGCATTTTATTATGACAGCCCAAACTGATTAATACACTGTGTCTATAAGTTTGTACTCTACCAAACACATAATGACATAGTATATTGAACCAGAACGTTTAATCTATTATCCCTCTGACTTACCTTGAGCAAGGTGATGACGGAGAGTTTTCTAATGGAAGTTTTCTTATGAAATTTTAAATATACTAATATTAAAATATCTATTATCTTTTGAATTATATATTAATAACTAGAAATACATATTTCATATTTGATCAATATATTTGGTGAAATACATATCAATATATTGATATATAAGACGAAATGTATTTATGAGATATAATGCAAAACTGATATAAAACTTTAAGAAAAAAATCAAATTTCAAATCAGTGTAGGTTATTGTACTAGGTTAGCTTGTGTCTTTAGGCTCAGCTGAAATTATGTATTTATATTCTGCTTTTACTCGGAGAACAGGTTTGAGTATTACCATATATATTCATCCTTACATTCTTTTTTGTTTGATGCATACAGATTTCACTTTATGTTAGCTGTTTTTATTCAACTTTTTATGATAGTGTAACCTCCTGATCTTTGTTCAGATTTTTTTTTTTTTTGCTGTATTCATAAAGCTAGGTTAAAAATAAGCATTTCAATAATTCCTAAAGATATGTAATTAAATGTGATGGACCTAGCTGACAAATTTAATCACCATATTAGTGCCTGGAATAAGTAGGCCCCATAAGGAAAGAGAATGCTGTCAGCAGGGTGCCTGGCCAAGGCCTATTTATTCTTGGCTTTGGCACTCTGTATAGCAGTGACTCTCAATCCCTGGTTTGCACTATGTGGAGAGTTTTTAAAAATACTGACACATGAAAACCACACTGGATCAAATTAAACCAGAGTCTCTGGGGAGGGAACCCAGTCCTAGGTTTCCTAAAGGCTTTCTGTATAATTCTAAAGCATAGCCAGAGTGGGATCAGTTGCCTTAGAGAGACTTGCTTAAACTCCTATAAATATGTCAGTTTTATATGTATTCTTCTTCCAAAAAAAAAATGTCCATTTCTCTGTCAAGCTCTTGAACTATTTGATAGTAAATTATGTTCACTTTTATAGCCAAGGGGTTGGGGATGATTCATGGAATTCAGAAGCACAGCCCTTGAACACCTTACTAATTGAGTAACACATAAAAGTAAATCTCCATATCAAGAGAGAAGGAAAAAATACGTACTAACTCTGACTGATCATGCCACAAAGCAAAGAATTTATACATCAATATTTTGAAGAAGACAAAAATCTAATAGAAACTGAAGTGATGATTCTGATGCTCTAAAGAAAATAGAAATCCTATGTTTTAAAGAAAGTAGATTATGAAAAGACATAGACACATACATAGACTTAACTTCAACTAACTGGGGAAAAATAACGTTAAGGATAAACTCAGAAATGAGGTGGATGAAATATCTTGGTTAATATTCTGAAACATAACACATTTTATGAGATTTGTATTTTTGTAGTAACCATTTACCAATATAAGGACGCAAGCTGAGATCACCAGGGTTCAAATTACCTTAAAGCAGCCCTCAGAAACCTTATGTCCATATGAACCATCTGGGGATCTTGTTAACATGCAGATTTGGATGAAGCTGGGGGAATAGGGGTAAGGCCTGAGATTCTGCATTTTTAAAAAGATTTTGTTTATTTATTTGACACAGAGAGCGCACAAGCAGGGAGAGCTGGAGAGAGAGAGGGAGAAACACGCTCCGGGCGAAGCAGAGAGCCTCAAACCGGGTTGGATTCCAGGACCCGGGATCATGACCTGAGCCAGAGGCAGTGATGAGGGAGCAGGAGGTTGGCTGAGGACAGAGCAAAAGCTGGCGCCTTGCACCCCCTCTTCACCCGCTCCCCTCCATATGTGTAGCGTTCCTCAGGCACCCCTGATCGCCATAAAACGATAAATAGTTAACTTGCAGGGATCGCAATCCTGCAGAACAGGAATCTCCCTTGCTCTACAAGATGTCCTAGAGACCTAAACAGGGAGGTTACCTTATCAATAGCACAAATTTCCAGAGGCAAATAACTCTTGGTTCCTGAAGCCCTAATGTCCCCCTCCCACCATAAACTGGAGGAGACTGGGGTAGAAGGGAATGTAAATGATAGCCGGATCATAATGCCCCACCAAGAATCTCCCAATTATCTTGATGTTAATGCCTGACCTAAAGACGACATTGATCAAGCCATAAGGGCCTCCCCCCGGCACCTTGTAGGCCCTCCCTAGCATGTGAGAACTCTGTTGAAACCTCCCATCCCTTCACCACCTCCCCCCAACCGTGGGGTATATAACATGCCCACCTTCACAACCCGGGGCAGCAGCTCTTCCTGCCCACAGGTCCTGTCCCCGTGCTTTAATAAACCACCATTTTGCACCAACGATGTCTTAAGAATTCTTTCTTTAGTCATCGGCTCTGAACCTCCCCACCCCACCGAACCTGACTTAGGTTCTGGGACTTCATCAGCAGATGCTTAACAACTGAGCCACCCAAGCGCCCCACGTTCTCCATTTCCAGCAAGCTCCCAGGGGATGAGGAAGTTGAAGCCCAAGAACTGCGTTTTGAGTAGCAAGGCAGACTATGGGTCCTTAAAGTTCTCACGGATAAAGTTACGCAGATAACAGTCACGTTTAAAATTCAAAGTACATTGTGTGGGTTTGGCTCTCAGAGCAGAGAATGTTTGCCCCCTTTTACAGCTTTGTGTAATGCCAGGTGTCTCCACACCACAACTACGGGCCTAAATGGCTGAGAGAGGTTAAAAAAAAACCAACAAACCTAAAGACTCTATTTTTTGACAGAGATGTCAGAACAGGTATGTTCTAAATGAAAGTAAGAAGATGTGGAATTATCTCTTCTAAAAGATGAAAGATAGAAACACTTGCTACTAGTAATGCCGTGGGCAGAGGCTAGGCTGTAGCCAGTTCCTGCCGCTCAGGAGAGCCACTCGCTGTTCACATCTCTTCCCCACTCCTGCTCCGTGGGGAGTGAGATTAGCTTGCTGGCTTAAGGCATCAGCAAGCGCT
Source organism: Mustela lutreola (assembly GCF_030435805.1). Classification (NCBI taxonomy): domain Eukaryota; kingdom Metazoa; phylum Chordata; class Mammalia; order Carnivora; family Mustelidae; genus Mustela; species Mustela lutreola. The sequence goes on along the minus strand of NC_081295.1, from coordinate 104,947,512 downwards.
TCACACCAGGGCTTTTTTTCCCCCCTCACGGTGGGTTTACAAGCACACCATGCCACGTGGCTTCTGGCTCACCACACAGTTCTGTCAGAAAAGAACTATAAACCTAATGTGAAACACAGTGAGAAATGCAAAGTCCTTCGGGATCATCATGATTTAAGAAGCACACGGGGTGGGTTGGGGGGGCGCTAAAGGAGTCAGTCTTCTTACCTGAATGGCGAAAATAAATAGTGGAGAACAAAAGAATGAAACCAAAGTTGGTGATGTCAGGAAGAACACAAAAGCGACAAATGGATCAAAGTCTAAAATGTATTAAATAATGGTATAAAGTTAAACCATGTGATTTAATGGTTTCTTTGTAACAGTGGTTCACAAATATTTGGTCTTGGAACCCCTTGATAGTCTCATAAATTAATGTGATTACATCAACAGATTTATACTATTTTTGAAATTAGTGGGGCTACCTGGGTGGCTCAGTCCATTAAGTGCCTGCCTTCGGCTCAGGTCATGATCCCAGAGTCTTAGGATCAAGTTCCCACATGGGCTTCCTGATCAGTGGGGAGCCTGCTTCTGCCCACTCCCTCTCCCTCTGTTTTCCCCTTACCCTTCCCCCTGCTGTGCTCTTTCACTCTCAAATAAATAAAGTCTTTTAAGAATAAATAAAATACAGATATTCATAACTTTTATATATATTAAGCTACTTACAAATAACAGTAATAAACCCATGACAGTTTCACATTAAAACATATTATTTATGAACAATTACTATGTTTTCCAAAACAAATATAATAAGAAGAGTTTTATTATTTTTATACATTTAATAACCGCCTTAATAGAGACAGCTGGATCCTCCTATTTGTTTCTGCATTCATTATATTGCTATATATTGTTTTGCTTGAGCTATATGAGAGAAGTCTGGCCACACACTGATAAGTGGTTGGAAGAAAGAGAAGTATTTTAGTAACCTTTTTAGATGATTGTGGATACTCTTCTTTGACACTTCACCAAAACAGGACAATTGATAGTCTCAGATCCAGCTTGGCAACTAACTTTTAAGAAACCATGTTTCTCACAATGATCTTTTTGTACTGTTACATTAAAAATCAATGAGTCTATCTTATAGGTTAAATGGATCTTTTACCAATTACTTTGGTCAGTTGGAAAATATTGTTTCACTGAGTTATGCAGAGCTTCCGAATACTGTCTTTTCATTATGCAATATAAAAAAAAAATCACATGCATTAATATCACTCCTTATCTCATCAGAAAAGTCAGTAAAAACTGGAAAGTAGTCAAATTAATGGTGGCAAATGCAAGTTTTTAAAAATATGAATTTTCATTTTAAAAGTTCAAATACATACATTAACAAACCTACGTATTTTCCTGAAGTGATAGACTCACTTTATTTTTGAGAAAATGTCTGCCCCAACTCTCAATACCATAGTTTGTCATTTTTCTTTTGGAAAAGGAAGGAGTTCAGTTAAAAATGAAGCTAGTTCAGCTCACAGCACAGTGTGATTTCCTTAAGACAGACCAGGAACCTGAGTGTGCAAAGAAAGTGCTATCAGAACCCCCTCCCAATTTTATCATACAGAATATTAAAAAGACATGTAACTCAGGGATCAGTATTTAATAAAGTTAATAATAACTACTGCTTTTTCAAGGGTCAGTATTTAATAAAGTTAATAATATCCACTGCTTTACTTAGGGATATCCCTAAGTAAAACAGGTGTGTGTGTGTGTGTGTGTGTGTGTGTGTGCACGCACGAACACACATGTACTTCCTTTAACTGCAAGTGCATGATGACGGAAAATACAACTACTAGTACAGTTTGGTGCCACCTCCATGATTCATGTTCAAGTGCTGGCAGTTTTCTCCACTATTGATTTGCACTATCAGTACAAATGTCAACATAGTAAAAAATTGCAAATTCATCTTCAATTAGCAATAATTGCATCTCAGATAAACCTCATTGGCTATGATACTGCCACTGCACAAAGCTTCATATTATTGTGAAAACTTTTTAACCAGCCACTGAAACAGTCTGGGGACCACCAGGAATCCACAGCTACGCTTAGAAAATGACTACTTTATAGTGCTACCTCAGTCCAGGACTTTGTGTTACAGTACGATCATAATAATATTACACTGTATTTGTTTATATTTTTGTATTAGTATCTTGTAGTTTTATAAAGGGTCTTCACAATACTATCTTGCTATAATTATAGTGTAATAATATAAAGTTTTTAGCCAATTGATCTAGTAAACAATAACAATAATGAAGAAACTGAAATCAAATGTCCAGAAGTACAAATGGGATATAAATATACTAGCCCTTCTGTTATGTCAGAAAGACTCCAAAATATCAATAAAGTTGTTCCTTAAATATCTTCAGTGGGTGTAGTAAGATACCTTTCTGGAAGTTTCCATTGCCTTTTCCCCTATTATTCAAAGAGCACTCCTTACTACAGCTTCAACCCATTATACAATGTTCTGTCCTTATCAACTAATAGAATAATTGCTATTTAACTGTATAACACACCTTTATATACCTGAAAACTATCATACCTTCCTTCAGTGTTGTTTCTCTGTCCAAGAGAGACAATGCTCAAATTTTCAGAACTCTTTGAGTTTTACAAATTGCCTATAAATTTTGTGGTGAATGTGTATATATCTGTCCCCACTTATTAATCTGTATATTCCAAGTTTTCAGTTAGAAATTCTCCTTGAAAGTGGTGCCTGGGTGGCTCAGTGGGTTAAAGCCTCTGCCTTTGGCTCCTGTCATGATCCCAGGGTCCTGGGATTGAGCCCTGCATCAGGCTCTCTGCTCAGCAGGGAGCCTTCTTCCCACCCCCCCACCCCCCCTGCCCCACCGCCTGCCTCTCTGCCTACTTGTAATCTCTGCCTTTCAAATAAATAAATAAAATTTTAACAACAACAAAAAAGAAATTCTCCTTGAAAAAGACAAAATTGCCACATAAATGATAAGCACTTTGGTGGGAGGTTCTGAAATAAGTTCACAGTATCACATTGTGAAAGATTTTGAATCCTCCATACATAAAATTAAAAGAAAAAATAGTATCTTTGATTTTTCAGTTGTTTTATTGTGTATATATTTATAGGTGCATTTACATATGTGTGAAACTTCATTTGAAACTAGTATAAATGATCTATAAATAATATATGTAGGTATATACAAACAGATGATTAATCATTTATATATACATTGATGCAGTAGCATGTATGTGTATGAGTGGCTCTGTGTGTGGGTGTGTGTGGGGGGGTGTGTTGCCTGATGGAATTTCATTTTTTTCTTAATTTTATATTTTTATATTGTTTTCAGTGTTCCAAGATTTGTTGTTTATGCACCATACCCAGTGCTCCATGCAATACATACCCTCCTTAATACCCACCACCATGCTCACCCAACACCCCACCACCCCCGTCCAAAACCCTCAGATAGTTTCTCAGAGTCCACAGTCTCTCGTGGTTCATCTCCCCCTCCGATTTCCCCCAACACCCTTTTCCTCTCCTTCTCTCAGTGTCTTCTGTGTTATTCCTTATGCTCCACAAGTAAGTGAAACCATATGATAATTGGCTCTCTGCTTGACTGATTTCACCCAGCATAATCTCCTCCAGCCTGATGGAATTTCTAAGAATTTTTAAGTCAGGAACAGCTAGTTAGCTAAGTTTAATTTTGTATGTTTTTTACTTTTTTCTAAATTCTCTTTTACTTGCTCATGATTATTTGATAGTTCTTAAGTCCTTACACACCTATACCTCATTTGATTTCCTCAACAACCCTGAGACATAAGAGGATGTGGCTGGCAACTACTATTCCCCCCTTCTTCATTATCTGAAACTCTAATTTTCTTCAAGGTAGCAATAGCACAGTTTATTTCCCAGCCTCCTTTACAGCTAGAACTGTCCACATGATATGAATATGATCTATGGCCACTGAAATGTGATTCAAACTCTGCTGGGGAATCACTGGAAAAGTGTGGGCTACTACTGATGTAGGCTTGTCTCTTTTTCATTGTCTCTCATCTTTCCTGCCTGATGTTATGGGTGCTTTAACTGAAGTCTACCAATTATCTTGCAAGCATGAGGAAATACCACAGGGACACAGGGGTCTTGGCCTCAATATTCTTGGGCCACTCTATCTGCTCTGGCTTATCCTATTAGTTCTTATGTGATGAAAGATGAAAACATTATACACATTTTTGGTTACCTGCTGCAAAATATATTTTCTAATGGACACAGAGGGTGAACATTATAAATTTATTTATATAGATAAGGAAATTGAGGCCAGTTTGTTTTATAGCTATAGGACTGGTACCTGGCAAATCACAAATGGGAAAAATCTGAAAAAGAGGATAAATCAGTCCCGTATACTTAGGGGAAGTTCATCTAATAAACATGTGAGATAGGGAATTTGTTTACCTTTTTTTAAAATTTTTTATAAACATATAATATATTTTTATCCCCAGGGGTACAGGTCTGTGAATCGCCCGGTTTACACACTTCACAGCACTCACCAAAGCACATACCCTCCCCAATGGGAATTTCTTAACCTTTAATCTGATTTGTTTATAAAATAAAACTCTGATTTCCATTACTTTCCTGCTTTCTTTTCACTAGCTTTTTTAAAGAGGTAGGATTACAGACCTGATGTATCTAGTAGAGAAAAAATAGTTGGTCAGGGCACCTGGGTGGCTCAGTTGGTTGTGTCTGCCTTCAGGTTGGGTCATAATCTCAGGATTCTGGGACTGAGCCCCACCTTGGGCTCTCTGCTCAGTGGGGACTCTGCTTCTCCTTCTCCCTTTCCCTCTGTGCTCTTTCTCTCTCAAAAAGATAATAAAATCTTTAAAAAAATAGTTGGTCATGATGAGCCATAACTTTCTCATATTTCTGACTATGTTTTTCTTAGACTATTTGACCTTCTTCAAATTCTCCATAAACTTTCATGCCATTAAGATTTTTCTTATCCAGGGCGCCTGGGTGGCTCAGTGGGTTAAGCCGCTGCCTTCGGCTCAGGTCATGATCTCAGGGTCCTGGGATCGAGTCCCGCATCGGGCTCTCTGCTCAGCAGGGAGCCTGCTTCCTCCTCTCTCTCTCTCTGCCTGTGTCTCTGCCTACTTGTGATCTCTCTCTGTCAAATAAATAAATAAAATCTTTAAAAAAAAAAAAAAAAAAGATTTTTCTTATCCAAGTTTAAGAATGAAAGTAAGGATTGGGAATAATATTGCTTTTAGTCCAACATTTGCTAACTAGGGTTTCTAAACTGTAGATCATGAAATCAATTTAGTGGGTTGTGATTAACAATTCACAAAATGAAATCGAATACAATATAAAAGAATGCAATGGAATAGAAATATCAGAGTATATCATAATGTACTAATGTTTTTTCAATAAATATATTCACTCATTTATCAATTCAACAAATATTTGTTGAGCACCTATTATATTCCTTGCACTGGCTTATATGTACATGTATTTACTGGGTCATGTAAAAATATTCTATTTGTGATTTAGTCACATTTATTTCAGATATCTGAGATCCCTCCCTATTAAGCTACTCCTTATGGGAGAATTATATTTCCTGCCCCATAGACATTGCATTTGGCTACATGACTTAATACGGTCAATTAAATCTTAGAAGTGATGTTTAATCTTCCAAGCAGAAGATTTAAAAGTTATCTTATCACTCTACCTCTGCTCTTTTTCTCTGCCATAAATTTGATAACATCTCATTAGAAACTGACCCATCGGCCTGGGTCATGGAATGAAAATAGCCTTCAGTAGGACTGCCGTCAATTCCCAATTATAGATGATAGGAGCAAAATCAAAGCTTTTTTTCTAAAAGAAGATAGAAACTTGAGGGTCATTTGCTGCCACAACCTACTGTGGCCTAAACTAACTCTATCGGCTTGACAGACACTGAACAAGAATGCCTTGGTGTGAGGGGAAAACACTGTGAGTGTGATTGCATGGAGACAACAACAGTAATCCTACTCCCAGGACGTGGGACAAAGGGTCTCAAGCCAAGAAAACCCACTTATAGAGAATGATGTGTATATAAACAGAAAAGTGTATGTGAGAGTGTGATAAATAGTCATAAGGGAATACTGCGATCAGGAATGTTAATTATGAATACATGCAAATAAACAAATGAGAAGAAAAAAATTCCAAAACTGGCATCCATTTGGATATAAAAATTCAAAATAAGGTTATTTCTATGAACATCTTGCCATCTTTGACTAGATATCTTTCAGCACACTTATAATGTATATCATTAAAAATATGTCAGAATAATTTTGTTCTTTTGTTTGATTACCAAAATAAACTCCAGTCTTCATAGTTTCAGATTTGCACTGTCTGTTCTTATGGCTACAACATAATAAAAAAAATATTACAAGGAATAACTGTCAGACCTGAGGATGTCCTCTCAGTTTACAAAAGCCTGTATCTCTTCTCCTTTGAAACTATAATACAAGTCTACTTAAAAGGTTTGTTGGGTCAAATTTTTCAATCTGACAGGTCTCCAAATTTGGCCTGATACAAGAATTCAGTTAATGAAATTTAAAGCAGCCTCATTTTCATCCTTTTTTTAAACACAACTATGTATTAGAAATCTGGCAAAGGCTTCTGTCAAATTGAACTATTGAACTCAGGGCAGTAAAAGTCCCTCCCCAGGCAAGAGATTTAAATCATTTTCAAAGTTAATTTCCTGCTCCCAGATGGAGAACAAATCTAATCGGGTTTACTTCATTCTTTGGATGAACAGGAAAATGTCACTTGCATACTCAAAAAGGAAAATGAAAATCTCAGGGAAGGCAGTCTCTAATCCACAACACAGCAAACAAAGGTGATTCTGAAATTGAAAGTATGGGGTCATTTTGAATCTAAAAGCAGATCTGAATTTAATCTAGACAAACCTCCAAGCTTGCATCCAACCTAGTTTTGTTCAGAGTGTGCCTGTTCACAACTGAAATACACACATAGGAATTTAAAACTTCATTTTAAAGGGGGAAAGGGGGTGGAGGGGACACAGCTTCTAGTCCTAAGAAGGTAGTTGAGTAAACTGCCTGAGCTTTCATTTGTGAAATGAGGCTAGAACCTTCCAAAGCCCTATGGATGCTGGTAAAATGTTGCTCTTTATTGGCTACAGCTTCAATATAAGATAGGATGAGTTAATGTTTGAATCACAAAACAATGGGACTATAGAAAAAGTAAAATAAGTCTTCTTGTTCTTAATTTAAGAGCTGCTGGATTCTATTTAAAGGTCTGTTTCTATGTACCTAGGAAAGATTCACATTAGCTGTCACGCAGACACTGAGTACCTGTATCTCTCAACCGGGCACTTTCTTGCTGACAAAAGTGTTGTCAGCAAAGAAGCGAGTATGTCATTAGATCTTCATGAAGCAGGTTAACACTAGCTGGGCTTCTCTCTACCACATAAGGCTTTGCTTGACTTTCAAGGGAAAGCAAAGTGGTATGTTACAATCTAAAACGGGAGACATTTTCCTAAGTGGCCTATTTAACTCCATCTCCTTTATTACCTCTGAAGTCAACAAGACAAAGAAATTATTCTGAATGCGCTGCGATACACTTGGTAGTATTAAAGTTCATTCTGACAAGCATAAAGCAGGAAAACAGTTATGCTTCAAATTGATGGTGAAGAAAAGACCTTCAGAGTTGAAGAAAGGATTTCATTCACTCTTTGTTTTCAATGTTAATTCCAGTTGTGGGATTCCAATTTATTGTTTAAAGTAAGTCTGTCTGTCTTAATCCATTACTTAATGCAAAGCATGTCCAGACAATTAAAAATAAATTGTCTGTGTCTAATGAGCAGAATATTCAAAATCAATAACATAAAAATTGATAGATTAAAAAAAGAATATCAGGGATCTATTCTCTCTTTTAAAACACAGATGCTGCTTAGTCAAAACAAGGTATGTTTTAAGGCATGACCATGAGTCATGAATCATCACAAGCATTCTGTTGGAGCAAAAATACCAAAGGCAGAGAGGAAAAAGTAACAGCATTCTTGAGAACCTCATTCTATGCCAGGTAGGGGGTGAAGCACATTTTTTTGCCTGCAAAATTTCATTTAGTCCTTACTGCAATTTCCATTAAACAAAACTCTAAGACAGTGCCTCCAGGGTCATAAAATAATGAATGGTGAATGTAGCCCAGCTCCTTACTAAAGAGCACTTATACTTTGTATGATACTATCACTTTTTTAGGAGGACTAAAATAGAATTATTTTGTTGTTCCAGAAGCAGGCAAACGTACAAAAATGGATGGAATATGTTGAAAAAGTTTATCTTGAAAAATATTTGTATATCTTGGATAGAACTACACATTAATTAGCAAACTTGACTCCCCAAGCTTGGGGTTCTAATTCTGGAGTTGCATTAGATTATGGTAGGTTCTTTAATTTTCGCTGCAAAATAAGCTTTTACTAACCATTTACTTAATAGAAAATATGTGTGACAATAAATACACTTAAGATATAGGGAGTTTACTTTTTAAACTTTACACATATTATCGAATCATAAGGGTATGAGATTTCGAAGGATAAGGTTGCAAAAAGAATGGCATTCGTTTTTTACTAGTCAGTAAAAAAAGTTAAAAAAGCTGTCGTTATGACATTAGGATGGTCTCACTATGTATATTATCTTGGATTTTTATTCTGTGTAGTTACAGGTTAATAATTTGCTCTCATCTACAGTCATGGAATCAAAACTTATTTGTATACCTTCAGTTAAAAAAAAAAAACTGCCAAGATATTTGAAATTTGGCACTAGAACTGCCACAAGTAGAATCTGGCTATTAAGTATAATTAATAAGAAATAGCTTAATTAAGGAAAATGTTTCTTATGCAGACTCACAGTCCCAAGGACACAAGCTAAATCCTATGCAAATACTTTGCTACTACTGCATTTGGGCAGGACAGTTTTTGTTGGAAGAAGGGAGAATCCTGTGTACTGTACAGTATCATACATTACAAGGTGTTTGTGTTTGGCAGGGTCCCTGACCTCTACACATTCCATGCTAGTAGCCCCTGTCCAGAATGACAATGGAAAATGTCTCCCCACACTGCCAGTTGCCGAGTTGCCCTCAATTGAGAACCACGGCTCCATGTTTGAAGACCACTTTTTAAAAATAAACATCTAACGGGGTGCATGGGTGGCTCAGTGGGTTAAAGCCTCTGCCTTCGGCTCAGGTCATGATCTCAGGGTCCTGAGATCGAGCCCTGCATCGGGCTCTCCGCTCAGCGGGGAGCCTGCTTCCTTCTCTTTCTCTGCCTGCCTCTCTGCCTGCTTGTGATCTCTCTCTGTCAAATAAATAAATAAAATTTTAAAAAAATAAACAAATAAACATCTAACTATTTAAATTAAAAGACATTTGCAGATTCAGCAATGGGTAGACAATAATGAGACCATTTGGAAATTCTTGTGAGTGGTATTCAGCCAATTTTCCAGGAAAATTACTTAAATTCATCAAGGAGATAGACTAGATATAATTTATTTTCCCCTGAAATTATTTTTAAGATTCTATGTCCCAGGCACTATATGCTACTGGAATTATACACTGAGAGCAAAATTTTTTATCTGAAAAATCATGAATGATAAGCTATTAGAAGTAGCCAAAACATTAAATAGGATGCCATTCCGTGTTTCTTAGCAGGCACAGGATGTATCCAGACTTGCCTCACTGCTCCATGATGTAATTCGACACACAAACCTTTTCTATTTCTTTGCTTGTCCCGGATGAGTGTGTTGGCTTTTTTCCTAAAGCCTTGTAGAGAGAAGGCAGTTTCATCGGGTGCATATTCACAGAAGGCAGCAAGAGGTAAGAGGCCACCGAATGGGTCTAATTCAGCCACATCTGTCCCCTTTTACAAGGTAATTAAATACCTTCTCAGAAACCTCATCAGAAAACTCCTGCTTAGAGCTTACTGGCCTCGCTTCGGTCCTTTGGCTGCATGAGTTGTTCATGGTACAGGCAAATTAAGGAAGAGTGAGAAATAGGATCATTATTACTGCCTAAGACAATCAAAACCTGAGGTGAAAAAATATCACCTCTTGGTTTCCAAATCCAACTTCTGTTAGCCGGGAAGTGGGGGGAGATTTGTGGCTATTAACTACACATGGTGAGGGTGACAACAGCAAGTTAGGAGCACCAAGAATAGGAGTGGCCACACTAGAAGGTGCTTATTGTGCTTATAGTGTGACAGGCATTCCTCTAACAGAAGTTTAAATTAGGTTCTATTATTACCTTTATTTTACAAATGAGGAGAGCAGAACCCAAAGTTGAGCAGCTTATGCCAGCTTACACAACAGGTATGTTTAGAATTCTTTCACTGGGGAGAACGGGGTGGGATTATGGACATTGGGGAGGGTATGTGCTTTGGTGAGTGCTGTGAAGTGTGTAAACCTGGTAATTCACAGACCTGTACCCCTGGGGATAAAAATATATGTTTATAAAAAATAAAAAATTTAAAAAAATAAAAAAAAAGAATTCTTTCACTGGCTGCTAAGCAAAGGTTACTTTGATAAAGAACTAACTAGGTGCTTCATCACTAGTTACTTAACTGCTAAGAAACTGCTAAATAACATTTGCGTAGATGAGGGCATTTTTTACTTTTTCAATAAATAAAAATTCATGAATGTACCAGAAAATGAGAGGTGAAGAATATGTATGTAAGCAGCTGGCACTAAACACCCAGTTACAATGTAAAGGCACATATATATTTTATTAATATTTTTTTGAAATAATTTTGGAGTTTTTTATTAAGTGGACTCCAACAGGAAAAACCGTACTAGCTCTCCTTAAAGATTACCATCTCTGGCTGGTATACCCAGCTGGAAAACTACTGAATTATATTTCATGCATATAATTAGTTGGTGATTGACTATGAGACAAGTAATAGCCACCATGTGTGTCACTGGAGTAATCCAAAATGTTATGAAGAAAATTCTTCTCAATCTTAGGGGGAAAAGAAAGATACAAGAGAAAGAAAGAAATAACTCTTGCAGGAGGAAACACTACATTTAAGTAAAAGATCTTTCCAAAGAGAAGACAGACACGGTGCCAAAACGTGAAGGCCTAGCTCATGGTTCAATTCTATTTTGTTAGCAGTTATTAATAGAAAATCAATTTTGCCAATGGGAAATGTAACATGATTAAATTTAAAAGAATTAAGTGCAACATCCTATACTTAGGTAGAAAGAAAAATCAAACAAAGCAAACCGCAAAAAATGGACCTCATGGTATCAGAATGGGAGACTGGAGCGAGACCAATAGGAAAGCAATTGATATGAATGCCAAGAAGAGCTTTCCTTATAAGCTTTGTATTAGCCAAGAGTGAAGATGAATGAGAAAAGCTAATGACATCCAGGGCTGGTTGTATAATTTGTACGACCCAGTGCAAAACGGAAATGAAAGACTTGTTATTCAAAATGTAGGAAAAAAATTGACCAAAAAATGACATAAAAGGGGTTGGATTTTTTTTGTTTGTTTGTTTTTTTCCTTCTGTGGTCTTTCTCACAATTTGTCATGATATCTTCTTTGCTTTTGAAATTTGTTCTGTAGGGGCCCTTGGGTGGCTCAGTGGGTTAAGCCTCTGCCTTCAGCTCAGGTCATGATCTCAGGGTCCTGGGACCGAGTCCTGCATCAGGGTCTCTGCTCGGCAGGGAGCCTGCTTTCCTCCTACCCCCTGCCTGACTCTCTGCCTACTTGTGATCTCTCTGTCAAATAAATAAATAAAATCTTTTAACAAATAAATAAATAAATAAAATAAATTTGTTCTTTAATTTCATCTTAAGTAAAGAAAAACTAGAATTTTCATTACTTGTGTGAGTTTTATACCTCTTTAATTGTGAAATGCCAGTTTTAAATGCAAATAGGAGACCATTGAACTCATATGCAGAATCACCGAAATTTCACAACTTGTGTTGGTTCCTATAGGTGTATGAATTTTGCTCTTATCAGACAAAGGATACACAACATAGAAGCAACTCAACTTTTTTATTTCAATTCTTGATATGCATATATTCTAACACTCTCTACTTCAGGCTTGCTGGTGGGTGAGGAAAAACTGGAAGGAATAGGAACTATGGGTTGCTCTTTTTTTCCCTTTCCTCTATATTTTTTATCATAGGTGGTTGACTAATTTAGGAAATTTAACAAGAATACGGAGGGATATGGTAGCGTTTTATTATTAATGTTTCTTAGAATGCCATTGCCTTCTTTCTGCATTTGAAGCAAGCTCTGGATCAGACAGAAAGGGCGGTTTCCCCAGACGGTCAGTGCCCCCACTTACTCAGTCATTGATTTAACACGCTTCCCTTGTACTTGTTTGGAGTCTCTCTGCACTTCAGTGGATACTAAAACCACAAGAATTCTGTGCCCATGGGGCATCCCAAACACGCTTTTTGAATGGAGCAAAAAGGAATGTTGAACACACATTTTGCCAGAAACGTATGCCCTCTACTGACACATGTTCCCCATCATCCCCTTGGATTTCACTTACAGAACACACGTTCAGAGATACAGTTAAGAATCTCCAGATACTCTCAGCGGATCAATAACTCAAGTGTGGGGCTCTTCTGAGCACTGCACCGAGCTGGTCCAACAGCACAGGTCACATGCCCATGAAGTCAGCTTTGATGACATTTTAACTTCAGGAACTTTTCTTTTTATAGTGTTCAGCTCAAGTAACAAAACAGAAAAAAATCTAGATCTTTTTTGGATGATAATACTTTTATTTTAGAAAGTTCCACACCTTTGAATGTTAACAGTCAAAGTTTCTTAACTAGAGTTCTTAAGTTGAGCACATTTGTTTTTCCTTTAAAGTGACTTTACAAAGCTCTGGTCTACTCTACTATATGCAGAGTAACTTAAGTTCTCAGAAAGAATTATTATTTTTGGAAAATGGTAGGGGCAAGGAGTGAAGCTTGAGTTGCACCTTATACCATATAATCTTCTAATTGTAAGGCTTTCTATTTCTTCAATTCTACTTTTCAGTATTACATCTATCATTGTAGTTTTATCTTTATAAGCCATTCACCATGAGAAGTTTCTGAAATGCACATGGAATCATAGCTCAAAGCTTATGGAAGAGTCAGGACTAGAACTCAAAACTCCACTTTCCTTTATGTCTCTTGCCACTGAAACAGGCTATAAAAAAATCTATTACTATGCCAGTCATTGACACAGGCACTCTGAATCATTTATGAAGAGTAGTGGTTATGCTGCCTTTGAATAGAATATGAGTCAACAGATTGGTTTCCATTTAACTAACTTAGTAATTTAAAAAATATCTTCCTGTTGTCTGTTCCTGTTTCAGCAGTATTAATCAATAGAATACCCATATAGTCCATTTTTCCCTCACCGTCACCCTTTCCTCCCTGGGGAGGCACTAATTAGAGAGAATGACTAAAATTTTTAAGGATCATTACCCACAGTGTTTCAGTGAATATAAAAGATTTTGCCTGCTTCTGAAAGTAGCAATGAGATAAAAGTCCTGGGGAAGAAAAGCCTCCATGGTTTTTATTCAGGGATGGTTGTGAATCTTTTACCTTACAAATAAAATATTAAATTTTAAAAAGTTATATGGATATTGGAACATTGAATACCTGTCATTTAGAATTCAATGTATATAAGCAGCATATGAATGTAAAAGGCATGAAAAGGTACTTGTTTCTATACCTAAGCATAACTAAAGTTATTCTTTGACAAGTGCTACAAATAGAACTTGAAAATATAATGTAGTTAGCATATGAAAATGGATTGTATTTCCCATGAAGAGTTATATCCAATGGGAAGATATGAAGATAGACCACATGATAAAACTAATAAGAAGGTTCAGGTAGTAAAAAGTACAGGAACTACTGTCAGGATAAATTAATTACAAACCTTTTCGATCTTTGGGTCCATGGCCTCCCTTTGCTTGGAATAGGTCGAGTAGCCCTCCCGTTATACCCGTTCACCCTCCTACTTAGAGAGATCACTGGGACTAGACAGATAAAGCAAAACTAAAAGGCAATTTTATCGGTCAGGGTTCACCAGCGAAACAGAACCAGAAGGTGAAGTTATGATTTCTCATAAGAAATTGGCTCACATAATTGTAGGAGCTGGCAAGTTCAAAATCTGTAGGGCAGCCCAGCAGTCTAGAAACACAGGCAAGAACTGCTGCTATCTTGAGTCAGAAATCTGTAGGGCAGGTCAGCAGGCTGGAAATGAGGCAGGATCTCTGTTGCAGTCTTGAGGCATAACCCTTTCTTTTCTGAGAAAACTCAAGTTTTTGCTCTTAAGAACTTCAGTTGATTGGATGAGCCTGACACACATTACCAAAGGTCATCCGATTCATTTAAAGCCAACTGTTTGTAGGTGTTAACCACACCTATGAAATACCTTCACAACAACACTTAGATTCGTGTTGGATTAAATTGCTACTAAAATGAGACATAAAATAAACTATCACACCAACTTAAAAGAAAGAAGTTTACGGTTTATGATAATGATATATAGACCTGAAATTGGGGCTGCATAGTTGCGGGAACCAAGACAGAACTACGGGGTCTCACTACACCTAGATTTTTAACACGTTCAACATGATTTTTCAAAATGAAACAGGGAGTATCAAAGGCTGAGCACATTGCCTGGAATTTAGCAAATGCACAGAAGACAAGGATCAGTAGTTGTCCATTTTATCGTTTAAAGAATTTTTTTAAATGGAGATATAATTGATATAAAACATTATATTGTTGCATTATATTGTGTATTATAATCATATATACATATTATATAAATTACATATTATATAATATAATCATTATATTGTATACCACATGATTCAATATTTGTATATATTGCAAAATGATCAACACAGTAAGTCTAGCTAACATCGGTCACCATACTTAGTCACAAAATGTTTTTTTTCTTCTGATGAGTACTTTAGGGTTTTTCTTTTTCTTCTGATGAGTACTTTAAGTTTTACTCCCACCAACTTTCAGATACGCAACACAGTATTATTAACTATAGTTGTCATGCTGTACATTACATCCCCATGACTTACTTATTTTGTAACTAGAAGCTGGTACCTGTTGACTCCCTTTACCTGCTTAACCCACCCTCACTCTGTCCCTGTCTCCGGCAACCAAAAATCTGTTCTCTGTATCTATGAGATTGTTTTATTGTTATTGCTGCAGTTTTGTTTTTATTCCACATATAAGTGAGATCATGTGGTATTTGCCTTTCTGTGTCTCTGACTTATTTCACTTAGCATAATACTTTCAAGGACAACCCATGCTGTCACAAATGGCAGGACTTCACTCTTTTTTGATGACTGAATGAAATTCCACTGTGTGTAAAGAAAACACACAGTTCTCTTTATCCATTCTTCTATCGGTGAACACAAGTTATTTCCTTAGCTTGGCTGTCATAAATAATGCTGCAATTAACAAGGGGGCATATATCTTTTCAAGTTTGTGTTTTTGTTTTCTTCAGATAAATACCTAGAAGTGGAATTGATGGATCATATGGTATTTCCATTTTTAATTTTTTGAGGAAACTCCATACTGTTTTCCACATTGGCTGCACTAATTCACCTTCCCACCAACAGTGCCCAGGGTTCCCATTCCTACACATCCTCACCGATACAGGTTATTTCTTGTGGGTTTTTTTTTTTTTTTTTTTTTGAAACAGCCATCCTAACAGGTATGAAGTGATATCTCATTGTTGTTTCAATTTGCATTTCCCTAATGATTAGTGATGTTGAACACATTTTCATGTACATACTAGCCACCTGTATGTCTTCTCTGGAAAAATGTATATTTATATCCTTTGCTCATTTTTAAATCAGATTGTTTGTTTTTTGGTATTGAGTATATGAGTTCTTTTTTTTAAATATTTTATTTATTTATTTATTTGACGAGAGAGAGAGATCACAAGTAGGCAGAGGCAGGCAGAGAGAGGGGGAAGCAGGCTCCCTTTTGAGCAGAGAGCCCAATTCGGGGCTCGATCCCAGTACCCTGAGATCATGACCTGAGCTGAAGGCAGAGTCTTAACCCACTGAGCCACCAAGGTGCCTGGAGTATATAAGTTCTTTATACATTTCTTAATATTAACTGCTTATCAAATATATGATTTGCAAATATTTTCTCCCATTCAGTAGTTGTCTTCGCCTTTTGTTGATGTTTCCTTTGCTGTGTAGTAGCTTCTTAATTTGATATAATCCTATTTATTTATCTTTGCTTTCCTTGCCTATGCTTTTGGTATCAAATCCAAAACATCATTTGGCCAACACCAATGTCAAGGAGCTTACCACCTACATTTTCTTCTAGGAGTTTTATAGGTTCAGGTCTTACATTAAAATCTCATGTCCAATTTTGACTTAATTTTTGTGTATGGTGTGAGATTATGATCCAGTTTCATTCTTTAGCATTTTGCTATCTAGTTTTCCCAACACTATTTATTGAAGAGACTGTCCTTTCCCCATTACATATTCTTGGCTCCTCTGTTATAAATTATTGATTCTGTATGGGTAGTTTTATTTCTGAGCTCTCTATTCTGTTCCATTATCTGTATGTCTGTTTTTTATAGGAGGTTGCCATTTTAAATACAGGTCAACCTTTGGGATATCCAGGTAATAATACACAGTTTGATATATGGCTCTAGAACTTGTATCAAGATGTTAATTTAGTCAGAGCAGCCTCTTCCAAGATTTGGACTGCATAATATGGAATATGGAAAGGATAATCTTGTTTTAATGAGGGAATAATGGAGAGAACTTACATACAAAAGCAGAGATGATATTATCTGGGCTGGTGATGGAGAATGCCCAAAAAAGGGGCAGGATTGAGGAACTATTAGGAAGACTTCATAATCCTCACCTCTGTGTTCTTCCCACCTCTTGCACTCATTAGCTCAATGATGGGGGGCTCTATCTCCCTCAAATCTCTAGTCTCTCTGTCTCTTCTGCCACTACTAGAATAATTCTCCTAAAACTAAAAAGTCCCCCTGCCATTCTCTGGTTTAAAATCCATCAATGACTATCCATAATTCTCTTCCAAACCTCATACTGTGTGAAGACTATGACTGCCAGACCCCTGCCTGCTTACATGGACTAAGTTTCAGGCATTTCTCTCACCTTTGGCATTGTATTTTTAATAGATATTGAACCCACTTCCATTTCTGCAAATACGCCTCTCTCTTTTGACTCGGTCTTTTCAACACCCTTCTATTTCTTTCTGACTTTTCTAATGCCCCACTAAAGCTAAACTGCTGACGAGCAGAAACCATGTCTTACTCTTCTCTGTACCACTGGTGCCTAGCATTGCACAAGGCACAGATAGGCACATAATTATACCTGCCCTCCCTTTTCAGATGCCAAATACTTTAACCAGCATCAGGAACTACACCTATTTCGTCTTTATATTTCTCACAATGTTGTTAGCAAAGTACTTTATACTTAGTTTCCTCAGTAAATTCTTACTGAATTTGGTGAAAGTAGTGATAGAACTATAAATCCTGATAATTACTTAAAATAGGGAAATTATATTCCAAGTGTTACAAAATGGGTATAAATGAGCCATATGTGTTGATTATATATGGGGACTGAATATGCTATAAAGTGCACATATGGTAACAAGAACACAACTCTACTGTATTACTCAATGTGACTCATGTAAACCTAATATGCTAGCAATAAATGTTAATTATACATTCAATTAACAATTTACTTATCCTTTTGAAACTTAAAATGATTCGAAGGGGATTATTTGGGTCTCTTAAAAGCACTTCCCTGGTAAATTTAACCAGGTATTTTTTCCTCTCTATTAATTTCTTTAAAGTGTACAGAGGCCAGCAAAATTATTCTATTGACCTCAAAGTTTGGCTCCTTCACTTCAAGAAGAGGTTCTGCATGGTTATAAGAGATGCTCACATACAATCAATAGTGCTTTCTTTCCAAAGGCTTTGTTTGGGTCCTTTGCTGTTTAGTCAAAATTCTGGATGTATTCTCTATCCTCTAATATAATAAAACACACACACACACACACAATTCCAAAGTTACAGTGATGCAGACTGCAGTCAATTCCAGTACATTTTTATTGGTATTGTTTTAGGTCCACTTTCCTAATAATTTTAAGGGCATATCTTTGTGGGGTCCCTGGGTGACTCAGTCAGTTTTTTGGCTCAGGTCATGACTTCAGGGTCATGAAATGAGCCCTGAGTTGGGCTCTACCCTCAGTGCAGAGTCTGCTTGTCCCTCTCCTTCCCTCTCCCCACCCACTCACATGTGTGCCCACTCTCTCTCTCTCTTTTAAATGAATAAGATTTTTTTTTAAAGGAGCATGTCTTGGGATACTGTAGCTGTCCAGATCACTCAATAGCTCCTCAGCATTCCAAAGAGACTTTGTGTAGAACAAGTCTGTAGACAGTGTGGGGTCAGGAACTACTTAACTTGTTCATCATTCTCTCTAGTGCCTAGTATTACATATGGTACATTGTAGGTGCTTAATAAATGTCTGTTCACTGGAAACAGGTAGCATGGATTTATAGGACTGTGAGCATACATACTCCCTAGCAATATTAGTAACTCTCCAAAATACTTTGAAGAATAAAGATTATGGTACCTACACAAAGAAGCAAAAACAAAACAAAACAAAAACTGTGTTTGCACTAATCCTAATCCTGCAGTAGGTAGGGATTATCCATAGGAAAAAAGTGACATCCAAATTAACACTCACTATACGACAATGGAATCCCAGTACAGACATGGTACCTAACTCAGTTGGAGTAAAATGAATAGGAAAGAAAATCTATATACTGACATACACTTTATTGCATCAATTCTAAGACACATATTTTCCCATAATTTAACATCTCTAAGATAATAAATCATTTTAAAGTTAATGTTACTTATTGAAATCACCAAGATCTGAAGGAATGGAAGGTTGGTCCTTATTAGCTGAGTATGGTAAGAAGAAAAGCCACTGAAGAACTGCTTCAAAGCCATTATACAGGGGGCAGAGTCCCTCAGACCAGAAACAACAAAAATTTTAAGAACGGCAATCAGTTTCAAGCACTCTAATATGTGAGTTTGCATCAAATAGATGGTTCCCATGAACAAGAAAAAGGGAGCTGTACAATTTCCCTTGAGAAAGAAGACATCAATGGGCTTCCTCGGTAACTAGTTATAACTCAGGGATAGGTGGAATTTTCCAGTTAGCCTGAATAAAGCCTGGGAAAAGTGTTAGAAGAACAGGAGAGTCAACCCAAGATTTGTATGAAACCATAAAAGATCCCAGGTAACCAATGTAATCTTGAGCAAAAACCACGAAGCTGTAGGTACCACAACCCCAGATTTCAAGATATAATACAAAGCTATAGTAATCAAAACAGTATGGTCCCAACACAAAAATAGACACACAGATCAATAGACTAGAATAGAGAGCCTAGCAATAAGCTCACGATTGTATAGTCAATTAGTCTACAGCAAAGGAAGCAAGAATATACAATGGGGAAGAGATAGTCTCTTCTCTTCAGTTGGGAAAACTAGACAGCTACATACAAAAGAGTGAAACTGGACCACTTTCTCACACCATGCACAAACATAAAGCCAAAATGGATTAAAGACCTAAATGTGAGACCTAAAACCATAAAACTCCTAAAAGGAAACACAGACAGTAATTTCTTTGACATTGGCCTTAGCAACATATATATGGGTATGTCTCCTCAGGCAAGGGAAACAAAAGCAAAAATAAAATATTATAACTATACCAAAATAAAAAGCTTTTGCACAGGAAAGGCAACCACCAACAAAAGGAAAAGGAAACCTACTAAATGAGGGAAGATATTTGCAAGCAATATCTGAGAAGGGGTTAATATCCAAAATATATAAAGAACTTTATACCACTCAGCAGCAAAAAACAAACAAAACAAAAAAATAGAACAAAACAAAAAACAAAACAAAAACAAAAAAACCCCACAATAACAAAAAACCCCAATCAAATTAAAAAATGGGCAGAAGACCTAAACAGACATTCTCCCAAAGCCATAGAGATGGCCAACAGACACATGAAAAGGTGCTCAGCATCACTAAACATCAGGAAGATGCAAATCAAAACTATAATGAGATACCACCTCAAGTCAATCAGAATGACTAGTCAAAAAAGCAAGAAATAACAAATGAGAAAAGGGAACACTTGTGCACTGGTGGTAAGAATGTAAATTGGTGCAACCACAATGGAAAACAGTGTGAGGTTCCTTAGAAAATTAAAAACAGAAATACCATATAAGCCAGTAATCCCACTTCTGGGTATTTACCCAAAGAACACAAAAACATTAATTCAAAAGATAAATGCAACCTTATGTTTACTGCAGCATTATTTACAATTGCTAAGATATGGAAGCAGCCTAAGTGTCTACTGATAGATGAATGGATAAAGAAGATGGGATACACTCATATAATGGATTATTACCCGGCCATAAAAAAAAAAAGAGCTTGCTATTTGTGACCATAGCAACATGGATGGACCCAGAGTGTACATATTATGCTAAGAGAAATAAATCAGACAAAGACAAATATCATAAGATTCCATTTATTGTGGAATCTACAAAACAAAACAAATGAACAAACAAGCAAATAGAAAAAGAATCCTAAATACAGAGAACTAACTGGTTAACCAAAGGGTAGGCGGATTGGGGGATGGGTGAGATAGGTCAAGGGAATCAAGAGGTACAAACTTCCAGTTGTAAAGTAAGTGAGTCACTTATTTCCACTTACAAAATAAGGAAGGGATAAAAAGTAATATAGTCAATAATACTGTAATAACCTTGTATGGTAACAGTAGGGACTACACTTACCATGGTTAGTGCTGACTTATGTACAGTATTACTGAATCAATATGTTGTACACCTGATACTAACATAATATTGTATGTCAATTATACTTAAATAATAATTTTAAATAACAAAAAACTGGAAAAAAAAAAAAAAGACTGGGGGATTTTTCAGGGAAACATAGTGTTTTAGATCTTCCTGTCATTCTCAACCAGGCAGCAGTAATGACACAGTTGCCATTGCCTGCACATAAGTAAATATGGTCATGGCTTTCATATTGTCATTTTAATTGAGTTATATTAGTACTACAGGTGGTACGTTTAATTACCATTTAAAATGTCTTTAAAAATTATATTACGATTTTGCACTGAAATGAAAAGTTGTGTGTTCAGACACAGAAGCCCCACAGCAGGACATATATTTAATAGTACAGAGGCAAATTTCTGTCCTAAAAGCAATGAATTCTATTATTTCTTTTCTTGGACATCAAAACCAAAGTATTTGTTGGCATTAAAGGAGAAAGGCCCTATGAGAAGATAAAGATGTGTTATCTTTTTCTTCTGTTGACTATTACATGCCAGAAAAGAAAGTGCCAGCAACAAATTTTGTGGAACAGGTGTCAGTAGCTGATGAGGAAATCCCAGGGTTATAGTGGTGCACTCTTGAAAGAAACACTGCACTGGTAATGCTCTCTTGATGGCACAGAAGACCATTATCTTATGACAAAACAGATATATACTCTGGGTTTAAAGGGATGGAGAAAAATTATTCTAAATGTGAAACTGTTTTAAAAATATGTAAAGCAATTTATTTCACCAACTTTAAAATATGCACAATTATGATTTATGGTAAAACATCCTTAACAAAGTAATCTTTAAAAGGCTATTTCAATTAGTGTAAGATAAAAATTCTAAGAGCTAAAGTACTGTCACAGTTTAATGGAAAGCTTGTGTTTTTCTTCCTTTTTGAGTCAAATTGGTGTCTTATATTAGCAAACTTACATCTTATTTTGTTTCAATGTTGGCTGGATCCTAAACTATCTGGAAAATCCTGGGGAGGTAAGCGTTAATCAGAAATACAGAATCTAACTTTGGTGGTAAGAAGAAGAAAGGTAAATAAAAAAGATTAAAAGGCATTGAAAAGAAATGTTACATGTGACTAAAATAACAAACCACTGTCACTAATATAGTTCAATATAACAACACAAGCTGGGGCACCTGGGTGGCTCAGTGAGTTAAATCCTCTGCCTTCGGCTCAGGTCATGAACCCAGGGTCCTGGGATGGAGCCCCACATTGGGCTCTCTGCTCAGCAGGGAGCCTGCTTCCTCTTCTCTCTGCCTGCTTCTCTGCCCTCTTGTGAACTCTGTCTGTCAAATAAATAAATAAAATCTTAAAAAAAAAATACAAGCTGATCTTCAAAGCACTTCTAAGTGTGGAGTCCAGTCTTGGAGGTGTTTATCCTCTAAGAGTCCATCCTCTTCAGTGGGGTCTTGGAGGAAAGAGGGGACAGTAAGTATCTATCGAAGCAGCTGATTATCTAAATCAGCTCTGTTGCCTCTTGGATTGGTACTAGCTACAGCCGTATTGTGATGTTGTTTCCCCCTGTACTTTAATGGCATCTACTGCTGTCTGTGCTAGCACTCAGCCCAGAAAAAGTACGGGATTTATGGGAGAGCTGACTCTATCTGATGCTGATGATGCTATGTGGCTAGGTAAACCATTCATTTCAAAGTGACAGAATATGTCCCTTGCAGTGGTTTTAGACCCGTTCCAATACCTAGAACAGCATTTTACTGTGCTACAAAATTAACTTAGACTGACTTTCATGACTCTACATTTTTCATTTCCTTCTGAGTTGCCACACCCTCTGGGAATCAGTCTAGCTCTAAATGATTCAGGCAATGAGGCTTCCATTTCTTCCCCTGGGAAACTAATGTACAGTCTAATAGACTGTTAGGAAATTGTTTCTGATATTCAACCTACATTTTCTTTTCCCTAATTGCATCCCATTACTACATTCTAAACAATTTTTCTTCCTTCTTTATACCCTACAGATTCTTGTCTAGGACCATTTCAATTCGGCAGGCTTTATAAATTGCATTGTTTTTATTGTTTCTACTGGAAGTCAAACTTTCTTGTTTCTAGTTTTCTTGCTTGATAATTCTGCAAATTCCCTTGCTGCTGGCTGTTACTATGATAGTAAGAAGACTGCCATTTATTAATGGTCTGACCAGACAAGCATAGGAAATAGTACTGTCCTCTTATTTTGAATGCAAAAATTCAGTTACTATCATGATGGCTGTATATTACATCATCTGCATCTTTTCCATATACACACAATTTCCAAAAATTGATGTTATTTAAAGGATCTTCCCAAAATTATATTTTGATTTCTCTTATACAGTTTTTGTTTTGCATTCATCAGTGTTTTGTGTCCTGCACATCTTTTAGATCACCATTTTCCAGTAAACATCACATAAGTATACAACTTTCCCCAGTTTTATGGTATAAACAGTTTGCAAATAACAGAAATACACCTCAAAATAAGTATCACTAATCCCAAAGCTCCTTATTGCTAAATTCTGCCCCCCGTCCCCCTTTTTTTTCAATTTAGGGGGCCGGCCAGCTTTGTCACCCTCTCTGTGCCTGGCACGGTGCCCGCCTGGCCCATGCAGGTTCCAGCATCTCCAGTTCTCCAAAGCCAGCAGGGGAGCGCGTGCACCAGTGAGGAAGACTGAGCAGACTCCCGCCCCACGTAGAGTGGCAGGTCCTAGACGGCGTACTGGGCCAGTGAAGCTGAGGAGCTGCGGACCAGAAACTGGGGCAGGGGCGTCGCCCTGGACCCAGTCCCGCTTCACAGAAAGAAAGAAGCCTTACCTCTCTTCTTGGTTTGTTTTGGTAATAAATGCATCAAAAATGTATATAATATTTTTTAATGGGTACATTCTCACATCTATTACAGTTAATTAGGATCTTAACTCAGTGATTGACTTCCATGACTTCTTTGAGCCTCAAGAATGGATATGCTGCTATTCTTTCTCCCAGAAACAAATAAAATGTTCTTTTCACTATAACTCGCCTTCTAATAATTCATTAAATATTTATGGGAGACTAAGCTTGAATTCAGGGCACTATAAATAAAGGGGCAAAGCATTTCTAGACTTCAGTCAGCCTCTAAAATTGAAAACAAAACAAAACAAAACACAGACCACCCTAATGAAAAAGACTCACCCACTGCGGGGGTGGAGGGAGATGCCCTAAGGAAAGGTTTTTATGTGTTTTTAATGGAACCACAGTTTCTAAGAAAATCTTCTTAAGAGAGAGGACAGCTTTGAAAAATCTGCCACCTACTAAGTAATATTGTAAGGTGTCAAAGATAAATGTGTGTTGTTTACTGAAGGGTGATAATCTGACTTAACTTTAGAAAAACTGCCATATAATTAGTATTTTTCTATCTGAGTATATAACTTGACTTTAAACCATGACTGCAGTATTCAGAGCACAAGCCTTCCCACTATCCTTTCCCTGATCTTTCTAATTACCTTTCTTGCACAGCAGTGGAAAAGAAACTAGAAGCAAGATTCTTTGGGTCACATTCCCCAGAATGATCTGGGAGCATTAAAGTAGCACCTTGCAACCTCATGAAGTACCAGCAAAGCTTTCATTTGTCCTACTTTCCTTGGAGGACAGTAAATAGGGGAAGCTTCCTCAAAGGGAGTCAGTCATGTGGTTTTAAAAACGCCTATTTTTAGATTTTTATTTATGTATTTGAGAGAGAATATGAAGAAGGAGAAGCCAGAGAGAGAAGCAGACTCCCCGCTGAGCAGGCAGGCCCATACAGAACATGTCCCCGGATGTCAGGATCATGACCTGAGCCCAAGGCAATTGCTAAACCAACTGAGCCACCCAGGCATCCCTAAAAACACGTTTTCATCTTCTCCTTCTGTTTCTCTAGATGTGTTAGAAACATTCTGATAACGACAGACTTTGCCTCAGTCCTGTTTGGAAAACTATGAAGATTTTGTAAGAAATTTTTGAAGTATTCTCTTACAATATTTGTTGCTTTTTTTTTTTTTCCATTTTAAGGTAAATGAATGCACACTGCAAATTCTAACCTTGGGTATGAGAACTGATCAATAAAATCGATAATGATGACACTTAATACAAATTCAACTGTGTAAGTCAGAGAGAAGAGAGAATGGAAAAGAGAAAGAGAACAGTGTTGGTAACCTTTCTACTCACCGCATCAGAATACGGAGACCTGGGCATACATTTCTTCCACGGAGCATTGTCTCGATGAGCTAATGGCCTCTCATCACAAGAGGATATTGCTGTGCCAAATGTCATAAAAAAGTTTTATACTTCTTGACTTCACCTGGACAATCAGTTATGGATCCATTTGCAGCAAAAGTCTTCAGAAGAATAATGTATACACGCTATTTTCAATTACTTTCATGAAATTCTATTTTCCAATATTTTACTTTGAATTAATTTCAGGCTTACTCATGAACTGATATAAGAATAGTACAAAGAGGGGCTCCTGGGTGGTGCAGTGGGTTAAAGCCTCTGCCTTCAGCTCAGGTCATGATCCCAGGGTCCTGGGATCAAGCCCCGCATCGGGCTCTCTGCTCAGTGGGGAGCCTGCTTCCCCCTCTCTTTCTGCCTACTGCTCTGCCTAGTTGTGATCTCTGTCAAATAAATAAATAAAATCTTAAAAAAAAAAAGAATAGTACAAAGAGATCCTATATAGTCTTTGCCCAAATTCCCTATCACCTTTATCATTTGCACTATCATTTCTCTTACTCTCATATACATACTATTTTTCAGAACTATTTGAAATGCCCCTTAACAACTAAATATTTCAGTGCGTATTTCCTAAAAATAAAGTTAGTCTGTCACCTGATTACAGCTCATTTATCAAAATCAGAAAGCCAATATTGATGTAATATTATTATATAATCAACTGACCTTATTCCTCTTTTGTCACTTATTTTTTTAAAAAAGTGTTCTTTAGAGCAAATACTAATACTAATAATTGTGGTCATGAATCCAATCAGAGATTTTTTTTTTTTTTTTGCAATTTCAGTTTACAGTTGTTTGTAGAAAAGGAAGTGGTTTTGCATAGCAAGCTTTCATTCTGCAATCATCCTAAACTCACATATTAGTTCTATTAGTTTGTTTTTGTAGATTCCACCATACTGTTTACATAGATGATCATTTTGTCTTGGAATGAAAAGTTTTCTTATTCCTTTCCAAACTGACTGGTTTTTGTTTCTTTTTCTTGCCTTATTGCACTGACTGGAACCTTTAATACAATCATGAATAAAGTCTTAAGAGTGCACATCCTTGTCTTATTCCAGTTCTTAGCAGAAAAGTATTCAGTCTTTCACCATTAAGTATGATGTTAGCTGTAGCTTTCTATAGACACCCTTTTTCAGGATATGGAAATTCCCCTCTGTAGTGCGTGGAATGATGGCCTCCTGAGAAACATGTGTCTGTTCGAATCCTTGCACCTGTGAGTGTTATCCTATTTGGAAAAAAAAAAAAAAATCTTGGCAGTTACAATTAAGTTAGGGATCTTTAGACAAGAGCATTATGGATTACCCAAGTGGGCTCTAAATTCAGTAAGTGTTTTACAAGAGAAAAGGGGAATCCACAAACACACAGAGGAGAAGATGAAGTGAAAGACAGAGGTAGTCGGAATGATGAATCAAGAAACCAAGAAAACCAAGGAAAGCCAACAGCCCCCAGACTGGGAAAGGCACAGAAGGATTGTCCCCTGGAGCCTCCACAAGGAGTGCAGTCCTTGCTGGCACCTCAATTTTAGACTTCTGACCTCCAGAACTGTGTGATAATAAATTTTTGTTGCTTAAGTTAACCAATTTGCAATTATTCCAACTGCAATTTGCAATTACAGCAGTCAGAGGAAGCTAATACACCTTCTATACCTACTTGGTGAGAGTGTTTTTGTTTCTTTTAAAATCAGGAATGGACACTGAATTTAACAAAGGATTTTTCTCCAACTGCTTCCCTCCCGCCATTTGTTAATATGGTGTATTGCGCTGACTGATTTTCAGGTATTAAACCAACTTTTTATACCTGGGATAAAGCCCATTTGGTCATGTCGTATGACCCTTTCCTGTACTGTTGAATTCAACTTGTTAAAATTTTGTTCAGCATTTTTTCATTTTGTTTATGAGACGTATTGGTCTGCAGTTTTCTTGTATGGTATTTGGTTTTAGGATCTGAGTAATGTTGGCTTCATAGAATGAGTCTGAAGTATTTCCTCCTTTTAAATAATTGAAAGATTGTGTATAGAGTTGATATTATTTCTTCCTTAAACAGTTGGTAGAATTCACCAGTAAAGACATCTGGGTTTTGTAAGGAGCCCAACTCAGGACTTGATCCCAGGATCATGATGGGAGCTGAAGGCAGATGCTTTAAACAACTGAGCGACCCAGGCATCCCCAATGGCTTAGATTTTCTATTCTATATCCTATATTCTATTCTACTCTTTTTGTGTGTGTGAAACTATATGTTCTGTATTTCTTCTTTTTTAATGTCTATTTCTAAAATGTTTTTCTTTTACATTTTTCTAGAGCATTATCAATTTCTTGCTATCTTTTCAGATTCCGTGATTGTCTAGCTACTTCACGTTGAAGCTGTTGTATTAGAGATTTATGCTTTTCCTGCAAACCTTTGATCATTGTCTTAATTTTCTAGACTATTAAAAAAATCTGACAGTAATTTTTATCTTGTTTGTGACTCCATTTTTCTGGCATCTTCTCATCCGTTGGAATTTATTTATAACTTATTTATAAATTGCAATTTATTTATATGAATTTGGATTGCAAATTATTTTTTCTGTGTTTGAATGAAGTTGTTTGGGGGGTTTTTGTTTGTTGTTGTTTTTACTAATTAGTTAAATTGGGAAAATGTTCCTATATAGGGAGCAGAGAAAAGTCATAGTTTCACAAATTCATGCCTTAAGAGCTCCTTTTTCTGCTGCTAGTATGAATATATTAAGAAATATAGCTCTTTTTTGCTTTCATTTCTGTGTCTGGAGGCTAGGCTTGACTCAGAAAGTTGTCTAATCATCTTGCACAGTGACAGATGGTAGCTACACCGGAGCACAGTGTAGCCTATAGAGTCACTGAAGCACGCTGTTGTTCACCTGAAATATAATGTCACATTGTGTGTCAACTACACTCAATAATAAAATAGATATAATTTCCCCTGAATCTAGGCAAGAAAGAAAGGGGGGGGAAGGGGGGGAAGGGGAGAGAAGAGGAAAGGAGAGGAAGGGAGGGAACAAGGAAAGAGGGAGGGAGGGAGGGAGATATCCTGACTCTTCCTCTGAAAGGCCCAGAATTTTAGACTTCCACATCATCATTCTCATGTTCAAAAATTATGTTTTGTGGTTATGGTATATCCCGAGGCGTTTCTCTCTTGGTCTCTTCTCTAGGGCTCCAATTTGTTCAATTTAGGTTCTGTTCTCAATAAAACAGCTTCTTCAGTTTCTTCTCTATCATCCTAAAAACGCACATTTGTTGAATACATTTGAGATTCTTCAGGACTTGGGATGCTTCACTAACGTGTGAGTCTTAGAGAGCACTCTGTGATTTCTTACAGCTTTTCCTCCTTGTCTGTAATTTAGAGTCTGTGTGAAATTTTCTGTTTCACTGATTCTTCTTTATTTGCCTAGCTTCCCTGTGTTGAATTTTAGCTAAATCCCTCTGTATTCTGAGGATTGTAGGAATTCTGATCATCTAGCTTTGCTGAAAACAAAATCCGTTTTTATAAAAGGATTATTTTTTAAAATGTCATGACTGTCATATTCTTTCTGATGGAAAAGAATGCTTTTTAATTTAAATAATGTGGTTGGTCCATAAAAGAAAAAGTATAATACCTAAGAATCTGATGATGAAGTCAGGAAAACTTACCTTATGAAATAAAAATTAATTAAAAAATTTCATGATAACCATGATTATTTGTTTAATTCAAAGTATAATTTTTTGTTAATGCATTTATGTATCTATATATATGATAAGAGTTAATGATAAATAAAATTTCTATAAGCCAGGGTCCCCTGGATGGCTTAGTCAGTTAAGCATCTGACTCTAAATTTTGGCTCAGGTCAGGGTCTCACGTTCATTACCTAAAGGTCGTGAGATCAGGCCCACGTTGGGCTCCATGCTCAGCAGGGCGTCTGAGATTCTCTCCCTCTCCCTCTGCCTCTCCCGCAGCTCATGCATGTACATGTGCGTTTTCTCTTCCTCAAATCAATCAATCAACCGATCAATCAATCAATCTTTTAAAATTTTCATAAGCCATAGCCCCACTTTTCAAGCTTCTTATATTATTGAGGCGATGGTAATAATAACATACATAAATAACTACTAGAAAATGCACAATAGGCTATTAAAGATAATTCTTAATTAATATCTTATGTAAGAGAGAACTATTCTGACCGAAGGAAGAAAAAAGGCTTCATGGAATATGTATTATTTCAATATAACCTAGAAAATGAATGGAAAGCCCAAGTTAATGTTTTTGAGGATGTGAGAGATAAAAGTAGGAATCCTAAGACTGAGCAAAGGCAAAAAAGTGAGAAAATTTAAGATGACTAGAATTCTTAAGTAGTAGTTATATGTAGATATAAACTCGCTCAGAGAGAAAACTCTTGAAAGTGTTACTCCAGGCAGTTCAGACCAAAACACATTTCAAAAATTAATACCCTGTTCATTTATATTATAAGAGAATGGGGGTTTATCCAAGTTCCATTTGGTTGAACAACCCTCAGCAGGGGTGTAAATACATTATTAGATACTGAGAAAACTGTTAAAAAATTAATGGATATTTGTTTTTCAGTTTAGAAATGAAAAAAGGAATCATTGTGACCTTTAGATCTGTCATTAACTTTTTTTTTAATCTCTTTTGGGGGAGTGAACAGATCAATTAAGCAGAGGTACCCTCAATTTTAAGTACCATTTATTTATTAAATATTTATTTAACATCTACTTTTTTTTTAAGATTTTATTTATTTATTTGACAGACAGAGATCACAAGAAGGCAGAGAGGCAGGCAGAGAGAAAGAGGGGAAATCAGGCTCCCTGCTGAGCAGAGAGCCTGATGTGGGGCTCGATTCCAAGACCCTGGGATCACGACCTAAGCCAAAGGCAGAGGCTTTAACCCACTGAGCCACCCAGGTGCCCCAACATCTACTATTTGTAAGCCATTTGTTGTGTGGCTTATATTTTTCCTCCAAAAAAGAGAAATCTGCAAACATTCTTCTTTCTAACTCTTTAAACACTGGCTCTTAATCTTAGCTACATATTAGAATAAGAGGGATCTTTAAAACTAATGCTGATACCCAAGACCCCTCTCTACCAACTAAATCAGAACTTTTAGGGGTGGTGGGTCCAGGTTGAAATACTTTTTAGACTTACCCAAATGATACTAATGGGAAGCCAGGGTTGTTGAGAGCTACTATATTGACTACTATATTGACTAGACAGCAGGAAGAGGGAGTGTATTACTCTATGGAGATAACTCATTTTGGGTTGCTTTTATCAGTATTTGTATTTGTGCTACTTTTCTTTAAATATACCTCTTCTTCAAACAAAAATGGTCCATATTTCTGAATAGTTTGGTTTAGGAGTATAGTCCATATTCATGGAACAGAATCAAGAACATTGCCTCATTAGCCAAAAAATTTGATGGATTAACAAAACTGAATAAAACCTGGATTTAGAACACAGGGCTAATAAGGCCATGGGCACAATCTTTACAAAGGACTATTGGCTTTATTCTACCCCCTGTCCACAGAACGTTCCCAACATTCAAAATGTTCCTTCTTGGTCATAATGAAGTCTAGGTAATGAACAAGAATAAATAACTGCAAATCTATCACCTCTATTGAAAGCATGCTCAGTTATTAGTCAAGAATGTGATGTTCATCTATGAAGAACAACACAAACTGAGAGGATGCTAATCAAAGGTGTAATCAGGTCCAAACAGATGCACTCTGACAAAGAATTAAGCACAGTCTGTAAGTCAGCCTAGGTACTGAAGAAGGACAATTCCTCTGTACCTTCCTTTCAATGTGCCATGCTCTAATCTAATCTAAGTTGGTTAGATTAGAAATGCAAAATCTCAGATCCCATTCCAGACCTACTGAGCCAGAATCTGACTATAGCAGGATCTCCTGGTGATCTATGTGCACATTTAAGTTTGAGAAGCATTAAACTAGACTCATAAATTTGTAGCATCAACTCTTGCATCAATAATATAATCTCTGAAATCATTATGTTGCTTTAATAAGAGAAAATAAATATCTTCCTGAAACAACACAATCCCATTTCTCACTCAATAAGAGTATAACATCCTGTTAAAAATTAATATAATTAAAAATGGATTGCTATTTTTTTAATGATTACCCACGTTCTTTTTGTCCTCTTTTTTCTTGCACTACGGATTTGTGTTCCAAATGTTATTTATGCATCTCTCTTCCTTTGGTTCTACGTTTAACTCAAAGAATTTTTTTTAATCATAATTCTATTTTCTCCTCATACAAGACTTAAGAAAACAATTGTCAAATAGCTTAGTTTATTCTATTATTTAATTTCTCTAAGTATCTTGATAGACTACAGAGCCATTCCTATATATTATATATTACTTAATACTATATACATAATACTTAATAATACTTAATACTAATACTATATTACTTAATACTATATATTACTTAATATTACTTAATAAACAGAGCTATCTAGTGAGCTTCTGCATTATTACTCCTTTATTGGAGAGGCCCCAATTACTTCTTTTTCCATTCATTCATACTAGGTTTCTTATTAAAAATTACTTTAAAAAAGCAACACCGTATCTCAAATATTAAACTTCCTAATTCAAAAGGGTTTTATACTGCACTTTTAGAAAGTTTTTCTTGTCTAACATATTTGTGTAAACAAAATAAAAAAGCATCTTACAAAGTGAAATCAACAGCCTATTTCCTTGATACAGAGAAGACAAGATTTTTGAAAATTGATGGACTCTCATTTATCATCAGATTATGTGATGAGGCAAAGAGAGCAAAGCTCTGTTTTTACATTCTTCTATGGGTTAAAGTTCTATCATCAGCAAGCTCAACATATCAGTGATGTCGTCCCTCACATGGCTTGTTAGTAGGCATGTGTAGCCTAGGACTCACCCCCACAACACAATAGTATCCGTCAATACTATAATATAGCTTAGACCTCTGTCTAGAACTCCCCCATCCCATTTCATTGTTTTAACATTTGCATATATTTATATAACAATCAGTTTCTTGTTCTTATTTTCTCCCTCTTCTCCCCAACCCCTCTCCTCTCTCAATCTGTTTTTGTTTGCTTTGTTTTGGGATAACTGTTTATCCAACTATATGTAAAGATAAGAAAAAGGGAAAGGGGTTACCGATGTTCTCCTTATTCTTAAGTCTTTTGGTTAATTCTCAGTCCTCATTTTACTCACTCTCTCAGCAGCATTTAATACATTTCATAACTTCCCTCTTCCTGAAACATATTCCCTTTCATGATGTCCTGTCTTGGGACTCTCCCTTCCTCACCTGCTTCTTCTAGCACCAAAATTAATTTCTCCTCCGTTCCCCTACCTTGACATTTTGGAGTGCCCTCAGAACTTAGTCCTCTCATCTACTCCCTTCTCCATCAGCATTTATCTATAGGTGAGCTCATCTAGCTCCATGCTTTAACTGCCACTTATATGCAGAAGACTCCTGATATATTTTCAGCCCTCACTACTCCATCTCTAAGTCCATATATTCAATTGCCAACTCAACCTCTCAACTTTTATGTCTGATAGCTCTAGAAATTAACACACCCAAGACCAAACTTATTTTCCAGCCCCCCAAACCTGCCCTCCTCCTAGTGTTCCTTAGTTTGGTAAGCATAAGCTCCATACTTACAAAAATCTTAGAGATACTCAAGAGAATCTTGAGTTCTTCTTGATCACAATCCACATCCAATCCATTGATGATTCCTGTCAGGCCTGCTTTTGAAATAGAGAAACCTCATCACTTTTCCCAAATGACAACTACCACTCAGGCTCAACCTATCACTGTATCCCACCAGGTCTATTGCTAGAATTTTCTAAATGTTCTCCCTGCTTCTGACCTGGCTTCCGAAGTACTGATCTCAACACACCAGATATTTTCTTTCACAGCACAAGTAAGAGCTTGTCATTCCTCTTTCCTATTTCATGCAGAGAAATCCCAAAGTCTTTATGATAGTACAAAAGTCCTTTTCCAATAAAGTTCTTACTACATTTGCAACTTCCTGTCATATCACTAGAATCTCATCCGGGCCTCTGGGCCCCTTGGTGTACCTCAGGCATGCCAGGTATACCCCAGGCTCAGTACCTACACACTTGCTATTCTCTCGGCTTGAACGCTCTTACCTTACTCCTTCCCTTCCTTCAAGTCTCAATTCAAATATTATCTTTTCATAAAGAACTACTTTTAACCAGCTCCTTTCTTACCACCAATCCCTCTTCATCTTTTTACTTTGGTTTGTTTTTCTTCTTAGCCCTTATGATTACTGGTATTTTATGTCTAGATTAGCATATTGTCCATTTCTCCAACAGAATGCAAGAAGAGAAGCTTCATATGTCTTGTTCACTACTGTTTCCCTGGTATCTAGAATCTTAGAATTGTACCTACTCAATAAACGTAGTATGAAGGAAAACCTGAATAGGTAAGTGTAGAAAGTGCATGCAAAGGCCCTTTTTAAAAAAATTTATTTATTTTTTTTTGCAAAGGTCCTTTCTCAGAGACATAATAGTCTGTGAGGTTTGTGAATAGTGTACGAAGTTGTTTATAACTAGTGGACTTCTATAAATATGAGTTGTGATCATTGAGATTCTCTGAAAATACAATTCAAAAAATTACGTTTTTTAAAAATTTATAAACAATAACATCTGAATACAGGTTAAAACAACTGTAGAAACCACTGATTATACAAACACCTGTTAAGTTTCTTCTTTGTGTCAAGCACTAATGTTAAGCACTAGCACTACAATCAGGGAAACTGATATCTGACAACA
The DNA here is from genome assembly GCF_030435805.1 of Mustela lutreola. Classification (NCBI taxonomy): domain Eukaryota; kingdom Metazoa; phylum Chordata; class Mammalia; order Carnivora; family Mustelidae; genus Mustela; species Mustela lutreola. The sequence continues at coordinate 104,913,557 of NC_081295.1, read as the reverse complement.
AATTTTGGGGGGGCCATAAGTGGAGAGCTACCTAAGATAATGTAAAGAATCTATATGTGACTTTACTACATAATTCTTCTCCTAGCCTCATTAAATGATTTATCCCCACAAGTGATGACAGTTGAGTGATATAAGTGTGGTAAAAAAGTCACAGCTGGAGGCAGGGCTGGAGTCATAAGGAAGTGCTACTTCTAGCCTAAGAAGGAAATCTCTGAAACATTTTTAGAGCAAAAGACAGTCTCTGAAGTTTGACAAGCACTTGTTATTAGTATCATTTGTTTAACAACACAACAGACCCTCTGCCATTGTTGTCTATATATCTGTGCTCTGTGCTATTATATTACATCCTCTTGGAGGAGGGGTGTCAAGCATGGTAAATATATAACCTAGCACTCAATATATTCTTGTTACTTGGTTGAATTAGGAACTGGGCAAAATAACACAATAAGCTAGTAGAGCCATAAACAACATCCTGGATTAGTTTAAATCATCATCAAACATAAAATTTCCTCCTATTATTTAGAATCTCATAATCTCCTTTCCCCATGGGAGTGAAAATCTTTATGTATTTGAAAAGCCATAGAAGCCCAAGCTAGAGTTCTTAATTTTTTTTTTCAATCTAAGTATTAAAATAAGCCAAGAACATGCATCTGTCAAAATGACAGGTTGGATATGGACTTCAAATAATACTGTATTCTCACTTTTTTTCTTAATATCATCCTCCCACCTCAGACTTAGAGTGAACCAAAGTCTGGGATGCAAAGTAGCTCATTCATATTTTAATTCAGCTAAAGAGAATATGAACTTAATCCAAAACTTCCCATATAGTTGCGTTATGAATTTATAACTGCAGCTCCATAATTTATAGGTTGATAGGACATATTTCCAAAATAACCTGGTATGACTAATGAAACAGTGTGTCACAGTTCACCAACTGAATAGGTAATATAGTTACTGGCTTGATTTCTAAATCGCTAAACTCTTCATGAGGATAGGAGAGCTGCATCTCTCTGTGATGGAAATAAAGAAGGAACACATGTGACATGAACTCCAATAGCATTAGGATTGAATTCCACACACCAGATATGAATTTAAGTTTGGAAAGGGATATAAGAACCCATTTCTAAATTTTCATATTTGGAAAATATTATCGGGGTCAGATTCCTCAATTCAAATAAAAATAATGATGATAATAATAATGCCTGTTATTGATTGGGCATTTAATAGGTGGCAGGCACTATTAGGAGCACTAACAAAAATATACTAAAAAACCCTAACAGCAAGATATGACTAGCTCCTACCTCCATTTTAGACACAAAGAAACTTCTTGCTTTTCATTCAACTGACCTTCTAGTTTAACAGTTCCTCTTCCTTTCGTACACACTTTTATATGTTTATCTTTGGCCTTGCTCTTATAATTAGAACATGACTTTATTTCTAACCTTATAAAATTTTCTGGTTCTTACTTTACCTCTTCTCTCCTGGCAGTTCTATTACCTCCCAAACTCTATTAGGATAATCAAAATATAATGCTTGAGGATCTACCATTAACTTAATCTCACAACAGAGAATTCTCAAGCTAACTCCAATTGGAAGAATGATAATATTTTTCCTTTAAAATGAGGGGACACATAAATTTAAAAGATTTGCCAAAAATACCTGACCCCCCACATATATTGAAGTATTATTCAATAGCCGAAATATGGAAGCAAATTAAGTGTCCATCAATAAATGAATGGGAGCTTTATGTCCAATAAACATGCTATTTGCAACAACATGGATATACCTAGAGGGTATTCTGCTAAGTGAAATAAGTCAGACAGGGAAAGATAAATACCATATGATTTCACTCATATATGGAGTCTAAAAAACAAAACAAACAAATAAACAAACAAAAAGCAAAATCAGACTTATAAATACAGAGACCAAGTGGATGGTTGTCAGAAGGGAGAGGGGTAGGGGAATGGGCAAGATGAGAGAAGGAAAGTGGGAGATCCAGGCTTCCAGTTCTGAAATAAATGAAGTCCCATAAATAAAAGGCTGAGCAAGGGAACATAGTCAATGATACTGTAATACCATGAATAGTAACTGATGGCAGCTACACTTGTGGAGAGCATGCCATAACATAAGAGAGAAGTTGAATCACTATGCCATATATCTGCAACTAATTTAATATTGTGTGTAAACTATACTAAAATAAAAAATATTTAAAACCATTTCTGGTTAAGGCATATTTCACAACATATAAAATTCAGCCTATGGTCTCTGTTCCATATGCCAACCCTCATTCTCAGGCCAGAATCCACGTAAACAAATAACAGGTCTATCAAGCAAACCCCGTGGAGAGCCCTGAAGAGATGTATATATCTTAGAATTATTTTGTGATCCCATTTAGATCATATTTAGGGCAGATCACTTAATAGAGAAGGGTAAAATCTGGCATTAGATAAATCAAATAATTCATCTTAGAATTATTTTGTGATCCCATTTAGATTATATTTAGGGCAGATCACTTAATAGAGAAGGGTAAAATCTGGCATTAGATAAATCAAGTAGTTCAACCCATTTTGAGAAAGGCCCTATAATGCTTATACCAAGAGTAACACTGTAATGTTTCACGCTTCTTAACTTTGTGTTGGACAGCAACTGAGGATGCTAGTAAAGAGAACGTGCAAACCAGATTTCTTTAGAGCACCATGCTGTAACTGGGAAGAGAAGAATAGCTATTTGATCAATGAGAGAATAGTGTTTATGTCCTTTAGAGTTCTATGTCCTTTAGAGCTCTGTGCTATAGCTGGGCAGAAAGGAATAGCTATTTAATCAATGACACAGTAAGTGTTTCTTACAAAGTATCTCCTCTTGTTTACACATAAAAAATAATTACTCACTTGAGAAGCAATCTTTAAAAACTTCCTTTACCTGGAGTGTTAACCTTGTATTAGAAAACAAATATGTATTGTTAGGGGTGCCTGGGTGGTTTGGCTGGTTAAACATCTGCCTTCGGCTCAGGTCATGATCCCAGGTCCTGGGATCAAGTCCCATGTCCAGCTCCATGCTCAGCAGGGGGTCTGCTTCTCTCTCTGCCTCTCCCCTGCTCGTGTTCGCTCTCTCTTAAATAAATTAATAAAAAAATGTTTTTAAAAAGCAAATATATATTGTTACACAAAGGAATAACAAATCCTAAAATCATTTTTTATTAATAATAATTCTCATTCAGGTATTTTGCCCCAAACCTCCAAATGCAAGGTCATTACAGCCAAGTCAACAGAAATAAGAGTTAATTAAGCAAACTATATATCTAGAGAAGAAAAGCTAAAGATACATAAATCTAAAAACATCACAGCAGAACAAAGATTCAAATGGGGGTGCTAAGCTGAAAATAGATTTAGCTGTCTGTTTTCCATAACCAATTAACATTTTTATAAGCCAGTGGATAGGTTAAAAGACTCAATAGAAATATGTTTTTCATAATAAATGCAGCATTAAGTGATAAAGGAGAAAATGAAAAGAAAAATTGAAATGTTTGTCTTTCAGATTTTGTGGCTATGGTTCAAAAATATATTCTTATAATGAGATTAAAATAAAAATTTCTAGATTTACAGGATTGCAAAGGGTTCTTCCAAAAGAAGTAAGAGTGACAGTAAAACAGCCTCTGCCTGGCTTGACTCTTTCCATTATGCATTATGCTTGATTCTTTCCATTAATCATTTCCTAACAATGGGCACACAGACTGAGGAAGTATGTTTACATTCATTGCAGAGATGAGATAACAGAGACTTGCTAAGGTTAAGTAATTTGCCTTCAGTCAGTTCTCATCAAACTTCAAGTTCATGTAATCTGACTCCTAAGATTTGACTCAATTATGTAATTATTCTAACTCAAAAAAGATAAAGAAATAGTTTGATGGCAATAGACAAATATTTTTTAAAGGATAGTTAGAATTTCTTCACCTGCAGTGCTCATGCTAAATACGTCTGGGACTACAACATATTTGGACACTCGTTTAAATATATAGTATTTATGTGAATAATATACATAAGATTCAATATTAATTAAACACTTACTCCGTACCTGGTGCTCTTTTTCTTTTTATGTTTTTTGGTTTTTGGTTTTTTAATCTGGTACTTTTCTAAAGGCTTTACATGGATGAGTCATTTAAGCCTCAGAGAATTCTATATCATGGGTAAAATTATCACTCTCTTTTGACAGATGAGAAAGAGATTGAGGCTTCAGTTACATGCACATATTTCAACTGTTCAGGAACTATGTTTGGCCAGTGGCCACCATATTGGATAGCACAGTTCAAGATGGTCTCTTAAAGTTTAGCCTTTCTCTTCTCTAACCCAAGATATATAAACTGCTATCAAGATAATCATCCAAACCCCCACTTTTATAGCTTCATTCCTATACTTAGTAATCTCCTGTAGCTTTTTAATGAAGTGACTGTATCAAATTCAGAATCCAAGCACACATCACAGTCTAACAAAGAATGTCCTTGTATTTCTTGAACCTAAATGTCATTGTTCTCTGCTTCCATAAAGCCCTGGATCCTTTAGTCAAACTAGTCTGTACATCCCATCTCGATCCTTCACATGTGTTTTTCCTCCCCCTATTAGCCCCATCTCCTTCTCTTCAATACTGCTGGTAGTCCTCATTGAAGATTATAGTAATAAGAGGTATCATGGATGAAACTTATGGCATGATTATTCCTTTATGACAATCATCACTGGCAGTATCCCTTTAGTATAGCAGATGTTATGCATTTAATTTATAATATGTTGCAATTTATGCAATGGTTTGGACTTTTTTTTTCCAATGTGAAAATAATCTATGTTTATAGTAGACCAGATTTCAGACATTTTGACCATGACCCATAGGCCACATTAATAAATGCATTTAATCCTATGAACCAACATACAATTGTGTGTGTGTGTGTGTGTGTGTGTGTGTTAAAAAGCAATATCTACATGAATATGAGTTGCCACAGTTTGAAAAAAACACTGTTCTAGACTATGTCAGCACCAAACCTAGGTATTACTAGATTGCAATAAAAATCAAGGAAAAAGAAACAGGTTAATTAGGGCACAACTAGGAAGTATGAGTGTTAATCTAGACGATGATCCTGGAAACAGAAAGCCTGAAGTTCACATGTAGCAGAATTCAAGTACAAAGTTTAAAACAGGAGAAAAAAAGACAACTGCACTCACAGAGATAACAAGGGCCAATGTATGTGATAGAGGTAGGAAATAAGTAAATACTCAAACAAAAATTGGTTAAGCAAGGTGCTCAACTAATAAACCCTCTAGGTAATAGGAATTTGAAGGGCCAGGTTTCATAACTTAAAGGAAAACTCGATGAGCAAAGAAAAGAGTATCAGAAAATTTAGGTATAGGACACTAAAAATACAGGAAAATTTGCTACTGATTCATAAGGGCAAGTTTCCTGGTTCATGAGCTATGCAGTTAGCCAGAGCTCTGTGCTCAGAGCTATGCTTGATTTAAATGCTTCGCTAACAATGTTTTGAAAATCTGTTTGTTTGTTTGTTTGTTTGAGGGACAGAGAGAGAACATGCATGTGAGTGGTGGGAGAGGAGCAGAGAGAGGGAGAGAGAATCTGAAGCAGACTCCCTGCTCAGCACAGAGCCCAACGCAGGGCTCAGTCTCCGGACCCTGAGATTGTGACCTGAACTGAAATCAAAAGTTGGATACTCAACTGACTGAGCCACCCAGATGTGCCCTCAATAATTTTATTTTAATTTTATTTTTGTCTTTAGTAAGTGAATTCCAGTGGGGCAATGGAGCATGCATGTGAATAGAGAATATACATAATGTGCATTAGGCCTATCCACCAGGCATACACAATACTTGTGGACCCACCAGGCATAAGAGTTCAGTGAAACTCAAAGCAAGTACAGATTAAGTGTGTTACATATTCAACTGAATAAGCAGAGGCACAACAGCTCTAAGCAACCAGGTATTCCATTTTAACCAGAACTTGCTTCAAATGCATAAAGCAAGCAATGGAGTTCTAAGAACACAAATGATTAAGAATCATAATCATATCCTTTCTTATGCATGTTACTTCCTTGTATTATCCAACTAATTATGCTAAAAGATGGCATAGAAGAATAGAGAAAGATAAAATAACCCATAGTCCCCTTTCTTTTCAGTTGTTACTCACCCACTAATAAGCTGAAGATAAGCTGTCAATAGAATGCATGTGTCCAAGAAGTAAAATAAAAACAGTTTAGTTAGTTTTATGTAGCATTCCCACTGTTCTGGTAAGAACAAAATCCATATCATATACAAATTTTGCACTTTTAGAGATTCTACATATAAGTTAAAGGCTCAAATAGCTGTGTTAAAACTGGTAGAAATATAAAAATGAATGGTAAGATTTGTAAGTTTTTTTTTACTTAGAATAACTATTAGCATACTTAAAAAAAATCACCATGACAATCCAAAAGAGACAGCAGAAAAAAAATTAAGCTTTGTAGTTTAGTACCTTTAATGGCCCCTTTCCTGTTTTTCAAATAATGGTCCTATATTTTTATTTTTGCACTAGGTGTACAAGCTATGTAGCTAGGGTTGTCCACGGAATTTTTAAAACCCTAAAGTATGGCAACAACTGCAGGTAAGAAAAAAATAAATACACTTGGCTGAAAAGTACTACTTGCTGGCCCAATCATCTCTTCAGCCCACCCCATCCTCCACACATCTATACCTAGATAAAGTTTTCAGGTTTGTTTGTTTGTTTGTTTGTTTTTAAAGATTTTGTTTATTTATTTATTTATTTATTTGTCAGAGACAGGCTCAGAAGCAGAATGGGGGGGGTGCTGGGGCAGAGGGAAGAATCAGTAAACTTGAAGACAGAGAAATCAGCCAATCTGGAGAATGAAGAGAAAACACACTGAAGGAAAAAGCGGGGGGCGGGGGGGGAGTACATCATCAGGGAACTGTGTTATCAAAGTCCCAGCAAGAGAGGAAAAAGATGACAGTGCAGAAAAATTATTGAAAGCATAATAGTGGAAATCGTTCAAATTGGCAAAAACCCATAAACCTAGGGAAGCAGAACAAACCCCAAACATGAAAAATTCAAAGAAACTGATGCCGAGAAAAATCATAGTCAAACTTCCGAAAGCTAAAGACAGACATCTAAAAATGATAGAATACCTTATACCTATAGTAGAAAACAATCTGAATAAGAGGGAATTTCTCATCAGAAACCATGGAGGTCAGGAAATTGTGGAGTAATATTTTTTAGGGCTGAAAAGGAAAAGAATTGTGAACCTTAAATCCTATATCTAGTCACCCTACCCTTCAAAAAGGAAGAGAAAACCAAGACATACTCAGATAAAGGAAAACTGAAAGGATCTGGCATCTGCATACTTTCCTGTAAAAAGTTGCTGAAGAAATCTTAAATAGAAAGGAAAACAATAAAATAAGGTGTGTTAGAGGATCAGGAAAGAAGAAAGAACATAGTAAGCAAAAATATAGACAGCTGAGGCACCGGGGTGGCTCAATGGGTTAAAGCCTCAGGTCATGATCCCAGGGCCCTGGGATCAAGCACCGCATGGGTCTCTCTGCTCAGCAGGGAGCCTGTTTTCTCCTCTCTCTCTCTCTGCCTGCCTCTTGACCTATGTGATCTCTGTCTGTCAAATAAATAAATTAATATATATATATATAGAGAGAGAGAGAGAGAGAGAGAGCTGAAACAGACTTTCCTTCTCCTCTTGAGAATTATCTTACGATTCCAAATGTATGTAGAGGAAGTATTTAAGATGATTATATTATAAACAGAAAAGGGTAAATAAAATGCAAGTAGAAATTTCTACACTTAACTTGAATTGTAAAATGACAACATGAGGTCATCAAGATGAAGGCCATCAAAAACAAGAAAAGTCTGAAAAACTATCACAGCCAAGAGGAGTCAAAGGAGATGTGGCGGCTAGATATAATATGAAAAGAAAAAGGTTGGTAGGTAAAAACTAATGAAATCTGAATAAACTATTGACTTTAGTTAATAATAATGCACCAACACTGGTTTACTAGTTATAACAAATGTAGCACACAATGTAAAATGTTAATAATAGGGAAAAATGTGTGTGAGGAGCAAATGGAAACATTCTGCATTACTTGCTGAATTTTTATATAAATCTAACACTGTTTTTAAAAAAGTGTATTAATGGGGTAGGAGTCAAGATGGCGGAGAAGTAGCAGGCTGAGACTTCTTCAGCTAGCCGGAGATCAGCTAGATAGCTTATCTAAAGATTGCAAACACCTGAAAATCCATCGGCAGATCGAAGAGAAGAAGAACAGCAATTCTGGAAACAGAAAAACAACCACTTTCTGAAAGGTAGGACCAGCGGAGAAGTGAATCCAAAGCGACGGGAAGATAGACCACGGGGGGAGGGGCCAGCAAGCGGCGGAGCAACGGAGCACAAAATCAGGACTTTTAAAAGTCTGTTCCGCTGAGGGACATCGCTCCAGAGGCTACCCGGGGCAAAGCCCACACGGGGTCAGCGTGGCCTCAGGCCCCGCAGGGTCACAGAAGGATTGGGGGTGTCTGAGTGTCGCAGAGCTTGCAGGTATTGGAACGGGAAAGCCGGCTACAGAGACAGAGCCGACAGTAAGCTCGCAGCTCGGTGTTACCTTGAACCGGTCGCAGGCTTGGTGAGCTCGGAGTGCGGCCAGAGGTCAGGCAGACGGGAGTAACTGGGCGCTGTTCTCTGAGGGCGCACTGAGGAGTGCGGCCCTGGGCTCTCGGCTCCTCCGGGCCAGAGACCAGGAGGCTGCCATTTGTATTCCCATCCTCCGGAATTCTACGGAAAGCGCTCAGGGAACAAAAGCTCCTGAAAGCAAACCTGAGCGGATTACTCAGTCTGGCCCCTGGTAAGGGCGGTGCAATTCCACCTGAGGCAAAGACACTTGAGAATCACTACAACAGGCCCCTCCCCCAGAAGATACAAGAAATCCAGCCAAGATCAAGTTCACCTACCAAGGAGTGCAATTTCAATACCAAGGAGAGCAGCAGAAGTCCAGAGGAGGAGAAAGCCAAGCACAGAACTCATGGCTTTTTCCCTGTGATTTTTTTTAGTCTTGCAGTTAATTTAATTTTTTTTTCTTTTTCATTTTTTGTTTTTTTTCTCGCCTTCGGGTAAAATTTTTTTTTAAACTGTTACCTTTTTCTTTTTTAATGATTTTTTACTAGTTTATCTAATATATATATTTTTTCTTTTTTATATTTTTCTTAGGTGTTTTCTTTTTTTTTAAATTCTTTTCTTTTCTTTTTTCTTTCTTTCTTCCTTTTTGAACCTCTTTTTATCCCCTTTCTCCCCCCTCACGATTTTGGATCTCTTCTAATTTGGTTAAAGCATATTTTCCTGGGGTTGTTGCCACCCTTTTAGTATTTTACTTGCCCCTTCATATACTCTTAGCTGGACAAAATGACAAGACGGAAAAATTCAACACAAAAAAAAAGAACAAGAGGCAGTACCGAAGGCTAGGGACCTAATCAATACAGACATTGGTAATATGTCAGATCTAGAGTTCAGAATGACAATTCTCAAGGTTCTAGCCGGGCTCGAAACAGGCATGGAAGATATTAGAGAAACCCTCTCGAGAGATATAAAAGCCCTTTCTGGAGAAATAAAAGAACTAAAATCTAACCAAGTTGAAATAAAAAAAGCTATTAATGAGGTGCAATCAAAAATGGAGGCTCTCACTGCTAGGATAAATGAGGCAGAAGAAAGAATTAGTGATATAGAAGACCAAATGACAGAGAATAAAGAAGCTGAGCAAAAGAGGGGCAAACAGCTACTGGACCACGAGGGGAGAATTCGAGAGATAAGTGACACCATAAGATGAAACAACATTAGAATAATTGGGATTCCAGAAGAAGAAGAAAGAGAGAGGGGAGCAGAGAGTATACTGGAGAGAATTATTGGGGAGAATTTCCCCGATATGGCAAAGGGAACGAGCATCAAAATTCAGGAGGTTCAGAGAACGCCCCTCAAAATCAATAAGAATAGGCCCACACCCCGTCACCTAATAGTAAAATTTACAAGTCTCAGTGACAAAGAGAAAATCCTGAAAGCAGCCCGGGAAAAGAAATCTGTATCATACAATGGTAAAAATATTAGATTGGCAGCTGACTTATCCACAGAGACCTGGCAGACCAGAAAGAGCTGGCATGATATTTTCAGAGCACTAAATGAGAAAAACATGCAGCCAAGAATACTATATCCAGCTAGGCTATCATTGAAAATAGAAGGAGAGATTAAAAGCTTCCAGGACAAACAAAAACTGAAATAATTTGCAAACACCAAACCAGCTCTACAGGAAATATTGAAAGGGGTCCTCTAAGCAAAGAGAGAGCCTACAAGTGGTAGATCAGAAAGGAACAGAGACCATATACAGTAACAGTCACCTTACAGGCAAAACAATGGCACTAAATTCATATCTCTCAATTGTTACCCTGAATGTGAATGGGCTAAATGCCCCTGTCAAAAGACACAGGGTATCAGAATGGATAAAAAAACAAAACCCATCTATATGTTGCCTCCAAGAAACTCATTTTAAGCCCGAAGACACCTCCAGATTTAAAGTGAGGGGGTGGAAAAGAATTTACCATGCTAATGGACATCAGAAGAAAGCAGGAGTGGCCATCCTTATATCAGATCAATTAGATTTTAAGCCAAAGACTATAATAAGAGATGAGGAAGGACACTATATCATACTCAAAGGGTGTGTCCAACAAGAAGATTTAACAATTTTAAATATCTATGCCCCCAACATGGGAGCAGCCAACTATATAAACCAATTAATAACAAAATCAAAGAAACACATCAACAATAATACAATTTTAGTAGGGGACTTTAACACTCCCCTCACTGAAATGGACAGATCATCCAAGCAAAAGATCAGCAAGGAAATAAAGGCCTTAAACGACACACTGGACCAGATGGACATCACAGATATATTCAGAACATTTCATCCCAAAGCAACAGAATACACATTCTTCTCTAGTGCACATGGAACATTCTCCAGAATAGATCACATCCTCGGTCCTAAATCAGGACTCAACCGGTATCAAAAGATTGGGATCATTCCCTGCATATTTTTAGAACACAATGCTCTAAAGCTAGAACTCAACCACAAAAGGAATTTTGAAAAGAACCCAAATAAATGGAGACTAAACAGCATCCTTCTAAAGAATGAATGGGTCAACCGGGAAATTAAAGAAGAATTGAAAAAAATCATGGAAACAAATGATAATGAAAATACAACGGTTCAAAATCTGTGGGACATAACAAAGGCAGTCCTGAGAGGAAAATATATAGTGGTACAAGCCTTTCTCAAGAAACAAGAAAGGTCTCAGGTACACAACTTAACCCTACACCTAAAGGAGCTGGAGAAAGAACAAGAAAGAAACCCTAAGCCCAGCAGGAGAAGAGAAATCATAAAGATCAGAGCAGAAATTAATGAAATAGAAACCAAAAATACAATAGAACAAATCAACGAAAGTAGGAGCTGGTTCTTTGAAAGAATTAATAAAATTGATAAACCCCTGGCCGACTTATCAAAAAGAAAAGAGAAAGGACCCAAATAAATAAAATCATGAATGAAAGAGGAGAGGTCACAACTAACACCAAGGAAATACAAACTATTATAAGAACATACTATGAGCAACTCTACGGCAATAAATTTGACAATCTGGAAGAAATGGATGCATTCCTAGAAACATATAAACTACCACAACTGAACCAGGAAGAAATAGAAAGCCTGAACAGACTCATAACCAGTAAGGAGATTGAAACAGTCATTAAAAATCTCCAAACAAACAAAAGCCCAGGGCCAGACGGCTTCCCGGGGGAATTCTACCAAACATTTAAAGAAGAACTAATTCCTATTCTCCTGAAACTGTTCCAAAAAATAGAAATGGAAGGAAAACTTCCAAACTCATTTTATGAGGCCAGAATCACCTTGATCCCCAAAACCAGACAAGGATCCCACCAAAAAAGAGAGGTATACCAATATCCTTGATGAACACAGATGCGAAAATTCTCAACAAAATACTAGCCAATAGGATTCAACAGTAGATTAAAAAGATTATTCACCACGACCAAGTGGGATTTATTCCAGGGCTGCAAGGTTGGTTCAACATCCGCAAATCAGTCAATGTGATACAACACATCAATAAAAGAAAGAACAAGAACCATATGATACTCTCAATAGATGCTGAAAAAGCATTTGACAAAGTACAGCATCCCTTCCTGATCAAAACTCTTCAGAGTGTAGGGATAGAGGGCACATACCTCAATATCATCAAAGCCATCTATGAAAAACCCACCGCAAATATCATTCTCAATGGAGAAAAACTGAAGGCTTTTCCGCTAAGGTCAGGAACACGGCAGGGATGTTCACTATCACCACTGCTATTCAACATAGTACTAGAGGTCCTAGCCTCAGCAATCAGACAACAAAAGGAAATTAAAGGCATCCAAATCGGCAAAGAAGAAGTCAAATTATCACTCTTCGCAGATGATATGATACTATATGTGGAAAACCCAAAAGACTCCACTCCAAAACTGCTAGAACTTATACAGGAATTCAGTAAAGTGTCAGGATATAAAATCAATGCACAGAAATCAGTTGCATTTCTCTACACCAACAGCAAGACAGAAGAAAGAGAAATTAAGGAGTCAATCCCATTTACAATTGCACCCAAAACCATAAGATACCTAGGAATAAACCTAACCAAAGAGGTACAGAATCTATACTCTGAAAACTATAAAGTACTCATGAAAGAAATTGAGGAATACACAAAGAAATGGAAAAATGTTCCATGCTCCTGGACTGGAAGAATAAATATTGTGAAAATGTCTATGCTACCTAAAGCCATCTACACATTTAATGCAATTCCTATCAAAGTACCATCCATCTTTTTCAAAGAAATGGAACAAATAATTCTAAAATTTATATGGAACCAGAAAAGACCTTGAATAGCCAAAGGGATATTGAAAAAGAAAGCCAACGTTGGCGGCATCACAATTCCGGACTTCAAGCTCTATTACAAAGCTGTCATCATCAAGACAGCATGGTACTGGCACAAAAACAGACACATAGATCAGTGGAACAGAATAGAGAGCCCAGAAATAGACCCTCAACTCTACGGTCAACTAATCTTCGACAAAGCAGGAAAGAATGTCCAATGGAAAAAAGACAGCCTCTTCAATAAATGGTGCTGGGAAAATTGGACAGCCACATGCAGAAAAATGAAATTGGACCATTTCCTTACACCACACACAAAAATAGACTCAAAATGAATGAAGGACCTCAATGTGCGAAAGGAATCCATCAAAATCCTTGAGGAGAACACAGGCAGCAACCTCTTCGACCTCTGCTGCAGCAACATCTTCCTAGGAACAACGCCAAAGGCAAGGGAAGCAAGTTCAAAAATGAACTATTGGGATTTCATCAAGATCAAAAGCTTTTGCACAGCAAAGGAAACAGTTAATAAAATCAAAAGACAACTGACAGAATGGGAGAAGATATTTGCAAACAACATATCAGATAAAGGACTAGTGTCCAGAATCTATAAAGAACTTAGCAAACTCAACACCCAAAGAACAAATAATCCAATCAAGAAATGGGCAGAGGACATGAACAGACATTTCTGCAAAGAAGACATCCAGATGGCCAACAGACACATGAAAAAGTGCTCCATTTCACTCGGCATCAGGGAAATACAAATCAAAACCACAGTGAGATATCACCTCACACCAGTCAGAATGGCTAAAATCAACAAGTCAGGAAATGACAGATGCTGGTGAGGATGCGGAGAAAGGGGAACCCTCCTACACTGTTGGTGGGAATGCAAGCTGGTGCAGCCACTCTGGAAAACAGCATGGAGGTTCCTCAAAATGTTGAAAATAGAACTGCCCTATGACCCAGCAATTGCACTACTGGGTATTTACCCTAAAGATACAAACGTAGTGATCCAAAGAGGCACGTGCACCCGAATGTTTATAGCAGCAATGTCCACAATAGCCAAACTATGGAAAGAACCTAGATGTCTGTCAACAGTTGAATGGATCAAGAAGATGTGGTATATATACACAATGGAATACTATGCAGCCATCAAAAGAAATGAAATCTTGCCATTTGCAACAACATGGATGGAACTAGAGCGTATCATGTTTAGCGAAATAAGTCAAGCAGAGAAAGACAACTATCATATGATCTCCCTGATATGAGGAAGTGGTGATGCAACATGGGGGCTTAAGTGGGTAGGAGAAGAATCAATGAAACAAGATGGGATTGGGAGGGAGACAAACCATAAGTGACTCTTAATCTCACAAAACAAACTGAGGGTTGCTGGGGGGAGGGGGTTTGGGAGAAGGGGGTGGGATTATGTACATTGGGGCGGGTATGTGCTTTGGTGAGTGCTGTGAAGTGTGTAAGCCTGGTGATTCACAGACCTGTACCCCTGGGGATAAAAATATATGTTTATAAAAAATAAAAAATTTTAAAAAAAGTGTATTAATAAAAAATAGTGACAATACTAAATGCTGGAGAGACTGTAAAGAAACTGGATCATTCATACATTACTGATGTAAATGTAATATGGTATAGCTACTCTAAAAAAACAGTTTGGCAGTTTCTTAAAAAATGAAAAAAATTTACCACCATACAACCCAGCAGTGGAACTCTTAGGCATTTGTTCCAGAGAAATGAAAATCTGTGTTCTCACAAAAACCTGTCCACAAAGATTTATATAGGCTTTATTCATAATGGGTCAAAACTGACAACAACCCAATGTCCTTCAGTGGGTGTTCCGGTAAGCACTGCGACATAGCCATAGCATAGAATACTACTCAGCAATAAAAAGGAATGCACTACTGATATAGGCAAGAACCAGCATGAAACCAGAAAATCATGCTGAGTGATAAACTACAACCCCAAAAGGTTAAATATTGTATATTGATTTATATGACATTCTTAAAATGAAAAATAGAGAAATAATGACCAGATTCAGGGTTGCCAAGGGTTGAGGTAGAGGTAGAGGTGAAAGTGGAAGGGAATGTGGTTGTTTATTAATGTGCAACAGGTGGTGATGAAAATGTCCTATATCTTGAGTGTATTACTGGCAAAATCCTGACTGTGATGTTGTACCACAGTGTTGGAAAACATTACCATCAGGAGAAACTGGTTAAAAGGTACATATTATCTCTCTGTACTAGTTCTTACAACTGCATATAAATCTACAATGATCTCTAAGCAAAAAGTGTAATTGGGGGACACCTGGGTGGCTCAGTTGGTTGGACAACTGCCTTCGGCTCAGGTCATGATCCCGGAGTCCCAGGATCGAGTCCCGCATCAGGCTCCCAGCTCCATGGGGAGTCTGCTTCACTCTCTGACCTTCTCCTCGCTCATGCTTTCCCTCACTGTCTCTCTCTCAAATAAATAAATAAAATCTTAAAAAAAAAGTGTAATTGGAAAAAAATATGGAAGGGTCTCCTCTCTTTCCATTAACCCTTAAGCTTACATGAACACAAAAAACACAAAATTTTAGAAAACATTACAGGAAGTATATTTCATAGTGCATGTAGAAAGTGATAATTCATACTACTTTTAAAAGTAATTTATGGAACAGGCTATACTATAGAATATTAACTACTTTATAGATAAATATCAAAATTATAGCAAAACACAAACACCACCTCTCACTGCACATGCTGGGCTTATACTCTTTGACTCCTGATTTTCCAATTACCAACCCTCAGAATACACATAAAGGTTAAAAATTTAGAGTCATCTTGATAACATTTCTCATATAAGAGATAAGAAAACAAAAACCAAGGAAGTATAAATGGGGTGGCTAAGGTCCCTTGACTAATTTGAGGCAGAGCTGTGTCTGGGACCCCAGTATCTGTGCTCCTAGACAATTGGCTCTCACACTCTAAATTTCTTTTGTCTTATGTAGATGGTCCTTATTTGCACCGTAAAAACAACTGTGCTTTTGCTGCTGATTGGTTCTGTACTTATGGAAATCTGTAAAAATTTGTTTATTGATAATTTAAGGGAAGAAGCCTGAATTTGTTTCTTTAAATGTGACTTCTCTTTGCAGAAAGAGCATAAAATTATTAAGATAAAGTTGGGTTAATGGTGACATTTGAGTATAAATTGTACTGTATGGAACATGGTAATGGGCCTTCAAAATTGTAAGACTGATTTTAAGTAATCTTAAAATACTGGATGGAGCCAAGTAAGTAAAAATAACATTAGAGGGCATATTATTTTATAAGTCTTTAAAAATTGTTCCCAGTTTCCTATACACCATTAAGTATAACTCAAATGTAACTTGGCTCTTTCTGCCACTTCTGGGACCAGTTACAAACATTGCCACATTTTAAAAAATTCCAACTCCAAAAGCAATTATTTGCAGAAATTTTAGAGAAACCAAACATTTGGAAAAGTCTCAGAGAAAGAGAAGTTACAGAGCAACTAACATTTCACATTTTCTACTTGTCTTTGATTGCTATCCCTCTTTTCCTGAGGTTTTTTCATCCTTCAGAGCTGCTAAACAAATTTCTCTGTTTCTGCTGTGTCTGTTTTCTGTCTCTGTCTCACTAAATATCTTCCTCTGTTTTCTTCTCTGTCTTTCTGCTCTCTTCTTTCACCATCCCTATTTTTATCACTCTCACTTATTTTCTCTCCCTCCCCTCTTCTCCTCTTCCTCCTCCTTTCTGTCTCTACCATCTATTGCCTTCCCAAAGCCCATCACCTACCCCACTGCATAGTTTTCTGCTCTTACCACTTTTCTTACAGGGTGCAGACTTCTGGAAAACACAATTTTCCATCTCATTAACATGTGAAACTTCAAAATCAAATCAGCGTTTAGTTGGTTGAAATAAAAGCACAACTATAGGATAACAAAAGTGTAAATTGGCTTTGCTTTTTGGCTCGCTACATGTCCTTTGATTAGGAACCAGATAATGACTTACTGGGGATTTATGTGGTGAAATGTGATGTGTGAAGCTAACAAAAGCAGGCAGAAAGCATGCATCTTGGTTGAGCAAACACAGTAATGGCCACTGAGTCACAATGTGAGCACCCTTAACACAGAAAATGCCTTTAGTTCTTACTATATTTTTTCTTATTTTTTTTCCTTACTATAGGGTTTAGTAAAGCCACTTAAAATAGCACTATATTAAGAAAAGAACTTCCCCCACACAAAATCACATCAAAATCTCAGGATGACGGGGATTTCCAATCACAGGAGTTGCACACCATCTGTGATTTGAATCATGGTGATTTGGTTTAAAACATCGCAAAAGAAATATTTCCATAAAAATAGATCAATAACAGCTACCAAAATCAGGTCAAGGAGTCTGTAAATTCAATAGATAGAATAAATACAATTGTGTGCTGGCTGAAGGGAGCTTTACATATGGGTAGGAATTGGTCCCACTTGATCTCACCATTTCTATCATATATTCCTGCCAATCCCCTCTCAATCCAATTTTCCTCCTCAATGGAAAGTAGTTAGAGAGCACAATGGGTCTCTCCTTGTTTTGCTGATGATTAGGAGAAAACACTATAGAGCTTTGGGGAATAGTCAGGGCAGTGAGAACTTAAGAGGAGAGTGAAGGGATGGGAGTTGTAATCAGGTTTCTTTCATTCATTCATTCAAAGTCTGAAATTAACTAAAAAGTTATAAATCTACATCAGATGCTGAGGTAAAATGAGGGTGGTAAAAGATGAGGATGGTGAAACAGAAGCCCTAAAATCAAGTTCTTGAGATTCCCTCTTCCTGCTCAGCCCCTGCTCCCATTACTTTTCCTCCAGCATCTTCTGTTTTACTTTCTTACTCTGTGTTGTAGGAGCACCCTTGTTACTTTATTACTCCCTCAGAAACTTCTCCCACCCCATAGTTACATATCCATAGAGATTTATGATCCTTGATATCTCACAGTTTGCTTAACAGAAGCTTAGAAAATACAGAATTAATGTTGGGATTAATCAGCATTCTTTGCAACATTTTGTAAATGTTTGCTGGCCTTTAAACTTCATCTCCAAAAACAGAATAACTTAAATCATTGTTTTTCAACCTCAGCATGATTGATATTTTGGGTCTGCACATTTTTTGTGTGGGGGTTATCCTGTGCATTGTAGAATTTTAGCAGAATCCTGCACTCTAATCCAGTAGAAGCCAGTAGCTGCCCCTAAGTCATGACAAAAAGAAATGATCTCCAGGTATCACCAAATGCCCCCTACGAGGCAAAAAATACCCGAGGTTGAGAATCCCTGGTAAAAACGATGATGACAATGATGATGATGATGATGATGATATGATGATGATGATGATGACGATGATGACAATGACTTTTCCATGGGACAGAAACTATTCTATGTGCCCTAAGCACACATGAGCTAATTTCCCTCCCCAACACATGAATCTTAATTTGGGGGAGAAGATGCAGAGGATACGCAGTTTAGAGACTGAAGAGCTAAATTTCATTTTGACTCTAACATATTCAGATGGACTCAGCAGTCTCTGACTGCCATTATATAAACTATTTAAAATGTCATTATTGTTTTTATAATTTTCCTTTAAAAGAGGTATTAACATATTGTTTTTGTATGTAGTGCACGTATGTGTCTATACATATATTTCTCTACTGACTTCTCATCAGAAAAAAAAATATTACTTAAAAAAAAGAAATTTGAAAATCATTTCTTCTTTATAAGTGTTAAAGTTTAGGGAAGTAAGAGAAGTATCTATATTCATCATTTATCCAATGCTCTGAAAATACTACAGATTAGTAAAAAATAATCATGTTTAATAGACTGCCTTAAAATACAAAACTTAAATTAAACAATGAGAAATGATATCAGATACTCTTTGGGTTGCTAAATAATGACAATTTGCGGGTCAGTGGTTTTTCAATAATCTTATGTTTCCTTTAGCCACATATTGATTTCAAATATTCTGGTGTATAGGGAAATTTCTCATCAAGGAGTAGAATAAATAATCACCTAATGCTGGTACTATTTTTTCCCAGCTTGCTAAAGTGTTTGAATAAATCCTAACCACAAAAGTTTGATACTATTGTATAATAGAAAGGAAGTATTCTGAAATAGTTACAAAGTTTTAGTCCAGAAAATAGCCAAACATTACAGCTTCAATTCTGTCACCAAAATTCCTTGGAGAATATGGGATTAAGTCATCCAAGTGACATGTCCTTATATTGAGTTTGGAGGGTTTTTTGGCTGTTTGTTTGTTTTTCTCATTTTGTAATACAAATATATCCAAGAAGACTTAAAGAAATGGAATGTTTAGGCTTCTCTTTCACCTGACAACTTAATGTCTAAACTGATATTTTAAAAATCCAATCCACCTCTACTGACCAAATTATCATTGCTTAAATTACTTATGATTCATATTGTTAAACTATTTTGCATTTTTCTGAAGTGAGTTGGTTTATTCCATGAATTTTAATATATTTTTGGTTAAACATTTTTTAAGATGTGTGTGGTAAAATAGATATAACATAACATTTTCCACTTTCGTCATTTTTAAGTGTACATCTCAATGGCATTAAGTACATTTATGTTGTGCAACAGTGGCCACCATTTCTCCCAAGAATTTTTTTTCAGCTTTTGAGCCAAAAATCCATAATCATTAAACAATAATGCCACACTTTTCCCTCCTTCCAACCCCTGGTAACCATTTTTCTTCTTTTTATCATCTCTATGTAATCTCTAGGAGCCTCATATAAGTGGAGTCATATAGTATTTGTCCTTTTGTGGCTGGCTTATTTCACTTAGTGTAACGTTTTCAAGGCTGATCCATGTTAGAGCACATGTCAGACCTTCCTTCTCTTTTATAAGGCTGAATAATTTTTCCATTATATGGAATGATATCTCCATTATATACCACATTTTGTTGATTCATTCATCCACCAATGAGCAGGACAGAGATGGGAACATCAATGAAATGTCAGCATGAATTGGGGGAGGGAAAGGAAGGAAGAACAGGGAGGAGGAGGAGGAGAAATAGAAAAGTAGGAGGAAAGAAAGACAGGAAGGAGGGAAGAAGGGAGAAGAAAGGAAGAGGGAGCAAGAAAAAAAGGAAAGAAAGAAAGAAGGAACATTAAAAAGGGGAAGACAGAAGGATTCAGAGATAAAAAAGGTTGCTTTCACCTTTTGGCTATTATGAATGATGCTGATATGAAAATGTATAAATATCTGTTAGAGTCCCTGCTTTCAAATCTTTTCGATAAATACCCAGAAATGGAACCACTGGGTCATATGGTAATTCTATTTTTAATTTTTTAAGAAACCACCATGCTGTTTTCCATAATGGCTGCATCATTTTATATTCTCATCCAGTGCACAAAGGTTCTGATTTTTCTACATCCTTGCTAAAATTTGTTATTTTCTCCTTTTTTGATAATAGTATCCTAATGTGATATGTGATGTAGTATCTCATTATGAAACTTATTTATACTTCCTTAATTATTGATACTGAGAATCTTTTCATCAGTTTATCAGCCAGTTGTATATCTTTGGAGAAATATCTATTTGAGTTCTTTGCTCACTTTTTAATCAAGAAATTTGCTTTTGGTGGTTGTGGTAATAGGAGTTCTTTATACAATCTTGGTATTTACCCCTTATCAGATATATAATTTGCAAATATTTTCTCCTATTCCATGGGTTGTGTTATCACTCTGTTGACACTGTTTTTTGATACATAAGACTTTTTAATTTTTTTTTAATTTTATTTATTTATTCGCACAGAGAGAGAGAAAAAGAGAGAGCACAAGCAGGGGGAGAAGCAGACAGAGGTTAAGGGAAAAGCAGGCTCCCTGCTCAGCAAGGAGCCCAAAGCAGGACTCGATCCCAGGACCCAGAGACCATGACCTGGGCTGAAGGCAGACACGTAACTGACTGAGCCATTAAGGCACCCAAGTTTTTAATTTTGATGTGGTCCAATTTGCCTATTTTTCCTTTTGTTGCCTATGCTTTTGATATAACCAAGAAATCACTGCAAAATCCAATGTCATAAAGCTTTTCCTCTATGTTTTTTCCCAAGAGTTTAATAGTGTTAGCTCTCATGTTTAGGTCTTTGATCAATTTTTGAGTTAATTTTTGTAAATGCTGTAAGGTAAGGACCAGCTTCACGGTTTTGCATGTATAGATACCCAGTTTTCCCCACAGCATTTATTGAAAGATTGCCCCACCCCCAAGGTCTTAGCGCCCTTGTCAAAAATCATTTGACCATATATGTGATGATTTACTTCCGCATTGTGTATTCTTTTCCATTCATCTATATTTATTCCTTTATACCAGCACTACACTGTTTCAATAATGTAGCTCTTCAATAGGTTTTGAAGCCAAGAAGTATAAGACCTCCCAATTTGTTTCTGTTTTTCAAGATTGAAACAGTCTCTTAAGATTTAGTATGAATTTTAGGATGGATGTTTTTTATTTCTGTAAAACAGTGTTGGGATTTTGATAGAGAATGCACTGAATCTGTAGATTGCTTTGGGTAGTATTGACATTTTAACATATTAAATCTTCCAACATAAAAACATGGGATATCATTCCAGTTATTTTTGTCTACTTTAATTTCTTTCAAAAACACTGTGAGTTTCAGTGTACAAGTCTTTTGCCTTCTTGACTAAGTTTATGCCTAAGGATTTTATACTTTCTGATGCTATTGTAAATAGAGTTATTAATTTCCTTTTCAGATTGTTCATTGTTAATGTACAGAAATGCAACTAATTTTTGCATGTGGACTTTGTATCCTAGTACTTTACTAAATTTGTTTATTAGTTCTAAATTTTGGGGGGGATCTATAGGGCCTTCTAGATATAAGATCATGTTGTCTGAAAACATATCATTTTACTTCTTCCTTTTAATTTGGATAACTTGTCTTTTTCTTGCCTAATTCCAGGACTATGTTGATAGAAATAGCAAGAGTGGGCATTCTTGTCTTGCTCCTTATTTTACAGAAAAACCTTTCAGCCTTTCATTATTGCATATGATGTTAGCTACGGGTTTTTCATAAATGTGTTTCTTATGTTGAGGTAGTTTCCCTTAATTCCCAGTTTGTTGAGAATTTTTATAATGAAAGGATGTTGAATTTTGTCCAATGCTCTTTCTGAATCAACTGAGATGATCATATCGTTTTTTCCCCCTTCATTATATTAATGCAGTGCATTACATTAATTGATTTTCAAATGTTGAACCATTCTTGCATTCGAGGAATAAATTCTACATGGTCATAGTGTATAATCCTTTCAACATGCTGTTGAATTCTATTTGCTAATATCTTGTTTGGGATCTTTGCATCAATATTCATCAGGAATATTGGTCTGTACTTGTCCTGAAGTTGTTTTTGATTCTAGTATCAGATGCACACTGGATTCATGAAATGAGTTTGGAACTATTGCCTTCTCTTCACTTTTATTAAATAGTCTCAGGATGATTGGTGTTATTTCTTCTTTCTTCTTCTTCTCCTTCTACCTCTTCTTTAAGATTTGTTTATTTGACAGTGAGAGTGACACAGTGAGGGGGAACACAAGCAGGGAGAGCAGAAGAGGGAGAAGCGGGTTTCCCGCTGAGCAGGCAGCCCAATGCAGGGCTCGATGCAGGGCTCAATGCGGGGCTCCATCCCAGGACCATGGGATCATGACCTGAGCTGAAGGCAGATGCTTAACAACTGAACCACCCAAGTGCCACTGTGTTATTTGCTCTTTAGGCTAGGAAAGGTGTCTGGCTGTGGGCTTTGCTTTGTTGACAGATTTTTGATTACTGATTCAATCTTCTTACTAGTTATAGGTCTGTTCAGATTTTCTAATTCTGCATGATTCAGTTTTGGTAGGTTGTGTGTATTAAGAATTTATCCTTTTCATCTAGCTTATCTGATTTGTTGGTGTACAACTGTTCTCACTACTCTCATATTCCTTTTAATTTCTATAATATTAGTATTAATGTAGACTCTTTCACTTCTGATTTTAATTATTTGAGTTTTCTTTTTTCTTTGTCAATCCAGCTAAAAGTCTGTCCATTTTGTTGAATTCTCAAAGAATCGACTCTTGTTTTCATTGATTTTCTCCAGTCATCCTATTCTTCATCTTATCTCTAGTCTAATCTTCATTATTTCTTCCTCCTGCTAGTTTTATGTTTAGTTTGTCCTTTTTTTTCTAGTTCCTTGTGGTGTAAAATTAAGTTGTCAATCTGAGATCTCTTTTTTTATGTAGATATTTATATATATAAACTTCCTTACTAACACCATTTTTTGCTACATCCCATACATTTTGCTATGCTGTTTTTCTTTTTCATTTGTCTCAAGGTATTTTCTAACTTCCTTTTCTATTCTTCTTTCACCCACTGGTTGTTTAAGAGTATGCAATTTAATGTCCCCATCTGTATGGATTTTCCCATTTTCCTTCTGCAATTGATTTCTAGTTTCATTCTTTTGTGATCAGAAAATACACTTTGTATGATTTTAATCTTTTAAAATTTATTAGGACTTATTTTGTGATCTAACATACAATCTGTCCTAGATCACGTTCTACGTACATTTGAAAAAAATGTATATTCTACTGTTGTTGGATGGAGTGTTCTGGATATGTCTGTTAGGTCCCATTGTTCTAGAGGCTTGTTCAATTTCTCCACTTACTTACTGATCTTCTTCCTATTGCAAATGGGGTGTCCATGTTTCTTACTATTATTGCATAGCTACCTAGTTCTCATTTCAATTCTGTAAATGGTTGCTCATACTATTATGTATTTTTTCAAAGAGGGGGCTGTATTTATGCTTTTAAACACATGAAGCAGGTTCTGTGGCTGCCATGTGGGTGTCTTATTCAGATGTCCCCTTCAAGAGAACCTGCCAATAAAGAACAAGCTGACTGACAGTCCCAGCTGCTGTACATTTGGATCCACCATTGTATTTAGTCAGAGAACACAATTCCTATGGGTTGTTCCCAGCCAATAACTGAACATGGAGAATGGAGAGATCTAGAGCCAAGCTACTCCTGTCCAGTGTGGGACTCCTTCAGTGGGCAACCTTTGCTTGGAGACTCTCCATTGGTTCGGCTGAGGCTTTCTCAGAAATGCATTATAGTCTGAAATTATTGCTATCCAATTCCCCTCCCTTCTGTTTCTCCTTTCAGGGGTATCAGTCCTACACCACCATTGAAACATTTCTCTTCCTGCTCCCTCTCTCTTTACCCCTATAGGTGTTCTACTCTCTAAATCTCCTGTAGTGGAATATTATCTTGGATTTTTTTTCTCAGAAGACTTGAGCTGACACAGCACCTCACTTGGAAGCAGAAAATAGTAACTTTTCCAGAACTGATATCATCTTCCTTACAAGTCTTTGACCCTCACTATCCACCATACTGGGAGGGGAGTGACTTAAACTTATAAGTCTATTTTTTTTTCCTGAATATTCATTCTATTCAAAGTTTAAATCTTCATTTGGGCTTGTTTAAATACCATCTTATGGAACATTCAGTCTTTTTAGGTAAGACAGATTTCCATACCACCTCTCTTCTCCCAAATGATATTGCCTATATGTGTGAAAACTCTTTGCTTGTCCTCACGGAGAAAATGAAAATGATGACAGCAGTACACACAGCAGTAATTGTGTAGTGTAGCAGCTAACATTTTAGAGACTTCTATGATCCAGGAACTATTATGGCTGAATTAATCTTTATAATTCCCTCATGAAGGATATCCCCCACTAGCTAGCCTGTTGAATGCTTTTTTGTGAATCAGAAAAAAGGTGGTCTTTCCTCAAAAAACTTTATTTCCATCTGTCAGAAAATTGTTGCTTTATGTTGATTTCCTCAGAATAAGACATTTGACTGCCATCTGCTGGGAGATTTTTGTTAAAATAAATATGCAAACTATGTTATCTATTATGTGAATGGAGCCTTGCTTAATGTGACATACTTATGCAGTATACAACCTGTATAACTGTATGTGGGAGCCCCAAGCTATAGACTAACACCTCCAAAAAAAGCATTTGCTTTCCCCCTATTACTGTGCCTGCAATGGCAGTAGAGTGCTGGGGAATGTGATTTATAAAAGACAAGAAATGAAGCCATATAATTATAATGGTTTGAAAATATTATGCTAATTAGGTATATTTAATTTATTGTTATGATTCTGAGCATGGCTAAATAAAGTAGCTTCCTATTTACTAGCTATTCTACGTACTAGAAAAGTTTTAGCTTAAATGAATGTTTGCATTATAACACATTCAAATAGCTCATAAGTTAGATCTGCTCCCAAAGTGAAAACATGGTGATTTTGATTTTCTCACAAGTAATAAAAAGTGAAATGGGGTGGCCAACTTATTATCTAATAGTTATTAAATATTACAATATGCTCTATATATGAATTACCAGTTTAAAAGGCAATTTAACACAAGAAATATATTGGGCATAATTTAATTCATTGCTTATACTTCAGAAGGTACTTCAGTATCCTATAATGCTTAAAGTCATGCTTATATACATAAAGTAAAATTAGATAGAACTATGTTAAAAATACTATGTTTGAGTTTTATGGCTGCTGTGATTGAACTGTGTCCCTCAAAATTCATATATGGAAGCCTTAATTCACCAATGGGACTGTATTTGGAGAAAGAGCCTTTAGGAGGTAATTAAAATTAAATGAGGTAATAAAGATAGGGTCCTAATCCTATAGAACTGGTTGTTTTATAAAAACAGGAAGAGGTAGAGACCTGTGAATTCACAAACAAGAAATCATGTGAGCACACAGTGAGAAGATAGCCATCTACTACCCAAAGCAAGAGCTCTCACCAGACACCAACTCTGCCAACACCATACTCTTGAACTTCCAGTCTCTGGAACTGTGAGAAAATAAATTTCTATTGTTTAAGCCAACCAGTCTATTATATTTTGTTATGGTAGCCAAAGAAGACCAATACAGTGGCTAATTAGACCCTAAATCAATGATATTTTATTATTCACAGCATCTAGCAAATATTTCAAAAATTTCTATTGATATCTGAAATAGGTAGTTAGAACTTCATGAAGATTTTGAAGGCACATCACTCAAAATCTAAACGCCTAGTAAAACTCTCACTTTTAAATAATCATTAGTCTGAAATTCTCCTGTCTCTTCATTATCCCATATTAGCAGCCTTTTCAGGGATCCCAGATCACTGAAAGACAGAGTACACAAAGTACACTTGTTACAGACAAAGTACACTTAATATTACACTCAGAATATTCAATTACATGAATTAAGTTTTTGTATTGCAGAGTCACTCATGAAGACCACAGAAAATGATGGGAAAATAACACTACACAGCGGTACTAAGGCCAAGGAGTAAAACACTGGACAAATCCCACTGTCTGTGTCCAGGCATGGTAGAAAACATATGGAAAGCAAGAACATATGTTTACCAATACTGACTTCCCCATCCCATCACCAAAAGATAATCACTCTTTAAACGAAAACCTACAGGCATATGGAAACTACGGGAACTAGCCATTACCCAAGTGTTTGGTTCTTTTATACCCTAAGAAACCCAGTGCAAATTTTCCCTGAATGATCTTTACACTTCCGTATCACTTTAACTTGTTCTCAAGAGTGAAAGAGCAGCCATCAGGCTGGAAAAGAAGAGGCTAAAAAGCATGCAGTTCTGCTCACAATAGATTTTTACAGGCCTCACTGGAATTAATTACTGAAAACTTGCACATGTAGTAATTAATTTTATGCAATTCAGCACCATCTGCAGATACATTATTTTCATTCCAAACTAGTATAATTTGATGTGAAATTGAAATTGTTAGGAATTTTAGGAAAGCTAAATCTTTGCATCTTTGTTTATATTAACCAATTAAATAAGGAAATTACACTTACAGAAAATGGTTCAGACAATACCATCTAGATTACCTCTTGAATGTTGAGAAAAAAAAAAAAAAACCCACAAATTCCAAATGTTGCCCTTTGCTTTAGAGGTTATTTAATCTAACTAAAATTACTAGACCATAATGATGCATGCCTGCTGTAATAAGACCATACAGAGTTTTCAAAAACTCTACAGATTCACAAAGTTGTATAAAACTTACAAAGTTTATATTATTCCCATTCATATTAAGTAAGAATCCCCAGCTACTGCTCCCATTAATGCCGGTCTATAGAGAGTAAGCATCTTCTTGTTGCATATATACTCCAGAATTTGCTCCCCAGAGCCTGATAAAAAAACTAATCACAAGAATATGAAGGAGAAGTAGAGTATTATTTCCCTTCTCTGCAGACTCCCTGCCTGGTCCTCCTTAGTTTCGCTGTCTCACCCTTTTGTAAGTCAGTGCTTTGGCTATTCATGACTGGTTTGAATATGCAAATAAACCCTGCTAAAGCAGAGCCCACTGTGCCAAGATTTGAATGTATCAATCAGAGAGGGTTGACTAGAAGATTCTCTGATTTGCAAACCCTGAGACTACCAAAAGTAGTTTAAGATCAAGGACATTACATCATCTAAGTCTGGAAGAACTGTGAGTTATTAATGAGAGATCCAGTAACAGTTCTTCCAGAAGACATATAACATCAGTGTCATTCATCTGTGTTGCTCTCAAGATCACTCCATGACAAAAAAGTTGGGATGCTGGGGGACAAGTTCTGGGGTCCACCCTGAAGTGTTCTCTCCCATTCCTGGTGTAAGGAGCACATATGCAAATGCATTTGAAGAATAAGGGTAGACATTCAAAAGTCTCAATCACGAAACATGTTTTCCTTATATTCAACTGGCAGTATTCACTACTCAGATAGAAATCAAAACTAACTTGTGGACAGAGATACACATTTTTATAGGTACAAAATATATATCCCAAGAGCTCACCTTTAGAAGTACAAATGTAGGATTTGGTTTTAAAATTATTTTATTTTTTTAAAGATTTGATTTATTTATTCGATAGAGACAGAGAGAGTGAGAGAGGAAATGCAAGCAGGGGGAGTGGAAGAGGAGAAGCAGGCTTCCCACAGGGCAGGAAGCCTGATATGGGGCTTGATCCTGGGACCCTGGGATCATGACCTGGGCCAAAGGCAGACGCTTAACGACTGTGCCACCCAGGTACCCCTAAAATTATTTTAAATGTGTGGCTTTGTTTTTCCTTTAATATGTGTATTTCTTTTCTGGTATTATATACCTGCCTTCATATGCTGTAAAATAAGTAGCCAGAGAGGCAACCATATGTGAATAGCTGTTACTTCCTTTGTGTGTGTGTGTGTGTGTGTGTGTGTGTGTTTTACACTACCTTAAAACTTCTCATAGAAAATTATACAAGCTATTTCTTCATGGAAAAGGGGGAAAGTCATGAAACAGAATTAAATGATTGGTTCTGCAAATAAAATTTTTGTAAGAGACTAATTGCAACTTCCTCACTACTTAAATAAGCTTTTTACAATCAAATTAATTAAATAACTCTTATTCCTAAAAGTATAAAGGTGATAGCAGAACAAATTCTGGGA
Source organism: Mustela lutreola (assembly GCF_030435805.1). Lineage (NCBI taxonomy): Eukaryota > Metazoa > Chordata > Mammalia > Carnivora > Mustelidae > Mustela > Mustela lutreola. The sequence continues at coordinate 104,885,028 of NC_081295.1, read as the reverse complement.
CTTTGTCTGTAATTTAGTCCCATAGGCAAAATAATTCATAGCAATTCTAATGCCATTCTTAGTGAAATAAAGAAAGAAACAAAGAAAGAAAGAAAGAAAGAAAGAAGGAAAAGGGAGGGAGGAAAGAAGAGGGAAGTCATGTGGTTTCAGACATGTATTTAACTGACATTTATGGTAGGAAATTTCACCTAGAAACCTTAGGAGTGTGAAAACATGATAAGTCATCCATTTCTCTGTCTTGTACAGGTAATTTGATCTTTATCTCATTCTTTCACACTCCAAGACTGGAATGAAGTCTTTGTACTTTCTAAACTAAGTGATAAGACTGAAAGAAACAAAATCAAGAGGCTCACGAGGCCAATTCTCCATGCGAGCTAGATAAAATCATCCAAGACTAAATCCTGTTACTGAACTAACTTGGCACAATTTAGCACTGATTTTGACATCAGGAGACAGACTAAAGTTCACGAAATATTTTATCCTTTAAAGAAGAAATCCACAATCTTTGCTGAGAAACAGTTTGTCTTATTTTTTTGTAAACAATGTCTTATTGATCCATATTTTTTTAAATTACAAACTACAGCTATAGACATTGGTTAAGACATTCATTATTATGTTTGGACTTATGTCCTTTTTTTCAATACCTGAAGATAAACTAGCAGGTTATATTTTGAAATGAAAATGTTCATACATGCCTTGTTTAAAATATTTCTGAACTAGAACAACTAAAAATGCAATTTTAAAATACACTGATATATTGGAGGAGATTCTTTATCTCCCTTTTTTTGCACTCTAAAGTGTAAGACTGGAGTATAATGAGTGTAAAAATAGACTTTCCATTAAATGCGGCAAACTTATCCCTCTTTCTCTCCCTGAGTTCCATGCATGTAAATCCTCATGGATGAGAGAACAGGAAACATCAAGAAAAAATTTTTAAAAGATGGAAAACTAAGATACAACTGCAATAGCACAGCAAAGGAGTTGAAAGGAAAGTGCCTGAAGAATGAATTGCAACAGTAAGAGACAAGGCATTGGCATCTGAGAAATTACTCTGTGCTAAAATTTTTCCAAACTGAAGAGGTTCATTGAGGGTCCAATGGCAACAGGGCATATTATGGGCATATTATGGAATTTCAGAAACAAAACCTCTGACAGGAACTGAGATTTAGTCTAAATTTATGCAGATGAATTGAATCAAGTGTGAGGGCAAAATAAAAATGTTTTTAGAGATAAAATGTCTCCAAACATTTACCTCTCATGCATCCTTTCTGTAGAAGCTACTGGAGAGTACCTACCTCAAATCTCAAGTATAAAACCAAGAAAGAAAAACAATGGGATCTAGGAAACTAGGGGCTCAATAGAAGAGAAAGGTAAAAGGAATTCCCAGGACTTGTAAAGAAAAGCAAAGTTGTATGGAAAATAACTGGTGTAAACTAGCCCATGAATCAGGAAGAATCCAGGAGCAAGACCTCCAAAAATGAATCTGATAAATTACTCTACCTGGTAGGTTATATGATGGACTCAACTCTATAAAAAATTACACTTAAGAAGTTTCTGAATTGTGTGCAAAAAATAAAAACTGAGTGGATAAAAAATTAGTGAATGTAAAAAAAATGGGTAAATGCCCAGGAAAAAATTTATAAAAGAAAGAAAATTTAATAAAAATACACTGTTTGGCTTAGCAATTAACAATATTTATGTAGGTCTGGTAAACTGCAAAAAATTCAATTAAAAATTCAAGTGTTGGGGCACCTGGGTGGCTCAGTGGGTTAAGCCTCTGCCTTCTGCTCAGGTCATGATCCCAGAGTCCTGGGATCGAGCCCCACATTGGGCTCCCTGCTCAGTGGGGAGCCTGCTTCTCCCTCTCTCTCTCTGCCTCTGCCTACTTGTGATCACTCTCTCTGTCAAATAAATAAATAAAATCTTAAAAAAAAATCAAGTATTATGGAAGGAGGCAAAGGTTTACAGAACAAAGGACCAATATCCTCACATGCCACACTGAAGGACAGCAAATAATGTGTAAAATGGAGCTATTAGAATTATTGATCATTACTATATTATTTAGAAATATGAATATTAACCCCCCCCACATAGACCTTGGGAAGGACCCATTCCCATCCCCCAAGGATAAGTGAATCAGATTCAAATAGTTTGGGTTATAAACATTTTAGTGTTATTTGACTTTTCTAAAAATGTTCATGCAAACAAATACTTAATTCCAACTGTGCCTGTTTTAAGAAAAATACAAACTAATATGCAAGCAATACTAATGAAATTATCAATGTTACCAAAAAAATCCTTTTTAAAGAGTGCTTGTGAAAATTTATGAATATATTCAACTATACTCCATAATCAGGCTGTAAATCTAGCATTTCAATAAAAGTATATCTGAAAAAACTGTAAGTCATATTTTCAGATTTATAATATTCTTGTTTAGAAGAAGAAACATTTTAGAATTAGTTGTGAAGTTAAATATATACATCATTAAAGAAGTTTGAATTCAGCTCTGATGCTTCTAAAATAATGTACTTAAGAAATTACAAAAATGGGCTATTTTGGTATATGACATCATTATGTTTGCTAAAGAATAAAAACAAGCAGAAAATAATTAAAAGAGAAATCTCACTTAACATGTCTGTTTGATGAAGGTCTTGTTCAATTACAACAGGTAGCAAAATAAAGGTTAGCTAATATGGTACATGTCATAATCAGTACAACTATGGGTAGTTTTGCTAGCTGAATCAGATGTTAAACTGTAATTCAAAATATGTAATTATTGTTGACTTAAACCATTCATTGTCCTAAACCACTGTTTAAGTTGATCTAAACCATTCATTGTCAAATGTATGCTACTAGTGTGTATTATTAGTTGACTAGTTAAGTTGATTCAAATTCATTGTCAGTGGGCTTCAAGCAATACCTTTGATTCCCATATAGTCGAGATAATGCCATTCCATTCATCCTTGACTATATCACCAACAGTGGCCAGCTTTCCCAGGATCATCATATACCATTGGTGACAAAGTAGCAGTGTGAGAATAAATCTAACTTAATATTTCTCTTCTAAAGAAAGAAAGAAAACAACATGTCCTATATTTATACAGTTTATCTTCATATATGTAAGAGAACATACTTAAATTCTTTTTAAAATTTTCCCAGTATTTTTTTTAAAGATTTTATTTATTTATTTGACAGAGAGAGATCACAAGTAGATGGAGGGCAGGCAGAGAGAGAGAGAGAGAGGGAGAGAGGGAAGCAGGCTCCCTGCTGAGCAGAGAGCCTGATGCGGGACTCGATCCCAGGACCCTGAGATCATGACCTGAGCCGAAGGCAGCGGCTTAACCCACTGAGCCACCCAGGCACCCAAATTTTCTCAGTATTAAATCTAAAATTTTGTCAACTTTAGTAATATTACCAATTATTTCATAGGATATTTTATCAATCAGGATCCATTACAGAAAAAGAAGACTCACTATTAGTATTTAAAGCAGAAGGGGTTTCATACCAGGGTTGATACACAGGTTATAGAATTGCTAAGAAGCCAACCAGGGATAGTAAAGCAATCCAGAGATTAGCAATTACTGGAAGATGGTACCATCTCTAAATTGGAGGTGCAAAGGATGGATGGTGATACCAGAGTCCAGGGGCCAGGGCAACCTGGTAGAAGCTAAAACCTTAATGGGCCTGTCTGAAGAAACTAGAGCCAAAGATGATAGGGGGCTAATATAGAAGATGCCACTTAGAGAGATCGAGAGGGCAAGAAACACTCAAGCTTCTTTTGTCCTTTCTTCAAGTATCCCCCATTGCCCAAACACAGCTAGAACCCAGTGACAGGAGAGCCCCGGAAACACAGTCTATAGAGACCAGCACCATGACTTAGAACAGAGGAAGAAAGAAGAAAGTGATCTGAGGGCAAATAAGCCAAGGATTAGATCAAACACTAAATGAAAGATCTTTTATAAGAATTTAGGTTTGTCTAGTATCTTTCTTCTGAGGAATGAAGTCTCTACACCCTTTTTTCCTGAGGCTCTTAAAAATTTCCAAGAAGTAAATTTATTTTGAAAGACTATAATTCTCCTATTTTATGTAATGAAAAGCACAAATCAGAACTCTGGCATAAATCCTAACAGTTTATGTGTCAGGGAAAAATTTTTGTATCAATTATCTTCCATGTACAAAGAATGAAATTTTCTATCTTGCAGCCTGGATATAAATAAACATATAATCCTTAAATATGTATCTTTTTTAATTGAGTCACTCATCTGTTTACCCAGGGGATCTTAATGAGCACTTCTTAGGGGGTGGAGGGGAGTGCATATGTAACCCAAGAGGCAAAAAGGAGCAAAAATGTAGATGAGAATGCAAAAGCAGCAGTATAGAATAATAGTCAAGGGTTTGGATCTGAAGTCAGATACATGTGATGCTGCGGAAGTTTCTGAACTCTGTGTGCTTTGGGTTCCTCTCATTTAAAATGGGATAGTAATATTTGTCACAGGGCCGTTGTAAGCACTAAGTTTGATAATGTGTGTCTCCCATTGAATAGGGCAGTTACTCTAGTCATCTTTTAGTTGTATTTTTTAAGTAGACTCTCTAGTCAGTAATCTTTATTGCCCAGTTGTATTAAACACATTAAAATAACACAGTGAGCTCTCAATAAATGTCAACTACTATTATTACCATTTCAGTAATAAGTAAGACACAGATCGTTTTCCTAAAGAATCTTAGAGGAGACAAGATTTAGATACTCAATTTTCATGTTACCCAGAAAGCAGCTGGTATATGTAAAGAGATACAGAGGCAGTTCTATTCTTGCCTATTAATGATTAAAGAATAAAAAGTTTGTTTCCAACATGAAATACCAGAAGTCTACAAAGAAGCTGAAGTTTGGGCCAAAGTTTAAAAGAGATGTACAATTTGGATATATATAGAGAAGTACAGAGGGAATCATGGGAACAAAAACATAAATGTGAAAACGTGGACATGCTAGGTGTCAATAGCAAATGTTAAGTAGGTACATTTGGGACAGAATATCCATGGGGTGATAAGGGGTACTTGGAGTCAAATTTGCAAAGGTAAGGTAATTTCAGAACATAAAGAGTCATCAAGGACTAGTTAGAGGGTTTGGGCTTTCAGAAAGCAAATAGGGAGCTAATATCTAGAGAGGCCTTAGAGACCATAATGGCATCAGTTGGAAGTATGAATTAGAGTGGAAAAAATAAAGGCAAGGATCAAAACACATTAGGTAGTTTTTGAAAAAAAAAAAAAAAAAAAAAAAAAAAGCCAGGAGCAATAATGAGAAGTCGAATTAACCAATTCTGTGCATACAAGTTTTGTTCTTGGATAAAAAGAAAACTCTAGCAGTACTATGGACCACGCCTAGAATTCAAGAGAGGCGGCATCCACAAGTAAGAATACAATCCCCTCCGATTCAGTGTCTCCTGATAGTTCATAACCATATCCTTCAACCCTTACTTTTCTCAGATAGAAACAATTCGGCAATTCTGTCTCAACATTATTGTGGTGTGTTCTTAAATTTAATCCAGACCTGACTTTACAGGGCAACAGCCTACTCACAGTTTAATCCAATAGCAGAATAAGGGTCACCACAAGCTTCCTTCAAATCCGATAGAATTCCAAAAACAGCTAATTTCTTCAGGATGTACAGTGGTGACAAACTATTTCTGACTATGGCTCAAAGCAATTTTCATCATCTTTAAGTGCTTAGAAGCCTGAACCTGGCTTTTCCTTCATTTAATTGAAAGATATAGTACATATGTATTCATATTCTGGTATAAAAGGATCAAAACAAATGAGTAAGGGTATTTTTTCATAAAATGCAGTGCAAGTATTTTTCCTTTTATCATTGAAGTATCTTAGTGGGTTTCATCTTTACATATAGCCAAAACAGCCATTGTCCCACATTAGAATCGAGGTAGGTTGACTTATTTTTTAAATGAAACATAAATTATACCCTCTGACCTCATGCACTACAATATTCATATGTATCTGACAGAGCATTCAGCATATTGGCATTTAATTAATTTTGTCTCTCTTTTTTCTAGATTTCGGTCTTCTGAAAATTGGGAACTATAACATTTCCTTTACTTTTGTTTTATTTTCTGATCCAGTGCCTAATGAATACCTAGCAGACAAAGGGTATTATCAGAAAATGTTTGATGAATAAATAAGTGGAATATTAGTTTGATTTTTTCCTTCCATATTTTCTATACTTGTTTCTTCATTGAATTTGAACTACAGATTTTAATTATCTTATTTAGATGTACCTTTTATGAAAAATGGACTCAAAACTATGTTAGGAAGAAAATGAGGTATGAATTATACATTACATATAAATGCTGATTCTCAAGACAATTTCACATATGAAAGACTGAAAAATCTAGAACCTTTCCTATATAAAGGAGGTCAATTTTGTAACCTATCAGCAATGAGAATGGCATATTGAGACTTTACCAAAAAGGAGAATTCTGTTCATCTGGATGGGAGAAGTTGCTGTAAGTTCATTAATTTGTGGTGGTGTTTTTTTTTTTTTTAAGTGACCCCATTTTTTTACTTTAATGCTACCCGTAGAGGAGAAAATCTCTAGTTAAGAAAAAGTGAATATTCTTTTATGGCATCTGCGATGAATCTGATAAAGCTCTCAGTATCCAATTTCTCAATGAATCAATTACTAAAAAATCAGAAGATAATATTCACAACAATCATTTTACACTAGAATGAGATAGGAGAGGAATGAGAGGAAATCTCCACACATAATTTAAGAAGTAAAAAGATATTTAAAAAAAAGTTACACGTAGAAATACATATGAAGGAAAATGCTGTGTTACTTCTGGGGAAAAAATCTGAATATCTGAGAAAAAACTAAGGCCCTGGGAGTCATTTGACTGGTAAAATAATAAAATTGAAAATAAAGGAGAGATACAAAGGAGAGGGGTCAGATCAGGATAATTGTAAGAAGGAAGGAAACAAGACTGATGGTTACTATATAAAGGAAGATAGTTATTATGATGAAGATAAATTCAAAGGTAATCTATTGCTAAATATGAGGACACAGAAAAGGAGACATTGGGAAGAAGTTTATTTATGTGATTAATAAAGAAGGATCAGGATCAATGAGAAAAAGGACCACAGGTAATAAATATACTATTTAGGAAATGTCACTTCTTTTTTCACCAAATGACTGGGAAATCTCAGCCTTTGCTAGATTTGACAAGCAAATCACAAAGCAAGAACAAAAATAAGGTAACTTAAAGTCTCCTTTTGGAAATCATTAGACAAATTCTCTGTGAATTCAGATGTATGGTATGCTCTGTCCTTTAACCCAGACCCTAATAGTTTATATATCCTACAGCTAAGATTTTAAAAAGTAGCTAGATTGTAAATATATCATATAGAAGTGATTACTTCTGTTTTGTTTGTTTTTGTATTTCCCATATATCCTGAAGACCTTTGAAAATTCTGCACTTGTAAACAAAGACGATTCAGTGGCTATTTGCCACATGGTCACTTTTCCATGTGGGAGGTAAACTCCCACTAAAATTCCTACAGTGTGATAGCACAAGGCCTTCAGTGCTTAATTCCAAAAACATTCACTTCAAGTTTCAACACAAGAAGTGACGGTATGGCATGTTCTAAAAAATTCTTGTATCTTTTTCTGTGTCCTGAAAAATTATGCATGACCTCTAATTTGTAATGAGTCCATTAGGAAATACAGGAAACCAACCCACTAGTTTCCCAAAGGAGAAGAGGAATGTTGGATTTCCCTGTTACACTTTTACCACCTGTGTTATAAAGACAGAATCAGTTCATCTTGCCCTTTAGAAGCAGTGACCGGTCATTTCTAAAACTTTGATCTCTAATTTCACGTACTAAAACAGCAAGGTGAAGAGGGGTAGTGTCCACCAGACTTACTTTTTAAACAAAATAGTAACTTTACCAGTAGAGGGCCGAGACACCACTGAAGGCAATGTAGTATAGGATTATTGCTCATTATTTTGAGTAGAAAAGAGCATAGATGAATGTTCTTTATCTATGCATTCATCTATGCTTCCAATCTCAGGCCTGCCCCATGCTTATTGCATCAAAATATTCATTGTAGCAAGATATCCAGGTGATTACAAGGCACATTTAAGCTTGAGAAGCACTGTTATAATTTCTCTCTTCAACATCTGAATCATGACCTAGCAAAGTATACAAAAATCATTGATTTGGGTAGGAAGAAAGAAGGTATTCTCTCTTAATCTCTGTTGAAATGTCCCCAACATAATAGCATACTGAGATGGACAGACAGTTAATGCTCAATAAATACAATTCAATGCAACAAACCTTATATTCCCATCTACTCCAAGTCCTGATCTCACCCAAGGTTACTGAAGCTACTTACCAAAGAAAGGAATGATTCTTAGGAAACTTCTGTTGTTTACAAAATATTCATCTATCCTGTCTCCCCACTCTTGGATTATACATGGATATTCACAGAAACTCTTTATGATGCTGTCAAAGAACAATAAAAACACCCATTTGTTTAAGCTGTCTTATATCAAGATTTCACTGCATGTACTTATGTTTTAGGAGACATTATCTGAACTGCATTTATATCTGATTTTGTAAAACAGCATTTTAATGAGGTTGCATCTTTGTGAAAAATATAAAGGAAGACATATACAAACAATAGGCAAGACAGTGTGATTATGTAACTGAAAACACCAGTTGAATAAAAATAGAAGTTAAAAAATATTGTGATTCGTACCAGCATATTCAGACACGCAAATCAAAGAAACTTCATGTATACTGCATAAACCATGGCTGGAATTAACTTGTTCATCTATTAGTGTTTATAAAATCAAGCATTTTGATTAACAAATAACAAAAATAGTTTTTATCTGATGATTTAAATTTATTTAGATCTTTTTCCAGATATAAAGTTAAAGATTTCATCTTAAGGCATACTATTACACAAAAACTACTCTACCCTCCTTAAAAATGAGATAGTTATGTTTACCCATTTATTTTTAAATGAAATAATTTATTTCATTTTCTGACTTTTTCAAAAAGGCAATATTAATATTTCCATGGTATCATTCTAATTATGAAACTATCGATTTAAATAGTTTTTATCTGATGATTTAAATTTATTTAGATCTTTTTCCAGATATAAAGTATACATAAAATACTATGAAGAAATAATAAACCACAAATAATCATGCAAAAGTCAGCAACATTAAACATGTAAATGCTAGAAAACTAGAAGCCTCCGTAAATCAATTGAAAAGGTGATTCCAACCTAATAGATTAATTGCTAACCCATAAGCACTGACATACTGAGCATGGCTGCAGAATTGGAAGTTATGAAATGTTAGTTATTTCACTGAAGGATTTACGCTAACTTTTTAAAGTAAATTTTAGTTTGGATCAGATCCAAGAAGAACCCATACTTCAGTGAGGCAGAAGACTCTATCTCAAGAAAGAACTCCCCGTCCTCGAACGGCCCACTCTCACCCCTTGAATTTCCTCTCCTGAAAAATCTATGGCAAATACAGTTTTACTCTGAGCTTTTCAGAAATAAGTGATGATCTTATTGAAAAGTTAGGAAGTCAGAGATTCTTTAGAGAATTACTTTGTCCTCCAGAGAATTCTTGCAGTGTACACATATCCTTTGGGTGCTCAATATACATTTGTTAGAAGTTAGTATTATTGACTTGCTCTTAATAAGACTGAACACCACTAAATAGCAGCTTAGAATTTAACAAGGACAACTCCATTTTCTTAGTCAGGTAGTTGAAATGTTATTGATTTTTTTGGTTTTCCTTGAGAAGATACATTGCTGAAAATATTCTTTATATATAAGCACTGTTAAATTGAAAACATTATACTAGAGGCACTCCCAGGGATTTACAAACCAGTATTTATACAAGGGTTTTTTGCTATATCTGGTTGAAGTTAATTAATATTTATGGCGAAGCCTGCAAAAACAGTGATCAAATAACTTCTAAAAAATGACAATTCAGATGCATTAGAAATTGCCATACACATGTAATTCTTAAAGATTGTTGAAAGATAAGGAGAATGAAATTGGTTTTACTAGTCTGACAGTTCAAGAATCACCATAAAAGGAGAAAATTTAACATTTAAAAAGTACTACAGTCATTAAAAGAGTAAGTTTGACAGGAATAAGCACAAGGTAAGTAGAACAGACTAGAATAAAGTAAGGTATAGGAGCAACAGTATATGAGAACTGAGTATATCCTAAGATGTCATTTCAAATTATTTACTTAATAAATCATCTTGTCTAACAGTTTATGCAAGCAAATGTACACTAAAAAATATGGACAGTTTAAAGATATAATGTATGAAACAAAGCTATTAAAGTATAAAAAAATTACAATTAATTAAATATTAAATAGTTTTAAAAACTAGTCCTGAGATGGGAACAGGTTCCTAAGCAAGGAATGATGCCCAGAAGCCATTAAATATTCTAACAAATTTAACTTTCCAAAATTTAAAGCTAACATATGATAAAAAATTTAAAAAAAATGTAAAGCATTGCACTGACAGAAAATATTTGCAATACATGTAACGAGTAGTTAATGTCCCAAATATACAAAACAAAACAAAACAAAAAACAAACCTTCCATTTACAAAGAACAAAAGAAAAATAGGGCAATAGAAATAAAATGAGTCATGGATAAGAACAAATAACTCACAAATTCAAAATAATAACCAGTAGATTTTAAATAGGAGTTTACCTTACATCTAACCAAGGAAATGAAAATTATATCAAAATATCATACAACCATCAAAATTATTACTGGTTCATAAAGAAATCCACCAATGAATCGTAATTGAAAAAAATACATTAATTCTTAGAAATAAGTACTTTTCTTCAGATGAGTGAATACACTAACTGTTCAATTATTATTATTATTTTTCAGATTGTATTTATTTGTCAGAGAAAGCACAAGCAGGGGCCACAGTAGGCAGAGGGAAAAGCAGGCTCCCTGCCTAGCTGGTTGCTGGATCCAGGATTTGGTCCCACAACCCTGTGATCATGACCTGAACTGAAGGCAGATGCTTAACCATCTGAGCCATCCGGGTGTCTCTCAATTATTATCGTAATGTGTCTACCTATGTAAGCATAAAAAATTCTGGTCTTGTTATCAGTGGTTCCTTCTGAGAGGATTAGAAGGATGAAGGAGAGAAATTAACTTCATTTTGTCTCTAAGAGGTAAGATTATGAGGAGATTTTCACTTTTTTGCTCATTTTCACATTCTGGAAATCCTGGAAATTAAATGTGTGTGTGTGTGTGTGTGTGTGTGTGTGTGTGTGTGTGTGTGTGTGTCTAGCAATGAAAATTAGTTTTCTTTGGGAAAAAACAGTGTACTACGTCAAACAAAATTATGCCTTCTTAGTATGAACAGAACTGTCCACTTTTCAAGAAAGCTTATTGATTTGGCTTGAAAAGAAATATTAAAAGAAATATTAAATCCAAATATCCTTGTAATAAATTTTTCTTTTCCAGAGAAAGTATGTAAAAGATAATAAGCTGGGGCAGCTGGGTGGTTTGGGGCTCTACACTCAGCAGGGAGTCCACTTGAGAATCTCTCTCTCTTCCTTCTCCCTCTGCTTCTTCTCCTGCTCATGTGCTCAACCTCTCTCTCTCCCCCCTACTACTCCCCCCTCTTAGATAAATTAAAAAAAATAATAAAATAAAATAAATTACATTAAAATAAAATAATAAAATAAAATGCTAATAAGCTTTGTTGGTTCTTCTGCTGGGGATTTGGAAGCTAATTTCTTCAAGTCAGCCATGTGCTAGGTAATGGTGTATTAATGAAAGTATTAATGTAATGGAAAGCAAAAACAGAACACAAAAATCACTTTTCTTGAACACAGTAGACGCCTATAAAAATAGATACCCCACTTTACAAGTAAGAATTTAAGGCCCTATACCTCTAATACAATCAGCTAATATAAACAGAACTATGATTTAAATTTTAAGCAACCCTAATTAATGTTCCTTTTCCCTTCTTTGGACCACATGTGTGTTATTGCATGTTTCTTGACATATTTCTTAAATATGGTTGAATGGCAAGCAGTATCCTTTTCCGGTTGTTCCTAGTTTGCCTTATGATGGTGGTTCTCAAACTTCAGTGTGCATGAAAATCATCTGGAGGGCTTGTTAAAACACAGCCTGCTGGACCACATCCCCGGAGTTTGTAATTCAGCCAGTAAAGGGTGGGCCAAAACTGTTTCACTTTTCCTAAGTTCCAAGGGGAATGCTTATGCTACCATTCTGAGGACCTCCCTTTGACAACCACTGTCTCATTGTGCGGCAGACACTGGGAAGCAAAAACTGTGCTTTCCAGATTCCCTAGCAGCTAAGGATCTGGATGTGATTCAGGTTCCATCGATTAGATGCCATCTCCTGGGATTTGGAGAATCCAAATCCAAATGGCAGAAGCTCATTTCACGTCCATTCTGGCTGTTTTCTGCTAGCAAGTGGGGGTCAAGAGAACTAGGGTTTTTCTACAGTAATATTCCTCTGTCCAGCTTCCTGCAGAGGTGGCAGCTGGTTACTGAGAGACCTTTGGAGTGGCAGTGGCAGCAGCAATAGCCCCCAAAGTGGCCCCATTTCAGCTTCCTATTCCCTAGAACATAGCATCAGCACTGGGATTCTCACTGGCACCTCAACTTCTGACTTGGCAGCAGTGGTAACTCCCTGACCGGTGGGTTCCACGTGTTTGGGAGTCACTTTTAAAGGCCTAGCCTAATTCCAGCTTCTTCCAGCCCTTTCAGTGATTTCCTAAGCACATAATTATCTCTCTACTTAAAATTCCCAAGGTGCTTTCTGTTCCCTCTAGTGACTCCTGACCCAATAGAAATGTAAAGATGTTAAGATAAGGTTCAAAAATAAGAATTTCTTCTGTGATTCAATCCTGCACAACCATGAGCAAATTACTCACTTAGTTTCTATAAATAGACATTTCTCAAACTAAAAATAGTTTACCATACTACCTAATAGAAATGCCAAAATATTTACAATAACAAAGGAAATTTCCCCAAACTTAACTATAATTGGGCAGCTCACTACTTCTTACAGAATACAGATTAGTCCTCAGATGATAAGACAACAGAACTGGAAGGGAGCCTAGAGGTTATCTATTCTAATTGCTCCTGCAGAAACTCTTGCCCTTGTACAGCAGAAAAGGACACTGAAATTCAGAAAACTTAAATGACAGCCTACACCCAAGTCCTGGACTTCAAATCTAATTCCTAACAGTTAGTAGGTTAGTTGGGTTATCTAATTTACTGTTAGAAATAGTTAGCACCTTATATACCACAATGTGTACATTATCATCTTTTTATGCTGATGTGTTTCCCATACCTTAGTATATTCTATATTATAGTGTGAGGAAAAATGTGTTTTATCAAGTGATGAGAAGAGATTGCATGGTTAGTTATATGCACTTTATAGTTTGCGGCATTTTTATAAGTCATCTCATAAACATTTTAAAATGATTCTTTATTTTCCCCCTTTGAGTCTGTCCACAATCCTGTGGACATTAGTTACCATTTAGGGGCACCAGAATAAAATTCAGTATATATACTGTATCTACTCTGTAATCAAGACCTCAATGTGACTCACACCAAAAATTCTGTTGAGCTTCTGGAAAGAAAGCTCATAGTGATACAAATTTATTTTTACACTATTTTTTATATTTATGAAGAAAAAAGCTACCGTAAGTCTTTAGAACCCACCTAGAAAAAAACTCAGAAATACAAAAATTGTATGAGTCCATTGAATCAGTGTAGTTAATGTCTATAAGATACCCGTGGGCTCAGAAATTATGTGCTCAGGAGAGAAAGCATACTTCTAGAAATCAGGGCTTTGTTCTCCAGGAAACAGTAAAGGCAGTAATCAAAATGAAATAAAGGCATCCAATGAAGATTCCCATAAGTAAAACTGCTTCCTAAGTGGATGTTTGATTGCTCTCAGCTTCTCCTTTTATGTTCATCCTTCTACCACAAAGCCCATTCTCTGTGGCACTTCATAAGGTTGCTAATGATTTACTGTTGGAAGATGCAGGTGTCTAGAAGGGAGATACACAGAAATAGTGCAATTTTTTTTTAAATGTAGGAGTGTTGGACAGAAATAGATTTTAAAATTCTTATTCTATTACCTTTTTTTAAAAAAGAAGAATGCATTTCCCCTATATTCACTCTGGTTATCTTAAATCTAGGTCTATTTTAATACCTGAGTATTATTAGTATGCGGATTACTATAAGCAAATTGTAAAGAATACAGTTTACCTTAGTATGTTCTTATTTCACTTTCATCTTTTTCATTGCCCCATAGGTTCTCCCACAGGGTCACAATCAGGGATGCTATTGTCATGGACTTTACTCAAAAATTAACCTCTCTCTCTTCTGGGATCTATTAACACCCTCAACTATTCATTGTGGCTAATTTTACCTGCGTGTTAGAAGACAGGTCATCTAATAAACAACCCAGACTAAAGTATGAAAGACTAATGCCCCCCCCCCCATTTCCGTTTTAAAAGAAGTCAGTTACTAACTAAATGAGTTTCTAAATTGTGAAATTTTAATCTGATGGGCCAGACTGAAATTTTTTTTTTTTTAAATTTTTTATTTTTTATAAACATATATTTTTTATATACATATATTTTTATCCCCAGGTCTGTGAATCACCAGGTTTACACACTTCACAGCACTCACCAAATCACATACCCTCCCCAATGTCCATAATCCCACCCCCTTCTCCCCAACCCCCTCCCCCCGGCAACCCTCAGTTTGTTTTGTGAGATTAAGAGTCATTTATGGTTTGTCTCCCTCCCAATCCCATCTTGTTTCATTTATTCTTCTACCCACTTAAGCCTCCATGTTGCATCACCACTTCCTCATATCAGGGAGATCATATGATAGTTGTCTTTCTCTGCTTGACTTAAATTTTACTTCAAACGCAGTCTTCTTTTCTAATCTGATGGGGGAAAAAATTACCCAACCAACAGTGTATCTTATATATTGTGCTTCTCAAAAGTTATTTTTTGTTCAAATATATAAACAAGAAAATATATCAGTTTCAAACGATAACAATTGGCAACCAACCTGAGTGGCAAGGACTTTGGTTGATGGCCAGCCATGCGCGGCAAGGACAATCATGATTCTAACACAGATCAATGTTCAATGATGATCCTAAATAATTTCTTCTATCCTGTATTTTAAGAGAAGAAATAGTAAAATTTAAGTACTTACGATATTGTCCCTAAATGGAAAAATCAAAGTTGAGCTCAACTTGTGAGGTTTGTGAGGCTATGAACTCTAACACAGCTTCGTTCCCAGATTTCTGCTAGTGACTTTAGAGAAATGTGGCCCTTCAATCTCACAGTTACCATATGTGAAGATGATGGCTTGGGGTTTTACTGTGCGGGGTATTTTCTTTCTCAAAATCAGAACTCATTTCTTTATAGAGGTCAGGATATTCACTAATGAATTCTTAGATAATATTCTTTAGGAATGTGGTGACGCTGTTAGTCAGCTAAGTCTAACAGGTCACCTACACCGAGTATTAAATACATTCTAAATATAGCCTGGACACAGCTAAGGTACTGCATACACTGGAGGTATTTAATGTACTTTAACATTCAAATGATATGTGTGCAAGCCACAGGAGAGAATGTATTCACTGGCTTTTGAACGCAGCTAGCTCTCAGTTCTGCTCTACCCTGCTGGATCCTCTCTCTATCCAAGACTGCTGCTTTTCTCTGAGTCTTCGCAATCCTGAAAAGCACACTTACGTATCCATCCCCCAAGTGGTGTGCCCCCGCTCAGACTGTCATTCAAGTTTCAGAAGTTACGAAGAGAGGGACAAGGAAGAGCCAACCAAGAGTTTATGTGACCAAGAGCTTATTATGAGAAACCAGACATTCATGTGTATAAATCATCCTTCATCTATGCTCATTTACCATCCAACTGCAGAGCATTCTGGCTTTCTTTGGGCGGTTCGTCTACATTCTGCACCTTCCTTTCAGTGACCCTCTGCATCCCCTGCTTCCCCTTTCTTCACCTTCTGTTGGAAATTTGAGAAGTCTCATTTTATTATGAAGAGCAATTTAATGTTTGCTTGCCTTTCTTCTCAGCCCTCCCAGGTATGTCTAAGCCCCATTTTTCTCAAGCAAATGCCTCATTTAAGCATTTTGCCAAGCAAAAAAATGTCGACTTGAGGAAAATTATTCTATTCCTCTAAATTACAGATGCAAATACATTATCTATATTCTCTCTTCAAAACGTGAGTATAAATATATTTCTAAATACATTTATTGACACAAATATGTATATTTAAACTGTAATAACTAAATTTGGTTTAGGTTTACTATAACAAGTTATTGTACACAAACCAAATAATACTTACTTAAACTTTTTTTTATAAATTTACATACCCACAGGTTTGGCTGGTTCATTGCTGATAGAATCATCTTGTGTTAGTACAAAAATTATTAAGGATCTGTGTTCTGATCAGTATATCCATAAAAGCATATTTTGATGTTAATAGAAAACAATGTTTATTATGCCTTGAAATAGGTTCCTATCTATAAGAAAACCCAATAATTTTGAACTATTAGCGTATAATTAAATGTCATGCCCAACCAAGTGAGTTCTATCTGAAGTCCAGTCAAGGGTAGATTCTGAAAATACTTTCAGTGTATGTTCTTCCCCACATAAGTGACAGACTGCCAAAGCAACATCCATTGCTTCTGTCTCTGTAGTGAATGGAAAAAAGTATATATCAAGTTACTGTGGGTAAGTATGAAAGTACATATTTTATCAGAAAAAGTTTTATACCATAAAACTTAGGGCCCCAAATCACAATGGAGATACTTAGAATCTTAATTATCCCTCTCGGCATTGATGATCACTTATCAATGCAAACAGCAAAGAAAAAATTATTTTAATTAATGTGCATATTAAAGGGAGGAAGAAACTATGCTTTCATGACTGATGTTCTCTATAAGAATAATTGCCTCATTAACCTTATGGTATCAACTCTGCCTCATTATGAAGGTCAGATGAATGGATTTATGTATTTCTAAGTAGCAGAAAATTTTATACAAAATATTGAAAGTGCTACCACTCCATTTGTCAGAGAGATAAAATTTAAAGGGCAATCCTAAAAATTAAATAAAATAGTCATAGAGCCCTAATATATAACATATACAATTGCTATTCCTTTATATTATTTGTACAGAGTAAGTATGATGTGTCAGAATGGCTTTGTAAGTACACTCTTCAATAAACCAGCATAAACTACACACATTCTAGGAATAAAATATGATCAAAACAGAAGTGTTTATATACAACTTTTAAAGTACAAGGGCACACGTCCTAAAAAAAGAGTTTAGAATGGTAAGACAAAATATAACCATCACTCTGATTATACAAAAATTAAGTAGTGTGCTATTTTTAGGACATCACCTCAAGTAGTGTCAGGACTCTTGACCTAAGTTAGATGAACATATCAATATTGTTTCCCAAAATTTTTAGAGGAAATTATCCATTCCATTGATGTTAACTCTCTCTACAACAAATTGAGCATGAACAAGAAATTTTTTACTGTAACTGGACCCCTAATTTCATAGAAATTGCTCAAAGTTAAGGAAAAATGGATTGAGTTTAGAAAGGCTAAGATGCTAATTAATACCTTCTAGATTTTCAAAGGTCTGGAAAAGTAACAGATTCAAATACTAATATTTCTCATAATCTAAAATTCTGTAACAGCTTTATTCATTATAGTAAAACAGGACAAACATGTACTTCTGTTTGCTTCAAAATATTCTTGAACCTGAATGAAAAAGTACCTCCATATAGTTGGATGCTTTTTTAAAAATTTAAATAAATTTTTAATTTTAGAACAGTTTTTATAGGAAAGTTGCAAGTATAGTATAGAG
The DNA here is from genome assembly GCF_030435805.1 of Mustela lutreola. Classification (NCBI taxonomy): domain Eukaryota; kingdom Metazoa; phylum Chordata; class Mammalia; order Carnivora; family Mustelidae; genus Mustela; species Mustela lutreola. The sequence continues at coordinate 104,867,046 of NC_081295.1, read as the reverse complement.
TTCTCATATACTCTGTCTTTGGTTTTCCCTACTATTAACATCTTCTATTATATGGTGCATTTGTCACAGCTAATGAGCAAACACTGATACATTATTATTAGCTGAAATCTACACTTTATTTAGATGTCATTACTTTCTCCCTAATGACCATTTTTTTGTTCCAGGATCCCACTCAGGACACTGAGTTGTCATGACTCAGTTGTCACTCACTTAGTTGTTATGTCTCCTTAGGCCTCTCCTAGCTGTGATATTTCTCAGGCTTTCCTTGTATTTGATGACCTTGGCAGTTTGGAGGAGTATTGTTTATATATTCTGTAGAAGGTCCCTTGAATTGGGTTTGTCTGATCCTTTTCTCGTGGTTAGAGTAGGGTTATGGGTTTGGAGTAGGAAGGTCACACAAGTAAAATGCCCTTCTCAACACATCCAGGGTATATGTAACCAACATGATTGTTAATGTTGACCTAAATTACATGACGGTGGTAATACCTGTCATCTTTCTCCACTTTCAAGCCTGGACAATTTTTAACAAATGTTAGTATGAGTTACAAGAGTTGAGTTTCCTTCTCTTGAAAAATAGGACATATACCCAGAGGTCCAATAAGGATTAGGACTATTTCCCCCCAGAAGTAAAAGTTGAGAAGTCTCCAACTCTTTTCCAACACTCCTATTCAAAACTCCTATTCTCCCTGAATTCTCTCTTGCTAACAGAATAGACTCTGTGGTACAAAGAAATTGATGGATGATCTTAAAACATGTCTTAAGACCAAGAACTAATTGAGACCCCATAGTGAAGGTTTTGAATCACACTAAATTGAATTTATTTTTTAAACTTGATTTTTTTAAATAACTTCTGGATTTCCATATCATTTTTAGGTTAAAAGTCTGTAGAATGTCTAACTTACAAATAGTAGAGAACCTGCAAGCTCCAAACACATCAATAAGAGAAAATAAACAGTGGGCCAGGAGGAAAACTAAGGGAAAGAATTATGGCAGGATGGGGAGGGTGATGATATATGGGAGGGAAAGAGTTGTCAGAAATTTATTTGCAAATAGATCAAAGTCATAGTCTCACAAACACTAAAGTTCCGCAGCCTTTACTAAGTGAATTGAAGATTGCTTTTAACTTCTATTATTGCACTAGTTTAAAAGCTCCTCACATTCAGAGGCTTAAGAGTCTAGTAAGAGGAACAAGGAAAGACTAAATAAATGCAAGGATCACAGGAAGACTTATTATACTCATCTGACAGGAGGAAGTAGGTCCAGAAAGGTTCCATAAAGGTGCTACGGAATAAATACATTTCAGAAAGAAAGATAAACTGGATTAAAGAGGAATATAATAAATCTTTTGAAAGAATTAGTTTCTCCAAAAACACCTTCTGATGTGTTGTCATTCTTAGGTGATATTTTACATACACACACGAGACACTAGAATTTATACTTTTTATTAATACGCTCCATTGTGGTTTGTTGTGGAACTTGTATGTGTGTATATGGCATGTGTGTACTTCATTTGGAAAACATACCCCACTATCTCTTAGCAGAAACAGAAGACAAACAACTCACAGCATACAAGGGACGGGGCAGTCTGATTTCTCCAATAACACAAAGCTAAAGTGGGTCAAATGTGACTCAACTGAGATGACCTTACAGCTGTCTGCTGTTTCTCAAGTCAGTAAAATGGGAAATACGATGAAAAGGATAGAAAAATATGAAAACTTTGTTGCCTTGGCCAGTTACTGACTGTAGGATAATCACACAAAAACCACAGAGACAAATAAAAGCTAAAATGGAAACCAGCAGATCATGTTGTAGGATATAATCTAATAAACACAGATTAAAGGTTAAGATCATAAACTCCTAAAACAAAGTGTGGAGGTTCAGATCCCACCTCTGCCACGTCCTATGTATATGACCTATCTGTTCCTCCATTCATATATAAAACAAGGATAATAATAGAACCTATCCCATATCCATCAGGTAGTTGTAAAACCACCTTTAAATAATTTAGTATTTGTGATTTATTTAAGAACAACTCTAACACGTAGTAAAATCACACAAGTGTTAACTGTCATCGTTATTTCTTGTCACTGCTCTATGTAAGCCCTCCAGAATTAAATAAACCAAGTTTGAGTTCTTACCAACTATGTGTGACCCTAGGAAAGTCATTTATCCTCTCTGTTTCCTCAACTTTAAAATGGGACTTCTGAGGAGTAAATAAAACCATGTATATAAAATCCTTAAGACAATAGAGGACACATTAAAGAGAACCAGTAATAGTGTTTGTTGTGATTATTAACATGCCATTAGCACTGGCCAAATAAAAAGTAGCAGGAAACCAAGTAAAGAAAAGCTGCTTTAATGGAAACTGATAAACCTTAGCACCAGCTATAAATGTAAATGACTTTGAAGAGTCCAAGAAACCTATGGAGAGAGGGTACCATGCTGCTACTTTTGAAGCCACAGCAAATGCAGTTATTGTTGTTATTAAAACATATTTTATGAGTTAATATTTTGCTTTGAAAGCAGAGCACTAGATTGTCTAGCAGGCTGGTGTTTCTAGATTTGTGGGATGTGGACTGATGCAAAAGAAAAATTAACCTACAGAAAATTATTTGTATACGCCATGCTCTGAACATTTCTGGGCAATAGTTGAGTGTTAATTATCACCAAAATTTAAAAAAAAAAACTAAATTAGGTGAGGGAAAGAAACATCCTAGATGATTAGAAGTGACAATGCCTGATGCTCACGCAAGGCCAGTAATAGTGTTTGTTTCCAATAGCTAGATGAAATAAACTACATAGTTCATGGATTGTTGTGCAAAATACAGAGAAGGAACTAAACTCAGAAGAGGGGAATAAGTAGGCCCAGACAGAGAACTACACCATGCCCATCTAAGAAATCATAAAAATAAAAGACAAAATGATAAAATGGGTTCCAAATAATTTCCTTCTAGAAAAACTCAAGAACATTTAGTGGGGTACAAATATATTCAACAGAAATAGACAGAACAAATAGACAACAACAAGATAGTAGATTTACATATAGCCCATACACTGATCACATTAAATATAAATAATCTAAAGAACTCAACTAAAAGGCAGTTTGTCTGCTAGAACAAAAGAATAAGAACCAACTATATGCTGTATACATGAGACACACTTAAGTATAAAGATACAAATGGGTTAAAACTTAAATGGTGGAAAATAGGGGTGCCTGGGTGGCTTAGTCAGTTAAGCCACTAACTCTTGATTTTGGCTCAGGTCATGACCTCAGGGTTGTGGGATCAAGCCCAGCGTTGGGCTCCCCACTTAGAGTCTCTATTATTTGTGCATCTTAAATTTGATGAAAGACATGACTATAAATTTCTAAGAAGCTTAATGAACTCAATTAGGATGAATCAAAGAAACCTACACTAAGACACATTACAGTCAAAATGTCCAAAGGCAGAATTTTGTAAGCAACAAGAGAAATATAACTAGCCACATACAAAGGATCCTCAATAAGATTACCCACAGATTTCTCATCAGAAATTATAGGCCAGTAGGTAGTATACTGCTATATCCAAAATGCTAAAAGAAAAGACCTATGAACCAAGAATCCTACATTTGTCTTTTAAAAGTGAGGGAGAAATTAAGGATGAAGAATTCATTGCCACTAGACCTTCCCAGAAAGAAATGAAAGGACACTAGGCAATAACTGAAAGCCATATGAAGAAATAAAGGTCTTAGTAAAGGTTAAAGCATGGGCAATTATATAAACAAATACTATTGTAACAATAGTGTGTAACTATACTTTTTGTTTTCCATATAATTTAGCAGACAAATATATTTAAATAAAATAGTTTAAAAGCTACCATTATTATAACTACAGTTTTGAACTCCACATTTTGTTTCCTACATAATTTTAAAGACAAATGCATCAAGAAATTATTAGTTTATGTTTTTTGGACACACATCTATGAAGATATAATTTTGTGTCATCAACAATAAAAAAGGATGGGCTCAGAGCTGTTAAAGGAGTAAAGGTTTTGTATGTTATTAAAGTTAAGTTGGTATAAATTGAAATTACAGTCCTGTAACTTTAGAATGTTAAATGTAATCCTGTGGTACCAGTGGAAAATACCTATAGGATATACAAGAAAAGAAATGACAAAGGAATTTAAGCATTTCATTGTAAAAAATCAACCATACACAAAGGAAGACAGTATGCAGGAAGTGAAGAGCCAAGAAGCTGTCAGACATGTAGAAAATAAATGGAAAAGTAGCAGAAGTCTTTTCTATCAGTAATTACCCAATTTATTTCATTTACTTAATTATTTATTTTTTAGTAATCTCTACACCCAACATGGGGATTGAACCCACTACCTTGAGATCAAGAATCACATACTCCCTTAGCTGAGCTAGCCAGTAATTACTAAAAATTGAATTGGATTACTCTCCTTCCAAAGTACCATGCAAAACAAAACAAAACAAAAAACTTTATTCATTTTTCTATAACAGTAGCTATTACTCAAATAAATAGTATTTTTAAAAAAAATTTATTTATTTATTTGACAGAGAAATCACAAGTAGGCAGAGCAGTAGGCAGAGAGAGAGGGGGATCAGGCTCCCTGCTGAGCAGAGAGCCCAATGTGGGGTTCGATCCCAGGACCCTGAGATCATGACCTGAGCAGAAGGCAGAGGCTTAACTCACTGAGCCACCCAGGCACCTCTCAAATAAATAGTATTTTAAAACACATGAAAGGAAACAGAATTCATTAAGATTTCTATATTTAAATAAATTACAGTAATATTAATATTTTTTAAAAGACAATAATAGAATCTTGAAACCAAAAGTAGATTCTTTGAAAGCATTAACAAAACCAACAGACCTTTAATTAGACTGTGACGGCTAGTCATGTGTGTTGGTTTGGCGAAACTGATAGTTAATCAACAACAAACTCTAATCTATGTGTTACTACAAAGTCTGTATTGGCAATGTTTCTTTAGAATTAGTTTCTCTTACCAATTCATAAACCATCCAGGAAAAATGAGAGGAGATCCAGCCTCTTAAAATCAGGAATGAAAGTAGACCATTGCTACTAGTGTTGCAGAAATAAACAGAATATAAGGAAATATTATGAACAATCGGACGCTAATTCAATAATTTAGAAAACTGATAAATCCTTAGAAACAAAAAAACTACCAAAACCAACTCAAGAAGAGACTATCTGAATAGACCTACACCAAGTAAAGAGATTGAGGGAAAAAAAAAAAAAAGCCAAGTCCAATATATCTTAGATGATGAATTCTACCAAAAATATAAAAAATCATTAATACCAATATTTCATAAACTCTTCAAAAAAATAAAATAGTATGAAACACTTTTTAAATTGTTCCCTGAAACCAGTATTACTCTGATTCCAATATTCCCTAAGCTGATCTACAAATTCAAATTAGTCAATAAAAATCCTACTTGCTTCTTTTTCAGAAGTGGAGAAGTTGGTCCTAAAATTCATATGGAATTTCAAGGACCATGAAAAGCCAAAACTGGCTTAAAAATAAATACCAAGTTGGAGAACTCACCTTTCCCAATTTCAAAACTTACTACAAATCTACAGTAATTAAAAAAACAGTAAATCTACAGTAATTAAAAAAATAGTATAGTACTGGCATAAAGATAGAACAATAAAAGTTGAGAGTCAAGAAGAAAGACTCATCTGTTTATAGCAAATTGATTTCAACAAAGGTGCACAGATCATTCAATGGGGAAAGTTAATAGTCTTTTCAATAACTATTGGTGGGACAACAGAATGTCTATATGCAAAAGAATAAAGCTGGCCTCCACCTCAAATGTATATAAAAATGAACTCAAAAATCGATGACAGATCTAAATGTGTGAGTTAACAACATAAAACTCTCTAAAGAAATCATAGGTTTAAATCTTTGTAAGCTTGGGTCAAGCAATAATTTCTTAATATGACATAAAAGCACAACCAACAATAACAAAAAATAAATTGGACTTCATTAAAATTAAAACAGTTTGCATCAAAGGGCAGTAACAACAAAAAAAGATGACCCACAAAACAGGGAAAAATATTTATAAATCATATATCTGATAAGGGTATAGTATACATAGCATCTAAAAACATTCAGAACTAACAAAAGAATAAATGACCCAGTTTTAATAAAAAGAGGCAAAAGACTTGAGCAGACAATTCTCCAGAGAAGATATGCAAATATCTAAAAAATACATTCACAGATGCTCAATGACATTGGTTATTAGGAAAACCAAAACCACCATGAGAAATCACCTCACATCTCCTGGAATGGGTATAATTATTTTTGATGGAAAATAACTAGTGTTGGTAGGATGTAGAGAAACTAGAACCCTTATACATTGCAGGTAAGAATGTAATATGGGGCAACCTCTATGAAAAACAGTTTGCCAGTTCTTCAAAAGTTAAATATAGAATTACCATATGACTCAGCAATTCTACTTTTATTTACTCAAGAACTGAGAACATGCACGTACAAAAACTTGTACGTTGATACTCATAGCACCATTGTTCATAATAGCTAAAATGCAGAGACAACCCAAATGTCTATCAACTGATGAACAGATTTTAAAAAAGTTTTATGTATATACACAGTATGGAATATTATTCAGCCACAAAAACAGAATGAAGTACTGGATTGTCCATATAAAGGTGGACATTTATATGAAACGTCCGAAATTGGCAAATTTCTATAGATAATAGTAGATTAGTGACAGTCAGGGCCTAAAGGATAGAGGAGAATGGAGAGTGACAGCTTAATAGAAATGAGGTTTCTTTTTGGAAATAATGGAAATTAAACTGACTAACAATTCTTGGGCCATACCTCACATATAGTAGAGCAGAATCTCTGATGGTGAAGTTCTAAAATACGCTTTTGAATAACCATGTCCGGTGATTTTTATGTTCTAAATTTTATGCATATGAATAAAAACACATTCTTAGATTATATATTCATATATATTCTTGGTATACATATTATTGGAGGAATATGACTTGACCCATACTATAAGAGGATATACTAAGATGCTTTATAAACATTTTCAAAAAAGATAGTAAAGTTTATGTACATAATACAGCATAAAAAAAGATCACAGTAATGACCTTCATGTTCTAAATACAATTATGATTGTTAGAAATATCTGAATTATATTCCAATTTCATTTTATGACTTCAGACAATCTAGATATTGTTTCTACCTTTATACATGTTAGGATGGTGGAAAATGTGATAAATGGTATTAAATATATTATAGAAGATGACTGGCCATCTATAACTCAAGTAATCAAGATTTCAAAAAATTCCTTCAATTCTCAGGTTCTGAGGAGCTGATTATGGCGTTTGCATCTCTGGTCACCTTCTTGCTGTCTCTCCCTCTGCATTTCAGTGCTTGTTTGCACTCACTCCTGAGAGTAAGCCTCAAAAGAAAAAGATAGAATTAATATCAACCAATTGTGGGGGCACCAGGGTGGCTCAGTGGGTTAAGTCTCTGCCTTCGGCTCAGGTCATGATCTCAGGGTCCTGGGATCGAGTCCCACATCAGGCTCTCTGCTCAGCGGGGAGCCTGCTTCCTGCCCCCCAGTTCCCACCTCTGCCTGCCTCTCTGCCTACTTGTGATTTCTCTCTGTCAAATAAATAAATAAAATCTTTTAAAAATATATCAACCAAATGGGACTTCTTAATAGCTCTGTTCATTTCTCACAGTGAGAAGAAAGTCAGGAGGATGGAATGGGACATAACTGTGATTACATAGAAGTAGAAAAGTATAGTTTACCAGCATGTTTACAGGGAATAGGGCTACCTCAAGTATGTTTTTTGGCTAAATAAATAGGTATAGGGCCTGGACACATGCCAGTGAAGTGAAAGGTTTCAGGTAGTCTTGAAAAGCAGGGGAATTCCATTTGCTCACATTTATTCTTTTCTGCTCAAAATCAGTTTCATTGCTGATTGTGCTTCAAGAAAAGGTAAAGACTATCAATATATTTTCTAAAATGATTTTTTATAATTACAAACATATCATTCCACTATCACATTCCTTTGTCCTAATAACAGGGTGTCGTTCTCATCTATATTTATATTGTTAGAAGGACAGGTTTGGGCTCCGGAATGCTTGGGTTCAAATTCTAACTGTGCTGTGGGCCAGATAAATTTGAACAGGCTGCTTCACCTCTCGGTGCCTCCGTCTTACATGCATCATTTTATTTATTTATTTTTAAGATCTTATTTATTTGACAGAGAGAGATGACAAGTAGGCAGAGAGGCAGGCAGAGAAAAGGAAGGGAAGCAGGCTCCCTGCTGAGCAGAGAGCCTGATGGGGGGCTTGATCCCAGGGCCCTGAGATCATGACCTGAGCTGAAGGCAAAGGCTTTAACCCACTAAGCCACCCAGGCGCCCCTTACATGCATCATTTTAAAATCACAGTGTTCTTGCAGATATTAAATAATGTATGTAAGACACTTATACACAGTAAGTGTAAAATGTTAACTATTATTATTGAATAATACTTTATATTTTTAAAAGAACTTTTTGTATTATCATGTGTAGTACCTTTATATTTAAGGGAACATGATTTTTTTTTTCTCCAGTTTCTCTCTTAATTAACAAAATAATGTTCATTCTACCTACCTAGAAAATGCAATAAATAATAAAATATGAAATAAATATGAAGGAATAAGATATGAAGAAAACAAAACCACCCAAAACTTCTAAAGACAATCACTATAAGTAGTTTTGTTTTTTCCTTTCTTTTTTTACATTCTGTGCATATTTTTGTCTCATTGAGATTATAATAAATTAAAACTATGTGATGGCAATACTCAAATTTTAGACTTCTGAGAGATGATCTATCAGTGTTATAGCTAATAATAAAGTCTAGGTCCTTTCATTTGAAGGGATATGTATTCTCCCTCATAACGATTCATTTTCAAATTGTAAGTGTAATAAAAAAGAATACTTATGCTCTTATTTCCAATGGCTTCCTATCATTCTTCTGTCTTTATAAACTACCCATCTCATTTGTTTTTTCCATTTCATGTACTCTTGATCCCTGCTTGATCTCTGCAGCATCAGTTAACCCAAGGCCACATATTCAGTGCCCCAAAAGTAGTCCTAGTGTTTTAAAATCACCATACCACAAATAATGCAATGATCTCATCACCAAGATTATTAATATTATTTCTCATTTTTTTGTCTGCCCCTCATTCTTAGCAAAAATATTTTAAACCAAATTTCAAATATAATATTATTTCACTACTCATTTTAGTATACATTTCCAAAAAAAAAATAAATCTTCTCTCATATAGCTGTAATGCCATTATCATATATAACCAAATTAACATAATACCTTGGAAAGTAAAATACTCAGCTCATATTCAAATTTCTTTGACTAAAAAATGTGCTTCACATCCGACATATTTTTTTAATGGAGTATAATTGACACATGATATTATATTAGTTTTGTGTAAAACATAATGATTTGATAATTCTATATATTATGAAAAGCTCACTACCATAAGTGTATTTACCATCTGTCACCATACAAAGTTATTACATTATTGACTAGATTCCCTATGCTGTAATTTTTATTCCCATAACTCATTTATTTCCTAAGTGGAACTTTGTATCCCTTAACCCTTCACCTATTTCACCCATCCACATATCACCCTCCCCTCTGGCAGCCACCCAGCCACCAGTTTGTTCTCTGTATTTATGGTTCTGTTTCTGTTTTTCTTTCTTTTGTTTTTTAGACTCCACGTACAAGTGAAATCATATGGTATTTGCCTTTATCTACCTTATTTTACTTAGGGTAAGATCCTTCCATGTTTTTGAATTTTTCATTCTTTTTTATAGTTAAGTATTATTCCCCCATAATATATATCACATAATTTGTATTCATTAATCCATCAATGGACATTTGGGTGGCTTCCAGATCTCAGTTATTGTCAATAATGTTGCAATCAACATAGGAGGGCACATATCTTTTCAAATTAATATTTTCACATTCTTCATATAAATATCCAGAAGTAGAATAACAGCATCACATGGTAACTCAATTTCTAGTTTTTTCAGGAATCTCCATACGATTTCCATAATGGCTGCACTAACTTACGTTCCCATCAACAGTGCATAAGGTTTCCTTTTCTCTACATCCTTGCCAAAACTTGTTATTTCTACTCTTTTTGATACAAGTCATTCTGACTGCTGTGAGATGGTATTTCATTGTGGTTTTGATTTGCATTTCCCTGATTAGTGATGTTGAACATCATTTCATGTGTCTGTTAACCATTTGTATTCCTCTTTTAAAAAATGGTTGTTCAGGGTGTCATGGGGAAGATGCCAGAGTAGGAGGACCCTAGGCTCACCTGGCCCCACACATTCAACTAGATAACACATCTGTGTAAAAAACAAACAAACAGAAAATGGGCTGAAGACTGCCAGAATAAACTCCACAGCCAAATGTAATGAAGAGCCCACACAATGATGGTGGAAGGGCAGAAATGTGATTGGGAACTAAACAGATTCTCAGTACTCTGGCAGGAGGAAGAGCTACTAGGAGGGCATAGAGAAGGGAGAGAAACAGATCCTGAGGCCTGACAACACAAATATGGAAGACAAATCCCCATAACATTTACCTTTGAAAACCAGACAGGTTGAATTTCATGAGTTCTTACAACTAGTGGGATTTTAAAATCTGGATTTTAAAAAAATCAGCAGGGTCTGCTTTGGGGGAAATCCAAGAAGGCAAGAGGAAACTGAGTCTCTCACCCTTAAAGACACACACAACAAAGAGCCTGCAGAGATACAGCATAGAAGCAAGTTTGAAAGGTGCCTGGGACATACAGAAGGGGAAGTTAATTACTAGTCTTAGAGCATGTCCTAAAGTACAGAAATCACTGGGGTGCTCCCTTGGGAAGAATGGAACTGGCAGGTGCCATTTTCCTTCCCTGCCCCACCCTCTAGCACAAACACATAGCTACTTGCAGGTTTTGTTACCTAATTTGCCAGCACTGCCACCTTGCCCCCTTTCAGCTGTGCTATACTTCTGCCAATCCATCCTCCACACCCTGCCTCAGTTCTGGCACTGCAGGGCCTCTTGCACAGAGGAAGGGCAACATGAAGGGCAGCTAGCACCTCTGACCCTGCCCCCTAATTGTGCTTCAAAGATTGGCCCTCTCCAATACATTTTTGTCCAGAGCCCATACAGGGTGATGCTGCAGGCCTAGCACTGAGCAGCCAGCCCCTACAGTGGCCAGCACAACTCCAAAGTGACTCTTGCCCTGGAAAGAAGGAATGAACAAGACACACTAGTCTGATAGAGACCCAGGAGTAGGCTGGAGGCAGAAACTGGTCTGACTGCAGGCTACACCTACCAGTCAAAGCTTCTCAGAGAACAGCACAGGGAAAGCTCCTGCAGTTTAATGGTACAGCATCTCGACAAACCCCTGGTCTAACTCAACTCAAGTCCAAGGCATTCCACAATGAGTTTGCTATATAACAGGGACCTAGCATTGCCCACAACCAAAACAGTCCTGATGACTGGACTGAAAGAGAATGGAAAAGGCACACAACAGCTGGGCACAAATAGCACATAGGTGACACCCTAAGGGGCCAGGTTCTGGTGAACATGGGACACTACATAGCGAGACACTATAGGACCTCTTCTTCATAATGCCATTACTTTCAAGTGCAAAAGACACATAGAAATAGACACACAGAGTTAGATAAAATGAGGAAACAGATGAATAGTTCCCAGAGGAAAGACCAGGACAAAATCACAGCAAGAGACCAAAGCAAAATGGACATAAGCAATATGCCTGATAGAGAATTCAAAGTAATGATCATAAAGATACTCACTGGAATTGTGAAGAATGGAGGACCTCAGTGAGACTTTTAACAGTGAGATAAAAAAGTAACCAGAGATGAATAACACAATAAATGAAATTTAAAATACAATGGATGGAATAAATACTAGATGATACAAAACAAAAGAATGAATCAGCAACCTGGACAAAGGACTAATGAAAAGTAATCAAGCTGAACAGATGAGAAAAAAATAATTATGTAAAATGAGAATAGATTAAGGGAACTCAGTGACACCATTAAGTATAATAACAGTTACCTTGTAGGGATCCCAAAAAGAGAAGAGAAAGAAAAGTGTGCAGAAAATGTATTTGAAGAAATTAAGCTGAAATATTCCTGAATCTGGGAAAGGAAACAGAAATTCAGATCCAGAAGTCACAGAGAGCTAACAACAAAATCAGCCCACCGTGGTCAAAACCAATACTCATAGTAAGTAAGATGATAAAAAGAGAATTTTAAAAAACAGCAAGAGAAAAGAAGATAGTTACATGTAAATGAAACCAAATAAGGCTTTCAGCTAATTTTTCATCAGAAAATTTTTCATTGGGCCGGAAGAGAGTGTCATGATATACTCAAACTGGTGGGGGGAAAACATCTGCACAAAAAGTAGTCTAACAAACAAGGTTATCATTCAGAATAGAAAAAGAGTTCCCAAATAAACAAAAGTTAAAGGAATTCATGACCACTAAACCAGCCCAAAAAGAAATGGTAAAGGGAATTCTGAGTGAAAAGAAAGGCCAAGAGCAAGAATAAGGAAAATAGAAAGCACAGAAGAAGTAAAAACAAGTATATCTGCAAAAATCAGTCAAGGGACTCACAAAATAAAAGGATGTAAAGTATAATACCATATGCTTAAAAAGTGGGGAGGAGAGAAGTAAGAGTGGGTTCAAAATGAAGCAATTTAATATAGACCGATATATACAGAATATGTTATATACAAGCTCAATGATGACCACAAAACAAAAACCAGTAATAGGTAAAAAATAAACGAGAAAGGAATCCACATATATCACTAAAGTAAGCCAACTTATTGTGAGAGAAGAGAGCAAGGGAAGAAAGGAACAGAGAAATACTATGAAAACAATCATAAAACAAGTAACAAAATGGCAATAAATACATACCTATCAATAATTACTTTGAATTTAATGGTCTAACCACTCCAATCAAGACATATGGTGACAGAATGCATAAAAAACAATGTATATGCTGCCTACAAGAGACTCATTTCAGACCTAAAGACAGTGCATATTGAGAAAGAAGGGATGGAAAAGCATTTTTCGTAGAAATGGATGTGAAAAGAAAGCAAGGGTAGCAACACTTATATTGTGCAAAATAGACTTTAAAGCAAAGACTGACAAGAAACAAAGAAGGAAACTTTATAATCATTCAGGGGACAATCCAACAAGAAGATACAGCAACTGTAAATACCTATGCGTGGAACATGGGAGTACACAAATACTTAAAGTAGTTAATAGCAAACATAAAGGAAGTTATCAATAGTAATACAATAAGAGTAGGGAACTTTAGCACCTCAATTACATCAGTGGACAGATTATCCAAACAGAAAATCATAAAGAAACAATGGCTTTGAATGATATACTGGACCAGATAGACTAAAACAGATGTATTTAGAACATTCCACCCTCAAACAGCAAAGTCCACTGTCGGGGACTGCCTCCGGCCGGGAAAGTCCCCACCATTACAAGAAGGCGCTTGGCTCACTGCTAGCAAAATACGCTGCAAGTATACAATGAACTTTCTGGTGAAGCCCGCCTAAAGGAGGACATAGTTATTGGCTGTATCAAATTTAATCAGCATAGTAACAGGACTCCCATTGGCTCTCCCCATTGCTTGGCCCCTTATTGGTCACCCTGCTGTATATAAGCTAAGGAAGTTGATTAAATAAACGGAAATGAAGCATTAACACCATACCAGGCTCACTGTCGTCCTTGCGGGCCGAGGGCGACAAATGGTACTGAGACCCGGGAAATATTAAGAAAAAATAGAAAAACCTTGCAAGGGAGAAGTCCGCAGGTAAGCGGGGAAGGGACCACGATCAAAGTGGTGGGAATCTTGTACAGGACCGCAATAAGAAGCGGGGCGGCCTTAGAGCCGGGATTTAACAAGTCCGCAGTAAGAAGCGGGCCGGCCTTAGAGCCGGGATTTAGCAGCAAGTATACACGGAACAGCCATTAGGTTGGGATTCTAATTATGGGATCTGGACTGTCAAAGTCGAGGTTAGAGGGTTCCCTAAAGGACCTTCTAAAGGCCAATGGCATGCCATTAAAAATGAAAACTGCTAGGACATTCTTGAATACAGTTGAGACAGTGGCGCCTTGGTTTCTGGATGAGGGCTTGCTAAATATCCCCCAATGGGACCAGTTAGGCGAGGATTTTAAGAAGAGGGATAAAAATAAACCATTGCCGCTGGGAACTTTAGTTATATGGACTCTAGTCAGAGGGTGCCTGGGAGGATATAAGCCGAAATGTGATTCAGTTATTCATGAGGGCGCTGAGGCACTCGAGGAAGTGAAAGAAGAACGCTCATCTCTTGCTTCGGAAAGAAGTAGTTCTAGCGAAGGGGAAGAAGAAATGTCGGGGGAGGAGCAAGAGTGGAAGTTCAAATTAAAACCAGACCCTCCCTGTTCAGCAGTGACCCCTAATGCTCCGCCTCCTTATAATCCCCTGGCGGGGGAGATAACATGTAAATGTCATCCCTCTGCTAATGAGGATTGGAAGACCGCATGGAGGGGGGCCAATAGCAGCTCGATTTTCCCAGTTCTAGAGGACCAAAATCATCAACGGTATCACCAGCCCTTGGACCTTAAATTAGTTAAACAATTAAAGGAAGTGGTCATGCAGTATGGCCCTCAGGCAGCATTTACTATTTCTCTAGTGGAGTCCATAGCAGGCATGAATTTAATCCCCGAAGATTGGGGGAATTTAGCAAGAGCAGCCCTCTCTGGAGGGCAATATTTGGTCTAGAAGACAGCATGGCAAGAGCATTCCCAGGATGTTGCATGGCGTAATGCCGCGGCAGGCAATCCACAATGGAATCTGGATATGCTTATGGGCATGGGGCCATACACTGGTAAACATGACCAACTGCAATACAACCCTGCCGCATACATGCAGATTGCGGCTGCCGCTACCAAAGCATGGAAAACCCTCCAGGGCAGTGGGGATTTGCAGGGTCAACTATCTAAGGTGATACAAGGACCAAATGAAGCATATGCTAATTTTGTTGCAAGATTGATGCAAACAGCTGGGAGAGTATTTGGGGATGTTGACACAGCCATGCCTCTAATTAAACAACTGGCCTATGAGCAAGCCAATAAATGGTGTAAAGAGGCCCTTAGGCCATGGAAGGCTAAAGATTTAAGCACATACATTAAGGTATGCAGGGATATTAATGACAGTGTTATTCAAGGACAAGTACTTGCTTCAGCCATTACTCAAGGCCTTCAGGGCATTCAGCTACCCCAATGTAAGGGCACTAAAGGAAATCTGGGGAATGCTACAAATGTGGAGTTCAGGGGCACTTTAAGCGACAATGTCCTGACAGCAAGGGTCCCCCAACAGTAAAGCAACCTGGCATATGTCCTAGGTGTGGCAAGGGTACACACTGGGCGAATGAATGTCGCTCAGTAAAAGATATTCAAGGTAATCCACTACCCCCAAGGAATTAAAAAAACGGGAAATGGGGCCCATCACCCCAGGGCCCTCAAATGTATGGGGTGCTTCAACAGGTAGCCCACACGCATTACCCGCCGACGAGCCAAGGTGGGCTACAAAAGGAAGCGCCGGATTGGACATCCGCGCCACCACCAGACTTGTACAAATCCCCGAGATGGGAACCCAGGTGGTGGAATCGGATTTTAAGGGCCCACTGCCTGTGAACACTGTAGGTTTATTATTAGGGTGTAGCTCCACAGCCCTTGCTGGATTAATAGTACACCCCGGAGTAATTGATACTGATTATACAGGAATAGTCAAAATATTAGTGTCTTCCCCTCGTGGCATTATAGTTATCAGTCCAGGTGATAAAATAGCACAAATTATAGTGTTACCAAGCTGTCATAAACTATTCCCCAACACAGAAAAATCCCGTGGACAGAGGGGTTTTGGCTCCACTGGCCCACCCCTTGCATGTCTAACACTTGGAATGGAGGATAGACCTCTTTATTCTCTGTGGATCAGAAATAAAAAATTTATGGGCCTTCTGGATACCGGGGCTGATCATAGTATCATTAATGAAGTTGATTGGCCAAAAGATTGGCCCCTACAAAGGGCTGATCAAACCCTTAGAGGCCTAGGGGTTGCCCAAAGTCCTATGTGTAGTGCTGCTACATTACCATGGAAGGATGATAAAGGTCATAGCGGCCTGGTTCAGCCATATGTACTTAAGATCCCTATATCTCTCTGGGGAAGAGACATTCTTACTCAAATGGACCTAAAATTGACTACTGAAGCCTTTTACAGTGAGAAAGCTCGAAACCTCATGACTAAAGCTGGATATTCAGGTGTTGGAGGATTAGGGAGGAAAAATCAGGGTATTACAAATTCAGTACCCCTAAGTAATTTTACCTCTGAGATTGGTGGACCGGGGTTGGGTTTTTCATAGGGGCCACTGAGCCTTTGAAAATTCAATGGCACAATGACAAGCCTGTGTGGGTTTCTCAGTGGCCCCTGCCCAAAGAAAAATATGAAGCAGCCCACACATTAGTGTATGAACAACTTGTTGCAGGACATATAAAGCCTTCCACCTCACCATGGAATACTCCTATCTTTGTCATTAAGAAAAAATCAGGTAAATGGCGGTTATTGCATGACTTGAGAGCAATCAATGCCCAAATGGTTATCATGGGACCAGTCCAATTAGGGTTACCCTTGGTATCTGCCCTCCCCTCGAGTTGGCCTTCAATTGTTGTAGATATCAAAGATTGCCTTTTTTCTATACCATTACACTCCAGTGATACCCCCCGATTTGCATTTACCATACCCACTATTAATCATTCTGGTCATGATCAGCGATTTGAATGGACAGTTCTTCCTCAGGGTATGGCTAACAGCCCCACAATGTGTCAACTTTATGTTGATCAGGCCTTGCAAAAGGTCAAGGAGCTCTATCCTTCCGTTTTGGTATACCACTATATGGATGATGTACTACTTTGCCATAAACAGGAAGAACAGCTTGAAAAGGCCCTTGTTTCCCTTTTCGAATGTTTCCAACAGTTTGACTTGAATATAGCCCCAGAAAAAATCCAAAAAACATCTATCAAGGACTATCTGGGCACTAGACTTGATGATACTAAAGTTAAGCCTTTAAAGGTAACCCTACAAACAGATAAATTAAAAACATTAAATGATTTTCAAAAACTCCTGGGAGATATTAACTGGATCAGGCCATACCTAAAACTCACTAATCAGGAACTACAGCCCCTGTTTGAGACATTGAAAGGAGACTCTGACTTGAACTCCCCCCGTATTTTATCTGAACAAGCTCGAGAAGTTGTTAAATTGATTCAAAATAGACTTGACACTGCCCAAGTTGATAGAATTAATTACTCTGAAATCCTATATTATTGTGTTCTTGCAGTAGAGCACACGCCCACTGCTGTTTTTTTTGGCAGGACAGTCCCATCTCCTGGGTCAATTTAGCTTACTCTCCAGGAAAAGTCTCCTTTTACATGGTATCCCAATGCCATAGCTAAAATTATATTGAAAGGACTAAAACTTAGCATCGCTGTATTTGGCAAACAACCTGACGTCATCCTAACTCCCTATACATAAGAGCAGTTAACTTGTTTAGCAGCATGTGACGATGATTGGGCCATTACTATGACTATCTCAACTGCAAAATTTGACAATCATTATCCGGCAAACCCATGGCTGCAATTTAGTCTTACTCACCCATTAATTTATCCAAGGGTTACACGTCAATCACCTTTGGATAATGCAAAACTCATTTTTACTGATGGTTCTAAGAATGGGGTGGGCGCTGTGGTTACCCAAGATAACACTTGGACCTTTTTATTTCAAAGCTCCTCCCCTCAAATTACAGAGCTATTTGCAGTCATTAAAGCCTTTCAGTTGTTTCATGATACAACTTTTAACTTGTTATCAGACAGCAAATATGTAGTCCAAGCTGTCTCCATCCTGGAAAACGTAGGTCACATCAGCACCAAATCCACCATTACAGAAACTTTAAAGAATCTCCAACACATTATATGGGACAGAAAGGTACCCTTTTACATAGGGCATATCAGGGCACATACGGCTCTCCCCAGCCCCTTGACGGAAGACAATCGCACTGCAGACATGTTAACCAAAGAGCAATTTATCTTCACTTTAATGGAAAATATTCAACAAGCAAAACAATTTCACAAGCTATTTCATGTTAATGCTCTTACTCTCAGACTTAAATTCAACATAACTAAAGCTCAAGCCAGGGACATTGTAGTCTCTTGCAAAAACTGTGTTACCCTCTTGCCACCCCCCTCCTTAGAAGTTAACCCATGAGGCCTGTTACCCAACCATATATGGCAAATGGATGTTACTCACATCCCTGAGTTTGGCAAACTAAAATATGTGCATGTTTCCGTGGACACATGTTCTGGTGTCATATTCGTCTCTATCCATGCTGGGGAAAAATCCAAAGATGTTATTTCCCACTGCCTTCAAGCCTTCGCCGCTTGGGGTAAACCTCAACAAATAAAAACAGACAATGGACCTGTATACACCTCACAAGTATTTCACGGTTTCCTTACTCAACTAAACATTACCCTAAATCATGGTATTCCCTACAATCCTCAAGGACAGGCCATCGTGGAACGTGCCCACTTAACCATCAAACAAACTCTTTTAAAACAAAAAGGGGGAATAGGGGACACGTTCCGGTCCCCTAAAGACAAACTAAATGCAATTCTATTTATTTTAAATTTTTTGACGCTCGATAAAAACGGTCAAGCAGCAGCTGAAAGACATTCAGCCCGTATGGATTCTTCCCCCAAGCCCTTAGTTCTTTGGAAGGATATCCTTACGGGACAATGGAAAGGCCCGGATCCTGTATTAATCTGGAGCAGAGGCTCCGTTTGTGTTTTCCCACAGGACAAAGAAGTGCTGATTTGGATTCCAGAGAGATTGGTCCAGAAGGCCCCTGAGAACAAGGATGAGGACAGAGGAAGCCGTGATCCTCCTACTGTCGTGGGGGACTCTGATATTCCTAATTCTCCCGATGGCGACACGTGAATTATGGGCTATTCTGAAGGCTTGGCCCTATCCTTTACCTTTAACTAATTCTTCCTTTATCTTCCCCCCCGTTCTTCACTAGCTGATATACTGAGTGTTGGTTCTATTGTTCCTTTTTCTGTGCTTTGTGTTACCCCTGTAAAATTCTCTCAATTTAATAAGGCCAGCAATTCCTCCCAACAGCTCTCTTAGTATTTGCAGGGTGCTTGGTCTGACGATTTTCAAAATTTCACACGAATCCTTCTGGCTGAGATAACTCGAGTAAATAGTATGCGTGTGCAACCAGCTTCCCTTCCAGAGCTATTTCCAACATTCAGCAATATGTTCCAGTTCACCAAACAATGGACTGATACAATTGGTCATCTTGTCCTCCTCCTTATTGGCATTCTGCTTCTATTCAGAAACGTTCACCAGTGGAGAACATAGCAGCGAGAGCAGAGCCGAGCTATAGCACAAGCCTTTATGTCAATAGAGGCTGGGACATCTCCCCAGACATGGCTAAGCATGCTAGATCGGTAGTCAAAGACGGGTAAGATCAGTAGAGAAACATACCAACCTAAGACAGGACAGAGATCATCGATATCTCTGATGACGTCTGATGACGGGTAAGGATGTTTTCTGCTACTGACGACCTAAGACAGGCACGATCTCTGCCATAAAACAAAAAAGGGGGAGATGTCGGGGACTGCCTCCGGCCAGGAAAGTCCCCACCATTACAAGAAGGCGCTTGGCTCACTGCTAGCAAAATACGCTGCAAGTATACAATGAACTTTCTGGTGAAGCCCGCCTAAAGGAGGACATAGTTATTGGCTGTATCAAATTTAATCAGCATAGTAACAGGACTCTCATTGGCTCTCCCCATTGCTTGGCCCCTTATTGGTCACCCTGCTGTATATAAGCTAAGGAAGTTGATTAAATAAACGGAAATGAAGCATTAACACCATACCAGGCTCATTGTTGTCCTTGCGTGCCGAGGGCGACAGTATACATTCTTTTCAAGTACACATGGAACATTCTCCAGAACAGACCACAGGTTAGGCCATAAAACAAGTCTGAACAAATTGAAAAAGATCTAACTCATTCCATGCATCTACTCTGAACACAACACTATGAAACACTATCAACTACAAGAAAGAGCACAAATACATGGAGGTCAAGTAACATGTTATTGAACAATGTATGGGTAAACCAAGAGATCAGAGAGGAAATAAAAACAAATACAGGGAGACCCAGAATAAATAAATAAATAAGAAAAGAAAAAGAAAACACAATGGTCTAAAATTTGGGGATGCAGAAAAAGCCATTCTAAGAGGAAAGTTTATAGCAATATAGGCCTAACTCAAAAAAACAAGTAAAAGATAACATAAACCACCTAACCTTATACCTAATGGAGCTAGAAAAAGAAAAACATACAAAACTCAAAGCTGGGTCTCCTGAGACAAGGGAAACAAAAGCCAAATAAACTATTGAGACTATATCAAAGTAAAAAGCTTCTGCACAGCAAAAGAAACAACCAACAAAACTAAAAGGCAACCCACTGACTGAGAGAAGATATTTACAAATTACATATCTGATAAAGGGTTAGTATCCAACATATAAAGAATTTATACAACTCATCACTCTAAAAACTCATTTAGAAATGGGTAGACGACATGTTCAGACATTCTCCAAAAAAGGTATATAGATGGCTAACACATGCATGAAAAGATATTCGACATCACTCATTATCAGGGAAATGCAAACCAAAACCACGAGATATCACCTCATACTTGTCAGAATGGTTAAAATAAAAAACACAAGAAACAACAGGTGTTGGCAAGGACGTGGAGAAAAACCCTCATGCACTCTTCGTGAGAATGAAAACTGGCAGAGTCATGGTGACAAAAAGTATGGAGATTCCTCAAAAATTTAAAAATAGAAACAGCATATGATCCAGTAATTCCACTACTGGGTATTTACTGAAAGAAGACGAAAACACTAATTTGAAAGGAGATATATATCCCTATGTTTACTGAAGTATTATTTACAACAGCCAAATTATGGAAGCAGCCCAAGTGTCTACTGACTAATAAGAAAGATGAGGTGTATATATATATATATATATATATATATATATATATATGCAACTGAATATTACTTAGCCATAAAATGAATGAAATCTTGTCATTCACAACAATATGGATAGAGCTAAAGGGTATAATTCTAAGCAAAATATATCAGTTAGAGAAAGACAAATACCATATGATTTCATTCATATGTGGAATTTAAGAAACAAACAAACAAAAAAATGAGCATGGGAAAAAAGAGAGAAAGAGAGAGAGAAGCCAAAAAAATGGACGCTTAACTAGAGAGAACAAACTGGTAGTTACCAGAAGGAAGATGGGAGAAGGTGAAATAGGTGATGGGGATTAAAGAGTACACTTACCATGATGAGCACTGAGTAATGTATAGAATTGCTGAATCACCATATTGTTACACCTGAAACTAACATAACACTGTTAATCAACTACACTAAAATTAAGATTAAAAACCTTTTTTAAAAGGTAAAAAATAATAATAATTAAAAGCCAGGGGAAAAAGGAAAAAGAAAAGGAAAAATGTCTATTCAGTATTAACTCTTATCAGATATATGATTTGTTAATATTTTCCAACATTCAGTAGGCTGCTTTTTCATTTTGTTGATGGTTTCCTTTGTGTGCAAAAGCTTTTTATTTTGATGTAGTCCCAATAGTTTATTTTTGCTTCTGTTTCCTTTGCATGAGGAGAGATGGCCCTACAGGCTGATGTCTAAGAGGTTACTGTCTACATATTTTTAACAAGCTTTGTTGTTTCAGGTCTTTAATCATTTAGGTCTCTAATCCATTTTGAATCTATGTTTGTGTGTGGAGTGAGAAAATGGTAATTTCATCCTTTTGCATTTGGCTGTTCAGTTTTCTCAACATCATTTATTATATATATTTTCCCAATTGTGTATTCTTGCCTCCTTTGTTGTAGATTATTGCCCCTTTGTTGTAGATTACTTAACCATATAAGTGTGACTTTATTTCCAGTGCCTCTATTCTGTCCACTGATCTATGTGGCTTTTTGGGGGCCAGTACCATATTATTTTGATTAATATAGCTTTGTACTATACTTTGAAATTTAGGAGCATGATGCCTCAAGCTTTGTTCTTTCTCAAGGGTGTTTTGACTTTTTGGGGTCTTTTGTGGTTACACACAAATTTTAGAATTATTTGTTCTAGCTCTATGAAAAATACTACTGACATTTTGATAAAGATTACATTGAATCTATAGGCTATTTTGGGTAATATGGATATTTTAACAATATTAATTGTTATAATCCATAAGCATGAAATATCTTTCCATTTATCTGTGTCTTTTTTTAGTTCTTTCATCAACATCTTATAGTTTTCAGAGTATACAACATTTTGATTATCACATTAATTTTGATTCCCAATTCACCTAAGGTCCTCACATTGCCATTAGAAATTATATCAGTTTATACCACTAGGAAGAACTAAGATGGTATTAAAATAGGATTAATTTGGTGTATTGTCAGTTTTAAAACTTATTATTTTCCTACTACTTCAAATCCCCACAAATAAGCTATGAGCACCCTGCTCAGGTGACCAAGAACGCCACCAGTGTAATAAGGCTGGTCCCTGCCATGAACTCCCCTTCTTTCCCTCCACTGACTATGACCTAATGACTTCAAATGCACCAATGAAATCCCTTCCTATTTTTTTTTAAGATTTTATTTATTTATTTGACAGAAAGAGAGAGAGAGCATAAGCAGGGGGAGTGGCAGGCAGAGGGAGAGGGAAAAGCAGACTCCCCAAAGAGCAAGGAGCCTGATGTAGTACTCGATCCCATGAGCCTGGGATCATGACCTGAGCTGAAGGCAGATGTTTAATTGACTGAGCTACCCCTGTGCCCCCAAATCCTGTTCTATTTTTTGCTATGTATTCTACCCCAACTCCTAATAAAGGCATTTGCTCACAAGTTCACCTTCTTCCCATTCCCTCTCCCTTTTCTCCCCACCTGCTTGGTTGAGCCTGGTCCCTCAGTGCTCCCCCTGCTCCCTGTGCAACCCCCTCTTAGTGGTGTGTGATGACTCTCTCTCTCTCTTTAGTACTATGTGTATGATAAACTTTTCCTGCACCTCTCCTGTGTCCCCTCTTGTGGTCACACCTGACTGAACATCTTATGAAAGAATAGAAACCAGTACACTAAGAGTCCATTATTTATTAGAATTAGAAAAAGAGAGAAAGTGGAATTAGACAGGAGGAGACGTACAGCCATGGTGCAACTGTAACAAAATTTCTGTCAGTCCAACAGAAAGCTCAGGAGCAAAGATTACTCTTTAGAGGCACCCTGTCTTGGCAAAAAAAGGCCAGCCCTTGTACAACATTCTTGTTCAACTCAGTAGCCAGAGCACAGAGAAAAGCTGAGGCTATCCTACAGGAACTCACATCTGGAAGCTGTCAGCTAGCCACACTGCTCAAAGGTAGGCAACAGCACTTTCTCTAAGGGGGACCTAAGAGGGACCTAAGAGGTAGATCCCTGCCACAGTTGTATCTTTTAAGTCCTCTCTCTCTCTCTTTTTAATGTCACTGACTTATTAAAGAACTGGACCAAGGTTCCTATAGATTATCCTACATTATGATTTTGTGGTGTTCTTTAACTTGTTTTTATTCTTCATATTCCTAATAAACTCTAAGTTACTTACGAAGGCTTATTTGGACTAAGGAAACATTTTTTTTTTTAGGAAAATGCTTTTTCATTTATTATCCTTTTATACATCTTATACAAACACATCGCTTTTATGTATTTTCATACAAGCACACAAAATACTGGTTTCAAATAATTTTATAATCTGAACCATTCAACAAAAATAACTATTTTTTCCACAAAATCTTCCAGAGAATATAGAAATATTTTTGTGAGATTAGAATAGCTTTGAAGTCAGAGTCCAGAAATTTATAGTATAAGTATCTAGAGTGACATATCTAGTTAAGTTTTGAGGGAGACAATGGATACATCAAGGTAGCTTTTGTTTCTTCTTTCTCTTCTGAATGAGCCAGCCATTGGTAGCAGGCATTCTGCTCCCTCTTTCAGGAAACATTTTTAATATAAATACTTCACAGGTGTTGCTTGAAACTCAATTGTTATCTATCTGTTAGGAAACAAATCCCTCTACTATAAACTTACCCACCAACTTGATGGGTATTATATGATGAAGGATTTATTATTAAGAAATGCAAAATCACAATTTTATAAATCTATCACTTCTATTTATGATGGGATCTTCTATAAAGAATAACGTTCTCTTATCAATATGAACTACTTGGTTATCCTACAGTAGAAGTTATAAAAGAAAAACAGAATTGTTTTCCTTTAAATTGCCAATTTTCAGGGCGCCTGGCTGGCTCAGAGGGTTAAGCCTCTGCCTTTGGCTCGGGTCATGATCTCAGGGTCCTGGGATCGAGTCCCGCATCGGGCTCTCTGCTCAGCAGGGAGCCTGCTTCCTCCTCTCTCTCTCTCTCTGCCTGCCTCTCTACCTG
Organism: Mustela lutreola; assembly: GCF_030435805.1. Classification (NCBI taxonomy): domain Eukaryota; kingdom Metazoa; phylum Chordata; class Mammalia; order Carnivora; family Mustelidae; genus Mustela; species Mustela lutreola. Next base: position 104,842,338 of record NC_081295.1, on the reverse strand, counting down.
CTTGTGATCTCTGTCTCTCAAATAAATAAATAAAATCTTAAAAAAAAAAAAATTCCAATTTTCAAAATAAGGAGTGTGTTCTAGTCAGTTCCTATGACCAGTGAGAAGTGGGTTTTATTTCATGGTTTTATTTATATTGCTTCTGCTTTTCTCTTTTTTGTGTCATATGAACTCATGGGTTTTGTTTTGACCCATATTTGAGAACAGAATTTCTGAATTACTGAATAAGAAGAGATTGTTTAAGTATGAAAACCAAAACTTAGCCATTTGTTCTAAATTACTCTCTACTGAAATTTTAAAGAAAGTAATGAACTCTTTCCCCTCAAAATTATGAAATACACAAATAAACATTTAATTCTTTCCCTCATATTAAGATTAAAAACCACTGTTCTAAATAATCTTCATTTTTTTAAGACAGTACATTCTTTTGGCTTTTATATACTATATGTCAAACCATGATGTTCCTCACTCCTCAAGAACCCTCTCCATCCTTTTGTATTTTTTTAACTTTTCATTTTGAAATGAATTCAGGTTCCGAAAACATTGCAAAAAATTAGTACGAAATATTCCAAATACCCTTCAGCCAATTTCCTTGGAACAAAGACTTGTGGCTATTTTGGAAAATGTGTCAAACTTGGGGAGAGAAGTCATTAATTAAGGATAGTGACGTAAGAGATTGAAGAATCCTGGGTCTTGAACAACAGTGGAACTGCCGAAGCAGTTGAGTACTGTCTGCTTCTGTATTGCTTGTTAATGAGAGAGAAATAAAACTCTATTTTGTATAGCCACTATTTTAGGCTTTCTCATATATGCAGGCCAAATGAATTCAACTGATACCTAAGTCTTCTTGTATCCCATCTTCAATCCTCTCAATCCCATAACATCCTCCAATATATTGTTTACTCCATATTCATATTTACCATATTGAATTATCCATAATATTTCTAAGAAGGAATTATGTTCTGAAATATGGTTTTTGAATATACATACCAATAAGCAGACACTAAGACTTTTATACATACTTATGCAGTCTACACCCTTTCTAAACCCAATAGATAGGTAATAAATTTACCTTGATTGTATGTAATCACTATCTCAAGGCCTCTTTGAACAAGAATACCTGTCTTTTGCCTTGAAATCAGTTGTGCTTTGACTATTCAGTAGCTCTCTATTTAATCAAAGTGCATCACAGATTCTCTATATTCTGTTAGTATTGGCTGATCATTACCACCAGGTATTAAGGTGAGCAGAATGGAAATTACTGAAAGTTAATAAGTAAATAAACTATGAATGAGAAATATCAAAATGATTTTCTCCTTGTCTCATGGCTGGCAAGTTATACCATCAGAACTAGAAATTAGGGTTTCTGGCTTCTGTTCCCTATTTCTACTATTTTAATAAATATCAGAATAAGCATCTACATATAATAAAGACCAATCTGGAATAGAAAAAAAATCTTGCATTTTAACACATAATGATTTCCAAGTCCTTTAAAACATGTTATTTCCAGTATTTCATATGTTATTTATTTGCACTATATCATATTCAATTCAAAATAAGTAGCAATGTTTTTAATATATATTAAGTGAGGCATCATCTCTATAACAGCAAAGAAATCACATCATCTTAATCTACATTCTGGATGTTTACTAAAGAGGAAGCCATATTATTTTTTATGTTTTCAGCCAAGTTGATTTTGTGATTTTCCTATTTTTACCAGTTAATTATGACCAATATGATAATATTACTTACCCCATAGAAATTTTTTACATTATGAGTGCCACATAATTTTAGCAAAAACTACTGTGGCTTATATTTATTTTTTATTTCCAATTATAATTCATAAGTCACATATAACATTTAAAATAAATTCTATTTGGCTAATTTGCAAAAGGTGGTTAGTAAAGAGTCCAAAGTAAACTGTAATAGTCACATGACAGTGTTTTCACTAACATAAAAAAAAAGGTGTTTTTTTTTTTTATAACAAGACACACACCATATAATCAGGATATTCTGTAACTAAACCCAAATTTATATGTTTACTAGAACATAAGATAATTACTCCCGAATTGCCATGGAAATGAGGACATTTTAAGACCATCATCATTGAATCTTCATGACCATTTATGTTACAATCTCTCTATGTTTCAAATTTACTCAAATAGAAAAGTTGCTAGCCTTCTAAAATAATTCACAAATTTTTACAGTTATTACCTTGCATTAGTTCCCAGAAATGCAAAACTCATGCCTACAAAGAATATTTCTAAGCATTTTTTTTCTCATTTACCATGTGCTTTGCAATGCAGTAACATTACTAGCATTTACAAATAGGAGCATATAATATAGAATACACATGACTTCCCTCTTTGGTGATTTTTCCTTATTTTTTTGGTCACATTGATCTACATGTAGCAAGACAGCTTGACTGAGAAATTAACTGTGTCTTTGTTTTCACTATTGTGATCTCAGCATGAAAAAAAAAATAATGTGAGAGGTTTGCCCATCTTCCTTCCTTGAAAATGAGGAGTCAGGGCTTTGGGTCTTAGAGATGAGTGTCCTCTGCCCTATAGTAGAGGGGTTTGTTTTTATAAATAGAGGATTCAGAAAGTACTGTGGATGAGAGAAGAGTAAGGGTATTAATGTTAACTGGTTGGAAGTTAACCTCCCTGAATAAGGCTGGGTTCCTTGAAACCATTAGCATTTCATTCTTCATGCAGCATTCCAGAAGTGGCACAGCCTCCAAACCATGTGTATGTCTGGCACTAAGCATCATTTTTGGAACCATAAAAGAAATCTCGTATCAAAATTAAACAAGGACAAAGTAGATGTTGCCATCAAAGAAATGTGCAATCAAATATATCATATAAATTGAGTATAGAAAGGAAACAGACTGAGCCCACTAGAGTTGTACTATACAACATAGTAGCTAATACTCACATGTCCCAATTTAAATTTGAATTTATATGGATTAAAATTAAATTAAAAATTCAATTCCTCATTAACACTAGCCACACTTCCTGACTACATATATTACAAAGCTACACTAATCAAAACATTAAGGTACTGGCATGAAAGCATATATAAAACAATGGAATAGACTTGAAAGCCCAGAAACAAACCCATGCATATATGGTCAGCTAATATTTAACAAGGGAGGCAAGAATTCTCAATGGGGAAAAGATAATCTCTTCAATAAGTGGTGTTGAATAAACTGGACACATGCCAAAAAATGAAATGGGACCCCTACTTATAGCACCCACAAAAAGTTAACACAAAATGGATTAAAGAATTAAATAACAACATCCAAAATCATAAAAACTTCTAGAAGAAAACATAGGGTAAAAGGTCCTTGATATTGGTCTTGGCAATAATTTCATGGATAAGATACCAAAAGCACAAGGAACAAAAGCCAAAATAAACAATTGGGTCACATCATACTAAAAAAACTTCAGCATCTCAAAAAGAAACAACCAATAAAATGTAAAGGGAACCTACAGAATTACAGAAAATATTTACAAACCACATATATGGTAAGTTGTTACTATCCAAAATATATAAGGACCCATACAACTCAATAACAAACAAACAAAAAACCAAAAAGGCCCTCAATTTAAAAGTAGGCAAAGGACATGAAAAGACGCTTTTGCAAAAAGGATACACAAATAGCCAACAAGTCCATGAAAAGATGCTCAACAGCACTAGTTAGCAGGGAAATGCAAATCAAAACACAAGGAGGTATCACCTCAGAGCTGTCAGAATAGCTATTATCGAAAAGACAAGAGATAACAGGTGCTGACTGAGGACGTGGAGAAAAGAGAACCCCAGTACAGTTTTGTAGGAATGTAAATTGGTGCAGCCACTATGGAAAACGGTATGGAGGTTTCTCAAAAAATTAAAAATAAAACCTGGAAACAACCTAAGCATCCTTTAACTGATTATATATAATATAATATAATATAATAATAATATAATATAAATACATATATGCATTATGTATATAAATATCCATTTTTAGCCATAAAATAGAAAATCTTGGCCTTATGACAACACAGTTGAACCTAAAAGGCATTACATTAAGTGAAATAAGTCCTACCCAAAAAGCACAAATAATGTTTGACCTCACAAATATGTATAATCTTTAAAAAAAGGAAACAAACAAAAAAACCCCTCCTATAAACAGTGGAGTGCAGACTGGTAATTGCCAGGAGTAAGAGCAAGAGTATATGGGAAAATGGGTGTGTAAGGTTTTATAGGCGAGATAAACATGACAACAGGAGAGGTAGGCGCCAGGCAAGATTTATTAAAGGCACTCTCCAGTGAAGTTTCAGGGCTCGGGAGAAGGGGAGCCAGGAAAGTCACTCCGGGAGGAGGTAGGCACTCTGCGGTGAGGTTCCTCCACTCCGGAAAGGGGGAATCGAGGAAGTGGCACTGGGAGGGAGTTGGCGGGGGTCTTTTATGGGGCCAAAGTAGGGCATGGGTTCACATTCATATTTGGTGATGGGAAGGTATGGGGTGAGGACTCTTGATACTCCTGTTTCCCGCATAGGTATTGGGTTACTTATGGAGACATGACCTGGGTGTACACCCTTTTGGCGGGAGAGTCTAGGGTTAAGGAAGGGGGGGAGGGGACTGGAAGATGGTGGGCCCAGCGGTCATTTCTATTGTTCCTCCTGCATTCCGGGGACTGCCGACCCAACAGGGTGAAAATGATCAAAGGATATTAAACTTCTAGTCATGAAATGTGTTAACTTCTAAAGATGTAATAATATAATATACAGCATAATGACTATACTTAATAATGCTATATTGTGTATTTGGAATTTGCTAAGAAAGTAGATCTTACAAGTTCTCTTTGCCTATATATATATATATATATATATATATATATATATATATTTAAATAATATATATTCATATACACATATATACACACATCACACATATACATATGTATCTATTTAGAAACTGTGTGAGGCCATGGGTGTATTAATAACTAACCTTATTGTGACAATCTTTTCACAGTATATAGTTTATCAAATAAGTACACTGTGTGCCTTAAGTATATACAATGTTATATGTGTCAATTATATCTCAGTAAAGCTAGTAGGGGTGGGGAGGAAGAAGTCAGATCTAATCAATAGCCTAAACTCTCACCTTATGAAACCAAAAAAAAAAAAAAAAAAAAAAAAAAAAAAGGAGGGGGGCATTGTAAATAAGCCTAAAGGAAAGAGAAAGGACATAAGATTAGAGGAGAAATTAAGGGAATAGGGGATAAAAGTTCAATAGAGAAAAATCAATGAAACTAAAAGCTAGTTCTTAAAAATATCTACAATTTGAAAGGTTTTTAACTATACTCACCAAATAAAAAGGAAGAAAAGATTCAAATCACTAAAATCAGGAATAAGAGAGTAGGCATTACTAGTGGACTTAAAGAAATAAAAATAATTGAGAGGTAATCCTATTCACTACTGTATGCCAGTGAATTAAAACCAGATAAAATGGGAATATTCCTGGAAACAAACAAACTACCAAAACTGACTAAAAAAAAAAAGAGAGAGAGAGAGAGATCTGAGGAAATTTATATTAAGTAAACAGATTTAGTTAGTAATCAAAACACTTCCCATAAAGGAAAGGCCAGGCCAAGATAGCTTAACTAATTAGTTCTACCAAACTTTAAAAATAATTAAGACCTATCTTTCACAAACTCTTTTCAAAAATGGGAAGGGAAGATTTCCCAACTCATTCTATGATGCTGGTAGTATTACTCTAATACCAAAACCACAGAAAGACATCACAAGAAAGGAAAACTGTAGAACAATGTTCTGTTTGAATATAGCCACAAGACTTATCAACAAAATGCTAGCAAAGTAAATCAAGCAACAAAGAAAAGAGATTGTATTTGATGATCAAGTGGAATTTATCAGCAATTCAAGATCAGGTAAACATATTAAAATCAATCAATGTAATACAGCATATAAACAAAATAAAGGGCAAAAAAACCAACATGATCACCCATCAGCAGATGCAGGAAAGCAATGGATAAAATCCATACCTTTTATGATAAAAAATACTCTACAAAATAGGAATAGAGAGCACTTTCACAACCTGGTAGAAGGCATTTTTGTGAAAAACCCCCAGCTATCAACATGCTTATTGGAGAAAGACTGGATATTTTTTCCTGAGATCAGGAACAAGACAAAGATGTCTCACTTGTACCACCTCTATGCAACATTGTACTAAAGATGATATTTAGGGCAATTGGACAAGAAAAAACAATAGAAGATATCCAAGATTGGAAGGGAAGAAATAAATTTTATTTATTTTCATATGACCACATCTTGAATAGAGAAACTTTAACAGAATATACAAAAATATTATTAGCACTAATAAACCAGTTCAGTAAGGTTGTGGGATAGGTATGCAAAAAAAACCCACTGCAATTGTATACATTAGTCATGAACATTAAAGCTACAGTAATCAAGACAGTATGGTAAGGACATAAAGATAGATAAGTAGATGAAAGGAACAGAATATGGAGTTAAGAGATAAACTTACACATTTATGGCAAACTGACTTCTGACAAGGCTATCAAACCAATCCAATAGAGAAAGAAAATTCTTTCAACAAACTATGCTGTAACAACTGGGTATCTCCATGCAAAAGAATGAAATTGGATTCCTACCTCAAATCACATACAAAAATGAACTCAAAATGGACCAGAGACCTAAATATAAGGAATAAAAACTATAAAAAAAATCCTAAAATATAAGAGTAAATTTTTGTGACTTTGAATTAGGTAATACTTCTTAAAATATGATACCAAAAGTAAAAATGCAAAAAAAACTAGATAAATTAGACTTCATAAAAATTAAAAACTTCTATGCTTCAAAGGATACTACCAAGAAAGTACAAAGACAGCACACAAAATTGGAGAAAATATTTACAAATAAAATAGAAAGTAGTTTGACAAATAAAAAACAGGCAAATAACCCAACTTAAAAATGAGCAGTGTGGTGATCATTTTGCAATATGTATAATTAGTGAACCACATTGTACATCTGAAAATAGGATGTTATATGTCAATTACACCTCCATTTTAAAAATGAGCAAAAAATATGAATAAACATTTCATATATTGCTGATAGATTTACAAAATAGTGTGGCTTCTTTGGAAAACAGTCTGGCAGTTCCTCAAAAAGTTAAAAAAAAGAAAAAGAAAGATATACTATATAACCCAGCAAGTGAACTCTTACATATATATCCAAGAAAATTGGAAAATATTCACAAAAACATTTGTACTCTAATGTTCATAGAAGAATTATTCATAATAGCCAAAAAGTAGAAATAATTAAAATGTGCATCAGTAGATGAATGGATAAACAAAAAGTAGAGTATCTATCTATATGATGAAATATCATTCAGCTGTGAAAAGGAATTAAATACTGGTACATGCTACAACATGGTACGAATCCTGAAAACACGGTTAAGTGAAAGAAACTGATCACAAAAGACTCCCTATTATATTTCATTTATATGAAATGTCCAGAATATGTAAACCTATAGTGACAAAAAATAGAGTAGTGGTTGCCAGTGTTTAGGGGATTGTGAAATGTGAATACTATTCCTATGGAGTTGTTTTGTTTTGATTTTGGAGGGATGAAAACATTACAAAATAAACATGGCAATAGATGAATATACTTAATATACTAAAAACCCCTGAGTTCTGTTTTAAAGGATTGAAATTTATGGTATATAAATTTATCTTAGTAAAATTGCTTTTTAAAAAAACCTTAAGATCTACATGGAAAACTATGATGCACTATTGAGAGAAATTAGAAAAGATGTACCTAGATTGTGCACTATTATACATTCATGGATTGGAAAATGTCATTTTAAATGTGAGTGAACTATTTTCAAACATGTCTCTTGATTCAATGCAATCCCAATCAATTACAAGTTTATTCTTAATTTTTTTAATATTTTATTTATTTGAGAGTGTGGGGGGGGCTGAGGGAGAGGGAGAATCTCAAGCAGACTCCACACTGAGCACCCCTATTCTAATATTTATGTAGAAATGCAAAATGCCAAGAAGAATAAGACATTTCTGTGGTAGAACACATTTTATATGTAGGTAGTCATATTTTACCAGATGTTTAACTTGAACATTATTTAACATTTTTAAAAACCATATTAATGGATCATTTACTCTTCTCCTACCCACTTAAGCCCCCATGTTGCATCACCACTTCCTCATATCAGGGAGATCATATGATAGTTGTCTTTCTCTGCTTGACTTATTTCACTAAGCATGATACGCTCTAGTTCCATCCATGTTGTCGCAAATGGCAAGATTTCATTTCTTTTGATAGCTGCATAGTATTCCATTGTGTATATATACCACATCTTCTTGATCCATTCATCTGTTGATGGACATCTAGGATTGGGAGGGAGACAAACCATAAGTGACTCTTAATCTCACAAAACAAACTGAGGGTTGCTGGGGGGAGGGGGTTTGGGAGAAGAGGGTGGGATTATGGACATTGGGGAGGGTATGTGCTTTGGTGAGTGCTGTGAAGTGTGTAAACCTGGTGATTCACAGACCTGTACCCCTGGGGATAAAAATATGTTTATAAAAAATAAAAAATTTAAAAAAACATATTAATGGAGATATTCTTGCATTGACACTTAGATGAACAGAAATGCCCACTGTTGTAGGGACTCCAGCCAACCACAGGACCCAATATTGCTTCAGAAGAAATGAAGAGGAGGGGTAACAGCAACCATAGATGTCAAACTGTACCTGGGAAAGGACACTTCTGGATCACACAGCAAGACCTCCAACTCCCTGCCAGCAAGCTGCACAGGCTCCCCCAGAGATGTCATTATCCTTACAATAACATGATCCCTTATTTTATACTGTTAAAATTTTTGAACCTGAATTATCACATTAGGGCAGACTTTACAGGGATTCTTCAAAAGCACTTAGAAAGGAAATAATTATGGAGAGCGGAGTGAGGTCTAGTAGCTGGGAAGGCAGTATGTGAGCATAGTTTCTGGTTACTGTAAGCATCTCCCAGAAGGCCTAGCCTTCTAACCTAATTTAAGCTGGAATGAGCTGCACCTCTGGGGATGCTTCATTCCCTTCAGCTATACATTCTCAAATTGTTGAAAACCCTCACAGTTCTAATACACAGGAGAAAAGGAGAAAATACTCCATCCTTATCCCGGGATCAGCCTTATATTTTATGTATCCTGCCTGAATGAATATTTATAAACTGTAGTTTACATACTGTACTATGTCATACTTTACTGATTTCACTCAACCTCTCAGCTGGTCACAATAGCTTGTACTTCTATTCTTTCAAGTCCTGTAAATCTATCCCAAACTTGACCTTAAGCCCTTGGTAACACTACATACTTTAATTCCTTTATTGGAAAATAGGCATAAAAGTATGCCGTACAAACTCTAACTATCACATGAGTATGTAAATACATCTCGTGAAGTATTTTCAACTACAAGGTAAGATTTCTATATTAGTTGGGCAACTGCTATAACAAATAAACCCTAAGCTTTCATTGACTTAAAATCATACAAGCTGATTTCTCATTTATGTAACAGACTGGACTGGGTTCAGTTGGTGAGGGGAGACAGTCTGCTGCAGTGATTCAGTGACCCCAGTTTCTGTTTCTGACATCAAAAAGAGGCTTCCTGAGTCCCCTCAGGCATTGGCATTTCCCTGGCAACACAACTAACTGAAAGGGAAACTGAAATATCGTTTTCTCACATGCCCAGGGAGAAGAAAAACCACTTTTATGATAGGTTAGCACCACAATATTAAAGCTATTCCCCTGATCACCTTTGATATCCCATTTTATATACAACCACTGAATTTGCATTCAGGTCAATTCAGAGAATGGGAGCAAGCTAGTATGAATAAATTGAAAACCAAGGGGTAACTGCCTGCCATATAACTTAACCCAGGTAGTAAAAATGGAATCCTAATAAAGAAAGGTTGGAAGTTGTTATTTGTCAAGTGGTGGTAAGCGAGTTGGGGGCGAGGTAGGAAGAAGGAGTATATAGGCAGCCTGTGGATCACACTGTGGGATGGAAAAGAGCTACTGCAATACATTTTTGAAAAATATGTGAATAGTTTAAAGGATCAGTGAGCAAGTGAATGTAAAAGCAGAGAACTTCAAAAAAGCAAATAAAAAACTGAAAAACAAAGCTACAAGCCACTCTAAAACATAAAAACTACCAACAAAAAACTGTCTCTCCTTGCCAAGGGGTCTAGTTTTTTAAAATTTAATTTACATTCAATTAATTAACACATAGTGTATTATTAGTTTCAGAGGTAAAGTTCCGTGATTCATCAGTTAGATATAACACCCACTGTTCATTACTTCATGTGCCCTCCATAATGTTCATCACCCAGTTACCCCATCCCCCACCCACCTCCCCTCCAGGAGCCCTCAGTTTATGCCCTATGGTTAAGGTCTCTTTTGGTTTGTCTCCCTCTCTGATTTCATCTTGTTTTATTTTTCCCTCCCTTTCTCAATGCTCCTCTGTTTTGCTTCTTAAATTCCAAATTTAAGTGAAATCATATTATAATTATCTTTTTCTGATTGACTTATTCAGCTTAGCGTAATACCCTCTAGTTCCAGCTACATTGTTGTAAATGGCAAGAATTCATCTTGTTAAATGTCTGATAAATATTCCATGGTGTGTGTCTGTATATACACACACACAATATACACACCACATCTCCTTTACCCATTCATCTGTAACTGGATATCTTGGCTCTTTCCATAGTTTAGCTATTATAGACATTGCTTCTATAAACATTGGGGGGCAGGTGCCCCTTCAGATCACTACATTTCCATCTTTGGAGTAAATATCTAGTAGTACAATTGCTGGGTCAGAGGAAGCTCTTTTTTTTTTTAACTTTTTGAGGAACCTCCGTGCTGTTTTCCAGGGTGGCTTTACAAGCTTGCATTCCCCTACCAGCACTGTAAGAGGTTTCCCTTTCTCCACATCCTAGCCAACATTTGTTGTTTCCTAACTAGTTAATTTTAGCCATTCTGAGTGGTGTGAGGTGATATTTCATTGTGGTTTTTAATTTGTATTTCCCTGATGCCAAGTTATGTTAAGCACTTTTTCAAACGTCTGTTGGCCATTTGTATGTCTTCTCTGGAGAAATGTCTGTTTGTGTCTTTTGCCCATTTCTTTTCTGGATTATTTGTTCTTTGGGTGCTGAGTTTGATAAGTTCTACACAGATTTTAGATATTAATCCTTTATCTGACAAAACATTTGCAAATATCTTCTCCCGTTCTACTGGCTGTCTTTTTGTTTTGTCAACCGTCTCCTTTGCTGTAGAGAAGCTTTTTATCTTGATGAAGTCCCAATAGTTCATTTTTGCTTTTGTTTCCCATGCCTCTAGAGACATGTCTTGCAAGAAGTTGCTAAGGCTGAGGTCGAAGAGGTTGCTGCCTGTGTTGTCCTCTAGGATTTTGATGGATTCCTGGCTCACATCTAGGTTTTTCATTCATTTTGAGTATTTTTGTGTATGGTGTAAGGAAATGGTCCAGTTTCATTTTTTCTGTATCTGGCTGTCCAATTTTCCCAATGCCATTTATTGAAGAGACTGTCTTTTTTCCACCGGACATTCTTTCCTGCTCTGTCAGAGATTAGTTGATCATAGAGTTGAGGGTCTTTTTCTGGGTTCTCTATTTCGTTCCATTGACTTATGTGTCTGTTTTTGTGCCAGTACCATACTTTCTTGATGATTACAGCTTTGTAAAAGAGTTTAAAGTCTGGAATTATGATACCACCAGTTTTAGTTTTCTTTTTCAACTTTCCTTTAGCTATTTAGGGTCTTTTCTGGTTCCATACAGAGCATAGTTTTCCACCACAAAATCAGTCTTGATAAGCCACCTATTCTTGGAGTGAAGAAGGGAGGGGGGGAGGGTGGAGAAGGAGGCAGGAACTGCTACCTTATGTCTAAAATATAACAAAGTAGTTTTCAAAAATTATCTTCAATATAGTTTTTTTCAGGATATCATCCATGTGATAAGCTAATCATATTTTAATAAGGTATAACATATGGTAATGTTACCCTCATGTACTTCCTTTGGAAAGATGCTAAGTAGAAATTACACCCCATTATAAATCATAATTAAAATGTCTAGCATTTATTGTAAGCTTAATCAAAGGTAAGATAGTAAGTATACAGTGTTGTACCTTAAACCAAGTTTATGGTATGCCAAAAAGGGAATGAAGTAAATGGGAGTCAGGTAACATGGGACCCAGCCCATTCTGAGGTTAAATAGTTGTATAAAACTGAATAATAGGGCGGTGCTTGGGTGGCTCAGTCATTAAGCATCTGCCTTCAGCTCAGGTCATGATTCCAGGGTCGTGGGATGGAGTCCTGAATTGGGCTCCCTGCTCAGCAGGAAGCCTGCTTCTTCCTCTCCCGCTTTCCCTGCTTGTGTTCCCTCTCTCACTGTGTCTCTCTCTGCTAAATAAATTTTAAAAATCTTTAAAAAAAACCCTGAATAGTATGGGTGGGGGGATGGGACAACTGGGTGATGGACATTTCAAAGGGCACATGTTGTGATGAGCAATGGGTGTTACACACAACTGTTGTTGAACAATACATCTGAAACTAATGATGTACTATGGATTGGCTAATTGAATTCAAATTTTTAAAAAACCTGAATAATACTTCCTCCAAAGTTCTCTGATTAATAAAATGAAGGAAAAAGAAACATCTCCTAAGTGCTTATAAAACATCAAGTACCTTAATTACATAATCATATTAGGTATTTCAACATTTTCATATACTTATGATGCCCGACATCCCTTTAACTTATCTCTGATTTCTGTAGTTTTATGTGCAATCACTGAAGACAAATGCCCATATCCTGTCCTTTGGAGCAGCATTTCTAGAAGATAGTCTGACTCCTTTCAGAAGCCCATGGGAATTGACACCCCTTTACCTGGAATAATGAACTCCATAATAAATACTGTTGGTTCAACTTCCTTCTCAGTCTCATTTCCCTACATTTTTATTCCTATATTCTGGGATCAGGTCTCATATATGCTACCTGAATGTAAATGTTTGACTTGGGCTCTGCTTTTGAAGGAACCCACCCTAAAGCCAATATATTTGAATAATTTCATTTTATTTTATCTAAGGAAAACTGAGATACAGTCCAAAGTCACACAGCCAATAAATGACAGAGGCATAATGGTACAATTAATCTGCTATGATACAAATCTCATGCATTGATGTGACACCACTGCAGATGATCACTGATTTTTTCAGTTCTAATAATGTCTGAATCTTTTCATATTTATATGCATCATTTTCTCTCCTTTGTATTATGTTTCAGTATTATCAAACATTTACTGAATGGCTACCGCCATTACAGGTAAAATGGCAGGGGAAAAAACCCAATACTGTTTATATTCTAAATATGCTCACCATTTAAAACAGAAGACAGAGAATCTGACATTGAAAGTAAAAGCAACAAAAGCAAAAATAAAAAACTGACACTACACCACACTAAAATGCTACTGCACAGCAAAGGAAACCATTAATAAAATGAAAAGGCAATCTATTGAATAAGAGAAAATATTTGCAAATCATATATCTGATAAGGGGTTAATATCCAAAAATATATAGAGAACTCCTAAAATTTAATAAATAAAAAGGAATTTTATTTTTTAAATGGGCAGAAGATCTGAATAGCCATTTTTCCAAAGAAGACATACAGAAGGGCAAAAAGTACATGGTGTTCAACATCACTAATCATCAAGGAAATGCAAATCAAAACTACAATGAGGTATCACTTCACATCTGTCAGAATGGCCATTATTAAAAACAAAACAAAACAAAACCAAGAAATCATTAAGTGTTGGCGTGGATGTGGAGAAAGAGAACACTTGTGCACAGTTTTTTGGGAATGTAAGTTGGTACAGCCACTGTGGAAAACAGTATAGAAATCCTCAAAACTTCTACATAAAATATCATAGGTATTTGGGTATTTATCTGAAGAAAATGAAAACACCAGTTCAAAAAGATATATGTACCCCTGTATTCACTGTAGTGTTATTTATAATACCCAAAATATGGAAATAACCTGTGTCCATTAATGAATGAATGGATAAAGAAGATGTAAGATATAAATATATAGATATATGATAAAGAAGATGTGAAGTATGTATCACATATTATATAAATAAGATGTGATATATATATAACATATCACATTATATATATATATAATATGACATGTAAAAAGATGTGACATATATATAATGGAATATTAGTCACATAAAAACCATGAAATCTTGTCATTTGTGACAACAAAGATGGACCTTGAGAGCATTATGCTAAGTGACATAAGGCAGAGAGAGAAAGACAAATACTATTTGATCTCACATGTAGAATCTAAAAACAGAAACACAAAAAACCAAGCTCATAGATACGTAAGAACAGGCTGGTGGTTGCCAAAGGCAGAGAGTGTGGGATGAAGAAAGGGGGTGAACAAACTCCAAAGATAGAAAATTTCAGGTCTATAATAAATCAAAGGGACCTAATGTGCAGCATGGTGACTACGGTTAATAAAATTGTGTTGCATATTTAAAAGCTGCTGAGAGAAATATCTTAAAAGTTCTCATCATAAGAAAAAAATTATAACTCTGTCTGGTGACAGATGTTAACTAGGCTTACTGTGGTGATCATTTCACAATGTATACAAAATTGAATCATTATGTTGTACACCTGAAACTAATATTATGTGATATGTCAATTACACCTCAATTTTTAAAAAAAGGAAGACAGAAACACACACTAATATATTTGAATGTTCAGTAGCAATTTTGATGACTTATTAAAATACTTTTTCTTTTATCTGCTGGGAAAAAGCCACTATTCTGAGTTTTCAGCATAAACAAAAGGCAACACATTCCCTATAAGCTGGGAGTAGATATCGTAACCTTTTCCCCTCATGTCAACAGCAAAAAAACTGATATTGGATATGAAATCCTCTGAGATTTACACCATGATTTAAACAATGACCTTGCCTCAACTATTATTTGTTCCATACTGAGAGATGAAAGGACAGAAGAGAAGTATCACCAACTGTATTTTATTTCAGGAAGCATGGTATTGTTAAAGTATCATTTTTAAAACACTCAAATCTTAATCACGTCCATCTTATCACTGCCATAATCAGCCTGATGATGTTGTTGGAAAGCCCATGATATCATTTTCTGATATAGTGAAATAAAGCTACCCATCATCAGGATAATTTCTGATTCTAAAAGTACATGGCATTCAAGAACAGATCCTATTCATTTCAATGTTTCTCTATAATGTAAAATACTACATATATATACTAATATTTATGAGTAGTTTTCAGCTGACCTTGTCGAGAAGAGAAAATAATAAGCTTGTGGGTATTTATTACCACAAGCCAAGAAAGGTAGTCTTAGATTTTTTGGTCTTAACACCATTGTGTGTAACTTAAACAAACTGCCCACTTATGGCATTCTTAAATCTATTTTCCAAATGGCTACATATTATTTTAATTTCTGGGCCATTTTCCCCTCACATTTCTGCCTTGTTCTAGTCATCTCTGTCTTTCAAACAATTAGATACTGATCTTCATGTACTTATTATCATTTGGTAATTTTATGTGTTTCTTTGTCAAACTGTTGACCCCTTCTCACTGATCATTATTAAAGTCTGTGACAATATTTTTTTCATGGATAAAGTTCCAATGTCCCTCTGTTTCTGGCTTCCTTGAAGTGGGCAACAGGCACAGGAATGCGGCTGCAGACAAGAAGAAGCTATTCATTAGAGAACCAAATGATACCTCCATGGGTTAATTTGTGAGAGGCTTTTATTCATTTTATCATCACCTCAGAAAATAACATTATCTTATATAGTGAACTCTTTCTGTTTTTCACATGTCTCTAATATGGAATTGAAGTGATAACTGGAACTGGAGCACATCAAAGACAACAATAATATGATGATATTCCCCTATTTTATTTATTTATATCCCCCACCAACTTCCAAAATGATTCCATGAACCTTACAATAAAAGTGGAATGTGTACAGGATATTTAAAATAAGGATGAAAGACAAACCCAAACCCATATAGATATGGGAATATTTTCATGTACAAAGTAACAAAAATCGGTATGCCATATTCTTAATCTTCACCATCTAGAGAAACCTAAAAACTCCAAATAGATTCTGAAAGCCCATATTCCTACTAAAGTCAGATTACCACACATGACTAGCACAACTAACTGGTTAGCAATGGATCAGAATATAACTGCAATCAGAAACTAATCTACGGATTGAGAAACGGAAGCAAGTAATCTAAAAACAGACACAGCCAGGGAGAACTAAACTTGGGAGCAACCTACAAGAAAGCCCACCCACCCAAAAAGGTGTATTCCCTTTCCCTTTCATGCAGATTGCTTGACATTTTTCTCTTAACACTTTATAGTAGCTGAAGTTCCAAAACAGAGGTTCACTGAGATGATTATGTACCACCTTTCAAATGCAAATAATTTAGAAGTGTTAAATTTTTTTAAAAAGTGTTAAATAATTATTAGTCATTCACACTGTCATCTCAACTGTTCACTTTTGTTCAAAACAGAAAGAATTCCACACATTCTCTAATGGAGACATGGAGCTAAAGGGTGGGAGTAGTAGCAGTAAAGTAGGGAGACTAGAGCCAAGTAATTTAGGAACATACCTGTTTCTCTTTCCTTGCCTCAACCCCACATACTACATCAGAGTAGTCCAGAGGGACCCCGACCATATCACTGTGTCTGCTTTAAACAAAACCAAGATAAATGAAAAAATACATATCTACATAAAATAAGCCACTACTTCTTGGTATGAATTCAGGTCCTCTGTACTCTGGCCTCAAAAACCACCATCTTTAGGTATGGTGGTTTTGGTCACTGTTATCCTCTGTCACACACACTATAACAGTGATTCTCAAAATGTAGTCTTCAGATCAACACCACCAGCACAACTGAGGAATGCACTGGCAGTTCAAAGTCTCAGGCCTACCCCAGATGTACTAAATCAGAAATTCTGGAGGTGGAGCTCAGCCTTTAAACAAACTCTCCAGGTGATTCAGATGTAGCTGGTTTAAGACCCACTGCTCTACTCCATTCATTATTATCTAAATTCACTTTTCTTTCTTTGTCCTTGCTTTTACTAATGTTCTTTTCTCTGCCCTGAATTCAGTTTTTCCCCAACTTCTACCTGTTGAAACACTACCTTTCAAGGTCCCACTTAAATGCCAAGTCCTCCATGAAGTGTTTGCCTGAAAATGGAGCTCAATGATTACTGCAACGGAGGAAAATGTTTAATCAGTACTAGGCACATTCAGTTGATTGGCAGAACAACATTCTCTTCCCCAAAGGAGAAAATCCAAAATCTGTGCGTTATATATTATTTATAGAGGCAATCTTAAGATCCATGTTTTAAAAACTGCTTGTCTATCACAGAGTTTAACTTCTCCCAAGTATTGACTCTTTTTACTTTAGATTTGTTGTAGGCACACCCAAGTGTTATTCTTCACCATTCTGAAATCATTAGAATGATGGTTCTCAAACTTCAGCCTTAATTAGAATCACCTAGTGAACTTATACCAAGACTAATCGCTGGGCCCCACTCCCAGAGTTTCTCTTGCAGAAACTCTTTTATAGGGCAGAGGGTTTACATTTCTAATGCTAATGCTCCTGGTCTAGGAAACTCACATTGAAAATAATAGTTATGGAATAAAACCTAATCAATCAGCATTTTCCAAACTGACCTAATCATATAACTCACCTAGACCTCTTCTAAACATATTAATTGCCTTTTTTAGAGGATCGGACTGAGTTGGGCTTGAGTCAAATCTCTGTGTGCTTAATAAGAGCCCCACATGATTATATAATCAGGCATGTTTGGAAAACAGTGTTGTGTGTAGCAGTAGAATATATGGTCTTCTACTACTGCCTTTATTTTTATAATAATGTTATTTACTTACATAATCATTGACAAAAGCATAGCTTTTAATTATATTTTATTACATTATTTTTTGTTATTTTATCATTTTTGTACTCTGATTTTTTGATCCCTTTAAGACCTGAAATATTTAATCCCCATGACTGAATACATCTCCCAACAAGGTAGATGTTTGTGGGAGGTATACAAAGAGAAGTATTTTGGGATAGACTGTATGTTCAGAACTTTCACTCCTCCCAGATATCTTCATCTTATTTTTGACAATGAGGACACTAAGTTTCACTACAGAAGTAAAAAATTAAATGGTCCCGAAATTAGCAAAAGTTTCAATTACACACACACACACACACACACACACTCACTGACTAGATGATATTCAACAATTTCAAGGTACTGAGAGAAGGAACTAGATCTTTTCAGCATAATCATATCTTGGTCTGCTTCCTTCCCTGAAAGCTAGAATTACTAAATTTACCCTTTCTCTAATAGGTACCCCTCATGTACTAAGATATACATCCAATCATACTTCCCTTGAGTTCTTCATTCTATGGGAATTGGTCTGTGGCAGTGCGCTCTAAATCCCTCACAGTTCATTTCACTGACTCTTGCTGCTACCACCCATGGACTGCTCACTCTACTTCTTGGGATAAAAAGATTTTCTTTCATCCTTCCTCAGCTTGGTTCCACAGTGAGGTCTCCATTTTCTCTGAGGGTAAATAGTGGTAATATGTAAAACCTCACTCTAATTACCACTTTCATTTGCAAATATTGTTAATTGCTCAAAGGTAACAGAGTTAAGGTTTAATACATAGAATTAGAAGTGGTCTGTATAGAAATACCAAAAGCAACACAAGTCCATTAAGGAATACACGAAAATACTATTCATTTATCAGTCAGCTCTCATCACGATGATTCTCTGTAACAAAGAACCGCAAAACTCAGTTGCTTAAAACAAGAAGTATTTATTTCTCCCTCACAGATCTATGGGCCAGCTTGAATTGGACAAGACTGGACTTTGTGTTCTGGGCTCCAGGTCTCAGATTAGACTCTGGTCTACTCCACATGCTATTTATTTGCCTAATACCAGTAGCCACCCAAACCATGCTCTTCTTAAAATAGAGCACAAAATTCAGGACAACTGAGTGGCTCAATAGTTAAGAAACTGCCTTCAGCTCAGGTCATGATCCTGGAGTCCCGGAATCGAGTCCCACATTGGGCTCCCTGCTCAGCAGGGAGTCTGTTTCTCCCTCTGACTTCTCCCTTTTCATTCTCTCTCTGTTAAATAAATAAATAAATAAATAAATGAAAGATCTTTAGAAAAAAAAGGTGTAAAATTCAAGTCAAACTATAAAGGTAAACTTAAGACTGCTGCCGGTGACATATATTAACATTCCATTGGCCAAAACGAGGTACATGGCCAAGTACAACCTAAAGAATAATACTTTCTCTACTCTATTACAGCATCTCTAATATTTTGTCTGGTGAATGTCATTCTTTCCTACTACAATCTATATGAGGATAGCAATGTCTGCTTTTCAATAGTAGCTATCACATAGCCTCTTAGGAACTCAAAAAACGCTCAGTAAATTAATAAATTAACAAGTACTACTATAAATACACACATTTACACAAATGTGATCACACTATCCACATTTTATCAAGGAAAAATGATTTTGATTGTAACCAAAAACATGACTAATAGTGGCATAAGTCATAAGGATATTTATTGTTTACTGAAGCAGTATGGAGACAGGTGCTCCAGGACCAATTTAGCAGCTCAACATGGTTCCAGAGACCACATTCTTTCTGTTTTGCCATCCTCCACATCTTGGTTTTTTGTTATCAGCTCAGTGGCTTCGTGGTCACAAGAAGGGAGCTCTAACTCCAACTATCAAATCCTTGCTCTGATAGTTAAAGCAGGAAACAGGATACATTATGGAGCTAAGAGAGGCCTTCTTCTCAGCCTCATCTCATCCTTTATCAAAAAGTGGAAACTCTTCCAGATTCCTCCATACTTCTCCTTTGATATATCCTGAGCCTGAATTTGGTCTACATCTACTCTTAGGGAAGGTCCAACCCACTTCTCTAAGTCTAAGTAAGATTCCATACCCAGTTCTAATATGTGCGTGTAGGGCATGAGAGTTCTCACACCACCAAGAAATTCTCCAACACCAGTAATATTGTCAGAATATTACTCAGCCATTTAAAAAAGGGGGGTTGGGACACCTGGGTGGCTTAGTCAGTTACATGTCCAACTCTTGATTTCCGGTCAGATTGTGACTTCAGTGTTCAGACTAAGCCCCACAATGGGTTCCATGCTGGGTTTGGAGCCTGCTTAAGATTTGTTCTCTCCCTCTCCCTCTGCCCCATCCCCACAACTCCCAAACAACAAAAAAGAAAGAATGGTATCTTGTCATTTGCAATAACATGAATAACCCTAGATGGCATTATGCTAAATGAAATAAGTCAGAGAAAGATAAATACTGCATGGTTTCACTTATACATGCAAGCTAAAAAAGAAAGCAAATGAACAAACAAGAAACATTCTTAAGTACAGAGATCTGGTTGTTGCCAGAGAAAAGGGGGGGGCGGGGACATGGGCAAAATTGATAAAAGGGATTAAGAAGTACAAATTTTCAATTACAAAATAAGTCACAAGTATGAAAAGTACAGCATAGGGAATATAGTCAATAATATTGTAATAATGTTGTCTGGTGAGAGACAGTGAGTACATTTATCATGGTGAGCACTAAGTATGTATAGAACTGTCAAATGAATATGCTACACACATGAACAAACGTAACATTGTAAAATATATTTCAATTGTTTTAAAGTTTTTAAAAATGGGGAAATATTCCCCATACTCCCATTAAGATAAAAAAAAAAACACAAAAGTAATAAGTGTTGGTGAAGATGCAGAGAAATTGGAACCATTGTGTACTATTGATGGGAACATGAGATGGTATAGCCACTATGAAAAACATATGGTGGGGCACCTGAGTGGCTCTATAAGTTAAGCATCCACCTTCAGCTCAGGTCATGATCCTAGGGTCCTGGGATTGAGCCCCGTTTCAGGCTCCTTGCTCAGCAGGGATCCTGCTTCTCCCTCTCTCTCTGCCTGCTGCTCTGCCTACTTGTGCATGCTCTCTCTCTCTGTCAAATAAGTAAATAAAATTTTTACAAAAAAAAAAAAAGAAAAACAATATGGCAGTTACTCATAAAATTAAAAATAAAATTACCATATGATCCGATAATTCCATTTCCAGGTATATATCCAAAAGAATTGAAAGCAGAGTCTCACAGAGGTATTTGTACATCCAAGTTCATAGAGGCACTATTCACAATAACCAAACAGAAGAAACAACTCAGTGTCCATTAATGATGAATGGATAAATAAAATACAGTGTACATATATGCAATGGAATATTATTTGGCCTTTTTAATTTTTTAAAAAGATTTTATTTGTCTATTTGACAGAGATCAAAGTAGGCAGAGAGGCAGGCAAAGAGAGAGGAGGAAGCGGGCTCCCTGCTGAGCAGAGAGCCCAATTGGGGGCTTGATACCAGGACTCTGGGATCATGACCTGAGCTGAAGGCAGAGGCTTTAACCCACTGAGCCACCCAGGCGCCCCTTATTTAGCCTTTTTAGAAGGAATGACACATGCTACAACATGGATGGACCTTGAAGACATTATGCTAAGTGGAATAAGTCAGTCACAAAAGGGCAATTATGGTATGATTCCACTCATATGAAGAATCTGGACTGGTCATATTCACAAAAACAGGAAGAATGGTGGTTGCCAGGGACTAGGGGAAGGGGGAATAAAGAGTTGTTATTATGGAGTTTGGGTTTTACAAGATGAAAAACCCAAGAAATAAAAGACAATGTTACATCAGTTTATATGTTCACCAACAGTTTATGAGAATTATTGTTTTTACATACTCACCAGTATCAGGTATTATTATACTTTTTTCGAGTGTTTGCCAATCTGATAGGTTAAAAAAAAAGTACACTGTTGTTCTAATTTGCATTTGTTTAATTATAAATAACATTGAGCCTCTTTTAATAAAATTATAATTTTTCTATGAGTTGCTCATTTTTTATTTTGCTGATTTTCTACCTTGATGTCTGTGTTCTTACTAATATATACGAATTCTGAGATCATCATAGAAATTAGTCCTTTAACTATAATTTGGACATGCCAATTTCACTGTACCAACTTGGGAGGAAAACACCCCAGAGTTTGGGACCACAACAGAAGAGATATGTACAAGGAAAAAGCTTCAGGGGAATTGTCTAAGAGTCAAGGGTCTGCTGGATGGAAACATTAAGGGGGCTGAAGTAACAGAAACAAAATTTCTACCAAGTACTGCATAGAAATGACTCAGATTATATTGATCCACCAGGCAAAATTATGATAGACAAATATGACCTTGGAAAACAAACTCAGGGATTATAGTGTTGCTTACCTTTGAATGTTCTACTTTGTCTACTATTCGAATACATTTAATTGTTTGCTCATATAAACAGGTTTAAGAGCAGACAGGAGAGGCCTCTCAATGTGGTACCACTGGTGGAGGCAGAATGTGCCATTTCTATACGAGGAAATGCCCTTGAAATAGCAGGATTTACCGACTCAAAACATTTGTTTTGACAAAACATTTTAAAGATTAGGCCTGTTATAAAACTAATGACCACATCCATATGTATCAGTCAGTTCCTTTCCCTAAACTGTTTTTTCTTGTACTTGGCTGGAGCAGGAGTATTGCTAATGAATTGCACAATAGGAGACCTTACTTAATTCATTATATGGACTCTTAATATGGTTGTAATAGGCAGAACAGTCATCATAATTATAGACATATAAGGTATACAAGCAATGATACACTGATTACCTATGCAAATTCATGTAAACTACTAGAGAATGATCTGATTAAGTGTGCACGCATGCAAGACTAAGTGAAGAAAAATCTTGTCCAGCTATTCAAAAGCCTTAGCAAATGGTTTCAGTTTATAAAATAAAGCTAAGTAGTTTTTCTAGGAAGAAAATCCATACGATGAAACCTGCTTATCATATGTACTTTGTGTATGTTCTGGTATATAATGCCTGTGTTAATTTATACCAGAACAATTTTTTAAAAAAAATTTAGTAGTGACCAAGCCATGATTAGAATCTTGGTTATCCCACTCCAAAGTTTAAGCTCTTAAATATTGGAGGAAGTTAATATCTGACTGGCTCCTAAAAGAGTGAGAACACTGCCCTTAGTGGTCTTCCTTCTAATCTCCATCAATATATGTACATGACTATCTTCTACATTCATGGGAATATTTATGTCCATGGCTGTTACACTATAAACAATGGTGAGAGAAGAAACAAAGATCAGCCAATGTAATCAGAAGATCATGAATGAATGACTTTCAGCTCCTATTATTATAAACCAAACATGACTCAAACTCACCCTGAAAGCCTAGTAGTTCTTAGCTTCAGAAATAAAGAGTGCCTGAAGTCTGGGTTTCACAGCTCTGCGGTAGCTAGCCTCCATTTCAAACAATACTATCCCACTAAAAAGTGATCATTCTGGAAGTGAAAACAGATATTTTACAAAGCAAATAGCTGGAGAAATCTGTATGTCTTATGTTTTTAGATTGTGAATCTATAGAAATTTCAAAGGGAAAAGTTTTCACTACAATATTTAAATAATTTCAATAAAGTGTACACATTTGTGAATGAAGTAAAATGGCATGGTCTCTCCTATTAATTTGTTTTGAGCTGAAGAGTTTAGAATGTGGCTAAAACACTCAGATTATTTATAATCCTGAATATAGGTAACTAATAAAGTAGGCTTCCAAGTCCAGTGGTTCTCTTAAGATTCCTCATCTACTGCTACCTGCTTAAGCAAGGTTATTCTGTACATGCTCACTATATGCTGTCAATTCCCAACATAAGATCAACATGTACAAAACCCCAATCCAAGAATGCAATATTTGCAAAGATAGGTAAATAACAGACACATGTCCTTCAATTACTCAATTTTATAATTGTGATGGTCTTTTACAAAGTGGTCGAAGAAAGCACTAAAAAGAAGAAAGAGAAGACACACCCATTTAGGGCCAGGTATTTCTAAACACTACATTAAGCACTTAACATGGGTTATTTCATTTACCTCTCCCAACAACTCTTTGAGTTAAACGTGAACTTTCCATTTTTAAGACACTGAAACTGACAGATTTTAATTAACAAGTCCCATCTTCCACAGGTGGGATTGGCTCTGTGGTCTGATTGGCTCTGCACAAAAAGATGAAAGAGCATTCCATGCTCATGGATCAGAAGAATAACCATTGTTAAAATGTCTATACTGCCCAGAGCAATCTATACTTTCAGTGCCATCCCAGTCAAAAGTCCACTGGCATTTTTCAAAGAGCTGGAACAAACAATCCTAAAATTTATATGGAACCAGAAGAGACTCTGAATTTCTAAGGAAATGTTGAAAAAGAAAAAACAAAGCTGGCAGCATAATGTTGCCTAATTTCAAGGTTTAATACAGAGCTGTGATCACCAAGACAGCAAGGTACTAGCACAAAAGCAGATACATAGACCAGTGGAAGAGTAGAGAGCCTAGATATGGATCCTCAACTCTATGGTCAACGAATCATCAACAAAGCAGGAAAAAATGCCCAATGGAAAAAAAGATAGTCTCTTCAATAAATGGTGCTGGGAAAATTGGACAGCTAAGTATAGAAGAATGAAACTCAACCATTTTCTCACACCATACACAAAGATATGGTGTGAGATGGATAAAAGACCTCAACATGAGGCAGGAATCTATCAAAATCCTAGAGGAGAACATGGGTAGTGACCTCTTCAACATCGGCCGGGGCAACTTCTTTCAAGACCTGTCCCCAAAGGCAAAGGAAACAAAAGTGAAAATGAACTTTTGGGACTTCATCAAGATCAAAAGCTTCTGCACAGCAAAGGAAACAGTCAACAAAACAGTCAACCCACAGAATGGGAGAAAATATTCACAAATAACACTACAGACAAAAGGTTGATATCCACGATCTATAAAGAACTCCTCAAACTCAACACACACAAAACAGATGATCACATCAAAAAATGGCCAGAAGACACGAACAGACACTTCTCCAAAGAAGACATACAAATGGCTAACAGACACATGAAAAAATGTTCATCATTATTATGTTGTTTTTCTCAAATAATCCTTCAGAATGAGGGGAGAAATGAACAGGTACCACTTCATAAATTTACAGAGTGAAACTTGCCATGTGTGCCAACTGAAACACACACAAAACAGAACCATTATGGATCCTCCTCTGTCAAACGAGTATGTCTTTCAGATTCAACCAAATTCTGAAGAATGGTAGTAGCTCTCTTCTGTGTTTACAGAATACTCATACCTTTTATTTTATAGAACTTCTAATATATTTCTTTTGGATTTTTAAATTTTATTTTCATTAATTTGTCCTGAATGCATGTACTACATCTTCTGGATCAGATACAGATTTCTTTTCTCACAGCAAATAGCACTGGTGCAAGTCTTATCCCTGAGGTAAGGCCATGATGGTTAATTGCCAGATCACACACTAAATTTAGGTGGCATCTCTCTTGTCTTCTTGTATCTGAAGTTGTTTCTCAGCCTTTGTCTTTCACGATATTTTTCTGGCAAAAAAAAAAAAAAAAAAATTAATGATACTCTTTTCACTTTCAAAAGTGTCCCAACTTGGACAATACATTGTATGTCACCTTATAAGTTCTGAGAGAAAATATTCCATGAATATTGCCATGTTTCTGCTTGATTATTGCTTTCTGAGCAAAAGGCACCAGCGCCTGGAATAAAAGATGATTGAATAGCAACCCTAAAGACAGAAAAAAGATGTATCTTCCCAGATCCATTTGCTTACATTGCAGGGTAGTAGAGTGGTACCCTCTCTTCCATCTTCTCAGAGAGGATTTGTTTACATTCCAGACCAAAGGTCTTCTTTCTCTTTCCAAAAGGGAGGATTGGCAGACAGGCCAGCCACCCCAAATAAACTCCAAGTTTCATATTTCAGAATTCTTCTCCTATGGTGCAAATCTGGCTCTTACCACATGGCCTGCATAGACCAAGATGTCAGAACAGGAAAAGATGTTTTATGAGTAAAAGTTCTGTTCTATGATCCAGAGGTCTCATGTTTCTGCTGTGTTTTAACTTGTTAGCTTACAAAACCCCTCAAAATTTCATACTTAACAATCTGTCATTAAGCACTTAATTGAAATGTTATGAGGGGCACCAAAGAAAAAGGCCTGGTCCTTTTAGACTGGATTTATAATTCAGTAAAGAAAACAAACCTAAATTAAAATACAAGGAGGAAAAATGCAGTATATGCTATGGTCAAAAACTGGACTGTGGGAATATGCAGTGAATTATTATTTCTATTAACTAAATTTCACTATTGATTAATAAAAAATCATGATGAGAAAGTAAAAATAAGTCAGGTAAATCTGTCTCACAGAAAAGATAATTTGTAGTGCACAGTATTTGATGGTCCAAAAACACATTTAGCTCAAACTTTTTAATTTTAATACCTGTACAAACTATTAGCCCTTATAATAAGTCAATTTGCATATAGTTATATACTTTACATTAATGAGCTGTTTACATATGATTTGAGAAATTTATGTCCTTGATTTGTATGCAATGGCACAAATGCACAATAGCTGGGAAACAATCTGTATTTTAGGTTTAAAAGACACACATATTTCAAACAGTTGAGTCCCAGAAACATCTATTTTGGGGAAAAGAAATCATCTTACAGTGGAAGAAAATTAAACCATGGTTTCAGACAGGAGAGACTAATTAAAAATTTCATTACATTGAGGTTATATTGATGGACAAGGAAACGGTTTCATACATATACTGAGAGAGAAATGGATAATAAACTCAGAGAAACAAGTTTAGCATAGAGCAACCAGAATAAAAACCATTGAAATAATAAAATCTGATGTGCATAAAATATTCTAATGCCAGTCTTGGATGAGATATTTATTACATTTTTCAGCTACAGAAAAATTAATGTTACAAACTCAATTTAAATACAATTATTATGAAATATCATTATAGAGATATTATATAAAGTTTTATAATTAAATTTTTTGTAAAGGTAACATTGTACCACTGATAGTTCAAATGCAGATTACATAACCGTGATGGTTAATTTTATGTGTCAATTATATTGGGCCAAAGGATGCCCAGATGTCTTGTTACATATTATTGTAACCCGTGTGTTTGTGAGGGTGTTTCTAGAAAAGATCAGCATTTGAATTGGTGGGCCGAGTAAAGCAAATAGCTCTCCCCAGTGTGAACAGGTATCGTCCAAACAATGAAAATAGAATAGAATCATGAAAAAATAGGGCTGAAACATCCAACATATGTATTTTTTTTAAGAATATTTATTTATTTATTTGGCAGAGAGAAAGAGAGAGAGGAAATACAAGCAGGGGGAATGGGAGAGGGAGCAGCAGGCTTCCCGCTGAGCAGGAAGCCCGATGTGGGGCTTGATCCCAGAATCCTGGGATCATAACCTGAGCTGAAGGCAGACACTTAATGACTAAGCCACTCAGATGCCCCATATATGGTTCTTGATATAGGAAGATGTTGGGATTTGGAGCCAATGGCCAAGAAACAATTCTTGAGACATCTCTGGTGCAAAAAAGTGGTTTTATTAAAGCATAGGACAGGTCACCTGGGTGGTTCAGTAGGTTAAACCTCTGCCTTCCGCTCAGGTCATGGTCTCAGGGTCATGGGGTCAAGCTCACATTGGGCTATCTTCTCAGCAGGGAGCCTGCTTCCCCCTTTCTTTCTGCCTACCTTTCTGCCTACTTGTGATCTTTCTCTCTCTGTGTCAAAGAAATAAATAAAATCTTAAAAAAAAAAAAAAAAAAAGCACGGGACAAGACCCATGGGCAAAAAGAGCTGCATTGGGGTTGTGATAAGTGACTGTTACATATTTTCAAGTTGAGATGGGGTTAGGCATACCTCAAGCCTCCAAGGTATTTTGGAAACAAGGTTCCCAGGATCCTGAGGAGGCTAGCTATTATCAGAAAAAGGTCATTTATTACTGTTTAGTTAAAATTCAGTCATGAGATTATTCAGATGTCTGTCAGTGGGCCATATGCTTGGAGGATGATTGCCAACATGTATCCAATGGGGGAGAGATAAAGGATGTTTCCAAAGGAATTTTTATATGTTAAAGTAGACTTACAGGATCCTGTGGGGTCAGGCTAAGATTGTTTCGTGCCCTTAGCAAAGCATTAACATCAAGGCAGCTGAGTTCCTAGAGGAACGTTGCTCTGCCTATTTCAAGGACGTACCAATGAGCTGTAGGTACTAAGGAAATTTGATTTTTCTCTTGCCTTTGTTTCCCACATCAGTTATGATATGTTTCCTCACAAAATGTTAGGGCTTCACAGTATTATCTGTAATACTTTTTAGCTAATAGGTATTTAATTTTTCAAAACTCCAGTTATCGTTTCATTGAAATAAAATATCTGCCATAGGCAGAATGTCCTCTTAGGTAAATATACCTTCCAGGCTAACTTATCATGGGAAAAAAAAGATAAGTAATTTTTGTGACAAAAATAGCTATTTAAATTCATGTTTTACTGGCACGATTCAATATTTTCTGGGTGATGATACCTGTTATATTTAGTCAATGACCTAAGTATAAGGGGAAAAAAAGAGTGAAACGTAATATCTTATGAAATGTTGATAAACCTTAATATCAATGGCAAGAAGATGGTCAAAGGAAATTATGGAGAAGGCCATTCCCCATTGTTTCTTCTACTAAAGCAGAGAAATTATTTCTCTGAAAGCAAAAGGTAATAGCTATGGAATATCAGAAAAGGATAATCATTTATAAACCCAGAAAGGGGGTAAAAAGAAGTCGAAGAGCTGAAGGCAAGAGGGCAAGAAGAGAAAGGAGGGAAGTGATGGGTGGAGGGAGAGGAAAAAGGAGCAAGAAGGGAAGGAAAAAAGAGGTAAGGAATAAGGAAGGGGGGGGGAAGAGGAATGGAAAGAAGAAAGGAAAGAAAAAGGAGGAGGGAGAAAAGGAAGACAGAAGGAAGGAGCATCTCCTGAATCTTCCATTACATTAAGGAAAGCTCTGTTTTCAAATTTTAAACCTGGTCAGGACAGATCCATTCAGTTTTAGGTTGATGTTTGTTGTCTTACATATTCAATCCCATGTCCTTCCTGGCTGCCTACACTCCGCTACAACTTTTAGAAAGTCTTTCACGCTTAACTATTGCCTCCAGCCCATTGTCCTCCAACTGCACATCCAAGGAGTCTCACGGTGGAGGCTAAACATGTTTTCTTTTAAGAGTATGACAAGGAGAAATAGCAATGATGGGTAATTTGTCAAATGACACATAAATTAAAATAGTAGAGAAAAATAATTTGGGGGGAGAGGTTGGTTTTTTTTCCTTCACAGTTTATATTATTACTGGGAATCAATGCTTATTTAATTATTTATTAAAGATTATTTATTTATTTAGAGAGCGTGTATGAGAGAGTGTGAGCAGGAATAGAGAGAGAGGGAGAGAATCATAAGCAGACTCCACGCTGAGAACAGAGCCTAAAGAGGAGCTTAATTTCACAACCCTAACATTATGACATGAGCCAAAATCAAGTCAATCATGTGCTCAACTGACAGCCACCCATGCACCCCTCAATGCTCATTTTAAATGATACGGCATAAACCTATTTTACAATATTATCTAATTTTCTTTCCTTTTTTAAAGAATCAAATACCTTGGAAATATCTGCATTTATTGGATGATTCATTCATTTAAAATGAATCCAGTCTTCTATGAAGTAGCTACCATAGCAACGCACCCTGCTCAGTAAAAGATGTACACAAAATTAAACGACACTCATTGAATATAGTTTTTTAATTCATAAGAGTGTTATTAAAATACAGAGAAAGTAATCAGGCAGAGTCCAGTTTCTGTACGGCGGTAAAAATACTTACGAAAAAATCTTTTCATGCTTTGGCTAACTCTCTGATTCAGGCTGAACAATGCACAAACCTCCACTAGTAGTAAAAAATACTTACATAACATTTCTAAATGCTTTCTTGTGTATTAGCTAATTTAAATCACAAGAAACAGTAGATAGCAAAGGTCGTATTGCTGATGTTTATAAATGAGGAAAATGAGACAAGTCTTGTTTATTGTTTAAGAACACACAGAAAATCAACGGCAGAAACAAGATGAAAAGTCAGGCTCTCTTGAGTTTTTCCCATTTGTTTTTCCCACTACCCTACACTTTTATATATTTTTGTACATGCAAAATCTTTTGCACGGTTGCATGAAAAGACGGTAATAAAATGACAAAATAAAGGCTAATTTTTTCCTTATAACTTAAGTGTTTAAAGAAGTCTTAGACAGGGGCACTGGGTGGTTCAGTGGGTTAGGCCTCTGCCTTCAGCTCAGGTCATGATCTCAAGGTCCTGAGATCGAGTGCCGCATGGGCCTCTCTGCTCAGCAGGGAGTCTGCTCCCCCCCCCTTTCTCTGTCTGCTTCTCTGCCTACTTGTGATCTCTCTCTGTCAAATAAATAAAATAATCTTCTTTTAAGAAAAAAGAAGTCTTAGACATTCAAATATCCAATAAACATTAATGAACTAAAGTTGTATTAAGCCCACATCCCTACCTGTCCTCTAGTGAGAATGTGAAGTGATTACATTCTTGTCCAAAGATCCAAGATGTATAACTAATCACTAAATAATTAAAAATATTATTTCTACTGTTTGCAGAACTATGTATGTATTAAGTAACTGTGATTGGTGATGTATGGTGGTTTGATCAAAGTCAAATAAATAATAAAGCAAGAACTTGAGTACATTTAAGATACAAAATATCAATTAAAAATAAGTATACATTAATAGTCCTTATTCATACCTGGTAATTGAATATGAATGTTTTAAATTTATCAAGGTCATATTAGTCAGAAAATAATAATTATTTCTGTCACTCACTTTTCATTCAGGTCCTTTCATAAATTATTACTCCAAAGTCATAATAGATCACTGATAGAATGTAGTGAACAACGAGAAACCTCAGCAAATGCATTTTTGTCAATTCTGTGCTGATATAAGGTAACATACACATTTTTCAATTAACACAGAGCACAAGCAGATTTTTAAAAATCTGGGATAGAGAAATTTAATAATAAACAGAAACAAATGAAAATTATATAGAACGGAAAGTCTCTATGTGAGCAGTGTGTGCCAAGAGAGCCAAAGAAGAAAAAGCAAAAACCTTAACTTCCCTTTACCTCTTTGTCTATTGTCTGTTTCAAAATTCCAAGGGATGACTGCCTTACACCTTCTGGAAGATGCGCTGATGTGAAAACCTGTAGGATCCCAGGGCTGCAGCCTGTCAGCGCTTGGATTTAAGTCAGCTTCAGGTTCTTCCCCGGGAGAATTAGCACAAGAATGACTTGACTTATGTATTTTCAATGGATGCAAATGTCAACCTTATCACCAAGGAAGACATATGGTACCCGGTTCTGAAAGCTGAATTCCCTTTCATAATGAATTCAAATCTCCTGCTGCGATCGGAACTTGGTGCAGGGAAAGGCTGAGGTCAACGTGCCTAGAGGGTTGCTTCAGTGCCCCACGCAGTGCCTGGAGCTACCTGAAAATGTCAATTTTTAGAACATGTTTCTGCAAGTTGCTTTTACAAAAGTGTGTAGCTACAATAAAAGCAGAGATTTTAAAAAGTCATTGAATTTTTTTTTGGGGGGGGGCAAAGAAAATCATATAATGCAGGGTCACCCAGTTAATGTGAAAGTGTCTTCTGCTTTTTTCCCAGATTTTCTTGAAATGTGCAGGGGAAAATTGCCAGTACATAAATTTTAGATAACATGAAATCACCATTGGATTTCAGCTGTCATACTTGGATAGCTGCTGGGGTTGTCTGGTTCTACAGAGGTGATAATCTGGCCTAAAGCTTTCTTCCTACACAGCCCACTGATGAACAAACTTGGTCAAAATCCCTACTTTTGGTTTGCCCTGCGGTCCACCTAAACAGTTTTGTTCCAAAATTACAACTCCATTGTATCAGTTTGCTCAAGAGGCCATAACAAAACACCACCAGCTGGTGGCTTAAAAAAACAGAAATTTGTTTCTCATACTTCTGGAGGCAGAAAGTCCAAGATCAAGATGTCAGCAGGTTTGGTTTCTCCTGAGGCCTCAGTCCTTGGCTTGTAGAAGGCCATTTTTCTTGCTGTCTCCTCACGTGGTCTCTCTTCTGTGTGTGCACATATATGGTGTCTCTGTGTATCTCGAATTTCTTCTTCTTACAAGGACACCAGTCTGATTGGATTAGGCCTACCCTAAGGGCCTCAATTTAACCTAATCACCTCTTTAAAGGCCCTAGGTCCCCAAACTGTCAAATTCTGAGGTACTAGGGATTAAAACCTCAAGATATGAATTTTGACAGGACACGAGACAGCGTAACATGCATCATGTGACATTACAAACTGGTTCCTATTATAACGGATCCCATAGGCAACAGTCCTGCTCAATCTGCAGATTTGCGAATCCTGGTCCTGTTTGCATCCTGAGTATTAAGCAACTCAAAGATCCGGCTAGTGGCCCTTGCACTAGTTTCCTGGTACAATTATTTCCCCACTTTCTATATTTTTTCATCCAGGATTTTAATTTTAATATGCCTATCACATAGTAATCCTTAACTAGTAGATCATGCAGTATGGCAAAACTAGTCCGGGTTTATAGCCTAGCTCTCTACTTATTGCATACTGTGTGATTCTGGCAGGTTTCTATGTTCCAGTTTCCTCAAGTGTAAAATGGGTATAGTAACAATATATGTAATTCAGAGTTGTTGCTGGTAAATGAGTACAATAGTATGTAAATCTCTTTGCAGCAGACACATTGTAAGTACCATGTAAGCGACTGTTACATGTAAGCTAATTTTATCTAACCAATTTATATGATTTTTAAATGTCAAAATAAAGAAATAAATTTCTGATGAGTGTAGACTTTCAGAATACTATCTAAAAGACTGTAAATGCATACTTGTGTCAAAAATTTGTTTAATATTCTAGTTGATCAAATCTCACCTCTATTTCATAGCTATACTTGTTTTTTTTTTTTTATTTCCTTGTTTTCGGTGAAATTTCCTTGTTTTATTTCTGAATTTCCTTTGTTTTATTTCTTCATTTAGGATAAATGTACATTATCTCTCTTATCGCTAGAAGCCCCCAGCTGCTTTTCTTCACCTCTCCAACCCTTTCTCCAAGGCTACTACAGAACTTGTCACCTAACTCAACCAATACTATATTAACTATATTTGTATGGAAACACAAACTTGAGAATCACATGGCAATTACTCTTTTGGAGCCAGCAGGTTCGGTTCTTCCTGCCTGCTGCCTTATGGATGTTTAACTGTCAGGATCTATGATGATTTATATACTTTGAGATCTGTTTTTCATTTCACTTTGGGCTGCTCAGATCTGTGTCTGTGGAGATGATCTCCAGGCTTTGGTAGGATTTTCTTCTTTCAACATTGCTGATTTGAGCCTGTTTTCTCTATTACTGCAGCTGTGCTTCCTCCATAAGGCAAGCAACCCATACTTCATACTGTGATCTTCAGAATAAGACAGGGAATGCAACATATTCTGCGCAATTCCATCCTACACTCCTAAATAGACCCCTTGCCCATCCTCTCAAATGATAACCTTGTTTCTTGTTTCACCAAAAATAAAAAGTCGGAAAAGGCCTTATCTTTCCAGCACCGAAACATCAGCTTGCATCTGTACCCAGGTCCTCTGTCTCTCTTCGGTTACAAGAAGCTATCACTGCTCCTGTCTACAAGATGACCCTTCCACAGGTGTACTGGATCCCAGCCAGCACCACCAACTCAAGGCCTTTGATCCTCTAACAATCTCCTTTTCCATATCATCATTTCTTCTGTCTCTATTGGCTCATTCTCATCAACAAATAAAATGTAAAGCCAAATATCCTTCCCTTCATCCCAAATCACTGCCCAGGGGTACTGTGTTGTTTCCCTCCCTGCAGTTAAATTCTTCTAAGGAATTATCTGTAATCCATGTTTCCACTTTCTCACTGACCATTTTCTCTGGAATCTACTGTATCAAGAATTTAGCCTTAACAAAACTCTGAAACTGACCCTCTGAAAGCAAACAGTGACCTCCCTGCTATCATCTCCAAAGTCAGTTCTCAGTTTTCTTATGTAACTTCTTAGTAGCAGTGAACATGGCTGACCACTGCCTGTTCTTGGAACTTTCTTTGCTTGACTTGTGCAGCATAAACATCCTATAAATATCACAAGCTTTAGAGTCAGGCAAATATGAACACAATTTCTGGACTTCCACCCTGTACCTGTTAGACTTCAGCCAAATTATTAAAGCTCTCTGAGCTAGTATTTGTATTTCTGTTTAACAACAAGCCACCTGGGCACTCCATCAGTGTTTGTATTTCTGTAAAACAGGGATAATAATACCTCTCCTCCTGTAGGGTGTAATAAGTATTAAAGAGTATTAGAACACCTTGGCTTAATTTAGCACCATATCACAAATACTCAACAAATAATAAATATTAGCATTATTATTATTGCTTTATCTGATTCCTGTTTTCACACTTCTGCTTATGTCTTTACATCTGGGTAGTAAAAGAAGTGTTTTTCTCTCTAATTACCTTCACCTGTGGAAATCCTACCACTTTCTTAAGATCCCTTTTCAATACAGTCTCTTCCATGAAGGCTTCTTCTTATATGCTTCTGAAGGACAGTGATTCCTTTCGATAAGCTCTTAATTATGATCCCCACAGCTGTTATTCATGAACACATCTTCTTTCTCTTACTAGTTTTAAGTTTCCAGTGGGTAAAACTCGTCTGTAAAATAAATAAATTAAAACAAAAAAAATCCTCACAAGATTCATAATTTGGTAATGTCTCAAGTTTGGAAAATTTTATAAACATTTGGCCAGTATCGTAATATTACATAACCAAGGACTATGAAAAAATTTTGAGCTTAAAAGCAAACTTTATCTCGGGGCACCTGGGTGGTTTAGTCAGTTAAGCAGCCGACTCTGATTTTAGCTCAGGTTGTGATCGAAGGACTCTGGGATGGAGCCCCACAATGGGCTCCGTGCTCAGCAGGGAGTCTGCTCGAAAATTCTCTCTATCCCTTTGCCTATTCCTCTGCTCTTGTGCTACCACAAACGCATACACACTCCTTCTCTAAAATAAATAAATAAATCTTAAAAAAAAAAAAAAAAAGCAAACTTTATCTGTAATTATGGGAAGCCAGTGCTTCCAGCAAAATTAAATACTTGAAAGATCTACGTATGCCTGTAAAGACATCTTCATGTAAAGAAAGAGGCCATGAAGAGAGGAGAGACTGTAGAGGAGGAGAGACTACAAAGGATAAGGGAGAAAAGCAAGCCAATCCAGACTACCCCAGCTAAGGTACCAGCCATGTACATGAAGATGCCTTGGATCCTCCGGTCCCAGTCAAAAAATTCGGGCAGCACTACATGAAGCAGAAAACAAGCCACTCCTCTCGAGGCCTACCCCAGTTGCAGATTAAAAGTTTGTTGTTAACTGCCCAAGGCTTAGAAATAATGCTCTCAAAAGGAAATGATTCAAACTACTCTTCTGCAAAATCCTGTAGCATCACTTTCTATACTGTGTAGAACAAAATATCTCTCAGACTAAATTCTATGTAATATCCTTGAGAGGGATTTACTATGTCTTATTTATCTTTGCATTTCCCAGCCAGTATGATATTTTCTTGTATAGGACTCAATGAACACATCTGTCCCTGAGTGACTGGTTGGGTGGTCATATATGCCAATCACACATGCAAACTCTATACAGTTAGATAAGGAAAAGTCCCTCCTCACCCAAAGCGATCAATGTCCTTTTTGGCACCTTGGAGTATGCTGTATCAACCAGCTCAGCCCAAGGTGACGTTGAGGTATTCCTAACAGTATCGATATTTGCTACATAATAGCTTGAGCTGTTGAGATAAAATCAACCATTAGAATTCATTTATTTTTAGTTTACCTTCCGCAGATATATTTTAAAGTAAAATTGCTGTCCTAAAGTCCATTTTCCACTTTTTTACACATGCATTATCATTTTCCTATAGATTTTCAAGTATTTCACTGTGAAATAGATGTTTTTTTCTCCCAACATATGCATTCACAACAATGACGGCAGCAGCTCATGTTGGCTCCCAGGAGAGGTTTAGTATACCTCACAGCATGGAACTGGCCTTGTGGCATGAAGGGAATAAAATGGAGACTATACAGTGGAAGGAAGCAAGCAAAATATGGAGCAAACATGGGCAAGAAGGAAAAATACAGCACAAAGTTTCAGGGACGATAGCCCAACTCCTGGCTGACTATGAGCATCTGTCAGTAATGATGAGTCAGAGAAAAAGAGCAGGGGCATAGCTAAGGGAATGCGGTCAGAGAAGATATTCAGTGCCAGGTACCGTACGTCATTAATTGGGTATATCAGTTACAAGCAGGGGAAAAGATGTGAAAAGCAGAAGCTGAACCCTGGCAAAAAGCTGTAGGATCCTCCTAAGTAAAGGCAGGTTAAAACTGGCCGCCGGGTGAGGGCATACTTGACAGATTGCTGTATTTTTTGGGAAGGGGATAGGAGATCAAAATTTCAGCAAGCTAGCATTTTTTAAACCCCCCAAATAACAAGTTTTTGTAAACTCCAGATCCCTCACCCCTTCCTCCATGAAAGAAGAGAATACTATTTTTGACTCTCTCAATTGGTGATGGTAATAATTACCACTTATTTTGGTTACTATATCAATCCAATAGGGAAATAATATCTCTTTTTGTGGATGAAAAAACCAAGGTCATGAAAAAGACACTTAGTCATCCAGGATTTAAACACAGGTCCATCGATACCAAGCTTGAGCTCATCCCACAGTACTTCCATCCTCTGAGAACTTCCGTTACTCTGCAAGACCAGGCCCCAAGGTAGTGGAGCAAGGAAGCCTGCAAGAGGAGGATGACTATTCTTAACAGTTTTGTTGAACTGGAGGTAGGGATTGACACTTACATTAAGATCAAATATTTACACTGGAACAGAATGACACATACCACGCCTAAAATGATAGGCTCCGAATTTAAGAAAAAAGAGATAAAACTCTAACACTGTGCTAAGGAATAGCACAGAGGACTTTAGGAGAAGTGAGGGGAAAATGAAGGGGGGCAGAACCAGAGGGGGAGATGAACCATGAGAGACTATGGACTCCAAGAATCAAACTGAGGGTTTTAGAAGGAGGGGGTGGGGGGACAGATGAGCCCGGGGGTGGGTATTAAAGAGGGCATGTATTACATGGAGCACGGGTGTTCTACACAAACAATGAGTCATGGGACACTACATCGAAAAACTAATGTTGTACTGTATGGTGACTAACATAACATAATAAAAAAAAAGAACAACAACAACAAAAAACTATAACACTGTGAATTTGAAAAACAGTTTCATCAGGAAACACGGCTGCCAAAAAATATATATATGTACATGCTTATATACATACAAAGTAGCCACTTTTTACATCTTCTTATGACTACTTCTGGGTGTATGACTAGTAATGTGTGACAAAATTCTCTCTATAGATTCAATGATTGTGTCCCCACCAAATTCCCATTTTGAAGCCCTAACTCCCTATATGGCTGTATTTGAAAACAGGGACCCTAAGGAAACTATCAAACTTTAAAAGTCATAAGGGTGGAGGCCCTGATTTGAAGGATCAATGCACTTAAAGGAGAGATACCAGAGACTTCACTCTTCCTATGTGTGAACAAAGAAGAGGTTACAAGAGCACAAAGCAAGATGACAGGCACCCATAAGCCAAGAGAAGAGACCCCAGAATGAAATTACCTTGCCAGCTCCTTTATTTTAAACTTGCCAGCCTCCAGAATGATGAAAAATAGATTTCTGTTGCTTAAGCTACCCAGTCTATGGTATTTTGTTAGAGGAGCTAAAGCTGACTCATATATGGTTCATGCCCAACAATAAGGAAGAAATTAACAAACTCGCTCAGTTAACACAAAGGTTCCTTGTGTACATAAAACTGCTAATTTTTAAGTTCCTATTTTGGATCTGGTTTGCAATATTATGAACAAATATCCTTAAAATGTGGATTTTTCTTCTCCAATTGACACAGTATGGCACTCCGAGCCTACAAACAGTGCTCATCTTCATTTCTTTTGACATATTCCTTTTCTTTCAGGAGCCAGTCAGATATTAACTTCCTCCAATATTTAAGAGCTTAAACTTTGGAGTGGGATAACCAAGATTCTAATCATGGCTTGGTCACTACTAGCATTGAGCAAGCTCCACAACTGAGCCAAGACTTGATTTCCCTGTCTTTAGAAAGGGACTAATGATACTGACCTCATATATTTGCACTGTTACCACTCCTTCTACTGCTACTAGTTCTATTACTGACACTATTGCTCCAACAAGAACAACCATATAATGCACTATATATCAAGGGTTTACTATGTGCTGGGCACTGGACTAATTGCTTTATCTACATGTCTACACTCTGACTAATCCAAATGCCAATTTTTCAAAGAGGTGGTATGTTGATCCGAATTGTACAGATGAAAAGGTTTAGAGGCTAAGCATCTTAAGTAATGCAACTGGTAAGTTCTGAAAAGCTAGGGTAAAAACCAGGATTTGTAGCATTTTCAAAAAGTGTACTCTCAACCAGCAGACAATACTGCCTATAATAACGGAATCAGCTCGTGTATGTAAAGTGTTTGGTACAAAGCTGGGAAAGACTGGAACCTCCCTAAAGCATTCTTGGAGCTATTTTACCCACAGCGAAGCCTTTTCCACCCTCCCCAGTCATTCACTGTTCTATGCTCTCCAAGTGAATATTGGTACATGTGTTCATATCTTTATCTTTCTGTACAAATCTTTACTGATCACCTTTTTGTTAAAATTAAGTGCATATTCGCTTCTCTTAGACCATGGGCTACTAGAGAATAAGAAACCTTATTCAAGCCTGTTACAACCTCGTCCTCACTACCTCATTCCTCTATCCAGACAGAGTTGTCTTTCTCCTTTAAGACCCTACTTTGCTTTAAACATACATGGACTATAGCCCCTTTCACATCACAGCTACTCACATTGATGCCAGTCTTTACGTAAAGGCAAGACATTCATCATACTCATCTCTACACTCAAGTACCTCCCACACTGTAGGAACATAATACATATCAGTGAATGGATGAGTTGGTATGTGAATGAATGTTATTTTGATTTCCTGATTGTGTCTTTTCTCTTACATTTGTTCAATAGCAATAAGTTATAAAAGCTCTAATCTAAAATCCTAACCCATGGGTTAAAATATAAACTGGAAAGAGATCATCAATCAGTAGAAAATATTATTTATATAATTGTATCAACTTTTATTTTAGATCATTATATGTGAAATAGCAAACTCTGGAGGATACAACAAAAATACCTTTCATTTATACCACGCTTTTAATTTTCACAGTAATGCTGTGGGAAACGAAGTCTTGTTTCCCTCTGGCCTGTAAGTAAACTAAGGCTTAGAAAGAAGATGAAGTGATTTGCTGAAGGTCCCAGGGCTGGCAAGTGATGCAATTGGTCCCCAAGTCC
Organism: Mustela lutreola; assembly: GCF_030435805.1. NCBI lineage: Eukaryota > Metazoa > Chordata > Mammalia > Carnivora > Mustelidae > Mustela > Mustela lutreola. The sequence continues at coordinate 104,802,576 of NC_081295.1, read as the reverse complement.
GATTCCCGAATATGAAGTCTGGATTTCTGCATAAACTAGAGCTATCTTGATATATTACTTGGAAAATTTCTGAAAATCACCACCAAAATAAACTCATTAGGCTGAAAAGCTAAATAACTTGGGGGTGGGGAGGAAAAAGAAAGGAGGGGTTTTGTTTTGTTTTGTTTTTGTATATTCACTTAAGTTGTCCAGGTAAGATACTCAGATTTATAATTGTTTGAATGGCAGTTTTTTTTCTTCCATCCTGCCATGGGTCTAGGAAATGGATGCCCTGTGCTTTTCTTGGCTAACTCTGAAAGAAAAGAGATACAGAGGCTCCTTGGCCCCATGGGCTGTGCCTAGGTATAACTTGCTGTGCCCAGGGCAAGTCAGCAGTTACACATGACTACTTATTCTCCAACCTATATGGTGGTTACTTAATAATGGAAAAAATTATTGAAAACTGGTCTCCAACTGTGTATAAATTATCTGAAAAAAATTTTAAAATTAAAATAAAAAAACTCACCTCAGATTCTAATTTTGCATTAATGTTACTTCTAAAACAGCATTACAGTTAAACATATACCGAGAATAAGTCAGTCTTCAAAGACATAATTTTTATTGAGTGGTAAACCTTATGGTCTAAAGCTACTCTAGAAATCTGGTACCTAAAAAGAAATCATTTCTTAATTCCTGGAGTTAACTAATGCAGCTGTTCTGACAATGCTATTTGAATATTTGAAAATGTATTATGGAGAACAATAACTCATTCCCCCATAAATTGTTGCCAAACAAATGAACCCAAAGGCCATTAATGCACCAGCTGTTGCAATTAACCAATACTTCTAACTTGCTGATCTGGCAATATGTAATAGAGGAGAGATATAGGAAGCTGGGAATAAATGTGGAAAGTATTATAGAGATAAAGCTCAATTTAAAAATCCAGGATAGTAGGGGGGAAAGCACCTTACACCATTATATAAGCAAACACAAACCATGCACACTTCATGATGACCAACAATGTTTACATCTGGAATTCAGAACAGCTGAGACCTGAAGATACACATGGGGTCTATTCTTGCCAAATCACAGTGGGTTTGCCATGTAAATCAGTGAAGGTGACTGTAATGTTTGGTGATGTTTCATTCCATGATGTTTCAAGCCATAAACCTGCTATACAGAAGCAGCATGTTTCTGCCTATGCTATGGTTCTTATCTTGGATCTCTCTCTAATGGGGTGCTCCCAGCCTGTATCTCCATGTAAAACAATCTGTTTAGCACTTCTGGGCTGCTAAGACCTGCTAAGCATGTATTGGATTTTGTTGTTATTGTTGTTGGGTATTGTATTTCTCCCCTTTGAACCTATGCTATGCTAAGAACTGCAGCTAAACCTACATGTGTAGAGATTAAAGCCAGGTCTTCTGTGGGCTTTTGAACATCAAATGGCCAGAGTTGTATAAGACTCAAGTAAATTGCATGGATCTTTTTTCCCCCTTCACGCTAGAAACCTGTACATTGTCATTCTTGTGACTGTTTTCCTCCACTCTCCTGGTGATGCCAGATACCCATCAGAAGTGATAAACACTCTATCCCCAGAGATCATGTGTTCTAACCCATAGCAAAGGAGTAGTTGGGGCATAAATATGGGAACAGAGAGGTAGAAGGAGCACTGACAGGACAGGGAAAGAGGGAAAATTTGAATTGACCAACTAAATCTTTTGAGAAAAGGTCACACACATATCCTGACAAACAAAGATTATTTGCAGAAACAGTTCTGCTCTGAATCCCAAAATCTGATTATAAGCATGATCCAAATTTGATACAATTTCTCCATATTAAAGAAAATTTCCTGTGGAAATTGAACTTCTGTTGAAAAGAAAAAACCAATGCTAAAATGAAGCTGCTTCAGTAGAATAGGATTTACCACTTAGCTTCAAGAAGAGGAAGCCCAAGTAACAAAGCAATATAAGGAAGCCTCATTCTAACACAAGCTTTGGGACTTTGTAGCTGAACCACAGAATCAGTGAAGTTGCTTTTTTTTTTTTTTTAAAGATTTTATTTATTTATTTGACAGAGAGAGATCACAAGTAGGCAGAGAGGCAGGCAAAGAGAGAGAGAGGGAAGCAGGCTCCCCACTGAGCAGAGAGCCCGATATGGGACTCGATCCCAGGACCCTGAGATCATGACCTGAGCCACCCAGGCGCCCAGTGAAGTTGCTTCTTAATGAGGTCCCTGATGTTATTAAACTTGAATCTGTGTCTCCTCTCAGAAAACTTCACATTCAGTTTCCCAGACAAAATTATATGAACAATATGTTGTTCTGTGTACAATGAATGCTCAATAAATGCTATTGACTTGTCAACTGAACAAAAAACGATTCCCTGTGAGTCCAACATAAGTCTAAAAATATGAAGGTAAAATATATTTTCCTATCATAGAAAATCCTGGAATTAGCACTAATTAGCACCAATTAGTAGGACACCAATTTGAAGTCACTGAACTAAAGTGCTTATAGCAATCAATTATTTTTGTAATATTTCTGAGACCTTCTTTTCTTTGTGTGCTCTAGATTTTCTATTCCTAGTTTTAGTCTTTCTAGTTTTCATATCATTCAGGGAGCAGAGAGCTCAGAAAATTCTTACTTCATCTATTCATCCACCCCTTGCTCTAGTCACTTACTTTGTGTCCATTTCTACACTTGAAGGGGGGAAATTAGGTACTGTTCATCAGGTGTAGATCACATATCTACTCTGTATCACTACATCAGGTGTAGATCATATATCTACTCTGTGTCACTACTTCTACATTTTCTCTTTTGTCTCAGGAATGCACACAAGTCTCAGAACTAACTTTTTCCTTTATCCAAGGTTATAGGTCTGATATGCTTTTAACAAAATTCCATAGACCTGTTTGGATCTCAAGTCTGCAAGTGGACACTAACATGGCTACAGCATACAGCTATTGCTTTAGTTTCTTGGAGAGAAAAAAAAGAAAGAAAAAAAAACTTGAAGAGATAGATGAAGGCAATCAAAAGAGGTCTTTTATTAGCTGTTCCCCATGCATATGTACTTAGCTAAAGCTGATTCCAACCCTCCATTAGAGAACAAAGGCCTATGTGATCAGGTTTTACAGATTATCCTTGAGAACACTGAGAAATGGTACACTTTATTCTCAGGAGCCCACAGTCACCAAGTTCTTGTGTATTCTTCATGGCCTCATTTCAAGTTTCCCAAATGCAATTAAGGTTATTGGAGTAGACAAGAACCATGTAGTCTGTCAGGTGGTTTCCTAACTTGATAAGGAAAGCCAGCCATTTGTCCTGGGACGCTTGCCCTCCTTTGCCAACTTTCATCAGCATTTGATGCAAGCATTTGTACCAGGCATTATCTCTGTGGCAATCAGAATTTAGGGCTATATTCGGCATAGTGGAAAAAAAAAAAAAGATCACCAATGCCCAGAAACATATCTGCCACAGATTTTAAAACTCTTCAAGGAATACTAAAGAATTATTTTTCCTACTGGAATCCTATTTTTATGTTAGTTAAACATATATTTTAATTAACTGAGGCCTAGACAAAAGAGATTTCCTTAAACTGCAGTACTACTACTGCAAAAACCATTATGTGGGTATGCTGGTGAATCACAAATTCCAGCTATTATGGGAAGAGCACTCTATTAAAGTCAGGCTATTTTCTCTATTCATCTTTTTAAAAAATTGTACAATATATTAGTCTCTACAAGGATTCATTTTTAAGCCTAACAGAAGTTGTTAAGATATCACTTACAGTACCATTTAAGTGCTTACTGCTGAATCTGTAGCCTTTGAACACATACTGAATTATGACTCTGTCAGAGATGCACATCCCAGCCAAAGGGCAGCCGGGGGAGGGAGCCAGGGGAAAGAACAGCAAAGTACCCCATCTATATTCATTTGTTTGTCTCTACTTAAGTTGATTTTAATGTCAGAGTTTGCTTACACTTTTTACACTATGTAACATATTTCAAAGAGACAAGCTCAATTTTCAAGCAAAACAGCAGATAATGGCATCAGGGAGGCCTGCAACCAACAAAGGAAATATACATAAAGAGGACAAAACACAAGTTAAACGTTTACATAAATAGCCAGATGGAAATGAGATTTCAAGTGGCCCCCCTACTACCTGGAACTGGCTTAGTACTATGTATTTTTAGGACACTTTCTGGTCATTAAAATGACATAGCATTACTATTATCTCTATTACACATGCTTATCAGTTAATAAAAACTTGAAATATGAAATAATTTGCTGGAAGCTACTTAGCAAGATAGTGCACAGATATGAAGGCCCTGTTCAGAGGAGAGCTAAACTATTTTGCTCATTTTAGAAACACAGAATACATTAATCACCTAATGTTGAAAAGGGGGTTCAAAGAGGCTAAACAGAAGTTTGGTTCTGAACTAAAGCTATATGAGAAAAAAAGCATGGTCTGCCTTATCTACTACTGTGTCATTAGGACCTAGCATAATGTAAGCTTGTTAAATGAAATTTTAAAAGGAAGAAATTAATTAATCAATAGAAAATGGAAGTTTCTGACCTATAGAAACTTGATAAGCACATGCACATTCAGTTAGAGTTTTAAGTAAGAATCTGGGAAACTAGGAATACATGTTTTCTAGTTTAGGTTTTCCTTGCCCAGTACCATTTTGGTTTTTTTATTGGTCTTGAAAGGGAAGGAAGAAGAATACTCCTGAAAGGGCAGTATAGATGGCAAAAAGGATAAGCTGCTTATAAATTAAATTCATGAGACTTTATAACCAGGTTTGGCTGTGTAACCTCTGAAAAGGGTTCTGAGTTTCAGGCTCTGGAAGACAGAGCAGCCATGACATGCCCAAGAGAATTAGCAGAGTAAAGAATAATTGGGGGGAAAGGGACTTGACACAACCAATCTCCTTCAAGCCATTACTGTATTTGAAGTTAGGGGTTTTGTTTGTTTGTTTGTTTTATAAACTAAGAGAATGGTGAGTTCATGGCAAAGATGACTGCACTGCCTTTACTATCAGCTCTCCTGGCTGTGGGCAAAGGAAAGGTGGGAGGGGTGATGGACTAGGGGTAGAATTAGAAGAAGGAGATGAATGAAGATGAAAATGGTTGACCTTAAGAAGGAGAAAATTGTGGTGCTGAGGAAAAGGAAGGAAAGAAGGGTTATATGAAGATATTTAGATTAGAGTCTTAATATTTGTAAGTCACAGAACCCTTTGAGAATCTGAGGAAAACAATAAATATACAAACCAGAAACAAGTACCCACAAAAATATCCTGCCCATTATTTCAGTTTCAAGGGCCTTTTTAAAGCTATCCTTGCAAGGAAACAGGACTTCTGCATCAGATGTCTACAAAGACCCCTCTATCTCTAACAGCTATGACCCTAGAAAATATATTATTTAATCTGATGCCTTTTCCAGGATATCTTGAAGTCATTAACACAAGGTACCTTTCCTCTTCAAATGCCAGCACAAAATTATTTTTCTGTCTTAAATGTGCTTGTCTAAAGAAAGTCTGGATATTTCCTAAGCATACCCAGAATAAATGCCTGAGCCCATTCAAGGGATGATGCTATCTGAGAATCCCTGGTTCACCTCTCAGCCAACATCTCCTCAGCATGGTATACCCACAGGGCTGCTCCAAAGCACTCTAGATTGTCTAGACACAAATCCCTGGATTCCCTGTCTAAACATTGGGGCCAGAGTGCCACACCCATTACCCTCAGTCTTTAAGCTACCATGGAGTCTGACTTGGAGCAAGCAGTGATGGCAATAATCATGTCCTTATTCATACTGTCCAATAGCATCACCCATGAGTCTAATTAATGTCAGTTTAGCCACCCTATGTATCACCTTAAAAACACAGGATAAATGAGCTTGGTGCATTTCTAAGTGCATGCAGTAATTACTGCTCTGCTACCTACTTTACATTAGAGCAGTTTTAGTTACTTACTGGGATTTAAGGACAGCCCAGAATTCATTTCACAGTTGGAAGGATAACATAATGTCAAACACTCAGAAGGTGTAAGACACTGTGAATATTGTCTTCACTCTAATAGCCCCAACCCCTGGAACTTAAAGCGCATGACCAAGGCATTAAGTTATTTTCTGAAACCCTGCTGCTACTAGCTGACTCCACAAACATGCACTTAGCCGTATTCTCCCTAGGCTTGCCATTCTGCGGTTGTAAATAGATAGCAGTCAAAGCTATATTAACTCTTTCAGCTATACCTTCAACTGCAGCCACTGAACAGAAGGTATAAAAGCAGCAATTTACTAAATGGATTAGAATTATTCTCAACACTATTCTTGGAAAATGATGGTAAGCCTTAAAGGATGATAAACCTTCAAAGGTTTTAAAATAAAGGAGAAAGAGTATGAAAAATTTATAATACTTGGGGTTTCTGTTAAGTGTAAGAGCAGATACTGATTTTATGTTAGCTGTGTAACAAAACATGTATGTATCCTATTGTAAAAATAACTACATGAAAGATTTTTATGGATGGAGTAGTTACATAGTTCTAGTTGTATAATTAATTCCTTCCAACCCAAACTGTCCATTTCTATTCTCACTTTTAAATACAAATAAAGTATTAATCATAACATTTGATTCTATGTGAGAGAGATGACTCATTGGCAGTTGTGGAAATTATCAGAATAGAGTCAAACACTCAACACATAAGCTACATTATAAATTAGTAAGATAAGAGCAGGCAAACATTCTTATGGGAAATCAGAAAATGTTCTCATGCTTGTTGTTACCTCTTCCTGAATGTTACTCTCCAATCCTCGGAAATAATTACATCCCAGGTTCCTAATTCCCAGCTCCATAATTTGACCAATTTTGCCGTATTTGAAAGACCTTCATTTAGCATCTCTGAAATTTCATTATAATGCTTTTTCAGTCTCTCCCAGATCATTAATAAAGGCATTCTAGAAAGCCAGTCATCTGACGCACAGTAACCACTTCCTCCATACTCAATAGAGGGTTACTTATTAGCAGTCTCTGTGGTCTTCTAATCCTTTTTTATAGGAGTTCTTAATCCCTAGTAACATCTGAGCACAATGAAACTTAGAAAAACTTCAAACAGAGGGGCGCCTGGGTGGCTCAGTGAGTTAAAGCCTCTGCCTTCGGCTCAGGTCATGATCTCAGGGTCCTGGAATAGAGCCCCACATCTGGCTCTCTGCTCAGTGAGGAGCCTGCTTCCTCATCCTCCCAGCATCCCCCCCACCTGCCTGCCTCTCTGCCTACTTGTGAGCTCTCTCTGTCAAATAAATAAATAAAATCTTTAAAAAAAAAAAAAAAAAGAAAAGAAAATCCTTTAAAAAAAAAAAAAAAACTTCAAATAGAGAAGTTTCATGGCTAACACACACATGAAAAAATATTCAATATCATTAGCCACCAGGGAAATTCAAATCAAAACCACACTGAGATACCACTTTGCACCAATTAGAATGGCAAAAATTAACAAGGCAGGAAACAACAAATGTTAGAGATGATGTGGAAAAGTGGGAACCTCTTCATTGTTGTAGGTGGGAAAGCAAGCTGGTGTAGCCACTTTGGAAAACAGTATGGAGGTTCCTCAAAAAATTGAAAATAGAGCTACCAGCAATTGCACCCCTGGATATTTACCCTAAAGGTACAGATGTGAAAAGAAGGGGCACATGCTCCCCAATGTTCATAGCAGCAATGTCCACAATAGCCAAACTATGGAAGAAGCCAAGATGCCCTTAAATTGATTAATGGATAAAGAAGATGTGGCTCATATATACAATGAAATACTACTCAACCATCAGAAAGGATGAATACCAACCATTTGCATCAACATGGATGGAACTGAGGGTATTACGCTAAGTGAAATAAGTCAGACAGAGAAAGACAATTATCATTTGGTTTCACTTAAATGTGGAACATGAGGAATAGCATAGAGAACATCAGGAGAAGGAAGGGAAAAATGAAGGAGAGGGTATCAGAAAGGAGATGACCACGGAAGAGTATGGACTCCAGGAAACAAACTGAGGGTTTCAGAGGGGAGAGGGGTAGAGGGAGGGGTTAGTCCAGTGATGGGTGTTAAGAAGGGCATGTATTGCAATGAGCACTGGGTGTTATGTGCAAATAATGAATCATGGAACACTACATCAAAAACTAATGAAGTACTGTATGATGACTACATAACAATAAAAAATAAATAAATTACACATTAAATGTCACAAAAAGCAATGAGAACATTTTTAATCAAAATTAAATTTACAGAATTTAACCCCCCCAAAATAAAATAAATTTAAATTGCCAAATTTTGTGGTTTCATTGATCTTTCCCATCTTTTCTTAAGATGTCATTATAAAATGAGTATTCCATTACTATCAAACTAAAAAGTATCTGATGACAACAGAAGAGATTTTAGATGATAGCTAATCTAAACAAGTTTTATATTTAATTGGTATCCCAAGGTCAAGTCATTCAAATTGCTCACAAATATAACAGTTTCCTTTTAGACTTTCTTTTTCCTAAAATACTACAATATTCTAATTATCCCTATAGTTAAGTGTATGTTTTAAGATGAAACAACACATAAATTAAAAAGTAATACTGCTTGCAAAAAAAGGAATTGCTGAAATATATCCCTTCTCCAGTGTTTGACAATACTAGCCACTTAATGGGGTTTCTTAAAGTAGACTTTTTTAATATGGATGTTTCTAAGTAATAATATATGAAATGTTACCCTGTAGTTACATACAGCATTAATTAATTTTAGGACATTATTAAGAATTAGACAAACTCTACACTTGAGGAAACAGTTTCCACAAGAGTACCCTCACTTCAGACACTAGTTACAAGTTCCTGGAGTCCCAAGATCATGCTCATTTCAGACTAGCAAGTTACAAATTCACAGAATTCAAGAAAGCACTATACTTACAATTACAGTTTTATTATCCTGAAAGAATACAAATTAGAATCAGTGAAAGGAAAGAGAAGCACGGCAGAATCTGGGAGGAATCCATACATAAAGCATCTGGTCAGCATCTCCTATGGAGTCCTGGATAATGTCAAATCCTCTGGTACTAGTGTCTAAAGTGCAGAATAGTGCCAACCAGGAAGCTCACCTTAGCCTTTGGAGTCCAGAGTTTTTATTGGAGATTGATCACATACCACCAAAATGGCTGACTGTTTAGCACTAACCCCACCTGGACACTCAGGCTAATAATATCTTTAGTTGCCAGTCCCTAAGGAAGTCAGAACTGTATGGAATATTCCAAAGACCCCATTATAAATCACACTGTTACATTGTCCACAGCGAAAGCCCCCAAGCAAACAAAGATACTTATCAGATACATCATTCCAAAGACCTGGAGATCACCTCCCAGTAGCCTGTTTAGGTAAAGTTAATCCTTTGTTGTATGGACATTATTGTTTCCTAATGGGATGTTAGATATTGGATAGAAAAAGGATACTAAAATACAAACTTGCAAACAAATCTCCAATATTCAAGAATATTCAAGAATATTCCCCAATATTCAAGAAGAATTATATGCATAGGGTACCCTAAGCAGTTTTTGCCAAAGTATAAAAGCATAAAAGATGAAAAGTAGCAAAAATGATTAAAATTTGTTTAAAGAATCAAGCATATGATTAAAATAAAAGGAGCTAAAGGAAATTGATCCTGAAAAAAATAAAATTAAGAAAAAAAGAGTCAAAAATCTTCCCTTAAACCAAAACTAATTTTATCTTACAAATATTCAAATTTATGCAGGTCACACACTTTGTGATATTTCCAATATGAAAAATAGTTTCAGGGCAGTGAGAAGGGAAAAGTAAATTGGCTCATGTGAGAATAAAGTTTACGACTTTAGTTGGGTCTTTCAACCAACTGATTTTTAAAGAACACAAATGTGTGGGCAGCGAAAGAAAATTCACTTAAAAATTAATATATTGCCTGACTGAAAAAATAATTCAACATTTAGTAGCTCTGAAAGATGTAATCTAACTTCAATTCAGAGAGAACTTTTAAAATAGGATAAATAAAGCAAGAATTTTGGGGAATCAATAAGAACCACGTAAACTTCAGGCCTAAATTTGAACCACATAACTCTCTGGACACCCAGGCAATATAAAATTCTATAAATTTCTAAATAAAGCAAAACAAAAATAAAAGCAAAACTCTCAAATTAGGCATAAAATAAATCACTGTTAAATAAACAGTCTGAAATAGAGGAAAAACTCTTTAAGGAATTTCATGAAAAAGAATATTAACAAGCATTTAATTTCTGACATTATTTGTTTAATAAAATTTTAATAAAAAAAGCATCCAGGATTGTCTTGAATAAACAAAATAATAACAATAAATAAAATAAATATTGAATTGATATCTTAAAATTATTTAGGAGCCTAACCAATACTCATGTATTTTTTTACAAAAGTACCACCAATCAAGTAATTTATGCATTTTTTCAACATTTTCTCAAACTTATCCAAGGAAGTTTGGATAGTTGGAAAATTTTTTCATAACTTAGGAAATGTCACCCTAAAAATACCAGTAACTAAATTTAACAAATGTATTTCTTGACTTAGAGATGTTCTCAAATGGTAAGTGTTCCCTCTGATCTTATCAGAGGGAACGGAAACTTGTACACAGAAACTGTATCATTTTATAAGCGTATCTCTCTGTGACATGAACTATAAAGGAAGTTCCACAGCTTAAAAGAGAATCTGACTCCACTTAAGCCAAACCCTTCTACTACTCCCCATCTCATCTTCCTAAAGAAACTCAAACGAGTTTTAAAGTCCAAGAATGATTTAATAAATGGAAGATATACCATGTTCCTGGAAAGACTTAGTATTATTATGGAGCTCTCAATTCTCCAGAATTTAATCTATAAATTAAATGTAATACAATTTAAAATTCAATTAGAGGGTTTTGTGTGTGTGTGTGTGTGTGTGTGTGTGTGTGTGTGTGAACTTTAGTGAATTAACTCTACAACATTTTTTCTAGAGGTATCAGAGAATTTTTTTTAAAATCCCAATTAAGAGGAAAGGGAAAAAAGCTACATTGCTAGTTCAACAAATATTTTCACAAAGTAAGAGTAATACATTCCAGTTTCTACTTTACACGATTCTATGAAATTTGTGTGGTATGTTTTTATAACTGGCATGTTTTTAAAGTAAACATGAATTCACTTATAATAAAAAATCTCGGAAAAAATAATTCTTAGAAAAAAAGCTATGTCTTATATTTGAAATTTTGCCTATAAATTAATACTTAGGAAAGAACGAGCTCTAGAAAACTAGATATAAGGATGGTGACTTTTCTGGAAAAAAATCATTATTACTTATCTTCTGGAATGTGTAGAAGTATAAAACTTCTGTACAGAAGAAGCCATCTTTTGGGGCTAAATGCCCCTGTCAAAAGACACAGGGTATCAGAATGGATAAAAAAACAAAACCCATCTATATGTTGCCTCCAAGAAACTCATTTTAAGCCCGAAGACACCTCCAGATTTAAAGTGAGGGGGTGGAAAAGAATTTACCATGCTAATGGACATCAGAAGAAAGCAGGAGTGGCAATCCTTATATCAGATCAATTAGATTTTAAGCCAAAGACCTTAATAAGAGATGAGGAAGGACACTATATCATACTCAAAGGGTCTGTCCAACAAGAAGATTTAACAATTTTAAATATCTATGCCTCCAATGTGGGAGCAGCCAACTATATAAACCAATTAATAACAAAATCAAAGAAACACATCAACAATAATACAATTTTAGTAGGGGACTTTAACACTCCCCTCACTGAAATGGACAGATCATCCAAGCAAAAGATCAGCAAGGAAATAAAGGCCTTAAATGACACACTGGACCAGATGGACATCACAGATATATTCAGAACATTTCATCCCAAAGCAACAGAATACACATTCTTCTCTAGTGCACATGGAACATTCTCCAGAATAGATCACATCCTCGGTCCTAAATCAGGACTCAACTGGTATCAAAAGATTGGGATCATTCCCTGCATATTTTCAGACCACAATGCTCTAAAGCTAGAACTCAACCACAAAAGAAAGTTTGAAAAGAACCCAAATACATGGAGACTAAACAGCATCCTTTTAAAGAATGAATGGGTCAACTGAGAAATTAAAGAAGAATTGAAAAAAATCATGGAAACAAATGATAATGAAAATACAACGGTTCAAAATCTCTGAGACACAACAAAGGCAGTCCTGAGAGGAAAATATATAGCGGTACAAGCCTTTCTCAAGAAACAAGAAAGGTCTCAGGTACACAACCTAACCCTACAGCTAAAGGAGCTGCTGAAAGAACAAGAAAGAAACCCTAAGCCAAGCAGGAGAAGAGAAATCATAAAGATCAGAGCAGAGATCAATGAAATAGAAACCAAAAAAACAACAGAACAAATCAACGAAACTAGGAGCTGGTTCTTTGAAAGAATTAATAAAATTGATAAACCCCTGGCCTGACTTATCAAAAAGAAAAGAGAAAGGACCCAAATAAATAAAATCAAGAATGAAAGAGGAGAGGTCACAACTAACACCAAAGAAATACAAACTATTATAAGAACATACTATGAGCAACTCTACGCCAATAAATTTGACAATCTAGAAGAAATGGAAGCATTCCTAGAAACATATAAACTACCACAACTGAACCAGGAAGAAATAGAAAGCCTGAACAGACCCATAACCAGTAAGGAGATTGAAACAGTCATTAAAAATCTCCAAACAAACAAAAGCCCAGGGCCAGACAGCTTCCCGGGGGAATTCTACCAAACATTTAAAGAAGAACTAATTCCTATTCTCCTGAAACTGTTCCAAATAATAGAAATGGAAGGAAAACTTCCAAACTCATTTTATGAGGCCAGCATCACCTTGATCCCAAAACCAGACAAGGATACCACCAAAAAAGAGAGCTATAGACCAATATCCTTGATGAACACAGATGCGAAAATACTCAACAAAATACTAGCTAATAGGATTCAACAGTACATTAAAAAGATTATTCACCACGACCAAGTGGGATTTATTCCAGGGCTGCAAGGTTGGTTCAACATCCGCAAATCAGTCAATGTGATACAACACATCAATAAAAGAAAGAACAAGAACCATATGATACTCTCAATAGATGCTGAAAAAGCATTTGACAAAGTACAGCATCCCTTCCTGATCAAAACTCTTCAGAGTGTAGGGATAGAGGGCACATACCTCAATATCATCAAAGCCATCTATGAAAAACCCACCGCAAATATCATTCTCAATGGAGAAAAACTGAAGGCTTTTCCGCTAAGGTCAGGAACACGGCAGGGATGTTCACTATCACCACTGCTATTCAACATAGTACTAGAGGTCCTAGCCTCAGCAATCAGACAACAAAAGGAAATTAAAGGCATCCAAATCGGCAAAGAAGAAGTCAAATTATCACTCTTCGCAGATGATATGATACTATATGTGGAAAACCCAAAAGACTCCACTCCAAAACTGCTAGAACTTATACAGGAATTCAGTAAAGTGTCAGGATATAAAATCAATGCACAGAAATCAGTTGCATTTCTCTACACCAACAGCAAGACAGAAGAAAGAGAAATTAAGGAGTCAATCCCATTTACAATTGCACCCAAAACCATAAGATACCTAGGAATAAACCTAACCAAAGAGGCACAGAATCTATACTCTGAAAACTATAAAGTACTCATGAAAGAAATTGAGGAATACACAAAGAAATGGAAAAATGTTCCATGCTCCTGGACTGGAAGAATAAATATTGTGAAAATGTCTATGCTACCTAAAGCCATCTACACATTTAATGCAATTCCTATGCAAGTACCATCCATCTTTTTCAAAGAAATGGAACAAATAATTCTAAAATTTATATGGAACCAGAAAAGACCTCGAATAGCCAAAGGGATATTGAAAAAGAAAGCCAATGTTGGTGGTATCACAATTCCGGACTTCAAGCTCTATTACAAAGCTGTCATCATCAAGACAGCATGGTACTGGCACAGAAACAGACACATAGATCAATGGAACAGAATAGAGAGCCCAGAAATAGACCCTCAACTCTACAGTCAACTAATCTTCAACAAAGCAGGAAAGACTTTCCAATGGATAAAAGACAGCCTCTTCAATAAATGGTACTGGGAAAAGTGGACAGCCACATGCAGAAAAATGAAATTGGACCATTATCTTACACCACACCCGAAAATAGACTCAAAATGAATGAAGGACCTCAATGTGCGAAAGGGATCCATCAAAATCCTTGAGGAGAACACAGGCAGCAACCTCTTCGACCTCAGCTGCAGCAACATCTTCCTAGGAACAACGCCAAAGGCAAGGGAAGCAAGGGCAAAAATGAACTATTGGGATTTCATCAAGATCAAAAGCTTTTGCACAGCAAAGGAAACAGTTAACAAAATCAAAGGACAACTGACAGAATGGGAGAAGATATTTGCAAACAACATATCAGATAAAGGACTAGTGTCCAGAATCTATAAAGAACTTAGCAAACTCAACACCCAAAGAACAAATAATCCAATCAAGAAATGGGCAGAGGACATGAACAGACATTTCTGCAAAGAAGACATCCAGATGGCGAACAGACACATGAAAAAGTGCTCCATATCACTCGGCATCAGGGAAATACAAATCAAAACCACAGTGAGATATCACCTCACACCAGTCAGAATGGCTAAAATCAACAAGTCAGGAAATGACAGATACTGGCGAGGATGCGGAGAAAGGGGAACCCTCCTACACTGTTGGTGGGAATGCAAGCTGGTGCAGCCACTCTGGAAAACAGCATGGAGGTTCCTCAAAATGTTGAAAATAGAACTGCCCTATGACCCAGCAATTGCACTATTGGGTATTTACCCTAAAGATACAAACGTAGTGATCCAAAGGGGCACGTGCACCCAAATGTTTATAGCAGCAATGGAATACTATGCAGCCATCAAAAGAAATGAAATCTTGCCATTTGCGACAACATGGATGGAACTAGAGCGTATCATGCTTAGCGAAATAAGTCAAGCAGAGAAAGACAACTATCATATGATCTCCCTGATATGAGGAAGTGGTGATGCAACATGGGGGCTTAAGTGGGTAGGAGAAGAATCAATGAAACAAGATGGGATTAGGAGGGAGACAAACCATAAGTGACTCTTAATCTCACAAAACAAACTGAGGGTTGCTGGGTGGAGGGGGTTTGGGAGAAGGGGGTGGGATTATGGACATTGGGGAGGGTATGTGCTTTGGTGAATGCTGTGAAGTGTGTAAGCCTGGTGATTCACAGACCTGTACCCGTGGGGATACAAATATATGTTTATAAAAAATAAAAAATTAAAAAAAAAAAAAAAGAATAAGCCATTTTTTATGTCCTAAATGTGTTCCTTCACTTTATATGTTGAGATATGTAAATATATAAAATTATCTTTCCAAAGTTGCCTTATGCTTTCCTCTTTTACAAAATTCTGATATTTCCCTTTTACTGTGCATAATCAGCGACTCCTTCATTATTCACCCCAATGAATTCTGCATATAATTCTATTACTTATTGCTATTATTGATGGTGCCTAGATTAGTACATGATTATTCATAGTGAGAATGCAAATTTGTCTGTCCTTTTGGAAACCAATTGGCAATGCCTATTAGAAATATAAATTTTGACGCATAATACCATTTTGATTTGTAAATCTCCCCAACCTCATATATACTTTCTATGTTCAAGCATGTTAAACATCATCCTAGTGGCAAAAAGTAGAAAGAAGTTAAATTTCCAATAGAATAAAGGTTGAATAAATTTTCATGTAAATTTTATATACTTCTACCATGGAATATTATGCAATGATTAAAATAATAGTTGCCATAGCTGCCTGAAAGGATTTCCATGAGGATATGATGAATGAAAAAAGTGAGAAGCAGAGAAAGGAATATAATATAATCTCAATTTGTAAAGCAACAACAAAAATATAACAATGTCAATCTAGTGTACATATTAGTATAGAGAAAATTACTGAACACCACAGAGCTGGTTGTTAACATGTGATACCTAAGAAAGAGAGATGTGGGGAAAAGGAAAGTCAGACAGAAAAATAAAAATAAAGACTGTACTTAGGCGAAACCTTAATCTATGGGTATAGTAGACTGCATGGACAAATTGTGCATAATCAAAAAATTCTTGAGTTCCTATGATTAATAATAATATGTTGTCTTTATTACACAGTGCTGAATCCATAACATTGTGTTGCACATCTTTTTCCATAAGTGAGATTGGTTTATAACACTGCTGCCCAACAAGATATAATGTGGGCCACATATATTTTAGTAACTAGATTAAGAGAAATAAACAAGTGAAATTCATATTATTAATATATTTAACCCAATAAACTAAAATGTTATATAAATGTGGTATTTTTCAACATAAAAGTAATTAAAAATTAATGAGATATTTCATTACTTTTTCTAAGTCTTCTTAATCTATATGTATTTTATACTGGAGTTTATCTCAATTTGGATGTTAATATTTCATCAAAAATATTTATCTACTAACAATGAAAATACAGAAAGGGAAATGGGAGAATCAATTCCACTTACTATAGCACCAAGAACCATAAGATACCTGGGAATAAACCTAACCAAAAGATCTGTACTTGAGGAACTACAGAACACTCTTGAAAGAAATTGAAGAAGACACAAAAAGATGGAAGAGCATTCCATGTTCATAGACCAGAAGAATAAACATTGTTGAAATGTCTATATGCCCAGAGCAATCTATAGTTTCAGTGCCATCCCAATCAAAATTCCACCAGCATTCTTCAAAGAGCTGGAACAAACAATCCTAAAATTTGTTTGGAACCAGAAAAGATTCCAAGTCACTAAGGAAATGTTGGAAAAGAAAAACAAAACTGGGGGCACCACGTGATTTCAAGCATTACCACAAAGCTTGATCACCAAGACAGCATGGTACTGGCACAAAAACAGACACATAGACCAATGGAACAGAGTAGAGAGTCCGGATATGGACCCTCAATTCTGTGGTCAACGAATCTTCAATAAAGCAGGAAAAAAGTCTCTTCAATAAACGGTGCTGGGAAAATTGGACAGCTAAGTATAGAGGAATAAAACTCAACCATTCTCTCACACCATAAACAAAGATAAACTCAAAATGGATAAAAGACCTCAACATGAGGCAGGAATCTATCAAAATCCTAGAGGAAAACATGGGCAGTAACCTCTTCGACATCAGCCCCAGCAACTTCTTTCAAGACATGTCTCCAAAGGCAAAGGAAACAAAAGTGAAAATGAACTTTTGGGACTTCATCAAGATCAAAAACTTCTGCGCAGCAAAGGAAATTGTCAACAAAACAAAGAGGCAACCCACGGAATGGGAGAAGGTATTTGCAAATAACACTACAAAGGGCTGATATCCAAGATCTATAAAGGATTCCTCAAACTCGACACCCAAAAAACAGATAATCATGTCAAAAAATGGCCAGAAGACATGAACAGACACTTCTCCAAAGAAGACATACAAATGGTTAACAGACACGTGAAAAAAATGTTCATCATCATTAGCCATCAGGGAGATTCAAATCAAAACTACATTGAGATACCACCTTACACCAGTTAGAATGGCCAAAATTAACAAGACAGTAAACAACGTGTGTAGGAGAGGATGTGGAGACATGGGAACCCTTGTACACTGTTGGTGGGAATGCAAGCTGGTGAAGCCACTTTGAAAAGCAGTGTGGAGATTCCTCAAAAAATTAAAAACAGAGCTACCCTATGGCCCTGCAATTGCACTACGGGGTATTTACCCCAAAGATACAGATGTAGTGAAAAGAAGGGCCATCTGTACCCCAATGTTCATAGCAGCAATGGCCACAGTTGCCAAACTGTGGAAAGAGCCAAGATGCCCTTCAACAGATGAGTGGATAAAGAAGATATGGTCCATGTCTACAACTGTCCTTCTGATGGAGTATTATGTCTCCATCAGAAAGGATGAATACCCAACTTTTGTATCAACATGGAAGGGACTGGAAGAGATTATGCTGAGTGAACTAAGTCTAGCAGAGAGGGTCAATTATCTTATGGTTTCACTTACTTGTGAAGGAATAACACAGAGGACATTGGGAGATGGAGAGGAGAAGTGAGTTGGGGGAAATCAGAGGTGGAGATGAAGCATGATAGACTGTGGTCTCTCAGAAACAAACTAAGGGTTTTCAAGGGGAGTGGCATGGGGGGAATGGGTGAGCCTGGTGGTGTGTATGAAGGAGAGTACGTATTGCATGAAGCATTGGGTGTGGTGCATAAACAATGAATCTTGAAACACTGAAAGAAAAATAAAATTAAGATGTTAGGAAATATTTACCTATATTTATACCATAAAATTTATGGTTGAAAAGATAGATTCATATAACCAAGTCATTCCAACCCTACTTAAGGTTTTCCAATGATTGAATCATGGGTCTTTCTTAATTTAATCAAAATGTTTTATGTTAAGTCTTTTATATCTTAATCAAATTAAGATGTTAGTTGAAGGCCACATTCTACACAGTGTATATTCAAACAGCTAAGCACAGGGCTCTTCTTACACCATTTCACACATAAGTTCCATACAGTTACATGTTAATGAAAGGAAGATAGTAGTTGAAGGACCCATTCTACACAGTGATGTTTCAAGCAGTTAACCACACAGCTACACCTGTATAATTATACACATAAGTACAAACCAGTTGCATCTTAATTAAAGCAAGATTTTTTTGGAAATATATATTCTACATAGGGTAGATTCAAGCAGTTAAACACATGACTATACCCATATTGATTACACACATAGGTGCAAAACATTTACATCTTCAGGAATATATATAAACGTTAGTTGTAAGATGCATTCTACACAAAGAACGTTAAAGCAGTTGAGCATAGGACTATTCTCATGTACTTCTACACTATAGTTAAAAACACTTATCTTCATGAAACAAGATGCTACCTGAAGGACAGTTCATATATGGTTTCTGGAGATTTTCTGGGTTCCTTTCTATCAGTTTTGGTCTTTCCTTACCACTCAAAGAGTCCCCTTCAATATTTCTTGCAGGGCTGGTTTAGTGGTCACAATCTCCTTTAGTTTTTTGTTTGGGAAACTCCTGATCTCTCTTTCTTGTCTGAATGATAGCCTTACTGGATAGAGTATTCTTGGCCACAGATTTTTCCCATTCAGCATGTTGAATATATCATGCCACTTGGCTTGCCAAGATTCTGTGGAGGTATCTACAGCTAGCCTTACGGGTTTCCCTTGTAAGTTAGGGACTTCTTTTGTTTTGCTGCTTTTCAGATTTTTTTCTTTATTGTCTGTGCCTCCTGGATTTGGATGTTTCCTTCTCCAGATTAGGAAAAGTTTTCAGCCATGATATCCTCAAGTAAACCTTCTGCCTCCTTTTATTCTTTCTTCATCTTCTGGGACTCCTATAATACAAATGTTATTATATCTGATGGAGTCACTAAGTTCCCTAAGTCTATTCTCGTGTTCCATAATTCTTTGCTCTTTTGTTTAGTTTCATCATTTTCCATTATTTTATCATCTATATCACTTATTTGTTCCTCTGATTCTTTGATCCTTGTGTTTATTACATCCAGTCTGTTTTGAATCTCTGTTTTTGTAGTCTTCATTTCTGACTTATTTTTAACTCTTCTCTCTCTTCAGGAAGGGCCTCCCTGAATTTTTCCACTCTTTTCTCAAGGCCAGCAAGTATCCTTATGATTGTTGCTTTAAATTCTCCTTCTGGCAAATTACTTCTATTTGTTTCAATTAGCTCTCTGGCTGTGACCTCTTCTGGTGGTTTCATTTGGGATAAATTCCTCCATCTTGGCATTTTTTGTCTAAATCTTGGTCTTCTTCTGTGTGTTTAGAAAAGTCTATTAGGTTTCCTCCTTCCTGGTTTGATGAAGAAGAGGCCATACAGTTCTCCAGGGCCTGGTATAGCAGGAAGGTGTATGCTGTGTACACTCTGCTGCTGTGTTTTGGCTTCTCTATCCCTTGGGTCAGTCATTTGCAGAGGTTTTCCTTGCCTATAGTAGGCAATGTTTGGACGTTGGCCAGAGTGTGTTTCATTTTAATAGATGTGCTTTTGTCTGCTTATTAAATGAGACCTGATTCTATTTCCAGTAGAACTGAAGACTTGTAGAACTCTCTGGTCAGGAGATGTGGTGGGAGTATGGGTTTTTGCTGCTCTGGGGAAGGGGCCCACAGCACTGGGACGGAGGCACACTTGACTGAGAAGGTAAGTACCAGAAGACCACAAAGTGGTGGGACTTGGTTTAAGCAGGTTAGATAGCCAATACACGTGCTGTGCTGTTTACTGTAGGTGGTTCTGTGTTTATGCTGAAAGGCAAGGGAGGAAAATGATACCCACCAGCTCTTTCATCCCCAGAGAGGTGTCTCTATGAACCTCACCTCTCACAGATGTGCTGCAAGAAAAGAGAACAAGTTCACCCTTGTGAACCTTAAGCATTCCTCAGATGGCGCCAACTGCCCCCAGGTTGCTTGCCTGCCTTATCTCCAGGAGCAAGGCAGCGTCCTGAGAGCTCTATCCCAGCTAAGTCCACTAATGTTTAAAATTCCAGTTTGCAAGCACCAGAGGTTGCAAAAACACAAAAATCAGCCCCGCTTATTTTCCCAGCCAATGGCTTTGGGAAAGTATTCTCTTTGTGCATTCCTGTGTGTTCCTCTCTCTCTTGCCTTTCTCCACAATCAAGGCTCCCTTTCCTCCACAACATCTGCAGTCCATTTCTTCCCCAAATCATATCTCCACGCTTCCTACTTTCTTTGACGGGGCCTCTTCTCTCCCTCTAACTATGGCGTTTGTTCTGTCAGTCATCAGGTCAATTCCTTGGGTATTCAGAATGATTTGATAGTTATGTAGTTGTGTTCAAGATGAGACAAGCCTAGGGTCCTCCTACTATGCCACTATCTTGGCTCCTCCTCAAACTAATCAAAATTTAAAAACCTAAAAATTCAGTTCCTCAGTAGCACTAGGCACATTTCAGGTGCTCAACAGATATCTGCAGTGAATTGGACAGCAAAATCTATATACTTATTTTCCATTATTGCCCTATTATTCTATCAAGGTATCAATGTTTGCTATTCTCACAAAACTATGTAGTTTTACCACTTTTCTTGTCATTGAAATAATGTGCACAAGATTGCTATTACCTATATCTTGAAAAATGTTACAAATTTCTCTGGATAGTCAGGGTTTGCATCTTTGGTGAGGAGAGAAGTGTGAGAGAAAGAAGTTATTAAATTTTACAAGTTTTATTTATCCAAATTTTCTACTTTTTCATGAAACAATTGTGGTCATTAACAATTGTGAATTTGCTTTGTTTTGTTTCTTAAATTCCACATATGAATGAAATCATATGGTATTTGTCTTTCTGTCTGACTTATTTCTCCTAGCATTATTCCCTTCAGGTCCATCCATGTGGTTCCAAATGACAAGATTTCATTCTTTTATAATGCAGAATAACATGTGTCACATACACACACACACACACACACACACACACACACACACACACATAAACACACGAACATACTATAGCTTCTTTATGCATTCATCTACCAATGAACAATTAGGTTACTTCCACATATTGACTATTGTAAATAATGCTACAACATTAACATAAACATATATTCTTCTGGAATCGGTGTTCTCATTTTCTTTGAGTAAATACCCAGTATTGGAATTACTAAATCATATGGTATTTCTACTTTTAATTTTTTGAGGAAACTCCATAATGTTTTCCACAGAGGCTGTTCCAATTTACATTCCCATCAACAGTGCACAAAAGTTCCTTTTTCTCCACATCTTTGCCAACACTTGTTGTTTCTTGTCTTTTTTATTTTAGCCATTCTAACAGATGCAAGTGATATCTCATTGTGGTTTTGCTTTGCATTTTCTTGATGATTAGCGATGTTGAGCATTTTTAATGTGTTTGTTTGTCATTTGTATTTCTTTTTTTGCAAAATGTCTATTCAGGTTCTCTGCCCATTTTAATTGATTATTTGGGGGGTATCAGTTTCATAAAATCTTTATATTTTGGATAGTAACCCCTTATCAGATAGGTCATCCAGTAGATTGCCTTTTTGTTTTGTTGATAATTTCCTTCACTATGCAAAGATTTTCTATTTTGATACAGTCCTAATAGTTTAATTTTACTTTCATTTCCTTTACCTAAGGGGACAGATCTAGAAAAATGTTTCTAAGGCCAATGTCTAAGACATTACTGCCTGGGTTTTCTTATATCCATTTTATGGTTTTATGTCCTACATTTAGGTTTTTAATCCATTTTGAGTTTATTTTTGTGTACGCTGTAACAAAGTGGCCTAGTTTCATTCCTTTGCATACAGCTATCCAGTTTTCCCAGTGCCATTTGCTGAAGAGACTGTCTTTTCCCTATTGTGTATTGGTGCCTCTTCTGTCATAAATTACTTCACAATGTATGTGTGAATTTATTTCTCAACTCTCTACTGATCTATGTGTCTATTTTTGTGCCAGTGCCATACTGTTTTGATTACTATAGCTTTGTAAATCTTGAAATCAAAATTGTGAAGCTTCCAACTTTGTTCATTCTCAAGATTGCTTTGGTTATGCAAAGTCTTCTGCAGTTTCTTTCAGATTTTGGTAGTATTTGTTCTAGTTCTATGAAAAATGTTGGTATTTGGATAAGTACTGCATGAAATATACAGATTACTTTGGCAAGTATAAACATTTTAACAATATTTGTTTTTCCAATCCATGAACATATAATATCTTTCCATTTGTTTGTGTCATTGCCAATTGTATTTTTTTCATCAGTGTTCATTCATTTCACATACTGGTGAAAAACTTAAAGGTTTTCCTATAAGATCAGGGACAAAGATGCCCACTCTCATCACTTCTGTTCAACATAGAATTGGAACTCCAAGCCATAGCAATCAGCCAACAAAAAGAAATAAAAGGCATCCAAATTGGTAAGGAAGAAGTAAAGCCTTCACTATTTGCAGGTGACATGATACTACATAGAGAAAACCTAAAAGACTACACCAAAAAAATTTACTAGAACTGATAAATTTAGTAAAGTCACAGGACACAAAATTAATATACAGAAATCTGCTGCATTGCCTTACACTAATATTGAAGTAGCAGAAAGATAAATTTAGAAAACAATCCCACTTATGATTTCACTAAAAACAATAAAATACCAAGGAATAAGCTTAACCAAGGAGGTAAAAGAGCTGTACTCAAACTATAAAATATATTGATGAAAGAAATTGAAGATGATCATCCTTCTTAAAATTTATATTTGCTTATAATACTTTTCTTACCAGTAGAATTTGAACATAGTTCTACATTTAACTTTTTGCAATTTTTATTTTTTAACCAAAGCACTTAGTATTATAATAAATAACATATTCATTTCTGTTTAATGTAACAACTGAACTTTTATTTTTCCATCTTACTACATGATTAGTATTATTATAGTCTTTATTTTTTTCTTTTTTCTTTTTTTAAATATTTTATTTATTTATTTGACAGAGAGAGACCACAAGTAGGCAGAGCAACAGAGAGTGGGTGGCAGGGGGGTAGGCGGGGAGGGAAGCAGGCTCCCTGTGGAGCAGACAGCCCAATGTGGGGCTCGATCCCAGGACCCTGGGATCATGACCTGAGCCAAAGGCAGAGGCTTAACCCACTGAGCCACCCAGGCGCCCCTTCTTTATTTCTTTTCATTTTCCTTATTTTTGCTGGTGAGATCAGGGTACTTATTTTTTTCCATGTTAACTTAGAAGTTGTATTGCCCTTTTCATTAGCCATTACCTTTCTTTTTCCAAATTGTGTGTGTGTTACTAAAAGATATTATTTCTGTCTCATTTCTAACTCAGATACTAAAATTAATACTCTATTAGTTTAACCTTTAATATTCAAGTCTTTAGCATTTCAGCATTTAATAGAATCTTTTACTTTGGCTCTCCATAAAAGCTCTGAACACATATGCAGTATTTAATTTATATTCCTCTTTACTTATCTTTTAAAACACTATTGTCTTATATTTCAAATTATTTTACTATTTACTGTTAACACTTCATGGTCTCTCATCACTCATTTACTACTAAAAAAAAAAAAAGTTAATAGTTGCCTAGTGATGAACAATCCTTAAATTGCTGAAATAGATTATATATTTTTATGGTATATTATTATTTAAACACATGTCAATATTTTATTTCTTTCAAAACAGAAATATATTTATCTCATATATGATCTATGATATCCTCCTATTAATAGAGAAAACTGATGTTTGCCAGAGGGGAGTGAGATCAGGGGATCGGCAAAGTGGGTGAAGGGAATGAAGAGATACATTTTTCTGTTACAGAATGAACACATTATGGAATAAAAGGTACAACATAAAGTTTGAATACCAGAGGGGTTCAATTTCATGAATTCATTCAAACAGTGGCACTTAAAATTTTAAAAAAAGAAAAATCAGCAGGCATGCTTCTGGGAGTGCCAATGGGCAAGAGGAAACAATACAAGCTCTTAAAGGACATCACAACAAATACTCCACACAGAGCATAGAAGTGCTTTGAAGTGCGTCTGGGGTATATAGGAGAGAGTTATTTACTAATCTCAGAGCCTGCCCCAAAGGGACAGAATCCCTAGGGAATTCCCCTATGATCAAAGGAACAGGTAGGTTCCATCTACCTCCTTGTCCCCCAGCATGAATATAAGGGAACCTGTAGGACTCACTCACTATCTAACTCACTAGCACTATGGCCCCACACACCACACTGTGCTTCTGTGGATCTGCCTTCTCCAATAAACTCTTGTCCAAAGCCCATACAGTGTGGTGTCACAGGCCTAGCAGTATGCAAGAAGCCCATGCAGTGACCAGTGCCACTCCACAGTAACTCTTATCTCAGAAAGAGGGAAAGATAACCACAAAGACAAGAGACAGAGACCCCAGCAGGGGGCAGGAAGTAGAAACTGGTCTGACTGCAGGCCCAGCCTACTAATGACAGGTCTCAAGGGACAACACAGGACTGGCACTTTGCAGTTTGGTGCTACTGCACCTCTGCGAAATGTTTGATGTGACTCAACTCAAGATCAAGGCATCCTCAGACTGGCCCACTAAACACAGGGACCAAACACTGCCTATAATATGCAAAGAGAACCTAATATCTAATAAAGAACTTAAAGTAATGATCATGAAGATATTCACAGGACTTAAGAAAAGAGTGGAGAACATCAGTAAGCCCTTAAAAATGAGATAAAAAAGAACCAGAGATGAAGAACACGATAAATGAAATTTCAAATAAACAAGATGAGGCGTGCCTGGCTGGGTCAGTCGGTTGAGCATCCAACTCTTGATTTTGGCTCAGGTCATGATCTCAGGGTTGTGATCAAGCCCTGCATTAGGCTCCATGTTCAGCAGGGAGTCTGCTTGAGACTGTCTCTCTTTCCCTCTGCCCCTCCCCCTGTTGCTCATGTTTGCACACACTCTCTCTCTCAAATAAATAAATAAATACTTAAAAATAAATAAAATACACTAAATAGAATAAATAGTAGATTAAATGAAGCAAAACAATGAACCAACAACCCGGATGAGAGAGAGTAATGGAAAGTAATCAAAATGAGCAGGTGAAAGGAAAAAAATTATGCAAGATGTGACTAGGCTTAGGAAACATAGTGACAGCATCAAGTACAGTAACATTCACATTATAGGGAGAATCCAAAAGGAGAAAAGAAAAGGGGGTAGCAAATTCATCTGAAATTTAATAGCTGAAAAATTCCTGAATCTGGGGAAGGAAACAGAAATGCAGATCCAGGAGGCAAAGACATGCCACACAACAAAATCTAGCCACGGAGGTGCACAGCATGACATACAGTGATAAGGAGAGAATTTTAGAAAACAACAAGAGAAAAGGACATAGTTACATGCAAAAGGACCCACATAGGGCTATCGGCTGACTTTTTAGCAGAAAATTTGCAGCCCAGAGAGGGTGGCATGATATATTCAACTGCTGAAAGGACAAAATCTACAGCCAAGAATATTCTATCCACGAAGAATATTCTATCATTCAAAATAAACATAGAGATTAAGCATTTCCCAGACAAACAAAAGTTAAAGGAATTCATGATTCCTAAGCCAGCCCTATAAGAAATGATAAAAGGCATACCTTGATTGGAAAGGAAAGACCATAAGAAAAGTAGGAAGCACAAAAGCAGTGAAAATAATATATCTGTAAAAATCAGTCAAGGAGGGTGCCTGGGTGGCTCAGTGGGTTAAGCCTCTGCCTTTGGCTTAGGACATGATCCAGGGTCCTGGAATCGAGTCCTGCATGGACTTGGCAGGAACCCTGCTTCCTCCTCTTTCTCTCTTTCTGCTTGCCTCTCTGTCTACTTCTGATCTCTCTAGGTCAAATAAATAAATAAAACCTTTAAAAAAAAATCAGTCAAGGGACTCACAAAAGTATGTAAAATATGATACCACATGCTTAAAACATGAGGAGAAGCAAAGAATAAGTTCAAATTTAAGCAATCATCAACTTAATATAGACTGCTATATAGAGAAGATACATACAAACTGAATGATAGCCACAAATCAAAAACCACTAATAGATATGCAAAAAATAACAGAAAGAAATCCAAGTATATCATTAAAAAAGCAAACTAATTATGAGAGAAGAGAGCAAGAAAAGAAAGAAATGGAGATAAAATACAAAAACAATAAAAGTAATAAAATGGCAATAAATACATACCTATCAATAATTACTTTGACGTAATTTGACAAAATGCTCCAACCAAAAGATACAAGATGACAGACTAGATAAAAACAAAACAAAACAAAACAAATAAACAAAAACAAGATCAATCTATATGCTGACAAAAGAGACTGATTTCAGATCTAAAGACATTTGGAGATTGAATGTGAAGAGATGGAAAAGCATTCACCGTGCAAATGGAAGTGAAAAGAAAGTTGGGGTAGCAATACTTATATAGGGCAAAATATACTTTAAAATAAAGGCTGTAACAAGAAACAAAGACAAACATTAGATAATCAATCAGGGGACAATCCAACAAGAAGATCTAACAACTGTAAATAGTTATGCATGCAACATGGGAGCACCCAAATAGTTAAAGCAGTTAATAACAAACATAAAGGAAGTAATCAATAGTGATACAATACCAGTAGGGTGTTGAGTTTGGCCAGCAAACTCCGAGATGGCTAATGAATGAAGAGATTACTCTAGACACTTTAGTAGGAAAAAGGAGAGGACCTGGGAACCAGATGATCTACTGGCAAAAGGCCCTGAGCTAAGCTCTGTCTCCACTTTTATTATGAGTTTTATCAATATACCAAGCAAAAAAGCAAAACAAGAAGGAATGTGTAGCTTTAATGATCAAGACAATAATATATGAGGCAGTGTGTGATAAGTGCTCATGACATGAATGTAAGGCAAGGAGTTTGTGAAGTATGCGACCACCACAGGTGCTGTTTTTTCTTCAAAATCTAAACATTTATTCCCTAGACAAGAACCTTGAGCTGCAATAAGAATCTGGCTGCTTTCAGCCAAGAGACTTCAAAGGAGGCCCAGAGTTCCAGGCACTCTTCCTCTGCTTTTCAGTTAGTCTCATCCAGGGAGGCATATGCAAGTCAGATTTTATCTATCTAGGCACTGTGAATCCTCACAGTAGGGGACTTTAGCACCCTACTTACATCAATGGACACATCACCCAAACAGAAAATCAACAAGGAAACAAAAGATTTATATTCAACGTTCTGCCCTAAAACAGCAAAGTTCACATTAGTTTCAAGTGCACATGAAACATTCTCCAGAACAGACCACAAATTAAGTCTCAACACATTCAAAAAGACCTAAGTCATTCCATGCATCTTCTCTGACCACAACACTATGAAACTAAATATCAACCACAAGAAAGAACACAAATAATGGAGGTTAAATAACATGTTACTAAACAATGAATGGGTCAACCAAGAAATCAATAAATTAAAATACAGAGAAAAAAATTTAAAATATATGGAGATAAATGAAAATGAAAACACAATGGTCTGAAATTCATGACATGAAGAAAAGCTATTCTAAGGGGAAAGTTTATTTCAATTCAGGCCTAACTCAAGAAGCAGGAAAAACATCAAATATACCATTTAATCATATACCTAAAGAAAATAGAAGAAAAAAAAAAAAACACCCTAAAGCCAGTAGAATAAAGGAATTAATAAAGATCAAGGTAGGAATAAATGAAATAGAAACTTAAAAAAAAATAGAATAGATCAATGAAACCAACAGCAGGTTCTTTGAAAAGATCAACCAAATTGATAAACTTATAGGCAGACTCATCAAAAAAGAGCACGAGAATTCAAATAAACAAAATCAGAAATAAAATGGGAAAAATAACAACTGACACCACAGAAATACAAACGATCATAAGAGAAAAATTCCTTGCCAACAAACTAGATGATGTAGAAGAAATGGATAAATTCCTAGAAACATACAAACTCCCAAAATTCAATCAGGAAGAAATAGATCATTTTAACAGACCAATTATCAGTAATGAAATTAAATCAGTAATCAAAAAACCCCCCAAAACAAAAGTATAATAGCAGATAGATTGACAGGTAAATTCTACCAATCATTTAATGAAGAGTTAATACCTATTCTGCTCAAACTATTCCAAAAAATAGAAGAGGAAGAAATGCTTCTGAGTTCATTCTATGAGACCAGGATTCCCCTAATGGCAAAACCAGAAAAAGATATCACCAAAAAAGAGAACTATAGACCATTATTTCTGATGAACATAGATGCAAAAATCCCCAACAGAATATTAGCTGACAAAATCCAACAATAATTTTTTTTAAGATTTTATTTATTTATTTGACAGATAGAGATCACAAGTAGGCAGACAGGCAGGCAGAGAGAGAGGAGGAAGCAGGCTCCCTGCTGAGCAGAGAGCCCGATGCAGGGCTCGATCCCAGAACACTGAGATCATGACCTGAGCCGAAGGCAGAGGCTTAACCCACTGAGCCACCCAGGTGCCCTCCAACAATAAATTTTAAAAATTTTAAAAATCAATCATCATGCTCAAACAGGATTTATTCCCAGGATTCAAGGATAGTTTAGTATTTGGAAATCAATCACTGTGATATACCACATCAATAAGAGAAAGGATAAAACCATATGGTCATTTCAGTAGGTGCAAAAAAAGCATCTGACAAAGTAGAACATCCATTCACAATAAAAACACCCAATAAAGAATGTTTAGAGGGAACATACCTCCATATAATAAAGGCAACATGTGAAAACCCACAGAGAATACTCAATGGTGAAAAACTATGAGCTTTTTCCCCTAAGATCAGGAATATGACAGAGATGTCCACTCTCACCACTTTTGTTCAACACAGTACTAGGAAATCCTGGCCACAGCAGTCAAACAAGAAAAGGGGATAAAAGGCATCCAAATTGGTTAAGAAGAACTCAAACATTCACTATTTGCAGATGACATGATACTATACACAGGAAAGCTGAAAAATTCCACCAAAACCCACCAGAACTGATGAATGAATTCAGTAAGACTGGAGGATATAAAATCAATGTACAGAAATCTATTACATTTCTATTCATTAATAATGATGCAATGGAAATAGAAAGAAAACAATCCTATATACAATTTCACCAAAAAACAAAACAAAACAAAAAAACCCTAAGAATAAACTTAACCAAGGAGCTGAAAGACCCATACTATGTAAACTGTAAGACAATCATGAAAGAAACTGAAGATGAAACAAATGGAAAGATATTCCATGCTCATGGATTGGAAGAACAAATATTGTTAAAATGTCCATACTACCCAAAGCTATCTACAGATATAATGCAGTCCCTATCAAAATACCAATAGCATTTTTCACAGACCTAGAACAAATAATCCTAAAATTTGTATGGGACCACAAAAGATCCTAAACAGGCAAAACAATCTTGAAAAACAAAGCTGGAGATACACAATTTTGGATTTCAATTTATATTACAAAGTGACAGTAATCAAAACAGTATGGTACTGTGGCACAAAAATAGAGAAATGGAACAGGAAAGGAATCCAGAGGCAAACCCATGATATGGTCAATAAATCTTCAACAGAAGAGGCAAGAATATGCAATCAGAAAGAGACAGTCTCTTTTACACACCATGTTGGGAAAACCAGACATCTACATTCAGAAGAATAAAACTAGACCACCTTATTTTACCATACAGAAAAATAAACTCAAAATGGACTAAAGATCTAAATGTGACATCTAAAAGCATAAAACTGGAAAAAAGCACAGGTATTAATTTCTCTGACATTGGCCATAGCAACGTCTTTCTAGGTATGTCCCCTGAGGTAGGGGAAACAAAAGCTAAAATGAACTACTGGAATTACAACAAAGTAAAAAGCTTCTGCACAGTGAAGGAAACAATCACAAAACTAAAAGGCAACCCACTAATGACAGAAGACATTTATAAATCACATATCTGACAAAGGGTTAGTAACCCAAAGTATATAAAGAATTTATACACCTTAATACCCTAAAAAAAAAAAATTAAAAATGGGTAGAAGACATGTACAGACATTCTCCAAAGAAGGCATACAGGTGGTCAACAGACATATGGAAATATACTTAACATCATTCATTTTGGGGGAAATACAAATCAAAACTACAATGAGATATCATCTCACACTTGTCAGAATGCCTAAAATAAAAAACACAAGAAACAACAGGTACTGAGAAGAATGTGGAGAAAGGGGAATCCTTTTGGACCATTGGTGGGAAAATAAACTGGTGCAGCCACTCTGGAAAACAGTATGGAGCTTCCTAAAGAAGTTAAAAATAGAACTAGCCTATGATACAAGAATCACCTACTGGGTATTTACCCAAAGAATACAAAAACACTAGTCCGAAAGGACATATGCACCCGTTTGTTCACAGAAGCAAATTTTTGAAGCAGCCCAATGTCCATTGATAGATGAGTGGATAAAGAAGATGTCGCATATGTATGCAATGGAAGATTATTCAGCCATAAAGAAGAATGAAATCTTGCCATTTGCAACAACATGAATGGAGCTACAGAACACAATGCTATGTGAAATAGAGAATGACAAATACCATATGATTTTACCTGTATGTGGAATTTAAGAAAGAAAACAAATGAACCCAGAAAACAAAAACCAGACAAACCAAGAAACAGATTCTTAATTATAGGAAACAAACTGATGGTTGGCACGTAGAGGGATGGGTGAAATAGGTGATGGGGATGGAAGAGTACACATACCACAATAAGTACTGAATAATATATAGAATTGTTGAATCACTATATTGTACACCTGGAACTAATATAACATACAATGTTATAGTGTATGAAAACTATACTGGAATTAAAATATTAAAAAAATTTAAATCATAAGAGAAAATATAAAAATTTTTAAGAATTTTAATAGAAGGTACTACATAATTCATACATTTAGAAAGCATACAGTGTAAATGAATTTGAGAAATACGAATATGAATCATTCAGGCTTGACTAAGATTGCTAAAAAAGACATAAGAAAAATATTTGATTCTTTATAGTAATTACCTCCAAATGGGGGGGGAGGGAGATAGTCCTCTTAATTTTTTTTAAATGAAGATTGAGAAGAAAGAAGAAATGAAGAACCAGCATTTTATAAAATTAGTTTGCAGGCAATGTCATATACAGCTATTTTATACCTCTATCAAAGAACAGGAATCTGGAAGATTTCTACATCTCATCACATTCTCATCCCATACCAGTACTCTGTTAGTCATGAGAACTCTTTTTTTCCCCCCTTTCTGCTATATTGATGTAAGAGTTTTGGGGTTCTTTTGTTTTTTGTTTTTGTTTTTGTTTTTTCCATTCTCAACAGGTATCACAGATTTCCTATCATCATTTTCTAAATTACAGCATTTCTTATCTATCTATCTATCTTCTAAGTGATTCTCAATCTGTCCATTTCTCTCAGGTACATCAACTACAGCCTTATTCAAGGTACCATTTCTAACATGGACTGCCTTGAAGGCCCCTAATGGGTCTGCCTAGAGCCACTAAATTCCCTTCCAATCTATTATCTTATGTTTCAGACAAAATGGTCTTTTCAAACTGGATATCTGATTATCAGATCATATTACCCTAACTTTCCCAAATGAGGTCTTGTCCCTTTCTAAGCTTCTTATTGCCCTTTAGATAAAGATAAAAATTCTTCAAATGGTTCATCAAACTTTGCAGGGACAAGTCTGTTTGTTTGTTGTTGTTGTTTTTAACAGTTCCTTCCTCCCATTTAGAATGGCTTCTCTTCCCTTTTCACCCAGGAGTTAACTCCTTCAGATATTAACTTAATCACCACTTTCTCAAAGAAAACTTTCCTGACCCATGACTAGTTCAAACTCCCTCATGGTGAGTCAGTGCACAGTATGGGCCTTTACCTCACTGCACAGGTCACAGTAGTCAATTTACATGTACTTGGAGATTACTTGACCTGTATCTGTAAACTGTAAACGGGTTACACTGAAAGCTTTATGAATAAATAGACTCTTTCTCTCTCTCTCTCTCTTTTTTTTTTTTTTTTTTTGGCAGGGGTAGGAGAGCTCATATTTTTGTGACTGGTGTCTAGTCCTTGAGGACTACACATAAATAGTGGTTGAATCAATGAGTGAACCTTAAATCTTGATTCTGAAATTATGCAGGAATTATCCATAATCCCAGATGTAGTCTATGGTAACAAGAGACTGCAACTGCAAAAAGAAAAGAGAAAAGAAAACCATCTTGAACAAGTAGAGTTCAGTCTGGGTCTCATAATTAGAATTCCAAACCTTCTTTTCATTCCACCACCTATCATCAAAGAGATTCAATTCTTTTAGCTTCTGATCCAAAACCCAGTTACACTTCTTATTTAAAAGCCCTTGGTAATTCAACAACCAATTAT
Source organism: Mustela lutreola (assembly GCF_030435805.1). NCBI lineage: Eukaryota > Metazoa > Chordata > Mammalia > Carnivora > Mustelidae > Mustela > Mustela lutreola. Next base: position 104,769,551 of record NC_081295.1, on the reverse strand, counting down.
ACTTATTTAATAACCCTTGATACATTTAAATTCCTTTTAAATGTATGTGAATAGTGCTTGAATTCTTAGTCTACACAATGAACAATCACCTACACCATTTAGTCTTTTACTACATGCTTTAAGAGAATAAAACCTAATTCTTGGTCTTACCTTATGCTATTTTCTTCTCAAAGCTGCATATTAAAGTTGCCATTTTAATGAGGAAACAAAAGCCAGATGCTTTAAAAAAAAAAAAAAACACATAAACCCATTCAGCTGAGAGATGAACTTTTTTTTTTCATTTTTATTTTCAGTGTTCCAAAATTCATTGTTTATGCACCACATCCAGTACCCCACGCAATATGTGCCTTCCATAACACCCACCACCAGGCTCACCCAACCCCCACCCCTCCAAAACCCTCAGTTTGTTTCTGAGAGACCACAGTCTCTCATGCTTCATCTCCGCCTCTGATTTCCCCCAACTCACTTCTCCTCTCCATCTCCCAATGTCCTCCGTGTTATTCCTTATGCTCTAAAAGTAAGTGAAACCATAAGATAATTGACCCTCTCTGCTAGACTTAGTTCACTCAGCATAATCTCTTCCAGTCCCTTCCATGTTGATACAAAAGTTGGGTATTCATCCTTTCTGATGGAGACATAATACTCCATCAGAAGGACAGTTGTAGACATGGACCATATCTTCTTTATCCACTCATCTGTTGAAGGGCATCTTGGCTCTTTCCACAGTTTGGCAACTGTGGCCATTGCTGCTATGAACATTGGGGTACAGATGGCCCTTCTTTTCACTACATCTGTATCTTTGGGGTAAATACCCAGTAGTGCAATTGCAGGGCCATAGGGTAGCTCTGTTTTTAATTTTTTGAGGAATCTCCACACTGCTTTTCAAAGTGGCTTCACCAGCTTGCATTCCCACCAACAGTGTACAAGGGTTCCCATGTCTCCACATCCTCTCCTACACACGTTGTTTACTGTCTTGTTAATTTTGGCCATTCTAACTGGTGTAAGGTGGTATCTCAATGTAGTTTTGATTTGAATCTCCCTGATGGCTAATGATGATGAACATTTTTTTCACGTGTCTGTTAACCATTTGTATGTCTTCTTTGGAGAAGTGTCTGTTCATGTCTTCTGGCCATTTTTTGACATGATTATCTGTTTTTTGGGTGTCGAGTTTGAGGAATCCTTTATAGATCTTGGATATCAGCCCTTTGTAGTGTTATTTGCAAATACCTTCTCCCATTCCGTGGGTTGCCTCTTTGTTTTGTTGACAATTTCCTTTGCTGCGCAGAAGTTTTTGATCTTGATGAAGTCCCAAAAGTTCATTTTCACTTTTGTTTCCTTTGCCTTTGGAGACATGTCTTGAAAGAAGTTGCTGGGACTGATGTCGAAGAGGTTACTGCCCATGTTTTCCTCTAGGATTTTGATACATTCCTGCCTCATGTTGAGGTCTTTTATCCATTTTGAGTTTATCTTTGTTTATGGTGTGAGAGAATGGTTGAGTTTTATTCCTCTATACTTAGCTGTCCAATTTTCCCAGCACCGTTTATTGAAGAGACTTTTTTCCTGCTTTATTGAAGATTCGTTGACCACAGAATTGAGGGTCCATATCCGGACTCTCTACTCTGTTCCATTGGTCTATGTGTCTGTTTTTGTGCCAGTACCATGCTGTCTTGGTGATCAAGCTTTGTGGTAATGCTTGAAATCACGTGGTGCCCCCAGTTTTGTTTTTCTTTTCCAACATTTCCTTAGTGACTTGGAATCTTTTCTGGTTCCAAACAAATTTTAGGATTGTTTGTTCCAGCTCTTTGAAGAATGCTGGTGGAATTTTGATTGGGATGGCACTGAAACTATAGATTGCTCTGGGCATATAGACATTTCAACAATGTTTATTCTTCTGGTCTATGAACATGGAATGCTCTTCCATCTTTTTGTGTCTTCTTCAATTTCTTTCAAGAGTGTTCTGTAGTTCCTCGAGTACAGATCCTTTACCTCTTTGGTTAGGTTTATTCCCAGGTATCCTATGGTTCTTGGTGCTATAGTAAATGGAATAAATTCTGTAATTTCCCTTTTTATTTTTTCATTGTTAGTGTATAAGAAAGCAACTGATTTCTGTACATTGATTTTGTATCCTGCCACATTACTGAATTGCTGTATGGGTTCTAGTAGTTTGAGGATGGAGTCTTTTGGGTTTTCCAGATAAAATATCATGTCATCTGCAAAGAGAGAGAGTTTGACTTCTTCATTGTCAATTTGAATACCTTTTATTTCTTTTTGTTGTCTGATTGCTGTTGCTAAGACTTCTAGTACTATGTTGAACAACAGTGGCAAGAGTTGGCATCCTTGTTGTATTCCTGACCTCAAAGGGAAGGCTGTCAGGTTTTCCCTATTGAGGATGATATTCGCTGTGGGTTTTTCATAGACAGATTTTATGAAGTTGAGGAATGTTCCCTCTATCCCTATACTTTGAATAATTTTAATTAGGAACGGATGCTGTATCTTGTCAAATGCCTTTCCTGCATCAATTGAGAAGAGCATGTGTTTCTTCTCTCTTCTTTTATTGATTTGTTCTATTATTTTGATTGATTTGCGAATGTTGAACCACACTTGAAGCCCATGGATAAATCCCACATGGTCATGGTGGATAATCTTTTTAATGTACTGTTGGATCCTATTAGCTAGGATCTTGTTGAGAATCTTGGCATCCATATTCATCAGGGATAATGGTTTGAAATTCTTTTTTGGTGGGGTCTTTCCTTGGTTTGGGGATCAGAGTAATGCTGGCTTCAAAAAAGAGACTGGAAGTTTTTCTTCTGCTTCAATTTTTTGAAACAGCTTCAGAAGAATAGGTATTATTTCTTCTCTGATAGTTAGGTGGAATTCCCCAGGGAATCCGTCAGGTCCTTGGCTCTGGTTTTTTGGGAGGTTTTTGATCACTGCTTCAATTCTTTACTAGATATTGGTTTATTCAGGTTGTTAATTTCTTCCTGATTCAGTTTTGGAAGTTTATAGGTTTCTAGGAATGCATCCATTTCATCTAGGTTGCTTAACTTATTGCCATATAATTGCTGATAATAATTTCTATTTCCTTGGTGTTAGTTGTGATCTCTCCCTTTTCATTCATAATTTTATTAATTTGGCCAATGGTTTATTGATGTTATTGATTCTTTCAAAAAAACAGCTTCTAGTTTCGTTGATGTGATCTACTGTTTCTATCTCATTGATCTCTGTTCTAATCTTGATTATTTCCCTTCTTCTGTGTGGAGTTGGCTTAATTTGTTGTTGATTCTCCAGTTCTTTAAGGTGTAAAGACAGCTGGTGTATTCTGGATTTTTCCATTTTTTTGAGGGAGGCTCAGATGGTTATGTATTTCCCCTTTAGGACCGCCTTTGTTATATCCCATAGGTTTTGGACTGAAGTGTCTTCATTCTCATTGGTTTCCATGAATTGTTTCAGTTCTTCTATGCTTTCCTGGTTGATCCAAACATCTTAAGCAGGGTGGTCTTTAGCTTCCAGGTATCTGAATTTCTTCCGAAGTTTTTCTTGTGGTTGAGTTCCAGTTTCAAAGCATTGTGGTCTGAGAATATGCAGAGAATAAACTTAATCTTTTGGTATTGGTTGAGTCCTAATTTGTGACCCAGTATGTGGTCTATTCTGGAGAAAGTTCCATGTGTTCTCAGGAAGAATGAGTATTCTGTTGTTTTAGTGTGGATGAATCTCTTAAGTCCAAAATCTCTACTCTGAACTGTTAACAACCTCTGAATCCCCCCAAAACTGTAGAAGAACTCTCTGATTGCCTAGCATATGCAATGGTAGAGCAAAGGCTACAAAAACTGTTCTGTACAATGGTGAGGAAAAGAATAAATAAAATTCTCCAATGGAGAGATAGGTAATGGCAAAGAAATTCGGGAAGATTTGTATAACCAGAGGCTACACAGAGCCAATTTCCACCTTTCATTTCCCTATATCATCCTTCTCAGAGACTCAAATCACATAAGTTACCCTTAGTAGCTTGGATTCTAGCAGGTATAGATTAGAAAAGATAAGTACCTGTTATCTCAATGGAGATCAAATGCATTTTTTGGAAACATCCTTATACACAGTGATTAAAGTCTTATACTATTGGGAAGATCATCAGGTATGGGATAGTGAGTTTAAAAGATTTTATTGTCTTGCCCTAAAAAAATGTAACTATTATGTAGAATATTTTATCAGTAGAAAAACACCCAACATTTTAAACAATTTATTTAATTTAAAAATATTTTCAAATATAAGCCATTAACAAACTTCAACTTGGACTGAAGCTTGGAAAATATTTGAATATCAGCATCAGAATCCCTGGTTAAGGCAGCAGCTCTCCCGCTTACTTAAAAAACATTTTCTTGTTCACAAGAGCAATGTCCCCAATAGCCAAACTGTGGAAGGAGCCACAGTATAGTATATATATATAGTATATATGGACTATAAAGAAGATATAGTCCATATATACAATGGAATATTATTCAGCCATCAGAAAGGATTAATACCCACCATTTGAATCGACATGGATGGAACTGAAGGGTATTATGCTAAGTGAAGTAAGTCAAGCACAGAAAAACAATTATCATATGGTTTCACTCATATACGAAACATACGCAATAGCATGGAGGACTACATGGGAAAGGAGGGAAATCTGAAGGGAGAGATGAACCATGAGAGACTATGGACCCTAGAAAATGAACTGAGGGGTTCAGAAAGGAAGGAGGTTGGGGGAGGGGGTAATAGGGCGGTAGGTATTAAGGAGGGCACATGTTGTCATGTGCACTGGGTGTTATACATAACTAATGAATCACTGAACACTACATCAAAAACTAATCATGTACTATACAGTAGCTAACAACATAAAAAAATGTCTTCCTCTTATTAGAAAAAGACTCAAATTTTTAGCTTCTTTTATGAATTCAAAAAATTTATCTATTTGCATAAACATAAATACAGTCTATCAATTTAATTTTTTAAAAAGTTACAAAGCTGTAATAACATTCAACATAATAAAACAAATGTAAATAGTCATGAAAAAGAATTGTTCTTCTGAAGAATTTTGTTCTAAAACCAATTATATTAGAGTATGTGCATTAGCTTGATATATCTCAAAATTTCAATAGTTTGTGATTATGTTCAAAATAAAAATATATTAGACCAAATTTTTTTTAATTTTATTTATTTATTTGACAGACAGAGATTACAAGTAGGCAGAGAGGCAGTCAGAGAGAGGAGGAAGCAGGCTCCCTGCTGAGCAGAGAGCCCGATGCGGGGCTCGATCCCAGGACCCTGGGATCATGACCCGAGCCGAAGGCAGAGGCTTTAACCCACTGAGCCACCCAGGCACCCCATAGACCAAATTTTTTATTAGACATATTTCTCAGTGATTATTTTCTCTCATCATTAATGACATTTCACACCTAAAGATTCTATATAATCTTGTCAATGAAGTTTCTAAAACATTTCCTAAGAGATTTAAAATATTTATGTATCTTAGTTTGTGTATGCTTTTTTAAAGTTGTATAATTCAAATTCTTATGTTAACCATCTTGTATGAGCTATACATTTTCTCTACTTCTTTTATAACACTTCTTAGTTATTCCTAGATTATATCATCTATGTGATTGTATGTTGGAGATAAACAAAAAGTCATATCTATGAACTTTTTCTCTTCAGTACTTGGCAAAATACTTTTTCATGGTACCACTCACATTTGTTAACTACATTAATGAATCAATAATCACCAATTCTATTTTCATCCTGTACAATTGTGTTTAAAATTCTGAGTTACAAGGGTGCCTGGGTGGCTCAGTGGGTTAAAGCCTCTGCCTTTAGCTCAGGTAATGATCCCAGGGTCCTGGGATCGAGCCCCACATTAGGCTTTCTGCTCTTGGGGAGCCTGCTTTCTCCTCTCTCTCTGCCTCCCTCTCTGCCTACTTCTGATCTCTGTCAAATAAATAAAATCTTTAAAAAAAAATTCTGAGTTACAGATCATTTCAGAAGAATCTTTCTTTGGTGAGATCCCTGTAAATCACCTATTGCCATTTCCCTTCCCCCACGCCCCCAGACTTCTAATGAACACTTTTTATTTCTTAGATCATAAAAATATCATTAGTAATAATGGTATCATTTCTTTAGGAACTTTTATTTGGAAATTTTTGTAGTAATTCAAATACCCAAACTTTTTGTTGATCCTCAAAAGTATCTACTTTTCTAAAACTGATATATTGACCAAAATGCTATAAAGTAGAAAGTTTTGAATATTAACGTATCTTAAGAACATAACGATAAAATTAACCCACATTTACTTAATTTTGACCTCCAGTCTTTCTTTGTAAGATCGTTAAACCACAGACGATATAAAACATTTTTACAAGGCTACTCTTGATTTTTAAAGTCTTTTTAAAAAGTTAAGAGCCAAGACAAACCAATTGCTTTGTTTCTGGCCAGCTGAGCAGCAATAACCAGAGGATGGTCATTAATCATCAACAAATTAGAAAGAAATCACCATGTCAAGTCAAAGGTAAAATCAATTACAGTGACAATTAAAGTACTCAAACATCAAACTCTAAAGCCCCTGTGGTTAATAGGCAGCCTAATACGACTTTAGAGGGAATTCAAGCATAGACTTTTCCATAATGCAGAAATACAAAAGTAGATTTAACAAAAGGATATACTGCAATAATTGATATGTTAAGGGAAAAAGCCTCCTAAGGCAATAAAGTTGACAGTGATTTGACCCACTGTTTTACTAATCACTGACTTATATTGCAGAAAGTAGTGGTAAAATATGTGTTGATTACAGTTCTTTTGCTTCAATCTCATCTTTGTGAAGAAAATTCCAAGCACTGTGCTTTGATATTGGCGTCCAGCACCAAGACAAAATAAGTTTGCACAGAGTTACAGAACTAAACGACAACTGCATCACATTATACTGCCAACTGTTTCTTTCTCTTTGCTGAACTTCAGATGAAATCACCCAAGTGAGTAAGTCCAGAGAAATGCAGAATTTTACAGATCTGTGTATTTTCCCAGATGAGTTATATTGTTATTCGCAGTTCTCCTACATTCAACCAACGTGAACATTTCTTCTAAAATTCTGAAATAAGGTAAAATTTTCCCCAGTGAGTTCAGCAGAGAGTTAAGGAACTTGTTTCTGCTACCCCTAGTTGTTTAGTAGAAGATTAGGACCATTCATATTCAGTTTATCACAGTTGAAAGATGCTGCTACTTTTCTTCCACTTAATCTACCCTATGTAAGCATTTTCCTAAAAGATGTAACATTTCAACAGCATTTGGTGAGTTTATCACAGATCTGCTATGAAAATCAAAACAGCTGTTTTAATTCCAGTCTTATTACTGCTTTCGTGACTATCACAGATTAGTCACTTAACCTTTTTTCTTGTAAAATTTTTAACCTCTAAAGTGGGGGGGGGGAGATCATTTCTATGTAGTAAGCAAAGGGCTTGAATAGATACTTGATTCTGGAAATGATCTTAAAATTGTAATTGAAAATAGTGTATTATTCAAATATATACTACATATAAATTTACTTGAATATATTAGTAACAGAATAATACTAATTTCCAAATTATCAGTAGCCAGTAGTTACACATAACTCAAAAACTGTTCTGAAAATAAAAAACCCCTGTGCTTGTTGTTGGCATCATTTTAATTCATTTTTTTTAACTTTAGTAACTCATTCTATGGATAAAATTGCTTTTAAAGACAAAACTATTCTTGGATTTGGATTACTGAGAACTTAGCAATGACCTTGGTATTCTCAGATTACCACTACATCACTGACTCAATGATCTATCCAGTACCTGCAGATCTCCACACTCCCTAAGCTCTATTCACCCAGTGCACCAGTAGTTTCACTGTCTGATGATGAATCTCCCCCATTTTGTGACAGTCTCATCTCTGTTTTAGCTACTCATGAGGAGAGAATGTGTTTGAAAATGTCTCAAGGAGCAGCAGAAGTAAAGATCAAGCTTATCTTTGTCCTTGTAGAAAAGAAGCTCATTCAACCACACTCTGAATTAAATGCGCTGGAATTCCATTGGGTTTCATGGCATGCGTGAACAAGCTATTTTACACATAATAACTCACTGACTTTAACCCTAAGAGGTGGCTAACATTACCATAACCATATCACAGAGGGCAACACAGAGGTCAAAGTCTTGTGCAAGATCACTCACTTCATGTCAGAGGTGTATATAAACCATAAAGTCTAACTCTAAAGCTCATTTTCTTTCCTCTTACATGAATATAGCTCATCATGAAAATGAGAAATAATCACTTTTATGTTTCTACTAGTAAATATTAACTCTGGAAAAGGTTTATAATAATTCTCAAGATCTTTCTATAATGAAAAAAGACCTAGTACCAATCTTAAACTTGTTCTATCACTTTGCAAATAGACTGGACATAAAATTAACCTCCCTACACAGCCCTTCAAATAGGCAGCTTACAAAATGGGGATAAAGATAATATAAAGAAAGCTTTCAGTCATTTAACAGATACTGTTTGGCTATTAAATGTCAAGTACTATTTTAGGCACAGGGGATGGATCAGTAAACCAAAGAGGAAGATCTCCGTCTTCATGAGGTTTACATTCTAACAGTGAAAGACAATACATAATGCAATAAATAAGTAAATTATATAAGGTGTTAAAAGATTACAGATGCTCTGAAAATAAAAATAGAGCAAAGTAAGGAGGGCTGGGACTTGAAGGGGAGGTAGGAAAGAAAACATGATTCACTGTGCTTGGGTCAAGTCAGTAAAGGTGTGGAGGGAGGAGGGACAGTATAAAAGGTGGTCAGAGAAGAAGCAGAGACAGTCAGATGGCATAAGGACATCATAGCCTTTGGCTTTTGCTCTTCATGAAGTAAGAAGTCAATTCAGGGCTCTGACCAAAAAAGTGAGAAAATCTTACTTACATTTCTAATAATCACCCATGTTGCTGAATCAATGGAGGAGAAGCAAAGGCAATGCAGGCAGAAAAGATAAAAATGATAAGAGGCTATTGTCCAGGAGACAGGTGATGGTGGCTTAAAGCAGAGGGTAATGGTAGAGGTGGTAATAGGTACTTGGATTTTGATGTAATGTCAATAGAACTTCCTGGTGAATTGGAGATGGAATGTGAGACAAGAGGGAGGATGGCTCCAGGGTTTGGTTTGATCAGTGGGAATGATGGAGTGCCAGTAACTGAGAGAGGTAAGGATGCATGCAGACCAGCTCTGGAGGGTAGATCAGGAGCCCAGTTTCAGGAGTGAAATTTAACATCCAAGAGGAGGCATTTAATTGGGCTACGTACACAAATTCAGGAGTTCTGAAGAAAGATCTGGGCTAAAGATAGAAATCTGTGAGTTACCATATAGATGGCATTTAAAACCATGAGTCTAAGTGAAGCCATGAAGGGAGTGAGAACAGAGAGAAAAGAACTGAACTTATTTGTCATTATATTTACAGTAAGCATCTTACATTCTTCTGGTAGAGATTTAAAGCAAAACAGTGCTTTTAATTTGGTTTGTTTTATGGAATGAGACAAGAGTTTTAGTGACTGGGCTCTATCTCTAATTATTTCTAATTTTCCTTTGGAATAAAAATCTTCACAGTTCAATGACATATAACCTCCCAATTGAAAACTCCAGCTCTCATATACACTTTAAGTCAACATCAATAAGCTAATCTGTTAGTACTACTCTGATAGTGCTAACAGTGAAAATGCAAAAAGCCTGTTTCCAAAAGTTGGATTTCTATTTCATAGATGCTCTTAATGCCCAATGGAAGTATTTCTAAGTGTTGACCCTCTCTGCCTATAAAGAAAAATCTCATAATAAGAAATTGAAACATAATAAAATTGAACTATAAAGAATATCCTTTTATTTTCCAGTAAAGGAGAAAAAATAATGGTGATTTAAACATCTTCATATAAAAAACACAGAGCCTTTGAACATGCAAATTGAAAATGAAATGTAGACTAAATGCTAATACCTTACTTTTTTCCCTGACAAGCATTTTTCCCCATATTCATTTTTAATGTCAGAGAATTCACAGAACTAAGATCTTTATTCTAAACCTCTAGAGCTTGCCTGAGAAAGTAATTATGTACGTATTTGTCAGAAACTGAACTAACAGCCTTAGGAATTTAAATTCAGCTACAGAGAACAGATAGATTCTACCAACACCCTGATCCCCACCCCTACCCTCTCAGGGTCAGGCATCACTCCAAACCAATTCTGGGCCTTTTTTCCTTTAAGGTTCAGAGACAGGACTAGGGAAAATTATAAAACTCAGTATAAGTAACGATGTGATAACATAACCATGCAAGTTTATAGTTAGTAGGCATATAAGTGGATTCAAGCTTTATGGAGACAAAATTGGTGGAGAGGTCCTACAGCTACTTGCCTCTGGTCCCTTTTGTGCTCTCTGTTTTCCCTCAGGAAGCTCCTGTCCAACTGTCCTGAGCTGATTTCTGTGGTGTCTCTGGATTAGATGAGTAGAATACAAGTCAACGGAGTACAGTTTGTCTTTCTAGCAAGCCATGATTTTTCTAACTCCAAGCTATATATTTTTTCTAATTATTGTGCAGGTTTCTTTTTTTAAATAACTTCTACCAGTCAAGGTCCCTGCAGGAAACAGATGGCACATTCAAACTGGATAATTTGAGGAGAGTTTAATAAAGCAACTATTTAGAAACCACATGGGCTGTAGTTTTTTGGACTAATTAATACACCAGCCTCACTTTCTCCCCACCCTTTATCTCTGAAACCATGGAGAAGGGAGACCACGGATGCAGAGCAAATGGGTTAACTGCCCAGACAAGTTTGGCTACATAATCTGTGGGTCTAAAACAAAATGAAAATGCAGGGCCCCTGTTTTGAAAACACTGTTAAGAATTTCAAGACAGTGACAACAGAGCATTAAGTCAAGGGCCCTTCTGAGTATGGGACCCTGTGCAACTGCCTAAGTCATGTGTCATGAAGCCAGTCTGTTCCCAGGACACCCGGAAGAATGCATAAAGATACAGAGGAATCTGAAGAGCAAATGAACCTATCCAACACACATGTGTTGCTTTGGTTAGGTTATTTAAATATTCTAAACCTGTTAACTTGTCTATACAGTGACTACAACAGTACTCCACATTGCTATTCTGAAGATTAAATTAGACGGTACTGGCAATTTGCTGAGGCCGGTGGCTGGCAAAGAAAAAATGTTCACTAAAAATGAGCTACTACTATTGACATTAACACTAACTTAAGGTCAACATGCAGAGACATATATTCATATGTAGTTTCAATGGATAAGTTATGCAATTTCCATCATTTCAGAAAAATACCAAGTGTGTTTAGTAGTTTTGGGGAAAAACCTTTTATTTACAAAATTTTGAAGAATCCATGAATGTATGACTAATGAATATACATGCCATAAAAATAAAGAAGTTTTCTATCAATTTAACTATCTTCTTAACACCAAGGATATCAATATTTCATAAAGGTATCATAAAGTTTTTTACGGGAATCAGTGACTGAAATTTGGATAAACTTCCTTTCTTCCTACTTTTACCAAGATTCTCTTTATGTGAAGTCCATAAAAACTTTTCGTTCCTAAACCATACCTTTTCTCATTTCTGCAGCCCAACTGTCACCTTTTTCTCAGGATCTTAGTTTTGCATCATGCGTTTTCTTTCTTTCTTTCTTTGACAGACAGAGATCACAAGCAGGCAGAGAGGCAAGCAGAGAAAGAGGGGAAGCAGGCTCCCCGCTGAGCAGAGAGCCCCATGCGGGGCTCAATCCCAGGACCCTGAAATCATGACCCGAGCTGAAGGCAGAGGCTTTAACCCACTGAGCCACCCAGGCGTCCCATGTCATGCATTTTCTCCAGGTATTAAGTCTAGCCATGCCTGCTCCTAGATATGTGCGTTAATTCTAAAGCCAGACAGGTCTCAGGGAGAATTCTGGTTTTGCTGATTACCAGTTGTTTAATTAAAGACTAAACTTCATGTTCTTCATCTATAATACTTGAGAATCAAATTCTTTACGTAGAGCACAAAACCTAATACATAGGAGGTACTCAATAAAATAGTTTCTTTCTTCTTTTCTGCTTTATTTTAAGTCTTTCTAACTTTATTTTAAACTCTTCAATGGAGCAATAATTTGCCCTGTGTAAGTGTCCTTATTCCATTTAACTGTGCTTTTCAAGACATGCTATTTTTATAATGATAATATATAAACAAATGTAAACAATCATTTTCATCTTTACTAAACACATGAAAAGAAATGATACATAATAAAACAATATTAAACTGCTAATAAAGAGCTAAGGGCAAAGATTTATTTCTGCCATTGACTGTGTGGCATATGGAAATCTAGTTCTTATAACATTATTGTGAATCATATGATATTGATATAGAACTCAGTTTGTGAATTGACTTTTGTCTACAAGCCAGGAGATCCCACTTAGCCATCTTCCTCAATAAAAATATATGATGACCAATGAGAAAGCATAATATTTTTATTTTCTACTACAGGTGCACAAAAAAGAATGTGTTGTGTCAGCAAAACTTGGTTCACCACAGTAACTCTGGTTTAACTCAAATTACTGTAAAGTCACAATTATTCAGAATCATTAAGAATCAAGCTGCACAGGAAAGCATTTTTTTAAAAGATTTTATTTATTTATTTGACACAGAGAGAGATCACAAGTAGGCAGAGAGGCAGGCAGAGAGAGAGGAAAAAGCAGGCTCCCCGCTGAGCAGAGAACCTGACGTGGGGCTCAATCCAGGGACCCTGAGGTCATGACCTGAGCTGAAGGCAGAGGCTTAAACACTGAGCCACCCAGGAGCCCCAGGAAAGCATGTTAAAGAACAGAGTCTGGCCTCCTTTAAGACAGAGTTAAAATATTTTTGTATCTTCTCAAAATGCTTTTATTACTATATATTACCTAACCTTTTCCAGATGATTCAGGGTATGATGGCAAGCATTAATGACCATATTGTGCTTTAAGCACTAGTGCTCTTGGGAAATATAAAATTATAAGCTCCTTTTATCTTATATGAAAGGACCCAAACAGTCAGTATTCTCTTTCTCCCTCTTTTGCTCTCTCTGTTTCTCTCTCTCTCTCTCTGTGTGTGTGTGTGTGTTGGAGGAGAGGCATCTGTCTTTAGTGTTATTTATAATTAATTTTGGCTATTTTTGAATTGTCTCCTTTCTAGTTCTTGGGCCATATGCTGAATATTTGAGTTTTTGACATGCTTTACTACTTGGAACAAAAAAAAATAATGTTAATTACTTTAAGTAAATATCCAAAAGATTGTGTTTTATTTAAAAAGCTTGAATAAAGTAAAGGAATAACTCAAGTTAAAATAATAAACTTAAATCCTACTAAATCACCAATTTAATCTTAACATATTGCTTCTTTATTCAACTTAGGTCTCTGAGTAATAAATGGCATGGTTTTCAGAAGACAAAGCAGCAAAAAATTGATGATTACAAAACACAAAAGTAAATATACCCATGTACTGAATGTATACATTACTTTCACTATATTCCACACAAAACTAAGATTAGAATTCCTAGCTGAAACAGGAACATTTGCTATCTCATTGTTGGATGCTCCCTAGAAGACAGAACAATATGCTCCCATGTACTATCTGATTTTTAAAATGGTAGATTACAAGAATTTTACATTATAAAGGTTCTTTTTACCTTCCCTTTTTCCTGGCAGTCTTACAGTAGTCCTAATATATTATACCTGATTCTTTTTACTGTTGTGATTCAAGGTCACTCCATAAAAAATTTGCATTGCTGGCATACAAAAAGTTGAAGGTAGTTGCTGTCACCTTGAATAATTCTGCACATTTCTCTTTCTTCAAAAAAAAAAAAAAAACAAAAAACAAAAAACCTGTAAAGTGGCAGTGACTATTTTGTACCATGCTACTGAAGATTAATACTATAATCTGAAATTCTTGAGAAAACCCATTTTCTAAAATGATCGTGCCTTGTTGCAACAAAGAAAAAACTAAAATCTTCACACTGCATGGTAGGTGCAGATGGATAAACATAAGAAAGGAGTGCTTCACCTCAGCAGCAGAGGAAAGGCATTTCCAAGGGGAGGCTGAAAACACAGATGGTTAGTTCAGCTTCATGTCTAAAAAACATGTGCTGCCTTGAGGTAAGCAGGGATCTTTCCATGAGAGGCCACTTTTGGTTTTAAGCACCTCCAATTCTTCTGAAATCTTTCAACAATTTATACAGCTATTTTTACTTTGTCTTGCCTACCTCAATTCTGATGGCATTTTACCTAAGGAATAATAAATTTGTTTCATGTTCAACCCAAAATCTTTGCGTGTATTACACTTTCTTCAGTGTTGCTGCAATATGCCACCATTCATATGCAGGTGTACCACCCTATTGCCATGCTTCACTGGGAGCACCCATTTTCACAACAGCATGTTCTAGAATGTTTTCATTTATTTCCAATGCTGCTAAGCTAACACAAGTCCTAGTAACACTGTTTCTCTCTGAAAGTTGCTCTCCCTACCTTCAACAGAAATTAGCCCCTATCATCAGATAAAAAGCAACAAAAAATAATTCCTTTAAGCATTAGTGTCACTTTATAATTTATCCATTCAAAATATGTATCCAATTCAGAAATGTTCAATAAAAAACTGTTCCAGGCACTATATCAAGCATATAAATAAACCATAATACAACTTTTTTAAAAAAGATTTTATTTATTTATTTGATAGACAGAGATTACAAGTAGCAAGAGGCAGGCAGAAAGAGGAGGACGCAGGCTCCCTGCCGAGTAAAGAGCCCGATATGGGGCTCAATCCCAGGATCCTGGGCTTTAACCCACTGAGCCACCCAGGAACCCCCATAATACAACTTTTAAGTGTATTAAATAAGAGCTGTCTCTTCCAAATATAAACATAACATCAATGGGGACCTAACCCAAATTGGAGAAAGGAAGAAGTATAAGAAAATGATTCCTAGACTTGGTAACATGAATTTTAAGAATAGTAACAGCTGGGGCCAAAACTGTCAAGATTTGATCCTGTCTGCTTTTCCAGTCTCGTCTCCTATACCACCTCTCAGTGAACTATATGCTCAGACAATATCAAACCATTAGATCAGTTCTTTGTAAACACCTTGCTGTTTCACATTTCCAGTTCCTCATTCAGGAGCTTTTATCTCTACTTTTTAACTTTCCTCTCAGTCCTCCCTCCTTTATGTTCCCTCAAGCTTACTTTTCCTTCAAAATTTCACTGAGATTTAACTGCCAAGGTGATACTGCCTGATATCTCAAGTTGGGATAGAAACAACAGTCTTGTATTCTCCAGTAACACCCTGTGAAAATCACCTTTATGGTACATACGACAATATATTGGACCCATCTGTAACATAAGTTAATAGAGGATATGATCCATGTGATATTCTATTTCACATAGTACTTAAGTTAATAGAGGATATGATCCATGTGATATTCTATTTCACATAGTACTTATATACAATAAATCTGTTTTTTAATACAAAATGGCAAAACACCAAAAAGGAAAAAAAAATACTTAGGAATAAACTCACCCATGTAGACCAAACACTTGAATGGTAAAAACTATAAAACATGGCTAAAATAAATTAAGGAAACAAATAAATAGAAAGACATCTCATGTTCATGGATTAGAAGACTTACAATTATTACTATTATTAATTCAATACTACCCAAAGCAACTGACCAAATGCAGTTTCTATCAAAATCGCAATGATGTTTTTTGCATAAATAGAAAAATCTATCATAAAATTAATATGGAATCTCAAGGGATCCTGAATAGCCAAAACAATCTTGAAGAAGAAGGGCGTGGGGCGCCTGGGTGGCTCAGTGGGTTAAAATCTCTGCCTTCTGCTCAGGTCATGAGTCCTGCGATCAAACCCCGCATTGGGCTCTCCGCTCGGCAGGGAGCCTGCTCCCCGGTCTCTCCCTGCCTGCCTCTCTGCCTACTTGTGATCTCTCTGTCAAATAAATAAATAAAATCTTAAAAAAAAGAAAGAGAAAAAGAAAAAAAAGGGACAAAGTTGGCCATCTCACACTTCTTGATTATAAAACTTATTTTAAAAGCACATTAATCGGAATAGTATGGTACTGGCATAAATAATGACATACACCAATGGAAAAGAATAGTGATCCCAGAAATAAACCCTTGCATGTATGGTCAAAGGGTTTTTTGTTTTTTGGTTGTTGTTTTTTTTTTGGGGGGGGGGGTCAAAGGATTTTTGACAAGGGTGCCAAGGCCATTCAATGCAGGACAGAACAAATGGTGTCGGGAAAATTGGATATCTACATGCTAAAGTATGAAACTGGATCCTTATCTTGCCCAAAGACAAAAACTAACTCAAAATGGATGAAAGACCTAAGCACAAGTTAAAACTGTAACACTCTTAGCAGGAAACATAAGGGACTCATGACATGAGTTTATCAATGATCTCTTTGATATGAAACCAAAAGTATAGGCAACCAAAGAAAAAAACAGACAAATTGGGCTACATCAAAAGTGAAAACTTCTGTGCAGCAAAGGATAAATCAACACAGTGAAAATGCAACCCACAGAATGGGAGAAAATACATGAAAATCATATATCTGATTAGGGATTAATATCCATGATATATAAAGAAATTCTACAACTCAAAAAAAAAAAAAAAAAAAAAAAAAGCAAGCAGCTCAATTTAAAAATGACAAAGGGCTTGCATAGATTTCTCCAAAGAAGATATATAGAAAGCAAAAAACATATAAAAAGATGCTCAACATCACTCATCATTAAGGAAATGCAAATCAAAATAGCAGTGAGATATTACATTATTAGGATAGCTACTATAAAAACAAAACAAAAACAAAAACAAAAAACAAGAACCCAGAAAATAACAAGTATTGACAAGGATGTGAAGAAACTGGAATCCTTGTGTAATGTTGGTAGGAATGTAAAATGGTCCAGCCATTATGGAAAACAGCATGGTAGTTCTTCAAAAAATTAAAAATAGAATTGTTATATGATCCTGCAATTTCACATCTAAGTATATGCAGAAAAAAACTGAAAGCAATATCTAAAACATATACACCCATATTCAGAACAGCAATATTCATAATAACCAAAAGTGGAAGCAACTCAGGAGTCAATCAAAGGATGAGTGGATAAACTAAATGTGGTGTATATACAAAGCAATATTACTCAGCTTTAAAAATGAAAAAAAAAAATTGACCATGCTACAACATGGATGAATCTTGAGGACATTATGCTAAGTGAAATAAGCCAGTCACAAAAAGATAAATTCCACTTAAATGAGGAATCTAGAGTAGTCAAATTTATAGACACAGAAAACATATGATATCATGGTTAATTATATGTGTAAACTTACCTAGTCACAGGGTGCCCAGATATTTGGTTAAACATTATTCATGGTTTGTCTGTGAGAGTGATTTTGAATGAAATTAACTTCTGAATTGATAGACTAAGTAAAGCAGATTCTCCTCTTCAATGTGGATGGGCTTAATCCATTGAAAGCCTGAATAGAATAAAAAGGCTGCATAAAGGAGAATTCATTTTCTCTGTGCCGGACTGTCTTCAAGCTGGGACACTGGTGTTTTCCTGCCTTTGGACTCAAACTCAGACTGGAATTTATACCATTGGCTCTCCTTTTTCTCAGGCCTTTGGATCACATTGGAATTATACCATTGTCTCTCCTTGGTCTCGAGCTTGCTGACTGCAGATCTTGGGACTTCTCAGCCTCCATAATCATGGGAATCAACTCCTTATAATCTATCTCTTTTTTATTGGTCCTATTTGTTTGAAGAACCCTGACTAATATAAATGGTGATTGTCATAGGCCGAAGATAGAAAGTAGTGGGGAGTTACTGTTGAATGAGTACAGAATTCCGATTTAAAAGATGAAAAGAGTTTTGGAAATAGATGATGACAGCAGTTGTTCAACAATGTGAAAGTACTCAATATTCCTTAACTGTACACTTTAGAATGACTAAAATAATAAATTTCATGTAATGTGTATTTTACCACAATTATATAAATCTTTAGTCAATCCTACTGAATGAAACATCTTTTGGTTCTGCTTAAACCAATAGTTATCAAACTTTTTGGTCTGAGGACCCTTTTAAACTCCTAAAAATTAATAAGAACCCCACAGGACTTTTGTTGGTATGGATTTTATCTGTTGATGTTCAGGTCTTAGACATTAAGACTGAGAAAATTTAAAATATTTATTAATTCATTTAAAATAATAACGAACCCATTATATAAAAACATAACACATTTTATGATAATTAAGTATATTTCCCAATATATAAGTACTTTACTAGGTAACATTATTTTATATTTTTATAAATCTTTTAAAATACCTAGCTAAAATGAGACAGTTGAACCTCCCTATCTTCTACATTCAAGTTGGAATATTTTACTATGCTTGAAGAATTAAGAAAATCCAACCTCATACAAATGTATACTTGGAAAGGAGAATTTAAAAGTACTTAGGATAAGTATGGATATTATTTGATAGTATACTCGAATTCAATAAGAAGTAGTACCTAAATGTTAGTTGCAATGCAGAATCTGAAACCATACCAATAAACTTATTATGCTGTTACATTAAGTCCACTGGCCTATTTTGTGCTTTGAGTAGATCTTCCATCCCTGCATAATACACATTTTTCATTTAGAAAATATTGTTCACTGAGTTATTACTCAGCTCTTTCTAATGTTGACACATTTAATTTTTCAAAATTTAAAAACCACATTTACTGGGGTACCTGGGAGGCTCAGTGGGCTAAGCCTCTCCCTTCAGCTCAGGTCATAGTCTCAGGGTCCTGGGATGGAGCCCTGTATCAGGCTCTCTGCTCAGCGGGGAGCCTACTTCCCCCTCCCTCTGCCTGCCTCTCTGCCTACTTGTGTTCTCTCTCTCTCTCTGTCAGATAAATTTAAAAAATCTTTTTAAAAAACTGCATTTATTAATATAACCACTAACCTCATCAAAAAAAGTCTTCCTAAAGTGTTTGGAAAGTTGATCAAAATTTTACAAAATTCTAATTTTCATTTGAAAGCTCACTCTATCATTAGCAACAAATACTGTCAGGGGTGTTCCCTGAAATGACAGGCTCACTTTGCTCAAATTTGAGACAATGTTTGCCAAATAATCAAGTCTGAATAACCCTAGTTTGTCTGTCATTCTTTCATGTAGAAAACAGTATTCTATGAAACAGTGGCTGGTTCAGCTTGCAACTCAATCACTCAAGTTCTTTTCCTCTAAACAACCACCATACTTTGGTACTTTGACATGCTGCAGAAGTGTTTTATATCTGTTCCCCATTTTATCACATAGAATATTAAAGAGAGGACACTCAATGATCAAGATTTTACAAATTTACCAATGTTTACTGCTTCATGATAAAACATTCTTAGATGAAAAGACTTTTTAAATGTGGATACATTTTTCTTAATGTCTTGAAGAATGCAATAACTATTTGCACACTTTGGTGCCACTGCCTTAATTTGTGCTATGTACTTGTAGTTTTTATTTTTGTACCATCAGTATAAATGTCACTATAAAGAAAAAGGCAAATAAATATTAATATTTTTTAAAGTATTTTTACTTTGCAAACCCTCTGAAAGGACTTGGAGACCTCCAGAGATCTGTTCGCCACATTTTGAAAACCATTGGTTTAGACAATACAGGAAGTCTTAGGACTTCTTAATATCAAACTGACATCAGAATTCAGAATCCTTAACCTTTCAAGTAGAAAATGAACAGAAGAAATGGAATGTCAAGAGAGTTGAACACAAACTTTCTCATCACCAGCCAGTACTAGAATCTGAAATGCATCACTGACTGTACTGAGTGATGTTCTTACTCTT
This sequence comes from Mustela lutreola, assembly GCF_030435805.1. NCBI lineage: Eukaryota > Metazoa > Chordata > Mammalia > Carnivora > Mustelidae > Mustela > Mustela lutreola. The sequence goes on along the minus strand of NC_081295.1, from coordinate 104,749,618 downwards.
GTAGTTCAGTGAGGACAACTCTCCAACATCACAACGTAAATTAGTCAGGAACTGAATCCTTTCTTCCATTTGGTGGCATGTGACAATAAACCTACCAGATTCCCTTTTGTTTTTCCATTTACTGGTGAGGCCAGCCATGGCACTGAAGTAATCTTTCAATCATTTCCTATCATCTACCTATAAAGAGATTCAAAGATAAGCACCATAGAACACTTAAATTAATAATTACCAAATATAATGATGGGCTGACAACAACTTATACAATGGCAAGAGAAAGCATCTTTGAGGAGATAATATTTGATTTGAGCATCAAGACAGAGGAATAGCAAAATCATGGCAAGAAGGTCTGATGCAAATGTAAGAGCAAGTCCAAAGGATCTGAAGCAGGACCAAGTTTAGACTGTTTGAAAAACCAAAGGGTGAGCAATGTTGTTGAACACAAATGGTGACGGGGAAAGCATAATGGGTTGAGATTAGAAAGGGGTAATTAAGACCCAGTTCATGAGGCATGGGGAAGAATTTAAATGTTATTCTAAATGCAAGAGTAACCTATTACAGTATTTTAAGCAAGAAAATAAAATAATCTATTTTAAACAGAATCCAAAAGGCAAAGAGGCCATTCTAAATGTAATGTGTCCAGAAAACTAAAACCTGGATCTGGTAATTTAAAAAGGCTTAGCACTGGAATATATTAGACAATTTTAATGTATATGGTAGCCTGAATAGCACCCCCGAAAGATGTCTGTTTTCTAATCTCTGGAACCTGTAAATATGTTGTTATATGGAAGAAGAGACATCATAGATTTAATTCAGGCTAACAACCTTAATATAGGTTATTTCGGATTACCTATATGGTCCCAATGTAGTCACATGACCCATTAAAGCAGGGAACTTTCTTGGCTGGAAGCAGAAAAAAATGCAGCAGAAAAGGAACTCGGAGACATTTAAAGTGTGCAAAAGACTCAATACACCACTGCTGGTTTGAAGATAAAGAGGTAATGTGATGAGAAATGTAGACAACCTTAAGTCTAAGGAGCTGAGAAAGGCTCCCAACCGACAGTCCACAAAGATACAGGGGCTTCACTGCTAAAACCACAAGGAACTGACTTCTGCCAATAGCTTGAATGAGCTTGGAAACAGATTCTCCCCCAGAGCTCCAGTTAAGAGCCAAACTAGCTGACATCTTGAGGTTGATCCTGTAAAACCCAAAAAGAGAACCCAGGCATCTTGCCTAAAGAACTATGAGATAATAAATTTGTGTTATTTTAAGTTGTCATGTTTGCAGTAATTTTTTTATAGTGCCAATTGAAAGCTAATGAATATGATTTCATAGGTAAAGAGGAGTTAAAAAATAAAATAAAACTTAATAATTTTATTATAAACCTAAAGATGGCAAAGAGACTTTACTCATATCCCTGAGTCATAGTGTCTTAAATAAAATAAAATAGAAAAATAATCTCTGCATTTAATAAAACCAAGAAACATCTTTAAATCACAAAGTATAAAGAATACATAATGAAATTTGAACCAAATTTAGGAAAGACCATGAAAACTGCTAAATCTTGGAGAAGCTACAGGTTCCTTTAAAAGTTAAGTTAGTTGTCCAGAGAGGTCCTATTAAAAATTCTTTAATGGAGTGTCTGAATGCTAGGCTGGAAATGCAATGAAGGGCACTCAAAAAACAAGTCAATAGTCAAATCCTCTTTCTATTCGACTAGGTGACCATCTAATCCCATGCAAACTCCAAAGGATCCATCACAGCACCTCTGCTCAAGTCCCACACTAGCATAATGGGTTGAGAAAAGTATAATATATAAAGACATATGAAGCATAAACAATGAGAGAATAAGAAATCTTTGGAAAAACAATTTAGAATGTTTAAAAATATAACAAATTAAGGGAGACAAGTGATTAAAGAATATATGAGGAAAACAACCAAACTAGATACAACGTTACCTGGCAAAACTCAGGAAAGAAATTGATGATGACAATAAAACCATACAGAAATAAAGGACTTATTAGAAGTTGAAATAAATAAATTTAATGCTGCTAAAATAGGATAAGCCATAAAGTTAGACAAGCACACAAAATGAAATAGAAAAGAACACAAAGATAAAAGAAAATAGAAAGAACATGACAAATAAGGGCAATACAAAAAGAGCCATAATTGGTGTTTTGAAAGAAGAAATCTCAGCAAATGCAATCAAAATTTCAAATATTTTAAAAGAAAAACATTTTCTAAAAAAACCATATATGCTAATTAGAAAGAAATTCTAAATTTCACTTAAAATTATGTAAGGGGAGATGGCTCAAGATGGCAGTGTAGGAGTATCCTGAACTTATCTCCTCCCACAGACACAACAAATCTACAGCTATATATACAACAATTCCCTCTAGAAAAAAAAAAAAAAAAACCTGAAAACCAACAGAAACCTACACACACACATACACACACACACACACACACACACACAAATTAAATGGCCACACTGAAGTAAGCAGTAGAGGCAAAGAAGCACTCTCACCAACAATCTAACCCCTGGGAGTGGTGACCCATAGTCAGCCATCAGGAAAAATCTCATAAACACAAAACTTTTTCCAGAGGAGTGAAGGATCTGTGCACCACATTACCACATTAGGCACTTCAACCCTTAGGAATAGCACTGGAGAAATTAGCCTCCAAAATATGCAGTTTTGTAAACCAATGGGGTGGGGCACCTGGGTGGCCCATTCAGTTCAGTGGCAGCCAACTCTTGATTTCTGCCCAGATCATGATCTCAGGGTCCTGGGATTGAGCCCTGCAACAGGATCCTTACTCAGTGGGAAGTCTGCTTAAGGATTCTCCCTCTGCCTCCCACTGCCTCTTCCCTACTCATTTGCTGACTCTCTCTCTCTCTCCCTCCCTCTTTCTCTTAAATAAATATGGATATTCATAAAATGTTGGAGCTAGAATTGGAACAATGATTATAAAGATACTAGCTGGGCCTGAAAAAAGCACAGAACACTAAAGAATCCCTTTCTGAATAAAAGAACTATGATCTAAACAGGTTGAAATCAAAAAGGGTATTGCTGAGATACAGTGGAGGTTCTTACTGCTAGGATAAATGAGGCAGAAGGGAAAATAAGTGATATAGAAGATAAAATTACAGAGAATAAAGAAACTGGACAAAAGAGAAACAATAACCAAACTATGAGGGGAGGATCTGAAGATCAGTGATACCAAGAGCAAAATAATATTAGAATTATTGGGCTCCCAAAGGGAGAGGAAAGAGAGGGACGGGCAGAACATATATTTGAGCAAATTATAGTGAGAACTTCCCTAATCTGGGGAAGGAAACAGGAATTCAAGCATAGGAGGAACAGAGAACGCCCCCCTGCCCCACTTAAAATCAATAAAAATAGATCAACACCCTGATATATAATAGTGAAACTTGCAAATTTCAGAGATAAAGGGAAAATTCTAAAAGCAGCTTGATATAAGAGATCCTTAATCTACAAGAGAACTTAGACTGGCAGCAGACCTGTCCATAGAAACCTGGCAGACCAGAAAAGGTTGGCATGATATATTCAGAGTACTAAATGAGAAAAACATGCAACAAGAATACTTTATCCAGCAAGGCTGTCACTCAGAAAAGAAGGAGAGATAAAGAACTTTTAGGAAAAACAGAAACTAATTAGGAGAATTTGTGCTCAATAAACCAGTCTTGCAAGAAATTTTAAAGAGGAGCCTGTAAGTGAAGAGAGTGCCCAAAAGTAACATAGACCAGAAAGGAACAAAGACAGACAGCAACAGTGATTTTACAGGTAATACAATGGCACTAAATTCATATCTTTCAATAGTTACTCTGAATGGAGTAGGCTAAATGGTCCAATCAAAAGACACAGGATATCAGACTAGATAAAAAAGCAAGGCCCACTGATACGCTTTCTACAAGAAACTCATTTTAGACCTAAAGAAACCTCCACACAATAAGTGAAGGTGGAGAACCATTTATCATGCTACATCAAAAGAAAGCTGGACTAGCAATCCTGATATCAGAAAAATTAGATTTTAAACTAAAGACTATAGTAAGGGATGAAGAGGTACATTATATCATTCTTAAAGGGTCTATTGAACAAGAAAACATAACAATTATAATTATTTATGCTTCTAACATTGATACAGCCAATTATATAAATCAATTAACACCAAAATCAAAGAAACACATTGATAATAATACAATAATAGTAGGGGACTTTAACACCATACTCACAGCAATAGACAGATCATCTAAGCAGAAGATCAATAAGGAAATAAAGGCTGCAAATGACACAATGGGCAAAATGGATGTCACAGATATATAGAGCATTCCATCTTAAAGCAACAAAATACACATTCTTCTCCAGTGCACATGGAACATTCTCCAGAGCAGATCCCACATTGAGTCACAAATAGGTCTCAACTGGTATGAAAAGATTGGGATTATTCCCTACATATTTTTAGACCACAATGCTTTGAAACTAGAACTCAATCGAAAGAGGACATTTGGAAGGAACTCAAATACTTGCAGATTAAAAAGCATCCTACTAAGGAATGAATGGGTCAACAAGGTAATTAAAGAAGAATTTAAAAAATTCACAGAAACAATGAAAATCAAAAGCTGTTCAAAACCTTTGGGATGCAGCAAAGGTGGTCCTAAGAGGGAAGTACATTGCAATAGAAGCCTTTGTAAAGAAACTAGAAAAGTCTCAAATACACAGACTAAACTTATACCTAAAAGAGCTGGGGAAAGAACAGCAAATAAAGCCTAAACCAAGCAGGAGATGAGAAATTATTAATAAAGATTAAAGCAGAAATCAATGAAATAAAAACCCAAAGAATGGTAGAAAGATCAATGAAACTAGAAGCTGGTTCTTTGAAAGGATTAAAAAGATTGATAAACCCCTATCAAGACTTTTCAAAAGAGAGAGAGAGAGAGAGAGAAAGGACCCAAATCAATAAAATCATGAATGAAAGAGAAGTGATCACAACAATTCCCAGGAAATAAAATTTTAAGAACATATTATGAGCAACTATATGCCAACAAATTAAGCAATCTTGATGAAATGTATGCATTCCTAGAGACATATAAACTACCAAACTGAAACAGGAAGAAACAGAAAACCTGAACAGACCCATAACCAGCAAGGAAACTGAAGCAGTAATCAAAAAATTTCCCAACGAAGAGTCCAGGGCCAGATGGCTTTCCAGGGTAATTCTACCAACCATTTAAAAAACTAATACACTGTGCATATTTATTGTGTACTTTCTATCATATTCTATTCTTTAGAAAAACACAAATCTGGTTTTTAATCCTGGTTCTCTATTTATTGACTGGGCAAAACTGGTAATTTACTTAAAGATTCTAAGAAAATCCTTAATTTCATCATCTATTAAAAGGAGAAGTCAGGGCACATGAGTGGCTCAGTCAGTTAAGTGTCTACCTTCAGCTCAGGTCATGATCCTGTGGTCCTGGGATCAAGCCCCACACTGGGCTTTCTGTTCAGCAGGAAGTGTTCTTCTCCCTCTCTGTCTGCTGCTCCCCCTGCTTGTTCTCTCTCTCTCTCTCTCTCTCTCAAGTAAATGAGTAAAATATTTAAAATAAAATAAAATAAAATAAAATAAAATAAAAATAAAATGAGTGAGTATTAGCACCATAAGGTTATTTTAAGAATAAAATGAGTAGGGAAATGACTTAATGGAGAGAGGACAATATTGAATAAACTATATTCATATTAATAGTGAAAAAAGTAGCAACAACAGTGGAAGTTGTACTAGTGGTAGAAGTAGCAGTGAGATAGCATAGTTAGAGCAAAAGTTATTATAATTTTACATGATTTTTGGTAAAATACTTTGGATGTGTAAGCCTCTTTTTTCACTAATAAAATAGTTTTGATTTGGTTTAACATTAATATCTTAGAAAAAATTATTCAACTTTCATTGTTCTGGTTCAGTCATATGATGCAAAGTACATGTGACTTTGTTCATTAAAAATGTTTAAGATTTTATATTATATTACCATTTAGTCAAAGTAAATAAATGAATGTGTATTTTCAAAAAAAAAAAAAAAAGGAACTAATACCTATCCTTCTGAGTCTGTTTCAAGAAATAGAAATGGAAGAAACACTTCCAAAATCATTCCATGAGGCCAGCATTACCTTGATCCCCAAACCAAAAAAAGACCACATCAAAAAGGAGAATGACAGACCAATATCCCTGATGAACATGGATGCAAAAATTCTCACCAAAATACTAGCCAATAGGATCCAATAGTACATTAAAAGGATTATTCATCATGATCAGGTGGGATTTATTCCTGGGTTGCAAGGGTGATTCACCATTCACAAATCAAAAAATGTGACATATCACATTAATAAAAGAAAGACAACCATAAGATCCTCTTAATTGATGCAGAAAAAGCATTTGACGAAGTACAGCATCCTTTCTTGATCAAAACTCTCCACAGCATATGGATAGAGGGTGCACACCCTCATAAAAGTCATCTGTGAAAAACCTACAGTATATATCATTTTCAAAAGGGGAAAAACTGAGAGCTTTTTCCCCTAAGGTCAGGAACATGACAGGGATGTCCACTATGACCACTGCTATTCAAGATAATACTAGAAGTCCTAGCCTCAGCAATCCAACAACAAAAAGAAATAAAAGGCATCCAATTTGGCAAAGAAGAAGTCAAACTCTCACTCTTTGCAGATTGCTAGAACTCTTACAGGAATTCAGTAAAGTGGCAGGATATAAAATCAGTGCATAGAAATTAGTTGTATTTCTCTACACCAACAATGAGACAGAAGAAAGAGAAATTAAAGATTCAATCCCATTTACAATTGCACCCAAAACTCTATGACACCTAGGAATAAACCTAACCAAGAGGTAAAGGATCTGTACTCCATAAACTACAGAACAGTTACAAAAGAAACTGAGGAAGACACAAAGAAATGAAAAAACATCCCATGTTCATGGATTGGAAAAATATTGTTAAAATGTCTATGTTACCTAGAGCAACCTACACATTCAATGCAATCCCTATCAAAATACCATTGACATTTTTCACAGAACTGGAACAAATAATCCTAAAATTTGTATGGCATCAGGAAAGACCCCAAATAACCAGAGGAATGTTGAAAAAGAAAACCAAAGCTGATGGCATCACAATTCTGGACTTCAAGCTCTATTACAACACTGTAATCCCCAAGACAGTATGGTACTGGCACAAAAACAGACACATGGGTCAATGGAACAGAATAGAAAACTCAGAAGTAGACCCTCAACTCTATGGTCAGCTAATCTTCAACAAAGCAGAACATCCAATGGAAAAAGGACAGTCTCTTCAACAATGCTGTTGGGAAATTGGACAACCACATGTAGAAGAATGAAAATGAACCACTCCTTACACCACACATAAAAATAGACTCAAAATGGATGAAAGACCTAAATGTGAAACAAGACTTCATCAAAATTCTAGAGGGGAACATAGGCAGCAACCTCTTTGACCTAAGCCACAGCACCTTCTTTCTAAACACATCACCAAGGCAAGGGAAACAAATGCAAAAATGAACTATTGGGACTTCAAAAATGAACTATTGGGACTTCATCAAGGTCAAAGCTTTTGTACAGCAAAAGAAACAGTCAACAAAACTAAAAGGCAGCCTATGAAAAAGGGGAAGATATTTGCAAATAACATAGCAGTTAAAGGGCTAGTATCCAAGATCTATAAAGAACGTATCAAGCTTAGGGCACCTGGGTGGCTCGGTGGGTTAAAGCCTCTGCCTTTGGCTCAGGTCATGATCCCAGGGTCCTGGGATCGAATCCCACATCAGGCTCTCCACTCAGCAGGGAGCCTGCTTCTCTGTCCCTCTCTGCCTGCCTCTCTGCCTACTTGTGATCTGTCTGTCAAATTAATTAATTAATTAATTAATTAAATCTTTAAAAAAAAAAAAAAAGAACGTATCAAGCTCAACACTCAGAAAACAAATAATCCTGTCAAAAAATGGGCAGAAGAATGTCCCACATCACTTGGCATCATGGAAATACCACCTCACACCAGTCAGAATGGCTAAAAATAATCGCTGGGGAAATGACAGATGTTGGTGAGGATGTGGAGAAAGGGCAACCCTCTTATACTGCTGGTGGGAATATAAGTTTATATAGCCTCTCTGGAAAACAGTATGAAGATTCCTCAAGAACTTAAAAATAGAGCTACCCTAGGAGTGCTCGCTTCGCCAGCACATATACTACCCTAGGACCCAGCAACTACACTGCTAGGTATTTAACCCCAAAGATACAAATGTAATCATCTGAAGGGGCACCTGCACCCTAATGTTTATAGCAGCAATGTCCACAATAGCCAAACTATGGAAAGAGCCCAGATGTCCATCAACAGATGAATGGAGAAGGAAGATGCGGTATATACATACAGTGGAACATTACTCAGCCATCAGAAATAATTAATAAACATTTACATTGACATGGATGGAAATGGAGGGTAGTATGTGGAATAAAATAAGTCAACCAGAGAAAGACCATTATATGGTTTCATTCATATGTGAAATATAAGAAACAGTACAGAGGACCATAGAGGAAGAGGGGAAAACTGAATGGGAAGTCATCAGAGGAGAAGAAAAACCATGACAGACTCTTAACTATAGGAATGAAACTGAGGGTTGCTGGAGGGGAGGTCAGTAAGGGGATAGGGTAATTGGGTAATGGGCATTAAGGCAGGCACACAATGTGATGAGAACTGGGTATTACATGCAGTTGCTGAATTACTGAATTCTACATCTGAAACTAATGATGTGCTATATGTTGGCTAACTGAATTTAAATAAATTTTTAAAAAAGAATAAGGGATGGGAGAATAAAAAATAAATAAATAGATCAGTCGATCAATCAATCAAAAAAAAAAAAAAAACACACACACACACACACAAGAGAACCAATGGGCCTTATGAAGGAGAAACAAAATTCTAGGGAATGAAGAGTCCATACCTACATGTACAGAATCATTGTCTCTGGAACCTGGGATAAAAGCATCAAATTGAAAAGCCACTAGATCACACATGAAGATTCATTTGCTAACATTAAGGCCTCTGTGGGATGGCAAAAGCCTAAAGTGACTCTCTCCAAGGACAGATGAGCTGGTATGTGCCATCTCTGGCACTTTTCTTCTACCTTGCTAGTACTGGCCAAAGTGCTCCCTCCCTCCACATGGTTGGTGCCAGCACAGATGGATGCAATTTTTGCATTCTAACCTGCTAGCACCAATGAGAAAATACACTGCCCCTCCATGCAGCTCAGATGGCTGCCATCTAACCAGGTGGGTAATACCACAACAATCTGTGTGCTCCCATGACCACCACCAGACCTGTTAGCACCTCGCCCCACTGAGTTTCTTCCACAACGAGTGCCAGATCAGTGAGTATGTAGAGTTCTTACAGGGAATGCCCTTTGAGTGCCTAAATCTGGTGATCAGGGGGCATTATGTTTCTGGGATCCATGATCAAAGAGACAGTGTGAGAGACAACCAAGAAAAAAAAATTTTAAATTAAATAAGGTTCATTTCCTACATAAGCCCACTCCTTCAAGATTGGGAGAGACAGCTACTTCACCTCACACCTAGGCATACATTCAGAGTCAAGCAATGTGAGGAAACAGACGATATGGTACAAATGAAAGAACAAATAAAACCACAGGGAAAAAGAAAATCTTAATGAAACAAAGATAAGTAATTCATTTGATAATGAGTTCTAAGTAGTGTTTATATAGTTACTCACTGAACTATGAAAAAGACATGGATGAACACAGTAAGAACCTCAACACAGAGACAGAAAATATAATAAAGGACCAAACAGAAGTCACAGAGTTGAAGAATACAAAAACTGAACCAAAAAGTACACTAGTAGTGCTCAACAGCAGACTAGATGAAAAAGAAACCCAGTAAGTGGTTTGGAAAATAAAGAAGTAGAACTCACCTAGAGCAGAAAAGAAAGAAAGACAGACAGAAAGACAAGCAAGAAAGGAAGAAAAAAAGAAAGAAAGAAAGATGGATGAAGATAAGAAACCTTCAGAACACTATCAATGATAGCATGTTAATATGTGCATTATAAGGGTTCCAGAAGGAGAAGGGACAGAGAAAGTTTCAGAAAGCTTACATGAAGAAATAATGGCTGAAAACTTTCTAACCTGGGGGAACGAAACAGACATTCAGATCCAGGAAACCCAGAGATCCAAACAAGATGAACTCAAAGAGACCAACACCAAAAAAACTACATTGGACTCCTGAACAGCACAAGGGTTAGTAACTCCAAAACCCCATGTAGTCAAAAATCCACATGTCACTTAATTCCTAATAGTTTACTGTTGACCAGAAGCCTTACAGATAACATAAAAAGTCAATTAGCACACATCTCATATGTTATATATATTACATATTATAGTCTTATAATAAAGTAAACTAGAAGAAAGTAATGTTATTAAGGAAATCATAACTATGGAAAAATACATTTATAGTACTGTACTTATCAAAAAAGTCTGGATGTATGTGGACATACACGGCACAAAACCATGTTGTTCAAGGGTCAGCTGTATAATTACAATGTCAAAAGTTAAAGGGAAAATCTTAAGTGAGAGAAAAACAGCTTATTACAAAAAAAGAACCCACATAAGACAGAAATCAGTAGATTTCTCAGCAGTAATTTTGCAGGCAAGAAGAAAGTGGCATGATGTATTCAAGGTACTGCACAGAAAAAATTTCCAGTCAAGCATACTCTACTTGATAAAGTTATCATTCAGAACTTAAGGAGAAATGAAGAGCTTTTAAGACAAGCAAAAAGCTAAATAAGTTCTTCACCTCTAAAGCAATCTTACAAGAAATATTAAAGGGACCTCTTCATGATGAAAAGAAAAGGTACTAATTAGTAAAGTAAACATACAAAAGCAAAAATCTTATTGGTAAACATACAATAAAAGTAGTGAATTAATTACTAATAAAGCTATTAGGGAAGTTAAAAATAAAAGTAGTAACATGGGGCGCCTGGGTGGCTCAGTGGGTTAAGCCTCTGCCTTCAGCTCAGGTTAAGATCCCAGGGTCCTGGAATTGAGCCCCATATCAGGATCTCTGCTCAGCAGGGAGCCTGCTTCCCCCTCACTCTCTGCTTGCTGCTCTGCCTACTTGTGATCTCTGTCTGTCAAATAAATAAATAAAATCTTAAAAAAAAATAGAAGTAGTAACAATAAATATAACTGTAGTAATTAGTTAAAGGATATACAAAATAAAAAGATATATAATGTGACATCAAAAACACAAAACTTGGGGTTTGCTAAAAATTCAGTTTAAGAATAAATTCAAACTTAACTTGTTATCAATTTAAAATAGACTATTTGCATGTATATGCTTATATATTTGAGCTTCATGGTAGCCATAAACAAAACCTATAGTAAATACACAAAAGATAATAAATAAGGAATTTAAGTAATACACTGTAGAAAGTCATCAAACAAGGAAGAAAGCAAAAGATGAGAAAAGGACAGAGACAAACTATAAAACACACAGAAAACAATTAAGACAAACTATAAAACACACAGAAAACAATTAACAAAATGGCAATAAGTACATACCTATCAATAATTATTTTACATGTAAGTAGACTAAATACTCTAATCAGAAAACATAGTAGCTAAATGAATAGGGGAAAAAAGATCCATCTGTATGTTGCCTACAAAAAACTCACTTCAGATGTAAGGACACACACAGACTGAAAGTGAGGGGATAGAAAAAGATGTTTCACGCAAATGGAAACCCAAAGAAAGCTGGGAAAGCTACACTTATATCAAACAACATAAATCTTAAAACAAAGACTAATAAAAGACAAAGATAGGCACTGCATAATGATAAAGGGGCCAATCTACCACGAAGATAGAACATTTGTAAATATATGTGCACCCAACAGAGAAATATATAAATATGCAAAGGAAATAGTAATAGACCTAAAGGGAGAATAATAGGGACTTTAATATCCTATGTGCCCACTGGATAGCTTACCTATATGAAAATAGATTTCTAGTTGAAACCACTCTCCTTAAATCACACACTAGACCAAAGACATAGGAAACAATCTATTCAAAAACAGCAGCATACATGTTCTTCTCAAGTACACATGGAATATTCTCCAGGATAAATTATATGTTAAGACACAAACAAGTCTCAAAATAATTCAAGAAGGGGCGCCTGGGTGACTCAGTGGTTAAAGCCTCTGCCTTCAGCTCAGGTCAGGGTCTCACCGTCTTGGGACCAAGCCCTGCACCAGGCTTTCTGCTCAGCAGGGAGCCTGCTTTCCCCCTCTCTCTCTGCCTGCCTCTCCACCTCCTTGTGATCTCTCTCTCTGTCAAATAAATAAATAAATAAAATCCTAAAAAAAATAAAATTTAAAAATTAAAAAAATAATAATTCAAGAAGACTGAAATCATGTCCAGTTTCTATTCTGAACATAATGGTAAGAAAACAGAAATCAATGAAAGAAAAAAATTGGAAAAATTACAAATATGGGGAAATTAGCAACATGCTACTAAGCAAAGTCAATAACAAAATCAAATGAAAAGTCATAAAATACTTTGAGACAAATGAAAATGGAAATACAACATACCAAAATCTGAGATGTAACAAAAACAGTTCTAAAAAGGAAGATTATACCATCACAAGCTGACCTCAAGAATCAAGAAAAATCTCAAAGAACAATCTAACTTTACATCTAAAAGGTACTAAGAAAAAAAACAAATAAATTAGAAGGAAGGAAACACTAAAGATCAAAGCAAAAATAAATGAAAAAGACATTTAAAAAGACAAAAGTAAAGATCAATGAAACTAAGAGATGGTTCTTTGAAAATACAAACAAAATTGATAAATCCCTGGCTTGACTCAGAAAGGAAAAAAGAGAAAAGGCTCACATAAAATCATATTTATAGAGGAATTACAACTGATACTAAAGAAATATAAAGGCTTTTGAGACATTACTATGAAGAATTACACGGCAACAAAGTAGACATCCCAGAAAAATGGATAAATTCCTATAAACACACAATCTTCCAAAACTTAATCATAAAGAAATAGAAAGTCTTAATAGTCTATTAAGGAGATTGAATCAGTAATCAAAAACCTCCCAGTAAGAGTCAAGGATGAGATGGCTTGATACTGGTGAATTCTATCTACCAAACATTCAAAGAACATTTAATACCTATACTCAAATGCTTCCAAAATATTTAAAAGGTGGGAACGCTTTCAGACTCTTTTTACATAGCTGGACTTACCCTGATACCAAATTCAGATAAGGACATTACAAAAAATAAAAATTAAAAAAAAATTATAAGGTAATATCCTTGAGGAACAGGGATGTAAAAATCTTCAACAAAATATTAGCAAATGAATTCAACAATATATTAAAAGAATCCACAACCATAATCAAGTGAGATCTATTCCAGGGATACAAGAATATTTTCAAAATCTGCAAACCAATCAATGTCATATACCACACTGACAAAATAAAGGATAAAAATCCTATATGGTTATCTCAATAGATGCCGAAAACCATTTCACAAAATCCAACATCCACTTATAATGAAAACTCTAAAAAGAGTAGGTATAAACAAAGTGTAACCAAAATAAAGGCAATAGATGACAAACCCACAGTTATCAGCATCTCCAGGTGAAAAGCTGAAAACTTTTCCTTTAGGATCAAGAAGAAAAGGATGACAACTCTCACCATTTTCATTTAGCACAGTATTATAAGTCTTTGCCAGAGCAATTAAAAAAATAAGTAAAAGGCATCCAAATTATAAAGGAAGAAGTAACTATTTGCAGGTGACATGATTTTGCATTTAAAAAAAACAAAAGACTTGATCATAAAACTGTTATGTTTTATGAAAACATACATAAAAGAATGTTTATTGGAATTCCTGGGTGGCTCAGTGGGTTAAAGCCACTGCCTTCGGCTCAGGTCATGATCTCAGGGTCCTGGGATGGAGCCCCGCATTGGGCTCTCTGCTCGGTGGGGAGCCTGTTTCCCCCTCTCTTTCTGCCTACCTCTCTGCCTGTTTGTGATCTCTGTCAGATAAATAAATAAACTCTTAAAGAATTTTTTTTTAAAAAAACAAGAATGTTTAGGGATGCCTGGGTGGCTCAGTCGGTTAAGCATCTGCCTTCAGCTCAGGTCATGATCCCAGCCTCCTGGGATCGAGTCCCACATCAGGCTCCTTGCTGCGCAGGGAGCCTGCTTCTCCCTCTGCCTCTGCCTGCCTCTCTGTTTGTACTCTATCTTTCTGACAAATAAATAAATAAAGTCTTTAAAAAAATAAGAATGTTTATTAAATTTGTAATTCAATAAATTCAATAAAGCTGCATGATAGAAAGTCAATATATAAAAATCCATTCCATTTTATACATTAACAACAAGCTATCAGAAATTATGAAAATAATCACATTTATAAATATATCAAAAAGGAAAAAAATACCTAAGAATAAATTTAGCCAGGAAGTGAAAGACCTGTACACTGAACACTTTAAGAATGATGAATGAGGGGCGCCTGGGTGGCTCAGTGTGTTAAGCCACTGCCTTCGGCTCAGGTCATGACCTCAGGGTCCTGGGATCGAGTCCTGCATGGGGCTCTCTGCTCAGCAGGGAGCCTGCTTCCCTTCCCCTCTCTCTGCCTGCCTCTCTGCCTACTTGTGATCTCTCTCTGTCAAATAAATAAATAAAATCTTTAAAAAAAAAAAAGAGTGACAAATGAAGTTGAAGAAAACACAAAAAAATAGAAAAATATTCTATGTTCATGGATTAGAAGAATCAATATTGTTAAAATTTCCAATACTCAAAGCAATCTACACTCAAGGTATCCCTATCAAAATTCAGATGACATTTTTCACAGAAATAGAACAAAAACAATCCTAAAATCTATTTGGGCCCATACAAGATCCCAAATAGCCAAAGCAAATTTGAGAAAGAAGAACAAAGCAGGAGGAATTATGCTCCTGGATCTCAGACTATATTACAAAGTTATAGTAATCAAAACAGTATGGTTTGGGCACAAAAACTGACATACAAATCAATGGAATAGAACAGAGAGCCCAGAAATAAACCCACGGTTATATGGTCAATTACCTATGACTAAGGAAGCAAGAATACACAATACAGAAAAGAGAGTCTCTTTAATAAATGGTGCTGGGAACACTCAACAGCCATAGGCAGCAAAATGAAACTGGACCACTATCTTACACTATACCCATAAATTAATTCAAAATGGATTAAAATGGATTAAAGACCTGAATGCAAGTTCGGAAATCATAAAACAAGAGAAAAAAAAGAGGTGGTAAGCTCCTTAACATCATTCTCAGTAGTATATTTTTGGATCTGACTCCACAGACAATGGTAATAGTAGCAAAAATAAACAATAGGACAACATCAAACTAAAAAGCTTCTACACAGCATAGTAAACCAACAAAATAAAGACAGCTCACAGAATGGGAGATGATGATCATTATTATTAAAACAAATGATCTGATTAAAAAATGGGCAGAGACCCTGAATAGATGTTAAAAAAAAAAAAAAAGATGTACAGATTGCAATCAGTACATGAAAAGATGCTCAACATCACTCATCATCAGGGAAACACAAATCAGAGCCACAATGAGATAACACCATCCATAACAGTCACAATGACTATTAGTACAAGGAATAAGTATTGATCAAGATGCGAAGAAAAGGGAAACCTCCTACACTGTTGTTTAAAATGTAACTTGGTGCATCTTCTGTGGAAAACATTATGGAGATTCCTCAAAACTTTAAAAATAGAAATGCTATATGATCCAGAAAATTCACATTTGGGTGTTTAGCCAATGAAAACAAAAACATTAAATCTAACTGAATTATGCATCCCTATGTTCACTGTGGCATTATTTACAATAGGTAAGAGATTGAAACAACCTAAATGATTATTAACAGATGAACAAACAAGGAAGATATGGTGTGTGTATGTGCATATATGTGTATATATATACATATATATATTATGTATATTATAATATACATTATTATTATATATTATATTATATATATATTGTTCATCCATTAATAAGCATTTAGGTTGTTTATATATATGTGTATATATATATATGTTTATATATGTGTGTGTGTGTGTGTGTGTGTGTATATATATATATATATATATATATATAATGTAATGATACTCAGCCATAAAATAGAATGAAATATTGTCATTTGTGACAACATGGATGGACCTAGAGCGTATTAAGCTAAGTAAATAAGTCAGACAAAGAAAAATACTGTATTATTTCACCTATGTATTAAATCTAAAAAACAAAACAAACAAAACCCACAGATACAGAGAATAGAATTGTAGTTGCCAGGGGATGGAGTGGTTGTAGGAGTGAATGAAATGGGCAAAGGAGATTAAGAAGTACAAACTACCAGTTATAAAATAAATAAGTCATGGAGATGTACAGCATGAGACTATAGTCAATAATATTGTATTGCATATTTCAAAGCAGCTTAAGAGGGTAGATCTTTGAAATTTCTCATCACAAGAAAAAGGGTTTTTTGTAACTTTGTGTGAGTACTGTTGGGAGGTAATGAGACTTATGATAATCATTTCACAATGTATACATATATTTAATCATTATGTTGTACATCTGATGCTAATATAATGTTATATGTCAATTATATTTCAATAAAAGAATTTCTAAGAATGAGCAATGTCTAGATAACCTGATGAAATTGCTAAACTTTATGGGAAAAATATACCTTATGAATATCTAGGAAATAAAAATTAATCACCAATAATGAGCAAAACTTAGTCTGCCTTAAAATTTCTGCAAAGAATTTTATTTCACAGATGGGAAAGAGTAAATCAGTATTTATGGAGTCTGAGAAAAAGCAGTATCTGTAATATCTACCTTTAACACCTAATTTGTCATTCACTTAAAAGGCAGCAGTTGTTTTCAGATAAGCAAAAGTTTAGAAATTAAAATAGTCATGAATTCTTTTTTAAAAAAGAAGTCCACTCAATGACAAAAATATAATTAATCAACAGATCAAATAAAGAATCAAAGAATTCAGATATTGGAGAGTTATAAGGAACTGACAATGAACACTAAATATATTTAAGTACATAACTAAGAAAGATAAACTATGAGAATTACAGCAGCTAAATATAATAAAAATCTATAACCCTAATAATGAAAAAAATAGTGTGACAAAAATCCAGAAGTAGACAAAGATAAGCAAGAGATAAAAATGTACAGACTTATGATTTTATTAAATTTCATAAGAGGGAATCCAATGATAATGTTTAAGTTCGATTACATTATTAAAGAATAAGAATAGCCTATAAACATTCCAAATATATTAAGAGAAAATACAGATACATGTAGACACATAACACCAAAGAAAATACTGATGACACGGCAAAAGATATTTAACAAAAACAGAGACTTCCCCTTACAAAAGTATGGTGGCATAGACATTCTGGAAAAAAAAAATCAATAAAATGTTCATAGATGCCAAAAATAATTGACAAGATTTACTCTAAATCATAACGAAGTTCATACAAAAGTAAAAGACCATCTCAGCGTCCCCCTTCCCAACCCAAAAAGAAGCCAAAACCACCGAGTTAAAAGTGCTCCAGAGCCATGACTACCCTAGATGTTTCTAAATACAGGAAACCTAGGACCGGAGTTCTAATATTCATGTCAGGGACAGAAGATGGGGCCGTGGGCCCATGCAAGGCAGGACACTAGGCTCCTAGACTGCTCTACTGAGAGCTAGGGCCCTCAAAGCCTGCTCTTTCAGTAAAAGGATAAGCTAGAATTTAACCAGCTAGCCAAGGGAATGTAAGAGTAAATGTATCTGCTTTAGTCTCATACATTTAGGTAATAACAACCAAAGAGAATTCATAACCATAGCTCTCCCTTCAAATTGGTTTAGTGATCCCCAACCAAAACCATAACTTAAAGTGACACAGGGACTACAGTACTGTGGCAATCACACAGATAAAAAACAAATGTAGGAACAGACCTTATAATCAGATTTTAGTACTCTCAGACATTAAGATCAGTCAGAAACAGGGCACGTGGGTGGCTTAGTTGGTTAAGTAAGTAGCTGCCTTTGACTGAGGTCATGATCCTGAGTCCCAGGACGGAGTTCTGCATTGGGCTCCCTGCTCAGGAGGGAGTCTGCTGCACCTCTGACTCATCCCACTCTTGTGCGCGCTCTCTCTCTCTCTCTCCTCCTCTCTCAAATAAATACAATCTTTAAAAAAAATTCTTGAAGATTAGTCAGAAACGAGTATAAAAAGGAAGTTTCCAAAATATAAAGAAGAACAAAATGACATCAGTGAAAGTCAGCAGAATTATCAGCAGAATTATCACCACAAAGATTTCAGCTATTGAAATGATCAAATCAAACTGCAAAAATAATTTTTAAAAATATTGAAAGAAATTAAGAGGAAGCAAAATATTTTGAAAGTACTTTTATAATCTTTATTTTGTGACAGGCATTGTTGTAAATGCTTTATCTCTATGTATTTACTCATTTAATCCTCAACAACTCCAAAGTTGTTTCCTCATCCAATTTTATGGATGAGGAAATCAGAGTTTAGAGAAGTCAAGATGATGAAGTTCTAGAACCTAGGTGAGGTTCGGTGGGCTGAGGTCCGGGGCTGATGACCAAGAAAGAATTCTTGAGACATCTTTGGTGCAAAATGGTGGTTTATTAAAGCACGGGGACAGGACCCGTGGGCAGGAAGAGCTGCTGCCCCGGGTTGTGAGGGTAGGCATGTTATATACCTTGCGGTTGGGGGAAGGGGAGGGGAAGAGATGGGAGGTTTCAACAGAGTCTTCACATGTTAGGGAGGGCCTACAAGGTGCCGGGGGGAGGCCTTGCCCTTATGGCTTGATCAATGTCGTCTTTAGGTCAGGCACTAACATCAAGATAGTTGGGAGATTCTTGGTGGGGTATTATGATCCTGCTATCATTTACATTCCCTTCTACCTCAGTCTCCTCCAGTTTATGGTGGGAGGGAGACTTCAGGAACCGAGAGTTATTTGCCTCTGGAAATTTGTGCTATTGATAAGGTAACCTCCCTGTTTAGGTCTCTAGGACATCTGTAGAGCAAGGGAGATTCCTGTCCTGCAGGATTGCGATCCCTGCAAGTTAACTATTTATCGTTTTATGGCAGTCAGGGGTGCCTGAGGAATGCTGAATGCTACACATATGGAGGGGAGCGGGTGAAGAGGGGGTGCAAGGTGCCAGCTTTTGCTCTGTCCTCAGCCAGCCTCCTGCTCCCTCATCAAAGAAACTTGCCCTAATTTACATAGCATAAGTTGTGGTACTAGAATCCAAATCCAAGGAATTTGGCTGCAGAATCTGTGCTAACAATTACGTTGTAAGCAAGGATTAAACATAATCAACAACTGACTGGCCTACTTAAAAAAAAAAAAAAAAAAAAAGGACTAGTAAGCTGAAAATATAATAATCAAAGGTTAAAACTCAATGATGAGTTAAACTGCAGATTAGATACAGCCAAAGAGAGAATTAGACCTGCAAGATAAAGCTAAATCATTAATCAGATTGCATTAGAGAGAGATTAAAAAATGTAAACCAACGTTTAAGAAACATGGAAGAAATAGATTTAACTGTCTAGTAGCTATCTCAGATGAAGAGAATAAAGTGGAATAAAAACACTGTTTAAAGAGAAAACAGCTGAGAATTGTGTAGAACAAATAAAAACAAACAAATCTACAAACTCAGAAAGAACCAAAAATCTCATATTGCATATAAACAAATAAAGAAAGAAACAATGAGAATGACAAAATGCTAATTTTTGAGCTATAGAGAGGACTGGGAATAAGGATAGCCTAATTATTGGCTTCTCTTTTATTGTATTTTGCATTTGAATTGTCTCATTAATGAAGCAAAAAGTAAACATTTGGAAACATATTGCTTCAGTCACAAAAAGGCTCCTAAAAGCACCAAGAGGAAAAGGACTATACTTAAAATGAACAACAATTAGGCTGTTCATTAATTTCTCCACAGCAATACTGAAAGCCAATGTTTATGAAACATGGCTTTGAACAATGAAAGCCAGTGTTCTAACAATATCTTCAAACTGTTGGGACAAATTAATGGTCAGCCAAGAACTTTGCAACTTACTAAATTTTTATTACAGTGCTATGTTTTTTATAATCACATTTTCAGACACGACAAAATGAAAAATGTAAAACCAACAGACTCTCACTAACGAAATTTAAACAATGTTGAACAACGTACTTCAGTAAGAAATAAAACAATCTCAGAAGAAAGGTGAGCAAAGAAAGCATGTGGATAAAAATTAAGCAGTGACCATTTAAAAAAATAAGTACAGTAACTTCCCCTTACCTGCAGATGACGATGTTCCGAGACCCCCAGAGATGCCTAAAACTGTGGATAGAACCAAACCCCAGATATACTATGTTTCTTATGCATATATACTTCTGATAAATTTTAATTTCTAAATTAGACACTGTAAGAGATCAACAATAATTAATAATAAAACAGAACAATATACTGTGATACAAGTCACGTGAATGTTCTATTTCTCTCTCTCAAAATATTTTATGGTACAAACTCATCCTTCTTTTGTGATCATGTGAATAAAATGCCTGTGTGATGAGAAAAAGTGAGGTGAATGGTATAGGCACTGTGAGATAGCGTTAGGCTACCACTGATCTTCTGCCTTATCAGGGATCATCTGTTTCTGCACAGCATTCAACTGCCGGTAACTAAAACCATGGAAAGCTGACCGCAGATAAGGGAGAACTACTGTAATATTGCTTAAATTAGCAGATAAAAATAGGGGCAGAGGATTTCTGCTTCTGAAAATTAAAGAGTGGCTTATAAAGGTCTCTGATTAAATATATTTCAATTTAAAAAAAAAGAAAAAGTAACAAGAAAATTTGGAGGGAAAAACACAAAACAGTTGCTTGGAGAGTAATGGAGTTGAGGGGCTGGCTACCTTGAAGTAAACTTGATATCCCTACTACTTTTCCCCTGGAGACATTTGCCAATTCCTAAATGGCTTGGGGCTAGCAGACCAAGTAAAAGTGGTGACTCAAGTGTCAGCAATCTCAACAGGTTAGGCAGACAAAAAACTGAAGATCAATGATGGGCATCTAGAACATGAGGGGTTATGGTCCCAGAGAAAAGCCAAATGAGAATAATAAGGCTAACTTTCCAGCTAACTTTTCCTAGAGACATTTTTTTTGACTCCTAATCTGCACAGGACAAGAGGACAGGGGAGCCAAGCAGAAAGTGACAGCCAAGCAGCTAATCATCAAGCAGAAGGTTTGTCAGACTCATCATACTGGAGAGACAAAAAATTAGACTATAGGGCTCATCAAGGACAAAAAGCCCTGGTTTACACGGAGTCTTCAAGTCCAATCCCTGATGGGCTACACTTTAGAAGCCAGAATTAGAAATCTTTCAAAGATTAAAACTCATTGTCAACTCAAATCCTCTAATCTCTGTTTGAAGTCAATTGCTTTACCCGTATGCTGACTGCTAGAAAAAGTCAGTTTTCTCTGGAGTATGAGATCATCCAGAGCATCTGCCATTTTTCACACAAAATGTATAGCATTTAGTTAAAAATTATGAGGCATGCCAGGAGACAAGATCAAACAGTCAAATCCTAAAGAAAAAAAGTAAAAAACTTATAGCTAATACACATAATGAAGTTATCAAACATGGACTTTGTTGTTAAATGTGATCAACTCACACAATATGATTTCTTGAAATGTACAATAAGATGAAAATATTTGCCAAGGAATAAAAATCATGAGAAGACAAATTCTGGAATTCCTAGAACTGAAAATATAATTATCAAAATTAAGACATATACAAGATGTCCAATACAGTGTTTAGTAGAAAGGGAAAGCTGAAGAACACTTATAAAAGGATACCTCCAAAATTTTAAAAGTTATTTCCCTATAGGAGGGATCCAGGGAGAAGTTCAGAGGGAGGAATAGAGCTTAATTATACTTTTATCGTTAAGCTTCTTCACTACTACTTGATCCCCTCAACAATAAGCTAGTATTATTTCTATAAGAAAACTTATTAAAATTTAATATATACATAAAATTAACACATGCTTATTACAAAAAAATTTTTAAACTACACATTTGTAGCAAAAAATACACCTTTCTTCATAATGTCAACTCAAAAGAATAATAGCAGTAAACATTTTTTGCTTCATTCCAGGTTTTGGCCATGCATGTTTTTATAGTTACGATCACATGATATAGGAAGCAGAAGAATCCTAGGATGCTTTCTAAAATTCTTGCTCCTTCAATGTTCATATACTTTATAACTCCCTACTCTTGAGTTTGGGCAGAACTATGAATATGACTGGATAGCTGCTCCATTGATAAGGTAATGCCATGTAAGACTCCATCTTAACTGACTAGGGAGAAATTCTATTAGCTTTGAAAAAGCAAGCACCATGTTATAAGAGGCTAGGGTCTGAAGGTTCCCCCTTGGGATTTAGAGCAACTCACAGTCAACAGCCTACAACAAATAGATATATAAACTAGAACATAAGAAACTGAATTCAGCCACCAACCAGTAAGCTTGGAAGACACCCCAAATCCTAGCCAACAACTTGATACTAGTCTGGTGAGACTATGAGTAGAGGACTAATAATATGTGCCAGGACTCTTGTGGAAACTATGGGATAATAAATTTGTTTTAAGTTGCTAAATTTATGGTAATTTGTTATGTAGCAAGAAAAAGTTAGTGCTATAAAAAAGTACTATAATCGGGGCGCCTGGGTGGCTCAGTGGGTTAAGCCGCTGCCTTCGGCTCAGGTCATGATCTCAGCGTCCTGGGATCGAGCCCCGCATCGGGCTCTCTGCTCCACAGGGAGCCTGCTTCCCTTTCTCTCTCTCTCTGCCTGCCTCTCTGCCTACTTGTGATCTCTGTCTGTCAAATAAATAAATAAAATCTTTTAAAAAAAAAGTACTATAATCAATTATGTAATAAACAAAAAAGAAATGTAGTAAATTTGCAAATATAGAAAATTACAGAAAACACTGAGAAGGAAATTGGACCCAGATAATCACACAATATTTTGTTTAGTTCATTAGTCTTTATCTTTTTATTGATAAATACTTTACTATGTATCTTCAAAAGGCATCATCTTTAAAAAATAATAACCATAATACCATTATCCCACCATAGTCTTTGTGCTTTTCCAAACTATATTTACTGCGATGATTAGTTTTATACCACCTACTTGGCTAGGCTATATTTCCCAGTTATTCAAACTTTGATCTAGGTGTTACTATGAAAGTCCTTTGTAGATGTGGCTAATAGCTATAATCAATTAAATCCAAATAAAAGAGATTAACTTTGATAAAATGGGTGGATTTCATCCAATCAGTTGAAAGGTCTTAAAAGCAAAACTGAAGTTTCTTTGAGGAAGAAATTCTGCCTCAAGATTGCAACAGCAGCTTCTGCCCTAGTTTTCAGTCTGCTCTACAAATTAGAGACTTGCCAGACCCCACAATCATGTAAGCCAAATTCCTGAAATAAACACTGTGTGTGTGTGTGTGTGTGTGTGTGTGTGTGTGTAGAGTAGGTCCTTGCTCTTCACTAATCCTGTATTTGTGAATTTTCTTACCTGCTAAACTTCATTTGTAACCCCAAAATTAACACTCATGGCACTTTCATATTATTCCTGGATACGCAGAGAATGGCAAAAAATTTGTGACACCAGACACAGAGGTTATCAGTTGAGATCGAATAAGGCAATATCTACCCTTCTTGTTTTAGCTCTCATACCATAAACAAACATCCTTTTCAAAATCTATTTAGTGTAATATTTCTGTTTGAGGTTTGTTTTGTTTTCCATTTTGGTGCAAGTGGTTGGTGATTTTACTTTTTAAAATGGCTCCAAGTAGTGCCAAAGTGCTTACTAGTATTCCTAAGTACAAGCAGGTTCTGGTGTGCCTTACAAAGAAAATACGTCTTAGATAAACTTTGTTCAGGCATGAAGTGCCGCGCATGAGGCTGTTGGCCCTGAATTCATGTTAATGCATAAAATATATTTAAAAATATGTCTTTAACAGAAATATGCATAAAACAAGGACAGATTGGCTAACAAAAATGTTGTGACCAGAAGCTTGGTGGAATTACCCTATATTTCCCCCTAGGAGTAATGGTTCATTATTCACTGATTCAGTGTCTGTAGAGACTACTGAATATAACTACAGTGTATAACAAGAATCAACTATGTGTGTGTGTGTATAAAATACTATTAGTTCTATTACTCTTAGAAAACTCTAACACACTCACCATCCTTCTCCTGGGAGATTCTGGGGCCCTTGGTTGAAAATTACTGGCAAGAATAAAGTACTATAACAACAAAGAGTATCCTGTATTCCTCTAGAACAGGGTTTGACAAACTGCAGTTGCCATTTGTTTTTATAAATAAAGTCTTATTGGAACACAGACACACTTGTTCTTTTATGTATTATTTACGGTTGCTTTCATGCTACAATGGCAGAACTGAGCAGTTGTGAAATTAACTATGTGACACCAAAATCTGAAAATCTTTACTACTTTGCTCTTTATAGAAAAAAAAATGTACTGACCTCTGCACTATGATATTATTGTACATAAAAAGGCTGATAAATGTGGGTATGTACTGAACTTGATAGTAAATACATTTGTCATCAGATGATTTATTAATCTTTCAATTATAAAAATAGTTGATCCAGTATTATTTTTATTATTTTCAAAGATACAAAAAAACTTATTACTTAAGTTCTTTAGCAATGGAAATAGTCACCACGTTGCTCCATGTAGTTCAAATTTTGCAGAAAGATAAAGCAGAATAAAAAGACTCCTAGAAATTTCCCAGGTGTGTCAACTGCTTAGCCAAAGTTAGGTGAATTAGCCATAGTTAAGTAAAGCAGTAAAAGAATGACAGTCCTTTTGTTTTAAATGGTCAACAATGGATATACAAGATTTATCTGAACTGTGCACTGAAAGACATGTCTCAAGAGACACCTTTTCTGGTGCTGAGAAACAAATGCACAGTAGCTAAAAGAGGTATGCGAATCACAAATTTATTTCCATTTTGTAGAAATTAAAAACCTTATGATCCAACTGCATTCCAGAATTTGCTTCTCTAATTAAGGCTAACTGCTGTAACTTTAGAAAGCCGTCAGAATGTTAGTTGCTTAACACAATTAAGGTTTACATCTCATTACTGTAAAGCTTGGTGCAGTTCAGGCAGTTCTTCTCCATCTTTAGCTCTGCCATCTGGAACAAGTGGCCTCATGATCATAACAGAGCAGAAGAAAAAGAGGGAGCACCCTGGCTCAAGAGACACATGTCACTGCAACTCACAACCCACTGATGGAAACTAACTACAAGAAAGGAAGGGAAATGAAGCAGAGGAGCTCATGGATGACTCACTGCACACTTACTATCTCTACCACAGAATTAAACCAAGTAAGGGTTGAGTCAAAAGGTCTTTGACCGTATTCTTTTGCCAGCTTCAATGTGCCTGAATAAAACTATGCAATATGGATCTAAGGTAATTCACTGTATAGATCCTCAAATATATGAGATTGATTTTTCTCTTAATTAATTCAACAAATACTTTTAAGTGCTTACATTAGGTCATGCCATGTTCTAAGTTCTAAGTGAAAGTGGGTAATACAAAAAGATCTCAAATTTCAAGAGACATGCTTGAGGAAGAAGCAAAATAAATGATAGGTAGATGACAGATAGATATATAGATAGATGATAGATAGATATCTGGTAGATAGTATAAATGATTCAATAATTCAAAATGTTAAAGGTGGCAATTACTGCATAGGAGAAAAACATAGCAGAATAAAGTCAGAGAGTGTTATGACTACAGGTTACAGTCTGTTTAGTTTCCTACTGTTGTTATGATAAATTACCACAAACTCAGTATCTTAAAACAACACAAATTTATTATTTTACAGTTCAGATATTAGAAGTTCAAATGATTTTCACCAGTCTAAAATCTCAGTGTAAGCAGGGCTATGTTCCTTCCAGAGGCTCTAGGGGGAAAATCTGTTTCCTCTGCTAGCTTTTAGAAGCTGCCTGCATTCTTTGACTCATGGCTGCCTCACTCACCTCTATCTCTGCTGTCACATCTCTCACTCTGACCCTTATATTCCCCTCTTATAAGGACCTTTGAAATGATATTGGACCCCCCAATTAATCTAAGAATATCACTCTATCTCAAAATCTATAATTTAATCACAGCCCCAAAGTCTCTTTTGTCATGTAAGGTAACATACTCACAGGTTCCAAGAATCATGGTATGGATTATCTTTGGGGAGGACATTATTCAGCCTACCACATCCATTAAATAAAGTGGTCACAATAAGCACCATTGAGGAAGTAATAATCACACCACAATATAAAGGAGGAGATGGGGTTGGTCAAGTGCATCTTTAGGCAGAGGGGCAGCTATAGTAAAGGGCCTGTAGTAGAAGCACATCTACACATTCAAGAAATGCATAAAGAAAGGCCCATGTGATTGAAGTGAAGTGAGTTTGAGAGATGCAGTACATGACATTAGAAAGGTAATAAAAAATTATTTTGAGCCATGTCCTGTAACTTTCATAAGACTTGAGTTTTTCTGTCTTTGAAATGAAGCCACTGGAAAGTTTTGATTAGAGGAGTGGTAGATCTTATCACGCCGACTGCTGAATTGAGAATAGAATGCAATGAGGCAAAGGTGATAGAAGCAGGGAAACCTGAAAGGAAATATAAAAACAAAAACAGTACCAAAGTTCAATACACAGAGACTTAAGAGTTCAAGACTACTGCAATACATGAGACAGATAAGAAATCAGTCTCAGTTCAATGCCACTGAAACAAAAGATAGTAAAGTTTTTAAGAGCTCTTTAAGGCCATCCGTGTTTGCCAACTAACTGCACTGAAAGGAAGAGTATATTTTCCCTTATCTTCATGATAAGAGATAGTTGTATAACTTGGAGCAAGATGCCTACTAAGAAGGTAGATTCCTACCCGATCACAAAAAGTAGAAGTTAGAGGTGCTATCTGCTTGATGGTTACATCTCAGAGACAGCTCCCAAGTCCTTGAGAAAGGCATTGCTGGGTGGCAAAACTAGCAACAGGCTTTTAAAAAGATTTACATTTCAAAGGGGCAGAGAGGATTTATAACTACAAGTTTTCTTTTTATTATTAAGATAAAATGTATTATTTGTTTCAGGGGTACAGGTCTGTGATACATCAGTCTTATATAATACACAGGGCTCACCACAACTCATACCCTCCCAATGTCTATCACCCACCCAGGCTATCCCCCACACCCTCCCCTCTCTCAGTTTGTTTCCTGAGATTAAAAATCTCTAACGGTTTGTCTCACTCTCTGGTTTCGTTTTGCTTCAATTTTTTCCTCTCTTCCCCTCTGATCCTCTAGCTTGTTTCTTAAATTCCACATATCAGTGGGATCATGTAATTGTCTTTCTCTGATTGACTTATTTCAGTTAGCATAATGCTCTAGCTCCATCCACATCATTGCAAATGACAAGATTTCAATTTTTGATGGCTGCATAGTATTCTGTTGTATATATGTACCACATCTTCTTTATCCATTCATCTGTTGACAGACGTCTGGGCTCCTTCCACAGTTTTGCTATTGTTCACATTGCTGCTATAAACACTGGGGTACTGGTGTCCCTTCAAATCACTATATTCTTATCTTTACGGTAAATACCCAGTAGTGCAATTGCTGGGTCATAGGGTAGCTCTATTTTCAACTTTTTGAGGAATCTTCATACTGTTTTCCACAGTGGCTGCACCAGTTTGCATTCCCACCAACTATCTACACTATCTAGAGCAATCTACACATTCAGTGCAATCCCTATAAAAATACCACTGACATTTTTCACAGAACTGGAAAAAGTAATTCTAAAATTTGTATGGTGTCAGAAAAGACCCTGAATAGCCAGAGAAACCAAAGTTGGTGGAATCACAATTCTGAACTTCAAGCTCTATTAATCATCAGACAGTGTGGTATTGGCATAAAAACAGACACATAGATCAATGGAACAGAATAGAGAACCCAGAAGTGGACCCTCAACTCTACGGTCAACTAATCTTTGACAAAGTAGGAAAAAATGTCCAGTGGAAAAAATACAGTCTCTTCAAAAAATGGTGTTGGGAAAATTGGATAGCCATATTCAGAAGAATGAAATATTTCCTTACAACACACACAAAAATTGACTCAAAATTAATGAAAGACCTAAATGTGAGTCAGGAATCCATCAAAATCCTTGAGGAAAACACAGGCAGCAACTTCTTCAACCTTGGCTGCTGCAACTTCTTGCTAGACATATCACCAAAGGCAAGGGAAAAAGGGCAAAAATGAACTATTGGGACTTCATCAAGATATAAAGCTTTTGTACAGCAAAGGAACTGTCAACAAAACCATAAGACAACCAACAGAATGGGAGAAGATACTTGAAAATGACTTATCAGATAAAGGGCTAAGATACAAAATCTATAAAGAACTTATCAAACTCAACACCCAAAGAACAAATAGACTCATCAAAAAATGGGCAGAAGACATGAACAGACATTTCTGCAAGGAAGACATCCAAATGGCCAGGAAACACATTAAAAAAAAAAATGAAAAAACTCAGGAACATGAAAAAGTGTTCAATATCAGGCAGCAGGGAAATACAAATCAAAACCACACTCAGATACCACCTCACATCAGTCAGAATGGCTAAAATTAACAAGCCAGGAAATGACAGACATTGGCAAGGATGCAGAGAAAGGGGAAACCTCCTGCAGAGAAAGGGGAACCCTCCTACACTGTTGGTGAGAGTAACTGTAGTTTATTATTATTTTTAAGATTTTATTTATTTATTTGACAGACAGAAATCACAAGTAGGCAGAGAGGTAGGCACAGAGAGAGGGGGTGGCAGACTCCCTGCCGAGCAGAGAGCCTGATGTGGGGCTCGATTCCAGGACCCTGGGATCATGACCTGAGCCGAAGGCAGAGGCTTTAACCCACTGAGCCACCCAGGCACCCCAACTACAAGTTTTCTAATGCAAGTGCTCTAAGAAACAAGAGGTTGGGAATTTCATTAATCCTAAAATAAAAAAGTATCTCACCTAAAGTTTAGTCCAGCTGAGAGGAATATTAAGGTCATCTTAGTCAAAGTAACTTAGGCAAAAGTAATGATAGTTTGGACCAGACAAGTAGCAGCTGAGGTGATGACAAGGAGATGGATTCTAGACACATTTTTGAAGGCAGAAGCAAAGGATTCCCTGAGAGACTGGATGTGCGGTTCCAGAGAAGGAGGGAGTCAAGGACAACGCCAAGGACATTCAACACATAACTTTACATGTGAACAACCTTGAACTGTGTGACTTGGTAAGGTATCATCCTCTAAGAGGATACTCATAGTCATAAGGAGGAAATAAAATAACATTTGCATGCTGAAAAGTATCTGTCACTTGTAAGTACTCAATAATATCTTTGGTAAGTTCTGTGGGATTTATTTCATTATCTTTTGACAGTATCACAGAGGAGAAATCTGATACTTATCCCATTTCAGATAATTAATAAGAACATTTCTGGAATCTCAGAAAATTTGCCAAGATCTTCCTAGTATATTTCTCCTTTAATTATCTCTCCTGAAACACCATATTTTTTCCCATTTGTTTTTTTAGATATATAGTTAATTTAGTTAATATAAGAGCTATCTGCACCCTAGTCTGCCCTCTCCTCTCTAATCTACATGAACCACATTCCATGCCAGAGGTTTTAAATTCTCTGTGGGGGTCTCCTTAGCTTTTCTATTATTCACTGTTTCTTCCAGAAACTAGGCAGAACTAAGTTTGAAAATATTTTACATTTTACCATATATCTTGCTGAATTAAAGGTTTTTGAACAAAAGAGTAAAATAATAAAATGTTGGTGTCAAAAAACTAACCTGGTGGTGT
Organism: Mustela lutreola; assembly: GCF_030435805.1. Taxonomy (NCBI): domain Eukaryota; kingdom Metazoa; phylum Chordata; class Mammalia; order Carnivora; family Mustelidae; genus Mustela; species Mustela lutreola. Next base: position 104,719,517 of record NC_081295.1, on the reverse strand, counting down.
GCAGGATGGACTGAACTTCGTGACATCTATGGTGACACAAGCACTGATGGAGATTTTTTAAAAGGGCAAGACAAATAAGACATTTTGAAAGAAAATTCAAATTTTATAATAAAAGTAAATAAAAGCTAAAGAAATATCAATTATTGGCCAAATAAATTTTTAAAAATAGAAATACTACTAGGAGGAAATACTCACATAAGAATGCAGTGTAAAAATCAAAATGGGAGTCAGTGGCCAAAAAAATAACAAATATCTAAAGATCTATTAAAGTAAAATACAGCATTACAGGTAAGAACAAGTGACATTCTTTTCACTGAAAACTGATTGACTGAACAAATCCGCCAGACAATATAAAAAAGAAAAGCAGGATTGAATTAGCTGAGAACAGATGGCATAGTCACATGGACAGAAACCTATGAAATATGATCAGAAGTATTGGTTTCTATCTCACATTCAAGATGACCCATTTTTTAACCTCAGCCAAGTCATTTAATCTCTAAATTTCAGTTTTTCCTTCTCTGTTAAGTGAGGTTAAGATACAAAATTGTAATTTGAAGGCAGAGACTCTAAAGGTCAAAGTTGGAAAACCTTAACAAGGTTGAATCCAGTACTACAATGGGAAAGAAACAATAGACTCATGAAAATAAAACCCACTGACTCAGTAAACTAACCCTGGATAAATAAGACTATCCCTCTGGAAAAGCACAGCTGGCCAACAAATCCCTGACTCTTGTCCACAGAGGCCAGGATGGTGGAGGATTTAGCAAGAAACTCCATGCTAAGAGTCAGGGGAAGTAGCCTAGCTATCCATTGCCTTGTGGATATTCTCTTTTCATTGCTAATCTCAGAGTCTCTGTGTTCAATAATATACAGAGATCTGCAGTTTTCCTTATAGGTTTGCTGCCTCCCTCTGGGCTATCACCTTACTTAGGAAATCAACATTTGAATGACACTGAATGGTGGTGTAGGAAAGAGGCAAGTAAGATGAAAAGCCCATTCCCTGCTTTCCAGGAGTTCAGAAACTAACAAAAGAGATGATGATTCTGCTCTAGGTCAGAACAAGAAATTACATATCAGTAATTTGAATAAAATATTTGAGCAGATATGAAAATGTGGCTGAAAGATGAAGTACAAAATTGGTATCACTTATTCTGTCTACCATTTGTTTCAAAATGTTTGTTTTTGCCATTCTGAGCTACATTGCAGTTCATTTCCAATCATGGCCTCATAATCTATAAGTGATGCTAAACATATTACTATATTTGTATTGTAAGGACCTATTTAGCCAGAACGCTTCCATCCGTTAAACAATAACCTTGTTGTTTAACCCTTAAATTGTCCCTGCCCCCCTCCCCCCAAGGGACTTACTCAAAAACAAGTCCCAGAAACCAGCCCCAGGTAACAAAGCCCATATACAAGGGTGGGTCAGGCGAGGTAGAGATATCCAGTTAGTGGGAGTCACATAGTCTCCCTAGTTACTAAGGAGTATGGGCCCCACCCTTTGGGAGCCTTTTGGGTGCCAATTCTGACCAAGGTGATAGGCTAGGTCAAATGTCTACTATAGGGTAAATTTTAATTCAATTGGTCACTTATGTGTCACCTAGCATGCCTGTGGTGCTTTCTCTGTGGGTTATAATTTCATTGGCCACCTATGCGTGGCCAGGCCCAACCACATGGCCTTTGTCCTTAAAAGCTAGTCTGTGAAACAGAGAGAGGTCACCCTCTCTGTAAGAGGTGCGGCCCTGGCTGGTTAGTTTGATTCTTGATACTTGGCGCAGAATAAAGCTTTGCTTGACCTTCGCTTTATATCAGTCTCACGCCTTTAATCATGGACCCATCACTGGGGGACCTAACAGTATGATACACATTCACCCACAGTGCACATTCTAAAAACAATGTTTTCATATAAATCCCATAAACCTCCTTCTCAGGGATATTGAGAAGGGATATTATATTCTAAAGGGATATTACATACTAAAACATAATATTAAGAATTCTCCAAAAACAATAATTACACATTACTTACTTGAGTACACTGTATTTCCTTAACCACCATATGCTTTCAACAGGAATTATTAAAAAAAAAAAAAATTCAAGGAAAGGAATATTTTCTTTAGGTTCACAATAATAATTTTACAAATATCATTACTTAAACTGAGACTATCAAACTGTATTATTCATGTTGCCTGGCAAAAAAACTGAGTAAAAGGAACATGACATTGATAACGTAAGTATCAACTGATGCAACAGGATTATTAGGTAATAAAGTCACTAGTATTTTAGTTGGAAAAAAAAGTATGCAAGATCCTCCCATTAGATCCTAAATATAAAGTAAGTACTTTAAAAAGGTAAATAATTTAATGAATTATTCCACAAAAATGAAATGGAAAGCAAATCATAACTTATTGTTGTAATGTCCATGGGTGTTCAAATAACTTACATGTAAGAGTGAATTTTTAAGTTAGAAAAACATAAAAATAAATACTTATTAACTATCTGGACAAGTAAGGGCATTCTTATTTTAAAAGAAATGAAAATTCATTAAAAAATGGAAAGATATGACTACATTTAAAGAATCTAACCAAATAAGCAAAGTTGAAATTAAAAAGAAAAGAAAAAAATTAGGTGAAGTATTTTTAGAATACATTTACAGAAAATAATACAAATGGGCACTATATTTTTTTATTAGTGGTTCTTAACCCTTTTCATGAGCTACTTTGAGAGTTGAATGAAAGCTACTACAACTCAACTAAAAACAAACAAACAAACAAAAAGGAAACAAAGCAAAATGCTTATATAAAAAAATGGCACACCATATCATGAAAATACCATAGACGATGTGAATCTGCTAAAGGTCCATAGACTGCATCCATAAGAACCTGGTCTTTATATAGAACATAATGAGAAATGTTTTTGAAACCCTAGGGCCTCAAGTAAATGCTCAAGTCATGAATTCAGGAAGAAGTTTAAGATGGCAGCATAGGAAGATCCTAAACTCACTTCTTCCCAAGGACACAACAAAACTACAGCTAAATTTGCAATAATTCCCTGTGAAAGAGACCCAAAAACGAGCTAAACAGCTAATCCACAACAAAGAATATAAAGCTGCATTTAGATGGGTAGGAGAGGGAGAGACACAATCTCACAAAAAGTCCTATCCCATACATGACAACCCATAATCAGAAGGAAATCTCACAAAGCAAGAGCTCTTCCCTGAGCAACAAAAGGTTTGTAACCCACATCTGGCACATCAACCCATGAAACCTGTAGCAGAGAGATGAGTCTATAAAACATCTAGCTCTGAAAACCAAAGGGGCTCATATCTAAAAGAACCATAGGGCTATAAGCAATAGAGATTCCACTTAAAGGGCTCACATGTAGACTTACTTGCCCTGGGATCCATCGCAAAAGCAGTATGAAAAGTACCTAGACCATGTGAGGAGATTCATTTGTTACTCTTGAAGGTTCTGCTAAAGGGGCATCAGAAAAAAACTCTCTCCAGGGACTGAAGTATGTGTGGGTATCATTTTTGTACTCTACCTCTAACCTACTAGTGCCAGGAGAAATGGCCCACCCCTGCAACCACTCTTGTAGCCCTACCAAAGCCTGGGGCTGAGTTCCCAACCCCCACAGTGCTCCCACAGTCCCCTCCAAAGCCATACATGCATTCTACACAGGAGATGGCACTTGAGCACCTGGCTCTGATAGTCAGGTAGGATTGTTTCTGGGCATCACAGGTCTGAAACAATAAGAAACAGTTCTTGGCAAACTACCACTCATAGGGCACTACACACATAGCAGAGCAAACACATTCCCATTCATGCTGTGAAAAAAAGCTGATATACTTGTTCCAGAGCTTCAGCCTGAAGGGTAGGTCACAGGCTTACCACACATCTAAGGGCAATGAAGGTGCACTCAGTGAATACAGGCTAGGAATCCTAACTTTGTACTTTCTCCAATATCTCCCAGAAAAAACTTCACACACTCATCTGGAGATGCAACTTTTGCAAATGTCACCAAGGGTACACCTCCAATTCACCTGGTCTGGAAACTGACGGGTTTGCAACAGCAACTGCACAAGCCTATATATATTTGCATACCTTAAAACTATCTGCCTGAGGGCCTATCTTCCAATCAGCCTGAAACTAAGTGCTAACTGGGATCCCTACCTCTGCAACACTCACAGGTCTAAGGGTAGATAGCTATTTTGCCTAATAAATAGAAACAGAGAGAGTAAATCAAAATGAGAAAGCAGAGAAATATTTCCAAGTAAAATAACAGCAACAAAAATATACCTGACTGAAACAGATATGAGTAATTTACCAGATAAACAGTTCAAAGTAATGTTCATATGGATGCTCACCGAACTCAGAGGAAGAATGGATGAACCCAGTGAGAACTTCAACAAAGATATAGAAAATTTTAAAAAGTACCAAATAGAAGTCACAGAGCTGAAGAATACAATAACTAAACTGAAAAATACACTTAAAGTGTTTAATAGCAGACTGGATGAAGCAGAAGAATCAGTGAACTGGAAGATGGGATACTGGAACTCACTAAAATAGTAACGAAAAGAAAAAAAGAACTTTTAAAAAGTAAAGATAGCTTAAGAGACCAATAGGTAACATCCAACAAAATAACATTCACATTATAGGAATTCCAGAAGGAACAGAGACAAAAGGGTTAGCAAACTTATTTCAAGAAATAATGGTTGGGGCACCTGGGTGGCTCAGTGGGTTAAGCCTCTGCCTTCGGCTCAAGTCATAATCCCAGGGTCCCGGGATCAAGCCCTGCATCAGTCTCTGCTCAGTAGGGAGCCTGCCTCCCCACCGCCCCCGCCACCTGCCTCTCTGCCTACTTGTGATCTCTGTCTGTCAAATAAATAAACAAAATCTTTTTAAAAAAAATAATGGTTAAAAACTTCCATGAAGTTTTTCCAGAAGAAAACAGACATCCAGATCCATAAAGTGCAGAGCAAAAGCAGTTTAAGAGGGAAGATCATAGAGATGTAGGCCTACCACACGAAACAAGAAAAATCTCAAATAAATAATTTAGTTTTACACCTCAAGGCACTAGGGAAAAAAAAAAACATTTGAAGCCCAATGTTAATAAAAGTAAAGAAATAATAAAGATCCAAGAAGAAATAAATGAAATAAAGACTAAAGACAGTTTAAAAGACCAATGAAACTAAGAGCTAGTTCTTTGAAAACCTAAACACTGACAAACCTTTAGCTTCATTAAATAAAAAAAAGAAGGCTCTAATAAATAAATCAATCTAAAGAGATGTTAAAACTTACACCAAAGAAATACAAAAGAGCATGAGACTACTATGAACAATTATATGCAAACTGGACAACCATGAAGTTATGGATAAAATCCTAGAAACATACAATCTTTCAGGATTTAATCATGAAAAACAGAAAATCTGAATAGACTGATTCCTAGTAAGAAGACTGACTTGGCACTGCCCAACAAAGGAAAGTCTGAGACCAGACAACTTCAGTGGTGAAGTCAACCAAACATTCAAAAGAGATTTAATGCCTATCCTCCTCAAAATCTCCCAAAACACCGAGGAGAAGGGTACACTTCCAAACTTATTTTATAAGGCCATCATTACCCTGATATCAAAACCAGACAAGGATACTATGGAGGAAGGAAAGAAAAAGGAAGGAAGGAAGGAAGGAAGGAAGGAAGGAAGGAAGGAAGGAAGGAAGGAAGGAAGGAAGGAGAAAAAGAGAAGAGAAAAGAAGAGAAGAGAAGATTAAATTAAATTAAATTACAGGCCAATATCCTTGATAAACATAAATGTGAGAATCCTCAACAAAATATTATCAAACTGAATTTAACCATACTTTAAAAGGATCATTCACCATGATCAAGTGGGATTTATTCTATAGATGCAAAGATGGTTCAACATCCACAAATCAGTTAACATAATACTCCACATAAACAAAAGGAAGGTTAAATACCATATGATCATTTCAAAAGATGCAGAAAAAGCATTTGATAAAGTCAATCTCTGTTCATGATAAAACTCTTAAAAAGGTGGATATGGACAAAACATACCTCAGCATATTAAAGGCCATATATGAAAACCCACAGCTAACATCATACTCAACAGTGAAAAAGTTGTAAGATTGTCCCCTAAGATCAGAAACAAGAGCGCCCCTGGATGGCTCAGTTGGTTAAGTGTCTGCCTTCAGCTCAGGTCATGATCCCAGATTTCTGGGATCAAGTTACGAGTTGGGCATCCTGCTTTGTGGGGGAGTCTGATTCTCCCTCTCCCTCTGCCCGCTCCTCATGCTCATATTAAATAAAATAAAACCTTTTTTAAAAAAAAGATCCGAAACAAAATAAGGATGCTCAGTCCTGCAATTTTTATTAAACACAATATTGGAAGTCCTAGTCACAGCAATTATGCAAAAAAGGGGATAAAATATATCCAAATTTGAAAAGAAGATGTAAAATTGTCAACCTTGTGTGGACATTTTATATAAAGAAAATCCTAGACTTGATCAAAAATCTGTTAGAACTAATAAACAAATTCAGTAATGTTGCAGTGTACAAAATTAATATACAAAAATCAGCTACCTTTCTATACAGCCACAAATTAAATATCAGAGAGAGAAATTAAGAAAATAATCCCATTTGCAACTGCATTAAAAAGAATAAAATAGGGGCACCTGGGTGGCTCAGTGGGTTAAAGCCTCTGCCTTCGGCTCAGGTCATGATCTCAGGTCCTGGGATCGAGCCCCACATCAGGCTCTCTGCTCAGCAGGGAGCCTGCTTCCTCCTCTCTCTCTGCCTGCTTCTTTGCCTACTTGTGATCTCTGTCTGTCAAATAAATAAATAAAATCTTTTTTTTTTTTTTAAAAGAATAATACTTGGGAATAAATTTAACAAAGGAGTTGAAAGACCTATACATGGAAAATTATAGGACACTGATGAAAGAAACTGAACAAGGAAAAAATAAATGGAAAGATATTCCATGTTAATTGATTGGATGAATTAATATTGTTAAAATGTCCATGTTACCCAAACCAACAACACCAAACAAAATTGAATACAACACCAAACAAAATCCCAATGGCATTTTTCACAGAAAGAGACCATACAATCCTAAAACTTGCAGAAAACCACATGAGATCCTGAATAGCCAAAGCAATCTTGAAAAAGAGCAAAGCGGGAGGCATTATGCTTCCTGATTTTAAGCTCTATTACAAAGTTCTGGTAATCAAAACTATCATATTGCATAAAAACAAACACAGATCAATGGAACAGAAGAGAAAACCCAGAAATACACCCACACATGTATGGTATTAATTTGTGACAAAGGAATCAAGACTACAAAATGGCACAAGTACAGTCTCTTCAATAAATACTAACAGAAACACTGAACAGCCACATGCAAAAGAATGAAACTGTAACACTATCTGACACTATACACAAAACTTATTTAAAGGAGATTAAATACTTGAATGTACCATAAAACTCTTAGAAGAAAACACTGGTGGTAAGCTCCTTGAGACTGATCTTTGCAATGATTTTATGAATATGATTCCAAAGTCAAGGGCCATAAAAACAAAAGTAAACAAATGGGACTACATAAACCTAAAAAGCTTCTGCACATCAAACAAACAACAGAAAAAATGAAAAGGCAATCTACTAAATAACAGAAGATATTTACCAATCATATATCCAATAAGGGGTTAATAGTCAAACTATATAAAAAAACTCATACAACTCTAGAGCAAAAAAAACAAAGAATCCAATAGAAAAATGACAAAAGATTGGAATAGACAGTTTTCCAAAGAAGACATACAAATGGCCGAAAAGCACATGAAAAGATGCTCAACATCACTAATAATCAAGGAAATGCAAATCAACACCATAATGAGATATTACCCCCACACCTATCAGAATGGCTATTATCAGTAAGACAAGAAATAACAAGTAGTGACAAGCATGTGGAGAAAAATGAACCTTCATGCATTGTTGGCCTAAATGTAAACTGTTGCAGCCACTTTGGATAACAGTATGGAGGTTCCTAAAAAATTAAAGGTAGGGGGCCGTTGGGTGGTTCAGTTTGTTAAGTGTCTGTCTTTGGCTCAGGTCATGATCTCAGGGTCCTGGGATCAAGCCCTGCATGGGGCTCCCTGCTCAGCGAAGAGTCTGCTTCTCCCTCTCCCTCTGCCCCTCACCCCCGACCCCACTTGTGCTCATTTTCTATCAAATAAATTACTTTTTTAAAAATTAAATGTAAAAATACCACATAATCCAGCAATTCCTCTTTCAACTATCTACCCAAGGAAAACAAAAACACTAATTCAAAAAGAATTATGTACGCTTATGCTCACTGGAGCACTATTTACAATAATCAAGATACGGAAGCAGTCTAAATCCACAAATGGATAAACGGATAAAGAGGTGATCTACATTCAGCCATTAAAAGAATGAAATCTTGCCATTTGAGACAACATGAATGGATCTTGAAGGTATTATGCTAAGTGAAATAAATCAAAGATAAATACTGTATGATTTCACTTATATGTGGAATCTAAAAAAGAAAATAAGCAAACAAAACCCAATCTATTGACATAAAAAGCAGACTGGTGATTGCCAAAGGGGAAGGTGATGAGGGGTAGGCAAAATGGGCTGGAGGAGAGGGATCAAGAGGTATAAACTTCCAATTGTAAAATGAATGGGTCATGGATAATGCAATGTTCAGCATGGTGACTGTAATCAATAATATTGTACATTTTTTTTTAAAGATTTTATTTATTTATTTTACAGAGAGAGATCACAAGTAGACAAAGAGGCAGGCAGAGAGAGAGAGGGAAGCAGGCTCCCCGCTGAGCAGAGAGACCGATGTGAGACTCGATCCCAGGATCCTGAGATCATGACCTGAGCCAAAGGCAGCGGCTTAACCCACTGAGCCACCCAGGCGCCCTGTATTGTATGTTTTTTAAAGTCATGAATACATAATCTTAAAATTAGCCTGATAACTGACATATGGAGAAATATTTAAGCAACATTATTAAGCCATGCAAATACAAATGATGAAAACTAAGAGGAGTTATGAGAGAAACTCATTCTCTTACACTGTCCATGGCAGTGAAAATCAGAAAAACCTATAAACCAATTTGTCACCGTGTTTTAAGTATCACAAAACTAAATCTCTTTAACCCAACAGTTACTTATGGAAATTACCATAAGGCAAAATAATAAATAGGGGAAAGAATATATATATGCACATGTATACACACGCACCTTAATAAACCAAGTGGCTTGCACAGTATTATCCATAATAGCAGATGACGAAACCACGTACATTTTCAGGTAGAAAAGAATTTGACAAATTTTAGAACATCCTCATGAATTATATTATACCATCAAAATAAAAATACATTCAAATAATTAGTAATAGCATGGAAAATATGTATAATATTAAGGATTAAGGAAACAAAATTTAAATTACTTGGCACTTTTGCTAAATCAAGTGACATTATATGTGTCTCTCTTTAGACTTTGTATTGCTTCATTGAATTATTTGTCTCTTTATGCTGAAAACACTTTTGCCCTAGTTATTTAACTTCATGTTAAATCTTGAAATATATTATTAGTAGAGGTCTTCCAATTTTCTTCAGGATTATTTTGATGTGCCAGGCCCTTTGCATTTCCTTCATAATTTAGGAGTCATCTTGTCAGTTCCTATAAGAAAGACTACTGGGTTTTTATTGTGATAACATTGAATATATAAATCAATTTGAAATAAATATTGTAATAGTATTGAGTCTCTGATCTCTGAATATATTTTCCATTTGTTTAGATCTTCTTTAATTTCTCTTAGCAATGTTTCATTGTTTCCAGTGTTTTCACTTGGTAGTAGCTTCCTACATTTTTACCATATGTGATGGTTTTAAAATATGTCCACAAACCCTTTGATACTCCTCACTTCAAGAGGTTGAGATTAAGTCCTCTTCCACTGAGTGTGGGCTAGATTTGGTGAGTTCTTTCTAATAAATAGAATATGACAGAAGTGATTATATGTAACTCCTAAGACTATGTAACACAAGGCACTTTGTAATCTTCTTTTTGGATCTCTTGGATCACTTGTTCTGGGGAAGCCCTCTTATATATCTTAAAGACATTCTAACAGTCCTATGAAGAGGTCTATGGCAAGGAACAAAGGCCTATTGGCAGCAAACAAGGTATTCAGACCTCTGGCCAACAGCCATGTAAGTAAGTCATGCTGGAAGTGGAGCGTAGAGCCCTTGCCAAGCCTTTAGATGATGATAGCTGGCCTACAACTTGTCTGCAATCTTGAGATACTCTGAGCCCAGAAGCACCCAGCTAAGTGACTTGTGAATTCCTGACCCCCAGAACTAGAAATCATAAATGTCATGTGTTTTAAGCTGCTACCACATTATGTAATAATTTGTTATATTACAATGATAACAAACACACCATGTATAAAAATGTAATTTTAATATGGGGGAGGGTATTTAAATATTAACATGTATTAGTATTAGTTATCTGGTTGGTGGGAATATGAACAATTTAAATATTATGTTTTACATTTCTATGTGTTAAAAATGGAAAAATAAACTATGACACAGTCTCAAAAATTCTATCACCAATAATCAAGGAAGTTATTTTGCAAGGAAAAAAATTATAAACAACTTACTAGTCTTTAATCATACTATTTCTTTTAGTGCTTATACCTTATCATTACATAGAATTTGTAACAAAACTAAACAAAAATATATATATATACAGCTGTATGATTTAAATTTCAACTGTCCTTACTATTTTCAGCAACCAAAGTTATAGCAAGTTTTATGGTTTTTTTTTATACATGTTCTTCTTAACTTAGACAACAGGAAATTTTGTCTTTACTGATGCCCTAAAATCCACAATGGTATAATAAGCAAGATATAATATATATACATTCTATTTGATGTCTGAAGGTAAGGCAGTGTGTAAAAAAAAAAAAATGCAGTTATCTGCCTCGTGACTCAATATACTTTACTCCATTTTAAGGACATACACACTTTAAGTACAACTGAAAATTGGCTTTTTATATCTTACTGTATACATATTTTTAAAAAAAACTATCATTATAAATCCATCCAAACTTTATAACACAGTAGGCACCAGAGAAAGATGGGGGAAAAGAACTGAATGAATTAAATCAAGTTGTCCAAGATTTAGTAAACCATCTATAAATAGGGTGACTATATAATTAATCATCTATACCAAGACATTTCTGAGAGTGAAAGAGGATGATAGTAATAATTAAGCTAGAACAACTGGGGTTGTTGTAAGCTAGAATAAACTGGGCTTATGCCAAGATATATTTTCACCCTATCTTTGAAACTGGAACAACATTTATCCAGAAAGTAAGAAAATTTTTTTATCACCTCTCATCTTAAAACTCCAGGTAACTCACATCTAAGACCATATCTACAAATTTGATGATAGAATTTAGCCAATCACATTTAGATTTGCCGACTGTAATATACTTTTAATGAGACTGATCTTTTCACTATGGTTATGGGCAAGGTAACTGTCATCGAAATTAAGTACAGCCCATCTTTACAAATGAAATGTCTATGATCTTTTCAGCATTTTTTTGAAAGCTAATATCTCTGCCAGTGAATGTAATACTGAAGATTGGTACAGCACTTGAAAAGTATAATTATAGTTGTTAAATGCCATGAAATTTGAGCTAGGGAAGTGAGTAATCTTGTGAGTGCAGATGCTGTAAATGTGATCAAACTCGGGAAGTTAGAAAAGGTAATACATCTTTCACGAGAAAAGGTGGTACATCTTAAGAAAGCCAAATACAAACACAGATATGGTTCTAATAAATTGACACACACACTCAACACACACACGCATTTATCACTGTTTCCCATGGAAAATATTATTTAAAATGCCATCTGGTTTGGATACAGTACAATTTCACTTCCACTGCCTGAGACACTTTCTCTTCTAATACAGATTTTTGAACTGTTTAATCTATTATCTAAAGTTCACAGTCAGTTTCATCTAGTTTAATTCAATTATGAGAAGTCATGGTTCTATTTTATATTTAGCAACTTAAACATTTTGAAACTATTTAAAAACTATTCTTGGAGGGTTGCAATAGTTTTCAATTGGCAAGTGCATTGAAATGCCTTTTAGGTATCATTCAGATTACTATTTTGGTTCTGCCAGCTTCCAGAAGGGCACTGAAATGTGAAAATGCAGATTAAATCTGAAAATATGATCATGGCACAAATAATCTTCTTTTCAGGAAAGGAACTACAATCTCCTTCATCAACAGGAGATTGGTAAGGGTTAAAATGGTGACTATTATGGGCAGATTAGATTGTATTCAAGGTTTTTATTTTTCTTTTTATTTCATCCAGAGTCATGCTAAACATAGAGGGCTCAATCAATCTCAGAAAGAATCTACTTTAGATTTCCTTCAAATATAAAATTCATTAAGTGACATTCCAGCCACTTAAAGTGGGTTAGTGAAGTTGTTAAAGTAGGGCTCACCCTTTCTGAAGGAAATGAAATAGGAAGCAGAGAGAGAAGGCAAGTTTCCAGAGCAGAGCTTTCCAAAGTATTTTCCACAGAATACTGATTGCTTAAGATGCTTTATGAAAAAGTAGATGTGCGCATTCTAGAAATACCGCATATCTCAACTTTCTCTAAGAGATTTACATTGCAGATTTGCATGGCAAGTACCTCCAAAATTCTGCATCAAGAAAATCTGCTTCATTTTCTTTAGTTCTATGTTTAGCAAACTTAATTTAATTAAGCAATGCTGATAACAGGTTCTATGGAGCGTGAAATTTTTATAATTTAGGAGCCATCTTTACAAAAATAATACAAAATAAAATATAAAATTAATGACATAGTATATATATATATATATATATATATTCAGAAATCTCTTTAAAGTTCTTGGTGATTTATAGCTCTTTTCTTCTGATCTCTCTGCAGGCAATATACCAGAAATGTTTTGTTCCCGGTGGTAACCTTTTTTCTCCTCCCAACTGGAACCCTAAGAACTCTCAGCAACTTCCTATATTCTCATCGGTGTGTACAAGTAAAGGGTTTGAAGCTTAAACTTCATTACCTTAATAGCAAATTTAACTCTATGACAAGGTAACAAAATGAGGTTCCTGGACCTAACTCCAATGTATATGTTGGGAGGGAAGTGGGGGTGGGGTGTTTCCCATGTAACACCACGCATTTCTCAGATACCAGCAGGATGTCTGAGGATTCAACTCAATTCTGACACTATCTATCAAGAGATAGCATCAGATTCCACAGATTGAGAATTTAGTCCTGCAAAACTGCCTTCCCCCACCCCCAACTTCAGATGCCAGTTACAGGCCCAGGCTGTTTCTTTCTACCAACTGAATACAGACTAGAGGTTCCAAAGACCTCCTCCAATTCAGGATGCCAGTCCTAAGTCCAAGTTCAACAGGCTATAAATCAGAGCTTCCCACAGTCCTTCCCTGGGTTCCATTCATTTGCTAGAGCAGCTCTCAGAACTCGGGCAATCTGTCTACTTAACAGATTGCTGGTTTAATATAAAAAGACAACTCAGGAAGAGATTCATAAGGAAAGACATGAGAAAGAGGCCCAGAGCATCCATGCTCTCTCTAGTTGTGCCACTCTCCCCGAATATCCCTGTGTTCACAAACCTGGAGTTCTCTGAACCCTGTCCTTTTGGGGTTTTAAGGAGGCTTCGTTACACAGTAATGGTTGATTAAATTACTGGCCACTGGCATCAATTCAGTCTCCACACCCTCTTCCTTGGTGGGAAGGTGGCAGGTTACTAAAGTTCCAACCCTCTGGGCACCTGGGTGGCTCAGTTGACGGAGTGCCTGACTCTTGATCCCAGCTCAGGTCTTGATCTTAGAGTCTGAGTTCAAGCCTCACATTGGGCTCTATACTGGGCATCAAGCCTACTTTAAAAACTTAAAAATAGGGGGGCGCAGAGTCAAGATGGCGGGGAAATAGCAGGCTGAGACTACTTCAGCTAGCCGGAGATCAGCTAGATAGCTTATCTAAAGATTGCAAACACCTGAAAATCCATCGGCAGATCGAAGAGAAGAACAGCAATTCTGGAAACAGAAAAACAACCACTTTCTGAAAGGTAGGACCAGAGGAGAAGTGAATCCAAAGCGACGGGAAGATAGACCCCGGGGGCAGGGGCTGGCTCCCAGCAAGCGGCGGAGCAACGGCGCACAAAATCAGGACTTTTAAGTCTGTTCCGCTGAGGGACATCACTCCAGAGGCTAAACCGAGGCGAAGCCCATGCGGGGTCAGCGTGGCCTCAGGTCCCGCAGGGTCACAGAAGGATTGGGGGTGTCTGAGTGTCGCAGAGCTTGCGGGTATTGGAACGGGAAAGCCGGCTACAGAGACAGAGCCAACAGTAAGCTCACAACTCGGTGTTACCTTGAACCGGTCGCAGGCTCGGTGAGCTCGGAGCGGGGCCGGAGGTCAGGCAGACGGGAGTAACTGGGCGCTGTTCTCTGGGGGCGCACTGAGGAGTGGGGCCCTGGGCTCTCGGCTCCTTCGGGCTGGAGACCAGAAGGCCGCCATTTGTATTCCCATCCTCCAGAACTCTACGGGAAGCGCTCAGGGAACAAAAGCTCTTGAAAGCAAACCCGAGCGGATTACTCACCCCGGCCCCTGATAAGGGCGGTGTAATTCCGTTGGGGCAAAGACACTTGAGAATCACTACAACAGGCCCCTCCCCCAGAAGATCAACAAGAAATCCAGCCGAGACCAAGTTCACCTACCAAAGAGTGTGGTTTCAATACCAGGGAGAGCAGCAGAATTCCAGAGGAGGAGAAAGGAAAGCACAGAACTCATGGCTTTTTCCCTGTGATTATTTTTAGTCTTGTAGCTAATTTGATTTTTTTCTATTTCATTTTTGGTTTTTTTTTCTCGCCTTCTGGTAAATTTTTTTTTTAACTTTTACCTTTTTCTTTTTTAACATTTTTTAACTAGTTTATCCAATATATATATATTTTTTCTTTTTTATATTTTTCTTATTTGTTTTCTTTTTTTTAATTCTTTTTTTTTTCTTTCTTCCTTTTTGAACCTCTTTTTATCCCCTTTCTACCCCCTCACGATTTGGGATCTCTTCTAATTTGGTTAAAGCATATTTTCCTGGGGTTGTTGCCACCCTTTTAGTATTTTACTTGCCCCTTCATATACTCTTAGCTGGACAAAACGACAAGACGGAAAAAATCACCACAAAAAAAAAGAACAAGAGGCAGTACCGAAGGCTAGGGACCTAATCAATACAGACATTGGTAATATGTCAGATCTAGAGTTCTCAAGTTTCTAGCCGGGCTCGAAAAAGGCATGGAAGATATTAGAGAAACCCTCTCAGGAGATATAAAAGCCCTTTCTGGAGAAATAAAAGAACTAAAATCTAACAAAGTTGAAATCAAAAAAGCTATTAATGAGGTGCAATCAAAAATGGAGGCTCTCACTGCTAGGATAAATGAGGCAGAAGAAAGAATTAGTGATATAGAAGACCAAATGACAGAGAATAAAGAAGCTGAGCAAAAGAGGGACAGACAGCTACTGGACCACGAGGGGAGAATTCGAGAGATAAGTGACACCATTAGAAGAAACAACATTAGAATAATTGGGATTGCAGAAGAAGAAGAAAGAGAGGGGAGCAGAAGGTATACTGGAGAGAATTATTGGGGAGAATTTCCTCAATATGGCAAAGGAAACGAGCATCAAAATTCAGGAGGTTCAGACAATGCCCCTCAAAATCAATAAGAATAGGCCCACACCCTGTCACCTAATAGTAAAATTTACAAGTCTCAGTGACAAAGAGAAAATCCTGAAAGCAGCCCAGGAAAAGAAGTCTGTAACATACAATGGTAAAAATATTAGATTGGCAGCTGACTTATCCACAGAGACCTGGCAGGCCAGAAAGAGCTGGCATGATATTTTGAGCACTAAATGAGAAAAACATGCATCAAGAATACTATATCCAGCTAGGCTATCATTGAAAATAGAAGGAGAGATTAAAAGCTTCCAGGACAAACAAAAACTGAAAGAATTTGTTGGGGCGCCTGGGTGGTTCAGTGGGTTAAGCCGCTGCCTTCGGCTCAGGTCATGATCTCAGGGTCTTGGGATCGAGACCCGCGTAGGGCTTTCTGCTCAGCAGGGAGCCTGCTTCCCTCTCTCTATCTGCCTGCCTCTCTGTCTACTGTGATCTCTGTCTGTCAAATAAACAAATTTAAAAAATCTTTAAAAAAAATTAAAAAAAAAAACTGAAAGAATTTGTAAACACCAAACCATCTCTGCAGGAAATATTGAAAGGGGTCCTCTAAGCAAAGAGAGAGCCTACAAGTGGTAGATCAGAAAGGAACAGAGACCATATACAGTAACAGTCACCTTACAGGCAATACAATGGCACTAAATTCATATCTCTCAATAGTTACCCTGAATGTGAATGGGCTAAATGCCCCTGTCAAAAGACACAGGGTATCAGAATGGATAAAAAAACAAAACCCATCTATATGTTGCCTCCAAGAAACTCATTTTAAGCCCGAAGACACCTCCAGATTTAAAGTGAGGGGGTGGAAAAGAATTTACCATGCTAATGGACATCAGAAGAAAGCAGGAGTGGCAATCCTTATATCAGATCAATTAGATTTTAAGCCAAAGACTATAATAAGAGATGAGGAAGGACACTATATCATGCTCAAAGGGTCTGTCCAACAAGAAGATTTAACAATTTTAAATATCTATGCCCCCAACATGGGAGCAGCCAACTATATAAACCAATTAATAACAAAATCAAAGAAACACATCAACAATAATACAATTTTAGTAGGGGACTTTAACACTCCCCTCACTGAAATGGACAGATCATCCAAGCAAAAGATCAGCAAGGAAATAAAGGCCTTAAACGACACACTGGACCAGATGGACATCACAGATATATTCAGAACATTTCATCCCAAAGCAACAGAATACACATTCTTCTCTAGTGCACATGGAACATTCTCCAGAATAGATCACATCCTCGGTCCTAAATCAGGACTCAACTGGTATCAAAAGATTGGGATCATTCCCTGCATATTTTCAGACCACAATGCTCTAAAGCTAGAACTCAACCACAAAAGGAAGTTTGAAAAGAACCCAAATACATGGAGACTAAACAGCATCCTTCTAAAGAATGAATGAGTCAACCGGGAAATTAAAGAAGAATTGAAAAAAATCATGGAAACAAATGATAATGAAAATACAACGGTTCAAAATCTCTGAGACACAACAAAGGCAGTCCTGAGAGGAAAATATATAGCGGTACAAGCCTTTCTCAAGAAACAAGAAAGGTCTCAGGTACACAACATAACCCTACACCTAAAGGAGCTGGAGAAAGAACTAGAAAGAAACCCTAAGCCAAGCAGGAGAAGAGAAATCATAAAGATCAGAGCAGAAATCAATGAAATAAAAACCAAAAAGACAATAGAGCAAATCAACGAAACTAGGAGCTGGCTCTTTGAAAGAATTAATAAAATTGATAAACCCCTGGCCAGACTTATCAAAAAGAAAAGAGAAAGGACCCAAATAAATAAAATCATGAATGAAAGAGGAGAGATCACAACTAACACCAAAAAATACAAACTATTATAAGAACATACCATGAGCAACTCTACGCCAATAAATTTGACAATCTAGAAGAAATGGAAGTATTCCTAGAAACATATAAACTACCACAACTGAACCAGGAAGAAGTAGAAAGCCTGAACAGACCCATAACCAGTAAGGTGATTGAGACAGTCATTAAAAATCTCCAAACAAACAAAAGCCCAGGGCCAGACGGCTTCCCAGGGGAATTCTCCCAAAAATTTAAAGAAGAACTAATTCCTATTCTCCTGAAACTGTTCCAAAAAATAGAAATGGAAGGAAAACTTCCAAACTCATTCTATGAGGCCAGCATCACCTTGATCCCAAAACCAGACAAGGATCCCACCAAAAAAGAGAGCTATAGACCAATATCCTTGATGAACACAGATGCGAAAATACTCAACAAAATACTAGCCAATAGGATTCAACAGTACATTAAAAAGATTATTCACCACGACCAAGTGGGATTTATTCCAGGGCTGCAAGGTTGGTTCAACATCCGCAAATCAGTCAATGTGATACAACACATCAATAAAAGAAAGAACAAGAACCATATGATACTCTCAATAGATGCTGAAAAAGCATTTGACAAAGTACAGCATCCCTTCCTGATCAAAACTCTTCAAAGTGTAGGGATAGAGGGCGCATACCTCAATATCATCAAAGCCATCTATGAAAAACCCACCGCAAATATCATTCTCAATGGAGAAAAACTGAAAGCTTTTCCGCTAAGGTCAGGAACACGGCAGGGATGTCCATTATCACCACTGCTATTCAATATAGTACTAGAGGTCCTAGCCTCAGCAATCAGACAACAAAAGGAAATTAAAGGCATCCAAATTGGCAAAGAAGAAGTCAAATTATCACTCTTTGCAGATGATATGATACTATATGTGGAAAACCCAAAAGACTCCACTCCAAAACTGCTAGAACTTATACAGGAATTCAATAAAGTGTCAGGATATAAAATCAATGCACAGAAATCAGTTGCATTTCTCTACACCAACAGCAAGACAGAAGAAAGAGAAATTAAGGAGTCAATCCCATTTACAATTGCACCCAAAACCATAAGATACCTAGGAATAAACCTAACCAAAGAGGCACAGAATCTATACTCAGAAAACTATAAAGTACTCATGAAAGAAATTGAGGAAGACACAAAGAAATGGAAAAATTTTCCATGCTCCTGGATTGGAAGAATAAATATTGTGAAAATGTCTATGCTACCTAAAGCAATCTACATATTTAATGCAATTCCTATCCAAGTACCATCCATCTTTTTCAAAGAAATGGAACAAACAATTCTAAAATTTATATGGAACCAGAAAAGACCTCGAAAAGCCAAAGGGATATTGAAAAAGAAAGCCAACGTTGGTGGCATCACAATTCCGGACTTCAAGCTCTATTACAAAGCTGTCATCATCAAGACAGCATGGTACTGGCACAAAAACAGACACACAGATCAATGGAAAAGAATAGAGAGCCCAGAAATAGACCCTCAACTCTACAGTCAACTAATCTTTGACAAAGCAGGAAAGAATGTCCAATGGAAAAAAGACAGCCTCTTCAATAAATGGTGCTGGGAAAATTGGACAGCCACATGCAGAAAAATGAAATTGGACCATTTCCTTACACCACACACAAAAATAGACTCAAAATGGATGAAGGACCTCAATGTGCGAAAGGGATCCATCAAAATCCTTGAGGAGAACACAGGCAGCAACCTCTTCGACCTCAGCTGCAGCAACATCTTCCTAGGAACAACGCCAAAGGCAAGGGAAGCAAGGGCAAAAAGGAACTATTGGGATTTCATCAAGATCAAAAGCTTTTGCACAGCAAAGGAAACAGTTAACAAAATCAAAAGACAACTGACAGAATGGGAGAAGATATTTGCAAACGACATATCAGATAAAGGACTAGTGTCCAGAATCTATAAAGAACTTAGCAAACTCAACACCCAAAGAACAAATAATCCAATCAAGAAATGGGCTGAGGACATGAACAGACATTTCTGCAAAGAAGACATCCAGATGGCCAACAGACACATGAAAAAGTGCTCCATATCACTCGGCATCAGGGAAATACAAATCAAAACCACAATGAGGTATCACCTCACACCAGTCAGAATGGCTAAAATCAACAAGTCAGGAAATGACAGATGCTGGCGAGGATGCGGAGAAAGGGGAACCCTCCTACACTGTTGGTGGGAATGCAAGCTGGTGCAGCCACTCTGGAAAACAGCATGGAGGTTCCTCAAAATGTTGAAAATAGAACCGCCCTATGACCCAGCAATTGCACTATTGGGTATTTACCTTAAAGATACAAACGTAATGATCCAAAGGTGCACATGCACCCGAATATTTATAGCAGCAATGTCCACAATAGCCAAACTATGGAAAGAACCTAGATGTCCATCAACAGATGAATGGATCAAGAAGATGTGGTATAAATACACAATGGAATACTATGCAGCCATCAAAATAAATGAAATCTTGCCATTTGCGACAACATGGATGGAACTAGATTGTATCATGCTTAGCGAAATAAGTCAAGCAGAGAAAGACATCTATCATATGATCTCCCTGATATGAGGAAGTGGTGATGCAACATGGGGGCTTAAGTGGGTAGGAGAAGAATAAATGAAACAAGATGGGATTGGGAGGGAGACAAACCATAAGTGACTCTTAATCTCCCAAACAAACTGAGGTTTGCTGGGGTCGGGGGTTTGGGAGAAGGGGCTGGGATTATGGACATTGGGGAGGGTATGTGCTTTGGTGAGTGCTGTGAAGTGTGTAAACCTGGTGATTCACAGACCTGTACCCCTGGGGATAAAAATATATGTTTATAAAAAATAAAAAATTAAAAAAAATTAAAAATAAAGTTCCATTTATACAATGGAATATTTCACAGCCATCAGAAGGGACGAAAACCCAACTTTTGTATCAACATGAACGGGGCTGGAGGAGATTATACTGAGTGAAATAAGTCAAAGAGAGAAAGTCAATTATCATATAGTTTCACTTACTTGTGGCGCATAAAGAGTAACATGGAAGACTTTGGGAGAATGAAAGGAAAAGCCAAGTAGGGTAAATCGGTGGGGGAGACGAAGCATGAGAGACTGTGGACTATGAGAAACAAACTGAGGGTTTTGGAGGGGAGGGGGTGTGGGGATGGGCAAGCTTGGTGGTAGGTATTAAGGAGGGCACGTATTGCATGGAGCACTGGGTGCGATGCATAAACAATGAATTTTGGAACACTGAAAAATTCAATACAATACAATACAATACAATAAAAATAAAGTTCCAAACCTCTAATCACAAGGTTGGTTCCTCTGGCAACTAGCCTCCTTACCTAAGGGGTTTTCAAAAGTCACCTCACTAGCACAACGAAAGATACTTTTGTTGTTCTTATCACAGGAAATTATAAGGGTTTTAGGAGTTCTCTTCCAGGAACAGATGGAAGACCAATTATGTATTTATTATAAATAATAATCTCACAATAACCCTTTTAAATCTGGTTAAAAGAATGGTTTGGGGGGCATGTTCTAGAAAATGCCAATATATATAGTTTGATCTATGTTTACACCTTAAAAGAGTTGGAACTAAGCAATATTTACAATAGATGGTTGTAGTGCTATGAAGAAAATTAATTTAGGGAAGGGAGATAGAGTGCCAACAAGGAGACCAAAAATTTAAAAGAAGGTGGTCAGGGAATGCCTTCCTGAGAAAGTGAACTGGAAGAGAAATCTGAGAACAGGAGGGTGACCTCAAAGCTGAGTTAGGAAAGACCAATATTTTGTCCTGCCAAGTGAGGACTGTTGTTCTGAATAGGACAATAGATGGAGCAGCAAGTAGGGACAAGGGAGCCTTTATTTAGGTATAAGAAATTGTGCTCATGGGACTGTTCTTATAGGTGAGGGTACATTTATGATACAGAAGATTGGGGGGGGGGAATTGCTCAATCTCACTGCCACTGTTTCAAAGATGTTTGAATGTCCAAAAATCATCATAGTTTTTTGATTCAGTAAAATTTATTATTTTTTTGTTATTTAGTTTTATTCAAAAGAATGTATTTCCCTATTCATAAAATTAAATAACCACACCACCACCAGCAAATCTGTAGAGTCATATTGATGGTGGAGAGTTTGATGAGGGAACAAATTAGCTGAGGATAAAGCAAAAGCTGGCACCCTACACCCCTCCCCCCATGTGATATGTGTGACATTTCTCAGGCACTCCTGGCTAGCCTAAAGGAAGAACAAATGATTAAGTCATAGAGAGCACAGTCTTGCAGAAGTCTCCCTCAGTTTTCAAATGCCTTAATGATGTACAAGGAAGAAGCTTCTTATTAATAGCTCAACTTCCAGAGACCTATCATTTAGTTTCCTAGAGCCCTAACATCACCCTCCCCTCATGAAATTGAGGGAGGCTGAGGCAAAAGGAAATGTGAACAAAATTGAATTTCTTTTGAGCCTGCAGCCCATTGACAAGGACTGTGTAGGAGGAATGTAACATTCCTCCAGGAAACTCCCAATTGTCTTCGTGCTAGTGCCTCATTGGAGGGAAAAGCAGTCTTGGCTTGACAATAACCAGGCCTCCAGTATCGTGAGAGTCTTCATACTCTTTCTGGACACCCCCTTTGTCCTCACCTCCCTAACTCCTGAGTATATTATCAGCCATTCCTTGGGATTACAGTGTGGCAGCTCTTTCCGCTCATGGGTCCTGTCCCTGTCCTTTAATAAAACCAAAAATGTCTCAAAAATTCTTTCTTGGTCATCGGCTCCGGACCTCACCCCACCAAACCTCACAAATATTCCAAAACCCCATCAAATTCACTGGACATTCCTAAAATCCCAAAGATCATAAAGGGGAAAAAAAGGAAAAGAAAAGTACTCAAAACAAATCCAAAACCCATAATGAGTTTGAGGAGAAACATCACATGGATTTCTGTCTTCTCTCATTGTCAGCAGCAGATTAATTTCAGCAGGACCAAGTACAATTTAAGTAAATCCCTCATACCAACTCCAGCCCCTTAACTGTACCCTGTCAGCAACAATGAGCACACTGGAATCCTAAAAAAAGAACAAGACCTTTTAAAGTGCAGTGTACTCCTGGAGGGCAGTATAAGAGAATAATGATCTCTTAGTCCTTTTTCCTTCATTTCATCCCCATCTGGCAGTATGCTCCAGCACCCACTGGAAGAACTGGCCTGAGGAGCTCAGCACCCTGGTGGCTCAGAGGGAAGGCAGATATACACACAGAGATGTACACAATATAGAGGGTTGGTGTTTGTGAGATTAAGAAGGCCTCTCCCAGTTATTTGTATCTCCCAGGAGGCAGACTGCTCTGTGGACACATGGCTGGGTGGGTGAACTATGTCTTTGTTAGAACAAGAGGGAGACTTTGTCCTTTAGCAAGACACAACCTGGAACTCAGGCAGACAGCCTATTGAGCAGAATGTCCATCTCCACTCACACCCTCAGGTGGGTTTTCTCATGCAATGCTCAAGCTGTTCAACCATATGCAGTGGTCCTGCCTAACTGAAAATATAAAGCCCCATTCTTTAGATCCAAGAAACACCCTGAATAGTGCTAAGAAGATAAACAACACAGGGAAAACCCTTCTGTTTCATTTTGGAGCAAATTCTTCCCATAATTAAAGGAAAACAACTCCAGAGAGACTGATAAATTTTTAAAAATCAAAGGAAAACAAAACAATACAAAAACACCAAGATAAAAAAATAACGCAGAAGAAAAATGAAGAATATACATTATAAAATTCACCTCTATTATAAAAGAACATGTTAGACGACAATTCTTTTACATTCGCAATTAAATTAAGAAAACACAAAAGATGCACTGGGAAGACAACATACTGAGAAGTGAACAGTGTGACAGAAATAATCCTTAATAACATTATAAGCAGTACATAGTAGAAGTTACATGTAGAGAATGGAATTCATGATGAGCAGAATTTCTGAAAATTTATCAACACATATCTTAAGAAAATGACTAGCTCTTCAGAAATTCATAGTTAGAAAGTCAACCTGGTAGGGTTACTGGATGTTGTAGAGTATCCATGTAAGGTTTGTGTGTATGAATTTTCTGAAGCAATGTTCCTCCGATGGCAGCAGATCCATCCCATGTGTTCTTAATTTTTTTTTGCAATTTAAATCAAAACCTAATAAAGTCATTTTAAAATTTTGACTGAAGAATTTTCAATTTTACCTAGAAAGATAATTATGATAATAGGCACAGACAACATGAAAAAGAGAACCAAAAAGGAAATCTTCCCTATAGAGGAAGGAAAAACAAAATATGTGAAATTAAAACACCATTGTACTAGTGCATATAGATCAAAAAGATAAAACAAATACTAGGAAAAGACATTTATGTGGCAGAATTCAGTGATGGTCAACTAGTGAAAACAATAGAAGCAGGGCTTGAAGGTCCGACAAGCCATTTAGGAGAAAAGCTGGTTGGAAAACATTGTCTCATTTGACACCAAAATAAATATGAAATGAACAAAATAATTAAATGTGAAAAAAGAAAAACAACAGTATAATAATGTTTAGGTGCATATTTTTATAATTCTGAAGTCAAAGCACTTGAGATGTATGAACCTAAATTAAAACACCCTAAGTAAAAATGTTTATGAGTTGTCCACCTCAAAATTTTTACTAGCGTGAATAAGGTTAAAATCCAAACCAAATAATTAAAGAAAATTTATAACCAATTCTTTAAAATTTGTTCAAAAGTTCTTATATATAAATCCTAATTATGAATATGAGAAATATCACCATGTGTACAAGGGCAAGAAAAGACTGAAATACAAATAGCAGTAAACATAAATATATGTAATACTCTATTGGTAACCAACAGTGTTAATTTAAGTACCAATGAAGTCAGATGACAAATATCAAAAAGTATGATAGTAGTAGCTGTTGGTAAGGATATATGAACACAGGAACTATCATATACTATTGAGTTCAAAGTATAAATTAATAAACATTTCTGGACACAAATCAAAAATTTCAAATATAGATAACTTTAGATGTAGAGTTGCATTTTTAGAAAATTATTATAAAGAAAAAATAGGGGGCGCCTGGGTGGCTCAGTGGGTTAAGCCTCTGCCTTCGGCTCAGGTCATGATCCCAGACTCCTGGGATGGAGCTCCACACCAGGCTCTCTGCTCTCTGCTCGGTGGGGAGCCTGCTTCCTCCTCTCTCTCTGCTGTCTCTCTGCCTACTTGTGATCTCTGTCAGTCAAATAAATAAGTAAAACCTTTAAAAAAAATAGGTAAATTGCATAAAAGGCATAAACAAGGATATTTTTGGAATACTATTCACAGTGAATAATTAGAAACAATGCAAAAATCTACCAATATAGGTACAGCATAACAAATTTTATACCACAGAACAGTTACAAATGATAACATAAATCATTTATTTATCACCATAGAGAATTGTCTGTATCATTAAGGAAGAATAAGGAAGAATTTAGGTTATAATTTGTATTCCTATGCTAGTGTGTGAATGCACATGAACACCATTATTTCTCTCAGTAATAAACTAACACATTTGTTTCTTGTTCCATCAACTATAGACAATATCTCTTGGCTTTCTTACAATGATGGTATGTGCCACCTTTCTTTCACCTTTCCCCCCACTTTCCACCTCACGACTTCTGTCACCTATACTTTTACTTTATCAAGGATGACAGTATTTATGTCCTGTTTTTTAACTACAATCAATGATTTCACATTTTGTGTTTACTGAAAAACAATAGTTCTTGTATTATTATGTACTTTGTAATTACAGGCTGTGAACAATAATTCAAAATGATAAAACTGCAAGCACTATATTACTGTTTTTCCTGGAGTAACTAATGCCTTTTTAAATTGCCTTTTTTCCCCCATGCCCTTATCATATCCGTAGTTTCCTGTGAAACTGTCTTTTATAGAAACTCCCTCCCACCCCTCCCAACACAGAATTCAATTCCCTGCTGGCATCTTCGATCCTTGCATGCCACCCTGAGTGGCTCTTCTCTAGATGTGCAAAACCATGCTCTTCCTGGAACTTCAGGTCTCTGCTCTTCTGGATTATAGCACCTCTTTCTGGTTTCCCTTTCTCTTTATTTTTTGGAATATGTCTTCAATTAACTTCCTAAGAAAAGGTGCTTAGGAAGTAAAGCTAATGAATCCTTGAATGTATGATATATATAGTCAATTAGCTCTCAGATTTTATTTATTCTTTGGGTATGCATTTTTTCATTCCTTCATAATTTTGAAAGCATTTTTACTGAGAGACTGAATATACAAATGGACAATGGCCACACCATATACAAAAAGAGAACTCTGATCAACAATCTGCAGCAACCAGACTAGGAAACCAATTCACTGTCTACGGTAATTGGTCCAAGAAGCCAATCTACTTGGAAGAAGTCAGATCATGATCTCCAACAAACAATAAACCTGGGAAAAAATGGCCCAGTACAACCAGAACTTGATTAGTAATTGACAGCTTCTCTAAATTTTTATTCCCACTTTGTTTAGTACCAACCAAAAAAAAAAAAAAAACAAACAACTATTCACCCCCCCAACCATTCACATAAGAGGCCTGGCTTCTACTTAGCCTGTCTACACCTTCCCCATGCCAACAGCCTCCAATCAGAGCATATCTGAAGCCTTTCTTTTTTTCCACTATAGAGCTTTCCCACTTCTTTGCCTGCCTTTGAGTTTCTGCCAGGTGATAGTAGCTAATTTCCTTATTATAAAAATCTCTGTATAAATACCCTTTTTTTATTCTCATCTGAGTGGTCTTTGTTTACTTCTACATTGCACAGATTTCTAGAATCCAAGGCTGATAAGAGGCCTGATGACAGTGTGACTTTTTAAAAAAATAATAGCTTTTTTGGGATGTGATGTACACACAACATACAAGTCACCCACTTAAAGTGTATAATTCAGTGGCTTTAAGCATAGTCATAGAACCATGCAACCATCCCCACAAAATTGTATTTTCGTATCCTTCCTGTACCTACTAAACACTCTTTGTTTTCCCCCAACCTCATACCCTTAGGCAATCACTAACCTATTTTCTATCTCAATAGATTTGCCTATTCTCATCACACCTGGTTATATAATTTAAAAGGAGTGTTAAATATGAAATCTGTGACTGACTTCTCACACTCAGCATACTATTTCCAAGGTTCATCCATATTGTGACATGTAGCAGTACTTCATTCCTTTTCATGGCCAGATAATATTCCATTGTATGGGAATGCTACATTTTATCCATTCATTAGTTGGGTTGTTGTTTCCATTTTGGGCTTATTATGAACAATTTCATTATGAACATTCAAACAAAACTTTTTGTGTGGTATTTCTTTTCATTTCTTTTGACTATATACCTAGGGGTAGGAATGTTAGGTCATATATTGGTAACTCTGTTTAACCTTTTGAGAAACTATCCCACTGTTTTCCAAAATGGTATACCATTCTGCATTCCCAACAGGAATATATGAGGGTTTCAATTCATCCATAGTCTCAACAACACTTATTATCTGTCTTTTTAATCAAAGACACAGTAGTGGGTGTTAACTGGTATTTCATTGTGGTTTTGATTTAGAATTCCTGAAGGCTAATGATGCTAAACATCTTTTCACATGCTTTTTGGTCATTTGTTTA
The DNA here is from genome assembly GCF_030435805.1 of Mustela lutreola. Lineage (NCBI taxonomy): Eukaryota > Metazoa > Chordata > Mammalia > Carnivora > Mustelidae > Mustela > Mustela lutreola. The sequence continues at coordinate 104,692,155 of NC_081295.1, read as the reverse complement.
TCTTTTTGAGAGATTTGTTAAAATCCTTTGTCCATTTTTAATTTGGATTGTCTTTTTATTGTTGAATTGTAAGGTAACCTGCTTTTTAACTTTGTTGTCTTCTTTCTGAAAACTTTAGCGTTTTCTCTTTATCTCTGGTACTCTGAATTTTCACAAGAACATGTCTAGAAATGTCTTTTCTTTATTTTGCTGGGTACATGGAAAACCTTCCAATATGAAAACTTACACTTTAGCACAGGATTGCCTCTTCTATTATTTCTTTGATCATACACTGTCCCCTGTTTTCTCTTCCAGGAACTTCTACTATTTAGGCAACAAACCTTGCATTGGTCCTTATACCTTTAATTTTTATTTTCATTACTTCCGTTTCCTGTTTTCTGTTCTTTTTATTCTATTTCCAGGAAATATGTATGATTTTTTAATTTATTCTTCTTATTTTTCCATCGATTACATTATGTGTTCCTTTTTTTACAGCATACTATTATCACTTAACAAATGTAGTATCTCTCTAAAGTATCTCTAAAGATACTAGGAACAGAGACAATTTTAAAGTCCTCTTCCATTCCCTGGATTAACTATTCCCTCTCTGGTCATTGTGGCAAATATTAACCTGGCTCTTTCTTTGACATTCCTCATTTGTCTGGTCATCCTTCACTGTCTGTTTGAATATAAGGTTAAGTCAATAGAAAATCGAGCTGAGTTCTTTGCATTGATGAGCAAGTCGGCCAACTTGCAGGTTTCATCTTATGTGGAACCTGTAGCAAGTCAGCAACTATGAATGGCTGAAACATTGAAGACTTCACTCTAAGAGGCTAATTTCTACAGAAACTATCCTAATTTTACCAGTCTTTTTCAATCCTGTAGATAAGAAGTCGCTTTTTATTTTACCTATTATAGTAAATATACACACTCCAATAAAACGTACCATTTTAACCATTTCCAACTGTACAGTTCAGTGGTATTAAGTACATTCACCTAAAGTGGTGTGCAATCATCACCACTATCCACCTACAAATCTTTTTCACCATCCCATACTAAAACTCTGTACCCATTAACAAGTTTCCATTCCCCCATCTCTCAAGCTCCTGTTAACTACTGTTCTATTTTCTGTGTCCATTTTTATTTAATTTTTACTTTTTTTTTTTGGAGGAATTTTTGGCTTTGAGGTTTGTGTCCAAAGGAAAAGAAGATGTGTGAGAAGTATTATCTAGTTATAGGTTTTTTACTTTTTTTTAAAGTGACTTTCACCATTAACCCCTTGTTTTTAAGATTACACTCATTTTTTGACTATACTATCTGTAGATCACAAGTTGTATACAACTCTTTGGGTTTGTAAGGTACCCCTCTTGGCATTTTCTTTTCTTTTCTTTTTTCTTAAGATTTTATTTATTTGACAGAGAGATACAGTGAGAGAGGGAACACAAGCAGGGGGAGTGGGAGAGGGAGAAGCAGGTTTTCCGCCAAGTGGTGAGTCTGATGCAGGGCTCGATTCCAGGACCCTGGGACTATGACCTGAGCCAAAGGCAGATGCTTAATGACTGAGCCACCCAGGCACCCTGGGCATTTTCTAAGTTATGGTTTCTTCCACCCTTCTGAACTAGTACTACTCTTTTATCCATTCTTTATGTCTTATTAGATTTAATAAAACTTTCACACACCATTGACTCTCCTTCCACTTCCTATTTCTATATTTTTCTTCTTATTACAATGAGTTTTGGAGCAAAGTAGAAGATATCATATGCTCAACCTATCATATTAAAACATAATCCTGGGCTAAAATTTCTAACCTCTCAGTATACCAGTATACTTAACTAGATATATAACAGTTTGTAACTAAAATCAGTATCAAAATTCAAAGAGGTATTTTAAAAGTAAGAAAAAAATTCAAAGTATTAAGAATCAGTGTATGAAACATATTTTTATACAATTTTTCAGAAATAAATTTAAATCCTAGACCACAGAACATAGTTTTTATAGCACAGATTCAACTTAGTTTAAAATTATCTATTTTTGTGACCACATTTAATTTCTTTAGTGATTCTTTATTACTAAGGTCACCACAGAATAGCACCTTGTCATTAAATGGGCACTTGCTATAGATTCATAAAAAATAATGGTGATCACTGCATCCAGCCTGAGAAAGAGATCATACAGAGCAGTGAATGGAATGTAGTCTACGAAGTTCAGAAGACCTATTTTGAAGTCCAGATTTGAACATTTATTAATTTGGCCAATTTTCTCAGTGTCTCAAGCTCTCCTTCACCTGTAAAATGGGTTTAATATAATATCTATTCATAGGACACCTGTGAAGAAGAGATTAAGTAAATATTATTTGGGGCTCATCATAGATGCTAAATAAACATTACCTGTTATTGTCCACAGCTGGACTACAGTATCCCTCTATATAAGTCTGGGTCTAAAACCAGCTCCTGAATCTTGGCATCTCTGTGCCTTGTTCTCTCATATCTAAAATGAAAATAATACTGAGCCTATATTAAAGGCTCATTTAAGGATTAAATTCAAGAATATAGATACAGGGTTTAAAAAATGCTTTTATTTTCATCACCTGCATCATTATTATATAATTTGCTTCTCTAAAGCAGACTATATAATTGAACCTAATGCCTACAGAGACACTGTGAAAAGCTGGATATAAACACAATTTTTTTTATTGTACCACCTTATCATACATTCTCTTCCCTAGTTCCTCTTCTCTCCAGCCCACCTCAAAATATTTAAAATCACTTTAATCCTTATTTTTTTGACCAATATTATATATACAATATTCCACACTTGAATCATCATCAATGGCAAACAGAATCAATAGGTATCCTTTTCATCCTTAAAAACAAGTGAAATCTATAAAAAATAGTTCAATTTTAACTTCTACTGCTTCTACATTTCACTGAATTTTAAGCATGCCTTTTCTAAATTGCTGCCATATTATTCTTTTCTTTCAGTAAGAAGTAAAATTGTTAAACTTCACTGCAATTGACGTTAAGAGCTTTCTAACATTTAATCTTAACAACTTGACCTAACAAAAATCTTTACTTCCACTATAGGGTTTTCTTACAAGTGGAAACACAGTTCAGTTTAACAGAAATTGAGTTACCCAGGGTAAGTTGCACTGGCTCCCAGCCAAAATGGACAAACAACTCAAATTTTATCCTGAGTCAGGATTTTTTTTTCAACCCTCTTGCTTGGAAAGTCTATTTTGATTACAATATAAATGCTAGCTATTATATAAGTAACATGATATTTTTGCTTTCCATTTTAAAGTATGTGTCTCTTGCACCTGCAGTTCCCTCTTCCTCGGCTGCTCTTCCCACTGCATCACCTTATGGCCCCCACTCATTCTCCAGATCCAGCTGCTACTCTAAATTACTAAGTTCCAATTAGTTACACACTCCTCTTGGCTCCCTCAGAACTTCATTATTACCTCACCATGGTCCTTACCACCATACATAGCAAATGTTAAACATTAATTCCCTCCATTGGACTGCACCTAAGGAGTAGAAGTCAGCATGGGGGTCCACTCTATATCTCCAATATTTTATGATCAATAAATACCTGCTGAAAGGAATTAATAACTAGTTCCAATGGAGAACATGAGCTAATTTCTTCTGCTCAGCATCTCCTCCTTTGGGGGAAACCACACCAAGACTCTTAAGAAAACCAAGGGGTGATATAAACCAAGATGGATGTATGGCCCAGGAACAGATAATCAGAGAACTCCAAGTACTTTATTCCATTGGTCACTGTGATTAAGTCAGGAATAGATGTGTGACTCAGTCTGGACCAAGAAAGGTCATCCCTCAGAATTTTGCATGGAGGATTTAGAAAAATACATTTTCTTTTGCCTTAAACCCCCAGATGTAAGAATGATATAAACTTAGAGTTGATGATGGCCACCTTTGCCACCATATAGGAAACACCAGAATGAAGATAGTCCAAAAATAAAATAAAATCAGAGCAAAGTGATAGCTCAAGACAAACTTCTGCTGATGTCATTTGAGTCTCAATTCCAGACATGACTAGAGTTCATTCCTGTGCTTTCCAGGAAGTTTTGTTTTCTTAAGCTAGTTGACTGTCATTTCTGTCACTGGCAATTATCCATAGGATGTGGAGAAAAAGAAATCCTTATGTGTTGTTGGTAGGAATGTCAACTGGTATAGCCACTGTGGAAGACAGAATGGAGGTAACTCAAAAATAGAATCACCATATGATCCAGTAATTTTATTATTGGGTATTTACCCAAAGAAAACAAAAACACTAATTTAAAAGGATATATGTACCCCTTTGTTTATTGCAGCATTATTTACAGTAGTCATCATATGGAAACAACATAACTGTCCATCAACAGATGTATGGATAAGGAAGATGTGGTATACACACATACACACACACATATATCACAGGTATATATAGAGATATATATTTTCTCTCTACGATGGAGTATTATGCAGTGATAAAGAGGATGAGATCATGCTATTTGCAACAACATGGAAAGATGTAGAGGGTATTATAGTAAGTGAAATATGTCAGACAGGAAAAGATAAATACCATACTATTTCAGTCACACATAAATCTAAAAACAAAAACAAAAACAGAACAAATGAATAAGCAATAAGCAGAATTAGACCTAGAAATAGAGAGAATAAACTGATAGTTGCCAGAGGGGAGGGGGGATGGGCAAAATGGGCAAAGGGTCAGGGGAGACACAGGCTTTCAGTTATGGAATGCAGAAGTCACAGGAATAAAAGGCAAAGCAGTGGGAACATAAGCATTTGTACTGCAATAGCATTCTCTGGTGACAGATGGTAACACACTTGTAAGCATAGCATACGGCACAGACAATTTGAATCACTATGTTTACACCTGAAACTAATGTAACATTGTGTGTCAACTGTACCTAATTTTTTTTTCAAAAATAAAAAAATATTTTGAAGACAACTATTTATTCTTGTCAAGGATTTTGCTCCAGGTATTGCACAAGATAGAGAGGTTCTCTGATATTTGATAGCATGAAAATAAACCATACTTATATACTAAAATCAATCATGAAGATCTACTGCATACATTCTTGAACTTTAATGTGCATAGGCATCACATAAAGGTATTTGTTAAATATAAGGATTCACAGGATACGTTCCTAAAGATTCTGATTCATCATGCCAGAGTGGGACTAAGAGCCCAAACTTTAAACAAGTATCATAGGTTAGTCTGAATTAAGTGGTATTTTGCTCCACTGAGGTAAAGGGAATTGTAAAAGATGATAAACCTCAGAGCTGACTCCTTCTTTGCAAGGTGAGAATTGGAAACTAGCTTCCACAAAAGCAAATTTCAAAAAGAGAAAGTGTTAAAATTTAGGGCATTATTTTCTTAGATTCCATAGAACAAAAGATATTGAAGGCCACTTGTAACCAGAAAAACATAAAGCCCCAGTTCTATTCCTTTCTCATTCAGGAACTAGTTTATTTCTTTATTTTTTACTAAATGGAACATGAGAAATTGCCTAGAAATAATATGACTTCCTGAACCTTGTATCTAAGGCATAAAATCTGGTACATTCTTAGAAACATAAAAAGTTAAAATTTCAGGGGAACCTTACAGGTCATTTAACCCAACCATTATCAGATGTTGGGCTCTTTTCTGCACTATTCCCTATAAGTCGTCATTCAATCTCTGCTTGAACACTTCCAATGACCCAGAACTCATTACTTCATGAAACAACATTTTTCTCGTGGTAAAATTTCATATTTGTTTGTTGGTTGGCTGCTGATTGATGGTATTCCCTTCCACTGGGCTAAAATCTGCCTCCTCTTTAAGGATTTTCATTAGGCTTAGGTCTGCTTACTTGATTCACACACACACACACACACAAATATACAGATGTCTTATACGAAGGGCTTATAATTTGAAAAGTTATCAGAACACCCCCTAAACCCAGATTAAACACCGGTTTCTTCAGCATATCTTTTCTGCCTCAGTTTCTAGAGATGTTTCCTACCCAATAACCCTCTGTCCTTTCTTCTCCTACTTGTTCAATATGTCCTCTGAGTTAGAAGATTTAAAGAAGGGTAAAACAGGTTATTTAATCTATGAGGATTAAAGTTACTCTTAATAAATTCTTAGTACATCATGCTCTCAACAGAGAATAAAGCAACCTCTACTTAACTGAGAGCAATAAACAAAAGGGAAAATAATAATCTTAATTGTTCCTCCCCTAAACTTCAGGCTTAAACTCCACTGCTGGGTGTTCTCTCACTTGAGCTGATGATGTGTATGCTCATACCGACGACCCTTGACACAGAATTGTCTCCTCTTGGGCCCTAACTTGTAGGAGCTTGCTTAAAAGGCAGAAGCAAGGAGGTGGAGCTGGGTATGACACATTCAGAATCCCGAAGTCAGGGCCCATTCCTCTTGCACGCAACTTCACCTACTCCTCATTGCTGAAGGCTCAACAAGATTATGACATCAGAAATGGATACTTACTTCCCACCATCTTATTTAATTTCTCATTTCAAGTGGGTCACTAATTTTACTAGATCAATAGGCATCTTACGAAGAAAGATAATTTTTTAAAAATAGGAAGAAAGCATTTTGGGGATTCATAGTTGTTATACTGAAACTAGGTTGTTTTGGGGGTTTCTTCGTTTCAGTACTTGTCATATGAAAACAAATTTGTTGTTTTGTTATCCTTTATTCATCTCCCAAGGTACAGAAGTTAGAAAAAGGTCCCCCGACTCACTTATACTAACAATGCATGCCTTAGATTTGCTTTACAGGCTGCAAAGAATTTCCATGAGACTCAGAGTAGACCCTCAATTGGGCAAAACTGATAGCATCTAGTACATAAATACAGAATTTGGCCTTTACCACCAAAAAAGTATACAGGATATAAAGTGATAAGTGCTACAAGAGAAATACTAAGAAAGTATTGGAGAAATACAGACAAAGAAGAAATCATTTCAGGATAAAGTAATTAAGGAAATGTTAAAGGATATAGAGATGGAAGGACAAAACTTGGCAGGAAAAGGGAACTCTGTAAGAGGAAAAGTGGGGGAGGAAGCTCAGTATGGTAGCTTTATTCGTGTATTAATACTGGAGCTAAAAACAAAATATTAGAGCTAAAATAAAATTAGCCAAGAAGTATTCCACAGAGCCGGGATATTCTTCTTTTTAAAATGGCTCACTAGCAATATTCTTAAAAGATGCAATTATTTTTATTCTTTGTGATAAAATCAATGAAAGAAGTTCATAATGCAAAGGAACTATTCCTTTTCAACTTAAGGGACCTAAAATGGAAAACACTACTGTACTACCTTTAGGCGCCATATAATGCTATCACTAACTTGTTCTTACTAAGATGAGTCTCATTTTGACTAGACAGATAAGAAAAAAAAAATAACACAAAAGAAATATAAAACTACCAGATTCATATTATATGACTCCAGTAAAGTTTACAAGCACAGGTTTATGGCTTAATTACTATTATTTCTCAAATCTTATTTTATGTGAAAAACTCTTAAGAATATTATGCATATAATCATCATCATCACTTACTACACTGCTGACTTAGTAATCAGTATATGCCTACGCTTACAGATAAATGTATAAGCATGAGTACATATAAGATATATGTATAATATTATTTGACTAACTGATAAGCACATGCTAATGTCTACTAAAATAATTACCAACAAATTAGACATTGGTCATTTAGGATTTACTGATCTAAAAATAACAATTTGCCTTTTCTTACCATATCTCCATTAAAAATTTCTTGCATTGTATTTGTTCTAGTAATGGATTTTTTAAAAATCACAAACTTGTTTTCTCTTGTGACTTTCCACCTACATTCTTCTTTATATTGGCCATAAAATCTACTGACTTGAAATCTATGATGTATCTTAAATAAGACTGTACCACAGGTAATGGTAAGAGTTAACTTTATTGAGTACTAACTGTTTGTTAGGCACTGTTCAAGGTAATGCGTGTTTTTAATCACTAGTCTTCTTAATAGTCCTTCAAGGTAGGCATCTTTATTATTCCCATTTGGGGAGGAAACTTAAGTGTGGAAAGTCCAGCCAATTTTCCCACAGTTGTGTATCTAGTAAGTGTAAAGAGTTTGGTTATATAATAGTAACTATTATACTATGCTGCCACCATACATATGTATGTATACATACATATATGTATTTAAATAATAAAATATATTAGGATTAGAATATATATCTACTAGCAATATGATCCAGAGGTGAATCATACTAAAGAGAATACATTTTAGAATGAATTACATTTTTGAGAAACACCACTATTGAGTTCCTCATTACATAAGAATTGTGAAAATAATCTCTTTCATCTTTTTAACGCCAACACTGAGTATGGATCTTGGGCATATAGTTAGCACTCTTTAAATATATGCTGAATAAATAAAATATAATGAACTCAAATCCAGAGAATACCCACTTAAATTGCTATATCTTAAACTAAGAACACCATAGCTTATGTTCTTACTGAAAGGAGGCCATGTAAAAAAAAAAAAAAAAAAGCACAAGTTGTAGAATCAGACTAAAATGTGAAATACAGACACAAATACCCAAGAAAATTTATTGAGACTCTTTAAACTGCTTTATTTTTAAATTCATAATAATTACAACTGTCACAAATGTGTTGTTTGAGCATTAAATTTGGGTAAAGTATCTAGGAGATTCTGGTATATAATAAACAGTTAAAAAACAGTAGTTTGTTTTCCCCATGGAAATTTTAGAATCATCTTAGAATTTTCCTTTTATAATTCCATTCCCTCTATCTAAAAATACCACCATTTATATAGTCTATTTCTGCCAGTTTTTCCCTTGGTCCCCTTTTTATTCTGTCACCATTCAGCTTCTCTCTATACACTGTATGGAGAGTATCTGAACTGTTCATTAGATAGTCTCTCTGTATCCACACTATATCCTGTATCCACACTATATCCTGAAAGACAAAACTTCTAAAAGATTGTCAGCCACAACCAAAGAAGGCTGGAAGGGCATATGACCTATTCACAGAACCCTATGCTAAGAAGGACCGAGCTTTAATGTTTTTCTATCACGCTCTTGAAATTCTTAATTTATAAACAAAGAGTTACACATGTTTATTTTTCACCAGACTCCACAGATTATGTAGACAGTCCTGACCATGTGCTGCCTTGTTTGGAAAATGAACAGTACATTTTCATTGTCTATTTAATCCAATGATACCCATTCTAGACCAGCATTCAAGGTCTTTTACAACTTGGCCCCCATGTGCTTCCCCAGACATGGCAACCACAGTTCAACAGATCTTTATTCTTTCATTTCCTCATCCATTCAACAAATCTTTATAAAATATTATGATGCTGTACATAGATTTTCAGAGTATACTTCTGCCTGCTTCTCCAACTGTATCTCATAAATCTCTCCCTTACCTAACTGCTTTAGCCAAAAAGCCCAATATTCATTTCCTATAACCTCCCTTAAAATGTTCTGCCTGTGGCATTTACTCCTCCATTCTTTCTGTTGAATCACTCTTTTCCCCCACTATTTGCATGGCTTGGCTTCTTATCTTACATCAAGTTCATAGATACCATTTTAGCAGAAAAACTTTTCTTACCTCCTGTATTCAAAGTTGATAGTCCTTGTGATTTTTTTATAATAAATTTTGTTTACTTACTTCTCAATAATATTTTTTATTTTTATTTTTTATTTATTTTTTTAAAGGATTTTATTTATTTATTTGACAGAGAGAGAGAGATCACAAGTAGGCAGAGAGACAAGCAGAGAGAGAGAGAGGGGGGGAAGCAGGCTCCCCGCTGAGCAGAGAGCCTGATGCGGGGCTCTATTCCAGGACCCTGAGATCATCACCTGAGCCGAAGGCAGCAGCTTAACCCACTGAGCCACCCAGGTGCCCCTCAATAATATTTTTTAAATGATCATGAAAATAATAGTGGTAGGGCAGTTGGTAATTTACATATATTAGCACATGTAATCCACACAACTCTATGGGATTGGCATTGTTCCTTCATGGCATCCAGTACAAAGTACATTCATTTGGAGTGTTTACTTCATTATTTGGTCTACTTCATGGGATGGTGAATTCAATAAGAGCAGTGACCATGTTATCTTGGTTCACTGTTACATCTATCAGTTCTTAACACACTGAGCCACCCAGGCATTACATCTATCAGTTCTTGCACACAGTAGGGGCTCAATAATTTCTTACTGAATGATGTGTGTACTCTGTGCAAGGCACTGGTTTTTCTGTTACTTGTTATCCAAATGATCAAGAAACCTGGATAGTCTTCTCTTTCCTGAATATGTTAATAGTTTACTACAGTTTTTATTTTTCACTAACATTGGAACACACTCCATTCTGTTAAAAATTTATCCATCTAACACAGCTCATTTTAATCTTCTCTGTGAAGCCTTACTTAAATATTCTTGCATTCTCCATCCTTTACTTTAGCAATCTTTGCTTACCTCTCCTTTCTTAATTTCCACAGCATATTATGCTTTTTTTACAATGCTTATATCTTGCTTTCCATTATAACTATTTTTGTATTTATCTTTCTTTTAAAAGATGACAAAGATTATATCTTGCTCATTTTTGTACTTAGTACGGCAGCTGGTATAATGTTTTACCCATATGAGATATTCAATACATACTGATTAATTAGAGTATCTCCACTAATATTTACATTTTGAGGGGATCTGAGCAATTATCACCAAATCTAAAATAATCCTAAACCATAATGATGCTACAGTGCATGCAACTAGATTCTAGCTATCCTTTAATCTACCTGAAGAATGGAGGATTTTTTTGGTTTGGAGGTTTTGTTTTGTTTTGTTTTGTTCTTTGCTTTTCTTTCTCTTTTCTATTTTTTTGAAATCTATGCTGATGCAACATACATTTATTTCTTAAAGGGTTCCCAGAGGCAAATTAGTTACCAATAATAAAAACAGCAGAAGAACCTGCTAGGCAGAATGAATGAGCATGGTATTTAGAATCAGATATGTCTAGATCTGTAAATATCACCCCCTGCTACCAGAGAGAAAAGCCTGAGCAATTAAATAGCCTATCTATTCCCCAGTTTCCACATCTGATATCTGAGGAAAATATCTCAGAGTTGATGTGAGGTTTAAAGGTAAATATATAAACCAATATATCAATCATTAAATATTAATATTAAAATCCCAAATTTAATTGTTTAAAAAATCTTGGTACAGATTTTGGGTTCAAGATGGATGACTGAGTATATATGTTTATTTCCTCTTTTCCTCCCCCAAATAATCATAGATTATTTTTTAAGGCTAAAACCCCCAAGAGCAAATAAAATGAGAAAGGATTCATCAGCAGATTTGAAGTTCCTAAATATAGAAAGTAAGTAGAAGACTGACAGAGGGAGCTGAGGGAAGAAAACCATGGGCTATTTATAACACAGAGAGAAAAGGATAAATAAGATTGTGGGTTGTGGGATGGGTAGAGCCAGCTTAACCTGTATATCTTTAAGGAAGATACAGATTCAGAGAAAAGAAATGGTGGAAGGTTAAGTGGTGGGGTAGGAGTGAGACCAGGTGAACAATGGAGAAATGCTATTTTGAGGGAAGATGCTGCTGACATTCGAATCCCATTAGTTATGAATCAATTTAGTGCAAGCTTAAACTAATGACACTTTCAAATATACAAGACTTCAGAATTCCTCTTGAAGAAGTTACTTGAAGGGGTGCCTGGGTGGCTCAGTGGGTTAAAGCCTCTGCCTTTGGCTCAGGTCATGATCCCAGGGTCCTGGGATCGAGCCCCGCATTGGGCTCTCTGCACAGCGAGGAGTCTGCTTCCTCCTCTCTCTCTTCCTGCTTCTCTGCCTACTTGTGACCCCCGTCTGTCAAATAAATAAATAAAATCTTTAAAAAAAAAAAAAAAGAAGTTACTTGAAAATATCCTCCAGCAAAACAAGGAAGGAAGCATAAGAGGAAAATTTATTGGATTCAGAAAAAAGAGGAGGCAGACTAGAATAGCAAAGGACAGAACCAAGATGACAGCTGGCAGCACCAGGTCTAGACAAGAGCATAAAGACAACAGACTCTGGAGGAAGATGTGCAAAAAGGGGACAACCTACATTAGAAGGTATGAATGATAACCTGGAAACCAAAGAATATTTTTAAAACCACAAAATGCAAGGGAGAAAAACTCAATTATGAGAAAACCAAACACTAAAATAAAATTATATCTGAAATATGAAACAGCAGTTAATCCAAATTCTAAGAGAAGATCAATGAGTGTCAAGAATAAAAATACAATGGATTTTAAGCAAGAGCCAGAATGAGTAAGAAATTGAAGGCATTGGTGAAAAGAACTTGTGATTTTTTTTCCTAATAAGAAAATAGCAGGATAAACCAGCATGGAGTTCCAGGGCAAAAGGGACTATAAATAAAGCAGGCACAGTCCAAATATGGGGCAAACTCTAATGTGGAATGATGGACGGAATGTGGAAAAGAACCCATCTGAACAATCATCTGTGAGTGAAATAAAAGTCACAATACTGGAACCATGAAGAAAGAAAAGGAATCCTAGCACACCACTTGCTTTGCAATGAAGAATATTCCCATAGTCGTAATAATATAAATGTCAACTACCAGCTTTCAATTTTGATGATCAACCAACTACAATATTAATTGTAGTTGGTTGATCATCAAAATTGATCAAAACAGTTAGTTACAAAACAGCAAATGTTTTCAAACTTCCCAATTTAAAAGTAAAACTAGATTAAGAGGAATAGGAAGTAGGAGGCTGAAAGCAGAAGCAGAGGCAGAAGCACAGGCAGGGGCCCTAATTTATTCATACAACAAACTGAGGAGCCAACAGTTAATGGAACAAGAGACTGAAGTTAAGTATATATTATGTGTATTATTGTCTGCAAGGGTTAAACAACTGAGGAACTTAGGAACTAATATAACAATATTAGGCAAGGTAGATAAAGTTGGCGGGACTGGAAAGTGAGCTAAATCGAATGTGTTATTATAGGAAGTTGACAATAATGCCTACAGCTGATAAGGAAAGGAGTGGTACAAATAAGCTACATGGGGAATGGAGGAAATGAGTCTTAGAACCCTGAGAGCAGGCCTGGGTGGGAATGGGTGGGAATGGGTGTGTACATTCAGGAGTTACCTATATTCATAACGAACCCTTTTGTTCTATTTTATTTTTTGTTCATGTGCTTCTTAATTTAGATAAAAGAATTAATATAAATAATGAAGACAGTAAAATGTGCTATGTGGAGCCAATGTTTCTTAGTAACAAAAGTGAAGTGATTTATAAAATAGTTTACATTGTTGAAAAGGGCAACAAACACACAAGCCAATTTTTGTGTATTTCTAATTTATTTATTTATTTATTTAAAAGATTTTTTTTTTTTTAAGATTTTATTTATTTGACAGACAGAGATCACAAGTAGGCAGAGAGGCAGGCAAAGACAGAGGAGGAAGCAGGCTCCCCGCTGAGCAGAGAGCCCGATGCGGGGCTTGATCCCAGGACCCTGAGATCATGACCTGAGCCAAAGGCAGAGGCTTAACCCACTGAGCCACCCAGGCGCCCCTCTAATTTATTTTTTAAAGCATTCTTAAAGTGTGGCTATTTCTCCCCTAGACATTTGAATCCGAATAAAATATAAAATGGATTTAATAGTCACAGTTGAGGTAAAGAGGTTGTATCTCAAGGGGCCCATTGCTTCTTGATTTTTTTTTTAACTGTTCAGTGTTGGCTTAACATCAGTCTTTTTTTCTGATAGGTCATCACTGCGATAGACTCGCATAATAGCTATGCTTATAAAAGTACCTAGGAGAAGTTACCTGGTTGCAAAGAAGAAAGATAACTGTTCCAAACAAGTAATGTACAGAAGAGAATGCACAGAAGTGAGATTAGGGGATTCCAAAGGGAATTTCCTGCTAGGTGTCTGGCATAAGCAAAAACAAAGATGACTTCCATTATCAAGCTCAACAGAGAATCATACTTAGATTGGTTGACCATTAAAGATGGAGTCATTGCTTTATGCTTCAGGTTTTATTTTTTTTGGCCAAAGCTACTGAAGCAAATAGACCTTAGAAGCTTAAAATCTGTTTCACCTTAGTTACTTCACACAGATTTTCTTTGAAATACTGGACTTTCCAAAAAAGCCCCTTGTCATTTCTTTCCATAGTAAACCATTCTTTATATAAAGCCATTATACTTTATAATACTCCAGTCTTCTGTATATACATACACAGCGTAGGCACTGAAGCAAGTTTTCAATAAAATGGCACTAAACACCATTATTCATATGAATTTACCTCACTAATTTAAACAAAGCATTTGGGGGGGTCCCAATTTTCAGGATATTTAAATCAACTTTTCGCATTAATGGTGTATGCAATTATGCAACTGAAGTCAGAATCATAGCCAAATTTTAAAATCTATAATGATTTTCCTCATTGCACAAAATTATCTCATTTTATCAGAGATAATTTAGCCATCTCTATGGTTATGGATTTGCTTCCCACTCTTTCTTAATAGAAATCTCTTTAAATAAGGATCTAGCCTTGCAGTTGTATAATCAGCAGGTAAGGTTAAGCTGGAGAGACTACTTCCTTCTGCCTACACCAAAGATGAGTAACTTGTCAAAACACGACTAAAAATATTTGTCCTTAGTCAATTGCTCATAAAATCTGCAATCTCTCAGTATGTTCAACAGTCCTTATGATTTTTATTTTCTTTCTAGGATAGAGCTTTTTCACAGACTATATATTTATGAGAAATACTAATGCAATGAATGATACGATAGTATCAATTGTTAGAAAAAAATCTCCCAAAATACATATAATAGAGAAATGAATGAGAATTGACACTTGAGATAATATATAGAAAGGTAGACTGCTAGAGTCTGAGGAACTATTTTTGCAAAATGGTGCCAGACTCTTACTTTTATGTAGGAATCATCATTTCAATATTTTACAGATACCATTTCATTTAAAATTATATTCTCTTTATCAGCATAGTACAAGATTCTAAATTTTCATTTTAAATAAATTTCTTTATTGTATAGTATGGCATAATAACCAGTTGGAAGATAATCTCCATTTCATTTGAAAGTTGTCTATTCTTTTAACTTAATAACAGAAGCATCCCTACCTTAAATTACATACCTTTGTTTTTGGCAAAGATATTTTTAGTTCAACTTGGTTAAGCAAACATTTAGCTCTAACTATTGCAAAGCAGAGCTATATAAACATGAAAGTTTCAAACATGAAGCAAAGAAATGCAAGAAAGTTGAGAAATATTTTTCTCATACATACTGATGGGAATTTTACAGCCAAGTCTCTCAGGAGTACAAATTTGAGGTTACGTATTAAAACTTTAATACTCTTTGATCCAGCAATTCCATGAGTTTAGCTGATAAAGCTTAAGCTTAGCTTAATAAGAAGGGGAATGCATGTACAAAATATTCACTATATGACACATTTTTAATTTCCCCTTTAAATGCACATGTCAAAATATTTTTTCCTTTTGCTACTCTCTTCACTTTGGGGTCATGTACATGACATCACTGTAAAACAAATTTACTAAAGGACAGAGTAGATTAGAGGACTATTAAAGAGAGGCCTTCAGAGAATTACTGGGGGGAAATTCTGAAAGTCTTGTAAAGAAAAGTAAAAGATCACAAAGAAAATAGGAAAATATCACTATCATAAGAAAATAGAAAAAAATTCTCTCCCATATCCTCCACTGACAAAGTACAGGATTCACAGTATATAAGAATCACATGCATCTGTGGTAGCTATGTCTACACTGAAGCTCATACGTCACTTATTACAGAAAATACAATAGCTTCAGGGATTACAGTATAAACATTCAGAAGAAATGCTAGTGTTTGCAACAAATTAAAAAGAAAAGGCTCCCACATAGTCACAACTAATAATCAAGTTTTAAGGAAGCAGCTAGCATTTTGTATAGCTACCAGAGAACATTTTCTTTTCATATTGAGTATAATGTTATGAAATTTGTAAAAGCACCTACCCATTTATTTCAAAAATTTCAAGAATGTTGAGTGGGGTAGGGAAGGGTAATAGGAGAATGGTAAGAGGAGAGGAAATAGGAGGATGGAAGGATGGGAATAATACAACTCCACAGGCCAATTATGTCCGTCAAAATCCATAGAATTGTTTATTTTATTTTATTTTATTTTATTTTATTTTATTTTATTTTATTTTATTTTATTTTTTTAAAAGATTTTATTTATCTATTTGACAGACATAGATCACAAGTAGGCAGAGAGGCAGGCAGAGAGAGGGGAGGAAGCAGGCTTCCTGTTGAGCAGAGGCCAGATGTGGGGCTCGATCCCAGGACCCTGGGACCAGGACCCAAACCGAAGGCAGAGGTTTTAACCCATGAGCCACCCAGGTGCTCCAGAGAATTGTTTACTAAAAGGATAAATTTTATAGTGCATAAATTATACTTCAATAAACCTGGCTTACAAAATAAAAGAAGTAAATTTTCCAAGAAAAATTTGATTAAGAATTCATCAAATTCCATAAAGTTCCAATTGTTGAAATGACTAAGATTAAAGTTCAATTCATAGTAAGTGTGATGAAATATTTTAAAATTTGATTTTTTTTTTAAAAGACACATTTATTCAGCGTCATGATCAGACTATTACATTTAGCAATCAACAGCATGGGTGCAAAAAAAAAAAAAATCTACATTAAAACCCTTTGTTGGAATGCTTTACACTGTCCACAGAACAGAAACTAAAATAGCCTGTTATACAATTAGTCACAAATACAGTCCTCGAGTTTTTTTGTCCATACACATGAGTATTGTCTAAAACATGTCTTCTTTGTAGCAGCTAGGCCCTGCCACCACTGTGCTTGGCTGAGTTCACAAATCTGTTGTAACCTGTAGCTTCCCTGTCACTTCTCTGGCTCTCCTCTCCTGCTAAGCTTTGTTTCCTGGCAGTAATTAAAACCTTCTGCCACTGCCATAGCTGCTGCTGCTGCTGGAACCACCATAGCCACCTTGGTTTCGTGGTTTGGCGAAGTATTGGCCTCCACCACCATGAGGGCCAGAGCTTCTGCCTCCAAAATTGCCTCCTTTCATGGGTCCAAAATTTGAGGATTGATGGTTGTAATTGCCAAAATCATTATAGCTTCCGCCACCTCCGAAGTTGCTTCCGTCATTACCAAATCCGTTATAGCCATCCCCACTGCCACCATATCCACCACCACCTCGACTGCCACCAAAGCCACCTCGACCACTGAAGTTTCCTCCGCGACCAAAGTTGTCATTCCCACCAAAACCACCTCCACGACCACCACCAAAGTTTCCAGAACCACTTCGACCTCTTTGGCTGGATGAAGCACTAGCCATCTCTTACTTAGAGAGCGCTTTCCTTACTTCACAGTTGTGGCCATTCACAGTATGGTATTTTTGAATGACAATCATTACCAGAATTGTCTACAGAATCATGGTCATCAAATGTTACAAAAGCAAAACCCCTCTTTTTGCCACTGCCTCGGTCAGTCATGATCTCAATCACTTCGATTTTCCCATACTGTTCGAAATAATCTCTTAGATGATGTTCTTTAGTGTCTTCTTTAATGCCACCAACAAAAATCTTTTTCACAGTTAATTGGGCACCAGGTCTTTGAGAATCTTCTCTTGAGACAGCCCTCTTTGGTTCCACAACTCTTCCATCCACCTTGTGTGGCCTTGCATTCATGGCTGCATCCACCTCCTCCACAGTGGCATATGTGACAAACCCAAAGCCTCTGGAGCGCTTGGTGTTCGGATCTCTCATTACCACACAGTCCGTAAGTGTTCCCCATTGCTCAAAATGGCTCCTCAGACTCTCATCGGTTGTTTTAAAGCTCAGACCTCTGATGAAGAGCTTCCGCAGCTGTTCAGGCTCTTTGGGAGACTCTGACTTAGACATGACGGCGGTGGGAGGGGAGACTTTAACGATGCTTACTCGGCGGCGTCCACAGGCAGAAAGCAAAATTTGATTTTTTAAGTTCAAAAGTTTTAACTTAAATACTCTACTTTGGATTATGAGGTATCATCCCTGTCAAGCTAAAGTTTTAACTAGGTTATAAATGTCAATTGTTACTAAAGCAAACTTGGTCTCCGTGGCCTATCAGTTAACTAACTGCATAATAACTGATTTAAACAAACTCCTAAACTGAAAAGCAAGAGAAGAGATTTCTCATTCAAGAATAAAGTGAAAAAATTGAGTCACAATCAAGAGAAAGAGCTTCATTGGTGGTAGTGGTGGCGTTAATTTTTTCACTCTCAAAGAACCAATGTGCACTCCCCCATTCACTTTTCTTTGTTTTTCATGCAGAAGACAATTAGAGGCCCAACTGGTTGAACAGAACTGAAATAAACAATACTTTCACAAACTAAGGACGAGGTGACTACAAGAACAATTCCTTAGCTGAAAATCCCACTGCCATAGTTGAGAGAAGAAAATACCAGCTACTTTGACAATGAATTTTGGAAGTCTAGAAGGAATTTACAAAAGAAAATTCTACTAAAAAGTTTTGTTGACTAAAGTATTAAGCTTTTAATGAAAAAGTTAAGATTTAAGAATGACAGGTAATTATATTCCAAAGTGCTTCCCTTTCAGGTCCTTGAAAGACAAAACTATTAAAACTCACTTAAGAATAAATAGATAACATGAATGTCATATATGCATTAAAAAATTAAATATGTTTAAAAATCTTCCAACAACAGGTGCTGGGATGGCTCAGTCAGTTAAGCATCTGACTCTTGATTTCAGCTCAGGTCATGATCTCAGGGTTGTGAGATTAAACCCCACACTGGCTCTGCACTGAGCGTAGAGCCTGCTTAAGAATTCCCTCTCTCCCTCCCCCTGCCACCACTCCCATACACTTTCATAAAAAAACAATAACAAAAACAAAAACAACTTCTATCAAGTAAAACTCTGGGCCCAGATGGTGTCACTGGTGAATTATACCAAATGTTTAAGGAAGAAACGGTTTCAATTCTACACATTCTCTTTCAGAATACTAGAAGTGGAGGAAATACTCATTTTCCTGAGGCTAGTATTACTGTTAACACCAAAACCAGATACATTATAAGAAAAGAAAAAAAAATAGACAACTATCCCTCAAGAATATAAACATATATCATGAACACATTCCAAAATCATTAAATATTCTTTAAAAATTCAGTTTTAGTAACTGCAAAATAATCCATGATATTAGATATACCTTAATCCTTTTTCTTATTATTGGAGGTTGTCCTAAAGTATTCATTTCTTCTTCTTTTCCACTCCAAAGTTGATGTACTAATTCTTGTGTGGTAAGACAGAGCCTGATTTGGTTCTCTCTACAGGGAATTCGTAATTGAGAGATTAAGAAAAGTGATTCCTTACCTTGGAAGCTATGCCCTTTAGGGGCCCATGGAGCAGCCATTTTAGAGTTCTATGTACTGGTGAGCAAAAGTACAGAGAGAACCTGGAGAATGGATCAAAAAAGGTGTTTTTTAAGTTTTTAATATTTATTTTTATTAATACCATCCTAAATGTACTCACAGGTTTCTAGAGCAAAGTGGTTTAATTATTATTTACTTTATGAAAACCTCATGATTCCTCTGTGCCTCATTTCTTAGGACAATGTGATGAACGCTATACCTTATCCAAAACAAACATAAGGTATATATCATAGGCAAGAAAGCCAGAATAGTGAATCCAAGTGCTAAAATACATTGTCCACTTTCCCTCCAGAGAGGAAAAAAGCCTGCTTCTTGGGAAGGATCCCAAGTTCCCATTTAAACATTCTGGAATACAAATGAATTTATTCAGAGGGAAGATAAAACCATTGTTTTCAGCTTTACAATCTGGGGATGTCTCCACATCCCAAAGCTCACCTTGTATCCTGAAATCCAAATACATATCTCTGGAATTAGGTAAATCTCTCTGAAGTTCTCAGTTTTAAATTACCTTCCACTTTTTCAGCCAGATCCCAGGTTTCAGTAAAATTTGCTCAAAAATTCCCTAATACAAAAACACAAAAAATATTTCCTCTACAGCCCCACAAAAACCAAGCATGGACAAGAGAAGGTCACGCATCAAACAACAATATAAAGAACACAGCTGTCCTGGATACTGGTGGCTTTTTTTTTTTAGTTTTCTGTTTGGGCTCTCAAGGAACCAGCTGTACTTGTACCATAGGTTCCATGAAATATCTGTGAATGACTGTAACAATCACTCTCCCCCATTTCTTCAGCTAGCTACAGTGGGTTTCAGACGTATGAAGCAAAATGACCCAAAATGAGAAGAGATATTTAAGTTGTTTCTAATTTTCTGTTAACCTGAAAATATATGTAAATATATATTTAAAATATGATGGACTACATATTAAATGGTATATATTCTTTAAAGTTCCTGACATCTATTAATAAATTGATTTTCAGGAAAGTTGCAAAAAGTTCATAATCATACAGAATGTACAAGGGCTCATTTTACCACATCATCTATTAACACTGAATATCAACACTTAAGACTGTTCTTCTGAGTTATAAAAGTGCCATCTCATTGCATGAGCTTACAGTTCTACATCTAAAAGTAGCTAGGTATTATCATACAATGAATATTTGCCTATGCTACAATCTATTCCTGGCCAATTGTGAGCCATGAATCTGTTGATTTTTGTGCCTACAACACATTATATATTGTAGTTTATAACACTTTCCTATATAATACTGCATGCCTGCTCATTACTTTTGTCTAGCTTCAAAAAACATAATAATGAGGCTTAGAATGTAATTACGTAAAACATACAAATTAAATTAGTAGTAATTCAGTTGTGTTCTAGAACACAACTTGGGAAGAGCTAATTATTAAATAATTTAGGAATTTTTGCCACGTGATTTTAAACTCTTAATATCTTGAAATCGGCCATGGTGGAAGTTTTTACACCATGGAATTCAGCAAAAGATATAAATCATGGTTCCCTTACTCTGCCCTCACAGAAAGCCAGTTTACCAGTGTACCGCTGGAAGAATTTACATTTAGTCATTCCATCCAATGTTATGTATTTCATATCTGCTTTTTCTGAGATTTCAGCAGAGTTATGTAGCTGGATTTATTTTAGCCTTATGTATTATTTTAGTTTATAATTTATTAGCTATTAGAATGGCTTTTTTCCATTAAAATTATCAAATAACAACAACAACAAAAAATGACCTTTTTGCAATTCCTCCCACTATGGATAATGTACTGATCTGTCTTATTAGTTTAAATAGGTTTCCCAATAATTCTCTTGGGTTTCCTAGATAGATTATTAAATCATATGAAAATTATGATAATTAAATGTTTTCTTTCCAAAGGATACACTTCTTTATAATTGCTTCATTTATTATTCAACTACCTAGAATTTCTGGAAATGTGCAAAATAATATGAGTAGAGGGCATACTTGTCCCCCTCCTTGTGCTGTTTCATTGTTTACTATAATGCTCACTTTTAGGTTGAAGTGGGTCCTCTTTATTATATTTCTATTCCAAACTTTATGTTATGGTATGTAGTGAGTGGTGGTACATTCATAGGTAATGGTGGTTGTTTTATGGTTTTCATAGTTGTTTTAAATCAGAAATAAGTTCTATGAATCTGTATGCCAGTGGATAAGAGCACAGTGCTAGAGTCCTATCCCCTGGGTTCTTGCTTTGCTATTTCTTTGTTGTGCAGCACTAAGTTTTTTTATTTTTTAAAAAGATTTTATTTATTTATTTGACAGAGATCATAAGTAGGCAGAGAGGCAGGCAGAGAGAGAGAGAGAGAGGAGGAAGCAGGTTCCCCGCTGAGCAGAGAGCCCAATGCAGGACTCAATCCCAGGACCCTGAGATCATGACCTAAGCCGAAGGCAGAGGCTTAACCCACTGAGCCACCCAGGTGTCCTGCAATTTAAGCTTTTCATGAAAATTAGAAATTATTATAACTTAATAAGGCTAGTGATTATTACTAATACCATCAGGAAAACTTCTAAAATTATAATTTTTCTCTACTTTAACATATTGAAATGTATTTCTTTAGTACTGCCCTTGCATTCCTGGAACAGAACATACTGAGTAGTGTCCATTTATTTTAATAACTAGTTGATGTTAACTTGTTAGTAAGCTTTTGTTTTCTTCGCAAAAATAGATTATTCTATAGTTAAGGGAAGGTCTAAAACAGATATTCATATTAGCATTCTTTTGTCTTTATAAAATGAATCTGGGTTAAATTATAGACTTTTTACTCCGAAACCATTTACATGGCATATATCTATTTCATTCTAATATTATATAAACTTTCCTATAATGTCATTGAAAATTTTGTCCTTTTTCTTGATCAAATATACTAAAGTTTTATGTATGTTATAGGGTTTGCTCCAAGTAAAAAAAAATCTCTTTAAGTTACTTATTATTTCTATCTTATATTTCCCAATTTATTAATGTCTGTTTATTTTTATCATCTGTTTCTTTCATCTTTCTATTGGCTTATGTGTTTCTCTATTTCTAATTTCTCTACCTGAATGCTCAGCTCATTTATTTTCATACTTCCTTGTTTAGTAACAAAGCATGATTTATTGCATCCTTAAAATGCATACTGAATTATCTGAGTCATTTTTCATTTACAATTTAAAAAATTAAATACACCAGTGATAGTATATTATGACAAGTCCTGCCGTATCTTCCACTTAACACCTATAAATGTGAATACTCACTATTAACCTTTAAAAATCAGGATTCACCCAAAACTGGAAGCAACTGTGATGGTCTTCAGTGGGCAAATGAATAAACATACTATGGCACATTTTATTATCAAATATTATTCAGTGAAAAAAGAGTAAGTTGTTAATCTAAGCAACAACACGGATAAATGCTATATGCAATTGTTTAAATGGGTATTGTCTAAAAGAAAGCAGGAAGTTTCAAAATGATATATACTCTAGTATATGATATCAGAATTCCCGTGAAATTCTGACAAAGACCAAAGTATGAAGACAGAAAATAGATCAGTGATTGTCATGGGCTTGAGTTGGTGGGAAGTTAACCGTGAAGCACAGGGGACTTTTTAGGGCCTGGAAACTTCTGTATGGTACTATAATGGCGGATACATGGCATTGTGCATATGTCAAATCTAGAACAAAGAATATCTGTGACAAGAATCTAGCTCTATTAGCTCGAAGTTTGACACATCTATCTTTCAAATCAAACAAACATCATTCACAGCCCCTATGTTATTGAGGTTTGTTTGCTTCCTCTATGGGAGTAAAAGAAGGCAAAATGCAGAGTATTAAACCCAGACTCCAGAATCAGATAAACCCATGTTCGAAATCCAATTCTACTACATACTCCCTAGTTATTTAACCCTTGTTACATTACTTAAAATATCTAACACTGTTTCCTTCCATATAAAATGAGAAAAATAGTATTTACCTCGGTATTGCTACAGGATTAAATATTAATGTATATAAAACTCTTAGCTTGGACTATAGTTATATGCTCAGAAAACTATGTATTGTTTTCCACAATGACTGTTATTTCTCTTTTTATACATAATAATTTGAATTTTTAGACATATGTATCTTTTTTCTTTACATATAAATACATGATCCATAACTTTATTATATACTTATGCTCTTCCTAAATATTATATTCTAACTCTATTTCATTTGAAGTTAGTGTCAAAATTGCTTTATTTTTGTTTGATTTCCTGAAAAATCTTTGCCTGTCTTTACTTTTAATCTTACAATTTTTTTTTTACCGTTTTGAGTTTTTCTCTAGAGATCATTTAATTTTTCTTCAATAGATATCCAGAAATAGTAAACAGAATAAAAGGAAAAAAGGCAACAACTAAAGGAAGAGATGATAAAAAGAGTTAAAGAAATGCTATATACAAGTTTTAGACAAAAATCTCCAGAGCAATGAATGACCAAAGACACACATCTAGTCCTTATAATAATTTAGAACTTCAAAGATAAAGTTCTAAATGCTTTCAGAAAGGTGGGGGGAAGGTATTACAAAGAAATGGACAGCATTTTAACATACTGTATCTCAATAAGCTGCATCTCAGAAAACAATGGAGCAATCATTTTCAAGTTCTGAAAATTTATGGAAACTAAAATTCAATATACAGGCATATCCATGAAATTAGATGAAAAATTAGATGAAAAATAAAAACATTTCAAGTGTGCATAAATTCCACAGTACTAACCTTTTGTTCTAATCTCCCATTCTCATCCTTCCTTAGGAAATTACTTGGAAGTCATTAGAATCCAGGGAAGGAGTAAATTTAAAAAAAACAAAAACAAAAAAAAATGGTAGATAATTCAGAAAAGATATATGATTCAGGAAGATAATTCAGGAAAGAGTGAACTCAACAAGAGGAAGTTGTGAATGACAGAAGCCAAGAGGAGCTGAGTAACTACACAGACTGGAGCAAGAAAATAAAAGGTCCTGTGTGTCAGCAGAAATCAAAAGGGGAACACTTTAAATGACCAGTATGACTGAAATGGTTAAAAAATAAAAGAACTAGGGTTAATAACATATTACCATGTACTTGAAAGTTTGCTGAGTAGATATTAAGCATTCTCACCCCCCCACACACACACAGTTAACTATGTTATGTAAGGTGATAGATGTATTAATTATCTTGATGTTAGTAATCATTCTATAATAAACATGTGTATCAAATCATCACATTGTATACTTTAAAATCATAAAATTATATTTATCAATTATTACTCAGTAAAATCCAAATAAATACAATAAAAGTCCTTGAGACTATGATGAAGATTCATTTCACCTCCATGCTAGCAATAAAATTAAAGAGTTAGGACACTGAGTCACTTTAAAGGGTGGGGGAAAATGTTCTCCAGTAAATAATATTTACTGTCTACATAAAATAGTTACTATTTATTGGTTATCAGCTTTCAGAAATAAATCTATGAATAAAGTACAGTAGACTTATTTTCAACATTATCACTTTCTATAATCCAATTGGATAGAAAAAAGACTGCCTGGATTAGCCATTGTGTGATCTGTTTTGTTTCACTTTTACCTGTCTCTATCTTTTTGTGCTACCTCCTGGGAGAATTCTTTCAACTTCGTTTTCTAGCCCTTCAGCTGAATTGTTTTCTCTCAATTACATTTTTTCAATTTCTAAAAGAAAGAGGAGAGCTCACTGACAAAGTAAAAGTGTAGCTAACACGCTGGAAGGTGAAAGTGAAGAGAGAAGGTAGAGGGAACTCTTCTCTAGTTCTAAAAGGATATGGAGCTTTTGGCTACATATATTGGAACAGAAAATAGAAGTATAAGCAAATGATTTCATATTGGGGAGTTAACAATTTGCATCTTTCATAATATATGACCAGTAAATACATTCTAAGATTGATACATGGACTTAAAGGTGCATTATTAAGCTATATATGAAGGCAACAATCTAAGGACGTAAAAGCATAAATAGTTTTAAAAGTGCCTTCTGAGCATAGAATTGCAAGGCAGTTATGCAGGTTGGAGGACTGTCACATTTCAGTATAACTTACATTGGATTCAAAATTATTTTTATAGTATCCATTTTTACTTTGATATAAGAAAAAATGAAAAATTGAAAACTCTACTTGATTCTTTCACTTAGTAATATGAATTTAAGATTCATCCTTGTATTCTCATGGCTTGATAGCTCATTTCTTTTTAGCACTAAATAATATTCCATTACCTTGAAGTTCCACAGTTTATTTATCTATTCACCTACCAAAGGACATCTTGGTTGCCTCCATGTTTTAGTAATCATGAGTAAAACTGCTATAAGTGTCTGTCCATGTGCAGGCTTTTATGTGGACATGTTTTCAACACCTTTGGATAAACATAAGGGAGTGCAATTGCTGAAAAGGCTAAATACTGGGGGGAGGTAAGATGGCAGAGAAGTAGGAGGTTCTTTTTCAACTGGTCCCCTAAAGTGAGCTAATAATCTACCAAAGCACTCTGATCACCCATGAAATTAGCCTGAGATTAGAATTATACACTTCTGGATCTTCTACGGGGGCAGAAGCACCCAGTGAACAGGTAAAGCAGAGTGGGAACATCGGGCTGATATGTGAAAATAAACAAAAGGGGGAGGAAGCCACCAGAAGTGACCCATTGGAAAGTAATACCCCAATACGAAAGTACCTTGTGATTGGGGACCAGCATTAACTTGGAGTCTGCCTGAAACCACTCAAAAAGAGCAAAAGATCTTAAGGGGAAATTGGTGGAATCTGGTGGTTAGAGACACGGGCTTAAGCCTACGGACCCACGACAGTCAACACTGGTGCTGTGCCAGAGAGAGTGTGGTGAAGAAGTCAAGCGTTGGTCCCTGAGCTGCCAGCTCCCTGGAGACCATTTGGGTGGCGGCATGCATGAGTCTGGTGTGAATACCAACTGACACTCTCTAGAACCGCAGCCTTTTGCACTCTGCATGCACACTGCAGGACAGGGGTCTGAATCGCACTCCACACCCTCCCCTGAGAGAGATCTGTGCAGGCGCCAGCAAGTGCTCTCTAGGACCTGTGAGAGTCTGAACACTCCCAGCCCAGGCCAGCGTGAAAATTTCAGTTTGCTATCCCCGGTTGTGACCTCTCCAGCAGTCTGGATCTGCCCAAAAAGCCACAGCAGAGGCAGCCGCTGGAAGCCAGCTCTCTGGACTAATACTTCTGGTGGTTTTGGTAGCACCAGGGTACAAGCAGGAGCTCCTGAGACCCCTGAGACTGTGACTAGGGACATGCTCCGCAGGTGGCAAAGGGCGAGTTTATGTGCTCTGAAGAACCCAGAGGAAAACAGACTGAGGCTTCTCTCTGAGACAGAGGTCTGGGTGCAGTTTGCTTTCCTTTAAACCTCCAAAGAACTGCCAAAAGCCGCCAAGGGGAGGAAAAACAAACAAACAAACAACAACAAAAAACCTCCAAAGAACAAAAGCCTGAAAAACCGGTTTCCTCATAGTCCAGCCCCCTGGGAGGGGGCAGGAGGACTCAATTCTTTCAAGACTGCCTGAAAAATCACGTGGCAGGCCTCTCTCCCAGAAAGCCAACCAAAAAAAAAAAAAAAAATAGAGGACCACCACCACTATTTCATAGATACAATTTTTATTTTTAATTCGTTCCCACTATTCACATTCTTTTAATTTTTTTAAATAATTTTTAACCTATTTACCATCACAATGGGATATTCAGTACAACAAATTCCATAATAACCTTTTAACTTGAACTTTTTGACACATATACCTACATTTTTCTTTTGCTTTTCCATTTTTTTTAATATTCATATAGAGATAAGCTTCAAGGTAACCCTCTTTCCCCAGTCAATACTACCCTATATATAAATCAGCTTTAATCCCACTTTATCTTCAGAAAGTTGAGTCCTTTAACAAAGATATCAAGATACACCCAGAAAGAATCAAAATAGCCTTTCTTGCCCACACTGAGAATTTATAAGCACCCTCCCATCTTTTTCTTCTGTCAGCATTTCGTATATTTGTTTTTGTTCTGGTAGTATATAAATCTTATACTCGGGGTTCATTTTGGCTGGGTTCTTTTTTTTTTTTTTTCTTGTCATTTGCTTTTGTCGGTCTTTTTGTTTGTCTGTTTTTGTTTGTATACTTTATAAATCTTACCTTTGGGGCCTATTGAGGCTGGATCTTCTCTTTTCTTTCTTTCTTTGTTTTTTTTGTTTGTTTGTTTGTTTGTTTCCTGTCTCTCTCTCTCTCTCTTGCTCTCTTTTTTTCTTCTTTCTTTCTTTTTGCTGGGGACTCACAGTTGCTCAGAAGCATTCCAGAGTGCACCTTGCCTGGACCACGGTTAATACATTCAGCTACACATCCCCTCAGCCATCTCTCACCAAAAATGACTGTGAGGAGAAATGCCCAACAGAGGAAAAATTCAGAGACTGTGCCCTCTCCATGAGAGCTATTGGATATGGACATAAATAGTATGTCAGAAAGGGAATTCAGGCTAACAATTATCGAGGCAATGGCTAGGTTGGAGAAAGCCATTAATGACAAAATGGAATTGATTAGGGCAGAAGTGAAAGCCACCAAGGAAGATGTTAATAATGCTATCAATGAGTTCCAATCTAATCTAAATTCTCTAACAGCTAGGGTGACTGAGGCAGAAGATAGAATTAGTAATCTACAGGACAAACTGATAGAGAAAAAGGATTAGAGGAGGCCTAGAACAAACAGCTTAGAAGCCATGAAAACAGAATTAGGGAAATAAATGATGCCATGAAACGTTCCCACATCAGAATTATTGGAATCCCTGAGGGGGAGGAGAAAGGAAGAAGACTAGAGGATATTGTTGAACAAATTCTCCATGAAAATTTTCCCTTTCTGGGGAATGGAACCAGCATTCATGTCCTAGAGGCAGAAAGGTCTCACCCCAAGATCATAAAATCTAGAAAGACTTCAAGACACCTGATTGTGAAAATGATGAATCATAGTTATAGACAACCGCTTGACTTTTTGAAAGCATCTAGGGGGAAGAGATTGATTCCTTACATACAGAGGAAGGCCCATCAGAATAATGTCAGACTGGTCCACAGAAACCTGGCATGCCAAAAAGGGCTGGAAAGATGTATTCAGGGCACTAGATGAAAAGAACATGTAGCCAAGAATATTTTATCCAGCAAGACTGACATTCAAAATGGGTGGAGAGATAAAGAGCTTCCAAGACAGGTAGCGTTTTAAAGAGTATGTGACCACCAAGCCGGAACTACAAGAAATACTAAGGAGGGTTCTATAAAAGAGGAAAAAAGCCAAGAATATCATTGAACAGAAATTTATGAAGACAATCTATAGAAACAAAAACTTCAAAGGTAACACGGTATCAATAAAAATATATCTATCAATAATCACTCTCAATGTGAATGGCCTAAATGTACCCATAAAATGGCACAGGGTTGCAGACTGGATAAAATGACAGGACTCATCCATATGTTGTCTACAAGAGACCCATTTGGAACCTAAGGATACATCCAGACTGAAAGTGAAGGAATAAAGAAGCATCTTTCATGCCAATGGGCCTCAAAAGAAGGCTGAGGTAGAGATTCTCATATCAGATAAGTTAGATTTTAAACTAAGGACTGTAGTCAGAGATACAGAAGGATACTATATCATTCTTAAAGGACCTATCCACCAAGAAGATCTAACAATTGTAAATATTTGTGCCCCCAACATGGGAGCAGCCAACTACATAAGACAACTATTAATCAAGATAAAGAGTCATATTCATATGACTACATTAATAGCAAGGGATCTTAACATGCCACTGTCAGTAAAAGACATATCATCTAAGCAGAAGATCAATTAAGAAACAAGAGCACTGAATGACACATTGGACCAGAAGGACCTTATAGATATATACAGAACATTCCACCCTAAAACAACAGAATACTTATTCTTCTCAAGAACACATGGATCTTTGTCCAGAATAGACCACATACTGGGTAACAAATTAGGGCTCAACCAATAACAAAAGATTGAGATTATTCCCTGCATATTCTCTGATCACAGTGCTTTGAAACTGGAGCTCAACCACAAGAAAAACTTCAGAAGAAATTCAAACACCTTGCTTAAGAATGCTTGGATCAACCAGGAAAGCATAGAAGAACTTAAACAATTCAAGGAAACCAATGAGAATGAAGACACTTTGGTCCAAAACCTATGGGATACAGCAAAGGCGGTCCTAAGGGGGAAATACATAGCCATCCAAGCCCCCCTCAAAAAAAATCAAAAAAATCCAGAATACACCAGCTGTCTTTACACCTTAAAGAACTGGAGAATCAACAACAAATTAAATGAGCCCCACAAAGAAGAAGGGAAATAATCAAGATTACAGCAGAGATCAATGAGATAGAAACTAGAGATACAGGAGATCACATCAACAAAACTAGAAGCTAGTTTTTTGAAAGAATCAATAACATCGATAAACCATTGGCCACACTAATCCAAAAAAAAAGAAAGAAGACCCAAAGTAATAAAATTATGAATGAAAAGGGAGAGATCACAACTAACACCAAGGAAGTAGAAACAATCATCAGAAATTATTATCAACAATTATATGCCAATAAGTTAAGCAACCTAGATGAAATGAATGCATTCCTGGGAAACTATAAACTTCCGAAACTGAATCAGGAAGAAATTGACAACCTGAATAGACCAATGTCTAGTAACAAGATTGAAGCAGTGATCAAAAACCTCCCAAAAAAACAAGAGCCCAGGACCTGATGGATTCCCTAGGGAATTCCACCAAACTATCAGAGAAGAAATAATACCTATTTTCCTGAAGCTGTTTCAAAAAACTGAAGCACAAGGAAAACTTCCAGATGCTTTTTATGAAGCCAGCATTACCCTGATCCCCAAACCAGGCAAAAACCCCACCAAAAAGGAGAATTTCAGACCAATATCCCTGATGAATATGGATACTAAGATTCTCAACAAGATCCTAGCTAATAGGATCCAACAGTACATTAAAAAGATTATCTACCATGACCAGGTGGGATTTATCCCTGCATTGCAAGGGTGGTTCAACATTCGCAAATCAATGAATGTGATAGAACAAATAAATAAAAGAAGAGAAAAGAACCACATGGTCCTCTCAATTGACGCAGAAAAAGCATTTGACAAAATCCAGCATCCGTTCCTGATTAAAATGCTTTAAAGCATAGGGGTAGACGGAGCATTCCTCAACTTCATAAAGTCTACCTATGAAAACCCCACAGCAAATATCATCCTCAATGGGAAAAAGCTCACAGCCTTCCATTTGAGGTCAGGAATACGACAAGGCTGTCCACTCTAGCCACTACTGTTCAACATAGTATTAGAATTCCTAGCAACAGCAGTCAGACAACAAAGAGAAATAAAAAGTATTCAAATTGACAATGAAGAAGTCAAACTCTCTCTCTTTGCAGATGACATGATACTTCATATGGAAAACCCAAAAGACTCCACCCCCAAACTACTAGAACTCATACAGCAATTCAGTAATGTGGCAGGATACAAAATCAATGTACAGAAATCAGTTGCTTTCTTACACACTAACAATGATAATACAGAAAGGGAAATTAGAGAATTGATTCCATTTACTATAGCACCAAGAATCATAAAATACCTGAGAATAAACTTAACCAAAGAGGTAAAGGATCTGTACTTGAGGAACTACATACAGAACACTCATGAAAGAAATTGAAGACACAAAAAGATAGAAGACTATTCCATGCTCATGGATCAGAAGAATATACATTGTTAAAATGTCTATACTGGCTAGACCAAACTATACTTTCAATGCCATGCAATCAAAATTCCAACCAGCATTCTTCAAAGAGTTGGAGCAAAGAGGCAAGGTTGCAGAGAAAGGGGAACCCTCCTACACTGTTTGTGGGAATGCAAGATTGTGCAACCACTCTGGAAAACAGCATGGAGCTTCCTCAAAAAGTTGAAAACAGAGCTACCCTATGACCCAGCAATTGCACTACTCGGTATTTACCCTAAAGATAGAAATGTAGTGATCTGAAGGGGCACGTGCACCCAAATGTTTATAGCAGCAATGTCCACAATAGCCAAACTATGGAAAGAACCTAGATGTCCATCAACAGATGAATGAATAAAGAAGAAGTGGTATATATATATACAATGGAATACTATGCAGCCATCAAAAGAAATAAAATCTTGCCATTTGTGACAACGTGGATGAAACTAGAAGGTTTAATGTTTAGTGAAATAAGTCAGTTAGAGAAAGGCAACTATCATATGATCTCCCTGATATGAGGAAGTGGAGATGCAACATTGGGGTTTTGGGGGTAGGGAAAGAATAAATGAAACAAGATGGGATCAGGAGGGAGACAAATGTAAGAGACTCTTAATCTCACAAAACAAACTGAGGGTTGCCAGGGGGGAGGGGGAAAGGGAGAGGGTGGTGGGTTTATGGACATTGGGGAGGGTGTGTGCAATGGTGAGTGCTGTGAAGTGTGTAAGCCTGGCGATTCACAGACCTGTACCCCTGGGGCTAATAATACATTATATGTTAATAAAGAATTTAAAAATATTTTTAAAAGACCTGGAGCAAACAATCCTAAAATTTGTATGGAATCAGAAAACATTCCAAATTGCTAAGGAAATGTTGAAAAAGAGAAACGAAGCTGGGGGCATCACGTTGCCTGATTTCAAGCTTTACTAAAAGCTGTCATCACCAAGACAACATGGTACTGGCATAAAAACAGACACATAGACCAGTGGAACAGAGTAGAGCGCCCAGATATGGACCCACAACTCCATAATCTTCGACAAAGCAGGAAAAATATACAGTGGAAAAAAGACAGTCTCTTCAATAAATGGTGTTGGGAAAATTGGACAGCTATGTATAGAAGAATGAAACTCAACCATTCTCTCACACCATACACAAAGATAAACTCGAAATGGATAAAAGACCTCAACATGAAGCAGGAATCCATCAGAATCCTAGAGGAGAACATAGGCAGTAACCTCCTCGACATGGGCCACAGCAACTTCTCTCAAGATATGTCTCCAAAAGCAAAGGAAACAAAAATGAAAATGAGCTTTTGGAACTTCATCAAGATCAAAAGCTTCTGCACGAGAAAGGAAACAGTCAATGAAACAAAAAGGCACCCCATGGAAGGGGAGAAGATTCTGTGGGTTCACAAAAGATTCCGTGTCATTCACAAATGACAATACAAAGGGCTGATATCCAGGATCTATAAAGAACTCCTCAAACTCAGCACACACAAAACAGATAATCATGTCAAAAAATGGCCAGAAGACATGAAGAGACACTTCTCTAATGAAGACATACAAATGGCTAACAGACACATGAAAGAATGTGCATCATCATTAGCCATCAGGGAGATTCAAATCAAAACCACATTGAGATACCATCTTACACCAGTTAGAAGGGCCAAAATTAACAAGACAGTGAACAACAAATGTTGGAGAGGATGTGGAGAAATGGGAACCCTTGTACACTGTTGGTGGGAATGCAAGTTGGTGCAGCCACTTTGGAAAACAGTGTGGAGATTCCTTATGAAATTAAAAATAGAGCTTCCCTATGACCCTGCAATTGCACTACTGGGTATTTACCCCAAAGATACAGATGTAGTGAAAAGAAGGGCCATCTATACCCCAATGTTCATAGCAGCAATGGCCACAGCACCAAACTGTGGAAAGAACCAAGATGCCTTTCAATGGATGAATGGATAAGGAAGATGTGGTCCCTATATACTATGGAGTATTATACCTCCATCAGAAAGGATGAATACCCAACTTTTGTTTCAACATGGACCAGAGTGGAAGAGATTCTGCTGAGTAAAATAAGTCAAGCAGAGAGAGTCAATTAGTATATGGTTTTGCTAATTTGTGGAGCATAAAGAATAACACGGAGGACATGGGGAGATGGAGAGAAGCGAGTTGGGGGAAACTGGCAGGGTCGGGGTGGAGATGAACCATGAGAGAATCTGGACTCTGAAAAACAATCTGAGGATTTTGGAGGGGAGGTAAGTGGGAGGTTGGGTGAGCCTGGTGGTTTTATGGAGGGCATGTATTGCATGGAGCACTTGGTATGGTACATAAACAATGAATTCTGGAACAATGAAAAAAAATTTTTTTAAATAAATAAAAATTTTTAAAGAAAGGCTAAATACTCTACGATTCCACTCAATACAGTGAATTTTTAGGACCTGTGGAAAAACTCTGTGTGCTACTATAATGATGGTTACATGTCCTTATACATTTGCCTAAATCCATAGAACATATAACACCAAAAACACCAAGAATGAACCCGAATGTAAACTATGGACTTTGGGAGATTATAATGTGTCAAAATAGATTCACCAACTGTAACAAATGTACCACTCTGGTGGAATATGTAGATTAACAGGGAGACTATACATGTGAGGGTACAGATTATATACAGAAAATCTTTGTATCTTCCTCTAGAATAAATGATCCTAAAATTCATATGGAACCACATAAGACCCTGAATAGCCAAAGCAATTCTTGAAAGAGAAGAATAAAACTGGAGGTATCACTGTCCCAGATTTCAAGATATACAACAAAGCTACAGTAATCAAAAGAGTATGGTACTGGCATAAAAAGAGACACACAAACCAAGAGACCATAAAAAGAGCCCAGAAATAAACCCATGATCATATGGTCAATTAATATTCAAAAATTAGGCAAAAATATGCAATGAGAAAAAACAAAACAAGTCTCTTTAACGAATGGTGCTGGGAAACCTGGAGAGCTACATGCAAAAGAATGAAACCAGACCACTTTCTTAAACCATACACAAAAATAAATTCAAAATGGACTAAAGACATAAATGTGAGACCTGAAACCATAAAATCCTAGGAGAGAGCACAGACAGTAATTTCTCTGACATTGGCTATAGCAACTTTTTTCTAGGTAGGTCCTCAGAGGCAAGGGAAACAAAAGCAAAAATAAACCATTGGGACTACATCAAAATAAAAATCTTCTGCACAGCAAAGAAAATAATCAAAAAAATAAAAAGACAACCTAATGAATGAGAGAAAATTTGCAAATGACATATCCAATAAGGGATTAGTATTCAAAATATATAAAAAACTTACACAACACCCAAAAAGCCCAAATAATCCAATTAAAAACTGGCAAAAGACATGAACAGAAATCTCTAAGAAGACATACAGATGGCCAACAGACATGAAAAGATGCTCAACCTCAGTCATCATCAGGAAATGCAAATTGAAACTACAATGAGATCTCACCTTACATCTGTCAGAATGGCTATAAGCAACAACACAAGAAACAAGAGGTGTTGGTGAGGATGTGGAGAAAAAGGAACCCTTTGGCACTGTTGGTGGGAATGTAAATTGGTGCA
The DNA here is from genome assembly GCF_030435805.1 of Mustela lutreola. Lineage (NCBI taxonomy): Eukaryota > Metazoa > Chordata > Mammalia > Carnivora > Mustelidae > Mustela > Mustela lutreola. Next base: position 104,657,199 of record NC_081295.1, on the reverse strand, counting down.
GACACTATGGAAGACAGTATGGAAGTTCTTAAAAAAATTAAGACTAGAACTACCATATAATCCAGTGATTCCACTACTGGGTATTTACACAAAGAATATGAAAACATGAATTGAAAAAGTGTTTATTGAAGCATTACTTACAATAGCCAAAATATGAAAGCCATCCAAGCATCTATCAACAGATGAATGGAAAAGAAGATGTGGTATATATGCTGTAATGGAATATCACTCAGCCATGAAAAAGAATGAAATCTTGCCATTTGCCATGACATGAAAGAACCCAGAAGGTATAATGCTAAGTGAAATAAATCAGTTGGAAAAAGAAAAATACCACAAGACTTCACCCATGTGTGGAATTTAAGAAACAAAGCAATGAACAGAGAAGAAAAGGGACAAACAAAAAACCAGGCTCTTAACTATGGAGAACAAATTGGTGGTTGCCAGAGAAGAGGTGTGTAGAGGGCTGGGTGAAATAGGTCAGAGGATTAAGAGTACACTTATGATGAATACTGAATAACAGTATATAGAACTGTTGAACTATTATACTGTACATCTGAAATTAATATAATACTGTATATTAATGATACTGGAAAATAAATACATACATATACATATATACATAATAAGAAACTTGTTTCTTGGCACTACAAGAAAGTCCAAGCAATTTCTACAATCTTTCCCAAAGCCTGTTTTCCCTACTGTTCTGATTCTTATATATAAATAACCAATGCTCTCACCCATTTCTTCCAAAAAAAACCACATTATTTTTCCTACAAATAAGTTTTCTCTTGTCAGTCTCCCACATATAATGTTCAGAGACTTCATTTTCTTTTCAACAAAGTCTACATATCCTTCCAAGTCTGTTTTAATCTGTTTCTTACAAAAACTTCACAGTCCAACTGAGTCTCAAAAAAGTTGTGCTCTTTTTAACTACTAACTCAGGGGATAATCAGACTTGGATCATTTCAATGTATCGCTATTTATATAGCTACTTTCCCCTTATATTTTAAACTTATTATACATTTAATAACTTACGGATTGCATTTGTTTTTTTATTGTTCCAATAACAAATTATTTTAAACTGTACAGTTAATTTTTTTATTATTTTTTTAAATTTTTTATAAACATATAAACATATTATTAACCCCAGGGGTACAGGTCTGTGAATTGCCAAAACTGTGCAGTTTAAAACAACACAAATTTATTATTTTATATTCCTCATTACACAGGTCTTATGAGGCAAAAATTGAAGGGTTACCAGGACTGCATTCCCTTATGGAAGGTATAAAGAACACATTTTCTTGTTCATTCAGTTGGTTGACAGAATTCATTTCCTTATGATTGTGACACTGAGATCCTTGCAATCTTTCAGCTGAAGCCCATTCTCTCTGCTTCTAGAAGTCACCTACATTCTTTGACTCATGGACTCTTTACTCCAACTTCAAACTAGCCATGCTGAGTTGAATCCCTCTCATGCTTCAAACCCTCCTTTTATATTATCTCTCTGATCCAATCACAGAAGTTGTCTGCTTTTAAGTACAATGTAATTAGATTGGGCCTGCCCAAACAGTTCGGGATAACTTCTCATCTCAAATTCCACACACATCTGCAAAGCCTCTTTTGCAATGTAAGGTCATATATTTATCATAGGTTCCAGGAATCAGAATTCAAATATGGTAAGGACATGGGAATTGTTAGCGAGTCACGTAAAACATACAATATTTATAGATAAGGATACACCATAGACTCAAACTATCCAGTAATTCACAGGGTCTGATACTTTGTACATAAACTATAAAATATGACACATTATATACAAACTATACCATAGACTATACTATTCTATACTATAGACTCCTTGAGGTCCATGCAGTTGATAACACAGGGTCAAACACATTATAAATGTTAACATTTATATATTATTTGGCTTGTTATCATAAAAACTCTTCATCACCTTTATGTCAAATATTCCCGCTATTGTTTTCTCATTGTCTTTTGCAAAAAATACTACTACCTACGTTAAAGAAAATGTAAATAGGGCTGTAATTGTTAGAACATTTGTCAACCTGACACTGTCACAATTCCTCTAATCTTCTATAGCTTGTCATTTAAAAATCACTCTTTATTTTCTATTTATTCTTCTTCAAGCAATATTTACAGTATCTTCTTCAGTTTCTTTCTCTAACAGAATTATTGTCCTTGTCATTAAGCTTTGGAACTGAGAGATCTCAGCTCTTTGAGAAAGCTTATATGGATAGCAAGGAGTTAACAATGGAGTACAATTTGCTGTATCAATTTCATCAGAAACACAAGGATAATGTTCCCAGCTGTGGCATCTGACTCCTTCGCAATTTCATCAGGCAGCGCCAGCCATTATTGCAGAGTTCTGGGTTTGTCACAAGGATTAAGCTGCTGTGCAGCTGTTTCTGCTATCTTGGTGCTGTATAGTACAAGTTGGCTTTCAATTTTCCCCCTGAGTAATTCCTGTTTTCTCTCTATTCATATTTTGTTAAAATACTTAAGAGATTTGTGTCTAGATAAAGTCTGCAATGCAACACATGCCTTTAGAGACAGTATGCATGTACCGTATTAACATTCAATAGAATTTCAATGCGATTTCAACATTTTTTTTTTTTGCAGGTAAAAGTAAACATTTTAAGTTTTTAGTGTTTTTGTTCTATGCATTTTTTAATTTATTTGCAAGTATAGCTTTTTATTCATAACAAGTCAATGAAATCTAAAATCAGTGCATTCCTCCTGTTAAATAAATTTTATAAATACAGAAGTTACTTCCTTAAGTAACTTTTCTAATCTACTGTTACCATCATCACATAAAACAGAAAGTGTTTCTTAGTAGAGTATATTTGGTGAATGTTCTCTTTTTCCTTTTCATGAATTTATTTGCTAACTGTGGTTGTTAAATTGCTAACTAACCATCAGTGTCAAAAGAATTGATCTAGAGTGCTCATTTTCAACTTCATTCTAATGTTCTCTAAGCAATCTCATTCCTTCTGACAGTCTGATGGCTCCGAATAAGACATACCATAGAATCACAGATTTTAAAATTGTGATGGAACTTAGAAACTATATGGTCTTTCCACCCATTTTACAAATGATGAAACTGAGAACCAGTAATGTTGAAGCATATATCTAAAGTCATATAAATAATCTGTCACAATGATGAGGGAGCAGGAGGCTGGCTGAGGACAAAGCAAAAGCTGGCGCCTTGCACCCCCCCCTTCCATCCGCTCCCCTCCAGAGGTGTAGCATTCCTCAGGCACCCCTGACTGCCATAAAATAAATAGTTAACTTGCTGAGATCACAATCCTACAAGACAGGAGTCTCCCTTGGTTTGCAAATGTCCTTGAGATTACAACAAAGAAGTTACCTTATCAATAGCCCAATTTCCAAAGACACAGAACTCAGTTCCTCAAGCCTAATGTTACCCTCCCCTCCATAAAAACCGAAGGAGGTGGAGGTAGAAGGAAAAGTAAATAAAGTTAAATTTCTTCTAAACCTAAATCTCATTAACAAGGATGCTTGATAGCAGGAATGTAACATTCCACCAGGAGACTCTCAATTGTCTTTACTTGATAGTAACTAAGCCTTCAATATTCTGATAGTATTCTTTGCCCCAATAGCCCTTCTGAATACCCCTTTGTCCTCACCTACCCAACTCCTGTGTATATAACCAACCACTCCTAACAACCCGGGGCAGCCGCATCTCTGCCTGCCCACGGGTCCTGTCCCCGTGCTTTAATAAACCACCATTTTGCACCAAAGATGTCTCAAGAATTCTTTCTTGGTCATCGGCTCCGGACCTCAGCCCACCAAACCTCACCTAGGTTCTAGAACTTCATCAACAAGACCAAGCCCAGAACTGTCTGTAAGTTCCAGTCCAGTGCACTTTCTGCAATCCTCAGTGCTCAACATAGTCCAAGTCCAAGTCCATAGTCCATGATTCTGGGTTCTACTCTTGTGTTTGTGACCCACTCCCACCTTCAATTCACTACATCCTAAAGCCACTTTCTTTACCAGGTTTTGCTCTCCCTCTATTCTGGTTCTGTCTCTTAGCCTTCCGTCCCCCTACCCTCTAAGACAACTCTACAGACACACTGGAGAGTGTTCTCCTGTCCTTTGGGAGCCAAAACAATGAACAGGTGCCCTCTACTAATAATGAGAAAAAAAAATCACTAATAGGACTCAGAAAGTTCAGAAATTATAATAAAATTTAGTGTTTTAGACCACATGCATCTTGAGGCCATACGCATCTTCTTAAAACAAAGAAAGGATGCTATATATATAGAATTTCTCATTCCGTTCTGCATCCCACCCTAAGGAGGCAGTATATGATGAATTTCTCCCCCTATTCTGCATTTCACCCTGATGATTCAAGTCCAGCCTTACTCTGAATGCCAACTTGATTCTTCTCTTTGAAAGAAATTATTATCACTAGTGCCTACACAAGGAGTTTGACTAGTTCTATTACCTCACTCATTTTCTTACTCAGGATATAGCGCCTATAATTTCCATTTCTTCAGCCATGTTAATTGAAAGTTTTGCATTTGATTTAGAAGGTGATTAATTGTTTCATTAGGTAACTGTTCTGGGTGGGGGAAGGGAAGACAAAAATATTTCTCTGCAAACTGGCTGTCACTGATGAAATCAGGTCAGACTCCATTAAAGTGTGGCACAGCGCAACAAACGGGAGATGTATACATTGATAAATTATTATGTTAAGAAACTTCAGGGCAATGGTATTCACATTCTTCAATTCTCTCAGGCACTGAGTTGTAAGGTAAGGACTGTGCATTTCTGAATGAGAGGAATGGTATTTCTTGAGATGATTGTAAATAAAGCAGTTAATAACTAAACGGTAACCTGGGAGAGAATCCTGCTGAAAATAATGAACTAATATTGTTGCTACTGGAAAAAATATTTGTCTCTGCCTAAGAATGAAAAAAGAGAGGGCAAATACTGATACGATACAATCAGAATTCTCCAAAAAATAAGTGCAAGAAAAAATGTTTTCCTATTAACTCCTCCTCCTTTCCTATTGATCCCTACTAGTATCCTATTGTATGTAATATGATATATTAAGTAAATAAAAAAGAAAATAATGCTTTGAGTAAACAAAATTATGTTTTGGGGGGTTTTTTAAAAGATTTTATTTATTTATTTGACAGACAAAGATCACAAGTAGACAGAGAGAGAGAGGAGGAAGCAGGCTCTCTGCTGAGCGGAGAGCCCAATGCTTGGCTCGATCTCAGGATCCTGAGATCACGACCTGAGCCAAAGGCAGAGGCCTTAATCCACTGAGCCACACAGGCGCCCAGGGCACCCAGGCACCTAGGCTCCCACCTGAGGCACCCAGGCACCCCACAAAATTATGTTAATGGGCAAAAATAGTCAATGTATATTAAGGTTTAATCATATGGCACTGGACAAAAGTTAACCAAGCCTTATATCGCCCTTGCTTGCTAAGAGTTTATGATCTAAAACAATAGTGCCAAAGGCATAAACTTTAAAAAGTCAGTCTGATTTATACAAGAGAGATTTTTTGTAATAGTTTTGTTAATTTTACTATTTGGAAATATTTTCAAGTCATAACACAGTGCTATTGAATTCCCTTACGGAAAAAGAGTAAAGGAAAGTAGAGGACAGTTGGGAAGAACAAGTTATACATTGATAAGATTGCAAAAAAAAGAATAGGACAGAAAGCCAATGCACGATGTTGAATCTTTCTTAGAGTTAAGGCCTAACAAAATAAAGCAAATTCATCCAATAATGCTAGTTGGAGGCTAGGTCAAATCTCTATCCCTGCTGAACTTGTATCATTATCTCAGAACTGAGGCTAATATGAGGCAAGTATAAAATACCCATGTGTCCCACTAGGCATAAACCAGATGAGACCTGACAGCCTAAACTGGTTTACAGACTCTCAGACTCCCAATTATCTCACAAATATGGACTCCTTCTAGGCCAGATCTCCTCTCTATAATTTAAACCAAATCGGCCTAACTTTCTGGAGGCCAAGGATAGAGCAATTTTTACCTTATGACAAGGTTTAATGTCAAAAAGGAATAAAGGGCAATGAAATTCTGTGGCTTGAATATAAATAAACATATAGTTCAATTGCCTATTATTAAATCAAACTTTACTAAGATTTTTTAAATCATGGTGAACCTCTCATCCCAATCAATACATTTGGATTTATCAGGCAGCACTAAGGTATGACACTCAGATAATCGGGTCCTCACCCATCAGTATACAGGTTGCATTTCAAAAAAGTCTACTTTCCTATGAAAACAAACAAGAAAATAATGGAGGGAAGGCTGACCTAGAAATTGTTAAATAAATGCAAGAAACCTAGAACTGAAAAAAAAAAAGTGGAAAAAATGGAAACTCTTCTATCAAAAAAGATAAAATTTAAACCAGAATAAATCAGTGTCCTCTTTTTCCTCCTATATAAAGTAAGTGTTAAATAAAATACCATTTTTGCTTTGTTAGTTATGGCTGAAGAATGATCTTTTTTTTTTTTTTTAAGAGTACAAGAAACCCTTAGGTTTTCTATTTCTTTTCTAGCAAATCCAATCTTTTTTTTTTCTTTTTACAAATAAAATTATACTTAAAGTGTATATTGTGGTGACCTGATACATAGATACATGTAAAAGAACTCCTACCATCTAGTTGACTAATATCCTACACCTTATATATTTATCTTTTTTTGTATGAAAACAGAATTTAAGTTATATTCTTTTAGCAAATTTCAATTCTACAATACAGTGTTATTAAATACTACAGTAGCCATGTTTTATATTAAACCTTCAGGCCTTTTTCATTTTATAGCTGCATATTTGTATACCTTTACCAACCTCTATTTTACCCCTAATGATTAGTATGATTGCATACCATTTCATCTACTAGTTTGCCATTTGTATTACTTCTTTGAAAAAATGTCTATTCAGATCCTCTGTCATATATTAATTGGATTTTTTTTTCCCTACTGAGTTGCAGGAATTCTTTATATATTTTGGATATTAACTCCTTATCAGATGTATGATTTGGAAATATCTTCTCCTATTCAGTTAAGTTGTCTTTTCATTTTGTCAATGGTTTCATTTGCTGCACAAGATTTCAGTTTGATGTAGTCCCATTTCTTTATTTTTGCTTTTATTGCTTTTGCTTTTAAATTCATTCTAAAAAATCATCACCAAAATCAATGTCAAGTAGCTTCCTACTTATGTTTTCTTCTAGGAGTTTTAAGGTTTCAGGTCTTATGCTCTAATCTAATCTATTCAGAGTTGTGTGTTATATATTGTGTTAAAGAGTGGTACAGTTTCATTCTTCTGCATGTGGTTGTCTGGTTTTTCCAATATTCTTTATTAAAGAGACTATCCCTTCCCCATTGTATATGCATGGCTCTTTGAAATCAATTGACCATATATGCTTATGTTTATTTATAGGCATTCTATTCTGTTCTAGTGATCTGTATGTCTGGTTTTATGCCAATACCATACTGTTTTGATTACTATAGCTTTGTAATATAGTTTGAAATCAGGAAGCATGATGTCCCCAGCTTTGGTTTTTTTCAAGATTGCTTTGTTACTTGGGGTTTTTAGTGGTTCCATACAAATTTTAGAATTATTTGTTCTATTTCTGTGAAAAACGCCATTGAAATTTTGAAAGAGGCTGCGCTGCATCTGCAAACTGCTTTGGACATTTTAACATTAATTCTTCCAATCCATGAGTATGAAATATGTTTTTATTTATTTGAGTCTCCTCCAATTTCTTTTAGCAATGTCTTACAATTTTCAGTGTACAGGCTATTTCCTTGGTTCATCTCCTTGGTTAAATTTATTCCTTACTATTTTATTCTTTTTGATGTATTTAAAAATGGGATTTTTTTTTAATTCCACTTTTTGCTATTTCATTATTAGTGTATAGAAATGTAACTGCCTTTGCTATATTAATTTTTTATCCTGCAACCTTACTGAATTTTAAAAATTATTTTTATTAACATATAATGTATTATTTGCCCCAGGAGTACATGTCTGTGAATCATCGGGCTTAAACAATTCATAGCACTCACCATCGTCTATACCCTCCCCAATGTCCATAACCTAGCCACCCTCTCCATTCCTCCCCTCTCCCCAGCAACCCTCAGTTTGTTCTGTGAACCTTACTGAATTTATTAGTTCAAAGAGTGTATTGGCAGAGTCCTTAGGGTTTTTTGTATATAAATCATGTCATCTGCAAATAGAGAAATTTTTACTTCTTCCTTTCCTATTTGGATGTCTTTTATTTCTTCTTCTTGCCTAACTGCTTTAGCTAGAACTCCCAGTACTGTGTTGAATAACAAGTGGTGAGACTGGTTATTCTTGTCTTAGAAACCCAGCACTTCTAAAACTGAACATTCATCCCACTTTATTTCTTCTGATAATTAGGCCTTCTCCCTGAATATGAAATACTCTCAAATATGAAATACACATAATATTTGAGTAATGGATTCTCCAGACAGCAACCAATAACACACGCTCTAAGTAACACAAATACCTATGAGTCCAAAAAGAAATATACCATAACTTCTAGTAGGTCCTAGGGAGTTATGTACATTCCCCAGTAAGTGTTTTTCAAGAGTCACAACACTACAAAAATATATTCTTCCAATATGAACTGCATAAATGATTTGTTTTGGTCTAAGAGTCAAAGCCATTTGCTTGGGTTGAACAAAACTATTTCATGAGCCAAGAGACAGTTTGTCCAACCATTTTCAGAAGCACATTTAAATGCCCTAATGTCCCTATGGATTTTTTTCTCCTCCAGTGAATTAGATCCAAGTTAATAGGAACCATTAAATCTACTTTAGTTCAATCTCTTAACTGAGTTTCTTCAAGCTGTTTCTTTTTCAGATGCCTTTTGAGATTTTTTTTTTGTTCCATCAGAGTCACTTTGAATTAAAACCTTTGCTGCCATATGAAATGCGTGATAAACCAAAAACACCTAAAAATGTTTAGAGTTTAAGTGGATATGATCTGTGGGCTGACCATGTACAGTATTATATGAAAATGCAGTTTGATGCAATGTCTAATCTGCTGTGACATTCAGGTTTTAAGTGATGCTCACGGAGATGGAAGGATTGGCTCTACATATATCCCAACGTACACTGCTCTTCTGTCTGTTAACTTGCTAATGAACCATGATTGAGTAAAGTAATGAAGAGTTTACAGAGAGCCCCAGGAAACCAATTTCCAATTTTGTAACTAGCAGGCTTTAACTTCACTGCAGCCTTGGCTAATTTTGTCTGGAAGTAGACTTGGATACTAAATGCCATCTCTATCTTGTGATTCAGACAGACTTTTCTAATCCCCATATACTTGCTCATTAATAGATGCTTCTTCATAGATCTATTTTATTTCTCTCATTGACTATTATAAATAGACTGAGTAGTTAAAAGTTATTACAATGAAATATGAAATTTTTACCACTTTGAAAATTAGAAACATTGAAAAGAACTGATCTCTTGTCTGATCCACATAAGGCAGGAAATCAAATGTAAGAGAATTATAATGATAAAACTAAGCAAAAATTGTAAAACAGCTATGTAGTGTTTGCTTCTATTTTTAAAGGAGATTATTTTTAATGTCATTTAATGTGTACCAATTCATTCATTATAATTTTAACTTACAGCAAACTGCAATCTAATATCTTTTAAAAATACCCTTTATATACACAACAAAACTTCTGAAAAATAAGCATGGAAATTTGTAGCTGCTGACAGGCAAAAATGTGTAGGTGATAGCAATACCTCCGTACAGTAACACAGACAGGAGTATCTGGCCGTAATTTCAGATACACTGGGATATGTTTATGTGTCTCTGACTAATATTAATCTGTTTAAGAATCATTTAGGGGGCACCTGGGTGGCTCAGTGGGTAAAACCTCTGCCTTCGGCTCAGGTCATGATCTCAGAGTCCTGGGATGGAGCCCTGGGGCTCTCTGCTGAGTGGGGAGCCTGCCCCCCCCACCTCTGCCTGCCTCTCTGCCTACTTGTGATCTCTGCCTGTCAAATAAATAAATAAAATCTTTAAAAAAGAAAATCATTTGGTTCCATATAAATACTGGCAAATGTGAGCACATCCCTATTTAATTTCAAGAACATTGTCCCATTTTTTTTCTTTTGGTTATTAGAGAAGCGCCAAAGTGCAATTTATTTCTACACACACTCCTTAAAATTGACTATGCTTTTATTTAAAGTAAAGTGAGAGAAAACCCTTTTAGATCTGACTTTAATGACTCAAAGAAGGAAGTATTCTCAAAGATAAAGAAAAAACAGGACACTTCAATGCTGGCATGGTAAAAAGTCAGTATTCATCGATAATCACCAGGTAGGTGAATGAGGCAGGTTTCCTTCAGACAAGGCTAAAAATCTTTTAACTGGAAGACACAGTAAAGAACAGAAATAATTTCTCCCTTTATTCTCACTTCCATTAACTCATGCCTTTAAAAGTACCTATAAATGCTCACTCATCATCAAGAGCTTCTTCTGGTTAAATATATCAGAGAAATTGGAGTCTGTCAATAGCTTTCCAAGATGCGAACTACGCTACTCAGGAAAAAAAAAAAAAAAAAAAGAACAAGGGTCTTTTTTTCCTTTCTACTTTAAAGATGTAGAAAGTAAAACGCATCATCCAGATGAAAATGACTCTAGACATTCTAGCTATAACATTGTTATCTCTGAGATCCTTTTCCACTTGTTCCAGCTGAGTGAAGACTGCAGATCTCTTGGGGATAAAAATCTAAATGCTTCCGTGGCACCAAAAGACGCACATGTCCATCAGCATTAGCAAAGCTGGACATTTCTTTTGCATTTTCCTTGTTTGGATACAGATGACTATTTTTAAATCATATAAGAAGACAAGGTATATAAAGCTCAAAGCCTCTATATTTTCAATAACCTTTTTCAATCTTTAAATTCTTTTTTGCTTTCACAGTTCCATGCTTGTCCAGAGTCTAGCCTAATAAATACTGACACTCTTGGCTCAGTTTAATTAACAATGAGCAAGCTTTGTGAAAACACAGTGGGAGCACTGAAGCAGGGCCATGTAGTGCTCCAAGCATGCTACTGCCAATCAAGGATCTGAGTCCGGCTTTCAAAGGAGCCCTGATATGGTAAGATATTCTCGCAAAGTCCCTGCTGGCATGACATTTTCATTGAAAGTGCTTTTCATTTGCTCGATAATAATACCTGCCTACACATTTTATAATAATTCCAACATTTTAAATTTAGGAAACTCTCTAGAGTTTATAAATGCTTTCATGCATTATCTCACACAATTTGTCTGTTTTGACATAAGGAAGAGTTGAAGCTCAAAAAAGAAAATGGGATTAATCAAAACCAGAAATCCACAAAGAGTCAAAGCCTGGATTTGAACTCAGATTTTCCAGCTCCAAGCCTCCATCTCTTCCTCATTTACAAGAGCTGCCTAGAAAGTTCAAGCACAGGTACACATGACTGTGACCATTGCACATGAAGATGGAAGCCACAGGGTACACTTCAACCTTGTCAGTTCTAGCCATGGTTTTATCATTTTTTTTTAAAGATTTTTATTTATTTATTTGACAGAGAGAAATCACAAGTAGACGGAGAGGCAGGCAGAGAGAGAGGAAGGGAAGCAGGCTCCCTGCTGAGCAGAGAGCCCGATGCGGGACTCGATCCCATGACCCTGAGATCATGACCTGAGCCGAAGGCAGCGGCTTAACCCACTGAGCCACCCAGGCGCCCTGGTTTTATCATTTTACACATAACTTAAGTGGCACAAAGAAATGTCGTAATAAATTTTAACTGAATAAGCTAAAGTATATGAACACAGCAAACTGTCTTCATATTATATAATACTCTTTCTCACATCGTATAGATGTCAATGAAACAGATGTCAATGAAAGTATTTCTATTCTGAACTGTTCTTTAACTTGCCAACCTATAAACCATAAATGCATCACATACAACTTAGATTTTCTAAAGGAGGCAGACTGGGTCCTAACAATTAATATTGCTTATTACAAAACATATGGCAGTCCAAAAAATGAGAGAATTATCTCTAAGTTAAAAGCTATCCCCAAAAGAGTATAATATACTATAAATAATGATGTTAATACAGCAATATTTTCTGATAAGGACAGATTTAATTCCTAATCAGAATATCATGGCTTTTAGGATGCCTCAGTGGCTCAATCAGTTAAGCATGTCTGCCTTGGGCTCACATCATGATCCTGGGGTCCTGGGATCAAGTCGCACAACTGGCTCCTTGCTTATCGGGGAGTCTGCTTCTCCCTCTGTCTGCCGCTTCCCCTGCTTTATCCAACATTTAATCCATAAGACTGTATCTCCATCTGTCATTCTACAACACATGGGTAAGTAAGGAAGAGATGTTGATTTAGCTAGTAAAATGAATGGCGGTGGAATCAGGGAATTTTTACACTTACTAGCACCAACAATACTCACACTGTATGGCTGGTACTGTTTAACTATTTCTTCATGAAGACAAGCAAACAGAGTTGAATTTAAAACATGGTACTCAGGGGTGTCTGAGTGGCTCAGTCAGTTAAGCGTCTGACTTGGGCTCAGGTCATGTTCTCAGGGTCCTGGGATCGAGCCCCACATGGACACCCACCCACCTACTCCCTTCCCTGTCCCCTCCCCCTCCCCTGCATGGACCTGCCCCTCCCCATGTGGAGCCCCATGCCAGGCTCCTTGCTCAGTGGGAAGTGTGTTTCTCCCTCTCCTCTGCCCCTCCCCCAACTCATGCTTGCATATACACACTCTCAAATAAACAGAATCTTTTTTAAATATATTTTTTTAAGATTTTGTTTGAGATAGAGAGTGAGAGCAAGAGAGCAAGCATGGGTGGGGGGAGGGGAGAAGGAGAAGCAGGCTCCCCGCCCTGAGCAAAGAAGTCCAATATGGGACTGCATCCCAGGACCCTGAGATCATGATCTGAGCTGAGGGCAGACACTTAACTGACTGAGCCACTCAGGCGTCCCCACCCCAAAATGTAATATTTAAAAACACATTTAACAAGCATTGACAAGCATATTCCCTAGGCCAGACAGGAGGGGAGAATTAAGATGCATGAAGACAGACTATATTCACCTGATGACACTCAATTCTATATGATTTCCAAAGCTAAGCATGATTGTGTACAGGGAAAAACAGGGATGAAAGAAGTACATGGTGAATGAAGATGTGATCCTTGCCCTCACTGTGTCTTTCTGCAGCACTGATCCAGAAATTCGGTGTTTGATTGAAATAGTGGCATCTGGAGTTCCAGCCCTCCTCCACACATCTATGGAAGGCATATGCTTAGGGCAAGTATTAAAATCTTTTTGCTTCTACTCAGCTAAAGCACCAAAAATACAAGTTCTTGAAAGAAGCTGCCTGATTATTCAGTCATGGAGACAAAATACAATCATGGTTTGTCCTCACTCTGAATGAAGAATTACTTTCAAAAAAAAAAGAATTACTTTCAACAATTATTATGCTAATACAAGATTGTGAAAATCATTTCAATCATTGCTCTCAGATATTTACACACAAAATATATTTAACTCATTGGTAAAATTAACAGAAATTACTATTATAATGTATTCTGTAGTAAACAAAAAGTCAAGGAACTGAGAGGTATACATTTCTACATAAACACCAAATATCATAAGAGAATGAAGTTTGTAAAAGCAGGATGACACAACCATTTGATCCACTAAAATTGAATATAGATACAAATACTCATGATCTTAGGCTTTCATTTTTGTCATACAATAGTCTATTTTTTATGTAATTTTTAAAGGACTATGTTTTGTACACAAATCCTCTGCTAATTGAAAATGTATTATGAAGGAAATGCATCAGTGAAACACTCTATCCATTTTCAGTAACACATTCAATGACATTTATAGAAATAGTTCTCCATTATCTACATTGTATTACTTGGTAAATTTAGCAGAAAGAAGGGGATGGGAAAATATGAAAACATGAAATGTGAAAATAATGAAACTTTAATGTAGCACAAAAACTGTGACAGATGTAAAGCCACAAAGAGTCATTAAATTCTTCCCAGTCCATCTCTTTTTATCTCCCTCATCCCTTCACTATCAATTATTCCTAATGTTGTTCCTTTTTCCTGCTAGACTTGTGGAAGCAATAATAACTTAAGCAACTTGCTTGTTATCTCTCCATCTAAACCAATCTCTGGCATTATAAGTATGACCCCTCCCCCCCAATCACATGTCATGGAATTTCTCTAAGTGAAGAAAATTACAGTAATTCTATCAGAGATGTTTTAGTCATTTTTTATAGTAGCCATCGTGTTTATTTTTAGATTCATCAAAAAAAAAAAGGCTAGCATATTTTACTATAGTTAGATAACTACTTCCTCATAAATTTGTCCATTGTTTCTCAGACTCACAACATATTGCAATAAAAACAGTATTGGTCTTTTTAGCATGGATCAATGCATATGGAAAGAGCCTTAAGCTATACTCATTTGTCACTGTCAACTATAGATAGCCACCTAAATACACTTAAAATAAAATTATACTGGAGTTGTTTGATGCTATAAGCATTATTTAAAGTAATAAGAAATATTAGGTCTTTAGGGCCCAATTTTAAATTGTAATAGCTGACAAAGATGGTCATTCACCCACAGCAATACTTAAAGCCATTACTTAAATAGTATATAAAGAAGCAAATATCTTACAGCAGAAGCCTCTTTTCCTTGGAAGATTCTCAGTGCCAATATGCTGCTTTCTAAGATCTCAAATATGACTCCTAATCCCACAAAATCACAAGAAAAGTCCAGGCAAGAGGCAGTAAACATGGGTAATTTATAGCTGCACGTTACTAAATAATGGTAATATTCAAGTATTTTATACTTTCTAGTAGGGCTGGGCCTGGGAATGGGCAGAATTAGGTAGAGATGAATACCTAGGAGTAAAGGATATAGATAAGAAATATCATAAGCTTCCTTTCCTCATATCCTTCCTTTGTATATATCACTAGTTGCAAAATGTATTTCCTAGAGGGGTTAAGCTTGGCAACCTCCAAATTTTAGGATCACCTCAGGAGGCAGAATAGCAGAGTAGCTGAGAACATGTGTCTTAGAATTTATATCAGTTCTGACATATATCTACCATGACTTTAGGAGAATTACATTCTTTCTGATAATATGTACAGTGGAAGAAGTCTAAAGAGTCTAAATCAGAGGCAAAAATCCCTGGTCATAAAAATTACTCTCCGAAATCCTTGTGTAGTTTTCTATTTGTGCTTTATAAATTATTTCCTTAAGTTCTTCCTCAAAGATGCTGAAAAAGCTTTCCTGGCCTATGAAGTAATCATGTTTTTCTTCTTTGTCAATGGATAGGACTTCCTAAAATTATACATGCTTTTCATTATCTTTTGTTACTAATGACTTCCAATGCTTTTACAAGGTGTATAAATTCAGATATGTATAATTTCATAGGAAAAGATTCCAATACTATGACTATCACATTTTTTCTCTACACAAGGCCATAGATTTGAATCATCTCCTTAGCAGAGGCTATTTAGTTGAAAATAGCAGAAACTCACACAAGCTACTTCAACAAGGTGAAATTTGTTGTAAGGACACAGGAATAGCTTATGAAAATCATGGATGAGTGGTTCTTGTGAGTGTCTGGAACCAGCAAAGGAAAAGTGCTAGGAAACAGAAATTACTCTCTTTGACTTATAGGGAATTCAACTTGAAGATGCTTCTCTCTGCATTACCTGTCTACTCTTTCTCCCTCTCTGAAAACTAGGTTTCCCTCTTTTTAAGGATATTATAGATCAGTGCTTCCCCAAAATGAAAAACTCAGCCAGTGAAGACTGCAACTGGCTACTGTCTCAGGAATTCAAGCACTAGGAAAGAGAATCCTAATAGCTGAGCCTTGATTCAGAGCATGGGGATCATGTGATTAAAAAAATGGCTGTAAATGTTAAATCACATAGAGGAGAAAGATTAAAAAAAAAAAAAAAAGGACTGTGAGTGAGGCAGATGCCCCCCATAATCTATAATATGGTTCTTTCAAAATACCATCAACAGCAGATACTATATACTTAAATACAGAGTAAGTAGGAATTCTTAGAGGAATTCCTCTAGGATTAATTAGCAAAGAAGCAGTAAACCAGATGATCACAAGGGTAGAGTTACCTAAATAACTTCTTAAGAAACTTCCTTTGAGGTACTGTTCAAATATAGCTTGATTTTGTTTTTGCTTATGTAACTTGGTACGCTTCTTTGCTAATGACAATATTGGTTTTAAAACCCAAAGCAGTTAGTCAGAAATAATAGTCTGTTTCTAAAACAAAATATGAATCTTCAAAAACTCCAAATGTATAATAATAAGTGGTCTATCGTGGCTGTAGAAAAATATTTCATTTTGATAAATAGTCATGAAAATGTAAAATTGCATTTTTTTGGATTTATGACAACAGTTTATTACCTTGTAAATGGGATGCTGAATGTCTAGAAATTACATTTTCATATAAACTGCACTTCTCAAAAAAAATTACATGACTTCTCCCATCTGAACAAATCAAGAAAATACTAGGATATTTTATTCAATGTATGCATTAGTTTAATTCCCTCTAGTCACTAGCTTTTGCTTAATTTGCCTAAACAGTTAATATTTTCTAAGGGATAAACTATATCTGAATACAAGAAAAACTCATACAATTTGCCATTAACACTTCTCCATCTATGGCTTTCATAGTGGGAGAATACTGTGAATTTTTCAACAGGATAAACGATTTTTTTTTTTAAAGATTTATTTATTTGACAGACAGAGATCACAAGCAGGCAGACAGGCAGACAGAGAGAGTGGGGGAAGCAGGCTCTCCACTGAGCAGAGCGCCCGGCGCCGGGCTCGATCCCAGGACCCCGAGATCATGACCCGAGCGGAAGGCAGAGGCCCAACCCACTGAGCCGCCCAGGCGCCGCAGGGTAAACGATTTTTTATTGAAGTTTATAATAGTGCTTCAGTGGTAAACTTCAAGATGTCTTCCCTAAAATTGCCTGAGAATCTGTGTTTTGTAGAATATTCATTATAAACTTGCATAATTCACTATAAAAATTTTTTTATTTTTTCTGTGATGAAAACTAAATAAAGGTAATAAATGATCTGAAAAGCCTCCCCAATTAAGAGTAGTTACTATAATTTCTTAGTTTATATTTTGTCACTCACTATACTAAGTTCTTTTTATTTATGAAGTAATTTAATCCTCCCAATAATTGTATGAAGTAAATAGTATTATTACCTCCTTTGTAGATATAAGAAAGTAAGGCCTAGAAAAGTTAAGTACTATAACTAAGGTCTCATGGCAAATAATTGGTAAAGCCAGAATCTGACCCACATGTGTAGGATTCTAAACCCTTGTATTGATCTACTGCATTATAGTTTTGTGGGTCCTACAAATGGGTTTTAGTAAGATAAATAACTATCCTTGGTTAACCGGACCCTAGAAATAATGCCCTTGGTATTATTTTTCAGGCTTCCTCCTTTCTCAACAAGGCTAGAAGAATTCGACCATGAAGCACAGAATTTGTCCCAGGTCCCAGGTAAAGGGGCTCTTTGATTTACCTGTCCCAGGTAAAGGGGCTCTTTAATTAATGATAATTTACGTCATCATTATCCACCATCAAAGGATTACCCTTTCACTTCAGGTTGTATTTTTAATCTTTTCTTCTAGAAACTAAAATCTATTTCTCCAGGTAAATAAACCTGTCAGGCTCTGGACCTAATCTCTGAAAATTTAAAAAAAAAAAAAAAATAGGAAAATACTAGTCTCCCTGTAGATGCCAATTAAGGCAGGTCCTTGCTGTGCTGCTACAGCAACTGTGCCCTTCACTGAGTAGGACACACTAGGGTTTTTGACTGAGGCAACCAGACCTCAATGAGCCTAACTCATAAAATAGCTGAGAACATTTTCAAAGCCTCAACTTTATTTTAACTCATAATATTTTAAATACTTTTGGTGTACATTTGAGAGAATATACTACAGAAATATTTACTTCATATTTTTGCAGCAATTAATTCAACTCTTACATGTACATCAAGCACTTGCAATTTAGAATATCTCTTTGTAATTCCTGGATTTCTTTTTCTAAAGCCTGACATATTCAGAATATCTTCATTTTAATAGAATATTTGAGTCTTAATGAAGCAGTTAGAATGACCTCTTCTTAAGCTCAGACAAAATATTCACACCATATTGTCAAGTGACCTAGTTATCATCTTCTTATCCTTCAAAGACTAATTTCCTGCCAATTTGGATTAAATTTCTATTGCATAATTACCAAGAACCTCAGGAATCACTATACTCTTTGCAGTCTTAATCAGACCTTTAATTTTGCTTAATAACTTTCTGGCCCACAAGGATTGAAATATGGGATGTCTGCCCTATATCCCCGGAACTCCTCTAACTTCTTTTCCTAATGCACAAATGAGTGATTTGCTATATTTAGAACATTTTTAAAAAAATTTTAAAGGTTTTATTTATTTATTTATTTAACAGAGGGAGGGAGAGAGAGAGAGAGAGAGAGAATGAGTGCGTGTGCACGTACAACCAGGGGGAGTGGCAGGCAGATGGGGAGGGAAAAGCAGGCTCCCTGCTCAGCAGAGAGTCTGAAGTGGGGCTTGACTGCAGGACCCTAGGATCATGAACATTTAACTGACTGAGCCACCCAGGAGCCCCTATTTAGAACATTTTGTTCTCTGTATTTTCATGATGCTATAGAACTTTCAAGTTTTTCAAATTGAGCATGAAAACTGGTGACAACAAATAGCAAACAACAAACACACCATAGTTGGTTCAAGTTCTTCTCCTACACCAAACCATAGCTGGATCTATTCATTAATAAATTTTTATGGTTCTTTAAACAAATTATAGTGATCCAAGCATAATGCTGAAAGCCAGAAAAGGAAAAAAAAAAATCAAAGAATATGGAAAAACAGAATGACCCATTTTCATCTTTACAGAAGTCTTCTTTTTTTTTTTTAAGATTTTATTTATTTATTTATGTGAGAGAGAGACCGTGAGAGAGAGCATTAGCAAGGAGAAGGTCAGAGGGAGAAGCAGACTCCCCATGGAGCTGGGAGCCCGATGGGAGCTGAGAGCTCGATCCTGGGACTCCGGGATCATGACCTGAGCCGAAGGCAGTTGTCCAACCAACTGAGCCACCCAGGCATCCCTACAGAAGTCTTCTAACTAGACTTACATTCATTCTTCCTATAAAAATCGTCTCCACACAGTAAATTATCTTTTTAAAAACAAAACCTGATCACATGTACTTCTGTTTAGAGTATCCAATAGTTCCCTATAATTTTTCAAGCAAGGCTAAATCTCTAAAATACCTAAAAGCAGATAATCTGATTCTTATCCATTCTACCAATATTACAGTACTGAAAATCACTTCCTGTTTCACCTCATTGGCCTTACTTAAATCTCTTCAAGATGCCACACTCCCTCTTACCACAGGACATTTGCACATGTGCTTTTGCATAGAATGTTCTCTCCTCATGCCCACCACCTTATCCTGCTAATTTCCCATTCATTCCTCAAATATCCATAAAGATATTGCTTATTCATAGAAACCTTCTTTGAACATCTCCCTTCAACTAGGTTACATGCTCTGACTTTTCCTAGAATAAGACTTCTATCATTCATAATTGTAACTGCAATTCTTTATGAACTCCCCTCACTATCATGAAGGCCCCAAGAAGACACAAAGCAAATCTGTTTTTATCATTTTATCCCTGTTACCTAGCAAAGGTCTTGGCAAATAAAAATACTCTTGTTGGTTAAATGAATCAATCATTGTTTGTGGGCCAGTCTTTTCCAAAACATAGGTCAGTAAGATCATAGTTTCCTGTATTCTATCTTTAGTGTGCCAATAACCTAGAACACTGCAACCTGAGCAATTCATTCTCATAATTTAGCTAAGGAAAATAAGCCTTTTCAAGGTACTGACCATAGTACTTGGATTTCTTCACATTATTATATTTTACTATACCATAATTGTGCTTTGGTGTCAAGGGGAAACACGACCATATCGCAAGACAACTGGGGCAAGCAGGGTGGCTAGAGGGTAGAAAGGAATCACTGCCCAGGAATATCTGTAGGAATACTAAAGAAGTCTGTCTCTAGGCTTCTGGTCAGCATCAAAGCAATGGTGAGAGCAATTCATAATCAAATCATAAGACGAGGTGTCAGAATCGGGGAATATGAAATGGAGAAGAGATGTAATAAAGAACAGCTGGGGGCCAGGGAAGAAGTTTTGATTTTAGGTGAGAGCCAGTGACTACCACTGTGCATCAGATCCTGGGTATGATGATCTGAAAAGGAGAGCCTGGGATCAATATAAGATCTAAGGGATCAGTTCCATGTTATCAAAGTCTTATATGATGATGACAGATAAGACCCTTAATATGGAGGGGGCAAAAACCCTTTGTGCAGTTCTTTCATAGCTCCCAAAATATGCAAATATTTATCAATTCTATGTATGAATAAGAAAGAAACTCCATTTTAAAATTCGCATTACAGTAATACCTGGAGACCAGAAAATACTGACAGACAAGACTTTTAGATTTTAGAAAACATACAAAGGTATGGACAAGCAATGGTAACAAACACTGAGTCTAAAACTTACACAAACTCTAATAGGCAATTCTACAAAACCCTGAATCTACACAAACACTGCAAATTTCATCCTAAATTGTGTTTTGTAATTCTCTGGTTCAAAAGCCAACTGTCTCCAAATTTTGTCACTTTAGATTCTCTAAATTCTTAGAAAAAAATATTGCTAATTCCTTAAAGGCACATTATTAGTAATTTAGATCATGCTATTTATCTATTAAATATTACACATCCTGGTAACACTTGAGTGACAGGCTGAATAATGGATTTCCAAAAGATATCTACACTTTAATCTCTATAACCTGTGAGTATTATCTTATACGACCAAAAAGGGGTCTGCACCTGTAAATGAGCTAAAGAGCCTGAGATGAAGAAATTATCTTGGATGATGAAGGTGCGTCATAAATGCAATCACATGACCTCTTAAGAAGGAGAAGCAGAGGAAGATTTTACCACAGACAGAAGAGAAGGCAGTAGTACCACAGAGCAGACACTGGAATGATGCAGCCACAAACCAAGGAATGCCAGCGGCTACCAGATATTGGAAAAGACAAGATATAGACTTTCCCCTGGAGCTTCATGAGGAAGTGCAGCCTTGATTTGAAACTAATTTCAGACTTTGGCCTCCAGTAAAATGATGGAATAAATTTCTGTTGTTTTAAACCACAAATTTGTGGTATTTTTTATAGCAGCCACAGGAAGCTATTACAACTTATTGAAGTTATGTTATAATTTCCCATGAAGTAAGACTCAAGAAGTTGCACTTAGGGCACCATTTTGCTAACTCCTATAGAAAGAAAACTGTCTTCTCTTTTAGTTAATGAGGAAGCTTCCTCAGAAACCTTAGTCAGGGGTGCCTGGGTGGCTCAGGGGGTTAAAGCCTCTGCCTTTGGCTCAGGTCATGATACCAGGGTCCTGGGATGGAGCTCTGCATCGGACTCTCTGCTCAGCAGGGAGTCTGCTTCCTCCTCTCTCTCTCTCTGCCTGCTTCTCTGCCTAGTTGTGATCTATGTATGTTAAATAAATAAATAAATAAAATCTTAAAAAACAAAACAAAACAAAAAAAACCTTAGTTTGGATACCCAAGAAATCTTTGTACATTTGATCATTCTTTCATGTTAAGTTTCATTAGACATCACAATCATTTGAGAGTTCAAACTATAGTTCAAGAAAGTACTTATACACTATGATTTAAAGCAAAGAAAACTATTATTCAAATTATCTAATAGTTGACTGTAATACAGATGCTCATCAGAGCACCAGAGAAACATGATTACAAAGAATACAAAATAACTTTAAGTCTTCCACAAAGATTTCATAAACAGGTAGTAAGAAGAAATAAGCCAATTAAAGATAAGCCCCCTGCCTACATTTGAATGGAAGTGAACTGGAAAACAATAGACCTGTGAGACACTAGCCCTAACTGAGGTGAAGGGCACCTGAGGGGAGACACAATGAGGAGCCTGACCACTCTTCACAGAATGATGCTGCTGATGTTGCATTACATTTATCTCGTACTGATAACTTGAAATTCAGTCCTATTCCTATCATCAGGATAGAAATGATAATCCACAGAGTCTTGAAAATCATATTCACTGAAAACTAGATCCATCAGAGGACATAAATCCTACACTGAAAGGCATTTTCCCTGGACCCACAGTTGGCTGAAGGGGAATCAGCAAATTGATATCACCTCATTCACTGATTTTTACAAAACAAGTAGGCTTAATCTTCTTTAAAGTGCCTGATACAAAGCTTGTTCAATTTAACTTCAAAGTAATGGTGTGCTAAGAAAGACTGATAAATTGATCCAGAAACTCTTTTGTGACACCAAAATCTCTCCCCTCCAAAGGTATTCTGGTTGTATTCAGGACTGACTGCAATATCACATCCTTCTTTTTATTATTTTTACTCTGACATACTATTGTTCAAGGTGAAGCTTACCATGAAGCATCTTTCCTAAATTCCTACCATAGCTAACACATTCCTCAACTCAATAGAGATGGTGACTACTAAGGTAAATCATATCTAATTTTCACCAGTAGGGTTAAGTTCAAATAAAGACTTAGAAAGGCAGGGGCAATGTACGTCTGGGAGAGTGGAATCCTAACATCCAACATACTTCTTCTCTATATATACTTACTTCATATCAAACACAATATAATTGACACCAAATTCACTTCTTCTCTTCTGCTTCCCCTTTAAACGGTTGCATCTAGTTATTCTGATTGATGACTCATCAATTGTTTCATTTTTTTTTTTCTCCTTCATGCTAAAGTGATAACTTGGGTAAAGCACCAGTGGAATTACAACTTGGATTACTTACAAGCTATCAGCAGGAAAAAATATCCTTCAAAGCAGCTGAAAACTCTTCTTCAAAGTTTATTAGCACTAGGACAAGGACATTTTACCAGTTGCCTATTCATCCAAATATTCAACTTGTTTCAAAAGGCAATAATAAAACCATTCTTGAACATGAGAAATGTTTTCAAGGAGAAATACCATAGCTGACTATTAACCTTTCTTATCAAGAACATAAAACACATAAGAATTTATTTATATGCTTATTACTAACATATCAGTGTTACAGACTACATTCAGGCTTAGTGGCCTAACAAGAAAATTTAAGTTTAATTTTTATAGATCAACTGTGGAACTGCAAAATCTTGTTTGGCAGTTTCAGTAGAAAAAAGACTTAACTCATATACTCTTGTCCAAAGAAAGTCCTCCTTTATGAAGAAAAAGATAATCCTTTAGCGAATCCTTCTTTGAACGAACAGTTTCAAGTAAGACACAAATGGTTTGAAGAAGGAAAATACCTACCCAACATCAGGTTAATACAAATAGAATCTGGTGCCCAATGAGGTGCTATTTGTCAGTTGTTCTAGCAACTTAACACTTGTAAATGTGATGAGTATCACCATTACAATGATAATTGTAGTTACCTTTTATTCAGTGTTTAAAATATGTGTGTGGGGGAGGGGGGCTAGTGGATCCAAAGCATCAAAGAGAAACACATTTGAATATAATCTACTAATAATGGAAGTGGGGGGGCAACTGACAAAAGACAGTGAGGGAAAGTGGATCTTCCTATTGACTGACAAGTTCTAGCTGTGGAAAAGGCAAGGAAAATTGAAACTCCTTATTTAGACCTGGTATTAGAGACAAATAATAACAAAAGAAAACTACAACATCAAGTAAGGTGATGGTTCCAGTAAAGGGAAAACCCATTTTCAGCAGTCCTATCTCTCTGTCAAACACTAATTGTATGAGCAGTAGTTGTACAGTGTCATGGAAAGCAGGTCTTAGGCATATTCAGGAATGGAAGAATCAGGACAACTATTTTGGTTCAGATAGTTACAGCTTAGATAACAGAGAGAGCTCCATAAACCAAAGACCAGGTGTATAAAAGCTCTTCTGGCCTGTTGTCAAGATCAGCTTCATCACACCCCACCCCCAACCTATACATAAGTATTTTGCAGCAGAATAAGAAGCCAGAACAGAGGCTCAAATACCAACAAAAGAGAAGAAAGATACAAGCTATGTTTGTATTAGAAGGAAAATGCTCTGCTTTTTAAAAGCTCTGCTTAAAAGCTCTACTTTATTCATGATATTTTACTTTTTATGACCACACTATGGGATCATTTTAATCCTCATTTTACAGAGTAAAACCATAAATGATGGGCTCAAGATCACCTAGGCAATGATTTGCTATCAGGATCTGAACCCAGGTCCAGGGTACTGGGTGCAACTCCTCAGCAAGGACACATGCTACGTTTCAGCTTCCCATACTTTTCATTACTGCCACACTTAGTTTACACAATTAATGGGAAAAGGATTTCCCAAAAGTTGTAAATTCTCTCTGTCCTAGGATAGCTGAATGTTGGCATAGGATTCCTCACTTTTAAATTATTAGTAAGGTTTAAATTTAAAATATCAAGACCCTTTTAGTATTGACTGTGAGGTTAAAGATTAAAGGAATTGTATTGCTGAGAATTTTTTGAATTTTATATGACAAACAATTCAATTAAGTTTAAGCCTAAAGAGAACATTTGCAAGGTGAAAAGACAAGGAGTGGATCTGGCTTCATACAGTGGTCCAAGGACCCAAATGCCATTGAAATGTTCTCTCTTCCTCTATAAATTTCATCTCTGTTTCTTTTAGGGCCAGCTGTCACCAAGGGGCTGAGAGGTATGACTGAAGGCAGCTCTAAGCTATCATCTTACTGCTACTGACAAGGGAAATTTGAAAATAAAAATAAGAGTTATTTCTCATGTTGCAAAGTTCCCAGGCAAGAATGATCTGATTTGGAAGTTATTACTACATCTTGGATATGGTAATTACTTGTGGGCCACAAGGAGACACTATGACTGGCCCGGGTTAATCACCTGTGGCCAGGAGTGGAGTCCAAAACCTGAATAAGGAGAACAGCATATTCATGACCACCTGAGAAGTTACCATGAGCAAGGCAACCAAACTAAGTTGAGTCTACCACAAACATATTTTATAATAGTTTTATTTTAGAAATACATATCAGATATGCTAATAAGGGTTCGGAGACCAGGTCTCAAATTTGGATGTATTTGGAAGAAGAGAAAATGTGATTAACTTCAAAAAAATAAATAACTCAGTAGTCCAAGAAAGAGTTGGTGGAGAATGTCTTTTGTAAAGTTACTTTGGTGAAAATAAAAGATGAGCACACTTGTAAGAATTTTAGGACACTTTATATCTGAAAGTGAAAAGAAGAGATCTGCTGGACAATTAAACTCAGCCTGTGCTTTTGTCACCATTTTCATCTCTTTTAAATTAAAGAACATAGGATTAAGAGTTAGTAAAACAAAACAAATGAAATGCAAAGCACATCTGTACAATGTTGTCAAATTAAGATGCTGTTGGTAATAAGATCTCTGAAAGGGCAATTAAATCACTGGAACCAATAAATCCAGAAGACATCTTCGATTCACTAGATTGTGAAAAGATTATGAAAATATTACAGTAAACAGCCATTGAAAATGTCTGGAATAATACCAAAGGGGATGTTAAACAACCATATTTTAAAGTTAAATGAAATCATAAAGGAAAATTAAACTTGAAAATAATTAATACCTATCATTATTCCACAAACTGTGCAAAATGCTGGCCATATACTTTCTTACTTAATTCTCAAAATTACTTTAGGAGGTTGATGCTGTTATTATTCCTCATTTTAGAAACAGTATGTAAAGGTGCTTTAGAGTATAATGGGACTGGTTTGTTCAAGTCAGAGTGTGAGTAAGGGACCCAGCCAGGAACTAAAACCAGGCTGCCTGATTCTAGTGTCTATACTTTCAACACTATCCTACAGAGAAGTATAATTAATGAAAAATATAAGGATACAGTAAAGTGAGCAAAAATGCATCACTCTTCTCTAATCTACAGACTGTTTCCACACTTCACCCTATATTCTGAAAAGAGTAAAACCTTATTGAATCTGATATTCTAAGTGATTTCCTTTAGCCTGTACTAGCACACACTGGAAGACAAGCCAACCTACTAAAGAAGTCAGACCACATATTTCTCTCCTCCCTGAGATAACTTCCAACACAAAGTGAGAACCACAGGTCGACTAACAGCTCCCTACACCAAAAACAGGTAATGCTGTGATTGGTACAGTGTATTCTAGATGGCCTGGGTGTGCCTGGCTTCTTCCATAGTAGTGCTTCCTTTCTTACCCAAGAAGTATCCTTCTTCAAAGGGGCCAGAATCTTCAAGCTTCCTACACCTTCTCATCATTAAAACTTGCTCTCCTGAAAGTACAGACTAAGTCATACTAATAGGGAATAAAATAATAGGCTTAAATTTTTAGTAAAAAAAAAAATTTTTTTTTTTAGTCAAATAAATAATTCCAAGGTAACAAAATAATCACACTCATGAACTGGTGACAGAAGTGTTTGGAGACTGGGGTGGGGGGTGCGTCATGGAATGAGGGTAGGGTAGGAAGGAAGTCAGAGAACTTTATAATACTTATAAAATCTATCTTCACAATTGCTTTGAACATGCAGCTCGCTCCAGTAGTACAGCTCCATAAAAGGGCTTAGGCAAAGAAATAGGACTGAAATAAGATTTGTATAGACTTCTGAAAAGCATATACAAAGCTAAAGACTGAAATACTCGAATACAATCCTAATGGTCATATATATGCCAGTAAAAAAACCTTATATTTGGACAAGTGTTCAAGCATATTTGTTGAGTAGAAGAATGAAGACAAATTAAACCTTAGAGATATAATACTGCTGAGGACATTGCTAAACTGCAAGGAGCTGAAGGGGGATATCTGGTGCTCACAATTTCTCAAGCCTTCCTGATACACCCAGAGTTGCAGCAAACAAGAACTGACCCCTTGGTAGGGTACAGTGTCTCCCCAACAAGGACTCA
This sequence comes from Mustela lutreola, assembly GCF_030435805.1. Lineage (NCBI taxonomy): Eukaryota > Metazoa > Chordata > Mammalia > Carnivora > Mustelidae > Mustela > Mustela lutreola. The sequence goes on along the minus strand of NC_081295.1, from coordinate 104,630,075 downwards.
TTTTGAGGTGGAATTCACTGAAGTTCTGACAGATTTGGAGTCATTTCCACTTTGTGTACATGTACAAACAGAATTAATGGCTCTGTAACTACCTTCTTTAGGTGTGGGTGCTCATTCCTGGGCTCTTGCACTAGACACACACACACACACACACACACACACACACACAAATACATACATATATCTCACTCATAGATACCAGGAATCTACTTTGCCAGGAAAAAAAAATAACAAGAAATAAAGTGGAGCTTGCATACAAACCTACTCAGAGCAATAAATAATGATGCACTAATATTGAGAACTACCAATAAAGAGCCGTTAGAACTCAACAACAATGCCAACATGTTTTGAGAGACAAATGATAAAATGCAAATCTGAAGTTGCCTATAAAAACAGAGTTAGAGAAAAATAAAATCTTTCAGACAAACTCTATTTTCCACATGTAAGAGAAGCAAAGAGCAAATGGATGGAAAGTAGATATCTCAGAAGTCTGTGAGACATGACAGCTATCTCAACATTAAAGCTGGAGTAGAAGCTATGATTTCAGGGGATGCTGAAAGAGTTGTGGAGTTGTGAAAGAATTTATAAAAATGCTAATACAACTGAATTTAGAAGCCTATGTGAATTTCAGAGGCAAAATATATTTGGATACCAACTTTTCACACAAATCCCTCATGATCCACCTATGATTGCTTTGAACTATTCTACAAGTAGGACTTTCTGATATTTTTCAAACTTGAGATCTTTGAAGTATTCCTTTGATTCTCCTAAGCTGAAGCAGGGTGAGGTGTTTTGAGGCCTTTAAACTCTCAGCAAGAAGTCCCAGCATACTTCAAAATTTTAGAAAGTGATTTGCATTATTATAACAAAGGGAGTTTTAAAAACAACTAATGGTTTTCAGACATTAATGGTTTTTAAGTAACTCCTGTCGTTCGCGGTTGTGTGTGTGTATGTTGTGTGTATCTTCAAGTTGCTGATTGACACAGAAATCAAAGCCAGTTCTCCCAAGAACTTTAATACTTACCTGAAACAGAAGATTTGTAGAAGGGCACTGGATTAAGAGTTGGAGGTCAAGGTTCAAAGCTCATCTTTTCAAATAACCAACCATATAATCTGTATAAATTTGTATAGTAATCACAGTTCTCTGGATTGTACCCCTCCCCAGGAAAAGGGGCTGGACTGAGCAACTGAGCCATGGTTCTCAAACAGAGAACTTTCCCCCAAAGTGCATTTGGGAAACTTGTGGGAGTATTTCAGTTGACACCACGATATCAGGTGAATTTGCCCTGGGATAAGCAGGGATACTAAATAGTCTGTAACGCACAGAACAGTTCTACATGATGAGTAATATTTCCACATCCTACCAGATTTTCGAATGCCCACCACACATTCACATAGGTGCAAACCTGTTTGCTTGTGATTATGCTTATCTAATTCAAGATATTCTGTTTTATATAATACTAATAATACACACCTACATGGGTGTCTGTGTGTTTGTCTGTATGTGCTTGTATCTGTATATATGTGTTGGGCAAAGTTCTCTGATATAATTCTACATCTTTTCCTCTATTTTCTTGATTACATTATTTTAAAATGTACATCTTTTTTATTTTTTTTTAATTTATTTTAAAATGTACGTCTAAGGGCACCTGGGTAGTTCAGTGGATGAGCATCTGCCTTTAGCTCAAGTTATGATCTCAGTGGCCTGGGATTGAGCCCTGGGTCAGGCTCCCTGCTCACCAGGGAGTCTCTTTCTCCTTCTCCCTCTGCTCCTCCCCCCAAATTGTACAGATGCTCTCTCTCTCAAGTATATAAAATCTTTAAAATCAATCAATCAACCAATCAAACATATGTCTAATGTCTGTATCACTTGTAAGTCTGCTTGTTTGTTTTTCTTTTGGTCCCACTGGTCAGTATGCCAGATAATTTTTTACTGAATATTGGACATTAGATTGAAAGTCTACAGAAACTCAGAATACTATTTTTTTCCAGAGAGGATTTATTTATTTCTAGATAACAGTCTTTCAGGGTCCCAACTGAAAGCATGAGGAAATCTAATTCTTGACTCCCAATTACCATGAGACTTCCCAAAGTCCTGCTTAGTTTCTCAGGCTATTGGCAGCCAGTTTGTGCTCAGCTTTTTAGCATCTTGCTATTCACTGTTCATGAGTAACCAATATCTTGAGGGGGAAGGAGGTAAGGATATGTTCCCTTCTCTCCAGGATCTTGTCCCCTTCAATCCTGGCTCCGTTGGTGACCTGGGAAATGCTTTTAAACAGTTTCTTCTCATCACCTGGTTTTTGGTAGGAAATCTCAACTGCCACAATTTAGTCAGTCATAACTGGAAATGAAACTCCAGCATGATTTTGAAATGCACTATATTTTTTTAGGAATGCAACTCCTATGGATATGAAGGATCACTACACTTTGTCTTGTTCTGAAATGTATTAACATTGAAATTCACATTATCGATGACATAACTAGTACTTGAGTCACCAAGACAAAACATGTTTGCATCAGTCTGCATTACTATTAGTGTATTTGTGATGATTCTATATGTATGTGTATAAATATTTAGTGTTTATTTCAAAATATTAAATAGAAAGAAAATTTTTCTTCCCTTAAATCCATAGTCCTCTACTGTAAATAGGTACCAGTATCTAAATACACTGTTTTATTTTCTGGCATAGTTGTCCCTCAGCAGCTATGAGTTCAAAAGGAGATGACATTTTAAACCCCCTCCTCCTACCCTATCTGGCCCCAGTTTCCATGCTTATTCAGATATAAAAATTCAGAGGTTCATTTAATGTTAATACTGACTCACAACATTAAAAAGAATTCTCTTGAGAACTTCACCTGCATCTTCTCGCCTGAAAAAAAAGCAGGGCATCCCTAATTGTTTATGATAGCAAATATTAAAGACAGAGCCATAGTGGCACATGCTCGCTCCATGTCCAAGGTTAGGATACAAGGACAAAGGTGCTGAGTTTTCTTGGGGGCTAAAAAGACTGGGCTTCAGACATTTGAAAAGTACTAGGCTCATGAAAACCAATTACCAGAACAAGGATGTGCATAGTACACTCTTAGGAGCAAGAACTGAGGAGTGGATGTTCACTCAGGAGGCCAGAAAGTAGAGAAAACTATAGGGATAGAGGTTCCAGGAGAAGGCTGAGGAACAATGGAGGGAAGGATTCTATTAAGACCACCAAATCATCCTTTGAGGAAAAGAGTCAGCATTTATATATCTGCCACAGTAAGGCCCTCAATGCCAGATTCTAATGGGATTCTAATGGCAACAACCAAGTAAGACCTTGCTCTTTTCTTCTAGTTCCTCCTCCCTGCCACTCGCAGAACCAGAAACAACAGTTAAGAGGTGGATGGAAAAGCAGGACAAACTCAGTGATGAAACAGGCTATATGCCACATCCCCTTTCCCCACGGCTGCGGGCTATGGAACCTAGGTTATACCTGAACTGGGCTTGGCAGGTACCGGGGTGAACACAAGAGGAGAAGCTTTAAACTATATAAAATGAATTTTTTAAAAATTTGGAATACATAGGATTATTTAATATCTAAAAAAGAAACTATTCTGTATTTCGAAGTGACTAAAAAGCTAGGAAATTTGCTACAGTGTCATTTAGAGCCTTGAAAGGGAGACTCAAGACTCACTATCTTTAGATATGGATCTAAAGATAGTGATAGGGAAAATAAAGTTATTTCCCCAAATGCATCCAACACAGCTTAGGATTTGCCTGATTATTTTGGAAAAGTGACGAATGTTAGTAAAGTCAGAATGCCTCATGTTATTCAATATATGAGAAAGAGTCAATAAGCTCGGGAATCAAAAGGATCTTGACTATACAAATAATTTTTAAATACTTTTTGAAAGTGTATTCATTTAAGTAATCTCTACACCCAGCATGGGGTTCAAACTCACAACCCTGAGATCAAGAGTCAGACGTTCCTCTGACTGAGCCAGCCAGGAGCTCCAATACAAATTATTTTTTTAAATAACTGATATAAGATAAATATAATATTCTAAGAATTAAAGTTTAAGCAGTTCATTAAATATTTATTTCTCGCCATATATTAAAAAATATGTAAGATGACTACATACACTTAAGAGTGTTCAGAAATTACAAGAACAGAAAAATAGCTTTAAAATCATAACTATAAGAGAATAGCTCTTATAATGCAGAGCAAAAAAGCAATTACAAGCTGAATGGTAAATTATCCCAACCTCTGAAGGAATTAGATTTGCCAATGGCAATCCTTTCATGATAAAACATAATCATTTCCTGTACTTGGAGAGTCAAGGATACATAAACATCATACTCATGATAAAATGCCCTCAAAATACCAGTCTTGCCACAAACACCCTACAGAAATTCCTACTGTATCTCTCAAGTAGGATGCAAGATAAACATTGGAATGATTTTTCTTGTACATTACCTAATAAAACTTTTAAATTCAAACATTCACTGAAATGTAACTTTCATACTTAGTCAAGAATTCAAATACACCTATCTGTTTAACTGAAGGATGACTCAAAGTGAAAACCCATCACAACATTCTTTAAAAATACAGTAAAGTGCCACGAGAAAGTAACTTACTATTCCACAGATTCAGTTATTCTCCAGACCTCATCACACCCCTTATATGCTCAAGGATACAGAGTGTATCACAGACACTATAAACATGGAAAACTCTGCAAGGTATTGTCACTAGGCTGGGACCACAGCAGCAACAGTGCACTAGTGCAGCTCTGCAGGAGACCAGATGTGCTGGTAATAAGACAGTGAAAATATGAAATGGAAAAAAGTAAAGATATTTAAAGAGGAAAAAAGCCACTAACAATAATCAACTAATTTAAAACTGAAGTAAAAATAAATACATGAGCTCCAAACTTAATACACAGCAACAGCCCAAAACTTTGGGAAGATCACGAAAACCTCGGTACAAACAGATTCTATCAGCCACTGAAAATCCCATTACGCCTTTGTTTATTTGAGAGTTTTTTAAATTAATTGCATTTGAAAAATAATGGAATTTGTGCTTAATATGCTAACGTGAGCAGGGAATTAAAAATAATAGACGCATGAAGCTGGGGAAACTGACATGGCAATTATACTCTAAGAGCTTTGTGGTCTTTATTTCTAATATACTGCAGTTTCTATTTATATGATAACATGCAATGATTTAGAATCATAAACTTCATAAGCTGGAAGGAAACATAAAAATGAGCTGGAGATTTTACTTCAATCTTATTATTTTGTAAGAAAACTTAAGCCAAAAATGAGATTTTCTGTGTCACATGATTAATGGCATTTATTCATTAATGTACTTTTTCATCACATATCCGATGGCCTACTAAGTTTAAGGCACTATCACAAAGAATTCAGAGAATACCAAGATGATAAAAATACAGCCCAACCATGCAAGACTTAGATACAAGAAGCAGAGATAAGACATTTTCCCACATAACTATTAATAACAATTGTTATACTGGGGTGCCCAAGTGTTTCAGTAGGTTAAGCATCCAACTTGTGATTTTGGCTCAGGTCATGATCTCAGGGTCATGAGACTGAGTCCCACATTGGTCTCCATGCTCAGCACAGAGTCTGCTTAAGATGCTTTTCCTTTCCCACCCCCTCTGCCCCTCTCCCTACTCACGCACACTTTCTAAAATAGATAAATAAAAACCTTTTAAAATAAGAATAATAATAATAATTGCTGTATTATAAGATCAACTAGAATGTATACAGCATCTTAAAGGGACTTAGAGTTATGGAGAAAGCAGAAACAGAAGCAAAAACTTCAGAAAAGCCAATATATAATTGAGTGGTGAAAACTGGAAAAGCTAGGAGAGAAAAAGGGGAGCATGAGCAACGGGGAGAGCAGGCGTTTAATTTGGCTTAGTTTGGTTGCATCAACAAGATCCATAATAAAGCTGAGGAGTTAACCTGAGAGCATATCATGAAAAGTCTAGAGCACCTTGCAAAGATTATTTTGTCAAAAATGAGGACCCCCAGAAGACTGTCACGCACAGGAGAAACAGAATCTAAGGAACAGTGCTTTAACAAAATTAATCTAACAGCAGAATATCAGATGGTTTGGATGGTCAAGATCTGGAATGGAAGTTTACTGCAAAAGTCTAAATGAAATAATAGTGTATGATGAGGGTCCTCGTGTGATAATTTGGCTCCACCTGGCTAGAGTTCAATTCAGGAAAAGAGATGAAAGCCACAGTTGATACTACTGATTGCAAGAGGATCTTGAGGGGCACCTCAAGACCTGCGCTGAAATCAAGAGTTGGATGATTAGGTCATGATCTCAGGGTAGCAAGATGAAACCCTATACTGGGCTCCCGGCTCAGCATGGAGCCTGCTTAAGATTCTCTTTCTCTTGGAAAGAAGGAAGGGAGGAAGGGAGGAAGGGAAGAAAAAGAGAGAAAGAAAGGATCTATGAGAGAAAAAGTGGGTCTGTGGGAGAAGAGGAGGATTCTAATCTGGAATACACCCATAGCAGAGTTTCTTATCTGAACTCAGATGTTTGGTATCTAAAGCTCATGTTGTCTTTCCCCTGTATCACACTGTCTTTCCTAAAAGTTAATTAGGAAATAATTCATTGCTTAATAGTTAACCATAATGAATTTGTCCTCTAGTTCTATTAGAAATTAGATCTTGCATCTCTTTCATGGTCTTTGATAACAGTAACTTTTATATTTTTATTTAGTAACAATAATTTCATTTTACTAACAAAAATAATCTTAATATTACTTTTATATAAGAACAAATATTTATACAGTGCTTCTAATGTCCCATATATTGTTCTAGGTACTTTAATTTTCATAGCATTCTAGTACTATCTCCATTTCACAGACCAACACAGTGAGGCCCAAGGAGATTAAATACTCTACCTAAGGACATACAGCGAGTACCTGGGAGAGTTGGGTGCATGACCTGAGGCAATCTGGATTCATACTCCATGCTTTCAACCATTGCATATACCACCTTTCAGAGCCAAACACATCCTCATTACCTCCAGCTAATCTAGCCCTTCCTAACTTTCCTAATAGCCTAAGGAGGTTGTGATGTTGCTCTCTTTCCTCCAGCTAAAATACAGAAAAACTTAACTAGGATTTTCTCTCTTCTCTCCCCTCCACCTTCCAGTTCCACTCCCTCCCTCTCCTCCTCTTCCCCTCTCAAGAGTCCATCTCTTCTGGGGTTTTTTGTTTTGTTTTGTTTTGTTTTTTAAATAGGCTCACACCCAGCAGGGAGCCCAACAAGGGGCTTGAACTTAATGACCCTGATATTGAGACCTGAGCTGAAATCAAGAGTTAGATACTGTGACTGAGCCACTCAAACACCCCCAGAGTCCATCTCTTCTAATGCTGCACACAGAATCAGAGCTTTCCTCAGACTTGAGCCCAGCACAGATTTACAAAGTGATTTCTCACTGGCTTGCTCATCACTGGCTTACCTCCTCCCGCCCTTTTTTTTCTTTTCAAATTGCACATGGGAAAGAAGTAGAGTAATGAAGGCCTAAAAGAATATAGTGAGGTTTCTATACATCATACTTTTAATTTCATCATCTTCCAATATTCAAAAGATCTCTACTTAAAAGTGACGCTGTCACATGCTTTTTATTAATTCCTTACCAACTCTGGAGTGAGTGCTATATATTTAAATTTTATCATTCTCCGTTGTGATTTTTATACTGCGGGTGGGCCTACTGAACACTAACAAAGACATATTAATAAAAATCTATTAAAGACATATTATTTAAAAATCTATTGAAAACCATATTGACATGATTGACTATGGATTATTCAATTTTACATACTGTATATGTCAGGTAGTACCTTAAATCATCTCTAGAGCTGGCTATAATTCCTTAATGGAGAAGAGCCTGATCTTCCAGGGACAGGAGTAATTGTTTTTCTACCTTTCAAATCTCCATGCTACAACAAGAGATAAATTGAACTTTTGGAACAAGTAGCCCATAACAGACTTATCAGTGATTGAGCCCTATTTCTAGGTTTTCTCCTATATAGCACAAGCTCATACTTCTTACATCAGTACAGTGACACATGATTAATAGTGTGAGCAATCTACTATCTGTTATTTCTAATCTCCCTTTTCTCCTGAAAAGGTTCCCTTAGCTATCTTGCAGTGTTTTCCTTAGGTACCAAGGTTTAAGAAGTCGCAGTGATAGATTACATTTGTAAATACTGTAAAGTATGAAAACCCATCCATGATATAATTATAATATCTCATGGGGGAGTGGAGATAAATGAGAGAGAACATCATCCTGAACCCCTTGCCTGATGACAGATTCACTGACTACAGATCATCTACAACACAGACCCACAAAGCTTTATAATTAGCAGTTTAAAGCACTTTATATTCACTAATTATGTAATCCAATCACCTCCCTATGGAAAATATTTAATAACTTGCTGACCTTAACATAAGAAGATTGCCCTGCTGAGCTCTATCCGTCTCCTCCAGTGCATCCATGAGTTGTTTAGTTAGCAGCAGAAAAGAGGTTGATCCTCTCTTTTTTCACCCAAGGCCCCTGTGACCAACAACAGCACCCTCACTGGTTTATGAGAGGGAGGACTACAGAAATAAGGCCAGGACAATGCACAGCCTTAAGAAAGGAGACAATGCAATTGGTTTCATTAGCTCTATGTACTAATCAGCTTAGGTACTACCACAAAAGACAAATATGGATGCTTTTCTGCATAAATAAAGCTATAAAATCTGAATTTTACTTTTAAAAATCTGGCTAAAAGTCATGTGCCTGCTAATCTCACCTTCTCAAACTTTTCTAGCATTGACTGAATATGACAAATTATAACTGGCACTAATTAATAAGCATGGAGGAAACCAATCCTCTGGCAGTTGATTAAAGTTCACAGACATTGATTAAATGGTAGATACATGCAGGATGAGAAAAGAGAAGAAAAGAAAGTCCACAGTCACAAACGAAGTGGGGACAGGAACAATAAACTCAGAGAAGAGTGGAGACGAAACTGCAAATGTGATAAGAGAAATATTGGTAGATACACTTAGAGAGAAAAATAAGAAAATTATTTTAAGCTACATCTTGTAAAAAATAGTTTAAACCCTAGCAAACTCTGTATAGGTAGCATGATCCTATCACCTAGACTTTTACAAGAAAAAGGAGACATTATTAGTAGATATCTATATCTTTCTATATATATCTATATCTTATCTATATCTATATCTTTATAGATACCATATATATATCTGTATGTATATATACATCCTATTAGTTCTGTTTCTCTGGAGAACCCTAATACAATAGTAAATCATGTCTGAAGTCATTTTTATAAGGTTATTCCTTCTATAAAGGACTTCTTTTCTCCTGTGGTGGAAGAAACCTTCATTAAAGGTTGCTATGACTTGTCCAAGATAACTAAAGCCTTGAATTCAGCTGAACATGGGACATAGAGAAAAACAGATAAAGACAGATTCCCAAGTTTTAAATTCTTACATATCACACTTTCTCCTTGGATACTAAAGTGTTTAATTTTATCAATAAGAGCAAACAACTAATGCAAAAGCAACTTCTACAGCTTCTGTTTTTATCCTTGTTGTACCCCCATTAGGTGTCAGAAGGCAGGTAAGAGGCAGATAATTAAAACAGGGGCAGAATTGGGGCATGGGTCACCCCAGGAGTGTAATAACCTAAAAGGATGAGAAGAATTAGGGAATGTAGAGAAGTCAAATTCATAATGATGAAGGTTACGTTAAAGGAAGTTAAAGGAAGGCCACAGCTGAAGTGAAGCCAGCATGAACAGCCATGAGTTAGCATGCAGGCCAGCTCCTTAAGGAGGCCTGGGCTAGAAGAATGGTTCTCATGTGTAGGAAAATTTGGTGGGTATAGAGTATAAGTTTGCAGGAGACTAGAAACTCTTCCTCAGGGGCACTTAGATGGCTCAGTCAGTAAGTATCTGCTTTAGGCTCAGGTCATGATGCCAGGGTCCTGGGATCAAGACCCACGTTGGGCTCCCTCCTCAATGGGGAGCCTGCTCTCTGTCTCCCTCTGTCTGCTGATGTGATTTCTGCTTGCATGCTTGCGCTCATGCGCGTGCCCTCTCTCTCTCTATGTGTCAGGTAAATACATAAGAATCTTAGGGAAAAAAAGAGAAAGACAAGAAACTCTTCCTCATCTTCTTACACAAGGAATTTCCTGCAATCTAGCTTCCAGAGACTGGGAGATAACAGAGCTCAGTACTCAAGAGCTTGGGAATTAATTGGTTGTGGGTACAAATTCTGGTTCTGCACCTTTCTGTGCGATCTTGACTAAGTGGTTTATTCTCCATCAAGCTCAATTCCCTTATACAGAAAATGGGTATACTACTATTAGTTGTCGTTTGTCTCTTTCAAGGAAAGCATTGCCTGCTCTTTAAAAGCCCGGTATTCCTGGATGGATGAAGAGAAATGGATATCACTTAGAGTCACTAACTCCACAGGTCTGCTCGAGTACTAGTGGGTTTGAGTATGGAGGAAGAAGGAACTAAAAGGGAGGAAAAAGATATAGAAAAAAGATACATAAAACAATTGAGAGAAGAATACTAATTTCATCTATTACTAACAAGCAGTTTTCCTTGGATCCAGCCCTATTTGCCAAAACACACTGTGGGGCAATAAACACTAACCAACTGACTTGGGTACAAACATTTTGTGAACAAAAATCCTTTCTAGAGTTAAGAACAATGTTTCTGATGGAACAAATAAACCTAATGGTGAACTGCTGACCCTTGGCCTTCATGCCTGGACCTCATTCACATAGTACTACAACTGAAATAACCCAACACTTTAATGCAGTAGACCATCCTCATGAAAGGAGCCATGTTTTCTTGTTTGCAGGACTAGAGTTCTGTATTGTTTCAGGACATCCTCCTTCCTAGAGAGTATTTTCAAATTATCATAATTGTATTTTAGCATGTGCCAGCAAGCATGACAACCTTTAAAATCAATTTGCACTCTTTAGTTCTTAATAAATATTTTTATTTACAGTAATACCCTTCAAATTTTTGGCACACTCACCCCCTTATTGAAAGGCCAATCTGAATCTATTATTTTATGACTATAAGTGGTTTCATTTCCCTGAAGTGGAATGCCGCGTGCTTTAAATGTACAGTTGAACATGCAAAGCACTTAGAAAATTTAATTTAAAAGCCTTAGGTAAATGGTCTCTGAAATGAGCTATTTGTATCCTGAACTGTCATTAAAGACAACCTGTCAGAAGTTCATCCAATATTTCATTTTATATTATAAGTTCCATTAAATTTTCATAACAAACTGATAAGCACTGCTAATGTCACTTCCCTTTCAAAAGTGTACCTAAGCCACAAGTAGTTTTCCACTTAAGAAGTCTTACTCAAAGGTAGATTTTCGATCAGTGTCTATCACAGAAGCCAGGTCTGTCTATGAACCTAATTGCAAAAGTAACAGAAGATTTATCCTACCAGGTAAGAACTGTGGTCCATCCTGTTTAATATTCAGTCACTGATAATGAAGCCAAATAATGAGTAATTCAGAAATGCCTGGCCTAGCTGTTCTAACAATGCTCACCAGAGACCTAAGCTAAATAAATTGCCCACTAGGTAAGTTTTTAATTTCATTTTATTGGCCCTGTATCTTCCTTATTATAATTTCAAGGACTGCCCGTAGTACTAACATGTAATTTGGCAAATGAGTCCATATTCACCTATCCAATTCCTTAATCATACTCTATCCACCACTGTCTATCATGGTTATATTTTAAAGTGAAATTACCTACTGGTAATTAATTGAAATAACCTATGGTTAAATTAATTATTACTTGTCTAATCAGCCATTATACTAATTTAAACTTTTAAAAGATAAGTAAAATAATCTAAAGAAGGTGTATATTCTATCCTCATATAAATCTTATACAAGCTTCTTTTAAAACCTAAAAGAAATACAGTACTTATATTATCTCTATCAGTAGTATAGACGTTAGAGTATAGAAAATCTAGTCATCCATTTGAGTTCAAAGAAAGCTAAAAGCTATGTCAGCCCAAACAAAATAACCTCTCTAGCCATACTTGGACATATGGACTCAAAGAAAGGATTCGTTGTTCATCGTCATGGGGAAAACAAATGGGTTTTCTGAAGACAATGATTTCCTGGGAAATCTATGTCCATAAACAATCCACCTACTTGGAAGCTAGCATGTGGATTCTACATACTTTTTTTAAAAATTATTTTTATTAACATATAATGTATTATTTGCCCCAGGGGTACAGATCTGTGAATCATTAGGCTTACACATTCCACAGCACTCACCACAGCCCATACCCACCCCAATGTCCATAACCCAACCACCCTATTCCTACACCCCCCACACCCCAGCAATGATCTCTCTGATATGAGGAATTTGAGAGGCAGGGTGGGGGACTGTAGGGAGTAGGAAAGGAAAAAATGAAACAAGATGGGTTCTGGAGGGAGACAAACCATAAGAGACTCTTAATCTATGCACTTCTTAATAAAAATCTAAACTAGAGCATTTGCAATGGCTGTAATAAGAAAATAACTACTGGGCTCACAGTCATAGATATTCCCAAGTACATAAGAAGCCTAAACCTGGCTCTCTGTGGTAGCTATGTATTTAAGCAAATACACTAAAATATAAAGTATCTTTTTACCTGAAACTTGAATGGGATGGAAATTTTATTTTCCTGGATTTATTCTGACTGCATTTTAAAATTTCTGATATAAAAGTTATTATGAAAATAAGAGAGAGGGGAAAGATTAAAAAAAAAAAAAAAAAGGGCTGAGGGGCGCCTGGGTGGCTCAGTGGGTTAAAGCCTCTGCCTTCGGCTCAGGTCATGATCCCAGGGTCCTGGGATCAAGCCCTGCATCGGGCTGTCTGCTCCGCGGGGAGCCTGCTTCCTCCTCTCTCTCTGCCTGCCTCTCTGCCTACTTGTGACCTGTCTGTCAAATAAATAAATAAAATATTTTAAAAATAAAATAAAATAAATGTAAAAAGGAGTGATATGGTGGTTAAATATAGAATAGTGGTTATAGAATCTATAACCACTAGATATAGAATAGTAGCTAAATGAAAAGCTGTATCATTGTCAAACACAAAATGGAGAGTTTGAATCAGATCGACTTCCAAAAGTGCCTTTTCTAAAGGTGAAAATATCTGTGTGAATATGTGTATACATATACATACATGTGTAATGTGTAAACATACATATGTCATATATATTAAAATATTTTAAAACATTATTATGGCTAGATCCCTATTATGAAACTTCAGAAAATTGTTAATGATAAAGAATAAATACATAAAACAGATCATATAGCCTCCCACCTAAAACAGGAATTCTATGATTTCAATAACCACTACCTTTTCCTCATACTGACACCTAATTGAAAACAAAAGAGACTCTAAGAAGGATCTAAATATCATATAGAACTTAGTATTTTTAAGCTCTATTTGTAGCAATGCCACCAGTTAGGATTTGTAGGCTGCCTTTTCAAAGCACTTTCATTTATTTTCTCATTTTTCTTTCCAACATTCCTGTGATAATTTTAGAGGATAAGGTTAAATTTTGTTTTTTATAAATGGAAAAATAAGACAGACATTTAAGTGATTTATCCAATCATAACCAACTAGTGCAAGATAAGAGTTAGATTTGGCTTCCAATTTATAGTGCAGTGCTCTATTTTATAAATGGTAATAAAAACTTGATATTTCTCTATGGATTATCATGCAATTAACTATATATAATCCTTACAGCATTAGTTGAAATGTTTATCTGCAGTGTCTTGAACAAGTTCATATACCATTAAGTGGATGAGATAAGACCTAAGTTGATATCTTCTCATTTTAAACTAATGTTCAATAATTCCAGAAAGTATTTTATCTCCATGGTTGAATTAGGCCCAATATACTACTGCTTCTCTTTTGTACTTTTAATTCTACCTCTTCCAAGTGAGTCAGACTATTTTATAAATAGGGATGGAATACTGCATAGTGGTTAAAAATGTGGGCACTATAACCAGATGGATTCAGTTACTAACTACGCATCCCCAGTTTAACGATTTATTTGTACCTTGGTTTTCTCATCTACAAGTAATGATGATTTTACTACCTACCTCATAGTGTTGTTGATATAAATAAGTAGCTAAGAATAGTTTCTGGCATATATAAAGTTCTTGATAAACTAGTTACATCAAACCAGTCATCTCTGGGTAAACACTGGGAGGCAATAACAATGCATGCCGCATACACCCATTGCTTATGCCCATATCAGGTATGATGGTAGAGGAAAGATAGCTATAGATTGCCCTCAAGAAGCAGTTCACTTCTCCCTTTCCTGCTATTTAATGAAATCATGAGTAACGGTTTTTAGAGAAGATTCCCAACATTCCCTCAAGATAAACTATATTCTTAGTAACTGGAAGAATGCACTCAATTTAGAAGTATATTGTAACCACTCCTAAGTCAGAGCAAGAATTTTGATAACTCACCATAGAGACACTGGTGAAACATTAATTAGGGTGAAAAACTTGCAATCTGCCAGATGTCATGTATGATCAAAATTCAGAACTGGCATCAAACACTAAAAGCCTATACCATTCATTTGAGTGGTTTGGTACTTTGTTTCTCTTAACCACAAGAGACACAGGAGATAAGAATGTTTAAGAAACATTCTATGTTAATAATATTTAACAATAATATTATTAATAATATTTAATTAATATTTTATTATATAAATATAATATTTATATAATATTTATTTAATATAATATTTATAATATTTAAATATAATACAATATTTATATAATATAAAATATTAATGTTTTATTAATATTTAATAATAATAATTAACACCCTATGTTAATAATAGCAAAGGATGGATGCAATCAAAATAGTGGATTGACTGATTAGTGTTTAGATTGCAAAAATGCAGTTACAGCTATAGCTGTTACTAAATCACACTACTAAAAATCCAAAACTGAAGTTTACAAATACAACTGCTACACACTTGCCTCTATTAATTTAATTATGTCTTTTTTTTATTTCACAGGTTTTCCTAATAACATAATGATCAGAAGGAAAAGAAATGACAAAAGTTGGCAAGAATATGGAGAAAAGGAACCCCTGTACATTGCTGATGGGAATGTAAATTGGCACAGCCACTGTGGAACACAGTATGAAGGTTCCTTGAAGGATTAAAGATAGAAATATCATACGATCCAATCATTCCACTACTGGGTATTTACACAAAGAAGACAAGAACACTAATTCAAAAAGATATATGCACCCCCATGTTTACTGTACCATTATTTATAAAAGCCAAGATATGGAAGCAACATTAAGTGTCAACTGATGATGGATAAGAAATATGTGGTGGGACGCCTGGGTGGCTCAGTTGGTTGGACTGCCTTCGGCTCAGGTCATGATCCCGGAATCCCAGGATCGAGTCCTGCATCAGGCGCCCAGCTCCATGGGGAGTCTGCTTCTCCCTCTTTCTCCTCACTCATGCTCTTTCTCACTGTCTCTCTCTCAAATAAATAAATTAAAAAAAAAAAAGAAATATGTGGTACACACACACACACACACACACACAGGAATAATACGCAGCCATAAAAAGGATGAAGTCTTGTCCAATGGAAAAAAGACAGCCTCTTCAATAAACGGTGTTGGAAAAATTGGACAGCCACATGCAGAAAAATGAAATTGGACCATTTCCTTACACCACACACGAAAATAGACTCAAAATGGATGAAGGACCTCAATGTAAGAAAGGAATCCATCAAAATCCTTGAGGAGAACACAGGCAGCAACCTCTTCGACCTCAGCCACAGCAACATCTTCCTAGGAACATCGCCAAAGGCAAGGGAAGCAAGGGCAAAAATGAACTATTGGGATTTCATCAAGATCAAAAGCTTTTGCACAGCAAAGGAAACAGTTAACAAAATCAAAAGGCAACTGACAGAATGGGAGAAGATATTTGCAATCGACATATCAGATAAAGGACTAGTGTCCAAAATCTATAAAGAACTTAGCAAACTCAACACCCAAAGAATAAATAATCCAATCAAGAAATGGGCAGAGGATATGAACAGACATTTCTGCAAAGAAGACATCCAGATGGCCAACAGACACATGAAAAAGTGCTCCATATCACTCGGCATCAGGGAAATACAAATCAAAACCACAATGAGATGTCACCTCACACCAGTCAGAATGGCTAAAATCAACAAGTCAGGAAATGACAGATGCTGGCGAGGATGCGGAGAAAGGGGAACCCTCCTACACTATTGGTGGGAATGCAAGCTGGTGCAACCACTCTGGAAAACAGCATGGAGGTTCCTCAAAATGTTGGAAATAGAACTGCCCTATGACCCAGCATTTGCACTACTGGGTATTTACCCTAAAGATACAAACGTAGTGATCCAAAGGGGCACGTGCACCCGAATGTTTATAGCAGCAATGTCCACAATAGCCAAACTATGGAAAGAACCTAGATGTCCATCAACAGATGAATGGATCAAGAAGATGTGGTATATACACACAATGGAATACTATGCAGCCATCAAAAGAAATGAAATCTTGCCATTTGCGACAACATGGATGGAACTAGAGCGTATCATGCTTAGCGAAATAAGTCAAACGGAGAAAGACAACTATCATATGATCTCCCTGATATGAGGAAGTGGTGATGCAACATGGGGGCTTAAGTGGGTAGGAGAAGAATAAATGAAACAAGATGGGATTGGGAGGGAGACAAACCATAAGTGACTCTTAATCTCACAAAACAAACTGAGGGTTGCTGGGGGGAGGAGGGTTGGGAGAAGGAGGGGTGGGGTTATGGACATTGGGGAGGGTATGTGCTTGGGTGAGTGCTGTGAAGTGTGTAAACCTGGCGATTCACAGACCTGTACCCCTGGGGATAAAAACATATGTTTATAAAAAATAAAAAATTAAAAAAATAAAAAGGATGAAGTCTTGCCATTTGTGATAACATGGAGAGACTCAGAAGGTATTATATGCAAAGTGAAATAAATAACACTAAGAAAGAAAATTACCATATGATTTCACTTATGTGTGGAATCTTTAAAAAAAAAAAAAAGCACAAACAAACAAAAACCAGAATCAGACTTATAGAGTGCAAACTAATGGCTACAGAGGGCAGGGTAATAAGGGATTGGGCAAAATGGGTGAGGGAGAGTGGGAGATACAGGCTTCTAGTCACAGAATGAGTGTATCATGGGAATGAAAGGAACAGCACAAGGAATACAGTCAATGATACTGTAATAGTGCTGTACAGTGACAGATGATAGCTACATTTGTGGTGAGCACAGCCCACTGTACAGAGAAGTTGAATCACTATGCTGTTGCTGTATAGCTGAAAGTAACATTGTGTGTCAACTACACTAAAAAAATTATTATTATTTCAGGGAAACAGAACAGTCTGTATAGGATTAAATGATAAAAGAGAAATGATAGGTACTTACTTAGAAGGCATTATAAAAACCAGATAAACCAAAAGAAACCCCAGATAAACAAATGGTAAAAATGGCTAGAGTATATTTTTTTAAGATTTTATTTATTTATTTATTTGAAAGAGAAAACACAAGTGGGAGAGGGAGAGAGAGGGAGAGAGAGAGGCGTGGTGTAGGGCTCCAACCCAGGACACTGAGATTATGACTTGAGCCGAAACCAAGAGTTGGATGCATAACTGACTGCACCGCCCAGACACCCCTAGAGTATTTCTGCCAGAACTGAATTTGTTGTCATAGAAGAAAGAGAAAGAATGAAAGAAAAGAGAGAGAGAAGAAAGGAAAGGAAAGGAACAAGAGAAAAATAAAGAGGAAAAGGGGGTAGATAGGTGAAAGAAAATATCAGCCCCTGTATTCTATTTTCTAATACTAATATATTTAATATTTAGCTATTAATTCATTACATCTACTCATTTGAAATACAGACAGTAGAAGAGTAACTTATAGTAAGCCCATAAAATGGAACATTAACATTACTATAATGGTTTTGGAATACATCTAATGAATATTTTTTAATTTATTTTTAATTGAAGTATAGTTGACATATATTGGTTTAGTGTGCACAACCAAGAGATTCAACAATTATATACATTACATAATGCTCACCATGACAAGTAGTTACCAACAGTAATCACACAAATTTATTATAATATTATTGGCTATATTCCTTATGCTGTACATTCTATCCACATGACTTCTTTTATAACTCGAAGTTTGGACCTTGTAATTCCCTTCACCCATTTTGTATATCCCCCCATGACCTTCCCCTCTGGCAACCACTAGTTTGTTCTCTGCATTAAAAGTTTCTTTGGCTCTTTTTTTTTTTCCTTTGGTTTTGTTCATTGGTTTCATTTTTTTAGATTCCATGTAAGTGGGATCATATGGTATCTGGCTTTCTCTATCTGATTTATTTCACTTAGCATGATACCCTCCAACAGATTCTCTATTGTCACTGATGGCAAGATCTTGTTCTTTTTTATGGTTGAGTAATATTCCACTGTGTATATATACCACATCTTCTTTATCCATTCATCTATGGATGGACACTTAGGTTGCTTTCAGATCTTGGCTACTGTAAATAATTCTGCAATAAACATAGGAGTGCGTATCTTTTCAAATTCATGTTTTCATTTTCTTTGGGCAAATACCTAGAAGTAAAATTACTGGATCATATGCTATTTCTATTTTCAATTTTTTGAGGAACATCCACAATGTCTTCTACAGTGGATGCACCAATTAACATTCACAAACCATAGTGCACAAAGGTTCCCTTTCCTCCATATCCCCACCAACACTTGTTACATTTTTTTTATACTAGCCATTCTCACTGGTGTGAGGTGGTATGTTTTTGTGTTTTGATATGCAATTCCTTGATGATGGTATTTTATTTTATTAGGTATTTTATTCTTTTTGATATAATTGTAAATGGGATTGTTTCCTTATTTCTCCTTCTGATAATTCATTATTAGTTTGTAAATTGCAACAATTTTCTGTATATTGATTTTTTATCCTATGACTCTATTGAATTCATTTATTAGTTTTAATAGTTTTTTGATGGAGTATTTAGAGTTTTCCATATATAGTATTATGTCATCTATAAAGAGGAACAATTTTACTATTTCCTTGTATTTCTCTTCCCTGTCTGATTGCTATAGTAGATTTTCCAGTACTGAGTTGAATAACACTGGCAAGAATAGACAGCCTGATTTTAGGGAAAAACTTTCAGCCTTTCACCACTGAGTGTGTTTGCTGTGTTTATCACCTATGGCCTTTATTACCTTGACGCATGTTCACTGTATATCCACTTTGTTAACTGGTTTTATTATGAATGGAGGCTGGATTTTGTCAAGTCGTTTTTCTGCACCCTTTGAGATAATATAATTTTTATCCTTCATTTTATCAATGTAGTATATCCCATAGATTAATTCATAAATATTGATCCATCCTTGCATTCCTGAAATAAATACCACTTAATTGTGCTGAATGACCTTTTTGATGTATTGTTGAATTCAGTTTGCTAATATTTTGTTGAGGTTTTTGCATCTATGTTCATCAGGGCTATTGATCTACATTTTTTTTTTTTTTTTTGTAGTGTCTATGTCTGGTTTTGCTATCAGGATAATCCTGATCTTGTAAAATTGATTTGGAAGTTTTCTTTCCTCTTCTGTTTTTTTCAGAATAGTTGAAAATGATGTGTATTAACTCTTCTTTAAATTTTTGGTAGAATTCACCTGAGAAGCCATCTGGTCCTAGATTTTTGTTTGTTTAGAATTTTTTAACTACTAATTCCATTTCATTACTAATAATCAGTCTGCTGGAATTTCCTATTTCTTTTTATTCCATCTTGGAAGACTGCATCTTTCTAGGAATTTATCCATTTCTTCTAGGTTGTCCAACTCATTATTGTGTAATTTTTTGTAGTAGACTCTTAAAAACATTTGTATTTCTGTGGTGTCAATTATAATCTCTTAAATTCCTGATTTTGAGACCTCTCTTTTTCTTGATGAATATGGCTGTAGGTTTACTTATTTTATTATCTTTTCCAAGAATCAGTTTTAATTTCACTGATCTTTCCTATTGCTTTTTTTAGTCGCTATTTCATTTATTTCCACCTTGACCTTTTTTTTTTAATAACTTTTTTTTTTAAGATTTTATTTATTTGTCAGAGAGAGAGAGGGAGAGAGAGCAAGCACAGGCAGACAGAATGGCAGGCAGAGGCAGAGGGAGAAGCAGGCTCCCTGCCGAGCAAGGAGCCCAATGTGGGACTCGATCCCAGGATGCTGGGACCATGACCCGAGCCGAAGGCAGCTGCTTAACCAACTGAGCCACCCAGGCATCCCCACCCTGATCTTTATTATTTCCTTCCTTCTACCAACTTTAGGCTTTGTTTGTTCTTCTTTTTCTAGCTCTTTAGGTGTAAAGTTAGATTATTTATTTGAGATTTTTCTTGTTTCTTGAGTTAAGCTGTATCACCATGAGCTTCATTTTAGAGCTGCTTTCCTGTATCCTGAAGATTTTAAAATGTGTTTCAATTCTCATTTGTCTCAAGGTATTTTTTTATTTCTTCCCTGATTAAAGTCAAATTTACCCATTGGTTTTTAGTAGCATACTGTTTAACCTCCATGTGTTTGTGTTTTTTTCCCTTGTATTTAGTTTCCAGTTTCCTATATTTGTGGTCAGAACAGATGCTTAATATATTTTTAATCTTCTTAAATTTATTGAGACTGGTTTTATGGCCTAACATTTGTTTTATCCTGGAGAATGTTCTATGTGCACGTGAAAGAAAAATGTGTATTCTACTGTTTTTGCATGATGTTTATATATATATACACACACAAACATATATTTATATATTAAAATATTTTTGTTACTATAACATATGATACAATTATATTAATTGTATGATTAATTTCATTATTATAAATATAAAAATATTTTTATATTTATATATTAAACATGATAGCTGTTTATATTTGTATATATTGGCTAAATACATCTGGCCTAATGTGTCATTCAAAGCCACTATTTCCTTATAAATTTCTGTCTGGATGATCTACCCATTGATGTAAGTGGGGTGTTAAATTCCCCTACCATTATTGTATTACTGTCAATTTCTTCCTTTATGTTTGTTAATACTTGTTTTATATGTTTAGGTGGCCCTATTTTGGGTGTATAGATATTTAAAATTGTTATATTTTCTTATTGGATTGTTGGGTGCATAGATATTTAAAATTGTTATATTTTCTTATTGGATTGATCCCTTTTTCATTATGTAATGCTTTTTTCTTTTTTCCCTCTTGTTATAGTCTTTGTTTTAAAGTTTATTTTGCCTGATATAAATATTGCTATCCCAGTGGTTTGCTTTTTGGTTTGGGTTTGGATGATATATCTTTTTCCATCCTTTACTTTAAGTCTGCATGTGTCTTTAAATCTGAAACGAGTCTCTTGTAGGCAGCACAGAGATGGGTCTTATTTTTTTTTAGCCATTCACCACTCCTATATCTTTGTATTGGAGAATTTAGTCCATTTACATTTAAAGTAAATGCTGATAGATATGTACAGTTGCCATCTTGTTTATTATTTCCTGGTTGTTTTTGTAGTTCTCTGTTCCTTTTTTTTTCTCTTGCTCTCACCCTTGTGATTTGATGACTTTTGGTGTTATGCTTCAATTACTTCTCTTTATTTTTTGTTTACCTCTAATGGGTTTTGTGGTTACCACTGGGTTCATATGTAACATTTTATGTGTATAGTAGTCTATATTAGGTTGATGGGCACTTAAGTTCTAATACATATTAAAAGCACTAAAATTTTACCCCCCCCACCTTATATGAATATATTCATATTTTTACCTATTTTATTTTGTGTATCCCTTGATATATCTGTAGATACAACCGATTTTACTACTTTTGTGGTTTAGCCTCCATACTGGCTTTATTATAAATGATTAATCTACTGTCATTACTATGTATTTTATTTTTACATGTGAAATTTTTTCCTTTTATAACATTCTTACTTTCAGTCATGGCCTTTTCTTTCCACTTAAAGAAGTCTCTTTAACATTTCTTGTAAGGCCACTTTAATGGTAATAAGTCCTTTAGCTTTTGTTTTTCTGGAAAAGTCTTTGTCTCTCCCTTTCAGAATGATAACCTTACTGGGTAGAGTATTTTTGTAGCAGTTTTTTCTTTCAGCATTCTGAATATATCATGTCCCTCCCTTCTGGTCTATAAAATTTCTGCTAAAAAATCAGCTAATAGCCTTAAGGGATTTCCTTTGAATGTAATGGTTTTCTTTTCTCTTCCTGCTTTTAAAATTCTCCCTTTATCATTACTTTTTACCTTTTAATTATTATGTACCTTGGTGTGGGCTTTTTTTTGGTTTATCTTGTTAGGGGCTCTCTGTGATCCCTGAATCTTGGTATCTGTTTCCTTCTAGAGTAGGGAAGTTCTCAGCTATTATTTCTTCATGCAATTTTTCTGCCCTCTTCTCTTACTCTTCTCCTTCTGGAATCCTTATGATGAGAATGTTTTTATGCTTGATGATGTCACAGAGTTCCCTTAACCTATTCTCATTTTTTTTTTTCTTTTTGGTGTTCAGCTTAATTTCTTTCCACAGCCCTGTCTTCCAGATTGCCAATCCCTTCCACATCCTCTAATTTGCTGTTGATTCCCTATAGTGTATTTTTCATTTCAGTTAATATATTTTTCATGATTCTTTTTTTATATTTTCTATCTCTTTGTTGAAGTTTTCATAGAGAACTCTTCTCTGAAGTCTGATGAATATCTTTATGATGGTTACTTTGAACTCCTTATTGGTAGATGTCTTATCTTCATTTCAGTTACTTTTTTTTTCTCTAAGTTTTTTTTTTTTTTTCCATTTGGAACATATTCCTCTGTTTCCCCATTTTTTCTGATCCTCCATGTTTTTTGTTTTTTTTTTTTTTATATTAGGTAATCAACATCTCCTGCTCTTGAAAGTAACTGCCTTATGTAGAAGGCATCCTGTAGGGCTCATAGTACAACAGCTCCTCGCCCCCAACCACCAAGGACTCCAAGGGTGTCCCCCTTGTGAGTTACATGCACCCTTCTGCTATGACTGGGCTGTAGCTGCAGCAGGTAAGCTGGTGGGTGGCACTAGCCCTCAGCCCAGCTGTCAGCAATGACTGGTCATGACTAATGCATAACCCCTGGTAAGCAGAACTGGCCCCCAGTGCAGCTGGCTGAGAGACCCAGCTATAGCTGCTGCCAGCTTACTGGCAGGTGGGGTTTTCTCCTGGTACATCTGGCTGGAAGGCCAGGTTTTAGCTGCTGCAGGCATGCTGGTGGGTGGTGTTAGTCCCCAGGGCAACTAGCTGAGAGACCTAGCCACAAACGCTACAGGTGTGCTGTTGGGTAGAACGGGTTCCTCTCCACTTCAAGGTTGCAGTCACTTTGGAGCAGCATCATTCCTGGCCAAAGTGGTCCACCAGGTGTGGTGGATGGTAGCAGCTCTGAAGAGATGCCAGTCCCAACTAAGGCTGCCTACCAGATGTGACAGGTGGGAATCACTTTAGAGAGGTACCTGCCAGGGCAGATATGCAGCAGAATGCCAGAGCAGGGTGAATGGTGCTAGCAAGTAAATGAAGAGTGTCAGAACTAGTGTCAGCTAGGCTGAAAGGAGGAGAAAATATAGCATTTACCAGCACTTCCATTCCAGAAGAAAGTTCCTACAGGTTTCTGATCCTCTGGCACAAGCCCGAAAGTTAGTCAATATTCTCCTTCACGTTTAACCCAGGTGCTTTTCAAACTGCTTTTTCAGTGCTGAATCTCAGACCCAGTGATACAGCATGTTGGCCCTTTAATAGAGTCCCAGGTTCCCATAGTGTACCAGCTCTCCCAGAGCTAATCCCTTCTGATTTTCAAAGCCAGACATTACGGGGGTTCATTTTTCCAGTGTAGATCCCCCAGGTCAGGCATGCCTGATGTGGAGCTTGATCCCTTTACCCAAGGAGGATCTCTGTGTCTATGATATCCCTGCCACCTCATTAGAGGTCTGATTCCCAACAGCATCTCTGACCCTTCAATTCTTCTTGATGTGCCTTCTTTTTATGGTTTAAACTGTGGAATATCTATTCTGCCAATCTTTTAGATTGCTTCAAGTTGCATTATATGTAAATGTAAATATACATAAATATGTAGAAATATACAAACGTATATTTGTTTTGAATTTACATATAATAAGCCTATATATATGCCAACACCTGAGAAATGGTGAGAAATGCTGAGCAGAGAGCCTGATGCATGGCTTGATCCCAGGACCCTGGGATCATGACCTGAGCCAAAGGCAGAGGCTTTAACCCACTGAGCCACCCAGGTGCCCCTGGAGATACATTTGAACACTAGCACTACATTGACTCTGTGAGCTAAGGCAAACTATAGTGTCTATGAATTCTTATGGGTGGACAGAGGTACAAATTCCAAGGGTATTTTAAGGATTTTACATTCTATATTTTGTATCATACAAAAAGCAAGCAAAGACTGTTAATTGCAGAAAGGGCCTTTGGGAACTTCTTTGGCCTTGCATGTTATTTTAACTTGGGATCCACCTTTTTTCTCTCCACCAAGAGGTTTAATTTTTCAATTTATGACACTATTGGTATAAAGTCTGCCTCATTAGCTTGTGGGAGGTAGCTAGTCTTCATTAATTCAGTTCTCACATCATTTACTTTGCACACAGTCATAATTAGCTTCCAAATAACTTAGGTAACTTCAATAGATTTATGACTACAATTTTACTCTATAGTGCTTTTTTACTCCCTTCTTTCTTTTTTTGATTTTGTATAGAAATTAAAATTTAAAAGGACAACACTACCTTGGGGAGTGATTTGATGTTAAAATTTTTGTCATTCAATTGTCTTATATGATTAATGCACAGTGATTTTGGTATTTTAGTAATTTACATACCCTGAAAATCTGACAGAAGGGCAAGCAATTGATTAAAAAAAAAAAAAAAAAAACAACCTTTTAAAGTGTATCTTAAACTATAAATTCAAACAAAAAAGATATCTAAACCTCTTGCCATTTCAGATACTGTATATATGGCTTCAATCTATTTTAAAACACATAATGTTATATTTTGAAAATAGTTTTCACATGGGGCTTCTACCACATGAACAAAACAAGGCCATGTGTTGATATTGACATGGTGACAGACTGAAAACAAAAATTTATCATAGTAAGTTAAGTAGAAGTAGAACCTATCCATGTAGAAGAAGAATCTATTTCTCTTTCTCCTGAATCTGGGCTCGGCCATGTGACTTCTTTGGCCAAAAACCCTTAGCAAACATGAGACAGAGACATGAAGAAAGCTTGCTCACTCCAGCATGCTCTTTCCTGTTGCTTTTGAGACCCTGAAAAGAAATCTTGACCAGCCTAGTAGAGGGTAGATAAGTGAATCAGTAACTTGAGACATCCAACCCAAGTGCCACACTTGTGATTAAAGCCACCTGGAACCAACCAGATCCCAGTCTACCTGCCAGTTGACTGCACCCACAAGAGTGAACTCAGAAAAACTACCCAGGTGAGTCTAGCCCAAATTATCCACCCACAGAATCATCAGTGAATGAACTAATGATGTCTTTCTAAACCTCTAAGATTTTGTATTATCTGTAAACACAGCAAAACCTATTGATAAATTGAGATTTCTTAAGGCATCATAAATTTCAAAGCCTCTCCTCAATAATAAGCATAATTTTTGAATAAATTAATCTATGAAAAAGGGGTTAAAATCGCCATGGAAACTGCCCTATGATACAACTTGAATGAACTCACCACAAAGCAACTAAAATACATTCATTAGATAACTACTGAATATGCAACATGATAAATATGGAGAATAAGTAAAGAACCAAATACAGCTGCTACACTTGAGAAGCTTACCCTGCAAGATCTCACTTCTATATTTAAAAAAAAAAATCAAGAAATCTTACCTAGCTCCATCAAAAAAAAATAAAAATAGGCTATTTGTTTGACATTGTGAATTCCATACAATAAAACTTCTTCTCTTTACCCACAGAAGTCTCTTAGGCCTTTATGAGAAATTATTTTGTCTAAATTTATGTATAACTGTAACAATATGGATCATCTAGTTTCCAAGAAAAAAATCAGATTAAGACATCAAGTTAAAAAGAAAATTGCTTATAGATAGGCATGCTGACATCAAAGAGAACAATCACGGTAAACAAAGAAATGGATTGAAAACATAAATAACATATCCAATAACTTAGTAAACAAGGCATCTTAGGCCCTTGTAAAGTTCTGTCCTCCTCAGTGGTTCACAGTGCATCATACACACAGAACATTAGTTCATGTTCCCTGTGGTGATTTAAGTCTTCATATACCTGTTAATAAGCTTTTTTGAACATCTGCTGTTTAAAAGGGCCTCAGGACACCTGGGTGGCTCAGTGGGTTAAAGCCTCTGTCTTCATCTCAGGTCATGATCCCAGGCTCCTGGGATCGAGCCCCACATTGGGCTCTCTGCTCAGTAGGGAGCCTGCTTCCTCCTCTCTCTCTCTGCCTGCCTCTCTGACTACTTGTGATCTCTATCAAATAAATAAATAAAATCTTTTAAAAAATAAATAAAAAATAAAATGGCCTCATCTAAAAATAGTAATAATAATCTGATTCAAAAACAAAGGATCTGAATAGACATTTTTCCAAAGAAAATATAAAAAAGGCCAATAAGCATAGTAAAAGATAACTGACTTCAAAAATCTTTAGGAAAATACAAATCAAAACCACAATGAGATACGACTTCACACCCATTAGGCTGGCTGTTACCAAAAAAGCAGAAAATAGCAAGTGTTGACAAGGATATGGACAACTTGGAACCCTGGTACATTGCTGCTGGGAGCACATAGTGGTACAACCATGGTAAAAGACAGAATAACAATTATTTAATAAATTAAGCATAGAATGGCCCACAATTCCACTTTTGGATAGTTACAAAAAAGAACTGAAAACAAGGACTCAAACAGATATCTGAATACCAATGTTTATGCTGTATTATTCATAATAGCCAAAATGCAGAAGCAACCCAACTATCTATCACCAGAGGAATGGACAAACAAACTGTGGTCTATGTATACAATGAGATATTATTCAGCCTTAAAAAGGATTGAAATTCTGATATATGCTATAACATGGAGAAATTATGAAAACCTAATGCTAAGAAAAATAAGCCACACCCCAAAATTCTATGACTCCATGGTATCTAGGATAGTCAAATTCATAAAGAAAGTAGAATGGTAGCCACCAGGTGTTGAGGGAGAGATGAACAGTTATTGTTTGATAGATAGAGTTTCAGTTTGGGATGATGAAACTTTTTGCAAATGGACAGTGGTGATTGTTGCATTACAATGTGAATATACCTAATGCCACTAAAATACATACTCAAAAATGATACATGGTAAATTTAATCTTGTATCTATTTTACTGAAATACAAAAAAAGGTCAGGGTTCTGTTAGTTGTATGTATAAAAATCACTGGTAAAGAATGCCTAGAGACATAAATATTTGGCAAGTTTTCATATAACTTGCATTAGAAGCTTTAACAGCAAAGAAAAACCCGTATGATCCCTGAAGAATGGGTGAAGAACTTAGATGGATGTGGAATAAGAGCAGTGTGGAATAAGAACAAAGGCAGAGAGGCTGGAATAAACACACACACACACACAAACAAACACACACACACACACACACACATACACACATCCTCCTTCTTAGAATGAAGAGAAGCTGCAAAGGCGACTAGTGGGGATGGGAATAGGGGGATGTTCTTGTTATAAAAAGCCGTCAAAGCTAGCAAGGAAATTAGGACATGATGAAATTTAAATGCTTATCAATTTGCTAAAATTTTATTTTGTTCATGGGGGGAATTACATAATTTTTAAGAAAAATAATTCTAGCAATATAATTCACATCAAATGGAAAGGGGGAAATCTGCTGTTAGAGATACCTGTTAGGTGCTGCTCAGTAATCTCTGCATGAGGTGATTAGGACCCAAACTAGAATTGTGCTATTAGAAAGGTAAGAGAAATGAAAAATGTAAAAGACATTTAAAAGGAAAATAATGGAATTGGAGATTTACTAGAATTAAAAATAAATGTATCTTCCCACTTCATTAACAATGGCAAGTCTAAGTATATAGAATTATGATATGAAGACAATATAATTATAAGCCTGGAACACTGGGTAGAAAAAAAGATCTCAGGATGGAAATTAGGGCCAAGACTTTGCTATTTATAAGAAGTGCATTGCAAGAAGGAAGGAGAGTGGCAACAACCAGATGCTGGAAGTCACCATATCTCAGTTCCTTAACACATCCACCCTTTTATCCACAATTTACAAGGTAAAACAAAACTGAGACTAAAAGAGAATAAATACTTGTTTAACATCTTTCAATCAATAAGTGGAAGAGCACACTGTTACTTCAGTAAAGAATGCAAATGAAATAAACAGCTCTTCAATATATATTTTTGGACAAGAATGGAAATTTTTCTCAGCTACACAGCCCTATTCACTGCATAATAGAGCAGAAGCATGAAACTTAAATAAATTAAATATATTAATACTGAATCACAACATTGCATAGTACAGCAATAGTATTCCCAAAGTTTTTTGAAGTTCTAAGCTAGAACATGATAGCATAAGAGTGTGTTGAAAACCGGTCATTGTCTAGCTAATACATGTCCATTTTTCAGCACAGCATATTCAAATAAAATGTGCTTTAGTTTAATGCTATGTTCTAGCACTGAATAAATAAAAATAGAATTATAATCCTAATTTTACTATCAAATAAACTGATAATATAATATGTAATTCATAAATTCTCACTGAGAATGCAATCTTTCTTAATATAGATACAATTTATAGGATGTGTTTTAATAATGTTGATTAATTGCTTCTGAACTATATGTCCTCCTTCATTCTTCATCTAATTATTAAACTCATTAATATGCACAAAGACAATTCAGATGTTTTAAAATGAACCCAAACTATAGAAACAAATCTATATTAGAAAATATCAGTCAGGTGTTGTGGATTTTTTTTTGTTTGTAATTACACCTTTTATTAAAAAGGATACTCCCAATAATTTTGAAACACCATAAATAAAGACAATGCAAATGTCTCCAGTCAACATTAGTACAGTAACAGGAGACATTCAAAATTCGCTGGGTCAATATTCCTACTGACTCATGAAGAAAGGACTCCAATCCCTAGAAGAATCCCCTGCCCAGGTAATTTTGGGAGTCCCTGTAAGGCAAAGAATAAATCTGCTATTATCTGCTCCCAACTTTTCCTTCTCGAGGGCTGCCTTCCAGCATGAAAATCCCGTCCCTGCCATGGTTTCATGTATCTTGTGAATGTCTGTGCCCAAGTCAAGGTGCTCCCTTCTTGTGTTCCCAAAGTAGTAAGTCTCTGATAACTCAGAGCTCTACCCATTGCTGAAGTTGGAAAGAAGCCCCTCACACATCCTCTATGCAGTAATCTATCATTGCCCTTGGAGAAGCCTAGCTCCTCTCACAAGTATCATTTCTCATCCAAGCAGCTCCTTCAGCTTTTTCTTGCACCTCACTCTATTAGGGCTCAAAACTCCAAATGGGCTGTAGCCATTCTGCTCCCTCCATGGCTGATATTTATCCCACCTCAGTCTAAGGTGCTCCTGCAGTTAAAAAAAAAAAAAAATTCTTTCAGGGTGCCTGGGTGGCTCAATCAGTTAAGCATATGCTTTTGGCTCAGGTCATTGATCCCAGGGTCCTGGGATGGAGCCCTGTATGGGGCTCCCTTCTCAGTAGGGAGCATGCTCCTCCCTCTTCCTCTGTCTCTCCCCCCAACTTGTGTTCACACACACACACTCTCTCTCTCTCCCTCTCTCAAATAAATAAATAAAATGTTTTTAAAATTTTAAACAATTATTTCTGCTTTAACCTACAACAAAATATCTTAGGCATATCAGTGTAAGCTAACAGATGTCCTCACGGGTTACCAGGATACTGGCTCAGCAAACAGTAAGACGTTTACTGTGATTTGAGCTCAGCTTTAAATGGTTATGGACTGAAATTATTTTTATAACTTAAATGTAACAAAACAAATACTCGAACCATAAACAAAAGTATAGTTATATAACATGATGTTACATGTCAGCATAAGGGGATTAAATATTAGCCAGAAATACTTCTTTCTCTATTTATTCATTCCTATTAATTAAAAGAAAATGAACCACTGTCTGAAATCACCTAAGGGGGGGCCGCTGGCTATTTCGAAAGCATAGTCTAGAAGTGATGAGCTGACACATTTTAATAAACCTTTTTATTCTCTGAATTTGAAATTCACTGCCTGCTTGGTTAGTTGGTCTCATATAAATCCTCTTTTCTTTGGTTTTACTTTCTGAGTAAATGCTTGCTACTTTGTGTGAGAATCCTAAAGCTTTTGGATGAGCTTTGGGGATAAAATACAAAAAAAAAAAAATTCATTATTTTTCCCTATATCCTTTTTTAAAAGACCAAGGTAATTTGTTTGAAACAGAAAGGTATATTTTCCTACAAGGCAAACTATGAAATTATTAAAGTGAGTTGCACTATAAACATGTATATATGCATGTACAGAAAAAACAAAAAAAGCCTAAAATATAAACTTCTCAAAAAATTGTAGTTTTGTGTATATATGTGCATAACACACACTGAATAAAATCTCTTACCTCTCTTATACAGTATAATGTATTTACATATATATTCAGACTCATCAGGGATAAGGGAAGGTTTGCTTCAGTGTGTCTTTTTCAACAGTAGAGTTTACATATAATTCTAAAATTAAAGACAGTTATTTTTTTCTCATTTGGATTAATGGACTCAACTTCAATAAATTCAAAATGCAACACTTCTCACTAATTGGGTCCATTCAGGTATTTAAATATGCATTTACTACAAAAATTTAATGTTCTTTTTTTTAAGAGCTTTCATTTATTTTATTTTATTTTTAAATTTTTTTATTTATTTGACAGACAGAGATCACAAGTAGGCAGAGAGGCAGGCAGAGAGAAGGGTGGAAGCAGTCTCCCTGCTGAGCAGAGAGCCCGATGTTATCCCAGTTATCCCAGGACCCTGGGATCATGACCTGAGCTGAAGGCAGAGGCTTTAACCCACTGAGCCACCCAGGCATCCCCCAAAATTTAATGTTCTATCCTCCAAATGAAAACAGTTACAAAAGAGAGTTATCTCAGAAAGTAG
The DNA here is from genome assembly GCF_030435805.1 of Mustela lutreola. Lineage (NCBI taxonomy): Eukaryota > Metazoa > Chordata > Mammalia > Carnivora > Mustelidae > Mustela > Mustela lutreola. The sequence continues at coordinate 104,598,729 of NC_081295.1, read as the reverse complement.
CTAGACGTTTTTCTGGGAAGAATAGAGAAGGTTATTTTTAAACCAAAAAAAAAAAAAAAGTAAGATTCAAGATATTCATAATAAAACAAAAGCAGACTATTGGCCTATTGTATTTAAGATGAGTTTCAAGGAACTGAAAAAAAAAAAAAAAAAAATAACACGACTTGTAAAGTTCAAATTCCAGAACCAGAAAGAAATGGAGCTTGTGGTCATGCTTGCATCAAAACTGACTAAAATGTTGTATCTAAAAATAAAATGACAATATTTCAATGACCACTTATCAGGGAATTTATTATTAGAAGTAGAAGTCAATACAGGTTGAGGCATCAGAAAAAAATAACAGGTAACAACGTCTATGGTTAAGAAAGTATTAAACATTAAAGAAATTTTAAATGTGATTTAAAAACATACATTGCCCTAAAAATCCTAAACCAAAAAAAAACAGAGAGAAAATGTTTAGGACAAGTAACAGAGATATTCCACTTGTCCTTTGGATGGCTACACCAGGGCAGAACTGAGAAAAATGTAAAGGTCACACTAATACACATAACTTCTAGAAATGGGCACAAGTAATTATTCATAATTCACTTGGAAAAACTACTTGGAAAAACTACTTAAGACTTAAAACTACTTATGTTAAACTAGTAAAAGTTAATTAAAAGTATTGCAATCCCTATGCAGCCTCCTGAGAAAAGGCCAAAGGATAACAGTTTTTCCCTAATGAACAGCAAGACATCTGTGTTAGTCCTTTCATCATCACTGCCCTCACCCTTATTCTTCCAATGGACAGCACTCACTTCCTGAAACTTTCCTTTAACCCTGAGCCTCCACTTCTCCAACATCCTCTCCCAATCATGCCATCCATCCTTATACCATGCTACACCCTCTCCCCAGACATGACCACAGGGATTTCGATTGGAACCCACTAAGTCAGAACTACCAGGGAAAACTGGACATCTCTTTCCCTCCTCTGTGTCATCATCCTTCGCTGCATGTGGAAAGAATCACAGGAGGAAAAGGTGTTCTTTTAACTGTCCTCCTTGTGAGAAAGTCTCATGAAGAAACCACGCAGATTAAATTTGTGCCACTTCTCATCTCAGAATCAGACTTCTGTACTAAACTAAAAAGAAGTGCTCAAAAAGAAGCAGCAACATTTGGTTGCAAGGAACCCTTCTCTCCTCCATTTTCATATATCCTTGATGATGTCTGAAATCAGGGTGTCCAAGGGGCCTTTCTTTTGAGAATTAAAAGTAATGTGCATGTGCTTGGGAAGTTGATTCAAAGTCAGGAGGGCAACTAGCATCTAGGACAGTTATCTACTTCTATAGGTAGGGTGTGGAGGAAGGTATGACACAAGAAAGCCTGAAGGAAAAAGTCTCTACTAAAGTAGAAACAGATTCAGAAAATGGGCTACTGGAGAGCAGGAAAGAAACTACATGTTACCGGAGAGGTCCCTAGAGGAAAAGAGGCTGTGTCAAGATGCTTCCTGTTATATTCAGCTAGAGATGCATACAACCATCTGAACAATTTTTGAAGATTTGTTTTACTATTTTTAAACACACTTTGCTATAAAGAAGCTTGTTTTAAAAATAATTTGTGGAAATATCACCATATTTATGTACAAACCCATACACACAAACACATCTACACACTGATTTAATGAAGTCTTGAACTCTATAAGCCTGAAAAACAGGGATGAGTGTAGAGGTTATGTATAGAACCTGACGAAGGTAAAATAACAGACTGGGAGTGAGAGACAAATTGCTGTTACATAACCCTTCCATAAGTTTTGTGGTAACTAAATGCAAACAGATGTACCCATTTGAATTGTTCAGTGAGCAGATGATATTTTTCAAAACTGTCAGTATATTTGTTTTTTTCTCCTTGTATGAAAACATTTATTGGTCATGTAAAAAGTATAGTCCTTTATATGTAGAACATTCCAATAAAACCTAAATGATGCTTTAAATATAATGATTCTATGTGATTTCATCTTAGTGAAGTCTATGTAAACATTTCTTCTAGTACAATGGTTGTGGACATGGAGAAATTTTGCCCCACAAAGAACATCTGACCATATCTGGGCACAATTGTGTCAAACTTGGAGGATTCTGTTAGCATGTAGAGGCCAGGGATGTTCCTAAACATACAGCAATGCACAGGAAAGCCCCCTACAACAAAGAATTACCTGGCCCAAAATGTCAATAGTGTTTAATTAGAAAAACCTTCTCTAATATAATGGGGTACATATGCTAATTTGTGACTATTCTTTTCCTTTTACCTCCCCATTTCTCCATCTCCTACTGCAAATCCACTCAGAAGTCCTCATTCAGAATCTTATGGTCTTCACAATTTAACATGGATGCTTTGTACTATTTAATGTTTCTTGGTCATTTCTGTAGCTCTATACTACCATACAAAGGAAGGATTTCTGTTTTCCATATTCCTGATCACCTACTTCAGACCAGATAACTGTCTGGGTAAATCTACGCAAAAAAGCATCTACAGAAACCGGGAGCTGCCAAGAGGCAGAAACAACTTGCCAGGAAGTTCACACTCAAGAAATAATGAAGTTCTTTGTAGAACACTGAGCTGGAGTCAAAGGGCTTTATTAAGCAAAGTATTTATTAAGAATTTTTAATAGACACTACCCTACAACCCAACAATTGCACTACTGGGTATTTACCATAAAAATACAAATGTAGTGATCCAAAGGAGCACATGAGACCAAATGTTTACAGCAGCAATGTCCAAAATAGCTAAACTATGGAAAGAACCTAGATGCCCATCAAAATATGAGTGAATAAAGAAGATGTGGTATATATCTACAATGGAATACTATGCAGCCATCAAAAAAGAAATTTTTTCCATTTGCAGTGATGTGGATGGAACTAGAGGGTATTGTGCTAAGCAAAATAAGTCAATTGGCGAGAGACAATTATCATATGATCTCTCTGATAGGAGGAATTTGAGATGCAGTGTGGGGGGTCATGGGGGAAAGAAGGGAAAAAAATGAAACAAGATGGGACGGGGGAGGGAGACAAATTATTAGAGACTCTTAATCTCAGGAAACAAACTGAGGGTTTCTAGGGAGTGGTGGTGGAGGGATTAGGTAGCTGGGCTATGAACATTGGGGAGGGTATGTGCTATAGTGAGTCCTGTGAATTGTGTAAGACTAATGATTCATAGACTTGTACCCCTGAAGCAAAGAATACATTATATGTCAATAAAATTAAAAAAAAAAAAAAGAGTAGAAAGATACATCTCAAAACTTTCCCAAACTAAATCACATGAAATTTTGGCAAAATAACATTATCATATCAATTTGAATATCATTTTTGCCATGTTCTTGGGTTCTTACTATTTGTGACAAGAAAATAAATATAATTTCTATGTAAGATAAAAAAAATCAAACTCAAATGTATGGTTTCCAGATACAATACAGAGTACATGGCAAATACTTGTTTTCTGAAATTCAAATTTAACTGAGGATCATGTAATTTTATTTGCTGACTCTGGCCAATGTGATGGAGATCATACCTCACTTGCCCTAACAGCGCACAGAAAATTCCTAATTAAAAATCTTAAAACTAATAAGAGAAAGGATAAGTAGCATATGATCATTTCAATAGATGCAGAAAAAGCATCTGACAAAATACAACATCCATCATGATTTAAAAAAAAGAAAAAAACCTTTACAAAGTGGGTTTAGAGGGAACATACCTCAACATAATATAAAGCCATATGTGAAAAACCCACAACTAAAATCATCTTCAATGGGGAAAAACCAAGAGTCTTTCCCCTAAGGTCAGGAGTAAGACAAGGATGCTTTAATTCAACACAGTCCTAAAAGTCCTAGCCACAGCAATCAGATAACAAAAAGAAAAAGCCATCCAAATTGGGAGGAAAGAAGTAAAACTTACACTGTTTGCAGATGATATGATACTATATATAAAAAAACCCAAAAGACTCCACTAAAAATCGGCTAGAACTGATGAATAAATTCAGTAAAGACAGAGGATACAAAATCAATGTTTAGAAACCTGTTGCATTTCTATACACCAATAATGAAGTAACAGAAAGAGAAATTAAGAAAACCCCATTTACAATTGCACCAGAAATAGTAAGATAACCTACCCAAAGAAGTGAAATACCTAGACTCTGAAAACTATGAAACACTGATATAAGAAGACATCACAAAGAAACTGAAGACAACACAAAGAAATGGAAAGATACTGCATGCTCATAGATTGGAAGAACAAAAAGTGTCAAAACATCTATACTAGGGACACCTGTTTGGCTCAGTAGGTTAAGCATCTGCCTTCAGCTCAGGTCATGATCCTAGGGTTCTGGGATTGAGTCCTACATCAGGCCCCTTGCTAGTGGGGAGTCTGCTTCTCCCTCTGTGTGCTGCTCCCCCTGCTTATGCTCTCTCCCTATCTCTCTCTCTCTGACAAACAAAATCTTTTTTAAAAATGTCTATGCTACTCAAAGCAATCTACATATTTAATCCAGTCCCTATCAAAATACCAATAGCACTTTTCACAGAATTAGAACAAAGAACTCTAAAATTTGTATGGAAACACAAAAGACCCAGAATGGCCAAAGCAATCTTTAAGAAGAAAAGCATAGCATCCCAATTTCCACATTTTAAGTTATATTACAAGTATTACAAGGCTGTAATAATCAAAACAGTATGACACAAAAATAGATAAACAGTTGAATAAAACGAAATAGAATATCCAGAAATAAACCCACAACTATATGATTAATTAATCTCCAACAAAGCAGGAAAGAATATCCAATGGGAAAAAGTCTCTTCAACAAATGATGTTGGGAAAACTGGACAGCTACATGTAAAAGAAAGAAACTGGACCATTTCTTATACTATACACAAAAATAATGCAAAGTGGTATAAAACCTAAATATGAGACCTGAAATCATAAAAAAATCCTACAAGAAAGCATAGGCAGTAATTTCTCTGACATTGGCTGTAGCAGAATTTTTTTAGATAGGTCCCCTGAGACATGAGAAACAAAAGCAAAAATAAACCATTGGAACTACATGAAAATAAAAGGCTTCTGTACAGTGAAGGAAACAACCAACATAACTAAAAGACAACCTACAGGATGGGAGAAGATATCTGCAAATGACATATGTGATAAAGGGTTATTATCCAAAATACATAAAGAACTTATAAAACTCAATATCCAAAACCCAATTAATCCAATTTAAAAATGATCTGATATGAACAGACATTTCTCCAAAGAAGATATACTGATGACCAACAGACACATGAAAAAATGTTCATTATCACTTAACATCAGGAAAATGAAAACTACAATGAGATACAACCTCACACCTGTCAGAATGACTAAAATCAACAACAGAGGAAACAAAAGCATTGGCAGGGATGTGGAGAAAAAGGAACCCTTGTGCACTGGTGGTAGGAATGAAAACTGATGTATCCACTCTGGAAAACAGTATGGAGGTTCCTCAAAAAGTTAAAAATAGAACTACCCTATGATCCAGCAATCACACTACCTAGTATTTACCCAAAGAATACAAGAACATTAATTCAAAGGGAAATATGCACCCCTATGTTTACAGCAGCATTATTTAAAATAGCCAATGTATGGAAGCAGCCCATGTCTGTAGATTGATGCATAGATATAGAACATGTGGTATGTTACATATCTATATCTATCCATATATATATATATATATATATACATTTATCTATCCATATATGAATAGATAAAAGATGAAACATTATTCAGCTGTAAAAAATAATGAAATCTTGCCATCTGCAACAGCATGGATGGAGCTAGAGAGTATCATGCTAAGAAAAATAAGTTAGTCAGAGAAAGACAAGTACCATATGATTTCACTCATATGTGGAATTTAAGAAACAAGTCAAATGAGCAAAGGGAAAAGGAGAGAAAGACAAACCAAAAAACACACTCAACTATAGAGAACAAACAGATGGTTATCCAGGGAGGTGGGTTGGGAAAGGGTGAAAAAGGTGGTGGGGATTAAGGAGTACATTTGTGATGAGCGCTAGGTGATTAAAATAAACACGTTAAAAAAAATCTTAAAACTACTGCCCCAATATTTTTGTGGAGGGTAATTTTTTAAATGAGTCAAGGCAGATAGGAGTCTTTAGCCTATACGTACATTAACTTTTTAGGAACTGTGATTTGCTGAACGCGCATTCTCCACAATTCAGCAGGCTTAACAATGCAGCTACTTGATGCTCCCGCAGCCAGGTGTCTCTCTCAGCCATTGTTTGTGAGGCAAGTCTCCGCTGCCCCAGGTGTGTTGATTTGAAGAAGCCACTTATTCTCTTTTAAATGTGAGCAGCTCAGCAGGTTGAAATATAAACATTTTTTTTCAACCAAGTTCAAAGAACATGAACAATCTACAAAGGACATAATCAAATGTCATCGAAATTGCAAAACCATAGGTTCCAGACCCTGCTAGATTTCAGTTTTGTGAATATTTCATCAACCATTTGAACAAGAGAGAGCAGCTGACCTACCTGGCTTAGTTATCAAAGGGATCTGTTGTTATCCTGTAATGACAAAAGTAGGTCTGCATGACAATTTAGCAGCAAAAGCCATTTCTTTCAATTTTATCCTTTAAAAAACTGCCAGGTAATTAACTTCACAGCAGTTTTGTTGGCAAAGTAATACTACAGACAAAATGAAACTTTCATTAATAATCGACCGTGAAAACTGTAGTTAAATGCTGTTGGGCTAATATAATCACTAACAGAAGTAGGCAGAGCAGAATGATTGTGAGAGGCTGGGGCAGAAGCAATCACAGGGGTGTTCCAGCTCCAAAGGGCTAACAGATGAAAGAAAATGGGAGATCAAAAACAAGAGCAAACTATTATTTATAATACCTGTATTTTCACATATTTATGGGCTAAACAATTGATGACAGTGTTCAAAGTCCAACTTGAATTTCCCTTTAAAAGACACTTACTCAAAAGTTTTTCATTTGTGTGAAGACTCAAATAAATAAGAAAACACACAAACATGATAATCTATAGCCCATCACAGCACATGACGAAATACCCACTTAAGCCACTGATAACTATTCATCAAAGCAAGCACTTTATTTCCATTTTAAGGTCTATGTCTTGTTCGTTTTACTGTCCTCTAACTAAGTGCTACTGACAATGATTACTTTTCCAGCTACTGTGTGACTTGGGTTTTTTTTTCCCCATACACAACCTTCTGAATAACTTCAGAAAAAAATAGTTTGCGTTCAAAGGAACCCTTGGATAAATAAAACCTTTCATCTACAAAATATGTGCAACTCCTTTTATGCAGAAAACAAAACAATAGGCAAAGGAAATAATTTCCTTTTCCTCAAAGGGATGTATATCTCAGCTTCAGTATCTAGGTTATCCATGCAATTTGAGCAAAATCATGGAGAGTGGAGAGACTAACCTCACACTAAAGATAATTTCTTAGCTTTTTATACTTGCATGTTGTTAAAATGATGTGTGTTTATACTCCTTTGATCTGAAGATCGCTAAATAGCATCAAGTCTTTTCTACTGATAATTAAGTATCTTCAAGGATAAATAATAATTAAACTTTTTATTTTATTTTTTTTTTTTGTAATGGTGAGACCCAGATACTGAACTTGCTACTAAACTGCTTTGGGCAAAGATCAGAAGTAGAAAATAAAATGTTCCACTTTTGTTAACCGGTTCTAAGTATCAGGCCAAATTATATCCTAGGGAATTATTTTTAATGAAATTGTTAAAAAGGAGAAAAGCAATGATGTTGCAGAAAAGAGATACAGGGCATGGATATAGTCATAAATAAAAATCTCTATTGCAAAGGATTTTTGTTGCACCAGTGGTGACATTAGAACGTCAACAATCTGTTTTGAACTGGTCCATAATTTTTGGTGCAATTCAGAAATAATTGCTAATGTGCTTCTTAACTTGCAATTTTCAGAGTCATAAACCTTAAAATTCACTCTGGAAATATTTGGGCTCTTTATTTTAAAATTTGAGAAAGAGAATGCCTGCTATCTTTTCTGAATGTTCTTGTTCAGAGACTAACAACTCTCTAGATCTGTAATAGGGAGGTATGACAGTCTGTTACACAAAGAACCAAGGGAGTATATAAAGAGCAGGAAAGGTAAATAGAAATGAGTACTTGGCTGCCACTCATCAAACTAATACAGAAAAACCTGTGTTTTTTGATTCAAATATTTTTTTTATTCAAATATTTTAATCCCTGTTGATTTTTAGATAAAATGAACAATATATAACTAGCTTAAATCACACATAGTCCAGTTATTTGGCCTTAAAATGAAAAAAAAATCATCTTATTCTTTAAGCTAAAATGCAATTTATTTATGAAGAAATATTTCAAATGAATAGCTTAACACCCAAACTCTGGAAAATATTTTATTATGAATAGTTTGTGAGGTTTCTTTTAAAGAACTCTAACAAAATATATTACTCTAACAAAATATATTATATTACTCTAACAAATTATATTACATTCTTTTTTCCCATTTAACAAACTTGAAATCTTTTTTACAAATCTAAAATGATTTTGGCTGTGATTATGCAGTTATACAAAGCCTGGAAAAATCATACTAATTAAATTTAAAATAAATGTCTAAGATAAATACTGAAAGTAAAATATTTTGCAAATCCATTTCCAGTCTTATCAGTTATCTTTCCCTCCAATGGGCTGAACAAGCACACTGTTAAATGATTGGCCTCAACCACAATTAGAAACCAGTTACCTGCCACAGGATTCAAGGCTTCATGTATTCTGGGCTCCTTGGCTGATAACTGATAGTAGTGGAAAATGACATTCCCACTTCCCATCTTCATGCTACAGCTACACATGGGATTACAGGAAGCATCCATACAAGATACCTCATATTATAACAGTCCTTAATCTGAGACATCTTCCTCCAAACACACACACACACACACAAAGATCTATGTTGTTCTGTCTATGCAAATGGCTCAAGACCACTTCCTACCTCTCCTGTTATGAGTTTTTCCTATTAGAATGAAGAATTTGGGGTGTTATGACCAGATATCTTTCGTTAGATATAAGCCCTCAAAAGGCCAGACTTGGCTTATAAATATTGCTGCAACATTAATGTAAAGATGGCATACATTTTTTTGAGCTAGCATTTTCACTGGGTAAATACCGAGTAATGGAATTATTGAATTATGAATTAATGACAGTTCTATTTTTAATATTTTGAGGACCCTCCACACTGTTTTCCATAGTAGCAATACCAATCTACATTCTTACCAGTCATGCATAGGGGGGTTCCTTTAAATACACACCCTCACCAATACATTTACTATTTCTTGTCTTTTTGACTTAGCCACTCTGACAGGTGTAAGATGATAAAGTACTGTGGTTTTGATTTGATTCTCCTGATGATTAGTGATGATGAGCAGCTTTTCATGTGTCTGTCGGTCATCTGTATGTCTTCTTTGGAGAAATGTCTGTTCATGTCTTCTGCCCATTTTAGATTATTTTGTCTGGGATTGAGTTGTAATTATTTATTTATTTTAAAGATATTTATATAATATATACTATACATACATTATGTATTTTATATATACATAAAACTCCTTACTAAATATATCATTTGCAAATATCTTCTCCCATTCAGTAACATTCCTTTTTGTTTTGTTGATGGTTTCCTTCACGGTGCAAAAGTTTCTTATTTTTATATAGCCCCAATGGTTTACTTTCGCTTTTGTTTCCCTTACCTCAGTAGACATATCTAGAAACTGCTGCTACATCCAATGTTAAAGAAGTTACTGCCTATGTAGTAGGAGTTTCATAATTTCATGGTCTTTGATCCATTTTATTTTTGTGTATGGTATAAGAAAGTGGTCCAGTTTCATTCTTTTGCATATAGCTATCCAGGTTTCCCAACACCATTTGTTAAAGAAACTGTCTTTTCCCAACTATATATTCTGCCTCCTCTCCCATAGATTAATTGACCACATAAATGTTTGTTTGTTTCTGGGATCACTATTCTTCTCCATTGACCTATGTGTCTATTTTTGTACCATTACCATACTATTTTGATTACTACAAGCTTTGTAATATATCTTGAAATCAAAAACCATGATACCTCCAGCTTTGTTCTTCCTTCTTAAGACTGCTTTGGCAATTTGGGATCTTCTGTGGTTCCCTATACATCATAGTACTATGTGTTCTAAATCTGTGAAAAATGCTGCTATTGTTTTGAAAGAGATTGCTTTGTAGTAGTATGGACATCTTAACAATATTAATTCTTCCAATTCATGAGCATAAAATATCTTTCCATTTGTTTGAGTCACCTTCAATTCCTTTCATCAGTGTTTTACAGTTTTCAGAGCACAGGTCTTTCACCCCTTTGGTGAAGTTTATTCCTAGATATTTTATTCTGTTTGGTCTGAACACAGATGGAATTGTTTTCTGCATTTTGCTATTACTGTATAGAAACACTACCAATTTCTGAGTATTAATTTTATATCCTGCTAAGTTTACTGCATTCATCAATTATTTCTAATAGTTTTGATGGTGCAGTCTTTAAGGGTTTCTATGTATAGTATCATGCCATCTGCAAGTAGTGACAGTTTAATTTCTGTCTTGCCAATGTAGATTCCTATTATTTCTTTTTCTTGTCTAATTTCTGTGACTAGGACGTCTAGTACTATGTTGAATAAAAGTGGTAAGAGTGGACATCCTTGTCTTATCTCTGATCTTCCAGGAAAGTCTCAATTTTTAACCATTATGATATTAGCTATGGGTTTTTCTTACAGGGCCTTATAACATTGAAACAGGTTCCCTCTAAACCTACTTTGTTGAGATTTTTTTTGTCTTGAACAGGTGTTAAATTCTGTCAAATGCTTTTTCTCCATCTACAGAGATGATCGTATGATTTTATCTTTCCTTTGTTAATGGGTGTACCATATTGATTGATTTGCAAATATTGAACCATCCTAGCATCATGGTGAATGATCCTTTCAACACTTACAATATTTTCTAACTTGCTATGGAAAGAGACAACTGACTTTTGTGGCTGTGTCAAGACAAAATGATAAAATGACAAAAGAATTCCTATTTCCCCATAGAGTTTTACATACTTTACCTACACAAGGTCCAAATATAAAATCATGTTACTTCTATAACTCCATGAAAATTACAGTTTTATCTGTTATTTTCAGTCTAAAAACAATGTGTCCTGATAAGTATACCAAATATTTTAATCAGAATTATATGCTGTGTGTTTACAAATGCATGATAAGACAATGCTATATTTATTTCAGTATCCCCAAAACCCACGATGTTTATGAGATATGAAGTTACTCAATGTATATAAACTGAATTGATATTAAACACATATAAACTAGTAGGAGGAAGAGAAAGAATAAGGAGAGAAAAAGAGACCTATGTTGGCCAGTTGTATGTACTCATCTCCCAAGTAGTCAAAATATGCATAAGAAAATATTTTTAGGTGTAAGAAGTTGAAACCTGTTCCTAAAGTTTCCAACAAGAAAAACATACATATTTCTTCAAACATTCATATGGAAGGCCTATTTTAGGTAAAAATATGGCCTTATCATCCTCTGGAAATAATGTGTAATGAAAGAAGACAGAACCGAGGGTGCTGATTTACTGCTCTCTTAGGTGCCTTTCCTAGCTAGTTTATTAAGGTGCCATGAAAATGCCTCTGGAATAAGCCTGTTTCCTTTTTTTCAGGGAATAGTTATTCTTCTGACACTCAGCCATAGAGCACAGAGAGCAAAATATGGAAATAAGATGATAAAAATATTAAGTAAAATATGTATTTTTCTTCATGCTCCATTAGTTTAAACAAATCAATATTTGATCAACAGCAGGTAATATGAAATTATGCTATAAAGTTGCACTACCAAAAATAGTACCTGTCAGTGTTTATAAAGTCATTAGGCTCTAACATTATTTCAAATAAATTTTAGGTGACAAAATACTGCAAAACAATCCTAGTAAAGAGAAGGAAAACATTAACAGATTTACTTGGTTGTTCTTGTTAGGTAAAAAAATACAGAATTATTCTGATTAAGAAGTGGTCTGTGATTCCTACAATAAAATCTACAATACTAATGTCCAACGCTAGGACTGTGTAAAATTCTAGGAAGCTGGAAGTTCCTGCTTCCCTCCCTTCTTGAGGCCAGTGCAACTACTAACTGCAAACCCTAGCAAAGCAGCTGCTGCCTTCCTCCCCACTACCCACCCATTGCCCATAACACATACCAGCAGCCAGAGAGAGACCAAACAGACATGTGCCACTTTGTGAAATAGCACTGCCAGAGGAAAAAAGAACAAGACATAAGAAGACTGAAATTCAACATGACAAAAGACATAACCACCATGATTTTCAAGTTAAGAATTCAGTACATGAATTTAAGAAAAAGATGAAATTCCCCTTTTCTTAATCTCTTGGGCCACTAATTAGGCTCCCAGAAGGACAAATATCTAAAAACAAATACCTTCAGAGAGAAGTTAAGGGTCTTCAGTGCAGATCACAAAGGATAAGTGGTTTCAGAAGAAGAAAAAATGGAATTTCTTTGAATTGAAGAAAAACCAGAGTCTCCTAATTAAAAGAGCTCAGCAAATCCCGTAAATGTTTGACATAGATTTAACCACATCCTAGTACAGTTATCAATTTTTTTATGAACGATTCAAATTTTCAAAAATGAAGGAAAAAACCTTAAAACCTCCTAGGCAGAGAGTACCTGACTCCTACAATACAAAGTAAAACACCCAAATCAGAACATATACTTCAAGATAGGAGAAGATGAAAAGCCGAGGAAACAACAGTGGGAGTGGGAGAACATATTTATGTTATATAACAATATAATTACATATATATATCTCAATATAATAATTACATTGGAAGACAAATAGTAGTAAGCCACTAAAAGTATTAGGTAATCTCATTAAAACTTAGGAGTTAGGTCTCACATATGCAAGTGTATCCCTTTCTAAAATACATGCCATGGTGGTACTAAGTTTACACCACATTCATGCACTTACTATAATACTGTATAATGTTATCCTCCATTCAGAGTTGGGATCTGTACACTCTGAACCATTAGCCTTTAGAAAATATGAAGGTATTAATTTCATTCCAGAACATGCCAAAATGGATAGTCAATGAAGGAAAGACAAACCTCAAAGGCACGTGGGTGGCTCAGTTGGTTAAGCATCTGCCTTCGGCTTAGGTCATCACCTCCTGGGATGGAGCCCTGTGTCAGGGTCCCTGCTCAGCGGGGAGCCTGCTTCTTCCTCACCCCTCTGCTCTTGCTCTCTCTCTCTCTCTTTCAAATAAATAAAATCTTTAAAAAAAAAAAAAAAAGGACAAACCTCAATTTCTCTATATTCTCTACGTCTCAGATTAAGTGCATCTTTTCCTTGGTATAAAAGTGAGATATCAATGCCACACACATTGTATTATTTTTGACATTTGGAGTATATGCTGGCCCTGGATATACCTCTCCTTTTAAAAGACAAGGGGGGAAATGGTGGAACAAATAAAAATGTTTGGTAGTATACAATAAAAAGATGAGCATGTCACAGAAAACCAAAGTATGTGTATGTCATACATTTTTTTATGTATGACCTCAATTTTTTAAAAATGTAAATGACTTCAAAAAGAGAGGAAGCTAAAGATTAACTGATCAGGGGGAAAAACAGTCTAAACTGAAAGGCTACTTTTCTGAAAGGCAGAAGAGCTGGATGAGATAAAGATTTTAAGAACACAAAAATCACAGTCATTGAATTTAAAGTAAATGTCTTAGAAGCACTAAAGATCAGAATGCAGAATCTAATTGGAAAAAGCTTTAGAATTTTACCTACAGTGCAGAAAGAATAATGAAGAGATAAAAAAAAAATCGTAAGAGAAAATAGTAGATATATAGGAAAGTGACTCATCAGTACATATAAATAGAATTACTACAGATGGGAAAAGAACAAATGGAAGCAAAATAATACAAAAAGTTGTAATACAAGAAAACTTCCCTAAACTTACAGAAAACACATAATCTACATATTTAAAAGAACTCATCATAATTAAAGCAAAAACAATGAATAAAGGCCATCTTCTGAACACACCTTGGTAAATTTTTCACTTTTAAGAATAAATAATGATTCATATATACCAAATGAGGAAAAAAAACTAGATTTCATATACAAAGTCTCAAAAAAAGGAGAATCAAGCCATCTTCATTAAAGAGTGAGACACAATGGAGCAATGTCTACAAAACTTTGGGTGAAAAAAGTTGAACCCAGAGGTCTATACTTAATCCTGTTAGCATTCATGAAGTTAACAGAAATGTATTCTTCAGTAATGCCATGGACTCAAAAAAAATTTTACTACATACACCAAAATCAATTTCCAGTATATTAAAAAAAAATGTACAACAATGAAATTAAAAAGTACTAGAAGAAAATATTAGTTGTTATTCTCGTTTCATGATAAGAAAAACTTTTTAAGCATAAATACAAAGGCAGAAAACATAATTAAAAATAATAGATTTTGCTTGCAAAAATTAACTTGTACACATAAATATCAAAAGCCAAAAGCATATAAATGGAAAAAAATTAAGCCTGGTATAAGATAGCTATAGGGCTATCATTCTTAATGTAATAGGAAATTTCTCACAGTAGTGTGAAGAATAACTCAATTAAAAAAAATAGGCACAAAATATGATCAATTAAATCACTAAAAGAAAATTTAAATTAATGCACTAAACATGAAAAAACAGAAATGATCAGCCATGCTTTTATATATCCACACACACACACACAGAGGCAATTTTTTTTTAATTGGCAATGTTGACTAGAGTAGTGGGAAATGGACACTTTCATACCTATTTCATGTAATACAAGGTAACACAACTTTCCTAGAGAGCTTTTAGGCCAACATATGCTATTACTTTTAAAATTATGTGCACACTTCAACAGAAATTCCAATTTCAGAAAATCACCCAGCAATATTTATTGTGGTCCAAAGTGTAATCACCAAAAATGACCAACTGTACTTGATTGTTTCACATGCTTCCAGAAAATGGAATACCATGCAGCTATTAAATATGTAGTAGAAGAATACCTAAACCCATGATGATTTTTAGTAAATACTCAGTAAATTAATAAGCAAATGACTAACTGATTCAGTGAAAAACAGAATACAGTTACATTTACAGAATACTAATTTCATTAAAATTATCAATATATGTATAGAAAATACATTGAAAAAGCAATTTAAATATCCAGACAAAATATTTATCATGACTATCTTTGAATGATGAAGTTATTGGTGATTTTGTGATCTTCATTATACTTCCACAAAAATTTTGATGATTATAGTAAGTATGCATTAGCTGATATAAGAGAAAAAAGTAAAAAATTTTATGTAAATTACTGAGCACAAAGTAAGAAATCAACAAATTACAGGTATTTTTAAGCATTAAAGTGATTTCTCTCTTTAATAAAAAGGAGCTCATCAGGGTGCCTGGATAGCTCAGTCAGTTAAGTGTCTGCTTTTGGCTCAGGTCATGATCTTAGGGTACCAGGATTGATCCCCATATCAGGCTCCCTGCTCAGCAGGGAGTCCACTTCTTCCTCTCCCTCTACCCCACCCTCTGCTTGTGTTCTCTCTCTCTCAAATGAATAAATAAAATAAAATTTTAAAAAAGAAAAAAAGAAAAGCAGCTCCTCAAATCTAAAGATGAAGACTATATTATAAAAAATATTTAGTGAGAATTTACCTTATATTAAACCTTATATTACTATTTTAGAGTCCTTTCCCTCTGGTACAGAATTATCGCATTATATATAAGATAGTGCCTAGTGTGTTTGAAACCACTATTACAGAGTTTCTCAAGAATTTGGATGCCAGTACATTTTGGGGGATGTTTGCAGGGCATAGTACAATACCTTTGGCTCATAATCCACAGGGGTAATCAAAAAATATTATTTTAAAAGAATATAAATTTATCACAGTCATATGATGGCACAGGAAATGATTTTTATATAAATTATTACCTTAAACTAACATAAATGAAGCCTTTATTATAAAAAAAAAAAATTTCTTTAGGCTATCAACCAGACATGAGGAGAAAGAGAAAGCATCCTTGCTTTCCAGGAACAGCTGAACACCCTTAAAATTCATGCTTTCTGTGTACTACG
This sequence comes from Mustela lutreola, assembly GCF_030435805.1. Taxonomy (NCBI): domain Eukaryota; kingdom Metazoa; phylum Chordata; class Mammalia; order Carnivora; family Mustelidae; genus Mustela; species Mustela lutreola. The sequence continues at coordinate 104,582,495 of NC_081295.1, read as the reverse complement.
ACCATTTCTTCCCTATATAGACACTATTTATTTTCAGGATAGGCATGCAATTGTACTATTCAAGTGTGTTCTGAGGGTTATAATCCAACTTCCTAGGCAGAAGTGGTATAAAAATAATTAGTTTTACAGAGCAAGGAATATCTACTACTAAAATTATATGGTGGCAATAATAGTAATCACAATGATCACAAACGCAAGCATACATCAGACCCAACATAAAACATAAAGTCAGCCCCACCTTGACAGATTTATCTAAACTTTATAGACAATACAAATGAAAAGGAAGAGTAAGGAAAAATTATAAGTGGGAACTGAATATCCATCACAGAAAAATATCTGGAAATAGGTACATGTGGTTAAAATAAACAGATAATGATCTTTCAGTACCATAAAAACATCCCTTATCTTCCTTATTCGTGAACTCATACCATTACATCAAAACTGATATAATCTGTGTTCTCCCATTCAAGGTTGAAGTCTGTATATGCTGTACTGCTAGCCTGGAGACATTTCAGGAACTGGGGGAATGTCAGACAGGATGAATGCGTCTGTCATGAAAGGAAGAAAAATCCCAGTCTCTCCCCGTCTCTTGAGTTTTAAAGTGGATTTCTTCATTCAACTGTGCTTGAAACATCATTACTGTACATACTGTATTATCCTATAATGTGTAAATTTACAAATAAACACTTCAACCAACATATAACCTGTGACCTAAAACAATGACATACAAATACAAAGGGTTTTTTTTTTTTTTTTTAAGATTTCATTTATTCATTTGAAAGAAAGAAAGACAGAGACAGAGCACAAGCAGGTGGAGAGGCAGAGGGAGAAGGAGAAGCAGACTCCCTGCTCAGCTGGGAGCCTGACATGGGCTTGATTCCAGGACCTGAAGATCATGACCTGAGCTGAAGGCAGACGCTTAACTATCTGGGCCACCCAGGTGCCCCTAAACAGAAAATTTTTAAAGTAACAATCAAAATGTCAATCTGTATAGGCATTTCACATAAACTTAAGAATAGATGCATTCATTTTTCTACTGTAAATTATGATCTATGATCATTTTATGAAAATATAAAGTTTATGAAAAACATTTTTAAAATAAATTCAAGAAACCTTAAAGTACTTTTATAATATTAATCCCAAGCAATGTGATTTTATCAAGCCTGAGGTAGATGTTACTATCTATAATCATCCCTCAATTTTTAGATAAAAATGTAATATCACTGTAATATATTATCCTTTTCTGTGTACCTAAATGAGTTTTAATTTTCCAAATTATATACCTTTGGATAACACAAAAGGTTTTGTATTTGTAAGGAATTTTTTGCAATGATAAAAATTAAATCAACACTAAACATTAAAGAACATCTGAATTTCAACAATATATAAAAATAAAACAAATACAAATTCAATAAAAAACAGAAAGAAATATCCCTCCAACTCTAATTGTTAATATATGATTAATAGAATTATAGTTGGTTTGTTCTCTTTTCCAAAGTTAATCTGCTGTCATCTTACTGTTTTGTGAGTAGCAGTAAGAATGACAATAATAATAATTCAAGTAATTCGCAACAATTTGTAAGGAGAGATAAAATAGGTAGAAGCCTCAGTAAGACAGCTGAAAAGAATCTCAAATTAATTTACCTCAAAACAAGGACGATAAAACTTGATGCCATGTGGTCTGAGAATATTTTTAACCAATGCAACAACATACAAAGTAGAAGTAGGTGGTATGTTTATTAGAAAGATAACTCCTTATTTTAACTGTTTCAGAAGTTCCAACCAATACAACAAAGCTGGAAACTCTTCACTTTTTGAAAAAAGACAAAGTGATCACTAGTTTTAAATATTTTGGTGTTCTATCCAGATAGCATATGAAAATGAACTGGAAAATTATTAGAACTCACAAAATAAATTATTTAATACAAATACTTGAATTCCAATAGCTTTCATATAGTCTTAGGAAATAATTTAAAAACAAGATAGAAAAAGATCCCACTAACAGAATCATATATAAAACTAACAAGAAATTCACAGAATTTATATAAAGAAATCCACGAGACTTTATTGGGAGAGGTAGATAAGACTTAAACAAATGGATACACATAACCATGTTCTTGAATGAAAAATACATTACAAAGATTTCAAATCTCCCTAAATTAATGTAGAAACTCAGAACTTCACCAAATGATTTTGAAGCTTAGCTGAGAGATCAAATGACCCAGAAGAAAACAGCCAAGACTAATTTGAACACAAAAATAATCAAGGGAAGTGTAAATTATCAGATACTAAAGCATATTAACAAATTCTAATAAAATTAAAAGCAAATTAGTGAACTATCCCAAAAGGTTCTCAATTACCTATTACTGGAAGTATTCGACTAAGAGATGTAATGGAAACAGTATAATAAAGAGAATCTTCTTATTGGGCCAAAGCTGTTCTGTGTCATTTTCAGTTTCCTTCAATGTTATATTCCATGCCTCCATACATGAACAATGATACATCAGATACTTCTGAAATACACAGTACTTTGTAGATAGAATTTCATAGTTTACCAGACAGTATTATAGTCATAGTAAGTATGTAACTGCTGAGCTTGCCTGCCTATAACTTGGGTGCCCCAACATAGCATAAAATGCAACCTACACATTTTCAGAGGGTACCCACCTAATAAGAGCAGGAGGTTCAGAAGCCTAGTGTGTCCCCTTCATGGCTCCCATCATTCTATATTATAGCCCAGGGGTTCCTTATTGCATATAAATGTATTGGTAAGAGGGTTGGAGTCAAGCCCCCCAAGTTTAATCCAGTTCCTTCATGACTGAATGTTGTGTTAGGAAGGAGCTGAAGCAAACCCTGTCTGAAGCATGGAATCAGCATAGTCTTCAGCTCATGGGGCAATTGCAGGTGCTAAGATGTTGGCCATCCTCACAGTGAAGCATCTTTAAGGGTACTGCCCAAGCCCCTGCTGTTACAGTTTGTTCAGTTTTGTCCTCTAATTGGTATGGGCCAGCAGCAATAGCAACTGCAATGAAAAACATAAGCTCTGTGGAGGTGAGATCCTGCCATACCATAAAGCTGTTCCTGAAGACTGAGCCAAGCACAAAATGGCAAAATTGTGTCCCCTGCTCTGGAGTCAGTGTTGGTGCTGATGCAGAGCTCACCGGCGCATACCCAGTGTCATCTCAGAAACTGAGCCCTCTCACCTTACCAGACTAAAGCACAAGGTGCTTTACTACCAGTGTTAGCCTTTCAGTTTACTTCCCAGACATATCTGGGGGTCCAAGCCCATTCCCAAAGTCCTGGATCCAGACACCCTCTGACATCTTCCACCTCAGAGTTCCAAAGCCTCATTTTCCCTAGTTTCTCAGATGAGCAGTGCTTCATTCTAGGTCTAGAAACTCCTTTCTCCCAGAATAGTCAGTGCTTCTCCCTTTGTGTGGCTACAAAATGTCCTCCACCTACCCTCTTCAAGGAGACAGTGCTCCATGAAACCAGCAGGATTGTAAATTCCCAACTTCACTGTGACACAGAAGCACTTTTCTCACTGAAGAAAATAAAACTGATGCAAATTTCATCTCTGGAATGATTTCTGTTCTCATCTCCCACAAATCTCACCATACTATACCATTCCAGGTGACCCTGTCACAAATTCAAATTCCGGGACCCTGACCTCAATTTACTGAATCAATACCTTAAAGAAAGAGTCTAGGACTAGACATTTGTTAACAGTCTCTGTAGGATTTAGATATTAAAGTTTAAGAATCACCACTCTGGGCTTTAATTACTTTACCTTTACCTCTTTCCCATTTCATCAGCATAAAACAATACTACACAGTTTTCATTATACTTTCTATTTCTGTGGCTCAGCAAGAACATCTTATCCAAGTTGAAAGAAGAGGATGAATAGAAAGGCAAACAGAAATGACAGCAGTGGCGATGGATAGAACTATCGGAAAGAGAAACAGCAAATTGTAGAGATTCCTTTTCATAGAAAAAAAGAAAGTTAGCAACAAGTTGAAAGGAGAGAAAGATGTATCCAGAAACCATAGAAGCACACTAACATCTTCGGCTTCATTCCCTTCACTCTCACAAGCAAAGAAAAAAACTGCATCTCCTGCTCCTGCCTCCATGCACAGTCTTTTCGCTGACTCCTCTGCTTAGCAGGTTATGCCAAGTGCTGGTTCACATTCTGCTTCAACAGTGAACAAAACAGATAAGGTCACATCAATATGGAAGTCACTTATCTAATAGGGGACATCAGCACTAAAAAAGCAAATACACATAATTTTAAAAGGGCAATAACTTCTAAAAAGAAAGGAGGAGATATGATAAGAGGGAATAATAGGATGGTACAAGAGAAGGCCTCCATGAAGAAGTGACATTTAAACATCGCTGTTAGACTGGTGAACTATGCAGGAAATGGGGAGGCAGGGGCTCCAGTATTAGGGAAGAGTGACGCAGACAGAAAGTAAATCAAGTGCAAAGGCTTTGAGGTGGAAATAAGCCTAGTATCTTAGAGTCTGCATGGTGGACAGAATAGTTGAAGAAAATGCACAAGGGGAAAGAATGAAGAGAGAATTTGAATCAATACTCAGAGATCAAATCATGCATGGCCTTAAGGCCACTGTCAAGCTACTTGGTTTTATTTTTATGTACCACTGGAAATCATTAACAAGTTTGAAGCCAGAATAGTTCATCTTTTTTTCTTTTGTAGAGACCACTCCAATTGCTATGTGAAAAATGGATGGAGGTAGCCAAGGAAGGAAATAAGATGAGCATTATAGGCAGGGATGATGGTTGGTTTGTTTGTTGCTTTTTATAAGGGTATTTTCTTTTGTGAAACCTGGGAAGGGAGATAGTACCAATTACTACATGGAAGTTGAACATGCTTGAGAGACTGCACTCAGGGGTTCAGTCTTGAGCACATTATATGTAAGATACTTGCATAAAATATGAAAAATGCAGGCAGTGTAATATGAGCATCAGGAGCATGGAACTATGAACTGAGCTGGATAATAAGAATTTGAGTTATTTACCTAGAAATGGTACTGAAAACTATAAAAACACATAAGATGACCCAAGAAGAGTGCATAGTGAAAAGAAAGGAAGGAAGGAAGCAAGCAAGCGAGCTAAATATATATATATATATATAAGTAAGTAAGTAAGACTGAGATGGAGCATGGGGCCTTGGTAACTCCAACATCAGAAGTCTGTGAACAAATAGCCAAGTCTATTTAACTAGTCCCAGAGAACTTGTATCAGTGTGCAATGCCAACTGCATCAACCAGATGAGAAGATTGAGAGCCCCCACTGTAGGACAAACTCTAAACCCTTCAGTTACATGTCCCATGCTATCAACAGATATAATTACCTGCTCTATGTGCATCATAGTCCAATAAATGTGGCTCAAGAAGTTACTAGTTACTATCATGTATCAGACATTATACTAGGCCACTTGCACACATTAGGAGAAGTCAGGGCTCTGGAAAATAATAACTAAGCACAGAGCCCAAAGTTTAAAAAACATCTATAATCTTGGTGCCAGGCAGCAGCACACCAACCTTGAGAAACAAAGACAACAAGGGATGCCAGACTCCAAATCTCTCTCCATTCAATGCGTAGAAGACAGAGTCCTCCCGTATCCTCAACTAAAAAAGATCTCAGGGTTCTCTGGAAGCCTTAAGAAGAAAATGCTAGACTTTGGCTGATAGGACAGAAGGGTACTCAAATGAGATATTATAATAGATGTAGTCAGATCAGTAGAGTGAGTCATAGGAGTTAAATAGATATAACAAGTGTTAAATAAGCTTATTCAGTAGCGTACAACCGAAAAATAGTCTTTTTTCCCTCCTTACTGTGGTCTTTCAATCTGTTCTTCACACTTCCATCCCTGTTGGTAGATTACAGTGGAGACAAGCTTCTATTTTACAAACAGCCTCCTAATAACCAGGACTAACATGCAGGAGGTAAGAGAGAACCATTTAAAACCGCCTGTCAGAATATAAGGCCACCGCATCAGAGGGAACTTATATGAGATATAATGAAACAGGAAGTCAGGATCATGCCTTTGAAGGTAACAAACCCCTTCAAATAAATCTTTTATTCTGATCAATCTACCCTGCAGATTTTCTTTTTATATGTGGCCCTTGTGTCTTTGTGGCTTTGGTCACTACTTAGCAAGTCATTCTCTTTAGAATATTTGCGATCTTGTCACCTATTATCTTTAGCATTAAGGATCCATCCAAGACTCTTGAACAACAAGATTGTAACCCATTAAACAAATCCTTTGTCATAAATGACATCATCCCCATTTTCCAAATGAGAAAATGGAAGCTCAGAGAGACTAACTGACTTGTCCAAGATGCAAAGAGGCAGAATGAGACTTGTTCCAAGTCCTGTCCAACCCCTAACTTTAATTATACTACAATGATACATGTTTGAGAAATCAAGCCAGATGTAAGCTGGAATCTACCCACCATATTAGTTAATCTGTACATAACAAATTAGTGATTTTTTTCAACCTGGGCATGGACTAAAACTACTTTTTAAAACTATGGATGCCAAAATCCCAATCCCAACACTCTGATTCAAAAGTCTGTGAGAGAGTTTATTAATCTGTATCTATATTCATTTTTAAAATGAAAGCCCCTGGGTTAAACTCTCACCTTTTATTTAAAATGTTATTTGAAGTTGTCTTAGAGCCTACTGGAACTCCTAGTGAATAAACCTGTTAAGAAATCTGCAAATCTAGGAATGGAAGCAAATAAAGGATATTTGTTTCAAGTAAAGTGAAGAAGCAAATTATACTGTTGAAGTACATGTCACTCAGGCACACAAAGAATAAGGAGAGTTCCTTCTATGAGCAAATTACAAAGCCAGCACAGAGGCAACTAAAGCAGTGATTATCAACTAACTTGACATCTGCCTGAATTCTGTCTGAATCTGATCAAAGTATAGCACAGGTAAATTCCTAATTTACCTTGCTCATAACTTCATCTCTTCAAAAACATTGGAACAACCAGGATTTTTTTAATTAAAATGGCATCTGTTAACATACCCTAATGCTGCCTCTGCTAATTCTTCACTAAAGTACTTATAAACACAGAGGAAAAGATGAAAACCTACCACCATCTAAAAGTTAGAACTCACAGACAACTTAAACATCTGGAAAGAATCTCCACAAAGCACAGGAAAGATTAATCAGCTTGCCCTTAAATGGAAGAATGAGTATGTTTTTTTCTCAAATTCACCTCCAAGTATAAATCTGAGAAGTGGATTCAGTCATGATTCAAATGAACAAAGACTAAAAAAGACAATCCAACTTCTTGTCTATTGAAAAGTACAGCCTAGATAAATAACACCTCTTCCAAAATGTTAAGAAGTAGAAAACAGTCAACATGAAACCTATAAAATATTATTTAACAAACTTACTTACTATTCAGAGATTCACTGGTATTCAGAGATTCACTGGTATTCAGAGAAAAAATCATAAATTCTTACAAGCTTTGATATCTACTTTTATTACTGCTCCATTCTAAAAAGCTTTTTAATCTAGGAGTTACTTGAGAATATATATGTTTTTTAGTTTTTAAACACATGTACTGTTTTATGCCATTTTCCTTTCATTGCTAATTTCTAATCAGATTGTTTTAGGATAACAGATGATGATCTGTATGATACATATTTTTTGAAATCTACTGAGACTACTTGTGAGCCAACAATTGTTAAATGTATACTTGAAAAGAATGTGTTTTATCTCATGTTAAAATTTTTGTGATTTTATCTTAGATCAATATTACTGCACTACAACCAATCCAGAGGTAAAGCAGTAAAATTACAAAATTTCTCATTACTAATAATGAGCAGGAAAGTCAAATCATGAACCAAATAAACTTGGTCTTCCAGACAATGGTTGAGCCCATTTTGGTGATTATAGGCTACATAAGAAAATCAGTGTTTCTAATTTTCTAAATCTAATGGATGCTCCTAATAACTAAAACATTCTTCTACAATACAATCAGATGAGATTCTAAAGGCTTGTATATTATCTTTAATAATAAATGCTAACATTTTATATCTAGAAAAAAACCCCAAGTTTTTAAGTAATTATAGGTTACACTTAGCCAGTAGCAAGTGTCCTCTCAGCCAGTTCAGACTCTGAAGTTGACCACTTCTGGATGGAAAACCGAATGATGAATTATTAAATAATAATATTAGACACACAATGATGTCTGCTTCTTGACAGCATGAAGAAACAGCTCAAGGTTTGATATATTTGTAGTGACTTCCATTCCTCACCAGAGAAGAGGTGTTTCTGCACTAATCATTGCCAGCTGCCATTACCATGCTGGAATAAGTTCATCTGGAAATAAGATACATACTCACACTTTTACCTGAACAGAAGATTGTTGAACTGTGTCCCCCTCAAAATTCATATGCTGAAATCCTAACTCCTTCACAATGTTACAAACTTTCTTTAACAGGATCATTACAGATGTAATAAGTTAAGATGAGGTCATAATGGAGTAGTGTGGGCCCAATTCCACATCACTAAAGATCTTAAAAAAGAAAGAAAGAAAGAAGACTATCTGAAAAGATAGAGGTGTGGGAAGGATGCCATGGGAAGATGGAGAACTGGAATGATGCATCTACAAGTCAAGAACACCAAAGATTGTCAGAAAACCACCAGAAGGTAAGAACAGGAAAGAAAGGATTCCACTACAGATTACAGAGAGAAGATAGTCTACCAATACCTTAGTAGTTGGGAATTCCAGACCCTATAACAAGACAATAAATTTCTGTTGTTCTAAGCTACCTAGATTGTGGTATTTTGTTGCATCAGTTCTGGGAAAGTAATACACAAATGTCTGCAGATATTTCTTAGTGACTCTGATGAAGAGTTTGTAGTATCATCACAATGTAGGAAATTCAAAGTAATATTTGTTTTAATTAAAGCAGGATAAAAATCTAACTGGAAACAAGAATGAATATCTAGGTCTTTCACTGAGTGAAAAATCTAGAAATTATTTGCATTCATTTTGCAATGCTCATTCCTAAAATGTCAATGTCTAGAATAATATTTCAGCATTTTTAAATTCCTAAATTAAATATACTAGAATAAAAATTTAGCAAACAATTAGCCTTTGTCTGATATGTGCCTGTCTTAAATGGTCTTCAAAATTTCTAATGCATTAAGCATGAGTTGTACTCTAATGCAATCTTAAACAAACTCATGAGACAATATATATGTATATGTAACCACATGAATCTTGAGGAAGGTTAACCCAACTTTTCCTTTGGATATCAAGTCTATGCATCCAGTAATGAGGTTGAGCAAGGGATAATTACTAGGGTGGAAGATTTCAGCAATCACTTTTTCAAAGGAAGAAATTAAAATTCAGAAATTGGAAATGACTATTACAACACACTGAACAGTAACATTCCTTTTTAGTAGTATATAAAAACATGTACATCATTAACCCATGCTATGATAACATTTCAATGAATTGAACTCATTTCTTTGGACTAACCTTTCAAGATTATGGACTGCCCATTATCAGTTTAATGGCTTTTTGAAATGTATAATTATATAGGCTTATAATATATATAATGACAGAGTTCAAATGTTATCAGTTTAGTCTTTTTTTGTTCTCCTGTTTACTGAATGGCAGAAAAGAAACTCTACTGTTTTCAAATAAAAAACTGCAAATGGCAATTTCACTCTTTACAGTAAATGAATTCATACAAGTTAAAACTCATTACACTACAAACACTAGTATGTAACATACTTCAGTGAAATTGGTTGTATTCTAAGATACCACCTCCCAGCACTTCCACCAGCCTATGCCCAATCCAGCCAGCCATCCAGCCAGCCTACAAAGTCAGCCTAGGTGCCATGTGTCTGGAAAAAAAGTGGCCTATACCTGATCCAGAAGTCCTACCAAAATGGTCATGGTTTAGAGTGCACCCAGCTGGCTGCACTGATTTAATCACCCTGCCAAAGCAGACCCAGGGTTGCACACCTATGACCCCCTACCTCAGCCAACCTTACCTGCTCCAGTTCTTACCATCCTGCCAAAGAGGCAATGGCATGGCTTACTCTAAGACCTCCTGGCCATTAGCTGCTCCAGCTCCAGCCATTCTGCCAAACCCACCAGGCACATGCAGTCTACACAGCAGATGCTCCTATACAGGGTCACTGCTTCAATACTAGAAGAGGGAGCTGTTCCACTTAACTTATAGAAATAAACACAAAATGTCAAACAAAATTAGGAGACAGTGAAATATGTTCCAAATAAAAGAGAAAGATGCTATGGAAAGATGGAGAACTGGAATGATGCATCTACAAGTCAAGGAACACCAAAGATTGTGCTACAGACTGCAGAGAGAAGATAGTCTACCAATACCTTATGACTTAGGAATTCCAGCCCCTACAAAAAGACAATAAATTGTTGTTGTTCTAAGACAGAACAACATAACCCTAGAAAAGAAAAGGAAAAAAAAAAAACCCTAATTAGAAAAGATAAGTAATTTACCTGATAAAGAGTTCAAAGTAAGTCATAAAAGATGCTCACTGAACTTGGGAACAAAACAGATGAACACAGTAAGAATTTCAGCAAGAGTTTAACAAATTAAAAAAAGAAGAAGACGGGGCGCCTGGGTGGCTCAGTGGGTTAAGCCTCTGCCTTCGGCTCAGGTCATGATCCCAGCGTCGGGTCTCTGCTCAGCGGGGAGCCTGCTTCCTCCTCTCTCTCTGCCTGCCTCTCTGCCTACTTGTGATCTCTCTGTCCAATAAATAAATAAAATCTTAAAAAAAAAAAAAAAAAGAATTGAAGGAGAAATAGTTTCCAAAAATGCAAAAACTAAAGGAGTTCACCACCACCAAACTGGTTTATAAGAAATGTTAAAGGGTCTTCTTTAACCATTTAAAAAAAAGGCCATAACTGAAAATAAGGAAATACGTGAAAAAGAAAATCTCACTGGTAATGTTGTGGAAGTTCTGAGGCAACCAAGAAACTCAAGTGGCACATGGAAAGCTGGGAGAACACAGTTTTATTAATGTCAGCAGGCTCAGTGGGATCACTCCCACAGTCTGAGCACCCAGTCTTTGTTGGGACAGATATTTGTGGGCAAACTAGGGATTTTTCGCAGTTTCTCACAGCTGATTGCCTTGGGGGTCACAGGGCAGTTCTTAAAGCTACATGGAAGTGACTTCGTGGAGAAGTGGCAAGTTATCCTCAGTGGTTCCTCATTTCAGTGAGATGGCCATTTTGGGCTTTTCCACCTCAGTAATGGCAAATGAATAGTAAAGGCAGTGGATCAGCCAATTAAAAAGCTAGAATGAAAATTAAAAGAAAAAAATGCTGAAATCAACTATAATTATAATACATAGTTAAGGATATCCAAAATAAAAAGATGTACAATATGACATGACAAATGTAAAATGTGGAGAAGAGTAAAAATGTAGTGCTTTTGGAACGCAGCCAAACTTAAGTGACTATCAGCTTAAAACAGGTTGATAAATGTGAATCCAATGGTAACCACAAACCAAACCTACAACAGATACACAAAAAAATAGGGAAAAGAGACCTAGAGTAGAAGAAAGGAAAGAGAAGAACTACAAAACAACCAGAAAATAATTAACAAAATGGCAGTATGTAACTATTAATAACTACTTTAAATGTAAATGGACTAAATGCTCCCATCAAGAGATACTAGGAGGCTGAACAGATAAAAAAACAAAAACTAAAACTAAAACTAAAAAAAAAACCAAGGCCTATCTACTTGCTACCTACAAAAGACTCACTTCAGATTTTTTTTTTTTAAGATTTTATTTACTTATTTAACACAGAAAGAGATCACAGGTAGGCAGAGATGCAGGCAGAGAGAGAGGGGGGAAGCAGGCTTCTTGCTGAGCAGAAAGCCGGATGCGGGCTCGATTTCAGGACCCTGAGATCATGATCTAAGCTGAAGGCAGAGGCTTAACCCACTGAGCCACCCAGGCACCCCTCACTTCAGATTTAAGGGCATACACAGACTGAAAGTGAAGGCATGAAAAAAATCATTCCATGCAAATAGAAACAAAAAGGGAACTGGAAAAACAATACTCCTAACAGACAGAACAGACTATAACAAAAGACAAAGGAGGGCATTACATAACAATGTAAAAATATCAACCAAACAAGAAGAGATAGCATTCATAAACATGTATGCACCCAACATAGGAGCACCTAAATAAAGCAAATACTAAGAGATATAAAGAAAGAAATTGACAATACAATGAGTAGGGAACTTTATACCCCACTTACAGCAATGGTTAGTTCATCCAAACAGAAAATCAATAAGGAAACACTGGCTTTAATTAACACATCAGACCAGATGGACTTAATATATATATACAAAACGTTTCATCCAAAAACTGAAGAATACACATTTTTTTTAAGTACACATGGAGCATCCTCTAGGATAGATTAGAAATTAGGCCACAAAACAAGTCTCGATAAGTTTAAGACTGAAATCACATCAAGCATCTTTTGCAACTACAAAGATATGAAACCAAAAGTCAATTATAAGAGGAATTTCAGAAAAAAACACAAACACAGGGGGACTAAACACCATTTTACCAAACAGTCAATGGGTCAATGAGGAAATCAAAGAGGAAATAAAAAATACCTTAAGACAAATGAAAATGAAAACACAACTTTCCAAAATCTGTGAAACACAGCAAAAGTAATCTAAGAAAGAAGTTCATAGCAATATAGGTCTGCTTTAAGCAGCAAGAAAAATCCCAAATAAAGACTCTAACTGTACACCTAAAGGAATGAGAAGAAGAAGAATAAACAAAAATCCAAAGTTGGAGGAAGTCTCTTCAACAAACGGTGCCGGAAAAACTGGATAGCTAAATGCAAAAGAATAAAATTGGACTGCTATCTTACACCATATACAAAAATAAATTCAAAATGGACTGAAGACATGAAGACCTGAAACCATAAAACTCTTAGAGAAAACATAAGCCGTAAGCTCTTTGACACCAGTCTTAGGAATATTTTTTAGAACTGAGTCCTAGGATCGAGTCCCACATCAGGCTCCTTGCTTGGCAAGGAGCCTGCTTCTCCCTCTGCCTCTGCCTGCCGCTCTGCCTGCCTGCGCTCGCGCTCTCTCTCTCTCTCTCTCTGACAAATAAATAAATAAAATCTTTAAAAAAAAAAAAAAAAAACTATTGCACAGCAAGGGAAACTATCAACAAAACAAAAGTTTAACCTACTCAATGGAAGAAGATATTTGCAAATCATACATTTGATAAGGGGTTAATACAAAAAATACATAAAGAACTTACACAACTTAATATCAAAAAAACGAAACAATCTGATTTTTTAAAAATGGGCAGAAAACTTGAATAGACATTTTTCTGAAGACCTACAGATGACCAAATGACACACGGAAAGGTGTTCAACATCACTAATCATCAGGAAAATGCAAATCAAAACCACAATGAAATACCACGGCACATCTGTCAGGTATAACTGACTATTACCAAAAAGTCAAAAAATAACAAGTGTTGGCAAGGATATGAAGGAAAGGGTACCTTCATACATTGTTGGTGGGAATATAAATTGGTGTAGTCTCTATGGAAAGGAATAAGGAGATTCCTCAAAAAATTAAAAATAGAACTACTATATGATCCAGCAATTCCACTATTAGGTATTTACCCAAAAAATACAAAAACACTAATTTGAAGGGATAGATGCACCCTTATGCTTATTGAAGCATTATTTACAATAGCCAAATTTTGGAAGTAGCCCGTTTCCCTTGATAGATAAAGAAGATGGGTTGTGTGTGTGCATGATCAAATATTACTCAGTCACAAAAAGGAATGAAATCTTGCCATCTGCAGTAATGTGGATGGATCTAGAGAGTATTATGCTGAGTGAAAGAAGTCAAATACTGTATGATTTCACCTGCATGTGGAACCTGAAAAACAAAACAATCAAAACAGAAACAGACTCATAGATACAGGAAACAAATTTGGTTATCAGAGGGGAAATGGGTTGGGGGACAGAGGTGGGCAGGCAAAATAGGTGAAAAGGATTAAGAAATACATACTTCTAGTCAAAAAATAATTAAGTCATAGGGATATAAAATACAGCATAAGGAACACAGTCAATGATGTAATAATAAATTTGTATGGTGACAGATTATAGTAACTAGACCTATTGTGAGGATCATTTTATAATGTATAAAAACATCAAATCACTATGGCAAGCACCTGAAACTAATAGGATATATGTCAATTATACTTCAATAAAAACATATTGCACAAAGTTATGAGGAAGAGGTCAAATTTACTTTTCTCATTAAAAATGAAGAGAAACAAAACACAAGACTGGAATCTTGGTATCTACATTATGATGGCTTTACTGTCACTCATATCAGGATTGAGATTATTGAAATATAATTTCAAGAATATTTCAATTAGGATATTCTTCAAATATTTTACATATTACTTTGAAGCTACATGTCATTACTAGTCATTGAAATTAAACATATATTAACATATATTAACAGGCTCATATGACTAGGAGCCTGTGATGATAAGCTTTATCCACATCTGTCATTAGGCTGTTTAAAGCCTACCAGGACTCAGCTCTAAGCCCTGGTTTGTCTTTATTCCTGGAATGTTTGCCTCTCTCTGAAAAATCCCCACTCACCTCTTTCAGGATTTAGTACAAACATCACCTCCATGTAAACTTTTCATGTTTATTTCTTATCAAAGAGCTCCCTGTTAAGGAATGAATAAAATAAACTGGAAATTATAGAAAGAGTGGAACATTACACAATTGTTCAAGTGAATAGCGTCAAGTATATCATGAATAAATTTCAAAACCCAATGTCAAAGCAAAACAAATTACTATGTAATTTTAAATACCCAAACAATAGTATCTACTTCATTCACATATACTTGCATTTATAAACAGTAAAAAATATGCATGGGGATGATACACATCAACTTCACAAATGTCATGACCCCTACAGAAAAAGGAAGGTGTATGAGAGCATGTATGAAGCTTTAGCTATGGCTGCAAGGTTTTTGTTAAGAGTGGAATGATGATGATAAAGATGAGGAGGAGAAGGAAAAGGAGGAAAAAAAAGACGGAAAGCAGAGGGAGAACAGAGGTGAGAGATGGGAGGTAGGAGAGGAAGAAAGAAGAAGGGAGGGAAAATGAGGAAGCAAGGGGGGGGCAAATTGTTAATATATGTTTAATTTCAATGGTGTATACATAAGTGTCTGTAATATTTTCTTTATTTTTTATTATGATTTGAATATTGTTCTTTAAAATTTTAATCATAATGTAAAAAATAACTATAATCCCTCTATTAAATTTCAGGAGAAAAAAATCTTTACTGACTTGATCATGTATAGTGGTAAATTTAATAGTTTCCATTAATTTTATCCAATATATATGACAATGGCATCATAAAAATTATCAAAACATGCACTGTATTTATTTCTTATGTGTTTGGCTTTCATAGCAATCTCTGTGTGATAGGAACCTGGGATATCTTTGGCTACATGATTCCAACATCTCAGTCTAATGAATAAGATAAAAGTAGAATGCAGCAGAATATGTAGATAAAAAGGGGAAGAGAAAATCTCAGGTAACAATAAATAGGTAGGTAGATAGTTAAGTGTGTGGATGGATGGATGGGTGAATGGATGGATGGATGGATGAACAGATGGATAATGGACAGAACAAATTTAAGGGAATAAGTCACATTCTGTTATAAAGATGCCTAGAAATCATTTTCACCTGAGACATATATATAGACTGTCATCATTTGTTAAATTACTCAATGTATAAAGCCTATATATCATAAAATCATTTTATCAAGAAAAATATGAATTCTCTGTAGTATTGACAAATCATTCATTCATTCTTTCATTTAGTCACGACCATTGCCTACTAAAAACTTAATTATTGATTAGTTTGAACACAGTTTCCAAATGCTAAAGTTGATTTTATTCAAGTGATTTAATGAAGATTTATTCTACGCGATGGAGATGTTATTTTGGGAAAAATATTTCTATATTGTTTTACTGAAAAAGTTTATTTACTCTCCTCAGGTGTTAATGTACTGAATGAGGATACTCTTCCTAAACATTTTTATATGCTCCATTAACAAGGTCTCTAAATGACAATAATAATTTCCATCAAAATAAACTTAAATGGACAGACTAAGCTTTTATTTGGGAACTATCCATCAGTCAACCACTATATGCTAGTCACTGTTAGAAACTCAAATAAAAAAATGAAGCCAATCCTTTCCCTAGAGAACTTTACTGTCATTTTTACCAAATCTATATTAATGGAATTTCCTTTTTTCCCTTCATACTAGAAGTCAATAGATTAAATAGATAATTAAATTGTTCACAAAATAACTACATCAACACAATATCTTTGCCCTCAAAAGAGTGTCTATACCACATTAGTTCTCAACTTTGGCTGTACGCTGTAATCATTTGTGGGACACTGAACAACATATATAAAAAGCCTGGATCCCACCCTCAGAGTTTCTGATTTAATTGTTCTTAGGTGCAACATGGGCACTAGGGTAAGGAAGAAGTTCCCACATGCCAAGGCTGCCTAGTGGCAAGCCCTCCTGCCTGAGGGCATAGCCTTCCATAATCATGGGGCTAAATGCAAAGAATGTTAAAAAAAATTTTAAATGAGGATATTCACTAGATATAATGTATTTAGCTATGTTTCACCCTTTCTTTTCCACATCAACACTAAAATAAGAGCTGTTCTTTTCATTTTAATCCTCAGATACAATAACAATTCCAGAATTATAAACTTTCAACACATCTGTCCTTTCATTATCTCATCTAATCATTCCAACATCCTAAAAACCTAGAAACTTCAAACCTCTCCCTCTTCTACAAAGAATCTAGCATTTCTCCTTTCCTCAAGAGAGCTACGTAGTTAATTATAAAAACTGCTTTCTTCCTTTAGCATTTTCATATGCCAAAATGTGAAGAAGTAAGATGATGCATGTTTCAAACTGCCCCTAGCTATAAAGGAGAGAAAAAAAAGTGAAATAGGCCTTGTAGGGGATTAAAAGGCTTGAAAAATTCACACAATAAGCCACAGTTCTTTGATTTCCACTTTCCTCTATAGGAATGAATATTAGGTACGATAATAAGTATGTCAAGGTCATGTTTACCTAATTCTAATGAAGCAAAGCATAAATTTCAAATTGTTAACCGATTGCAGGGAATGAGTGGATCTTTTTTTCTCCAGAAGGCAAGTAATTAAAATGGAAAAACGTGTTTAGTGTTAAAAAGAAACTAGAATGTTACTATATTAGATAAGGGAGCAGTCCATGACCACATAATGTCATTAAAGTGATCGGAAATTATGTGGTCCCGTAAATTGCTTTATTTCCCTCAGCAGAATATTAATTTCAGGTGAGTAATTTAAATTGCATTAACAGCGGACTCCTTAAGATGACACTTCATTTAGTCTTGAAAGTTGCTGCTGTTTAAGATATCCCCCCAGCCTGCCATTTCACACTGGTGCTAACTTGTGCCAGATTGTATATTGTTTTTCCAAAATACCATGGGGGTGTCAAATGCTTTATTGCAAACCTGCTGCTTTATGGGAATATGCAATGTAAATAAACCAGAGAGACACTTCTGTAAATTGCCCTATTTTAGATGGAAAATGTTTCAATTAGATGTATGAAATCAACTGACAGTTTTATGAGCCAAATCATTTTGGAAATATCCTTCACATACACTGGATATCATCGTATTTTCAGAGACCATATGGTATAAAGTAGATCCACAAGCTCTTCAAGGACAGGCAAACTTAAACTCATCATGAATCTTGATTCCAGTACCTGTGTCCCTTTCGCTATCAAATATCCAGGTAAGACAATTTTCAAAGTTGCTACTTTGGTGAAAAGTATCAAAAAAAAGTTTAATTATATGCCATGACTATTTTCTTATAAAAACAAGGTAAATGCATATACCCTCTACACTTCTATGGACCACAAATCTAGTAATACAAATAGAGACAGACCATGAGAACCTGGGCTCAATAGATAACAAGGGCTACAGGGTAAAGGATGAGTTTGTATAACTGCTGCTTTGTGAGGACCCTTGAACATCAATTTATAACATGAATAATCTTTTGTGTGAAAACAAAATTTTCATGAATGGCTGAATGACATTATTAAAAGGTTCAAAATACTTTAACCTAGTAGCAAATATATTATACAATTGAAATTTACCTTTGACCTCCCAAACCCTTCTTGAGAAAAGGAAAAGTTATAAATCGGATACCAAGTCATTGGTTCAATCCCTCCTCTCTAACAGATAACTCTTCTTCTTCCACGTATTTTACAGCACAAGGTCTTTGCTTTCTCAATCAAAAATCCTGTAACTTGCTTTCCTTTTCCCCTATAAATTTCCTGTTCTATTCAGCAACACCTCTCTCTTAACACTTGTGCCTGAACTCCTGGATTTGCTATTTGGCTGCTGCTTTCCTTGCCTAACCGCTCTCTTCTTCTAAGCTATACCCATGCTGTTCAACTCAGTTGCCATGCTACTTCACTGTCCCTGACTGTTGGATGCCTCCTGAACTATCAACTTCACATATTCCAAGGCCATCTTCCAAGTAAGGAATTTCAGGTTGTGGATTCACCCCAGCCAACCACTGATTTGGCTGAACATGTCTCTCTCATTCTCATTTTCTGCAGGATGGAAGAGATTCTGTCTCTAAAAACTCTAGCTTTTGGAAAGAAGAAAAATGCAGCCTTTCCAGAAGACCACCCGCAGGAGTAGCCCTTCTAAACTTACTTTACCATGCTTCATGTTTACTTCCCTGAGAATTATCCCTTCCACCATTATGAAACCACCGAGCTACATGAGGTAGCAAAGCTGCCTGCCACCCAAAGGGTCAATGCACATTCTCTAACACACTCAAGAGGAGAGATTTGAAAACTCTCAAATAAATGATGACAAAGAAAGATTTCAGTTATATATCAGGAAACCAATATCCAAGCAAATTACATACAGCTATCTGAAACTCCTTAAATTATGGATAATCCAAAGCTAGTTTCTGTTAAAAATACAAGAAAAAAATAATCTAGAAAAAAAAGAACACATTCTTTTTCTTATGAAGGGGATGAGAATATGCCCTCCACATATGGCACTTTGGCATGATTATTTTGAGCTGAAGTCAATTAAGAAAGAATATATACAAGAACTCTCTGCCTCCCCCTTTCTGCCTAAAAACAGGGTATAAACTTCCCTTTGTAAAGATGTCCCCCACCTTTCCCTTACAAGAAGGAAGACATGACTCATTGTGGTGACAGCACTGACTTAAACCTGGATAAACAAACCTTACTCAAATAACCCTTACCTTTCATTAGTTTCCTCCATATGCCTTCCCATAATTTACTATGCCTAGAATCTCAAATCCCTTTTCCTTTGTCTTATCACTTTTCCACAATTCATCACCCTGTATATTAAAATGGTATATAAGTCCTGGGCCTAATCATGTTTCTAGAGTTTTTACTTCTTTTCTGTGACACTCCTGTATGCATGCATAACAACCTTTTTTTTTTTTCACATGAAATTTTCATTTGTTGTTTAATCCACAAGCCTCATTCACTGAACTTTAGAGGGTATGAGAAAAGCTTCTTCCCTTTCCTACACTTACAGTAATCATAATTACAATCATATTTTTTAATCCTTCATCAAAAACTAGCAAAATGCTCCAGAAACCTGGCATTTTTTCTTTTATAGTAATGAAATGATGCAAGAAAATGGAAGGAAAACATGAATAATTTTAAAACTGCACTTGCTACGACATCTTTACTGTACTT
Source organism: Mustela lutreola (assembly GCF_030435805.1). Classification (NCBI taxonomy): domain Eukaryota; kingdom Metazoa; phylum Chordata; class Mammalia; order Carnivora; family Mustelidae; genus Mustela; species Mustela lutreola. The sequence continues at coordinate 104,562,602 of NC_081295.1, read as the reverse complement.
TCTACCATGTGTATATTGCATTTATGATGCTTCTTTTAAAAAAAATGTAAAGATGAGGACTACTCTAAATGAAAACGTCTTTAGTCCCAACCCTTGATAAATATCATCTGGGTCATAGGTCACTATTATCTTGACACAGTGTGTAGTAAACAGCAGCAGGACCCTAATGACTGAAGTTCTACTCACAGGGGCTGAGGAGCTGACAGCAGTAACACCACTTAGTCTCTGAGGAACTAAAGGCAATTTAAAGGCTTATTTAATTTAGGCTATGTTGAAATGACATTATAAAGTTGTAGGGAAACAGACTGTCACCTTATCACGACAAATATGGAAAACAAGGCTCCAAAAGAACAGAGGACTCAGGTGCCAGAAGAGAAGAAGCTACTGCTTTAATATGCACCCCAAGCTGACAGAGTAAACTGTCAAGTAAACCTTCATTTCAACATGAATCTCCCTTGCCCTTTATATATAATGCTTTTAGCCCGAGGTGATACCTAAAGTGATATGTGCTCACCCCTTCAAAAATGGTCAGTCTATAACCCAGCTTTCAGAAAATTACTTTCCCAACAGAATACAGCTTCTTTTCCCAGGACATCTTCTTAGAAATCATTAGGTTTAGACACAAAAATATGTGTGCTCCTTAGGGATCCTACTTGATAGAGCAGAAATGTTTAATTTGGGGGATAAAGTAAATATAACATAAAATTTACCATTTCTTATTTTTGAGTGTTGAGTGGCATTATATACATTCACACTGTTGTGCAACCATCACCACTACCCAAATCCAGAAATTTTTCATCTTCTCCAAATGAAATGCTGTACCCATCAAACAATAATTCCCCATCCCCCCCCTCCCAACAGTCCCTGGTAACCATTATTCTACTTATTTTCTCTACGAAATTGACTATTCTAGCTCATACAAATTGATTCATAAATATTTGTTTATGTATCACTAATGTCCTCAAGTTTCCTCCATTTTGCAGCACATAAAAGAATTTAATTTCCTGTTAAGGGTAATAATATGTATATATGCCACATTATGTTTATCCATTCATCCGTTAACTAATCAATCCCAGGATCCAGAGATCAAGACCTGAGATGAAGGCAGACACTTACTTAACCAATTGAGCCATTCAGGTGCCCCAACATACCAGTCTTTAAATAGACATATGCTTTCATGTTTCTTAGGTAAAAATATAGAGGTGGAAGGGTGGGCCATAGTAAGCATATGTTAAATTTTTAAAAAAAATGGTTCAACTATTTCTCAAAGTGGGATACATTACTACCACTTTACATTACACCAGTGATGTACAAGAGTCTCAGTTCTTCCACAGTATTGCCAGCACTTAGTACAGTCTTAAATTTTAGCCATTCTAGTGTATTATACTATTTCATTGTGGTTTAATTTGCATTTCTCTGGGACTAATAATGCTGAATGAGTGTCTTTTCATGTACTCATTTTCCATCTGCAAATCTTCTTCAGGGAAGTATCTGTTGAAATCTTTTGTGCATTGTTTGGATAGGTTATTTCTCTTCTTATCATTAATTTGTAAGAATAATGGATGGTTTTTATGGCCATATGACATATATCATATAATGGACATATGTCATATACTGTCAGACTAGTTTTATAAATACTTTCTACCAGTCTGTAGCTCAAATTTTCATTTTAACATTGTCTTTTAAAGAGCAAATGTCTGGGGGGAGGAGTCAAGATGGCGGAGAAGTAGCAAGCTGAGACTGCTTCAGCTAGCCGGAGATCAGCTAGATAGCTTATCTAAAGATTGCAAACACCTGAAAATCCATCGGCAGATCGAAGAGAAGAAGAACAGCAATTCTGGAAACAGAAAAACAACCACTTTCTGAAAGGTAGGACCGGCAGAGAAGTGAATCCAAAGCGATGGGAAGATAGACCCCGGGGGGAGGGGCCGGCTCCCGGCAAGCAGCGGAGCAACCGTGCACAAAATCAGGACTTTTAAAAGTCTGTTCCGCTGAGGGACATTGCTCCAGAGGCTAAACCGGGGCGAAGCCCACGCGGGGTCAGCGTGGCCTCAGATCCCGCAGGGTCACACAAGGATCGGGGGTGTCTGAGTGTCGCAGAGCTTGCGGGTATTGGAACGGGAAAGCCGGCTACAGAGACAGAGCTGATAGTAAGCTCACAGCTCGGTCGAAGGCTCGGTGAGCTCGGAGCGCGGCCGGAGGTCAGGCAGACGGGAGTAACTGGGCGCTGTTCTCTGAGGGCGCACTGAGGAGTGGGGCCCTGGGCTCTCAGCTCCTCCGGGCCGGAGACCAGGAGGCCGCCATTTGTATTCCCGTCCTCCGGAACTCTACGGAAAGCGCTCAGGTAACAAAAGCTCCTGAAAGCAAACCCGAGCGGATTACTCACCCCGGCCCCGGGTAAGGGCGGTGTAATTCCGCCTGGGGCAAAGACACTTGAGAATCACTACACCAGGCCCCTCCCCCAGAAGATCAACAAGAAATCCAGCCGAGACCGAGTTCACCTATCAAGGAGTGCGGTTTCAATACCAAGGAGAGCAGCAGAATTCCAGAGGACGAGAAAGCCAAACACGGAACTCATGGCTTTTTTCCTGTGATTTTTTTTAGTCTTGCAGTTAATTTAATTTTTTCTTTTTCATTTTTTTTATTTCTCGCCTTCGGGTAAAATTTTTTTTTAACTGTTACCTTTTTCTTTTTTAACGATTTTTTACTAGTTTATCTAATATATATATTTTTTCTTTTTTACATTTTTCTTAGGTGTTTTCTTTTTTAAAAAATTCTTTTCTTTTCTTTTCTTTTTTTTTTTTTCTTTTCTTTTTGATTTTTTTTCGTTCTTCCTTTTTGAACCTCTTTTTATCCCCTTTCTCCCCACTCACGATTTTGGATCTCTTCTAATTTGGTTAAAGCATATTTTCCTGGGGTTGTTGCCACCCTTTTAATATTTTACTTGCCCCTTCATTTACTCTTATCTGGACAAAATGACAAGACATAAAAATTCAACACAAAAAAAAGAACAAGAGGCAGTACCGAAGGCTAGGGACCTAATCAATACAGACATCGGTAATATGTCAGATCTAGAGTTCAGAATGACAATTCTCAAGGTTCTAGCCGGGCTCGAAAAAGGCATGGAAGATATTAGAGAAACCCTCTCGAGAGATATAAAAGCCCTTTCTGGAGAAATAAAAGAACTAAAATCTAACCAAGGGGAAATCAAAAAAGCTATTAATGAGGTGCAATCAAAAATGGAGGCTCTAACTGCTAGGATAAATGAGGCAGAAGAAAGAATTAGTGATATAGAAGACCAAATGACAGAGAATAAAGAAGCTGAGCAAAAGAGGGACAAACAGCTACTGGACCACGAGGGGAGAATTCGAGAGATAAGTGACACCATAAGACGAAACAACATTAGAATAATTGGGATTCCAGAAGAAGAAGAAAGTGAGAGGGGAACAGAAGGTATACTGGAGAGAATTATTGGGGAGAATTTCCCCAATATGGCAAAGAGAACGAGCATCAAAATTCAGGAGGTTCAGAGAACGCCCCTCAAAATCAATAAGAATAGGCCCACACCCCGTCACCTAATAGTAAAATTTACAAGTCTCAATGACAAAGAGAAAATCCTGAAAGCAGCCCGGGAAAAGAAGTCTGTAACATATAATGGTAAAAATATTAGATTGGCAGCTGACTTATCCACAGAGACCTGGCAGGCCAGAAAGAGCTGGCATGATATTTTCAGAGCACTAAACGAGAAAAACATGCAGCCAAGAATACTATATCCAGCTAGGCTATCATTGAAAATAGAAGGAGAGATTAAAAGCTTCCAGGACAAACAACAACTGAAAGAATTTGCAAACACCAAACCAGCTCTACAGGAAATATTGAAAGGGGTCCTCTAAGCAAAGAGAGAGCCTACAAGTGGTAGATCAGAAAGGAACAGAGACCATATACAGTAACAGTCACCTTATAGGCAATACAATGGCTCTAAATTCATATCTCTCAATACTTACCCTGAATGTGAATGGGCTAAATGCTCCTGTCAAAAGACACAGGGTATCAGAATGGATAAAAAAACAAAACCCATCTATATGTTGCCTCCAAGAAACACATTTTAAGCCCGAAGACACCTCCAGATTTAAAGTGAGGGGGTGGAAAAGAATTTACCATGCTAATGGACATCAGAAGAAAGCAGGAGTGGCAATCCTTATATCAGATCAATTAGATTTTAAGCCAAAGACTATAATAAGAGATGAGGAAGGACACTATATCATGCTCAAAGGGTCTGTCCAACAAGAAGATTTAACAATTTTAAATATCTATGCCCCCAACATGGGAGCAGCCAACTATATAAACCAATTAATAACAAAATCAAAGAAACACATCAACAATAATACAATTTTAGTAGGGGACTTTAACACTCCCCTCACTGAAATGGACAGGTCATCCAAGCAAAAGATCAGCAAGGAAATAAAGGCCTTAAACGACACACTGGACCAGATGGACATCACAGATATATTCAGAACATTTCATCCCAAAGCAACAGAATACACATTCTTCTCTAGTGCACATGGAACATTCTCCAGAATAGATCACATCCTCGGTCCTAAATCAGGACTCAACTGGTATCAAAAGACTGGGATCATTCCTTGCATATTTTCAGACCACAATGCTCTAAAGCTAGAACTCAACCACAAAAGGAAGTTTGGAAAGAACCCAAATACATGGAGACTAAACAGCATCCTTCTAAAGAATGAATGGGTCAACCGGGAAATTAAAGAAGAATTGGAAAAAATCATGGAAACAAATGATAATGAAAATACAACGGTTCAAAATCTGTGGGACACAACAAAGGCAGTCCTGAGAGGAAAATATATAGTGGTACAAGCCTTTCTCAAGAAACAAGAAAGGTCTCAGGTACACAACCTAACCCTACACCTAAAGGAGCTGGAGAAAGAACAAGAAAGAAACCCTAAGCCCAGCAGGAGAAGAGAAATCATAAAGATCAGAGCAGAAATCAATGAAATAGAAACCAAAAAAACAATAGAACAAATCAACAAAACTAGGAGCTGGTTCTTTGAAAGAATTAATAAAATTGATAAACCCCTGGCCCGACTTATCAAAAAGAAAAGAGAAAGGACCCAAATAAATAAAATCATGAATGAAAGAGGAGAGATCACAACTAACACCAAAGAAATACAAACTATTATAAGAACATACTATGAGCAACTCTACGGCAATAAATTTGACAATCTGGAAGAAATGGATGCATTCCTAGAAACATATAAACTACCACAACTGAACCAGGAAGAAATAGAAAGCCTGAACAGACCCATAACCAGTAAGGAGATTGAAACAGTCATTAAAAATCTCCAAACAAACAAAAGCCCAGGGCCAGACGGCTTCTCGGGGGAATTCTACCAAACACTTAAAGAAGAACTAATTCCTATTCTCCTGAAACTGTTCCAAAAAATAGAAATGGAAGGAAAACTACCAAACTCATTTTATGAGGCCAGCATCACCTTGATCCCAAAACCAGACAAGGATCCCACCAAAAAAGAGAGCTATAGACCAATATCCTTGATGAACACAGATGCGAAAATACTCAACAAAATACTAGCCAATAGGATTCAACAGTACATTAAAAAGATTATTCACCACGACCACGTGGGATTTATTCCAGGGCTGCAAGGTTGGTTCAACATCCGCAAATCAGTCAATGTGATACAACACATCAATAAAAGAAAGAACAAGAACCATATGATACTCTCAATAGATGCTGAAAAAGCATTTGACAAAGTACAGCATCCCTTCCTGATCAAAACTCTTCAAAGTGTAGGGATAGAGGGCACATACCTCAATATCATCAAAGCCATCTATGAAAAACCCACCGCAAATATCATTCTCAATGGAGAAAAACTGAAAGCTTTTCCGCTAAGGTCAGGAACACGGCAGGGATGTCCATTATCACCACTGCTATTCAATATAGTACTAGAGGTCCTAGCCTCAGCAATCAGACAACAAAAGGAAATTAAAGGCACCCAAATCGGCAAAGAAGAAGTCAAATTATCACTCTTCGCAGATGATATGATACTATATGTGGAAAACCCAAAAGACTCCACTCCAAAACTGCTAGAACTTATACAGGAATTCAGTAAAGTGTCAGGATATAAAATCAATGCACAGAAATCAGTTGCATTTCTCTACACCAACAGCAAGACAGAAGAAAGAGATATTAAGGAGTCAATCCCATTTACAATTGCATCCAAAACCATAAGATACCTAGGAATAAACCTAACCAAAGAGACACAGAAACTATACTCAGAAAACTATAAAGTACTCATGAAAGAAATTGAGGAAGACACAAAGAAATGGAAAAATGTTCCATGCTCCTGGATTGGAAGAATAAATACTGTGAAAATGTCTATGCTATCGCTTCTCGGCCTTTTGGCTAAGATCAAGTGAAAATGTCTATGCTACCTAAAGCAATCTACACATTTAATGCAATTCCTATCAAAGTACCATCCATCTTTTTCAAAGAAATGGAACAAATAATTCTAAAATTTATATGGAACCAGAAAAGACCTCAAATAGCCAAAGGGATATTGAAAAAGAAAGCCAACGTTGGTGGCATCACAATTCCGGACTTCAAGCTCTATTACAAAGCTGTCATCATCAAGACAGCATGGTACTGGCACAAAAACAGACACATAGATCAATGGAACAGAATAGAGAGCCCAGAAATAGACCCTCAAATCTATGGTCAACTCATCTTCGACAAAGCAGGAAAGAATGTACAATGGATAAAAGACAGCCTTTTCAATAAATGGTGCTGGGAAAATTGGACAGCCACATGCAGAAAAATGAAATTGGACCATTTCCTTACACCACACACAAAAATAGACTCAAAATGGATGAAGGACCTCAATGTACGAAAGGAATCCATCAAAATCCTTGAGGAGAACACGGGCAGCAACCTCTTCGACCTCTGCCGCAGCAACATCTTCCTAGGAACAACGCAAAAGGCAAGGGAAGCAAGGGAAAAAATGAACTATTGGGATTTCATCAAGATCAAAAGCTTTTGCACAGCAAAGGAAACATTTAACAAAATCAAAAGACAACTGTCAGAATGGGAGAAGATATTTGCAAACGACATATCAGATAAAGGACTAGTGTCCAGAATCTATAAAGAACTTAGCAAACTCAACACCCAAAGAACAAATAATCCAATCAAGAAATGGGCAGAGGACATGAACAGACATTTCTGCAAAGAAGACATCCAGATGGCCAACAGACACATGAAAAAGTGCTCCATATCACTCGGCATCAGGGAAATACAAATCAAAACCACAATGAGATATCACCTCACACCAGTCAGAATGGCTAAAATCAACAAGTCAGGAAATGACAGATGCTGGCGAGGATGCGGAGAAAGGGGAACCCTCCTACACTGTTGGTGGGAATGCAAGCTGGTGCAGCCACTCTGGAAAACAGCATGGAGGTTCCTCAAAATGTTGAAAATAGAACTGCCCTATGACCCAGCAATTGCACTATTGGGTATTTACCCTAAAGATACAAATGTAGTGATCCAAAGGGGCACATGCACCCGAATGTTTATAGCAGCAATGTCCACAATAGCCAAACTATGGAAAGAACCTAGATGTCCATCAACAGATGAATGGATCAAGAAGATGTGGTATATATACACAATGGAATACTATGCAGCCATCAAAAGAAATGAAATCTTGCCATTTGCAACAACATGGATGGAACTAGAGCGTATCATGCTTAGCGAAATAAGTCAAGCAGAGAAAGACAACTATCATATGATCTCCCTGATATGAGGAAGTGGTGATGCAACATGGAGGCTTAAGTGGGTAGAAGAAGAATAAATGAAACAAGATGGGATTGGGAGGGAGACAAACCATAAGTGACTCTTAATCTCACAAAACAAACTGAGGGTTGCCGGGGGGAGGGGGTTTGGGAGAAGGGGTTGGGATTATGGACATTGGGGAGGGCATGTGATTTGGTGAGTGCTGTGAAGTGTGTAAACCTGGTGATTCACAGACCTGTACCCCTGGGGATAAAAATATATGTTTATAAAAAATAAAAAAAATATAAAAAAAAATTAAAATAAACATTACACCTTTTCTTAAAAAAATAAAAAAATAAAAAAATAAAAAAAATAAATAAAGAGCAAATGTCTGAACATTGATGAAGTCCAATGTCTTGATTTTTTTCTTCTGTAGTTTGTACTCTTTGTGTTATAGTTAAGAAATCTTGGCTAAACCCAAGACTGCTAATATTTTCCATTTTCTCTTATGCATAATTAATATTTTAAAAATTTATATAAATAAGATACACCAAAACAGGAGGAAGACCTTAACTATCCAAACCCTACCTCAAATTAGTGCTACAGAATCTCTATCCTTAAACTCCCTATCCCTGATGGTCCTGTTGGCCTAAACAACTGCACTCTGAAGAACGCTGACAATTTCATACATTCACAAAGACTAAGAATGGGCTAACAGAAATTGGTGTCTTCAATAAAAATTTTCCTTCAGTAATGCCTCTTCCACCAGCCCATCTTTCACCCAAACTTGTTCTTCTTTTTCAAAGACTGTTATCATTGTGTATAACTACTTTACTACTTAATGACTTCCTTCCTCAAGACAGAAGAACTACAAAGTCCATTGACTCAAACTGCAAAGAAGTTTCTTGGGGAAGAGAAACTCATAATTCAAGAATTTCAGTCAAAAAGTCAGAAATATGTAATCCATTAACTAATAAATCTTTACGAGTTAACCAGTGAATCCAATAGAATCAAATCAATTTGCCATCTTAATCTTAAAATACTGAATGAAAGCCACATGGAATAAAATAAAACTTTTACTTATATCTTTATTCCAAAGGACCAGTATAATTTAATAATTAATAAAAACATCCAAACATGACTGGGTGCCTTTGCACTTCTAAAGGGTAATATTCAAACAAATATGAAAATTTCCTTCCTTCTCTGAAATTAATTCTCATTCTCATTATCACTGTCTCTTTAATAACCCCTGGAAATAAGTAAAAAAAATATGCTTTTAAGCTAGTTTAGACAATAGTGACCAATTTATTATAAGAAAATACAGGTATCACATATAGCCCACGACAGACATAGAATGTTATTGATACCCGAGGCTCTTACCCTTTATAGCTCTACCTCAGGCTATATGATTTCACACATATGCTTCTCTTAGAATGTCCATTTCTTCACTAAATACATTTCTCTGATTCATCATGTACACTGCAGATGATGTCTGCCTGACAACTGTTTACTTATCTTTAAATGACCAACCTATGGTGTTTCAGTATCTCTCAATCCCAGTTCTTAATTAGTAGGAGAAAGTACCCAATTGGTTCAGCTTTGTTCATCTAAAGTAACTAAGACCCAGAAGATAGGATCACAAGATGCATACCTAACCAACAGAGCCCTTCTCTGTGTGTAAGGGGTAGGGAGGAGAGAATTCTCCTTTGAAGAGCGGATGACGAACTGAGGAAGTATCACATAATGTGTCCACTACACAAATGAATAAACAGAATTATAAAGTAGAAGTTTGAATGTTTCTAGGGATCAATAATTAATCTAGAAACAAGGGCTTCCAGATATCCATAATTAATGAGTGCTAAAAAACTTGAAGCATTATTCATATATTCTTGGTGGTTTCATCCTTTATTCATACCAAAAGATGTTATATATAGGATACAAAAATAATGACCACACCATAACTGGGTAAATATTGGTTTTTCTAGCTATTGACTTAACAAAGACAACCAGAAAATTTAAAATATTCTAGAAATGTTGGCAAGATAAGACTTCAGAGGAACTCAGCAGGGGCCTTCTGGTTTCACTTCTGACATGCAAAATCTTGAAAGTGGTCACTCTCATCCTTACAACAATAAAAAATTGAACAAACTAAAAATGACTGATTTTTTTCTTGGACCCTTCAGAGAACTACAGTTACAGAGAAAAACCACCCCAAAACCCAGAGTGACAGGCATATCCAAAGATATAAAGCAACTGAGATCTGTTCCTAGATCAGAAGCCACTGAAACTACAAATGGCTAGGAGTACTTACATGGTAATTCTGAAGAATTGTTGGAGACTGAATGTGGACTAGTGGGAGAATAAGAAAGTCCCCACACTTTCACAGGCTTTCTCTCTAGGAATACCATATGCCCCCACAGTAAGGGTTTAAGAAAGATCCACCCTTGGCTTGGGCAGTTAGAGAGGAACTACAATGCCTTCTTTATAAAATAGACCTGTTCTCCAAGGAAAAGGGCTTTTCATAACTCATTTCTAATACCTTATCCCACTGAGGCAAATCAAAGGCCTCTTTACCCCAGGCCTTCCAGCCAGTTCAAGCCTTCCTCTTTCACGTGGTTGGGGGGATGGGGAACAAGCCATGGTTAATAGGTGTCAGGACTTCAAGGGCATAGATTGGAAACATCTAATTCTGAGATGGAGTAGTGGACAAGTTCTGCTTTATACAAGAAAAACAGTGTAAGACCCCAAGACATACATCTTCAAAAAGACTGAGTTTACAGAATGCTCCCTTTAAACAGACCTTACCACCATCACAAAAGGGCTCCAATAATAGCAGTGGATTATAGCTGAAAAAAAAACCAAAACTATGAAACTCAGACTATCTGAGGAGTTCTTAGGAAAACCTAAACACAACAGGAGAGACAAAAATGAGGACACATCCAGTTTTCAAGAGAAAAATTATATGCCAAAAACAAGGAAAGAATGTACTCTGACAAGCAAAGCAATCATCAGGATCAAATTCAGAAAGCTTGCATATGTTGGAATCTTTAGACAGGAAATTTTAAATAACCATGATTAATATGAAAGGGCACTAATAGAAAAATTAGACAACATGCAAGAACACATGGGTAATGTAAGCAGAAAGACTGAAATTAAAAAAGAATCTAAGGGAAATTCTAAAAATGAAAAACACCTTCAGTGACTTCAATGTAAACTTTAAACGACTGAGAAAAGAATTAGAGAACTTGAAGATAGGTTAACAGAAACTTCCCAAACTGAAATACAAAAAGAAAAGAAGAAAATGACAAGACACGAAAGAATCAGTGGATAATATCAAAGATATAATATATACATAATTAAAATACCTGAAGAAAAAAAAAAGAGAACAAAGCAGAAAAATATTTGAGGTAATGATAGCAGAGAACTTTCAAAAATTTAATGACAGACACCAAGCCACAGATACAGGAGGCTGAGAGAACACCAAGCAGAATAAATGCCACAAAAAAGGATACCTCAGCATATCATATTCCAACTACAGAAAACCAAAGCCAAAGAGAAAATCTTGATGGAAACCAGAAGGAATGGGGGAAAGGGTGTCTTAACCTACAGAGTAATAAAGGATAAAAATTACAATAGGCTTCTGTCAGAAACCAGCAAGTAAAAGGAAAGTAGAATGAGTTAAAGTGTTAAAAGAAAACCACCAATCTAGAATTCTATATCCAGCAAAATTATCCTACAAAAGTAAAAAAGACATAAAGAATTTCTCAAAAAAAAGTGAAGAAATTTGTCACAAGCAGACAAGCCCTAAAAGAAAAAAGAAGTTATTCAGGCATAAAGAAATGACATGTCAAGATCTACATTTCTTAGAGAAGAAATGAATGAAAGTAAAATCAAATCTTTTATTTTTCCTTTAACTTAATTGACCTAAAAGATCTCTTTCTTTAAAGCAATAATAGTGAGGGAGGAGCAAGATGGCAGAGGAGTAAGAGACATAAATATCATCAGGTCCCAGCTGTTCAGCTAGATAGTTATCAAACCATTCTGAACAGCTACAAACTCAACAGGAGAGAGAATAGAAGAAAAGCAATTATAGGAAAAGAAAATCAACCACTTTCTGGAGGGTAGGACATGGGGAGAAGTAAATATGAGGCAACATAGGAGAAGATAGACTGTGGGGGAATGGGTCGGCTCCCAGCAAGTGATAGAGCAGCAGCACAAAATCAGAAGATCGGCAAGAACATCCAGCCAAGACCAAGTTCACTGATCAATAAGAACTGCAGAACTCCAGAGCTATGGGAAAGCAACACATAGAACTCAAGGCTTTTTTCCCATGATCCTTTATTCTTTTGAATTTAAATTTTTTTAAATTTTTTTTTCTTATTCTATTTTTAAATTTCTCTTCTTTCCTATTTTAATGATTTTAATTATTTTATCTTATCAATACCTTTTAAAAAATCATTTTTAATTTTCATTGTTATACTCATATTTTATCCCTTCATTGATTTAAACTTATTTCATGGTATACATATAGGGTTTTTTTTTTTCCTTTAAAATTGTGGGATACAATTTCTTCCAAGAGAGCAAAATATACCCTAAATCTAGCACATAGCTTTGTTCTTGTCTCCAGCCTGATCACATTCTTTCCTCTTTTTTTTTCTTTCTTCAACCAACTTCTTACCTTATCAATTCTTTCTCTAGAATTTTTTAAATTTTCATCTTCACAGTCATATTTCATCCTTTCATCATGTTTACCCATATATATATATATATTTTTTTTCTTTCTTTCGTTGAAATTTTGGGAGGTAGTTTCTTCTGACAGACCAAAATACACCCAAAATCAAGTGTGGGGCTCTGTTCTATTTACCTGTCTAACAAACATTTTATACACACATACACACACACACAATATATATATATATTTTTTTCTTTTTTTCACACATTCTTCTCCCCCCAGTTCTGTGTCTCTTCTGATCTGGTTAGTGTATATTTCTCTGGTCTATATTTTCATTGCTCCCCTTTTAGTATTTTCTTCTCTCATTCATCTATTCTTATCTTGATAAAATGATAAAGTGGAAAAACCCACCACAAAAAAAAGAACAACAGGCAATACCAACAGCTAGGGACCTCATCAATACAAACATTAGTAATATGTCAGAACTAGAGTTCAGAATGGTGATTATGAAGGCACTTGCTGGGCTCAAAAAAAGCATGGACAATACTAGAGAATCCCTTTCTGGAGAAATAAAAGAATAAAAACCCAACCAAGTTGAAATTTACAAAAGCTAATATTGATGTACAATCAAAAATGGAGGCTCTTAGTGCTAGGATAAATGAGGCAGAAGAGTGAATCAGTGATATCGAAGACCAAACAATGGAGAATAAAGCAGCTCAGCAAAAGAGAGAAAAAAACTACTGGACCATGAAGGAAGAATTCAAGAAATAAGTGATACCAGAAGACAAAACAGTATTATAATAACTGGGATCCCAGAAGAAGAAGGGATGGGAGCAGAAGGTATACTGGAGGAAATTATACCAGAAAATTTCCCTGATTTGGTGAAGGGAACAAGCATCAAAATCCAGGAGGCACAGAGAACTCCCCCAAAATCAATAAAATAGGTCCACAATGCATCATCTAATAATAAAACTTACAAGTCTCAGTGACAAAGAGAAAATCCCGAAAGCAGCTTGGACAAGAGGTCAGTAACATACAATGGTAGAAATATTAGATTAGCAGCTGACCTATCCACAGAGACCCAGTAGGCCAGAAAGGACTGGCATATATTCAGAGTACTAAACGAGAAAAATGTGCAGCCAAGCATACTATATCCAGCTAGACTCTCATTGAAAATAGAAGGAGACATAGAAAGCTCCCAGGACAAACAAAACCTAAAAGTATTTGCAAACACCAAACCAGCCCTAGAGGAAATATTGAAAGGGGTCCTCTAAGCAAAGAGAGAGCCTAAAAGTTACAGACCAGAAAGGAACAGACAATATACAGTAATAGTCACCTTACAGGCAATACAATGGCACTAAATTCATATCTTTCAATAGTTACTCTGAATGTAAATGGGTTAAATGCCCCAATCAAAAGACACAGGGTATCAGAATGGATTTTTTTTAAAAGACCCATCGATATGCTATCTACAAGCTAATTTTAGACCCAAAGACACTTCTATATTTAAAGAGAGGGGGTGGAGAACAATTTACCATGTTAATGGATATCCAAAGAAAACTGGGGTGGTGATCTTTATATCAGACAAATTACATTTTAAGCCAAAGACTATAAGGAGAGATGAGGAAGGACACTATGTCATATTCAACGGGTCTGTCCAAAAAGATCTAACAATTGTAAATATCTATACCCCTAATGGGAGCATCCAACTATATAAACCAATTAATAACAAAATCAAAGAAACAAATTAACAATAATACAATAACAGTAGGGGACCTTAACACCCCCCCTCACTAAAATAACAGATCATCTAAGTAAAAGATGAACAAAGAAACAACGACTTTAAATGACACACTGGACCAGATGGACATGCAAATATATTTAGAACATTCCATCCCAAAGCAACAGAATACACAATCTTCTCTACTGCACATGGAACATTCTCCAGAATAGATCACATCCTGGGTCATAAATTAGGTCTCAAACGATATCAAAAGACTGGGATCATTCCCTGCATATTTTCAGACCACAGTGCTTTGAAACTAGCACTCAACCACAAGAGGAAAGTTAGAAAGAACTCAAATACATGGAGGCTAAAGGGCATCCTACTACAGAATGAATGGGTTAACCAGGAAATTTAAGAATTGAAAAAAATTCATAGAAACGAATGAAAATGAAAATACAACTGTTCCAAATCTTTAGGATACAGCAAAGGTGGTCCTGAGAGGAAAGTACAAAGCAAAACAATCCTTTCTCAAGAAACAAGAAAGGTCTCAAGTATACAACCTAACCCTCCACCTAAAGGAGCTGGAGAAAGAACAACAAAGAAAGTCTAAACACAGCAGGAGAAGAGAAATCATAAAGATCAGAGCAGAAATCAATGAAATAGAAACCAAAAGAACAGTAGAACACATCAACGAAAATAGAAGCTGGTTCTTTGAAAGAATTAATAAGATTCATAAACTCCTGGCCACACTTATCAAAAAGCAAAGAGAAATGATACAATTAAAAATAATGAATGAAAGAGGAAAGATCACAACCAACACTAGAGAAATTCAGTTATAAGACCATATTATGAGCAACTATACACCAGCAAATTTGACAATCTGAAAGAAATGGATGCATTCCTAGAGAGACATATAAACTACCACAACTGAACAAGGAAGAAATAGAAAACCTGTACAGACCCATAACCAGTATGGAGATTGAAGCAGTCATCAAAACCCTCCCAACAAATAAGAGTCCAGGGCCAGACGTCTTCCCAGGAGAATTCTACCAAACATTTAAAGAAGAATGAATACCTACTCTCTTGAAACTGTTCCAAAAAATAGAAATGGGAGGAAAACTTCCAAACTCATTTTATGAGGCCTCGATTTTTTGATGGTTTGATTCCAAAACCAAACAAAATGCCTATAAAAAAGGAGAATTACAGTCCAATATCCCTGATGAAACCAGATGAACAATTTTTCACCAAAATACTAGCCAACAGGATCCAACAGTACATTATATGGATTATTCATGCTGACCAAGTGGGATTTATTTCTGGACTGCAAGGCTGCTTCAACATCCACAAATCAATCAATGAGATAAAACCCATTAATAAAAGAAAGAACAAGAACCATACGATACTCTCAATAGATGCTAAAAAAGCATTTGACAAAGCATAGTGTCTTTCTTGATCAAAACTCTTCAAAGTGTAGGGATAGAGGGTACATACCTCAATATCGTCAAAGCCATCTATGAAAAAACGACCACAAATATCATTCTCAATGGGGAAAAACTGAGAGCTTTCCCCCAGACCAAAAAAACAGCAAGGCTGTCCATGATCACCACTGCTATTCAACATAGTACCAGGAGTCCTAGCCTCAGCAATCAGACAACAAAAGAAATAAAAGGCATTGAAATTGGCAAAGAAAAACTCAAACTCCCACTCTTTGCGAATGATATGATACTTTATGTGGAAAACCCAAAAGACTCCACTCCAAAACTGCTAGAACTTGTACAGGAATTCTGTAAAGTGTCAGGATACAAAATCAATGCACAGAAATCAGTTGCATTTCTATGAAACAGCAGGTCAGAAGAAAGAGAGATTAAGGAGTCTATTCCATTTATAATTGCACCCCAAACCGTAAGATACCTAGTAATAAATCTAACCAAAGAGGCAAAGAATCTGTACTCAGAAATCTACAAAGTACTCATGAAAGAAATTGAGGAAGACACAAAGAAATGGAAAAGCATTCCATGCTCATGGATTGGAAGAATAAACATTGTCAATGCTACCTAAATGTATAATTTATATTACCTAAATTTATATAATTTATATTACCTATAATACATTACCTAAAGCAATCTATACATTTAATGCAACCCTTATCAAAATACCATCAATTTTTTTCAAAGAAATGGAACAGATAATCCTAAAATTTACATGGAACCAGAAAAAACCCTGAATATCCAGAGGAATATTGAAAAAGACAGCCAAAGTTGGTGGCATCACAATTCTGGACTTCAAGCTCTATTACAAAGCTGTCATCATCAAGACAGCATGGTACTGGCACAAAAACAGACACATAGATCAATGGAACAGAATAGAGAGCCCAGAAATGGACCATGAACTCTATGGTCAACTAATCTTTGATGAAGCAGGAAAGAATGTCCAATGGAAAAAAGACAGCTCTTCAACAAATGGCGTTGGGAAAATTGGACAGCCACATGCAGAACAATGAAACTAGACCACTTCCTTACACCACATACAAAAACAGACTCAAAATGGATGAAAGACCTTAATTTGAGACAGGAATCCATCAAAATCCTTGAGAGGAACACAGGCAGGAATCTCTTCAACCTCAGCTGCAGAAATTTCTTCCTAGAAATACCACCAAAAGCAAGGGAAGCAAGGGCACAAATGAACTGTTGGGACTTCATCAAGACCAAAAGCTTTTGCACAGCAAAGGAAACAGTCAACAAAACCAAAAGACAACTGACAGAATGGGAGAAGATATTTGCAAATGACATATCAGATAAAGGCCTATTATCAAAGCTCTACAAAGAGCTTAGCAAACTCAACACCCAAAGAACAAATAATCCAATCAAGAAATGGGCAGAAGATATAAACAGATATTTCCTCAAGGAGACATCCAAATGGTCAGCTGACACATGGAAAAGGGCTCAACATTACCACCATCAGGGAAATACAAATCAAAACCACAGTGAGATACCAGTAAGAATGGCTAAAACTAACAAGTCAGGAAAAAGCAGATGTTGGCAAGGATGCACAGAAAAGGGAACCCTCCTACACTGTTGGTGGGAATGCAAGCTGGTGCAGCCACTCTAGAAAACAGTATGGAGGTTCCTCAAAAAGTTGAAAATAGAGCTACCCTATGACCCAGCAATCGTACTACTGGGTATATACCCTAAAGATACAAATGTAGGGATCCAAAGGGGCATGTGCACCCAAATATTTATAGCAGCAATGTCTACAATAACCAAACTATGGAAAGAACCTAGATGTGCATCAACAAATGAATGGATAAAGAAGATGAGGTATATATATGTGTGTGTATATATATATATATATATACACACACAATGGAATACTGTGTAGCCATCAAAAAAATCTTGCCATTTGCAATGACGTACATGGAACTAGAGGGTATCACGCTGAGTGAAATAAGTCAATCAGAGAAAGACAACTATAATATGATCTCTCTCATATGAGGAATTTGAGAGTCAGGGCGGAGGTTGTAGGGGGTAGGGAGGGAAAAAAATGAACAAGATGGGATCGGGAGGGAGACAAACCATAAGAGACCTTTAATCTCACAAAACAAACTGAGGGTTGCTGGGAGTTAGGGGGATAGGGAGAGGGTGGCTGGGTTATGGAACATTGGGGAGGGTATGTGCTATGTTGAGGGCTGTGAAATGTGAAAGCCTGATGATTCACAGACCTGTATCACTGGGGCAAATACTACATTATATGTTAATTTTAAAAAAGCAGTAATAGTGTACTGATTATTGGTTTTAACATATGAATAAATGAAATGAATGACAGCAATGCCACAACAAACATAAGGAATTAAGAATACTCTGTTAGAAGGTTAACTATACTCCATAAAAATGGTAGTGTTATTTGAAGATAGATTTTGATCAGTTTAAATATTTGTACTATAAACCATAAGATAGGCACTAAAGTTTTTAAAAATAAGTTACTGACATGCTAAAAGAGATAAAATGAAATTATATAAAATGGTCAATTAAGACCAGAAAATGAAATTAAATTAAAAAAATAAAAAAATAAAAAGTTAAAAAAAATAAATAGAATGAAACCAGAAAATGCAGGAAAAAGAAGGAGGGAGAGGAAAGAGAAAAATGCAAGAAAATAGTTACAATCATGATAGATATTAATCCAACTATACTAATAATCATTTCAATATTAGTGATCATTTCAATAATCATTTCAATATCTAGGTGAATACCTAGATATTCATTCTCTTACCTGCTGATTGAACTGAAAAAAATTTTAAAAGGGTTATATGGAAAATATTTATACCAACTCTGCAAATTTTCTGTAAATTTTTAAATATCCTAAAGTATTGTTTATTCAAAAATTAAAAGATTTAGGGGGAGGATTCAAGATGGCGGAGAAGTAGCAGGCTGAGACTACTTCAGCTAGGTGGAGATCAGCTAGATAGCTTATCTAAAGATTGCAAACACCTGAAAATCCATCGGAGATCGAAGAGAAGAAGAACAGCAATTCTGGAAACAGAAAAACAACCACTTTCTGAAAGGTAGGACCGGAGGAGAAGTGAATCCAAAGCGACGGGAAGATAGACCCTGGGGGGATGGGCCGGCTCCCGGCAAGCGGCGGAGCAACCGCGCACAAAATCAGGACTTTAAAAAGTCTGTTCCGCTGAGGGACATCGCTCCAGAGGCTACACCGGGGCGAAGCGCACGCGCGGTCAGCGTGGCCTCAGGTCCCGCAGGGTCACAGAAGGATCGGGGGTGTCTGAGTGTCGCAGAGCTTGCGGGTATTGGAACGGGAAAGCCAGCTACAGAGACAGAGGCGATAGTAAGCTCGCAGCTCAGTGTTGCCTTGAACCAGCCACAGGCTCGGTGAGCTCGGAACACGGCCGGAGGTCAGGCAGACGGGAGAAACTGGGCGCTGTTCTCTGAGGGTGCACTGAGGAGTGGGGCCCTGGGCTCTCGGCTCCTCCGGGCCGGTGACCAGGAGGCCGCCATTTGTATTCACATCCTCCGGAACTCTACACTCTACGGAAAGCGCTCAGGGAACAAAAGCTCCTGAAAGCAAACCTGAGCGGATTACTCACCCCGGCCCCTGATAAGGGCGGTGTAATTCCGCCTGGGGCAAAGACACTTGAGAATCATTACAACAGGCCCCTCCCCCAGAAGGCCAACAAGAAATCCAGCCGAGACCAAGTTCACCTACCAAGGAGTGCGGTTTCAATACCAAGGAGAGCAGCAGAATTCCAGAGGAGGAGAAAGCCAAGCACGGAACTCATGGCTTTTTCCCTGTGATTTTATTTAGTCTTGCAGTTAATTTAATTTTTTCTTTTTCATTTTTTTTTTTTTCTCGCCTTCGGGTAAAATTTTTTTTAACTGTTACCTTTTACTTTTTTAACGATTTTTTACTAGTTGATCTAATATATATTTTTTTTCTTTTTTATATTTTTCTTATTTGTTTTCTTTTTTTTAATTCTTTTCTTTTCTTTTTTTTCTTTTTTCTTTTTTTTTTCTTTCTTCCTTTTTGAACCTCTTTTTATCCCCTTTCTCCCCCCTCACGATTTGGGATCTCTTCTAATTTGGTTAAAGCATATTTTCCTGGGGTTGTTGCCACTCTTTTAGTATTTTACTTGCCCCTTCATATACTCTTATCTGGACAAAATGACAAGACATAAAAATTCAACACAAAAAAAAGAACAAGAGGCAGTACCGAAGGCTAGGGACGTAATCAATACAGACATAGGTAATATGCCAGATCTAGAGTTCAGAATGACAATTCTCAAGGTTCTAGCCGGGCTTGAAAAAGGCATGGAAGATATTAGTGAAACCCTCTCGAGAGATATAAAAGCCCTTTCTAGAGAAATAAAAGAACTAAAATCTAACCAAGGTGAAATCAAAAAAGCTATTAATGAGGTGCAATCAAAAATGGAGGCTCTCACTGCTAGGATAAATGAGGCAGAAGAAAGAATTAGTGATATAGAAGACCAAATGACAGAGAATAAAGAAGCTGAGCAAAAGAGGGACAAACAGCTACTGGACCACGAGAGGAGAATTCGAGAGACAAGTGACACCATAAGACGAAACAACATTAGAATAATTGGGATTCCAGAAGAAGAAGAAAGAGAGAGGGGAGCAGAAGGTATACTGGAGAGAATTATTGGGGAGAATTTCCCCAATATGGCAAAGGGAACGAGCATCAAAATTCAGGAGGTTCAGAGAACACCCCTCAAAATCAATAAGAATAGGACCACACCCCGTCACTTAATAGTAAAATTTACAAGTCTCAGTGACAAAGAGAAAATCCTGAAAGCAGCCCGGCAAAAGAAGTCTGTAACATACAATGGTAAAAATATTAGATTGGCAGCTGACTTATCCACAGAGACCTGGCAGGCCAGAAAGAGCTGGCATGATATTTTCAAAGGACTAAACGAGAAAAACATGCAGCCAAGAATACTATATCCAGCTAGGCTATCATTGAAAATAGAAGGAGAGATTAAAAGCTTCAAGGACAAACAAAAACTGAAAGAATTTGCAAACACCAAACCAGCTCTACAGGAAATATTGAAAGGGGTCCTCTAAGCAAAGAGAGAGCCTACAAGTGGTAGATCAGAAAGGAACAGAGACCATATACAGTAACAGTCACCTTACAGGCAATACAATGGCACTAAATTCATATCTCTCAATAGTTACCCTGAATGTTAATGGGCTAAATGCCCCTGTCAAAAGACACAGGCTATCAGAATGGATAAAAAAACAAAACCCATCTATATGTTGCCTCCAAGAAACTCATTTTAAGCCCGAAGACACCTCCAGATTTAAAGTGAGGGGGTGGAAAAGAATTTACCATGCTAATGGACATCAGAAGAAAGCAGGAGTGGCAATCCTTATATCAGATCATTTAGATTTTAAGCCAAAGACTATAATAAGAGATGAGGAAGGACACTATATCATACTCAAAGGGTCTGTCCAACAAGAAGATTTAACAATTTTAAATATCTATGCCCCCAACGTGGGAGCAGCCAACTATATAAACCAATTAATAACAAAATCAAAGAAACACATCAACAATAATACAATAATAGTAGGGGACTTTAACACTCCCCTCACTGAAATGGACAGGTCATCCAAGCAAAAGATCAGCAAGGAAATAAAGGCCTTAAACGACACACTGGACCAGATGGACATCACAGATATATTCAGAACATTTCATCCCAAAGCAACAGAATACACATTCTTCTCTAGTGCACATGGAACATTCTCCAGAATAGATCACATCCTCGGTCCTAAATCAGGACTCAACTGGTATCAAAAGACTGGGATCATTCCTTGCATATTTTCAGACCACAATGCTCTAAAGCTAGAACTCAACCACAAAAGGAAGTTTGGAAAGAACCCAAATACATGGAGACTAAACAGCATCCTTCTAAAGAATGAATGGGTCAACCGGGAAATTAAAGAAGAATTGAAAAAAATCATGGAAACAAATGATAATGAAAATACAACGGTTCAAAATCTGTGGGACACAACAAAGGCAGTCCTGAAAGGAAAATATATAGCGGTACAAGCCTTTCTCAAGAAACAAGAAAGGTCTCAGGTACACAACCTAACCCTACACCTAAAGGAGCTGGAGAAAGAACAAGAAAGAAACCCTAAGCCCAGCAGGAGAAGAGAAATCATAAAGATCACAGCAGAAATCAATGAAATAGAAACCAAAAAAACAATAGAACAAATCAACGAAATTAGGAGCTGGTTCTTTGAAAGAATTAATAAAATTGATAAACCCCTGGCCAGACTTATCAAAAAGAAAAGAGAAATGACCCAAATAAATAAAATCATGAATGAAAGAGGAGAGATCACAACTAACACCAAAGAAATACAAACTATTATAAGAACATACTATGAGCAACTCTACGCCAACAAATTTGACAATCTGGAAGAAATGGATGCCTTCCTAGAAACATATAAACTACCACAACTGAACCAGGAAGAAATAGAAAGCCTGAACAGACCCATAACCAGTAAGGAGATTTAAACAGTCATTAAAAATCTCCAAACAAAAGCCCAGGGCCAGACAGCTTCCCGGGGGAATTCTACCAAACACTTAAAGAAGAACTAATTCCTATTCTCCTGAAACTGTTCCAAAAAATAGAAATGGAAGGAAAACTACCAAACTCATTTTATGAGGCCAGCATCACCTTGATCCCAAAACCAGACAAGATCCCACCAAAAAAGAGAGCTATAGACCAATATCCTTGATGAACACAGATGCGAAAATACTCAACAAAATACTAGCCAATAGGATTCAACAGTACATTAAAAAGATTATTCACCACGACCACGTGGGATTTATTCCAGGGCTGCAAGGTTGGTTCAACATCCGCAAATCAGTCAATGTGATACAACACATCAATAAAAGAAAGAACAAGAACCATATGATACTCTCAATAGATGCTGAAAAAGCATTTGACAAAGTACAGCATCCCTTCCTGATCAAAACTCTTCAAAGTGTAGGGATAGAGGGCACATACCTCAATATCATCAAAGCCATCTATGAAAAACCCCCTTCAAATATCATTCTCAATGGAGAAAAACTGAAAGCTTTTCCGCTAAGGTCAGGAACACGGCAGGGATGTCCATTATCACCACTGCTATTCAACATCGTACTAGAGGTCCTAGCCTCAGCAATCAGACAACAAAAGGAAATTAAAGGCACCCAAATCGGCAAAGAAGAAGTCAAATTATCACTCTTTGCAGATGATATGATACTATATGTGGAAAACCCAAAAGACTCCACTCCAAAACTGCTAGAACTTATACAGGAATTCAGTAAAGTGTCAGGATATAAAATCAATGCACAGAAATCAGTTGCATTTCTCTACACCAACAGCAAGACAGAAGAAAGAGAAATTAAGGAGTCAATCCCATTTACAATTGCACCCAAATCATAAGATACCTAGGAATAAACCTAACCAAAGAGACACAGAAACTATACTCAGAAAACTATAAAGTACTCATGAAAGAAATTGAGGAAGACACAAAGAAATGGAAAAATGTTCCATGCTCCTGGATTGGAAGAATAAATACTGTGAAAATGTCTATGCTACCTAAAGCAATCTACACATTTAATGCAATTCCTATCAAAGTACCATCCATCTTTCTCAAAGAAATGGAACAAATAATTCTAAAATTTATATGGAACCAGAAAAGACCTCGAATAGCCAAAGGGATATTGAAAAAGAAAGCCAACGTTGGTGGCATCACAATTCCGGACTTCAAGCTCTATTACAAAGCTGTCATCATCAAGACAGCATGGTACTGGCACAAAAACAGACACATAGATCAATGGAACAGAATAGAGAGCCCAGAAATAGACCCTAACTCTATGGTCAACTCATCTTCGACAAAGCAGGAAAGAATGTACAATGGAAAAAAGACAGCCTCTTCAATAAATGGTGTTGGGAAAATTGGACAGCCACATGCAGAAAAATGAAATTGGACCATTTCCTTATACCACACACAAAAATAGACTCAAAATGGATGAAGGACCTCAATGTGTGAAAGGAATCCATCAAAATCCTTGAGGAGAACACAGGCAGCAACCTCTTCCATCTCAGCCGCAGCAACTTCTTACTAGGAACAACGCCAAAGGCAAGGGAAGCAATGGCAAAAATGAACTACTGGGATTTCATCAAGATCAAAAGCTTTTGCACAGCAAAGGAAACAGTTAACAAAATCAAAAGACAACTGTCAGAATGGGAGAAGATATTTGTAAATGACTTATCAGATAAAGGACTAGTGTCCAGAATCTATAAGGAACTTAGCAAACTCAACACCCAAAGAACAAATAATCCAATCAAGAAATGGGCAGAGGACATGAACAGACATTTCTGCAAAGAAGACATCCAGATGGCCAACAGACACATGAAAAAGTGCTCCATATCACTCGGCATCAGGGAAATACAAATCAAAACCACAATGAGATATCACCTCACACCAGTCAGAATGGCTAAAATCAACAAGTCAGGAAATGACAGATGCTGGCGAGGATGCGGAGAAAGGGGAACCCTCCTACACTGTTGGTGGGAATGCAAGCTGGTGCAGCCACTCTGGAAAACAGCATGGAGGTTCCTCAAAATGTTGAAAATAGAACTGCCCTATGACCCAGCAATTGCACTATTGGGTATTTACCCTAAAGATACAAACGTAGTGATCCAAAGGGGCACGTGCACCCGAATGTTTATAGCAGCAATGTCCACAATAGCCAAACTATGGAAAGAACCTAGATGTCCATCAACAGATGAATGGATCAAGAAGATGTGGTATATATACACAATGGAATACTATGCAGCCATCAAAAGAAATGAAATCTTGCCATTTGCGACAACATGGATGGAACTAGAGCGTATCATGCTTAGCGAAATAAGTCAAGCAGAGAAAGACAACTATCATATGATCTCCCTGATATGAGGAAGTGGTGATGCAACATGGGGGCTTAAGTGGGTATGAGAAGAATAAATGAAAGAAGATGGGATTGGGAGGGAGACAAACCATAAGTGACTCTTAATCTCACAAAACAAACTGAGGGTTGCTGCGGGGAGGGGGTTTGGGAGAAGGGGGTGGGATTATGGACATTGGGGAGAGTATGTGATTTGGTGAGTGCTGTGAAGTGTGTAAACCTGGTGATTCACAGACCTGTACCCCTGGGGATAAAAATATATGTTTTTTTAAAATAAATAAATAAATAAATAAATAAACAGAGGAAAAAAAAAATTAAACGATTTAAAAATGAAACCCAGATAAAACCAAGAGTCCATAATCTTAGACACTTTTAAAAACTCCTCCCAAAATATACTGCATTAAAAACCAATAGTTTTTAGTTCATCGGCAAATGCAGATTTAAAGATGGTGTTGTACAGAGCAGCACAGTCCAAGAAAACTTTTTGTAAAGACAAAAATGTTCTGTATCTATGCAGTCCAATATAGTAACCACTAACCACATGTGGATATTGACCACCTGAAATGTAGCTAATGTGACTGAGGAATTAAATTTTTAATTTTCTCAATAATTAATTAAATTTTAAACTCATATGGACACATGTGCCTAGGGACCGGCACATAAGCATAAGTCTCTTACACAAATTAAATGCAACTCTTCATTTACACAAGCAACTTACTCTCCTATCTAATTTTAGCATCAGTTTTCTCATATTTTATAGGTTCTAATATTTCAAGTTGGAATTCAGTGACATCATACATTTCAAAAAGTTTTGTCAGTCTCTACCAGCCTATCTATATAAGTATAATTTTGTAAGTATGGTATCCAAAGAGCAAAAAATAAAATTAATCCCAATTTTAGAAACACCTCATTCTCCCCAAATTATAGACTTCTATTTTCCTAGATACTCTCTAAGACCAACTTTCAGCTCAAAAACTGTCTATAAACTAAACTGTTTGCAGGGTGGATTCTGAGTATTATCACATCTTTAAAGCCTATACCATAGTACTACTGGCTTTCAGTTAAAACAGAACCTCTTGGTCAAAAGCTCCTGAAATGGGGTAATCCAAATTTCCACTAAATTATCTCCCTAGAGGCACCTGGGTGGCTCAGTCATTAAGTGTCTTCCTTTGGCTCAGGTCATGATCTCAGGATCCTGAGATCAAGCCCTACATCATGCTCCTTGCTCACCCCAGAAAGCCTATTCTCTCTCTCCACTCCCCCTGTTTTATGTTCCCTCTCTCACTGTGTCTCTGTCAATTATTAATTAAAATATTAAAAACAAATAAATCATATCCCTGAAGGAGAGACAAAGACTATGCTCAGTAGCACTGAAAGCAAGGACCAACTTCATGGAAGAGTCTTCATTGGTCATCAGGTCAATGGACTAATGGACTAGACTAGGAAATACAGGTTGTCTTATGTCAACTTAACCATTAGAAATGGGCAATTTATCTGCCTGAAACAGGGATAAAAGGCTATTTGTTCTCCAAGCATCATCTTCTACTTCATGAAACAAGATCTTTATTTACCTAAAAACTGAAGACTATTCCTCTACCTCAAAGGAGTACTTACTGAGGTAACTCCAGTGAATACTTGTCTTTCTCTGCATGCTGAGAAGCCAAATTTTTCAACAAGAAATTTGGCCACAAATGAAAACCCTGTAGGTGACACTGACCCCAAAAAGTACTATCTCTTGGAGGCAGAAGCCAGGAAAGCTCTGGTGACACACAGTGGACAGTCTTGCCCAATTCAGCTTCAGGTGATGTGGGAAAAGAAATTTCTATATAACAGACACACTCAATGTCATTCCATCATTGTCAGACAGGGAATATCTCTCCAATAGCTTCAGATGACGGTTCCTGGCATCAAATGGAAAATGAATTAGAAGTACAGAAAACTGTACTGTCCACAGATTTGATCAAAAAGAGGATGATTTGAAACTCATAAAAATGATGAGAGAGAAAGCAATAAAAGTATGATAAGATGTGGAGCTCAATCAATGAGGAACAAATTAAGAATTAGTTTTTCCCCAAGCTGTAACCAGAAAACCTATAACAGAAATAGTCAGAGACAAATTTGAAGAAAACTTGTCTAATCTGATAAAAGATCTTATAACTTAGTATAAAAGCCCAATAATTTTCAAGCAACTCTCAACCAATAGGCCAAATATCTACACATTTTGTTAACGTGCCCAATTAACAGCCTAAAACAAAGTCCATAATGTTCTACACAGAAATAAAAAATGTCTTCTCTACTAAGGAATATTAGTCTGGCCTGAGATTTTTTCCCTTTAAAACACTTAGTAACCAAAAATGTAATTTTTAGGGAGAAAAGGCTATAACCCACTATAACCCTGCCAAGATGTCATTCACATGTGAAGATAGTAAAAAGACATTTTCAGATACAGAGGGGATTTATATGTTCAGAAAACATACCACTATCATACCATTGTTTTTTAAAAGATCAAGGGCAATTACACTGGTAGAAAAATTTCTTTCACTTTCACATTCCCATCTCAAACTACAAAAACCATATTCCTGATTCAGCTCAATACCATCTTTCCAGGGAAGGCTGTGGGACAATTCATTTTGCCTCAAAACAATAAATGGGCTCCGAACATTCTCTCTGATCTTACTTTCTGACTCTGCTTTAACTGCCTGATTATGTGGCGTATACTCTCCTCTTCTTGGACTCAAGTGGTAGACCGCCAGTATGAACCTCCAGGCTTGGGAAAAGGATGCATGCAGTACATCTGTGCTTGCGACTGAATGGATAAATTCATTTCTGGGAGATAACCTCAGTGTTTTCAGCTATAATACTGTTGTAGATAAGAGATTTGACTTTGGGCATCGATTCTATCCTCTTTGTAGAGAATACTCCTGTAAAGTTGGGACTAAAAAACTAAACAATTGGTACACTCTTTGCGGCTTGAGTTTCCAGTGTGATTTAGGTTTGGACTATCAAATATACTCACCAAAGATGTGAAAAAGCACTAGTGTTGCAGAAGCCATCTTCTCCAGCTGCTGCTGCTATTTCTGCTAACAAGCATAATCATGGAAGTCCTTGGCTTTTCTGCGGGCAACATTTGCAGTCCAGTCCCTAGCTGGACTATGGGCTGCCTTTGGAGGTTTGGGAGAGCCTAACCTTCCATCTTTTTCTCTCCCAAGTTCTAAAGAATTGATAACAGACACAGGGAGCCAAGTGGGATCAGTAATGTCTAAAGTACATGGCTTTTTGGCTCCATTTTGCTGGCACATTGTGTAACAAGTGGATCTAGTTGTATAGTTAGCAGCAAGAGAAGCAGTTTCCTGATCATGGCCATGAGAGGATCACTCTGGAGCTGCATGCTTCCCGATTATAACAGAGCGAGAAGCTTCCTAGGTTGCCAGATTCTGGACAATAGCCTAGGAGGTGCTCTCTTACGCTCAACCTAGAATCTGTTTCTTCAGTCTTTCTGATAATTTCATAAATTATTTAACACATTATAATTTTTTCCTGCTGAAACTAGCAGGAATAGATTCATTTTTCTACCACTGAATTCCCTAGAACTAAACTCTAACCAATACAGCCAAAAAGCCATGTACTTTAGACATTACTGATCCTACTTGGCTCCCTGTGTCTGTTATCAATTCTTTAGAACTTGGGAGAGAAAAGGTTAGGCTGTCCCAAACCTCCAAAGGCAGTCAACTAAGAATGACATCAAAACTAAAAATTTAATGTTTTAAACAATGTTGTTGCATAAAAGGACTGATGGTAAACACTAAAATCAAATCATTGACTATGCAAAATTATTATAAACATAATTACAAAATGAGGTAAAAATCTCAAAAACATTACATAAAATATATGTAATATAAGAAGTATTAATTATTAAATCTAACCATTCAAATGACCTTCAACGCAAGATAAAATTGATAAAAATCAGAAATTTAATAATGGGTGAAAAATAAAAGTGACATAGAGACATTAAAAATACCATACAATTCTTACCAAAATAAAGATTTGAAATGTAGCTGGAAAGATGTCTTTAAAAACACAGTGAACAGGGGCGCCTGGGTGGCTCAGTGGGTTAAAGCCTCTGTCTTTGGCTCAGGTCATGATCCCAGGGTTCTGGTAGGGAACCTGCTTGGCAGGGAGCCTGCTTCCTCCTTTCTCTCTGCCTGCCTCTCTGCCTACTTGTGATCTCTATCTCTATCAAATAAATAAATAAAATCTTAAAAAAAAAAAAAAAACCACAGTGAACATCTTGTATGTCTCCTAATCATTGAAAGGAAAAAATGAAATAAAATAAATAAAACATAGGCCATCTATAGAAAAAGTCATAAAAGTAAGAAAATATTAGTCATAGTAAGGAAAGGTAAATCATAATATAAGATGACATCAGATCAAACACTTCAGATCACAAATGTGAAAAGTATAAATCTCTCAATTAAATAATAACGCCACCACATACTGCTTACAAAAGAAACAATAAAATTATAATGATTAAAATGGGTTAAAAGTAAAAGCCTTATGAGAAATATGTCAAATTCAAACCAAAACAAACAAACAAAAAGAAAACCAGAAACAGAAACAAAAAACACCCGGAGCAGCATATGAATCTTCGACAAAGTCACATTTAAGGTTCAAATTAAGTAGGCAGAAATGGTCTTTTAAAAATCTAACCCACAAGAAGGGGATATATACTTTTTTTTTTTTTAACTGTTTGTGGATATGTATTTGGTAGCAGCTCTTTAGCATTTACTTTTTTTTTTTTAATTTAAATTTTGTCAGTTAACATACAATTCAATATTGGTTTCAGGAACAGAATTTAGTGATTTGTCACCTACATACAAACACCCGGTGCTCATGACAACAGGTGCCCTCCTTAATATCCATCATCCATCTAGCCCACCCCCTGCCCACTTCCTCCATCAACTCTCAGTTTGTTCTCTGTCATTAAGAGTCACTTATGGCTCATTTCCCTCTTTCCTTGTTACTTTCCTTTGAAGAGATACATTCCATAAAAACTAAGAAGTACCAGGAGAAACGTAGGCACACAATCATTTGTGAAGCTCATAAAATCAAGTTCTGGCAGACCATATTACTGTTAACATAAAAAACACAGACATTTTAAATAATACATAGAGGGAAAAAGAATATTTGTTCCTTGTAAAAAGAGAATAAACTTTCAAAAAATATCAATTCCTGGTTATAGTGTAAAAAGAAAGACACCTTTTTTGAAAAAAGTTGACAGACAACTTGTGTTAAGAATACTAAAATGTTTGTAATTATAAATCCAAAGACTTTATACAAATAAAGAAGGCAATTTTAGATACAGAGATATGCGTAAAGTTACCATTTGAATGCTAACTATGTCCCAGACCTTATGAGGGGAGTTTTACATATGTTTATATGCAACAATAATATAAATAATAAAAATAGGGAATGAAGAATTTTTACTAACATGGAACAATCACATAATGAAGGAGGATGCCAAACTAAGTAACAAGAATATAAGTTTTTGTGTATGTATATGTATACATAAAAATAGCATGATCAACTGTGGCAATGTTGATGGTATAGTTTAGTACTCTAACTAGGAGTTGACTTGAGAAAACCTATTAGCTAGTTATGAAGAAGAAAGAAATGGCAGTTCAGCAGAAAATCTAATAAAGCCAGAATATCACCATGACTTGTTTCTATCATACAAGGGACTGTTAATAATTATGGCCAAGACAATTAAAATTTATGTAACAGGCCAATCAGAAACACTGAAAAGGAAGAACTATATGAAGTTTGAATGTATATGAGAGGGGAAAAAACTACCCAAACTGGTTGAAACTGATTAAAGTATTAAACTATCATACCTCAGAGAAGAATTATTAGTATAAGACAAAAATGAATAAAGTCTTACTTGGAAAAACACAACATCTACAAGGCTTATCATGAGATAAGCACACATATACTGTTTTTGTAAAATCCAAAATGAACAAGAATCATCATCAGTAAATTAAGAGAGTAAATTGAGGAGTAGGATTATACTGAGAAGAATCCACACCCAAATTGACTATTGTCATTTAAAACTCTTGCCTTCGGCAGCTCCTCTATGAAATTTGAAATTTTGTTTTGAAATAACAAAAACTCATGCATGCTTGCAATTTGCTGTTCACTATGTTAAGTCCAACACATCTGTTTAATTCTTTCATCAACTCTATGTAGTAGATCTGATTAGCATTTCCCTTTCACAGATAATGCAACTACAGCTTAGAGAAAATTTTTTTAGTTGTCCAACTAGACAATGGTGAAGCCAGAACTTTAAACTCAGGTCCATCTAACTCTAAGCTCCTGCCTTTAACCATTTCTTTCCATCAGTGTTTCTTTACTGTAACCACCTTTGGCACAACACTTCAATTAACTCAAATCCAAATTAATCATAAAGTGTTAAGAGCAAATACGGAGCTAGAAATTATGCTTCCCTAAATTCTCTTCCCTGTATGTTTCCAGACTGGAGCCAGCTTAAATAAGAACTTTTTCAAGCAGACAGTGGAAGTGAGGTTTAGCCATGATTCTCTGAAGGCCACTGGGATAAAATGCAAGGATAGACTGCTACAGAGTTAGCATGAGGTTCCAGTTTGCCCTGGCTGTCCTCAGTCCTCCATACACTTCCCCTCAACAGCAGCCCCAGGCCCATCCACAGGCCTTTGATAGTGGACACACAGAGGCATTAGCTACCCAGAGTTTTGGCTCTCCATAGGTTCTTCCATGACCCTTCCCTTCCCAGTCTTACTCTGGCAGCTGGATGTCTTTGGATTTTCATATTAACTGGTTAATGATTTTTATTTTCTGATCCTTCAATTTCCTTTTTGGACCCTCTCTTTTCCAGCTCCTCCCATAGTTCTACAAGTTCTAACTCTTTTAATAAATCACTTCTCTCACATCCCATAATGGTTCTGCTTCTATCATTGAAGCTTAACTAATTATAAAAAATACATAACTTTTAAATATAAACTTATTAGAATATTTTAAATTAAATGTATTTTCAAAGACAAAATATTAAGCATGCAGGGTATAAATCCTAATAAACAATCTTTGAGGAATAAGAAAATGTTAAGAAAGGTTAAGTTAGGGGCACCTGGGTGGCTCAGTCGTTAAGCATCTGCCTTTCACTCAGGTCATGATCCCAGAGTCCTGGGATCAAGCCCCACGTTGGGCTACCTGCTAGGTGGGGAGCCTGCTTCTCCCTCTCCAACTCCCCTTGTCTGTGTTACCTCTCTTGCTATCTCTCTGTCAAATAAATAAAATCTTTTTAAAAATAAATTAAAAATAAATTTAAAAAAGGATTCATACCTCCTACCTTTTATTTATGTCAAAGCACAAAAAAATATTCTGATAGTGTTGACACTGAATTTTATTTCACTAATAAATGAGATAAGAGATAAGAAAATAAGTCATATTTCAATTAACAGGAACAACTGAAAAATAATTCATATATTTATGGATTTCTTACTGTCTTAGTCCACTTGAGCTGTTATAACAAAATGCCATAGATTATGTGGCTTCAACAACAATCATTTATTTCTCACAGTTCTGGGGGCTGGGAAGTCCAAAATCAAGGTGCCCACAGGTTCAGTGTCTGTCCACTTCCTGGTTAACAGAAGGCTGTCTTCTTACCTTGCCCTCACATGGCAGAAGGAATAACAGAGATCTCTGCCATCTCTGTTATAAGTACATTAACCCATTCATGAGGGCTCTATCTCCCATATTTGACCCATACTTACTAATACCATCATACTGCAGATTAGGATTCCAATAATATAAATTTGCAGAGCACATAGACATTTAGTCCATAACACTTACTATCTACAAAGGTATGATATGCCCAAGGATAGGACATAAGAACAACTTACATTTGAGGCCCTTGGCTGGCTCAGTTCGTTAAGCAGCTGTCTTTGGCTCAAGACATGATCTCTGGGTCCTGGGATTGAGCCCCACACTGGGTTTCCTGCTCTGCAGGGAGTCTGCTTCTCTATCTCTCTCTCTCCCCGTCTGCCCTTCCCACCGCTTGTTCTCTCTCTCTCTCTCAATATCTCTCTCTAATAAATAAATAAAACTCTTTTTTAAAAAAATTTTTTAATAAAAAATAGATTTTAAAAAAGAACATCCTAGTTTTGTATGAGACCCAAAAATAAAGACTGTACTCTTAGTTAATTTGTTACTAAATGAAAACTATATAGAATAAAGTTACATCAGGACACTATTACCAAGGCACCATGTCATTTTTCCAGATAAAACATCTACTCCCAGGGTGCCTGGGTGGCTCACTCAGTTAAGCATCTGACTCTTGATTTCAGCTCAGGTCATGATCTTGAGGTTGTGAGATTGAGGCCCCCTGCCCCACCATCAGGCTCTGCACAGGGTGTGCAGAGATTCCTGCTTAAAATTCTCTCTCTCTCCCTCTGCCTCTACCCCACCCCCCAAACAAACAAATAAAATCTACCCCCAAATATTTAGATGAAATAATATACCTAATTGTATACCTAGCAGTAAAAGATTTACATATGATCAGGACTGTGCTATAAAGCCCATCATAAGTAGCCTTGGTGTGTAAGTATGTGTATGAATCTTTAGTTGGGAGCTGGTAAAGGTCAATTAAATTAAAAGTTATCTCAACAAATCAGTCAGTATGCTTTGGTTGCAAGGAAGAGACTAACTCAAAAAGGTTTTTTTTAAAAAGTCGTATGGGGGCATTTATTGGCTCATGGAACTTAAGAGTCGAAGGACAAAGATGCTTTTGAACACACCTAGATCTAAAGGCTGAACCCATGTCTCCAGGACCCAGTCTCTTCCCAATCCTTTTCTGCTTCCCTCTGTGTTAATTTCTACCTCCAGGAATCCACTCCTGTCACTGTGACAACAGAGAGGACAAAATGATTGTCACCAGCCTCAGATTTACACATTCTTTTCTTCTCAACCAAAGCGGAAAAGAAGGGCTTCTCTCACCCAAGAAAGTGGACAAAAGTCCTAGACCCGGATTCCACTGGCTCAACCTGGGTCATATACCTATTCCTAAATTGATGCCTGTGGCCCAAAGGATATAAGCTATGCTGATTGGCTCAAGCTACCTGCCAAACTCAGCCACATCCAGACAGCATTAAAAATTAAAATAACAATAACAACAAAAATAATAATAATTAAAGGAATGAGGGCTTGCCAGATTCACAATAATGTTCACTACTGTTAAGATTTCCCATTTGAAAAACCATATGGGAAATGAACTGAGATAAATGAATTTGGGGAACCATCACCCAGCTTCGCTTTTTTTTAATCTTGGTAACTGCTAAATACTCTGTTTTTCTTTAGCCGTGCAGCACTATAACTTCAGCCCAGTTGTCTGTGAAGTTGAGGAACACATCTCCCAGAAAATCTACTATCACTCAAAGAATACTGACTAGATCTGGCCTTGCTGAATGTCCTTAAAATTTTCAACTTTTACAAATTCTTGTAGTAACCCACAAATTTCTAATCATTCTTCTTGACAGATCAGTATTTGTGATAGAAACTATTCTTAATTTTTATTTAAAATCTCATTTGCCAGTAACCTCATATATTTTTTAAATGTCTAGCCTAATTTCTTCAAATCTGCACATATCCCATATTTTTCTTGGCTATAATTAGTCACTAAGACTTATTAGCAAAGGAATAGCTCCAAGAAACTCTAAAATACAAGTCAGCACAGATTTTTGTTTTCATGTTTTTCTTGACTCTCAGAAAAGGTGTTTGTTTTTTCCTCCCAGAATAAGCCACCATCTTAAGTTTCCTCTTTTCACCCTTTGGAAATAGCTATTATTATTAGAAGGGAGCATTAGTATAAATTCTTAAAGTAACACATCAGAAAAACTAGGTTGAGTTTAGGCGGTCTCTCAATTCTATGACTCACAGCAAAACTTCTAAACATCAGGAGAAAAGCAAGTTAAAACAAACCCTTTACCAGCTGCTACATGTGGGGTGGATCAATAACACTAACTGACAACTTTTCATATGAAATTCAAGCAGTCTGAAGTTTCCTTTTTCTATTCCCTGAATATCTGTTCTCTCCACTTCAAAGGGCTGTCTGCTGCAGAGCAAGGAGAGATGGTTCATACACAAGAGCACCTGTCTTCTGTTTAAATCGTAACATCCGGCAGTTCTGGAGCTGCCAGGCAATGATAAAAGGGCACAGGGCTTTGATTGTTTATACTTCAATAGCAAAGGCAGAGGAGCACTGTGAATAAGGGCACAAGCTTAGTAGACAAGCGTTGCTGGGTTCCAGCCGCAGCTCTGCCCCCTACCACTCCTATGTGTGACCTTGAACAAATTACTTAACTCTCTGAGCTCTTCCTTTCCTCATATGTAAAATTAATATTACAATAACAATATTTCTCTTTCTTGGTTGGTAGGAGAATTAAGTGAGTATCCACTATAAAGTGCTTAACCAAAAACTTGCACTTTAAAATAACAGCTAACACTTACTGAGCATTTATTATGTGCCAGGTATAAAAAGCATTCGATTCATCTATTTATCCATTTAACAAATATCTGTGAGTACTTACTGTGTACCAGGTACTGTTCTAAACACTAGGATATCAATGACCAAAAAATAGATTCCTTCCTATAGGAAGGAATATATAGTTTAATACTTCTTAAATAGCTATGAATATTATAATACAATTAATAAGCATAATACATCTAATATATAAAAACAATAATAATCAAAACAAAATAAAATTCCTCAAAGTTAATGATATGGTAAAATCTTGCCTAAAGTCCTTAATAGCTGCTGGCCTCTGCAAACACTTCAGGGATAATGGCCCAATGAAGTCAGCCAAGCAAACTTGAGGAAACAGAGACTCTCCTGCACCAGGGGTTCTGATATCATTTCACAGTTGAGTTCCTTCTAACTGGAGATAAATGAAAATGAAAGCAGTATGAAGATTTTCTGCAATGCTGAAATGCTACTAATGTTCTGAAGATCTAAGAAAATAGAATAGACTATTCATCTTTCTCAGTTCCTACAAGAGTTTTAGGATAGTCACTGCTCTCCCACAATTTCAAATTACAGCGAAGGGCCATTTAGCAATATGCTAAGATTGAAGTGACATGTCGAGCAAAACCATGATTTGTTTCTATTCACTGGTATCTGCCCCTCTCACAAACAAAGTTAGATTTTCATTTCTGGACAGCATTCCTGCTCTTGACCTGAATTTAAAAAAAAAATATATATATATATACATATATGTGTGTGTGTGTGTGTACATATATATGCACACATATGTACACATGTGTACATATATGTATGTATGTGTGTGTATATATATATAATTTTTAATAATATTGTTTTGGTTTTTTATATTTTAAGTAATCTCTATATCCAATGTGAAGCTCAAATTTACAACCCTGACATTAAGAGTCACATGTTCTACAGACAAAGCAAGCCAGGTTCCCCCTGAATGTATCTTGAGTATCAATCATCCAAATCATAAAGATCAGTTTCATTTAAAGCAAAGCCGCCATCATTGTGTTAATCTCTATCGGTCATTAGCTAGAAAAGAGAAAAAAAAGAAATTTCACTTGACAGAAACAATGGAACCATGTCCATCAGGGGCTAAAGGAGGGTACAAAAGGTGTTGGGCAAGCCATCAGGAAAATACAAATCAAAACCACAATGAGATACTATTTCACAACCACCAATATGACTATACTCAAAAAACAAGATAAAAACAAGTGTTGGTAAGAATGTGGAGGAACTGGAAGTCTCACACATTGCTGGTGGAAATTTAAAATGGTGCAGCTGCTTTGGAAAATGGTCTGCCAGTTCATCAAAAGAGTTAGTAAACTTAGAGTTACCATAGGACCTAGCAATTCCACTCCTAGGTATATACCTAAGAAAAAAGAAACCACATGTCCACACAAAAACTTGTACATGAATGTTCATAGTAACATGATTCATAATAGCCAAACAGTGGAAACAACCCACGTGACCTCCAGCTGATGAATGAGTAAACCAAATGCAGAACATCCATACAATGGAATATTACTTAATAGTAGAAAGGAATGAAATAGGGACAGATGCCATAACATGGATGAACTTTAAAAACATTCTGCTAAGTGAAATGAGGCAGTCCAAAAAGATTACACATTGTATGACTGCATTTATATGAAATGGTCAGAATATGGAAAATCCATATAGACAAAGTGGATTATTGGTTGCCTGGAGCTGGAAGGAGGAAGAATGGGGAATGACTGCTAATTGGTACAGCACTTCTCTTTGAGGTGAAGAAAATGTCCTAAAATTAGAAAGGAATAATGGTTGCAGAACTCTGTGAATACACTAAAAATGACTGAAATGTACATACATTGTTGAATTGTATGGTACACATATTATATCTCAATAAAGCCATTTTTTAAAGCACTGGACCCTGCAGGCAGAATAAATTGCCTTTACCCAAAATACTACTCTTTTTGTTGTTACTCAGTATTTCACTCCATGGTATGATTGCACAGACTTAGGGGAGAGCTCACTGTCCCTGAAATATCTCTTGTCCTTGCCCTACTCCTACTTCACTACCTTGTGAAATTATACCTTACCAACTTCACTGAACCTTCAGCTTAAATCTTTGCTCCTAAAAAATATTCACAACAGATCACGGAAAGATTTCTCATTGAACCTTATCAATCATATGCTGTTTAGTGTGAATGAGTTTGGCAGATCTTCTCCTGACAGAGGGATTTGGTTGAGGGACAGAATGATAAAGTGCTAAGGGATGGAGGAGAGGAGTCAAGATGGCGGAGAAGTAGCAGGCTGAGATGGCCTCAGGTAGCAGGAGATCAGCTAAATAACTTATCAAACCATTGCGAACACCTACAAATCTAACAGGAGATCAAAGAGAAGAAAAGCAACAATTCTGGAAACAGAAAATCGACCACTTTCTAAAAGGTAGGACCGGCGGAGAAGTGAATCCAAAGCAAAAGGAAGATAGACCACAGGGGAAAGGGCCAGTTCCTGGCAAGTGGTGGAACAACAGAGCACAAAATCTGAACTTTTAAAAGTCTGCTCCACTGAGGGACATCACTCCAGAGGCTAAATCGGGGTGAAGCCCACGTGGGGTCAGCATGGCTCCAGGTCCCACGGGGTCACAGGAGGACCAGGGGTGTCTGAGTGTCACAGAGCTCGCAGGTATTAGAGCAGGGAAGCTAGCTACAGAGACAGAGCCAAGGAGTGAGCTCTCAGCTCGGTGTTACCTTGAACCAGTCACAGGTTGGATGAGATCGGAGTGGGGCCGGAGGCCAGGGAGATGGGAGTGATTGAGCGCTTTTATCCAAGTGTGGCCAGAGGCCAGGGAAACAGAAGTTATTAAGCACTTTTCTCTGAGGCCCACTGAGGAGTGAGGCCCTGAGCTCTCGGCTCCTCTGGGCCAGAGATTGGGAGGTCGCCATTTTCATTCCCATACTCTGGAACTCTACAGAAAGCGTTCAGGGAACAAAAGTTCCCGAAAGCAAACCCGAGCGGATTATCAGCCTGGCCCCTGGTAAGAGCAGTGCAATACCACCTCAGGCAAAGACTTGAGAACATGCCCCTCCCCCAGAAGATCAACAAGAAATCCAGCAAAGACCAAGTTCACTTACCAAGGAGAACAGCAGAATTCCAGAGGAGGAGAAAGCAAAGCATGGAATTCAAGGCTTTCTCCCCTTGATTCTTTAGTCTTGCAGTTAATTAATTTTATTTATTTTTTTTCTTCTGCAAATTTTTTTTTACTTTTACCCTTTCCTCTTTTAACGTTTTTTAACTAGTTTATCTTAACAATACCTTTCATTAAAAAAATAATAATAATCTTCTGTGAACCTTCATTATTATAGTCATATTTTATCCATCATTGTATCTAACTTTATTTTTTGTATACATATACGGTTTTTCTTCTAAGAAATTTGGGATACAACTTCTTTTTTTTTTATGTTTTTTAAATTTTTATTTTTTTATTTGACAGAGAGATCATAAGTAGACAGATTTTTGTCTGTGGGGCTCAATCCCAGGACCCTGAGATCACAACCTGAACTGAAGGCAGAGGCTTAACCCACTGAGCCACCCAGGCGCCCCTGGGATACAACTTCTTCTAATAGATCGAAATATACCCTAAATCTAGCTCAGGGCTTGTTCTAGTCTCCAGCCCAAGCAAATACTCACCATTTTCTTTTTCTTTATTCTCCCAACCAACTTACTTTATCAACTCCTTTTTTAGAAATTAAAAAAAATTTTTTTCATCTTTATAAGAATATTCCATTCCTTCATTGTGTTTACCCCTATATATGTTTTTCATTCTTTAAAATTTTGGGAGGTAGTTTCTTCTAAGAGACCAAAATGCTCCCAAAATTAACTGGGTGACCCTGTTTTAGTCACCAGTCTAATATGTATACATATGGGTTTTTTTAAATATTTTTTCTTAATTTGTTTTCCTTTTTGAATTTTTTTTTTCTGAACTTCTTTTTATCCCCTTTTTGCCTCCCACAATTTGGGGTCTCTTCTGGTTTGGTTAAACCATATCTTACTGAGGTCTTTGCAACCCTTTTAGTATTTTATTTGCTCCTTCATATATATTCTTATTTGAACAAAATGACAAGGCGGAAAAAGTCAGCACAAAAAGGAAGAACCAGAGGCAGCACCAAAGGCTAGGGACCTAATCAATAAGGACATTGGTAATATGTCAGATCTAGAGTTCAGAATGACAATTCTCAAGGCTCTAGCTCGGCTTGAAAAAAACATGAAAGATATTAGAGAAACCCTCTCTGGAGAGATAAAAGCTCTTTCTGGAGAAATAAAAGATCTAAAATCTAACCAAGTTGAAATCAAAAAAGCTATTAATGAGGTCCAATCCAAAATGGAGGCTCTTACTGCTAGGATAAATGAGGCAGAAGAAAGAATTAGTGATAGAAGACCAAATGAGAGAATAAAGAACCTGAGCAAAAGAGAGATAAAGAAATACTGGACCACAAGGGGAGAATTCGAGAGATAAGTGACACCATTAGAAGAAACAACATGAGAATAATTAGGATTCCAGAAGAAGAAGGAGAAGAGAGGGGAGCAGAAGATATATTGGAGAGAATTATTGGAGAGAATTTCCCTAATATGGCAAAAGGAACAAGCATCAAAATCCAGGAGGTTCAGAGAACCCCCCTCAAAATCAACAAGAATAGGTCCACACCCTGTCACCTAATCATAATATTTACAAGTGTTAGTGACAAAGAGAAAATCCTGAAAGCAGCCCGGGAAAAGAAGTCTGTAACATACAATGGTAAAAATATTAGATTGGCAGCTGACTTATCCACAGAGATCTGGCAGGCCAGAAAGAACTGGCATGATATATTCAGAGCACTAAATGAGAAAAACATGCAGCCAAGACTACTATATGCAGCTAGGCTATCACTGAAAATAGAAGGAGAGATAAAAAGCTCCCAGGACAAACAAAAACTGAAAGAATTTGCAAACACCAAACCAGCTCTACAGGAATATTGAAAGGGGTCCTCTAAGCAAACAGAGAGCCTAAAAGTAGTAGATCAGAAAGGAACAGAGACAATATACACTAACAGTCACCTTCCAGGCCATACAATGGCATTAAATTCATATCTCTCAATAGTTACCCTGAATGTTAATGGGCTAAATGCCCCAATCAAAAGACCCAGCATATCAGAATGGATAAAAAAAACAAAACCCTTCAATATGTTGCCTACAAGAAACTCATTTTAAGCCCGAAGACACCTCCATATTTAAAGTGAGGAGGTGGAAAACAATTTACCATGCTAATGGACATCAGAAGAAAGCTGGGGTGGCAATCCTTTTATCAGATCAATTAGATTTTAAAGACTAAAATAAGAGATGAGGAAGGACACTATATCATAATCAAAGGGTCTGTCCAACAAGAAGACCTAACAATGTTAAATATCTACGCCCCTAACATGAGAGCAGCCAACTATATAAACCAATTAATAACAAAATCAAAGAAATACATCAACAATAATACAATAATAGTAGGGGACTTTAACACTCCCCTCACTAAAATGGATAGATCATCCAAGCAAAAGATCAACAAGGAAATAAAGGCCTTAAATGACACACTGGACCAGATGGACATCAAAGATATATTCAGAACATTCCATCCCAAAGCAACAGAATACACATTCCTCTCTAGTGCACATGGAACATTCTCCAGAATAGATCACATACTGGGTCATAAATCAGGTCTCAACCGGTATCAAAAGATTGGGATCATCCCCTTCATATTTTCAGACCACAATGTTCTGAAGCTAGAACTCAATCACAAGAGGAAATTTGGAAAGAACCCAAATACATGGAGACTAAACAGCATCCTTCTAAAGAATGAATGGGTCAACCAGAAAATTAAAGAAGATTTGAAAAAATTCATGGAAACAAATGATAATGAAAACACAACAGTTCAAAATCTGTGGGACACAGCAAAGGCAGTCCTAAGAGGAAAGTATATAGCAATACAAGCCTTTCTCAAGAAACAAGAAAGATCTCAAATACACAACCTAACCCTACACCTAAAGGAGCTGGAGAAAGAACAACAAAGAAAGCCTAAACCCAGCAGGAGAAGAGAAATCATAAAGATCACAGCAGAAATCAATGAAATAGAAACCAAAAAACCAATAGAACAAATCAACGAAACTAGGAGTAGGAGCTGGTTCTTTGAAAGAATTAATAAGATTCATAACCCCTGGCCAAACTTATCAAAAAGAAAAGAGAAAGGACCCAAATAAATAAAATCATGAATGAAAGATGAAAGATCACAACTAACACCAAACAAATACAAACAATTATAAGAACATACTATGAGCAACTCTACGCCAACAAATTTGACAATCTGGAAGAAATGGATGCATTCCTAGAGACATATAAACTACCACAACTGAACCAGGAAGAAATAGAAAACCTGAACAGACCCATAACCAGTAAGGAGATTGAAACAGTCATCAAAAATCTCCAAACAAACAGGAGCCCAGGGCCAGACGACTTCCAGAGGAATTCTACCAAACATTTAAAGTAGGATTAATTCCTATTCTCCTGAAACTGTTCTAAAAAATAGAAATGGAAGGAAAACTTCCAAGCTCATTTTATGAGGCCTGCATCACCTTGATCCCAAAACCAGACAAGGATCCCATCAAAAAAGAGAATTACAGACCAATATCCTTGATGAACACAGATGTAAAAATTCTCACCAAAATACTAGCCAATAAGATCCAACAGTACATTAAAAGGATTATTCACCACAACCAAGTGGGATTTATTCCAGGGTTGCAAGGTTGGTTCAACATCTGCAAATCAATCAATGTGATACAATACATTAATAAAAGAAAGAACAAGAACCATATGATACTCTCAATAGATGCTGAAAAAGCATTTGACAAAGTACAGCATCCCTTCCTAATCAAAACTCTTCAAAGTGTAGGGATAGAGGGCACATATTTCAATATTATCAAAGCCATCTATGAAAAACCCACCGCAAATATCATTCTCAATGGAGAAAAACTGAAAGCTTTTCCACTAAGGTCAAGAACACGGCAGGGATGTCCATTATCACCACTGCTATTCAACATAGTACAAGAAGTCCTAGCCTCAGCAATCAGACAACAAAAATAAATTAAAGGCATCCAAATCAGCAAAGAAGAAGTCAAACTATCACTCTCTGCAGATGATATGATATTTATGTGGAAAACCCGAACAGCTCCACTCCAAAACTGCTAGACCTTGTACAGGAATTCTGTGAAGTGTCAGGATATAAAATCAATGCACAGAAATCAGTTGCATTTCTCTACACCAACAGCAAGACATGAGAAGAGAAATTAAGGAGTCAATCCCATTTACAGTTGCACCCAAAACCCTAAGATACCTAGGAAGAAACCTAACCAAAGAGGCAAAGAATCTATACTCAGAAAACTATAAAATACTCATGAAAGAAATTGAGGAAGACACCATGAAATGGAAAAGCATTCCATGCTCATGGATTGGAAGAACAAATATTGTGAAAATGTCTATGCTACCTAAAGCAATCTACATGAATATTGAAAAAGAAAGCCAAAGTTGGTAGCATCACAATTCTGGACTTCAAGCTCCATTACAAAGCTGTCATCATCAAGACAGGATGGTACTGGCACAAAAACAGACACATAGATCAATGGAACAGAATAGAGAGCCCAGAAATGGACCATGAACTCTATGGTCAACTAATCTTTGACAAAGCAGGAAAGAATGTCCAATGGAAAAAAGACAGCCTCTTCAACAAATGGTGTTTGGAAAATTGGACAGCCACATGCAGAACAATGAAACTGGACCATTTCCTTACACCACACACAAAAATAGACTCAAAATGGTTAAAGGACCTCAATGTGAGAAAGGAATCTATCAAAATCCTTGAGGAGAACACAGGCAGCAACCTCTTCCACCTCAACCACAGCAACTTCTCCTAGGAACATGCCAAAGGCAAGGGAAGCAAGGGCAAAAATGAACTATTGGGATTTCATCAAGATCAAAAGCTTTTGCACAGCAAAGGAAACATTCAACAAAACCAAAGGACAACTGACAGAATGGGAGAAGATATTTGCAAACGACATATCAGATAAAGGGCTAGTATCCAAAATCTATAAAGAGCTTAGCAAACTCAACACCCAAAGAACAAATAAACTAATCAAGAAATGGGCAGAGGACATAAACAGACATTTCTGCAAAGAAGACATCCAGATGGCCAACAGACACATGAAAAAGTGCTCCACATCACTCAGCATCAGGGAAATACAAATCAAAACCACAATGAGATACCACCTCACACCAGTCAGAATGGCTAAAATTAATAAGTCAGGAAATGATAGATGCTGATGAGGATGTGGAGAAAGGGGAACCCTCCTACACTGTTGGTGGGAATGCAAGCTGGTGCAGCCATTCTGGAAACAGCATGGAGGTTCCTCAAAAAGTTGAAAATAGAGCTACCCTATGACCCAGCAATTGCACTACTGGGTATTTACCCTAAAGATACAAATGTAGTGATCCAAAGGGGCACGTGCACCTGAATATTTATAGCAGCAATGTCCACAGTAGCCAAACTATGGAAAGAACCTAGATGTCCATCAACATATGAATGGATAAAGAAGAAGTGGTGCATATATACAATGGAATACTATGGAGCCATCAGAAGAAATGAAATCTTGCCATTTGTGATGACGTGGATGGAACTAGAGAGTATTATACTTAGCGAAATAAGTCGAGCGGAGAAAGACAACTATCATATGATCTCCCTGATATGAGGAAATGGAGATGCAACGTGGCGGGTTTGGGTGGGAGGAAAAGAATAAATGAAACAAGATGGGATTGCGGGGGGAGACAAACCATCAGAGACTCTTCATCTTACAAAACAAACTAGGGGGCACCTGGGTGGCTTAGTAGGTTAAAGCCTCTGCCTTTGACCCAGGTCATGATCCCAGGGTCCTGGGATCGAGCCCCGCATCAGGTTCTCTGCTCAGTGGGAGCCTGCTTCCCTTCCTCTCTCTCTGCCTGCCTCTCTGCCTACTTGTGATCTCT
This sequence comes from Mustela lutreola, assembly GCF_030435805.1. Taxonomy (NCBI): domain Eukaryota; kingdom Metazoa; phylum Chordata; class Mammalia; order Carnivora; family Mustelidae; genus Mustela; species Mustela lutreola. Next base: position 104,518,291 of record NC_081295.1, on the reverse strand, counting down.
GTCAAATAAATAAATAAAATCTAAAAAAAACCAAAAAAACAAAAAAAACAAAAACAAACTAGGATTGCTGGGGGGAGTGGGGTCAGGAGAGGGTGGTGGGGTTATGGACATTGGGGAGGGTATGTGCTATGGTGAATGCTGTGAAGTGTGTAAACCTGGTGATTCACAGACCTGTACCTCTACATTATATGTTTATAAAAAAATAAAAAAATTATAAAAAAAAAGAATGTTAGCAATATAGAAAAGAGTAGCCTAGGTGCAGAGAAAAGGTATGTGAAAATGATATCATTATACAGGAGTAAAAAATTGCACATTAAAAAAGCAGTGCTAAGGGATGAAGGAAGAGGGAAAAGAGAAAAGGTTAGGGACATGCAAATTTTCATCTCAGTATTTTAGTACCACTGATCCTACTGCCTACCTGTCTTTGCTAATGCCCCGACCTGTTTCCTCTTTTTTTTCCTTTTCTCATCTACCAATCAATCCATAAAACCTCTGCACCTTGCAGAGCCTAACTGAAAGGCCACTTATACCAGAAGCCAAGATTGCATAAAATTACTACTCATTTTTTAATTTCTTCTGCTTTTGGTCCACATCTTTATTGATTTTCCCTTGAAATTACTTTGAAATTTTTTCGTTCCATTTCACATATATTGGTTTCTCGCCCTAGCATAAAAAAATAGTTCTGTAACTTATCTATGTCATAGATAGTAGATAGACTTTCTTTAGAGGATCAACTCCAGTGGAAAATCAGGAGCTAGCTGAAAAGGACTCCAAATCATGTCCACCCTCAGTAAGGAGTATATTGCAATTAATTAGCTAAGTTTGCACTGAGCATGGGAGTGGGTGAAGAATAGGTATGTTATCCCTGAAAGCTATCACCGCTTATAGAAACTCTTGTTATTTGATATTTCCCTCTACCTTATAATTAGACATGATTTAACTACACAGTAGAAAAACTTTCTTCATTGTTTCATACAAGTACAGGTTGACTTGCTAGCAAAATCCTTTGCTAATAATCCTAATATTCTATACTCAAAAGTACTCTGTGATACCACAATATTTCATCTTTCCATACTATCTATGTGTCTTAGATCTTTTGACTTCCATTAACAAGAAAAATAAATTTAAATATATCTATAACATACTGTATAGCAGGCAATTGGATTGTTGGTTGTCTACCTAAAACTCCATCACTTTCATCCTTTCTTCCAGAGATGATAATGCTGTTCTATTAGCCATCCTTCTCCACAAGTCTCCATGATTAAAAGAATGCTGATGCCACTGCGAAACGAAGAGTTGAAGTCAGTTTGAAAAAAGCCAATCAAAAAAATAAAATAAAAAAATTTAAAAAAGAAGCCAATCATGACAATCCTATTCCCCTGCCTGGTATTTGTTTAAGCCAGGAATGTGATACAGTTCTGATGAGGTAAAGTCTCCTGGGCTAGGGGTGTCTGGGAAAGCCTTCTCTATTTTTCAAGACTCACAGAAATAGATATTCTTTCTCTGGATATCGCTGTGTCTAGATACTGTCCCCAGAACTGCTATAGACATCATGCTGTGGCTCTGAAAACAAGGCTTACCCAAAATGAGAGTGAAACAGAATAAATGATAAAGATGCAGAGCCAAAGCCCTAACAACCTGTACATGGAGCGTTCCCTACCAATGGACTGCTTGTTAAAAGAAGTAATGATCCCAGTACTTTTTAAACCCACTTAAACTCAATAAGACTTCACCCAAAATAATATATACTCATTCCAAATGATAGCTGTACCTACATATTTGACAGCACAGACATAAAATTTTGGTAATCAAAATAGTCTTTTCCAGGTATGTGTGTGTAATTTTAAATGTTCTTTCTAAGAATTCTATAAAGTAGCTCTTTTATAGGAATTATCATCTTCAATTAAAATATAAAGTAATTGAGACCTGACATGCAAGAGATCACACAACTGGAGTATATTCTTCATTTATTTCTCTAAGCCATCTGGCCTGGATCTAAGAGTGGCATTGCTGAGCAATATAATTAATTGTTCCATCCAAGAAAAACTTTGTGCCAGACATCAGTCTAAGGACTGGTGATATGCCTGAAAGAACCTTGATCTCATGGAGCTCTTAGTTTGTAGGGAAGAAATATCATAGATAGCTACTGGGAAAAAATGTTACACAATTAAAATTCTATTAAGCCCTGCAAAGGAAACAGACTTAAGAATTTTTAAGAGAATGTGAAAACGTATTACAGAAACCTAATCTGGATCAAGATATCAGCAGGTCTTCCTCGAGCAGCTGAGCTTAATACTAAGATATGAAGGAAAAAGGAACAGTATATGAGTATATGCAAAGCCATAAGTCAAGAAGGAATTTGTGTGTCTCCAGGCAGAGAGAAGGTCCATCTTCAGGAACATCATGTTTGTGAAGATGTAGACAGACCATGGGACAAGGTGATAGGGTCAGGAGTGTTAGGAAGAACGGGAAGCCATTACAGAGTTTTAATTAGGTAAGTGGTAGGATCTTCTTTATACTTATAAAGATTTGGAGGATGGATTAATGAGAGGCAAAACTGGAAGGTATAGATGTCATTATTGCCATACAGGCAAGAAATGATGGCGGTTTAGACAAACCTAATTAATTTCTCTTTCTCTTTCCTGTTTCTGCCACACAAATCCTCCTGCACTCCAAAGTCGTGTGTATCTCCTATCTGGGTAACAACACAGTCTACAAACCTTTACAGCATTGGGATTCAATTGCCTTTCAGCCCAAGATAAGTGTGCAAGAGTCACTGGGAAACCTTTCCGTGGGGCCAAGAAGCATGAGTCACAAAAATGGATGTCTTGAGTGACAGGCCGCACACTGTGCCAGTGTTGAGAAAGTGTTTTTATAAGTTAATTTTTTTAAATATGTTATTTATTTGTTTGACAGACAGAGATCACAAGTAGGCAGAGAGGCAGGCAGAGAAGGAGAGGAGGAAGCAGGCTCCCTGCTGAGCAGAGAGCCCAATGCGGGGGGGGGGGGGGGGGGGGGGGGGGGGGCTTGATCCCAGGACCCTGAGATCATGACCTGAACTGAAGGGAGAGGCTTTAACCCACTGAGCCACCCAGGCACCCCTTTATAAGTTAATTTTCACGAGTTTGTGATGCTGGTCCACTCTGGCACAGGCCTGCTGCCGGGGGCCTATTGCCCCTGGGTATGAGGGCGGCCTTGCTGAGCAACACAATATGTTCTTCTTTTGTCAAAGATAAGCCAATTACCAAGTGTACACCTTAGCAGCTGAATGGACTTAAGTCGCTAATAAGTACAGGACTGCTAAATGCAAGCAGGTTAAATGTTGAGAAACAACCATTACGAAGGACAGTTCCAGTTCCAGAACAGACCTGCGGCCCTTCTCTTTAACAATTATACGGCAAATTCAGTTCGATATCAAGGACACTAGTGTGGCGATCAAAAGGCGGTGCGAGCAGCAGAGATGATTCACCCCTGTCCACGGGGACAGTCCCCAAGGTCCCCACGGCTGCACTCAAGTCTGGGGGTGGTGGGCGCCGCACCTCCGTCACGGCAGCTGCGAAAATGACCAGAGGCCAGCGTGGCCCCGTACCACGCACAGAGAAAAAGGCAGGTGTGTTGTGTACTCACCTGCGACTTCCCTCCCGGCAAGGAGCCCGTGGCCAGGAAAGCTTCCCACGCGGTCTGGCTGGGCCTCGGGGAACCGCACTCGGGAAGAGCTGTCGCCGTCGTCGCCCTGCATTGTCCTGTGGGACCTGAAGAGAAGCCCTGGTGGCCGGTATCACCGCTGGCAGCACCTGGCCTCCTTCGTGTAGCTCCGCCTAGACGCGGAAGCCCGCGGTACTGAAGACCCAGCCGGAGCTCAGAACGTTGCTGCCACCCCTCCCTCCACACGGCCCCTAGGGCCGGTGAGCACCGCGTGGGGGAGACGGGGCGCTACGTAGTCTGTCGGGCTCTGCAGCTGTGCGGACCTGGAGGAGAGGGAGGTGGGGCGGGAGAAGGAGTATGGCGGCCCGCAAGAGTCAGGACAGCCCAGGACGTTACTTCTCTGGAAGTCACCTGGTCCATCCAAAATTGTTACTATTTCGGGTGGTTTCATCTTGAAGACACGTGTGAGACGATGCTAGACGGGAAGTTTTAAAACTTTGGAAGGCTATGTAATTGCTTAACGTGAGAGCAATAATTAGAAATTAAATGAAAATATACAAAATGCATCATTATGTTCTGGAAAGGTCATGGAAGATGTTCTCACAATGCTAATGGATAGATGCGTGTATTAAAATCATCAGCTCAAGGATACGCACTCTGTGTCTGACAAAATTAATCCTGTAGGACTAAGTTGGCCTCAAGGGGTTATATATCATGTTCATATAATGAACAAAACACGAGTCTGAATCATGACTGAAGATTAAAACTAAGAGGAAAGTAGAATAGAAATGTCACTGTAGTACATATCAATCTCCTCTGTCTCCTGATCCAAAAGTTTGTGAGACTTAAACGATTCAGTCATTTTTATCCAGAGATGATGATGGCAATAACAGGACTAACATAAAAGAAAACATATCTCACGAACTAGATGATGTTCTTCCCAAGTACCATCCTCTGGAAAAGTAGAAGCAACACTAAATAAAAATACCTATGGAACAGACCATGAAGGAAGAAACACTGCAGCAGATTCAGAGTTAAACACAGTTACATGACCGAGAAAAGCAAGAAAAAAATTACCAGTTTGATAATTCTATTGCCAACGCACCTTTAAAATGTCTTAAGTGATATCTCAGGAAATGTTAGTTGACCTTATTTCTTTAAACTAGAAGTTCTTCTTAAGGTATCATTTTAAATTGTGTAAATATACCAATAGGAACACTCTTCTGTTTGTAAATAGAGCCTGTCATTTTTTTTGTTGAGATCTTATCAAGATACAACTAGAAGAACTGGAAAATGATCCTTTAGCTACTACTCTAAATGCCTCTGGCTGGAGGGGCCTACGTGGCTCAGTTGACTGGGATCAAGCCCCTGCTCACGCTCTCTGCTCAAAAAGAGCCTGCTTCTGCCTCTTCTCCCTGCTAGTGCTCTCTCTCTCACTGTCTCTTTCTTTCTCTCAAATAAATAAAATCTTAAAAAAAAAAACCTCTGGCCTAACTAAATGTGAATGGTATAATGTCTGAAAGCTAGGATAGTGTTTCTACAGATGGTGTAGCAGTTTATCCGAGGCTAAGAATAAGCCTGCAAAGAATACGATAGAGTTTGGAATAACTGTGAAGGAATAACTTAACAATTCTGGAAGAACAATATATTATTTAACTTTTCAAGCTGGCCTTGATCCTCTACAAATATATTTGAAATGATTATTACTAACATTGATATACCAAATAATGTTTCTAATTTTTCTGTGAAAATTTCCTTTCAAGAAGCCAAGAGTAGATGTATTGCCTGTGAAGGAAACATCAAAGGAAGGTGTATATAAAAAGAAAACAAAATTTTAAATGTGTTCTTTCAATCTAAAGTAAAACTTTGAAATAAACCAGAGTTGTGTTTTGATGGGAAAGAAATTAGAGCAACATCAGTTCCACTGAACCACAAAAAAAAAAAAAAAAAAAAAAAAAAAAAGGCGGTACATTAAGTACCTCCAACTAAAGAATGCTGTTTACTAATGAGGACCTGAACTACCTTATCATTTAAAAAAAAAAAATTTACGTGTAAGAATCTCTTAATGAAATTGTCACAGATTTTTGTCTGAAGTAAGTTAATTTTCTACTAAACTCAGCAAGTCTTTATCTTTCTATCATATTTTATGTATTTACTTTCTGGTGTCAAACTGTCCTGGTTTTGAATTCTAACACTCACTTATTGTATGATATTGAGTGTGTGTGTATATATATATATATATTTATATATATATATATATATATATATATATATATATATATATTTCCATTTTTAAAATGGGAATAATAAGATCTCTATAGGGATGCCTGGGTGGGTCAATTGGTTAAGCATCTGCCTTCAGCTCAGGTCATGATCCCAGGGTTCTAGGATCAAGTACTGTGTCAGGCTCCTTGCTCAGTAAAAAATCTGCTTCTCCCTCTGCCTGCCCCTCCCCCTGCTTGTGCTGCTCACTTGAGCGCGCTCTCTCTCTCTCTCTCTCTGAGAAATAAATAAATAAAATCTTTGAAAAGAATAACAATAATACCTCTATAAAAGAGTTGTTTTGGGAATTAAATGAGATACTATATGTCAAGCCCTAGGAATAGTGGCTCCTATATGAAGTGTTTGTTCAATAAATTCGGCTGGCATTTATCATGTTAGCGTTACAATATTTTCAGCTTTTTTTAAAACTGTTACTACTTTAGATCAGGTAATAATTTGGTGAGCAAGTACAAAGTATGATTTCATTCATTTGCTTCAATAATTATTCTATACTTCCCACAAAAATTGTCACCATTATTATCATCACCCTATATTTCTTACTTTATGTGAGGGTATGGTTCTCTCTAATCCAAAACAACTATCAGTACATTGTGTTACAATTACTGAGAATCAGAACTCTGTCCCTCTTCTCTGCACAAAAGCAGTTGTTACCTGATTAATCAACATATGATTACTAATAACCCCAGCTCTTATATTATATATTTTTATTTTTTATCTTTTTAAGAAACTGTTTCTTTTCTATCAACCTTATTTCCATTTTCTTTGCCTTTCTAGAAGAGCAACTTAAGACCACTTGGTGGTTGTTCCTATCTATTCAGTGGCCTGAGCATTGGGAGCTGCAAACCAGTCTTCAGTGGCAAGCTGAGTGCTCCAGTCTTCAGTGAGAACCACTGAATAGGCACAGAGGGTACCTGTCCTCCTTCATACTAGTCTGTGACCTCGGGTTGAATAGCAGTGAACTCAGGAGCTGAAGCAGTCCATTCACCCTGGTAATATTTAAAGCACAATTAAACATAAGCATGAATAACTGGGAGAGATATCAATTTCATTTTGTCTATAATCAAGTCTTGCCCACAAATTGAAGGTCCATTAATTCTTGTCTACAATGTCAAAACTGCGAACAATCTTATATTATCATAAAGATATGTTTCTACAAGGGAGAGAGTGTAAGTCAATAACAGAATAGCTATGCCTAAATCTTGCCTGTTTTTTAGGAGGAACATTAACATAAGAAATCAAACCTGCAATTCACCAAGAAGGACATGGTCTATATTGTCAAAGGTATTTATCACCTATAAGTGGGTCTGTAATTTTTCCTCTCTAAAAAACAAAAGCATGGATTATATTTAGATAAAGTCTGACAATAAACAAAGAAATTGACAAGGATTGGAACACACCACCTTAATTCAAAAGACATAAAACCTTCCATAAATAACTTAAATCCTTAAATCGGCTATAGAATACGAGGAGGCATAGGGAAACAGTTCAGTACAAAATACAAGGCAGATGATCTTCCTTTATAAATTATAGTTGACAAATATAAACAAATCTCCAATCCTATGCCTCACTTCTTAAAATTCTACCTCAGGCAACCAAATTTCAAAATATATTATTTTTTTTAAGATTTTATTTATTTATTTGACAGAGAAAGGGAGAGAGATTAGGCGGGGGCGGTGTGAAGCAGGCTTCCTGCTGAATAGAGATGCGGGGCTCAATCCCAGGACCCTGAGACCTTGACCTGAGCCTAAGGTAGAGGCTTAACCCATTGAGCCACCCAGGCGCCCCCAAATCTATTCTTATCACTCAGTTTGATGGAGCTTTCCACGTAGTTTTATTTTACCAGATTTTTTACAAGGTTTTAGGAGTTGAATTTGATAAAATCACAAGTGGATGCTTCTGATTTTTGTTTCACCTGTCAATCACTAACTCATTTGCTTTTTGTGGTTTTATTTTGTTTTCTATTACTTTTGTTTTATTTGCTACCTAAAAGTCTTTGTCAAAGCAAAAAGGTGATTTCCACATTTCTAGGATACTACATGTATCAAAACATTTTTTAACTTATCAAACTTGACAGGATATATGAAATTTCTCCTTAAGCTACAATCATGGACTGTGATAACAGCAGGTAACCAATATATGTTAAAGCCTCTTTGTTCCTCTTAGTCTTCCTTACCCTCTAATCTCATTAATCTAACCATGGGTAATATTGGTTCTGGTTTGTTTGTTTGTTCGTTTCCTAAGATGAAAATAAAGCATATTGTCTTTTAATATTTAATCCAAAGCATCCATCCTAAGAGGATATATGCAGAGATAGTTTAACATTAAATTATCTATATTGCTGGTTTTCAGGGAGGAAATGTGGCTAAAGTCTCCATTAATGTTCCTGCATCTTCCTGTAAAGGGGAAGGCCCATAGAGATAAGACCCACTGCAATCACTCTAGGAAATGCCTCCTTTAGTTTCACATCAGTCTTGGTAATCAGTGACCAGGAACGATGAATTCAGAAAGGTGGGCAAAATAAATAAATTATCATCAAGAAGACAATCAGCATGTGCCAGAAATACAGAATGTACTTTGATTGTAGTGGTAAATGTTAAGAAAAATCTCTGTCATATGAACCGAAGGTCTCAACAGCAAACCCAATCCTAATCTCAGCCAACCTTTCTACCTGTCAGCACAAACAATGAAAAATCCAAAACTGGGGGCGCCTGCGTGGCTCAGTGGGTTAAGCTGCTGCCTTCGGCTCGGGTCATGATCCCAGGGTCCTGGGATCGAGCCCTGCATCGGGCTCTCTGCTAAGCAGGGAGCCTTCTTCCTCCTCTCTCTCTGCCTGCCTCTCTGCCTGCTTGTGATCTCTCTCTGTCAAATGAGTAAATAAAATCTTTAAAAAAAAAAAAATCCAAAACTGAATATGGAGAACTGAATTTCAAACTTCTCTTACACTTGTATGATATAAAAATTCAAGTAATATTACTACATAGAGTCATGTCTTTCATGACCTCAACTGGCCACATTCTATATTATAGGACAGATGATGGATCTCATAATAAATAACCAGCGAGTTTAAAATCTGTCAAATTCATTGCTCCAGGTACAGAATTTTGTCCCAGATCTTAAAAGCTAAACTCATCCAGTTCAAGGTAGAAGTTCACAGTCTTCTGGGAATAATTCTTGTGTACTAGATGATGTTAATGAAAGAGACAAATTAGGAACTTTATCAAGAACTCTCACCATGAAGACAAGAAATAAAGGGTAATTGATTTAAAAATATATTATTTAAGGAGGAGGAGTCAAGATGGCGGAGATGTAGCAGGCTGAGACTACTTCAGCTAGCCGGAGATCAGCTAGATAGCTTATCTGAAGATTGCAAACACCTGTAAATCCATCGGCAGATCGAAGAGAACAACAGCAATTCTGTAAACAGAAAAACAACCACTTTCTGAAAGGTAGGACCGGTGGAGAAGTGAATCCAAAGCGACGGGAAGATAGACGGCGGGGGGGGGGGGGGGGGGGGGCTCCCTGCAAGCGGCGGAGCAACGGCGCACAAAATCAGGACTTTTAAAAGTCTGTTCCCCTGAGGGACATCGCTCCAGAGGCTAAACCGGGCGAAGCCCACGCAGGGTCAGCGTGGCCTCAGGTCCCACAGGGTCACAGAAAGATCAGGGGTGTCGCAGAGCTTGCGGGTATTGGAAAGGGAAAGCCGGCAACAGAGACAGAGCTGACAGTAAGCTCACAGCTCAGTGTTACCTTGAACCGGTCGCACGCTCGGAGCACGGCCGGAGGTGAGGCAGACGTGAGTAACTGGGCACTGTTCTCTGAGGGCGCACTGAGGAGTGGGGCCCTGGGTTCTCGGCTCCTCCGGGCCGGAGACCAGGAGGCCGCCATTTGTATTCCCCGTCCTCCGGAACTCTACGGAAAGCACTCTACGGAAAGCACTCAGGGAACAAAAGCTCCTGAAAGCAAACCCCAGCGGATTACTCACCCCGGCCCTTAGGGGCGGTGCAATTCCGCCTGGGGCAAAGACACTTGAGAATCACTACACCAGGCCCCTCCCACAGAAGATCAACAAGAAATCCAGCCGAGACCAAGTTCACCTACCAAGGAGTGCGGTTTCAATACCAAGGAGAGCAGCAGAATTCCAGAGGAGGAGAAAGCAAAGCATGGAACTCATGGCTTTTTCCCTGTGATTTTTTTTAGTCTAGCAATTAATTTAATTTTTTTATTTTTCATTTTTTTGTTTTTTTTTTCTCGCCTTCTGGTTAAAATTTTTTTTAACTTTTACCTTTTTCTTTTTTAAAGTTTTTAATCTAGTTTATCTAATATATATTTTTTTTCTTTTTTATATTTTTCTTATTTGTTTTCTATTTTAAATTCCTTTCTTTTCGTTTTTTTTTTATTTTTTTTTTTCTTTCTTCCTTTTTGAACCTCTTTTTATCCCCTTTCTCCCCCCTCACGATTTGGGATCTCTTCTAATTTGGTTAAAGCATATTTTCCTGGGGTTGTTGCCACTCTTTTAGTATTTTACTTGCCCCTTCATATACTCTTATCTGGACAAAATGACAAGACGGAAAAATTCAACACAAAAAAAAGAACAAGAGGCAGTACCGAAGGCTAGGGACGTAATCAATACAGACATTGGTTATATGTCAGATCTAGAGTTCAGAATGACAATTCTCAAGGTTCTAGCCGGGCTTGAAAAAGGCATGGAAGATATTAGAGAAACCCTCTCGAGAGATACAAAAGCCCTTTCTAGAGAAATAAAAGAACTAAAATCTAACCAAGTTGAAATCAAAAAAGCTATTAATGAGGTGCAATCAAAAATGGAGGCTCTCACTGCTAGGATAAATGAGGCAGAAGAAAGAATTAGTGATATAGAAGACCAAATGACAGAGAATAAAGAAGCTGAGCAAAAGAGGGACAAACAGCTACTGGACCACGAGGGGAGAATTCGAGAGACAAGTGACACCATAAGACGAAACAACATTAGAATAATTGGGATTCCAGAAGAAGAAGAAAGAGAGAGGGGAGCAGAAGGTATACTGGAGAGAATTATTGGGGAGAATTTCCCCAATATGGCAAAGGGAACGAGCATCAAAATTCAGGAGGTTCAGAGAACGCCCCTCAAAATCAATAAGAATAGGACCACACCCCGTCACTTAATAGTAAAATTTACAAGTCTCAGTGACAAAGAGAAAATCCTGAAAGCAGCCCGGCAAAAGAAGTCTGTAACATACAATGGTAAAAATATTAGATTGGCAGCTGACTTATCCACAGAGACCTGGCAGGCCAGAAAGAGCTGGCATGATATTTTCAAAGGACTAAACGAGAAAAACATGCAGCCAAGAATACTATATCCAGCTAGGCTATCATTGAAAATAGAAGGAGAGATTAAAAGCTTCCAGGACAAACAAAAACTGAAATAATTTGCAAACACCAAACCAGCTCTACAGGAAATATTGAAAGGGGTCCTCTAAGCAAAGAGAGAGCCTACAAGTGGTAGATCAGAAAGGAACAGAGACCATATACAGTAACAGTCACCTTACAGGCAATACAATGGCACTAAATTCATATCTCTCAATAGTTACCCTGAATGTTAATGGGCTAAATGCCCCTGTCAAAAGACACAGGCTATCAGAATGGATAAAAAAACAAAACCCATCTATATGTTGCCTCCAAGAAACTCATTTTAAGCCCGAAGACACCTCCAGATTTAAAGTGAGGGGGTGGAAAAGAATTTACCATGCTAATGGACATCAGAAGAAAGCAGGAGTGGCAATCCTTATATCAGATCATTTAGATTTTAAGCCAAAGACTATAATAAGAGATGAGGAAGGACACTATATCATACTCAAAGGGTCTGTCCAACAAGAAGATTTAACAATTTTAAATATCTATGCCCCCAACGTGGGAGCAGCCAACTATATAAACCAATTAATAACAAAATCAAAGAAACACATCAACAATAATACAATAATAGTAGGGGACTTTAACACTCCCCTCACTGAAATGGACAGATCATCCAAGCAAAAGATCAGCAAGGAAATAAAGGCCTTAAACGACACACTGGACCAGATGGACATCAAAGATATATTCAGAACATTTCATCCCAAAGCAACAGAATACACATTCTTCTCTAGTGCACATGGAACATTCTCCAGAATAGATCACATCCTCAGTCCTAAATCAGGACTCAATCGGTATCAAAAGATTGGGATCATTCCCTGCATATTTTCAGACCACAATGCTCTAAAGCTAGAACTCAACCACAAAAGGAAGTTTGGAAAGAACCCAAATACATGGAGACTAAACAGCATCCTTCTAAAGAATGAATGGGTCAACCGGGAAATTAAAGAAGAATTGGAAAAAATCATGGAAACAAATGATAATGAAAATACAACGGTTCAAAATCTGTGGGACACAACAAAGGCAGTCCTGAGAGGAAAATATATAGTGGTACAAGCCTTTCTCAAGAAACAAGAAAGGTCTCAGGTACACAACCGAACCCTACACCTAAAGGAGCTGGAGAAAGAACAAGAAAGAAACCCTAAGCCCAGCAGGAGAAGAGAAATCATAAAGATCAGAGCAGAAATCAATGAAATAGAAACCAAAAAAACAATAGAACAAATCAACGAAACTAGGAGAAAAACTGAAAGCTTTTCCGCTAAGGTCAGGAACACGGCAGGGATGTCCATTATGACCTCTGCTATTCAACATAGTACTAGAGGTCCTAGCCTCAGCAATCAGACAACAAAAGGAAATTAAAGGCATCCAAATTGGCAAAGAAGAAGTCAAATTATCACTCTTTGCAGATGATATGATACTATATGTGGAAAACCCAAAAGACTCCACTCCAAAACTGCTAGAACTTATACAGGAATTCAGTAAAGTGTCAGGATATAAAATCAATGCACAGAAATCAGTTGCATTTCTCTACACCAACAGCAAGACAGAAGAAAGAGAAATTAAGGAGTCAATCCCATTTACAATTGCACCCAAAACCATAAGATACCTAGGAATAAACCTAACTAAAGAGGCACAGAATCTATACTCAGAAAACAATAAAGTACTCATGAAAGAAATTGAGGAAGACACAAAGAAATGGAAAAATGTTCCATGCTCCTGGATTGGAAGAATAAATATTGTGAAAATGTCTATGCTATCTAAAGCAATCTATACATTTAATGCAATTCCTATCAAAGTACCATCCATATTTCTCAAAGAAATGGAACAAATAATTCTAAAATTTATATGGAACCAGAAAAGACCTCAAATAGCCAAAGGGATATTGAAAAAGAAAGCCAACGTTGGTGGCATCACAATTCCAGACTTCAAGCTCTATTACAAAGCTGTCATCATCAAGACAGCATGGTACTGGCGCAAAAACAGACACATAGATCAATGGAACAGAATAGAGAGCCCAGAAATAGACCCTCAACTCTACAGTCAACTAATCTTCGACAAAGCAGGAAAGAATGTCCAATGGATAAAAGACAGCCTCTTCAATAAATGGTGTTGGGAAAATTGGACAGCCACATGCAGAAAAATGAAATTGGATCATTTCCTTACACCACACACAAAAATAGACTCAAAATGGATGAAGGACCTCAATGTGCGAAAGGAATCCATCAAAATCCTTGAGGAGAACACAGGGAGCAACCTCTTCGACCTCAGCCGCAGCAACATCTTCCTAGGAACAACGCAAAAGGCAAGGGAAGCAAGGGCAAAAATGAACTATTGGGATTTCATCAAGATCAAAAGCTTTTGCACAGCAAAGGAAACAGTTAATAAAATCAAAAGACAACTGACAGAATGGGAGAAGATATTTGCAAACGACATATCAGATAAAGGACTAGTGTCCAGAATCTATAAAGAACTTAGCAAACTCAACACCCAAAGAACAAATAATCCAATCAAGAAATGGGCAGAGGACATGAACAGACATTTCTGCAAAGAAGACATCCAGATGGCCAACAGACACATGAAAAAGTGCTCCATATCACTCGGCATCAGGGAAATACAAATCAAAACCACAATGAGATATCACCTCACACCAATCAGAATGGCTAAAATCAACAAGTCAGTAAATGACAGATGCTGGCGAGGATGCGGAGAAAGGGGAACCCTTCTACACTGTTGGTGGGAATGCAAGCTGGTGCAACCACTCTGGAAAACAGCATGGAGATTCCTCAAAATGTTGGAAATAGAACTGCCCTATGACCCAGCATTTGCACTACTGGGTATTTACCCTAAAGATACAAACGCAGTGATCCAAAGGGGCACGTGCACCCGAATGTTTATAGCAGCAATGTCCACAATAGCCAAACTATGGAAAGAACCTAGATGTCCATCAACAGATGAATGGATCAAGAAGATGTGGTATATATACACAATGGAATACTATGCAGCCATCAAAAGAAATGAAATCTTGCCATTTGCGACAACATGGATGGAACTAGAGCGTATCATGCTTAGCGAAATAAGTCAAGCAGAGAAAGACAACTATCATATGATCTCCCTGATATGAGGAAGTGGTGATGCAACATGGGGGCTTAAGTGGGTATGAGAAGAATCAATGAAACAAGATGAAATTGGGAGGGAGACAAACCATAAGTAACTCTTAATCTCACAAAACAAACTGAGGGTTGCTGGGGGAAGGGGTTTGGGAGAAGGGGGTGGGATTATGGACATTGGGGAGAGTATGTGCTTTGGTGAGTGCTGTGAAGTGTGTAAACCTGATGATTCACAGACCTGTACCCCTGGGGATAAAAATATATGTTTATAAGAAATAAAAAATTATTAAAAAAAAAACAAAAAAAAATATTAATAATAAGATGCAATAAGAAAATAGGTAAAAGAACTTTTTTAAAAAGTGAGAAATGAACTGAATTCTCAATAAGCATTAAATATTAAGAGTTAAAAATACTGAGATAGACATGAGATTTGAGACATAAAGTCTATGCCAATAGAATAAAAAAGGAGTGCAAAAGAGATAATGGATTTTTTTAAATGTTAATGTAGAAATAGAAAATGTAAAAATATGTAGGATTCAAGCTTAAAAACAGAATTAAGCACTAAATAAAAAAGTAAGTAATAGTAAAACTATAAAAGAATGGGAAAATATATTTGGAACAATGAAAATACTGTTTGAGAATTTAAAAAAATGTAAGACAAAAAATAAAATAAACAATTAAAAGCAGAAATAAAACATTTGCAGTCTAATAATAACCAACATTTCTCAAGTGTTTTCAATTTATTATTATTCCTCCTGATCATGGGCTGTGGCATAAATGAAAATTTCTATTTCTTTGTGTATATACTATAATCTCAACTTTATGAATGCTCCTCCTGAGTAACCTTTTGGCTTTTAACCATGATTGTCTCCTTTCTAAAATGTGGATGGCTTTATACCTCCTCAAAAGTCTCTCGTGAAATGCAAATGAGTTAATTCCTATAAAAACCTTAGAACAGTGCGCATCCCAGATTCAAGGAGAGGAGACATAGATTCTGTCTCAGTGGGGGAGTGGCAACATCACATTGCAAAAGAGCAGGTGAGGTGGGAGGTGTTGCGACCATCTTTTGAAACACAATCTGCCACAGGAAAAATGCAATAAAAACATACAACAATGATTACCAGAGCGAGTGGGTGAACACAGTAGGGGAAGATGGAATATGTAACTTTACATAGTTAAAAGAAAATTTTTTTTGGAATCAATTAAAAAACTATTTTAAGGAAGCCATACTTTCTTTGAAACATGAAACAAATATTGATTAAATGGGCAAATTTTTCCTTGGGACCATTGACTACATTTATGCTCCTTAAGCTCCATATCAGAGAACATCAGTTACAGAGAACATCTCACTCCACTTCCAGGTTTATGTTTCCCAACAAAACAACTGAAATTCCACCAAGATATCCTTGCAGTGTTAGGCCATTCTTCTGGAATCATACCACAATTCAAACATTAAGATCACTGTGTGTGATCACACACACACTCATCCTAATATACCTAGTATGCTTATTATAAGTTGAGGTGAGAAATTAGAATCTCCTAATCATCTTTGTAAGATGTCATTCATATTTTCATACATAATGTCATATATGTTATTTTAAAAATATTATTAAAATGTCTGATGCTTAAATATATTAAAAAACAAATACATGTCACTGTATGTTATTAACATCTGGGAAGATGGATGCCTACCTGCCCTTTGCTCAGATAAAACTTTAAGAAGATCCCGTTTTAAATTTCAAGATCTCCTAACACATGGTTCTTGATTCAACTATGTAGAACTCAAGGCAATAATTCTAGCCTCCATCTGCCCCCAAAATGTATGAAACAAAACCTCAAATATAAAACCACAACTTCTCTTATATTCTTTTGGGTGACAGAGTAGCTGAGGCATGCTATCACTCCCAGGACAGTACTAGCCTCTATTTTCCTATGAAGCTCCTTAATCCTACTCAGTTCAAAAACCAAGGCCCCATGGAGCCTGAGCAGGGCGATGAGAGCCTTCTAGGACCCATCTTTGTCTCCTCAAATCCTGATTTCTGAGGACCTCTGCTAATCCCAGTGCATGGTTAGATCATACAGGTTGTTTTGATAGCGGGATTTCTGGGCTACTTTTTCGGTCAAAGATCTACTCAATAACTTACCAAAGATGCTATGGAGTAATGTAAGCAAGTAAAAAAATCAGGTTGAAATAAGCAGCTGTTACATAACAGAGTATATCACATGGGATCCATCTCCAGAAAAGTCAGTTGGCAATGAAAGCCCACTCTGGCTCTTCTAGTAAGATTTGATGATACCCATGTGCATTCCTGACTCAAGTGACATCACCTTATCCTGATTTCAGAACATAATGAATTATAGTCATTAAATGCTAATATAAACCCTGCAAGTTGGTGCAGCCACTTTGGAAAACAGTGTGGAGATTACTCAAAAAATTAAAAATAGAGCTACCCTATGACCTTGCAATTGCACTACTGGATATTTACCCCAAAGATACAGATGTAGTGAAAAGAAGGGCCATATGAACTTCAATGTTCACAGCAGCAATGGCCACAATCACCAAGCTGTGGAAAGAGCCAAGATGCCCTTCAACAGATAAAGAAGATATGGTCCAGATATACAATGGAATATTATGCCTCCGTCAAAAGGATGAATACCCAACTTCTGTATCAACATTGGCAGGACTGAAGGAGATTATGCTGAGTGAAATAAGTCAAGCAAAGAGAGTCAATTATCACATGGCTTCACTTACTTTGGAGCATAAGGAATAACACGGAAGACATTGGGAGAAGGAGAGGAGAAGTGAGATGGGAGAAATCGGAGGGCTAGACATATCATGAAAGACTGTGAACTCTGAGAAACAGACTAAGGGTTTTGGAGGGGAATGGGGTGAAGGGTTGGGTGAGCCTGGTGGTGGGTATTATGGAGGGCACGTATTGCATGGAGCACTGACTGTGATGCATAAACAATGAATCTTGGAACATTGAAAAAATAAAATAAAATTAAAAAAATATATATATATATACACCTTACAGTTAAAGAAACCTCCAAAACTATATACCATATCAATTAGCATACTGAGAAAAAGGTTTTTTGGGTTTTTTTGTTGTTTTTTGTAGCTCTTAATGGTACTTTCTCAACACAGATGAGAGGAAAAGTCATTAACATATGCAAAACGTGACCATTTAGTAAGGAAAATGATGTGTGGTCTAGGAAATTCCATGCTTTCCTTTGTGGTCACATCCACCACTGAGCTGCCATCCCTTCTATAGTATCTATCTTTTCAAATATTTTCCTTTAAAAGAAATCTCATTATGTCCAATACCTAGGCCAAATCAACCATTGCAGTGTATAATAATTTTCCTATATTTTCTGATAGGTGCATTTTACCATGACAAATACTGCATCTGGTGTTCAGTTACAGCAACTGGAAATGTAACAATTTTTACACCATCTCTCAAACTAATCAGAATGCTTAATGGCTTTTTAGATACACGTGGATGTAAGATCATGAAGTTCCAATAAGCTCGTACAGTAATTTTCCCCTTTTTATTTCTTCCTCTTTTTCTTCTCTTAAAAAAAAGTTCCAATAAGCTCGTACAGTAATTTTCCCCTTTTTATTTCTTCCTCTTTTTCTTCTCTTAAAAAAAAGTCTCAGAATCAAAGCCAAAGCAATTCCATCAAAGTGTTCTAGAAAAAGAGCCACATTATTACTCATCTGTCAGTCTAAATTATATGCCTCTATCATCCTCCCCACCTTGAAAATAGACTCTTTAATAAACACAAGAGGGAGAAATAAATAGGTTAACCAGGAGAAAGGTCATGCCTTGTCTGTTGTAATACAGTCTGATCACCCAAAGTGATTGATTTCTTAAAAGAATCCATATCTGTGACTCTTATAGACATCCTGCCATACTACAACCATCTACAAGTAGCTTGCACTTCTAAGGTCATTCAGACTGCTTGAATCCCTGTGGTTCTCTTAGGAAATCCAAGATGTTAAGTAGTTCCACGTTTTTTGTAGAGTGAAGTTTTCAGTCCTTTTTTTCCACTCAAGGAAAAAAGAAAAAAGGAAAAAGAAAAGCTATGAAAATGGAAGTATTAAATAAGAATGATTTAACAAAACTATGTATTTTTGCAAATCAATACTTTTGCCTCCATCATTAAGGTAAAATCAAGGAAAACTATTTTCATTATTATAATCAATTTATTTCTATTTCTATTTTTATTTCTCTCTCTCTCTTTCTCTCTCTCTGAAAAAAAAAAAAAAAAGTGGTAATGAAAATTGAATACACTTGGCACTTTGACCCAGGCAAAACAGAGCTAATTCAAAGGAACCATTGATTATTTTTTACTGCTTTGTATTAAAACAAACACAAACAAACAAACAAACGAACAACCATTCTATGACTTCTCCTCCATTTTTATCTGGTACAGTTTTTCTTCGCTTCCACATAGATGGAATCTTTTTCTTCTTTTCCAGGAACACCATTATATAGGATTCCTAACACTGTCCTAAAATCAGCGAAAATAATAAGCATTGGGTTTCTACCACAGCAGCTATCTGATTTACCTTCTTCCTCAAATAAAACAGTATAAGAAAAATAAACCAGAATCAGAGAAAAGTAAAAAATTCATTCACACTATGCTAACTGTTTCCCATCTATTTTGTTCTGATATTTTTCATAACAGCCACTCTTCACTACCATTGTTACTAACACCACAACTACTGGTGATTATTTATCATGGAAAAACTAAAATTTAGTCCAATGCAATTAACCTTAGTTTTCCCTAATAATCTAAGCTCTCTCTTTATGTAACTTAGTCTCTGTTTTTATGACTCCAACAAATCTTCCATGTCCTATTCATGCCTCCCCTCCTCCTCTTCAAAATGGCATCAGGTGAACAGGGAGGGATGTGACATACAAGGCATTAGAGGTTGGGAAAGAGAGCCAGAATTTCACTAGTCAGGTAAATATTTAATCATATATATTTTTATTTTTTGGTGTGAGGGATGATTTTTTCTTTTTTGTTGGCTCTAATCACTAAAACCCTTGAACTCACCCATTTGTCTCCAGTGATATAGTATAGAATAATCTCTAGACTCTACCTCTAAGTACCTGCACAGCGTTCCCCAGCACACACAGATGTTTCCAGATCCCTTTAGTAACCAGCTATCTGAAACTGAGATATCGAACAACCCAATATGATCAAAACATAACTTCTTAAAAATCCTTCTTAAACATTTTTTAGATTAAGAAAATCTTCTTCACCCTGCCCTTAAGACTCTTTGACACTTAGAAGCAATTCTTCAGTCATTACAACTCACAAAGTTTCTAATTTGATAAATTAAGCTATTCTAGACGATAATCAAAACTCAAAACATTACTTTAACTAGAACCTCCTCTCCTCCCCCTTGCTGGGGCCTGAGCTGCCCACTTGCAGTGGGAAAGGAAGGCGGTGGTCCTCCTCCTTCTGTGCTTAATCCTACTCCTCTTCTTCCATGAGCTTAGGAAGGAAAATTTAGAACTCTCCAAGGTTGGGCCCTGAGGAAGAAATGATTAAGCAATGGTAGATCCCATTGTTTTCTGCCGAGAAGGTCTTCAGGAAAAGGTGTTTAAGACTGACTCTTCTTGGGATGCCTGGGTGGCTCGGTTGGTTGGGTGGCTGCCTTCTGCTCGGGTCATGATACCAGCATCCTGGGATTGAGTCCCACATTGGGCTCCTTGCTCGGTGGGGAGCCTGCTTCTCCCTCTCCCTCTGCCTGTGCTTACTCTCTCTGACAAATAAATAAATAAAATTTAAAAAAAAAAAAAAAAAAAGACTGACTCTTCTTTATAGGGGAGCTCATGTGCTCCTTAGAGATGGCCTTCATTGAGAACTTCCACTTCTATCCCTTTGACCAATGCCCTTCCTGGGCCCTCAACTTTCACAGTGTCTCGTTCAATTTGGACTCTCACTACTAAAACACCCTTAACCCTCCCAACTCTGGGCAAGATCTTGTTCCACATGGGCTACCAGGGGAAACATACATGCTTTGTCCCAACAAGCTCTAGGAGAGCTGGCCAATTTTCACAGTGCCCACCTCTACCTTGCTGTCATAGATAGGCACAGTTCTTTATAAAACCCAAGTGCTGGGAATGCATTTCAAACTCTGAGTGGTCCCATTAAAGCCCCTCTCAAACTGAGCCTTAAGTGAAAATGATAGAAACACCTCCCCCTCCACAGACACAGGCATGCATGCACACATATACACATCCCTTTCCCCCTCAACACTCTCTTTATATACACTTCCTCTACCTTTTCCTAGTCTTGATGTACATAAGGACCCCTAGATGAGAGGCTATAAGATGTAAAATTTGATATTTTCCATTTCTTTTATAAATTCAATATATGGTAATCTAGAAACTAATTTTAGAATTTTACACAATTTCTATTTGTGTGAGTCCCAAAACCTGAATTGTGCTTCCTTTTATACATCTAACTATTGTTCCTTTGACTTATGTCATCCCCCATGTGTTATGGCATTGAACAAAAGCTGATTTTCTCCTAAATTCTTGTAGTCTTCCTAATAAATTCAGAGAAGCTGGCCACACACTTGCATATTCCTGGGCTGCTTCCCATACTATTTGATTAAACTGAAGTAAAGCTCCTCCACATCAAAGTTTAGAGAAGAAGAGGGAGGAAATCAGACATCCTATTAACTGACTTTCCCATTTCCCTGCCTTC
The DNA here is from genome assembly GCF_030435805.1 of Mustela lutreola. Taxonomy (NCBI): domain Eukaryota; kingdom Metazoa; phylum Chordata; class Mammalia; order Carnivora; family Mustelidae; genus Mustela; species Mustela lutreola. The sequence goes on along the minus strand of NC_081295.1, from coordinate 104,497,124 downwards.
CTGTCCATGATCCACCAGGATCAGAAGGGGGGGGGGGGGATGCTTTCCTCTAGTTCTTTCTGAGGGTCTGTGGCTGTCTTCTCATACCCTTTCATTAAGACTTCCTGGCATTTTTATCTGGGAACAAAGCGATAGTATTTCTGCCAGGATTTTGTAATAAGCAGCAGACCTATTGAAGCAAATGTTCTCTATTACATGTATGGATACTAAGATTGCCTGAAATTTTGCCCTTATAAAATCATGAAGCTTTTTTTTTCTTCCCTTCCTAATTGTTAAAGTAGGAAATATGACAACCTCTATAGTTAAATCCAAATGTGGCTTATTACCAGAATCACATGGGGAGAGCTTTAACATACTGATTCCTGGGGCACCTGGGTGGCCCAGTAGGTTAAGACTGCCTTCAGCTCAGGTCACGATCTTGGGGTCCTGGGATCAAGCCCCACATCAGGCTCTTTGCTCGGCAGGGAACCTGCTTCCCCCTCTCTCTCTGCCTGCCTGTCCACGTGATCTCTCTGTCTGTCAAATAAATAAAATCCTTAAAAAAAAAATAAATGAATGAATGAATAAATAAATAAATAAAATGCTGATTCCTGTCCTCTCACCTCTCACCAACAGATCACTGGGACAGAACTTCTAAGGCTAGGGTTGGGGATCCTATCTCCCACCACCCATGATTCTGAGAGTCAACCATGCTTGGCAACTACTATTTTCTATTAAAACTGAAGTCTCTATAGGGGTTATAAACTATTCCACAGAGAAGAAATATTAGGTATACACAATGAGAATCCTCCATAAGACTTTCAATTTTAATCTCCTCCACATTTCCAGCAATTTCCAGAATATGAGGATTCATGGACATTTCTAAAGTTTTGCTACTGATCAGTAATCAACACAAGCCTATTAATTAAGCCTTAATTTTTGGAAAGCCTAACATATACTACTCTACAGTAGTTTACACAGTACTTTCATAATAATAATTGGAATTGATTTTGGGGTGAAATTTTTTTATTGCCTTGCTTTCATCTGTAGGACGGTCATAGAAAGCATTAATAGATTTTGATATACATTTTCCAAAATGCTAAAGGAACAAAAGCTGAATAGCTCTTTGACAAATATACATATATATATATATTTTATATATGATTCTCACATGGTAAGAGAATTCAAAATCCTCTTGATGTCCAAGGGATGAATAATATGTGAATGGAATACACCCAACGTTTTTAATGCCTAAGCCTCACAACTAAGTCAGAAAGAGGAGGATGTTATTATCAAGAAGCTTTTGAGGATGAGAGTCTTCATTGTACCTATTCCAAAATACTTGCTGCTTTTACACAATGACACAAAAAGAGACTTAGGATAAAAATTTAAAAGACTCCTATCTTAAGAAGTTACACCTCCTCGTGCTAGCCTCTTTTGAACAAATAAACTTGAATAGTTCAGATACAACTCAAAAATTCCTAAATCATAATCTGAAGATGGTTTTAACATCAATTGTTCCTGCAAATAACAATAGGGGGAACTTTTGTTGTCTCTATATATAGTCATTGTTTCTGCTATGGCTTATGCTTCAAAATTTAGAAGGCAAATAAAAAATATTTAGAGGAAAAAAATAGAGAAAACAGACTGTATCATGTTTACTCCCAGATTAAGGGAAACTACTGTTACCTTTCCCAGAGTTAAATATATTATACCCTGGGGTTTTAAGAAACTACTTACAAAGAAATTAATTCTAAGTCTATAGTTATGTGGAATAATGATTTGCCAACTTACATGAGAAACAAGTCCCTTTAGTAATCTAAAATCAAGGGGAAGTAATCAGAAGTTTTGTTTTAGGTGTTCTCCCCCAAAATAACACTTTTAATCTCTTTTATGCCCGTTTTTCTTGCAAGTCTTTTGAGATCAATCACATTAGTAAATGTTTCAACTCTCCAACAATCTCAGAGCATTTGTAGCTGTATCTTCATAAGAACCATCTTGTAGCTCACAAGCTCAGTTCTGGAATATTTTATTTTATCTGGACACAGTAGATCTCTCAGAGACTGATAGCATTTCTCACAGATGTTACCTAATGGTTTTAATACTCTGCCTCACCAAATGCATATTTGAGTTAACCTGTACTTTAAACAGTTTAATTGGAACTTAATTGCTGGACTTCTCTTCCCTAAAAAGTTGTCCTTAATGGAATTCATACAGCAGTGGAGTTAAATGAAGTGATTCTAAATATTTGTCAGGAGTCATAGCTACTTTATTGAGGACTTACTGGGATTTTTTGACTCTGACATTTGCCTTTACATCCATTACCGTAGAATAGAGTAAATAGATAGCTTTTTTAGGTTATCAATTCCATCACATTATCAAAAATGGTCTCCAAGATGGTATTCCCTACTCCTACCAGGGGGTACACAGACAATCCATGTGAGTTGAGAAGAAAATATTAACTTTTCTATTTATTTTTTCATAAAAAAAAGAAAATTAAGCTTTAACCATTTTCTAGCCCTTAATATTTAGAAAAACATTCACCTTCTCATCCACCCATGTATCAGATAGTCTGTGACAAATAGGAGATAAGGTACCTCGAGGGAAAAGAGTTGTTTCCCAATGTCGAGAGATTAAAAATAGGGTCACACCTGTATGCTTGCCTATGGTGTAGTGGACAGAGTAGACTTGAAGTGTGATTAGCTATGTAGATTTATCGATTTTTTTTCTAGTTTTATGAAAAGAACTCTTAAAAACTAGACGGTAGTTTAAAAATACTCCTGCATGGGTGCCTGGGTGGCTCAGTCAATTAAGTAGCTGCCTTTGGCTCGGGTCATGATCCCAGGGTCCTGGGATCGAGCCTACATTGGGCTCCCTGCTTGGTGGGGAGCCTGCTTCTCCCTTCCCCTCTGCTGCTCTTATTCTCTCTCTCACACACACAAAATAAAAAAAAATTCATTTTAAAAATAAATTTTTTAAAAACTAAAAAAAAAAAAAAAAAAGTAAAAATACTTCTACAAAGACCACAGCTTGAATACAATACTAACAATGTAAACATGGGTGAACAATAAACGGCAGAGTGTATACTGTTCCTTACATGAGTTTTTCATTATAGAATGCAAACAAATAATTATAATCTGGCTACCAAAAAGAAATTGAATTTATCACAAATGGTATTTAAAATATGGATTTACATTGACTATGATTAGCAATGCTCCATTTTAACTCTCTGTAAGTGCCATAAACTATCAACAAATTATACCATCATTGATTGACAAGATATTTAAAATAATTTATTTATTTATGCTTAGCTTACTTTGTATTTCTGTGTGCATTTTTTAATGCACATAATATAGTGGTAAAATGGTGAATGTACTTAATATATAAGCAAGTAAATATATATAAAGATATTCAGGGAATGTATTCTAAAAACATTTTACCAACAAATGTATTACTAAAATAGTTTACAGACCATTGACCTACAAAATGGTAGGAAGAAAAGATACAGTAGAAAATATTAAGTAACCCATAAATAAGGGGTGTGTGTGTGTGTGTGTGTGTGTGTATAGTTGGGATATATTTTACTCTTTTTATACTTATTCTGAATACAAATGTGCTTTATGTTTTGGGAATACATAACAAGCTAAAAATACTAAGTCCCACACTGAAGATTTGACTTAGAGAGAGCTTAAAATTCCTAAATAGTCCTTTTATCTTCCTTTCTTCACCATATATTTTCATTGCCCAATTCAAACTAAAGAAGGAATCACTCCTGAGATGTTTTTAAAAAAAGAAAAAGGCAAAAAAAAAAAAAAAAAAAAAAAAAAAAACCCAGAACTTGAGCAGCAATACAATTAGATTCTCCTCTGTTTCTGGTTTAAGGAAAGCCACACTTACTTAATCCCAGATTAAAATATGCCCTGATGAACTATGGAAGTATTAGTAGGAAACTATCTCTGTGCTAATTTTCCAAGCTATGCTTGAAATTCAGGCCCAGCCCTCAATGCCCTCTGTGGAGTGAAGGAGTTGTCACTAACAACATCAGCACTTCCAAGGAAGGTTGAGATAATGGCTGCCATCACCTGAGAGCAGCAGACGAAAAAAAGACAGTAGAACTAAAAGAAAAATAATCTTGGAACACTGAAAAAAATAATAATAATAAAATTAAGATGTTAAAAAAACAAAGAACCTAAAGATCAAGGACTTTGACTCTAGAAATAACAAAACTCCTTGTGTTTATAATAAAATCCAAAACAAGACACCTATAAGCCACTTACCACCCAATCAAATGTCTCATTCTTTTATAGAAGTTAAAATATTCTCAGTGAGTTGACCTTTTCACTTTACTACGAGTTTCCCTAAGGGTAAGTCTTTAGTAGAAATAATTTGATTGAGGGTTCCTACTTCAAGGGTGGCAAAAACCTAGCTTTCCCTTGCATATGAAAGCTGCCTTTTCTTGTCTCCTATAATTTTAAAAGGTATTTTAAAAATGTTCCTGAGATCAGACTTTATGTGCAACATGTCACAAGAGAGTGAATATTTATGATTAAATTGCTCTTCTAAAATGTATCATAAAATCAGGTTTATAGTAAATGTTCTTCAGACCATTAGCTACCATAATTCTCTAGTCCTTTTCTTAGCTGTTTTATTAATAGTGTACAATCATCATTACTACTAACTGTTACTTGTTAAACACAGAGCCATCCGCTATAAGCCAGATTCTCCTCTTGCTCCCTGTTTTACAAAATACTTAACAATAAATAGCTTCAAGACCCATCTGTCTAGGATCCTTGAGGACCTTTTCTCCTAGGAGCAAGGGAAAGAGGCTCAACCATCTCTTCGGGACTTTTTGATTACTAGAGCTTATTAAGCCTCAAAACTCACTTTGGAGTTATAATTCATTTGGGGGGGGGGGATGTTTTTAATGAACTAATCTCCTGGTAACTTGCTGTGCAGAAGAGAAAAAAAATAAAAAGGAAACTGACATTCAGAAAGGACAGAGAAAGGCCGGAGGAGGAAAACCCAGAAACAAAAGAGAGGCCGTTTCCTTCATGCATTATTACTTTTGATGTCAGTGTCACCTTACAAAGTCCAGTTAGTAAAACTGACAGCAGTGGGTATGTTTTACTTTCAGACTCAGTCGTGTGCTATCAAGAGTAAATGGAGGCACCTTCTAGAGGTCCCTGACAATCCCAGAGGAAATCTTCCTGCTTCCTCACTGAAGCCCAGAGGGGGAGGCTCATGGCAGTTCAGCTGAACCAGATTGCTTACGTGATGAGGATGGACAGCAGGAGGAGAGGGAAGCGATTCTGCACAGTGGACGGCGAATAATCAAAGAGAAGACAGATAGCAGGAACTTCAAGGACTCAAGGGACACCATCTGAAGCAAAGTGACATTGATATCAACATCTAGGAAATGATAGAGGCAGATAAATTGCTCCGGCAAGAAAAAAAGAGATAGGATGACCCAGTTTAAGCAAAAAGTAATTCGCTAATCACAAGGTAAAGAAATAACACAATAGGCTCCTCTCTCATTCACACGCAGCAGGTAGGGCCGTTATCCAGATAAAGCAGTAGACAGGAAAGGAGCTCCACTCAAATGTAGCTGGTGCTCAAACCACAGAGGGCTTCTTTGGAACAAGAGCTCACCCCAAAGAAAAATTGGCAGCCAGTGCCACCTGCAGAGGAAAGATATATCTTCTGCAGGCACCAGCTCTCCAAAGCTGACAGGCTGATATATTCTGCTGAATAAATCGAAAAACTTTCAAGTGGTCTAAAAAAGGTAGTCTGAAGTAGACGGCACTGCAGGGATCCAATCAAGTTAAGAATGTCAGGAGCCCGTGGCAACATCCACACCAGGAGAAAAGGCCCCCAAACTCTGAGTTAAGTGCAAATGAGAAAATATCATGGTGTGTTTTGTTTCTTTGTGTGAGTATATTTTGGAATTTTTTTTTCCCCATGGTTGTATGTTGTGATTTTTTTAAAAGATTCAAAATTGAAAATTGTTCTTTTCATATATGGAGAAAAGCAGACACAGAAAATACATATTCACAATGCACATATCGGGTGCATTACTTTTTCCTGAATTTTTTCTTCAGCTTTTCGACTCCACCTGGAACTGACTTTCTTTTCCTCCAGGCTCTGCTCAAGCCCCACCTCCTTCGTAAATCTTTCCCGAATGAATCTTGCATTGATCTCTCTTCCTCCTCAACTCGTAATTTGCTTATTGCTTAAACCATTCAATGCAGAGCTTAATTAAATACTGTCTTACCTTCTAATTTCTTCCTCTGGGTAAATGTCACCTCCCCAACAAAACTACAAGATCTCTGTAAGCAGGGTTATGTCCAACACATATATTCTATTCCCTCAACCAAGCCAGACATCCATACTGAGGGTTTGTCTTCTATCATCTACTTCAAGGAGTGTGAGAAAGGCCTCCTTATTCAAAAATGTCTCCCTTCTTCTGTGTTTATTTTCTTTGAGCCAAAGTATTCATTCCTCACCCTGAGGTTCCTAGGATGATTTATACATTACACTGTTCCATAATGAAATGCAACGGTAACCCTTGGGACTCCCAAGACCTGGATTTTACTCCTAACTCAGTCACTTCCTGATGATGTAATCTTGGCAAGTTATTTATATCTTCAGTGGTTTGTTCATCTACAAAATGCAGAAATAACATTCTACTCATGATTGAATGACAACTAAAAGAAAAGATACATGTGATACTTAGTCCATAGTACCCACTTAGTAAGCATTAGCTTTGTTAGCAATAATAGTAACAGTAAGTGCTAAGAGATAAATGGTCTGAGATTTAACCCTAAGTCTGACAACTGATCCTGCTGGTTCCATGCTACCAGAGATCACTACACCACTGAGTCAGAGACAATGGACTTTGCTGATCACAAAGCAGCAAGAAGTCTAAGCATTCTGTTAACATCGCTTCTGCTCACTCCTCAAGTTCCATGAGCTTTGGGTCATCATCCAGAAACTCTGAACCTAGGAAACCCAAATCTCTTATAACGGACTGCAAATGAACTTACCCAACCTTTGCTCTGGAGGGGGAATGTTATCCTTTCTATAATTAGTCTTCAGGCCTACCCTCTGCTCCAGAGGGAAACACTATCTTCCAAGGCAGTTTGCTGTACAAACATCCCTAAAAAAAATAAGCCGGGACCAAGGCTGTCAGTGCCATCATTCTCAGTGTGTACAGGAAACAAACAATCCATGCAGAACTGTCTCCCAACAAAAGTTACCCCCTACTAGCAAGGACCTTACAATCCGTAGGAAAAGAGAGAAGTACATTTAAATACTGAAGGGAGAGGGAAATAGGTACTATCCAGAAAATGACTGGATACAAAAAAAGCATGCAATAAACAAAATACCATGTAGCTTTACAGAAGTGTGGAGCCATGTATCAACTAACACGAAAAATGTTTCTGATACATTGTTAAAGAAAGTGGATCTGAAAGATAAGCATATAGTCTCCTCCCATTAACATTTTCATAAATCATTATATGGCATAGTGTCAGTGCTCAACAAGTACATTTATTTATATAAAACATTAAATTCATAACACATGATATTTTTAAATACAGGTATCTCCCACTTTGCAAAAGTTCGCATCACACCCCTTCACTTTTCAGGAAAGCCCTGCATTAGTACCTTTTTTCACTAGCTAAAAGTGTTCTTTTGCAGAGGGCCACTAGAGACAGCATTCACCGGCACCCCAAAGGGCAGAGTGGCGCGGCCAAGCACCTCCCCCAGGAACTACAGGCAGCGTTTCAGCATCAAGCCCCCTTAGCGGTTAACTGGGTCGGTGAGACTGTCCTTTACCTTGACCTTGGTTGTGCATCCTAGCAAGATGGGTCCAAAGGTAACAGAAAATCCTAAGAGAGGTTATATTTGGGGTCTGGGAACACTCAAGAATTTTTCTACATAAATTAACAGTAATTACTTCTTCTCTTTACACCATTTAGGCTTTTGAAAGTTTTCATAAGGATGCTCTACTTTTGGATAGCAGGGGAAACTTATATTGTCCTGGAAGGATATAAGGTTGGTCACACACTCCAACTTAAGAGCTGGGCATCAGAAGTTATCTAAAAAAGATAGGGAATCCAGGCAGGCTTCCTAGAGGAAGTAATGATTGAGTAGACTTTTAATTAGATATAAAAAGAAGAAAATTCAGTAAAGACAGATGTGAACACACTAAAGTCACGATAGCTTGATGTATCCATGAAACTATAACACTGCCTGTGGTTTGATGTAGCTGGTGTGAAAGATGAATGTGAAAAAATAGTAGAAAGTGGGTCTAAAGATGTAGCCATGGACCAGATTAAAATAGCAACCACTAATGTGCACTAAAAGGTCAGGAGATCGAAGACAGACCTTACGTCGTATTTCAGAGTTCTGCCTAGTATATCAAGCCCTGCTCAAAAAGCCAGGTTCAATGCTGTGCATATGCTGCTGCTTGTCGAAAGGGGATTTGAACTTAGAGTCTCTCCACTTCTCTTCATCCCTGGGCTACATTCATGGATCAAACTAGTATAGGATATCTTCACCTGGATTACCTAGGGCACCTCAGATTTGTCATGTCCAAAATGCATACATCATCCTTTCTTCCCCCATATACCTACTCCTTTTTCCATGTTTCCTTTTCAGGGACTGACACTGCCATCCCTCTTGTACCCCACACCAAAACCCACTTCTCCCTGCACTCTTTTTACCACCATTCCCCTCCCTGCCTTCTCCCCTCCCCAACCACAGACCAGTCAGACATATTTTCTTTCTGTTACATCCAAAAACTCTTAGTTCAGCCCCTTGCCATGACTCTCTGGATGCCTATAGCAGCCTCCTGCCAGGTCCCTACGATGTATGTTCTACACAGTCACCGAGATGGAAGTCTTACCGTGCTCATATTCACCGGTACCTACAAGGTAGAGTTCATGTTCCTTCTCGTGAGATATGAACTCATTCGTGACCTGGCATGTTCTTCTTCTCCAGCTTTGCCCTGCCTGCCACCCTAGGGGCACTCTGCATTCCCACATCGTAAACTACAGAGGTTCCTCAGAAAGTACCACGTCCTTCCATTCCTTCTAATCTTCTCACGGGCTACAGCCTCCACCCAGAAAGTTCCATCTCTCCTCCCAGCACCCCTAGTCCTTACCTTAGCCATCTGGGGAACTACTTGTTATCCTTCAAGATCCAGAGGAAGCTTCTCCTGGGCAGTTAAGTGCTTCCTCCTGTGCAAGTAACTAGTGTTGCATGGAGCTTGCAGCCCATTCGGTACAAATACAGCAACTGACACATTGCTTTGATTATTTCTTTATATCTCACTTTGATATAAATATTTACTAGTTTGGGAAATCCTGGAAGGCAGGGAAAATATCTTACTCTTTGCATTTTTAATGCTCACCATATGATGGATACCTTACAAATGTTGGTTAAATGATTGGCTGGTTGGATACATGGATAGATGGATGGTTTCTGGTTATTTGTCTATATTAGCACAACTCAAACTATTAAAAGAATTTTTCCAATAGAAGAGACATGTTGTCTTAATCTCAGCTCATCTAGGGCTTTAATCTCTTTTTAAATACATGCACATTCATACACACACACATATAAGAAATTGCTTAAACAAAGGTCTTGTTATAGGAAATATGCTAACTATTCACTGAAGCCAAATATATTCACTAAATGTAATAATTATTTAAAGAACATTTAGCGGGGCACCTGGGTGGCTCAGTGAGTTAAGCCTCTGCCTTTGGCTCAGGTCATGATCCCAGCATCCTGGGATTGAGCCCCACATCAGGCTCTCTGCTCAGCAGGGAGCCTGCTTCCCCCTCTCTCTCCGCCTGCCTCTCTGCCTACTTGTGATCTGTCTCCATCAAATAAATAAATAAAATCTTTAAATAAATAAATAATAAAGAACATTTAGTCAAGTATGTCTATTTATTGCATGTTCACTAAAATCCTTATTTATCTTATCTTCCTATGATGTGTGTATTGTTATTCCCACTTTATAGATGAGGGAACTGCCTATTAGAGCATGTGAAGACACATGGTTAGGAACACTAATGCAGACTGGGACATGAAACCACGAATACCTAACTTAAAGTCAATGCTTTCATCCACTGCTGGAATCAAATCATCAAAACTTACATTGGGAAAAAACTGCATAAGGGATGTTACTTTCTCTTACATAATTATAAACAGTATCAGTATTTTCTTGTACATGTTAAAGATAGGATTTAACCAACAGCTCCACCGTGAGTACAGCTGGAAAGCAATAGCAGAACTGGTCAATACAAAAATTCATTTTATACCACATAGTTTACACTGGTCCATTTATAGTTTGTTTGTTTGTTTGTTTGTTTGTTTTAAAAAGAGGAGTTTGCCAACAATAATCTGTAATTATTTTTGCAATGAATATGAATAAGTCAGCAATGCTTCTGTTTCAGGCCATGTTCTTTAAATTGTTTTCAAACAATCCCAAAACACTCCTAACAGGTTGGAGAACAGAATTCTCCGTAAATATTGTCATAAGTGTTTCTAGTTTTAAGAAATGATTTTTTTTTCTTCCCCTAATGAGAATGAAGAGTACGAATAAACTGGAGCTTAGCTACACTGTGGAGAATATTTTGTATGGAATTTGGTTTGCTCAGTTTTGTTTCACATAACTGCTTAGAGTATTAACAAAACCTAGAATCTCAAAATAAGAAAACACACATACATCTTACCTTTATAGACACTGTGGTAGACAGTCTTCAGGGTGATCCAAATTCCTGCCTCCCAGTGTTCACACTCTTGTATAGTTTCCTCCACCTTCACGGTTGATCTGTGGGACCAAATGAATACAGAAGTCATAACATGTGACTTACAAAACTAGGTCATAAAAGGTATTTTGGTTCCTCTATCCTCCTTTCCCTTCTCTCCCATTCCCTCTCACTCTGGGGGAAGCTAACTTCCATGACATGAGCCGAACCCACGTGCCTCTCAAGCAACCCTATGGAAAGGTCCACATCGTGAGAAACTGAGACGTCCCACCAAGAGCCAGAGAGGAACTGAGGCTTCTGGCCAATACTGTATGAATGAGCCATCATGGAAGTGACCTTCCAGCCTGTAAACTTCCAGATGATGGAGCCCTTCTCAACCATATGAGAGACTCCGAATCGAAGTCATCCAGATTAGCTGCTCCCAAATCCTGACTCAGAATCTGTGGGAAAAAAAATAAATGTTTGTTGTTTTCAGTTGCTAAGCATTGGGGGTAATTTGTCTCCTGGTAATGGATACATGACAAAGACAGTACCTAAAAGTCCACACACTTCTCGAATCCTATTGCCCTAAAATGTAGCTTCCCAACCACAATTTGATAAGTGTTGGTATAGAAAACACAGTCTTTCTTCTAGCTAGCCATGCATCCTGTTAAAAATTAGGTAAAAAGGCAGAGGTGCACAGGTAACTAGGAGATAAATAGAAGCCTGTAGGAGACTCTGACATGGGCAGCCTCCAATAAACCACACCTCCCAGAAGTCACACCCATGTATAGTTTTCTCCTGTGTGGACCTACCCACCTGACTCATATTGGCCAATGGCATATTAGCAAGCATGATGCAAGCAGAGGCTCACACACTGAGTCTCTTCCTCTTGGCTCACTACCTTTTTAAGAACCTAGCTGCCATTCTTAAGGAAGTCCCAGTGATCCTGCTGGAGAGAGAGACCATGTGAAGAACCCAAGTGTCGCAGCCAAACTTCTCACTGACTGCAGCTGCATGAGTGATCCCAGCCAACACTATGTGCAGCAAAAGAAGCAACATAGAACAGTAAGAGAGAACCAATGTTGTTTCAAGCCATCAAATTTGGAGGTATTTTGCTACCTAAAACAGATAACTGAAACACAGTCTTAGCACATACAAAGTAATTTACCTGAAAACATACTGCAAACTATAAACTATTTTCTAAATAAAGGAATTTTTAATTCTGCCACACAATAGCAAATCTTCTGTCCTTGACTCCAACCAGATAAGGCAATTGACTTATACAACTGAATCACACAATTAAGATTTCTTACAATAGAAAGGGTATATCTTACAGATAACAGTAATTAGCTATTCTTCTTTTTTTTTTTTTTTAAGAGTTTATTTATTTGACAGAGAGACAGCTAGAGAAGAAACACAAGCAGGGGGAGTGGGAGGTGGAGAAGCAGGCCTCCCGCTGAGCAGGGAGCCAGATGTGGGGCTTGATTCCAGGACCCTGAGATCATGAACTGAGCCAAAGGCAGACACTTAATGACCAAGTCAGCCAGGTGCCCCAGTAATTAACTATTCTTATACTGTATCTAATGTTTGGTTTTCCCCTAAAATAGCATTTCTTCTTTTTTTCTTACAGATTTTATTTATTTATTTGAGAGAGAGAGAAAGAAAGAGTGCATGCATAAGCCAGGGAGGGAGAAGCAGACTCCCCGTGAGCAGGGAACCCAACATGGCCTTGATCCCAGGACTCTTGGATCTTGACTGGAGCCACAGGCAGATGCTCAAATGGCTGAGCCACCCAGGTGCCCCAAACAGAATTTCTTAAACTATGACATGAGGTCCATGGATTGACTTCGGGGACCACATGAAACAGGTGCCAAATTTTTTGTCTTTAATTTTTTTCTAGATACATTCGTGTTAAATGTGAAATAAGACTTTGTGATGTATATTCTATTTATAGCAAACTAAGTTATTAAAGCAGTGTTGACTCCAGATAATATAGCATAGCAATATACTGTCTGTACTGTACATGGTCACTTAATTTATATCCATTATTGTTTTCTTGCTAAGATATATAGAATAATTTTCCTTTAGAAAGAATAAAAGAGATCTTAAACTACCATTATTTTTGTAGACATAGGATTTTCAGAAATTGTTTTATAGAACTTAGAGGTAAAATACCAAAGAAAATGAAGTATGATAAATTTTTTATATTCTTTATTTTACTTCTATAATTGAACATAAATTAAAAACAAAAATCTCAGTGCTTTATTAAAAGGTCTTTTCCAATGAAAACATGAAGCCAACAAAATTCAAAGAGTATCTTATGCCCATCATGATACATTAGACCACGTAAATCTTCATGAAAAGACTGGATTTAAAAAGGCTGGAATTTTACTAACTCTTGGATTAGCCCCAAGACAAAAGTCTTGTCTTGAAGAATTTGAAAAGGCGCTACACCTGACATAAAAGATCTCATTGAAACCATGTGTTCTGTTTTGTGACTTGGAGCAGAAAAGTGATAATGAAGCAGTGTCCTTGTAAAATAATGTCCCTGACTCCATGAAGCAGGTCATGAATTATAGGTAGCCCTGCCATTTCCCTATACCTGAATGAAAGCATCCAGAGCTCTCAGTGTAGCTAAAAATCTCAGGTTCTTACATTAATATACACTGATTTTTGTGAGGTTTGGGGAGGATGTTGTAAAGACCATCTTTAAAATAGGAAAATGTTTTGCAGTGCCTTGGCGGCTCAGTCAATTAAATGTCTCACTCTTCATCTCAGCTCAGGTCTTGATCTCAGGGTTGTGAGTTTAAGCCCTTAAAAAAAAAAGAAAGAAAATGTTTCTTTATCAAAAAAAATCTGTCTTGAGAAAAATCATGAGAATCTTTCAGAGATGCAAAGCCACGAATCTTAGTGTCCTTCCTTAAAGAAAGGAGCTCCACATATCACCAGGGTTCATTGCTTCCAATGGCATTATTCCCTGGTATCAAAGACTGCCACCACCCATGAAAAAATTCACAAGAGTCTCTCTGAAAATCATTAATATGCACAGTCGAGGCCTTTACTATGTAGAAGTTCACCAACATTCCAGAGGATATAGTGGAAAGAAGCCAACCGAAGCTGATTTCGGTTTCAGTTTCATATTGGTCACTTACTAATAGGTGGTCTTGAGCAAGTTCTCTAACCCTTCTGAGACTCAACTTTTCCCATCTGTAAACTGATAATAATATCTATCCAACGGTGTCTGGGTGGCTCAGTCAGTTAAACATCTGCCTTTGGCTTGGGTCATGATCCCAGGGTCCTAGGATCAAGCCCCACATCAGGCTCTTTCCTCAGTGGGGAGTCTTTTTCTCTGCCTGCCCTTGCCCCTGCTTGTGCTCTCTCTCTCTCTGTGTCAAATAAGTTAAAACAAAACAAAACAAAACTTAAAGAAAACACCTATCCAAAAGTGCATGCTAAAAATTAAATATGATAACATTTAAATACAGGAACTATAGAAAATGTGTCTGGTAGTCAGTAAGTTTTGGGTTGCTTCAAACTGAATAAAGATCTCAAAACTTCTTTTGTTCTGCCTTCTAAGGTCCCAACTCTCAATTTCCCTAGTGGGCAAAGAGTTTTTTTTTTCCCTTAAACGTCATCACCATTATTTGTAGTTCTCCAGGACTGGCAAAACCAAGTTTCTCCTAGATCCACCACCCAAGAGGGACCCCTTTCTCAAGGTCAGCCTGTAACTGCCCTGACAGAGCCACCAGGGGCAGCCTCTCTCCACACCCAGATCTGGGCACTATGTCCACTCACACGCCTAAGCTCTTAGCTGCTCTCTCAAGGTTTAGAAGAAAGCCCATCCACTTAATAACGCAGAGTTTTTCTCTGAGCTGTGTACAGCTGTCTTCTCTGATGAGCAGCACTGCTACAACTCAACATCTGTCATTTTAATTTTTAGTCAGTTAGCATCTGACATCCACTAATCTAACCACCCTCTACACATATGGATATTGGGTTAAGATAGCAGATGACAAGTACAATACTCAATTGAACCCTAATTTACTTTGATGTTTTAAGATAATTCATCACTCCATCTGAAGATTTTACAACTCATCATTTGACCATCGAGTAATTCTATTATTTTTAACTAACACTCATTGAGTGTTTTACATTTCAAACATTTTTAAGTAGGTAATTTGAACTTCACAGAAATTCTGTGTGGTAGATAAGCCAGATATTATTAATTCCCTTTTTTTTTTTTTTTTAAGCTGAGGGACAGAAAATTTCAGTCAACTGGCTAAAAACTACTTTGTTAATCCACTGTCAAATAAACTAGATCCTAGGTCTTGTGGTTTAAATCCATGTCTTTCCTGCTACACTATGCTGTCTCCTAGTGTCGCTGAGTATTTATTATCTTTTATCTAACTGGTAATAGAAATAGTCAAAACAAAATGAAGCCTCTGAAATTAGCCACAGGATATGTGTATCAAATCAAGTGATTAAAGAAAGCAAAGCTGTACCAAGAAATGCTTTATTTAATTTGTATATAAAATGTTATATTTCTTATAAAAGCAGAAATGTAAAACAGAATTATTTCCAGGTAATAAAAATTACATGTGGTAATTAGAGAAAATATTGAAAATGTAAATGAGAAAATAAAAAAATCACCTGAGTGCAATTTTGTGTGTACTAAGTATGTCTTGAGCATTTCAAGTATGGGAATAATACTTAGGCTTATGTGATTTCTGGAACTGGGGTATACTTCGAACATCCACTTGATGGCTCTATGCAGGATGTGAGCAAAACAGAGATGTCAAGAATATCTCAGGATTCTGGTGCAATGGGAAAGAGCAGTAGGTTTCGCGGGAAGAAGTCTTAAATCCTGTTTTGGATGTTTTATGGTTGTTGTATCTGTTGGTCATCTATGTGGACTCTCCAGTGGACAACTGAATTTATGAGCTTAGAACACATGGGCAAGTTGGGGCACAGGACAGAAACGTAGATGTATTATTACACCCCACTGTCTCAGTGCAAGAATGCATCTTGAAGTTTGTCTCAAACCATGCCTATATGATTTAAGTAGCTGAACAATCAGCAGTTACTTCAGTCATTTAAGAAGGTCAATTTGGATCAACTCATTTAAATTAGTTGACTATGTGCCTGAAAGTATTAATTCAATAGCACTACACTTGACCAAGCTAAGTAGAACTTATACAAAGGAAGCCATTTGCCTTCTTAATAAAAATTTGTTTAATGATTTTTATAAGAAATTTTCCCAGGCATCACTCAATCCCACTTGCTTTGTTAGTTTGGATTTTTTAATTTTTGTTTCGTTGTTTGGGAATTGAGGACATCCTCGTTTCTTTGTATTTATGAGGCTCAGATAGGTTTTTTCAGACACACAAAACAACTTTGTTCTATTTTTATTTTCAAATTATTCATTTTAAGGAGTAGCAATTGCAAAATCTTCAGCTGCATGGTTTGATATTAATTCAAAATAATTTCTGAATAAAAAGTACTTTTATCCTCTCAAGCCTGCACCAATAATGGCTGAATCAAACACCTATGTCGGGGGGAGGGAGTCATTTCATGTCTCTAACACTGATTCCTAGATCACCAAGCAACCTTCTGATTATGTTAGCTTCCTATCTCGTGCCAGTAAGAATATGCTAGTCTGCATAAGTTATAATTCTCACAGAAATGGTTTCATTGGTCTTCTGAAATACAATACATACATACATACATACATAATGAAACTTTTCACACGAGAAGCCAAGAAGCAAAAGAGATGTAGTAAGATTTGGAAGAAACATAACAAAAGGAAAATCTTAAGAGAAAACAGACTCATACGGATAGCCGGTGACTTCACCCATTAGAAATAATGGCAAGGATTCAACAGCTGATAGTGATGGTGGAGAAACAACTGAGAGTTTTGGAGGGGAGTGGGCTGGAGGATTGGGTGAACCTGGAAGTGGATATTAAGGAAGACACGCATTGCATGGAGCACTGGGTGTGGTGCATAAATAATGAATTTTGGAACACTGAAAAAAAAAATAAAACAAATTTTTAAAAAAAGAAAGAAAGAAAGAAAGAAGAATGGCACTGAAGCACAGCAGAAGAAAAAGAGAAAATTAAATAACTTTAAAGCCTAAAAGGATGCCTGCCCCATGGACACCTGTCCTACTAAACTTAGGTGAACGTCTTCGAAGAAATGATGCATTGTTGATGTGGGTTAATAATTATCTCCCTGAACCACTTTGGTCCTTGACAGTGTCAGGGTACCAAATGGTGTAGTAGACTAGCCCAAGAGGCACAGGGAGAGATTGCTATGGCCCCAGCACAGTCTATAGCAAGCTAGGCTATTGATGATACAGTACTACTGAGTCCACAACAATGTCTTTCTAGTAGGCACTTTACCATAGGCACGATGCTAAGTGCTTCCCATACATTTTCTCATTTACATCTCAAACAATCTTGCAGCTAAATTTCACCACCCCGTTACCACTATGGCAGCAGAGTCCCTGAGAGATGAATGGCCTGAATGGTATACACAAAGCAACACCGCAGAGCTGCTTTAGGCAGCCCTCTACTGGGTACCAGTGGTAGAAAACCTATTTGAACAAGCTTAAGAGGAGAGAGAAAGTAGGCTTGATTCATGCAAGCCAACTGTGTGCGCATGCGTGTAGCTGTTACAAGGACACTGGCCCCAGGACTGGAAAGCGGCGGGACGTCTGCCACTCCTCCCTGCTTTTCTCCCTGGGTTGGCTCAGTTGCCTCATTCTCCAAAAGGGCTTCCTCCTCACCACAAGGGAACAGGGCCGCTGGGCAGCTTCTAGCTCATGTCTCCCAACTTCACCTCCCACCCCCCGAGAGATGCCCTCTTGCTAAACACGGACCACCTAACGAGCTGGGGCTGGGCTGCCCTGACTAACTGAGCGCTCCCGGTTTCTGTAACCTCCGCAATCCTCACGGCCGGCGGCGCAGGGGAGCAGCACCCACACCGTTCCCTGCGGGATCCCGGCGCCAGGGACCTCCACAGGTCATGGGCATTACACTGTCCTCAGAAATGAATTGACTTTCCAGACAGAGAGAAGATGCAACACAGGAAAAGAAAAGAAATGGGACTTCACCACAGAATTTCAGAAGGTTAGTTCCAGAACATTCACGACGGATTAACTACCAGTCTGTCTGCATTACGTGGTACCGGAACCCAGAAAATGAAATACTTTGGAATGTTCCCATTCTCATTTACCTACACCTGGGAAGCAACACCTCCATACATAAAATAATCCTCTTCCCCAAGTATTCAGAAATAAACAGCAGAAGTGTTAACCTTTGGAGTTCCGGTCCCCTTCAAGGATTTCATGGAATCTGTGGGCCGCTGGCCCTAAGCTTCAAAGCTCTGAATCCACCCAAGTCGGCCACGCCCGCCGCAAGCCGCATTTCCGCTTCCCATTTCCGCTTCCCCAGCGGATGCCTGTCAGAGCCTGCCAATAGGGGGCGCTTCAGGGAGGCTGCAGCGCGGGAGGAGGAAGAGGAATCTTCCGTTGACTTCCGGTCATCTTGTGGCTCCTGGGAGCAGCACACCTCATTGCCTTGTCACCCCAGGAGAGGCACTTTGTTTAGGAAACTGCAGTTGAGTCTAACGAAGAGATTGCAGCACTCTCAGAACCAACCTCTTTCTTACCCCCTCCGAGAGCTGGCACCAGCTTCCGCTGCTCCCCCTAACAGGACAGAATCCCAGCACCACGTGGACGCTGGCTCCTCCAGCCTCTGCCCTCTTTTACTCCAACTCTAGGAGTAGCAGCTGCTTCCTGAATTTAGCTGCTTCTCTTATAACTCAGAAATGTCTTTTTGCCTTTTCAATTACCATGTTGATAATTTTACACTTAGCAGGTCTTCGTAATTCTAATAAAATAGCTGGTGTGATTTCTGTCTCCCAAATAGATAGTTACGGCCATATTCCCAGAAATAAGCTCATATTAGGTCCATACTCCCCATTTTGCATAAAAATTTTAACAGGTTCATCAATACGCTAAAATTAATTTATAGCCACTTACGGAATCCATGAAGCCAAAATTAAGAATCTCAGTCCAATGCAGCACATGTTCCATAATGGTGCTTAGAAAATAATTTGAAAGTTCCCTGGGTTCAGGCTACCACTCACTAGGAAGTCCCAACAATTTTATAAGTGAATGCACGTACCTGTGTTGTGTGCTGTTTCCTGAAAGGTGGCCTTGGCATTTCAAGTGAGACATCACAGTAGAAGACTGTATATTCGCCAGTGAAAGATAGTTAATAAATCATGATCTTGAAGGAGAATTTCACAGTCTTGAGGACCTTCGTTTTAATGATAGTCTATTCTCTGAATAGTTTTAGAAAACTGATTTTTTTTTTAAGTCTATTCTTGTAATGTTTTTCAACCTTTATGTTGGCAGGTTCCAATGAATCAAGTTCCCTTGGGTTTAAGTAGACTCAAGGTAAAAGCTGATATTAAGATCTAGAAAATTGCAGGGCTGGAGTCATGTGAGAAGTGTCATCGCTTTCCTCTAATAGAACTCCAAGATGAAATGCAGATTCTCCAGGAAGTGGGCAAGATAATCTCCTGAGGAACAGAAAGAACTTTTAGAGCTCCTATTTGTATCTATGCTTTATCTGACACTTTTAAATTTCTACTTTTGGGGGCATCTGGGAGGCTTAGTGTGTTAAGCCTCTGCCTTCAGCTCAGGTCATGATCTCAGGGTCCTGGAATCGAGCCCCACATCGGGCTCTCTGCTCAGCAGGGAGCCTGCTTCCTACTCTCTCTCTGCCTACCTCTCTGCCTACTTGTGATATCTGTCTGTCAAATAAATAAAATATTTTTTAAAAAATTTCTATGTTTGTGCATTTTTATAATGCACATAATATCAGTTGGATAAAAACATGTGAACATTTTATAAATAAAAATAAATACCTATACTCTGAGTACATTCTCAAAGCTTTTTTAATAATAAAGGTCCACTTTCAACATATTTTGGAAAACACTGCTTTAATGGTAAAGAACTATGTTTTGGAGCAAGTTGCAGCAACATTTAGCTGCAGGCCAAGTCAGATCCATTATCTGCTTTTGACAGAAGGAAAAGGGGGAAAATCTGTGATAGGGACTGAATATGACCACAAAGACTAAAATATGTACTGATTTCCCTTTACGGAAAATGTTTGCAAACCTCAACTTTGGAGCAAGCCCATTTGAAACACCTCTAAAATTCTTTGAAAGGGTAAGGGAGGGCTCCTTTCTCAACTTACCAATGAAATTAGTACAAATGAGAAGGGATGGTGGAAGTAAGTTCATAGACTCATGCTTGTGGCCCAACTATAGAATTATTAAATATACAAATATTAACAATTATTTGAATAGGGATGAAAAGTCAAAAGCAGAGGGAGTAACAGTGAAGGCACTGATTAACTTCTCTAAAGATGATGAAAGCATTATGGTATTGGGATGGTATTGGTATTTGGGATGGCATTATATCATCCCAAAGAGTCTGACAATGAAACAGTTTTCATTTTATGAAAAAAAAAAAGCAAGTAAGAAAAGAATTTTATATCAATGTATATGACTATAAAATTTCATAACAACTAATGTTCAAAGGTGATTCTGAACCATCAAAATTAGGATAGGTTATTTACAGTATCTCTTCATTAAGGATTTTGAAATACATTTTAGTAACATTTATGGAGAGAAAAACCACTGAAATAAATAATCCTGAAATAAATAATCCTGAATAATCCTGAATTAATAGTTTAATTCACATCCAAAAAACCTAGGCTACACAGAATGACTTGATGCCTAGTTGACCAATTCTTCATAATATAAGGATGAAAACAGAAGCTTTAAGCCAAAAATGCTGAGAGCCAATTCATTGAAGATGCCTCTTAGTACCTGTTAATGAAGAAGAGGAAATTAAAATATAAAGTAATTAGGCTACCTGTATTAGGGGCAATAAGGCTTTCCAGTAGGCCTAATTAACTGTAATATGTTCATTCTGTTCCATTTCAGGCTCCACCAAATATGCTATTCACAGTGCCTGAAATCTGGAAGCTGGGAATATATCTGTCCTTTGACCACTGGATTGAATAGAATTAACCTTTTCAAATTTAAATATAAATGTCTAATAAAAAGCATACACCTACCACAGTCTGTGACTTCCAGGAAGGAAAGTTTTTATTGCTCACTGAAGCACCATTTTAGAACAGCTTGCACACAGGGATCGTTTCTGGGGCAGACATTGTTACCATTGTTGACTACCAATATCCATTCCACTTCTTCCTGTCAAACAGAATTTCAGTTTTGTTTGGGGTCACTGTGTACACAACTAAAAATATCTCCAAGCAAAGACTGGCCATGGAACCCAGAACCTGCCAATGAGAAAATGCAAAGCTTGCAAGCAGAAGACTTTGGTCCTTCCACCTCCTTTTTTCAAGGCTGCAGATAGAGAGGTATGGAGGAACAGCAACCACTTGCCACCATAAAAACAGGAGCCACCAGCTTAAAGCCCCATGAAGGCAGAGCAAGCCTGGGACAGGCAGCATTAGTGAGGAGCTGAGCCAGTTCCAGGCTTTCTCTCTCTGGCCTTGTTGTTACGTGAGAAAAGAAAACTCCTTAGTTTTTTAAGCTATTGCTGAGAAGTGTTCTGTTAATCTCAGCTAAGGCAGTCCTAACTTTTAGAACGTGTTATTATGATTATCAAAGTACAGTGCTAAGTGCTTTAAAAACACTGTCTAACTTGATTTTTTCAAGACCTCTATGATGAGGAAACTATTATCATCCATTTTACAGGGATTTTAAGTAACTTCCCAAGATGACCCAGCTAGTAAATAGCAGAACTCAAATTCAAATCCAGATCTAACAATCTCTATTGCTTCTTGCACGATTCCAAACCCAGTACATTATACGTAGATGGTTACCAGATAATGGCTTTGTTTAAAGATATTTGCATAACCCACAGCCACAGAAGCTAGAGAGAATGTCACTCTCCTGGTCAGAGAGCAGATTTATTTTATTGCTCCAAGATAAAAAGTCTTCCTGCTTTCCTTAGAGGAGATTTGTTAGTATTCCAAGGTTAAAAAAAAAAAAAAAAAAAAGAGGGAATGTCTTCCTTGGGGGTAAAGATTGGGCAGGTTTGCCAACAGCCCCTTCTAAGCTTACAGGACTTAAAAGATCTCAGGGTTCCTCATCTGTGACCAATAGCCCTATGTGCACAGTATCCCTTGGGTCCTTGTCCATACAACCCATGGAATTTGGGGCTCAAGGGAAACTGATGTAAGCATTAAGCTGATGCATAAACTGTCTAAACACATTTGGGCTCCTTCTCTCTTCACCAAAAGAATCTATGGAAATGTGGCCATTCGAAGTAGGAACCACAGTGGTCTTTGTGGCTTAGGGCCCACTTGACCACTTGCCAGTAGATAGGAGATATTTTAAATTAAGTAATACCTCCTTTTAGCCCTAAAGAATGATGTTGAAAGAATTAAGAACTTCACAGTCAAGTGCCTCATACTATTTTCTTTAAGATGTAATTATGCCAAAGAAGTAGTTTTTCATCATATTGGAATTTGTCACACTCTTCAATTTTAGAATTTTGGCAGCACATGTGAAGAGATTAAATATCAAAATCATCATCAAAGTTACTAACAATAACATGGAAACCACTACTGTAATATAACATCTCATGATTTCCATAAAAGCTTTCCTAGGTATGGCTTCATTCGTTCTCTTGCAGTCTTACTATAAGGTTTTCTGTATGGCTGTTTGAATACAGCTGTCTTGTCCCCTGACCTCTAATATCCTCAAGGTGCAAAAGATCTCACATGTTCCAATAAACATACCCTCTTTCTTCAGTGCCAATCTTATATAGCCCACACTGTATCAGGCAACCCATTTGCTCTCTTACATCTCACGGAGTTCTGAAGGACAGTATCCAGTTGTAGCAAAGACAAAAATGTTATACTCTGATAAAATGTTGTGTCATGTAATTTGGTGAAGGAATATGGTATATGCCTGCCTAGCACTCCAGATGAAAACCTCTGTCCTTGGGTCCCTGGATAGCGAATCAATGTTTACTAAACACCCACTGTGCACAGAACATGATGTTCCAGGCACAATGGAGCAAGATGACAGATATTTTTAAATGATCCCTGCCATCAGATATAACGTACTTTGGAAGACAGGACATGTGTGAAATATTAAAGAACACATCTATAAATAATACCATTATACCAGCCAATCAGTGCAGTGGCTATAAAGCTCAGTCCACTATCCAGGTGCACAGAAGACATTAAATAAACTAAATCTAGGCCCAAATACCCAGCCTACTGAGTTCTCCTTCCCTTCAGAACACACAAAAGTTATATGTGTAAAAGGACCATGGGTAGGTGGGAACTCCCTCTCACCCCTTGCTCCCCACCTGGTCCTGGTTCATCCATCTTCACCAATCACTGATGAGATCTGGCTGAGATCATCCCTTCATTGGAACATGAGAGTCTTAGGCAAGGCTAGAAGGCCCTGTGCTCAGAGTGAAGGCTCTCTGTGTGAACCGTACAGCCTTCAAGAAAACTTTCTACTCACTCAGAGAGTTTGTTTCCATGGAAGAGTGCCAGGACCCACACTGGCTGTGACCCACCAACCTCTCTCCCCTTCCTCATCACAGGGAAGACCCTCTCTCTCTTGACTTCCCTCTTTCCTTCTCTCCTCTATACTTATCTTTTTTCTTGGACACCTAGAATTACCTCAAATACAACACTTATTCAATTATTATACACTACAACCAAACTAACGATTAGGTGGTATTCGTTATGTGCCAGACACTGTTCTAGTGCTTTATTATATTTATTGTATTTATTCATTTAATCTTTACATAAAATTCTATAGTACTATAGTTATCACCATCTCACAGTTGAGAAAACTAAGGTATGTAGAGGTGACTTTGTCCAATCATGTAACTGGTAAAACTGGCTGATTGCTAGTTTTGACCTTTAGTACAGTTAAGAAGAGCCATTGACCTCAAAAACCTTCTGTTTTTCAATATAAACCTGTTTGCACAGTGTTGTGGAGCTTTCTCATAGAATACGAACCACAGACAAAGATAGGACATGAATATGTTCTAGTCCCCCCCTCGCCTTTTTTAAACCATAAATTAGGGTCAGCCATATTTTAAACACCATATGAAAAACTTAACAGTTTTCTTATGAAAGTTATTTAAACTTGGAGTAGGGTCAGATTTGAATACTATTCAGGCTTAAAAGGTTTCATTCAATTGCTCAAAAACAAGGAACATTAGACTCTTGGAATTTATTACTCAATTTTATCTGGATGTTGGATAGCTGGATACTATCCTGTGGCAATGAGTCCTAGCAATATCAATTTGTGGTTTTATAGGAAGCAGGGTCAAGACTGTTTAGATCACAAATCCTCAAGCCTGACCCCAAGGTTTTCCAGATTCACCATCCACAGGAAATTTCAAATAACCCTCAGGTGAAAAACAATCTCCTGGACTCCCAGAAAGTACTCTTTTGAGGACTCCTGCCCTTCTGGGATAGAGGAAAGCTGAAAATAATGATCTCTCTCTCTCTCTCTCTCTCTCTCTCCATCTTTCTAAGGAGTTTTAAAAGTCAAAGCTAAATCAGGATACTCTTAATAGTGTATTCCCAGAAAGTGAGATTTCTGGGACATCTGGCATTTGTTCTTGTCTAAATGAACACTGTGAAAAACCAAGACTTATTTTTCTCCTGACAATTCATCCGCCATGATCAAAAGTGAAAATGATATAAATTTCTTGTGTCATATTTTTCTTATTCCCAATAGTAACTATTATGAAGCAGCCTTCATTTTTAAAGGGGAAGTACAAAGTCTGATGGGTATTTCAAGAAGAAAAAACAACAATTGATTCACTCTATCAAAGCTTGTCATGTAACAGCTGAGCCCTGGCACTACCAACAACAAACAACAAATGTGCCAAAGACAGCAAGATGCATTTGGGAGATAAAGCACAGCTTCCTTCGTGCCAGAGCACCGCTTGAACAGATGAAGAGAGGGCATGAATGCTGCTTGAAGAAGGTGGGTCCTGAGAAGGGGTTGGTGACAACACGACACTGGGCTGTAATTGAGAATGCCGGTCTCATTGCAGACCTCTGCAACAGGGCAGCTGCAAAGCGTCTTTTGACATTGCTACTTGGAGCCAAGTCATCTTTCTCATTAGGCTGTTTAAATGCCACCTGGCCATGCTGAGAAATCTTCTGCAACACAAAGAAGAATGTCAGTGTTCCCCAAAGAAAGGTAGAGCAAAAAGCTAAACAAAGACAATGTTAACACAATGCAAAACTCTATCCTGCCACGGGTACATTATCTATCCTTTGGAGTTGCCACAGACCATGGTAGCTTAATCTGAAAACCTAACTGCCAATTATAGAATGCTTTGGCAGTTTCTCCCTTCTATCGTTGCTGGAAGAATTATTCATGTGTTGAAGCTAACTATGCCCATGACTGAACTCTGAATGTCATCTTTGAAACTCAAATCAAGAATTTGGTGGCTGGCCTCTCAGTTCCCGGATGTAGGGCAGTCAGAATATGTTTCAATGCATCTTCAATCTATTACCGTAAAACATCCAGAAAGCTTCCCAGAAAAGATACTCAGAGAAGATTTTTGTGAACTACTGGAAGGTTACTTACCAAAAAGTCTCTGACTCGATCTCTATCTACCTCTTTGGTACCTCCCCTCACTATTCTAATAAGGGAGCAGAGAAGACACCAAAAAATTAAGAGTTCAGATAAAATAAGGTTGAGGTGATTGCTGTTAATGCATCTTCTGACAGTGAAAAGCAAGGAAATGCTAATCACTTAACAATTAGCCATGTTTTTCCCTTAATTAGAAATGTACTGCATTAAGGAGAAACTTGACCGAATAATTTGCTACTTGATTGAGATGATTATCAACCCTAGAAAGATCAGTGGGGCACAACTTAAGAAGATCTGTAAATACATGCCAGATCTTTGTTGCTAATATCACTGTGGACAACAGCTCTCAAGTGTGGTCTGCAGACTCACTAGGAGTCCTCAAGATCTTCTCAGAGGAAATATTAGGTCAAAACTATTTTCATAATAATAAGAAGCAGCTTTTGCCTTTTCTCCTGGGTTCACATTGCATTATAGTACAAAAGCAATGTGAGTTAATGAGTAAACTTACTGCTTTGAGTCAGTCACTGCATTCTTCTGTACCTAAGAGCGGGATGAAAGGGTTGTTTCACTTAAGAGTGTCCTCGACGAATCAGTGAAAAGTATCAATTTTTAAAATTAATTCTCAGTTCATAAATTGACTTCTTACACGTTCATGTGACAAAATATACATAAAACCCTTCTGCTCTATACCAAAGTGCAGTGGTTGTCTCAAGGAAAAACACTGACATGATTGTTTGAGTTGTGAGGTGAACTAGCTGGCTGGGCATTTCAGTTAATAGAGAATGATAAACCATTCACTCATTCAATTAATACCTCCTGAGTTCGATGTTCTTCTTAGTGAGAATTAAGCATAATCACCATCAACTCCCTTTCAAAGTTGAATTATACATTAATAAGTTTCTAATCCTTTCTAAATAATATTGATATAAAATTCATATTCTGTACAATTCATAAATTTTAAATACACAATTCAATGGTTTTTGGTATATTCACAGAAGTGTGCATCTATTACCATAACCAGTTTTAGAACATTTTTATCACCTTAAGAAGAAACCATGGCAATCCTTAGCAGTCTTTCCCCATTTCTTCCCAACATCCTCAGTTCTAAGCAATCACTAATCTAGCTTTCATCTTTATAGATTTGACTATTCTGGGCATTTCATAAATCATACATTATGTGGTCTTTTGTGACTGGCCTCTTAGCATGTTTTTGAGGTCCACCTATGTTGTACCATATAATCTTCATTTCTTTTCATTACCAAATAATACTCCATTGCATGGATATGCCACACTGTATTTTTCCTTTCATCAGTTGATGGAGATTCAAGTCGTTTCCACATTTTGGTTATTATGCTAACAATATGCTGTTATGAAATTTTATATACAATTTTTTGTGGGGGTTGCATTTTTGTTTCTCTTGGGTGGATATAGAAGTACAATTGTTGGGCCATATGATAACTCTTTCTTTAACCTTTTGAGGAACTGCCAGACTGTTCTCCAAAGCAGCCAGGAAAACATTCTTAAAAACTCAGCACTAATGCATTCACTCATTTAGGAAACATTTGCTGGAAACTAGCTATGTCCAGTTCCATGTTCTATATCTTACAGATATAATGGCAACCAAAACAGAGTCTCTGCCATAATGGAGATTATAACCTGGCAGAGAAGATAGACAAAATCATAACTTTTGGGCTAAATATAATGATAAGGAAAGTACAGGATATAAACAGCCAGATAATAGAGGGACCTAACCTGTTCAGATGCCTGGTAAGATCTCCCTGAGGAAGAAATGTTTTTGCTGAGACTCAAGTGAAGGGATAATCAGAACTAACTTGGCAAAGAAGGAGGAGAGTGTTTGGTACAAAAAAACAAAGTCATGTAAAACTCTAGAGGTAAGGAGGGAGTATATTTTGTTTGAGAAACCAAGAGAAATTCACTGTGACTGCAAAGTGTATAGTGTGCAAGATAAATGAGAGTAAAGATTGAGTCTGGGGAAATAGAGACCACTGAAGGGTTTTTAATAGAGCAGTAATGTGATTAGATTTGTGTTCCTAAAGAACACTCTTGTGGAGGAAATCAAACTAGAAGCTTCAAACCAGTCCAGAGCATATAAAGAAAAAGTGCCCAGAAGTTATGGTGGCCCAGACTACAATGATGGCCGTGGACCTGATGGAAATGGAATGGAATCAAGAAAAATTAAAGATTAGAATCAGTAGGAGTTGATGATTGATTGCAAATGGAGAGCAAAAAACAGGTAGGAGTCAAGTAGATTTTCTCTTCAGGTACTGGGTGAATGGTAATGCCATTTACAAAGATGGTGGTAACACAGGGAATATGACAAATCATGATCCACAGCTCAATGCACAAAGAAGGAACATTTCCCATGCACTCACTTCATGCAAGGCACTAGGGCTAGAGCTTGAATATAGAATATATATATATAGAATATGTATAGTAAAATACATATGCTCTAGACCGATAACAATCCCTCCAAATATGTCTGCATTCTTATTCCCAAAACCTGCAATATGTTACCTTACATTGTGTGAAGGAAAGAGTTTAACATAGCAATTCTAAATGTCTATCCTTGAAAAGACCTCCTTGCAAGATCAGCCCTTGGCTAACCTCTGGGAATTTAGATTTTGGAGTGTTCTCACCATTAACTGGTAGGAATGGCTCACTGTGCCTAAAATATTTATGCAAGCAATATGTTTTGTGCTGAACATCTGCATTCCTTCTAGGAATCTGGAATTCTGGCACACAGCAGACAAAGTATGCCTACATAACCAGCTCCAATAAAGACCCCAGGCACTGAGTCCCTAATGAACTTCTCTGGTTAACAACATTTCACATGTGCTGTCAGAACTCCTTGTCGAGGGAAGGAAACACATGCTATGTGATTCCATTGAGAGAGGACCCTTGAAAACTTGCACCTGTTTTCCCCCAGCATTTGCCCCATATGCCTTCTCCCTTGGTTGACTTGGCTTTGTTTCATTGTTGTTGTGACTTGTGTTTGTGCTCTGATAAATTGTAGCTGTGAATATTATTATATGTTGAGTTCCTTGCATCCTCTCAGCAAAGCATCACACCGGAGGGTGGTCCTGGAAAGCCCAAACACACATAGCAAAAGTGATTTTGCAGATGTGACTAAAAGCTTTGAGATAAGGATTATATGAGTGGGCCCAGTGTAATGAAGCAAAGATCAGAGTGAAAATGCAGGAATGGGCCATGAGTCAAGGGAGGCAGGCAGCCTCCAGAAGCTACAAAAGAACGTAGACTCTTCCATAAAACCTCCAGAAGGAGGTGCCAATATCTTGGTTTTAGCCTAGTGAAATTAATTTCAGACACTGACCTCCAGCACTGTAAGATAGTAAATTTGTGCTGTCTGGAGCCAATACATGTGTGGTAATTTGTTATGGCAATACTAGGAAACTAATATAGATGACCATGAAATTTTGTGAATAAGACAAATACATATACACACAATACTTCCCAAACATTTTAATCACAGTCTTTAACTACTGCATACTATCCAGTTTGCCACAACTATTCCCTTTCCCAAGTGTAATGACAGCATTTATGAATTATCAGAAAGTAAAGGCTTTCCAAGCTACCCAGAGAGGGGTCTTTGTTGTGTTGTTCTGGGTTTCCATCCTAACTTAGAGGGAAACTTTCACATCAAGAGTCCTTGATTTCCTGCACATGAAAGAGTCCTTAAATTCCTCCAGCCCACTGAGGTGGCACCAAATTTGACTTCCATCTACAAAAGGAAAAGCAATGGCATCCACATCACAAATCTGAAGAGAACCTGGGAGAAGTTTCTGCTGGCAGCTCAGGCCATTGAAAGCCCCGTTGATTTGAGTGTCAGAGGCTCTCGGATTACCGGCCCGCTGGCTGTGATGAAGTTGGGGCTGTCATTGGAGCCACTCCTATTGCTGGCCACTTCACAACTGGGACATTCACTAACCAGATTCTGGAAGCCTTCCAGAAGCTGAGACTTCTGGTGATTCCCAATCCCAGGGCTGATCACCAGCCTCTCACAGAGGCTGGTTAACCTGCCTACATTGTTCTATGCAACACAGAGAAGAGTCTGATGGACGTTGCCATCCCATACAACAACAAGGAGCTCACTCAGCTGGTGAATCTGATGTGGCGGACACTGGCCCAGGAATTTCTGCACATGCGTGGCA